>NC_057784.1:3277583-4582378 GCF_014825855.1 Bombus pyrosoma
TTTCTCTCTGCCGGTCCTTTTATGCGACCCCGCGTAGAATTATTCTTCATTGTTTCCCCCGAGTTGCGAATTCTCTCACTTGCCTGGCCTGTACTTGAGACGCTGACGAAAGAATTCGAATTGCGCAAAGCTTTTCAATTGGAAAGAACGCCCCGGAATAACCAGCGCGGAATAACCTTTCCCTGGCTACGCACGCTACTCAAGGACTTTAATGATTATTACTTACGCCTGGCCTGACGACCACAGCCAGAAACCGAATTCCTTTGTTGCCCGCGGGAAACCCGGTGTTTTCCGACCCGCTACCTTCTCCGGCTCGCTCTGTTCTCTCGCGTTGCGCCTCTCTTTCTACGCATCGGCCAACCATCAACCGGTTCGGTCCCTGGTCGAAAAAAAAAGTCCTACTTGGGCATTTATTATTGAAACAGAATAGAATTGACCTACTTTCCGACTTTGATCATTTAGTCTAGGATAAAAGGCCCTTCGGGTACGCGTATCGCGCTGCGAAATTAAATAGGGTTCGGCTTAAATCGCAAATTCCACGTGACGTTTGACAGAATAATAGAACAGAAAGGAAGCGAGGCCGAGTAACAAGTAACTGTAACGTCTGTTCGACGTTGTGCTTACGATCGCAAATACGTTCGAACATTCCTTTAATCGTGTTCGAACGTATCTACAATGTTGTACGAACGTTCCCAATCTGCTAATAAGAATTTCCCCACGCGTTGTTCCAACTCGACAAGATTCGTAACGTTGGAAAAACACAATTGGCTCGAAGATGATCAAAATAGCGCAACAGGATACGAGAACATAGTCCTGTCGAATCGCGTGTTTCTCGAGAAAACCTTTAACATAAACTCGAAACAAGATCATTACACGAGCCTGGCTGAGGATCATAGCAGCGTATCTTA
This sequence comes from Bombus pyrosoma, assembly GCF_014825855.1. Classification (NCBI taxonomy): domain Eukaryota; kingdom Metazoa; phylum Arthropoda; class Insecta; order Hymenoptera; family Apidae; genus Bombus; species Bombus pyrosoma. Next base: position 3,278,492 of record NC_057784.1, read on the forward strand.
GTCGACTATTATCCTGCCCATGGAACGGTATTCTACCTTTATTATTGTAAGAAATTCGTTATATTTACTCAAATCGTGAAAACGTATTCCTGATTTGCCGTCAAGCCAAAGGAACCATACCCAAGTACGCGTTCTCCAAGTTTCGATTCTCATCGCCCTATGCGTCAATAACAATTTTCCCTCGTTTCCTTCAAGCTCGCGATCCTACCGAAATATGTCCGCGAAACGACTCGTTGATCCAAGTAAATTCATCGTGTAACGTTGGATTTTTAACGTCGCACGTTGTGAAAATTGGCCCAAAAGCGTCTCTGAGGCGCGTGAAAGAAAAGCACGAACGCGCGTGTTCGTCCTGATCTGAGGGACGTCACGGCGCTGATCCGAATCCGCGCAAGCAAACGCGAGAAGCGAGCGACGAGCGGTGCGCGACTGCACGTGGATTCGCTCGTAGAAACGACGATGCGTCGGTTAACTGCGGTGACATTCAAAATGTTTAGCCCAGAGTGTGCGCTGGCTCGCGCAGTAGAATAGGCAGAAAGCGGATGGATAGGCCGCGGCGAGCGAAGAGGGTGCCAGCCGACAGACGCGCAGGGCTCGCACACATCCACGCACGCACCAGTGCGTTTCTGCATACGTGCGGTCGCGCGATCCGCTCGCCAGCGCGCGCGTGTTAGCAAAATGGCCGGCAGATTTAGACTTACGTAACGCTTGCATGTGCCGAACGCGGCCCGGTGACTCGGTCCCAGCTATTTCGCTTCGATGACGGCCCGCCATGTGCAGACTATCCTGTCGAAAACCATCGCCGACTCGTCGTCGACATCGTCGACCTGCCCCTAAATAAGAAACTATCGTTAGGAATCGTGTTCAATAAGCGACAAGCGGACTGTGCGTTTCTGCGCAAATTCATGCGAAACGAGGAAAGATGGAAACCGGATAAAAAATTGTTTTACCTACCAAATAGTATAGCGACCGCCGTATATTTTATTTTTATTCAGATTTCTGCATAAAAATTTGTACAGATTTCGTATTTTTATGCTCACGCAACTGGTACAGTTTAGCTCTAGGTAGGTTTTCGTTAAATCTTCCGCTTGCCAAATGTTGTAACAGATACGCTACTTTGGATATTTCCTATGCCTTTGTATGTTGCTTACATGGATTTCGCGTATCTTTGCACATTGCAGTTTCTCGTAAATGCACAAAAATCCGCAGTCTACCTACTCGTAAGTCTGGAATCGAGAATCCGCTCGTATTTGGGCTTTTTCTCACGCAAAAGTGAAAAACCGCAAGGCCTGCACGATGAATTCATTTAGATCAACGAGCCGTTTCAAGGGTCAGCATATTGAGGCTTACGTAATGGCTTCACGTGTCGAAGACGATACGAAGCGTCTTTCTTATCGTTGGCTAAAGTGGCGATTTCAGTCCTGTCCGTTCTTTGTCCCTCGTAACGTTGCGCATGTATCGAGCGCAAGTCGAGGGTTGTTTCGATTCGTAGTTTAACCGCGGGACCTGTACATCGTGTCCACCGTATACGTAAGTTACCGTAAGGTTGGTAGTTGGTGTAGCGGTTGGATACGACGCCAGTGCACGATACTCCGTGGCGAAAAATTTGCCAAGATCGACTCGAGCCGTGGCAATCGCTTAAAGGATTCATACGAAACTGGCTGGTTATAGACCGACTCGCGAAACTTTGCATCGACTCGTTCGAAAAACCGCGGTCTATAACTCTCGCGATCGGAATTCGTTTCGACGTTTTCTTTGTACCACTCCTCCGACAAGACTTGTCTTTCCAGTAGGACAGCTCGGTGTGTGCCGCGATTAAACTTTCAGACGTTCCGCGTGCGGCGCCATGCTATAAATTTGAGCCACGATATCGAATATCGTTCATAGCGAAACGCATACACAGGTATTCCCCTTATAACACGGTGATAGTTACACCCTCGCTGGAAAATCTTAGAACGATCATTACCAGACTACGGATATTCGCGTATATTTGGATTTAACATTTCACAAGTTTAGAGAATCTATAAAATATACCGAAGTATATAAGTTTATCATGATATTTAGTAGATGAAACGAATCTCTGTTTAGATTTCACTTGTTCAATTGTATTCATAAAAATACGAAATTGCATAGAAGAAGTTACGGATGAATTATATTTGAATAACGTTTAACATTGAACTTTATACTTTATGAAATATAAGATGCGAACCGTTGAGACACAGAGGACGCGTGCCACTGATATATTGACAATTTTAGAAAGAATTGCGTGTAATTTAAAGTCCACGATTTATATGAAATGTGAGAAGTTCTATCGAAAATAGGAGACGCGTCCTAAGAGTTTTTGAGCACGAGTACATTGCGAATCCCTGTTATACGAAACAAACAACTAGTACGAAGAATAGGCTTATTGCAAAAATCAACGAGTTACCCTCTTCACAACCAAGAGGAATATATTTGCTAAAAGAGTCGGTAATTAATTGAAAGTAGCTACTCTGTATTAATATCACATGTACGTACGTTTTGTCCCTTCATCGCCGCTTGACATCGTTAAACGAGAGGCGAAATATCTTCGCCACCTGAGCTTCGTTAATTTACGTATGAATCGTATTTATGTCAGTCGTGAAAAACTGTCATCGACTTTTTATCAGGAAGCTTCGAGTTGCTACTTGCCAGTAGCGAAAGAAGTTTCGAGAGTGCGAAGGGTTGATACTTCGCGAACGAAAAGCGACTTAAAAATTTCAATATTCCAAAATTCCGTGCGCGAATCTGAAATAGCGCGTACAATGAACAACGTCAAACGACGATGCTCGAACGGAAAAATTCTCATAACCTACGTGCCGTTTCGTACCGGGATCTGGACGATGCTCGAACCGTATAGCGAGACGTTGTTCGCGGGATACCTGTACGCGTGTATACACGTGCGTATACCGCATTTGCCGTCCAAAAGTATTTAAGTCAGAGCGGAATTAGAAAAATGATCGGTAGATTTAAGCTTGCGTAACTTCACGTGTCCCTCCTAGACAAGGTGTCCTCGACTGAAAGTCTTCTTTGAGTTATTTTTATCCGTGCTACGCACGTACGTGCAGGTCATATCGGGTATTCGAAATGTTAATTAGCCAGGGAAACGTATGGATTAGTTGGACGCGAGATGCAAAACAGTTTGATCATCGAGCACCGTCCGCTAGCACAGATCGCTCTACGTTCCACGCATACCTAGAAATCGGTTTTCCGTTCCGGGAGCGTCGTTCCTTTCTTATATATTCTGGCGACGTGGAAGCGCCAGAACGAAGAGAAGGAAATAGATATTTTGCAGAGTCGAACGAAAGACGAGTAGGAGGAGCATGCGTCTGATAGATCGCTGCGAACTAAATCAATCTCGATCGCGCGTCTATTTTCGTTTGTATTGTTCGCCGGAATGGTTACATTTATTAATCGCGAGACTCGTAACATTTTGGATTCTTGCGCCGGTGTTCAACAGAGCAAACACGTTTGCAATTCTCGTTCAACGTTTGCTCAATTTTTCCTCCACATAGATTTAATTCTTTCGAACGATATATTCGTCGTTACGCTCATAGGGCTGTAATTACATCGCAGAAAAACTATATTTGATTGAATCACAATGTTGTGGGACTTGCGTCAACGATTTCTTTTAGAACGGCGATAGGAAGTCAAATTACGCGTGTCGCTTCTCGTTACTTCAATGGATTATTAGCTGAAAAGTAAAAAAAAAAAAAAGAAAAGAATAGAAAGAACATTCGTGGTTTTGTTCTTATTATGAATGACTGCAGATGTGCATGGATTACCGCAACACATCTGCATGTCGCGTATATCTATAGGCAACGAGAAACACCAACGCAATCACATATGTGTAACAACGTTCACACGGCTATCGTTGCTGTTCATCATCGATAAGACATTTTCCTCAGCGATAAACATAGATTCTTCGGTTTGTTCGAAAGTTGGATGAAAATGTTCATCCATCAGATTTCCCATCGCTATCGATACCAACTCCCTATATACGCTACTTTCGATAAGGGAACATTATATGGTGTTCGAGCGAGTCATCCGCAATCCATTAACGCAGAAACAAGCTCGATCGACGTTCGTCCTCTATCTGGTCCAGGTTTAGAAACGATCGACCTCTTTCGTTTGCTAATTAATCGATGCAACTGAGAGAGAGAGAGAGAGAAAGAGAGGGAGAGATCGTCGCGCCAAACGCGAAGAACATCGCTTAGAACAGTTGAAACGTTTATTTTTACATTTCCTTTCTGGACATGGCTCGATGAATAAATGCAGCATTCGAAGAGTAAAGCGACACGATCTGTATTCCCATCCAGATACGCATCCTGCCTTGTCTAATGGCACGATACTGCTTCCTATCGACTTTGTAGTACGTGTACTATGCAGAACTGAAAAGAGAACTAGCGAAATGGCACAGGACACTTTACTTGTTTCATGTGATACACTTGCGCTGTTCGTAACTAGATTGCAGATATTTATGCAAATTCGTATTTTTATCAGAGTAAAAAAAAAAGAAAGGAGACGAAGAAACCTAAATATAGGTTTGTTTCACCTAATGAATATCGATTATAAACGTGTGCCGTTACTTCGAATAGTAATAGTTTACGTATTTTCTGTTATTACGCGTATCCTACGAAATTCTGCAGATTTATTCATATATGCATAAAAACTCGCGGTCTATTCATCGTGGCTGTGTAAAGTCTTTCAAACTTTGGGAAATGATAATTTAGACACCGACGGGGAAATAGCGACGACAAAGATATTCAGCAAATCCCCTTGACATTTTCTTTCGTAAAGGCGAGATTTAAAAAATACAATTCAACGATATAAATTAACTGAAAAGTAACTGTAAAACAAGGTGATCGGATAGCGCAACGTTTCCTTTGCTAGCGTGTTCGTGGCGTGGCGTTCTTTCTCGCGTTTTCGATTTTTTTTCAAATCGCCGACGAATTTTCGAAACTACGCCGCGATGATAAAAAGGAGTAGAGCTGGACTTTGACGCACGACGACGACAACGACGTTCTATAGGTTACTGTCCAGGCCGCTCTTTAGACCAGCTAATGGACCAAGACTCTATTAATATTGATAATGGGGAAAATCAGGCCAATAAGCGGCCGTGGTACTGATCGCGTTCGAGGATACGGTGTCTACGTACAGATTAACTTGCACCACGGGCACAGGCGTCGGTTTGCAGAGTAAACGATCGACCGACGTTCTCGCGAGGACTCGTTCCGTCTCTTTCCAACTCGCCAACGGCAACCAAACTGTTAACTATTCCAACGGATACTCATAAATATGAGTTTGAAAAACGCATTTAAAATGTGCTTTTAATTTACCTAGTTAAAAGTATCTGTTACGTGTTCCAGTTCCGAATCTCCGTCGTTGATTTTATTGCCGTTTCTCGAACGGCGCAGAAAAGAGGAGAGGAGAGGAGAGGAGAGGAGAGGAGAGGAGAGGGAAAGGGAAACGAGAAAAGAAAGTAAGAAATAAAGCGGAAAAAGAGAGAGAGAAGGTGAAACGTTAAGAGGGGAAATAATAATTTTCTGTATTCGCCGGTTTCGTCTGCCGGTTCACGTTTGTTCGTAGTACTTATTAAGATCTTATCATCGGTGACGTAAGTGTTGGACTGAAACATAGCGCCGTAAGGCTAGGCTGTTTCACCAATTTTGCTGGTTTTTTGCCTCTCTTGCGTCACCGTACAAGCCACGCAAAAAGATTTCAAGCAAGATCGACGTCGTCGAATTAATCGTTACAGCATTAAATTACACGCTTCTGCGCGCTAGTGTCGTTACCGGTGCCACGGACTCGCTCTCGTTCACGATCATCTGCAAGATTTAATCGATGTTTTTCTAACTTATTTGTAATCCGGCCGGCTGAGAAGCTAGCTTTTCCATTACAGATTATACGGAGCATGGTAACCGTTCCATAAGCTTCGAGTGCAACGGACGTTCGTCAACCGTAAAGCAGCGTTTACTAATTATCGTAGCTGCCATTGACACGCGCTTAATAATAGAACGCCGAAATAGTTATTAATCGTAAGTAACTGGCCCGGGCAGCAACTGGCATCGCGATTTCTACATTTGAAAAATCTCGCACAGTGGTCGATGAAGGTCTGTTAAACTCGATCGTTATCTATCGACGTGTAACGTTCAAAGAATGCTATAATTAGACGCTTCGGAGAATTAACGCGATCGTGAAATTTATCCCGTTCTCGAGATATATCTCATAAGAGAAGTACGCTTCGAAACTTTGAAGTAGCATCGATCGGCGGCCATAAAACGCGTTGCCACAGGACGTATTACTTCTATCGCGAGTTGTAGTAACGGGCAACGTTCAAACTTGTTTCGTTGCCGAGCTGCTAAATTGACAATGAACGATCATGCAAATTAGCCTGTACACGAAATTACGGAGTTGAGAACGGCGGAAAGACAGAGGGGAGTGGGCTACAGCAACGTCAACGCTGATTCTTCTTTTTTCTCCTCTTTTTAAAACGAAACGTTAGTGCCAATAGCAATAATCGACGTTTTATTATCGTTCTCTATCGAACGAAGAGACGCAGTTACACGTTATATACATATATATATATATATATATATATATATATATATATATATATATATATATATAGCGTTATTTGTACCAGCCGGATAAAACGTTTGTCGCGTAAAAGGGAAATTTTTTTTTTATAACGGGACATTGTTACAACGCACGATTCGATTCACGGGACGCACTGTCGTTGCGTCACGCGAAATTTCGTTATTTCTAAATTATCTGTGCAGTCGTAAAGTTATCTGGCAATTGGCGATTGCCGCGCACGCTGCAACGAGTGGAAAAATCTGGAGCGACGAAATTAACTTTCGCCAATCGTAAACGGACTCGATTATAGATTGCACTTCTTCAGGCCGAGGCTAAACAGTGCCGCCCTCGTATTTTCCTTCCTACGATCCCGCGCTCTACCGCCATACGAGCTCCACGTCGCAGCTGCATTTTTATCGATTCTTTGGAGGCCTAAGCCTTCCACCTTGAAGTTGCTTCAAAATTCTACGACCGACTCTATCACGTCTCACCGACGAATTAATCTTTACTTTTATCGTTGCTCGCCGGTGCGCGGAATTTCAGAGCCTGCGATGAATTTCCAGCCCATCTTTGCTTTTCCGGGGGAACGTTCTGACGAAGGGGACCGTAACGCAAACTTGCGAATCGATCAAATTCTCGTTGGACGTTTCCACGCGTGTTTCTTTAATATCACTCGCCTCGAATTGATAATTAGGTTTGCGCGATAACGCTTAGACAACCGCGTTCTTTCTACGTTAACAAAATGAAAAGAAATTTCATACCGATTTAACCGTTTCACATTTATAACGCGACCTATTTCGATTATCGAATACGTATTACAGTTGCGTATCGATTTAAAATACACACAGGATTTTTATACGTATTTGCCGAAGCTAAAATCACAAATTCGCAATTATGAGAAATGTTAAGATACGAAAAATACGTAGGATACGCGCGATATGCGAGAGCATATGAAATATCCCAAAACATTCTTCGTAACATTTATTTAATAAATGAATCCCCGTCCGGATCCTATTCTCTCAAGATTATCCATAAAAAAATTCTGAATTTGCATAAAAGTCCGCGCTCTATTTATAACATTCTTGGAAATCCATACGCCTGTGAAACGAATTTATTGCTCGATCCAATAAATCGTCAGCCAGCGACCAATATCGTTACCCTGACCGTCGACACAGCCGCGTTGTATCACGTTTCTGGAATGGTTTCCGCGCATCTCGCGACGATTCGCGGCTGAAACGCGCTAGCCGGCTCGTTCACGCTCGCTCGTCTGCATGCGTGCGTGCAGCTCGCGACGAGCGTGTGGAGTATCGCGAAAGATGGTGAAAAAGAGAAGGGGAGAAGGAGCTATGTTTTTGCGTCAGACAGTGCAGCACGCAAGTGCATTTCGTCGGACGAGTCGCGACGCCCGGAACGTCCCCATTCTAGTTCGACTATCTACATCGCTATAAGTTTACGTAACCGCACGAAACCTGTCAGCTGACATTTTGGTGCTAACCAATGGTGACTATTGTCTTTCTCCTTCTACGCTACGTTCTCGTCTATCGCCGCTAACTGGTCGCCTCAATTTCTAACATTCCCAACCGACCGGATAGTATAGACGTCTGTCTTCTGCTAGATGCGCTCCATCTACGTACCTTGACTAGCGTGAATATTGTGAAACAGAATTTTGCATATCGAGAGATGGACGAAAGAGCAGACACCGGTAGCTAGAAAAAATATTGCCACGCCATTGCATTTATCGCATTTACATACTAATTGCGTGTTAATTATCATCATCTACATGCTAATTAGCATATTACATTAAGTAAGCAAGTATATTAAAGACCAAGCAACAGTTTGTCATAATGTTATTAAAATAGTGATTTCTTGAAATCTCGAGAAATTGTAAAGTCCAGATCGAAGAAACGATGATAAGGAGGCATACGTTCGACTTATCCCTGAAATTCCTTTTTAACGTCGCCGCAACGTTAGAAAATAGAATTTGGCAGGGCAAATTTATTTTTCTGTTACGTTGACGGGGTGAATCTCGTTGGTAATAGGGAAAGGAGAAAGATACTCGAGTAATCGATAAATAATTATAATTACATGGCAGGAACTTAATAGCTAAGACATGGTTCTGGCTAATGTATAATTAATAAAAATTGTCGGATCATTTAAATATACAGAGACTTATGAATATCAAGAATTACTAGGTAACAAAGTAGTATGAAGAGACGACGAAGAAAATCTAAAGCGTCATAAGAGAGATCGTTGGAGTTTAAAGTAAGCGAAATGGTCGTAGAAAAAAGATCAATGAATGTATGTGCACTATTAGGGATCTAGCGTCGTACGATTGAAACAGCTAAAATAACCATACAACGTACGATTAGTGTTCAACTGGTAATAGTTCTTTTGGATGGAACATTAAGTTGAAATTTCCGGAGATTAAATTGATTGAAAATTCCGATGCTTATCGGATTAAATTTCGTATCATCTAGCGGTGTTGTCACAGGACTAGACAAATTTTGTACATTCGTATACACTGTGAGAATGAAAGCACGTAGAAGGTGATAAAAAGCGTTACATTGGAAAATAAGAACGCGCCGATACTTTTGCAGCTTCTCACCGAGTTCCAAGAATTCCGAGATCAGATCGGATTATCTCGAAACAGATTAGAGCACGGAGAGTGCACTTCCAAAAATCGGATCGGAGGTAGTTGGCTAGAGGTTGGAGAAGTCTGAAGAACGTGGGATTTCCGGCATACATTTTCCCTCGTTTCTTTCGTTCCTCTACCCTCGTTTCTTTTATCCAACCGTCTTTCTTCGTACGTAAATGACCTAAGCCCCTCAGAAGGCGAATCGATCAGCCAACCTTTTCATAAAGTTATCAGTTTCACGTTATCCAGATACGTGATTAGAATTTGAACATGTGCAAAGGGAAACGTGATTTTCGTAAATATCGCTTTAAGCAAGGGAACATCATGGACACCTGTAAATTCGAGGGGAAATTTCGAAACATGGTATTTTTGATTGTCATTCTCTCTAGCGTTTCAATTTGCGCAGCTGATCAGCGTGACTTGTGAGCGACTCGTATCACGAAGAGAAGCGGAGCGAGCGAAGGAATTGTTTGGAGAATGTCGGCTCTGTTCAGCGATACAGTGTTTACGAAAGCGTCGAAGGGAGATATTAAGTTATTATATTTCACGAGCAGTCTTTGTCTCCGTGAAATTCAACAATAAGCCTCTTATCGGCGAGCTACTTGGCGAAAAGAAACGCGTGTCGATGATCACGTTTAAAGAAAGCCGAGCGAAAACGTTTCCTGAAGATATATATTCCGGTAAAAGTTAGTATTTTCACGGCGTGGACAGAATTTTTAAAAAACGAGTTCTTGAAAGGTCGATCGTTCGATACCCATGGTAAAATTCACCTTCGTCCAACAGTGTGACGTGTACGAACAGCGTGCCGGAGTCAACAAGTTGTTCAGCCGGACCACCCCTTCCCCCAACTAAATCCCACTTCCTATAATTAATAAACGTCATGTATCGTGGCAGTGCCGAGCAATTTAGATCAGAGTCGATGCGTCGCATCAAGACCTCTCGTCGGTCGGTTGATTTTCAAAGCGTATTTCAATTTTTGTTTCTCCCTTCGTTATTGATTCGCGTCTCGCGCCTTTTATTTACCAGTCAATTACATTCGCCAGGATTTTATTGGCCGTCTTGCACCTGACGTTTCATCGTGCGTTTTGTCGATTTTGTGTCCAGATCAACCGTCCCCACCTGCCCGCCCCCTCCCCCTTCAACCGTCCGCTCGTCGACTCGAACCAGACGGTGGCGCGCTATTTATTATATTTTTTGACGCTCGTTCGTAGAATAACTAAGGGGAAATCTGTCGGAAAATTGCAAATCGAAGGGAAAAGAAACGCGTCGCGCGACGAAACACACGCACATACATAGACAACGCGTAAACGTATCGGTAGTTCGTATAGGTATAAACGGCATTGTCATTTTGCGTGGTAGCTCCGTGCATCGGTCGCGTATAGCTTTGCAGCATTCCTATACCCCCAGCCCCTACAAGGGTCAACGTCCTTTTGCCTTTCGACGAAGCAATGGAGGAAATATTAATTTCAAGGTTTTTTGTCGAGCTTTCCCGGCCATGCTTCCTCCGATATTGGCAAAAGCGGAACCGAGGAAGAGTTCGCGGCAGGCCGGGACATTAATTTGCAAAGTCGTAAACAAGACGGCTGCTGTCGATACTTTTAATAAAATGCTAGTAATTAAATTGTGCGGGGGATCGGTAATGGTCGAACCGGTCCGGATCGAAGGACGTGCCCGGAGAACGTACGGAGCCGAGTGGTCGTCGGTTGAAAGGTAATATCGAACTCGTATTTTAGGTAGACGAGAGGTAGGTGGTGGTCGAGTCTAGGGAGTAAAAAAAAAAAAAAAGAAAAAAGGGAAAGGAAAGAAGAGCAGAGGGGTCGTAGGGGAAAGAAACAAAAAAGGTCTGGTGAAAACAAAAAGGAATCCGCGTCTTTGGGAGTAGTGTGTTAGTTAACCCCCACTCGCTCTTTCTCTCTCTCTCTCTCTCTCTCTCGAGGGTGTCCGCTCGCGACAACTCATCCCTGCCGCCCCACTTCGCTGCACTTCCCTCACCCGATTCCCCACACCGCCACCTTCTACCTTCCTTTCGCTCTCTCTCTGTTCCATCTTTCGTGTCCTTTCTCCTCCTCCGGCTTCCTATCTCCTCGTTTCTGAAATTTTTGAATATCCGATCAATAGGTAGCTGCTCGCAGAGAAAAAAGGAGCCGAGGTGGGGAGGTATCGGATGGGTACTGCTGGAACTCCACCACCACCCCTATCCTCGCGATTCGTCGCGCTCTTCGAGACCGAGACATATCCGTTTTTTCTCCGAGAACGTCCGACCGATCTCTCGCTCCCACGATTAATTGCCGAGGTACCACTCGTTCCGCGAGTACATACCACCCTCCGGTACGTCGTCCTATAGCTCGACTCTATTTCTTTTCTACCACCGGCTGTATACGATCGCCGCGTTCTATCCTTAAGAGATATCGACGAGCTACCAGTGGAGGAGTATAACGTCACAGCTTGGCCGTGGTCTCTTTAAAAATTTGCCAACCGTTTCGCGGTATAAGCGCCTCCGGACCGTCCACCGTCGAGCGTCTCATGAAAATATTATTTTTTCAAAAGTTGCTGTCTCGATCGTGGCCGGTCTTAGCGTGGTCTTAGAAGCCACGCGAATACGAAATCAGCCACCTGCCACGCTTCCATGCTCTACCTATTATAAGTTATTCTTATATACCAAGTAGCGGACAGTGAAATTGGACTATAACCAATTCATACTCGAACCAGCCGCCACGCGACCCGTCCGCCCTTTTTAAACTCCGATGCCATCTTTCGCGGTGTCGAACTAAACGCCCGATATTACCGCGTTCAGTTCGACACGCGATCGTCGCCCGGTGTTCCGCGGAGCGTCGAGGAAAGAGAAAAATAAAAAGAGTGGCGCGGGGATTGGACTGGCTGAGGCTAGGCACTTTCAAACTTTGAACGCCGTCGTCGCGTAAGCCACGCATTTTCATTTACCAAAAACGCGAAGCATAATAAGGGGGAAGATAAAAGTAAGCGTCAAAGCGGTAGAAGCGAGCACGCGGAACCCTCGAGGGGTTCCCCCGGAAAACGAATCCGCGAAACACGAACGGCGGTCGGGCGATGCAGCGGCGCGGGTGCAACGACTCTGCTGCAACCGGCTGCAACGTTGTCGAACGGCGCGCTTTTCATACCACCAGCCATCCAGTCATCGTCTTTACGCTAGGCTTACAGCGGAGCGGGAGGGGGGCAGGGGGAGAGCGGGCCATGTTTCGAAGCGTTTTATAATTGAGATCGTGGTGGTAACCGGGGGAGGCACAGCACGCGGTCTCCCGCCACCGGGAGAGGACGGGGGATCGATAGCATTTTTTTTCGGGGTAGGAACCCAGACGTACGTAGACTACGTACGTGGAGCGAAGGTGGCCGACGAGAAGGGGCTCGGAATCGTGTGACACATCCACGCACAGCGACTGATATACCGTGCTACGTCGCCAGTTATGTACGTACGAGGGAACAGCCGGTAGAAAGGGGGTAGGAGGTGTACGACTGCGGACCGCTGGCTGGCAGGGTTGGAAAGTGGGCAGGGAGGGAGAGAGAACGGGCCTGGAGGGTCGCTCCGGCAGGCTTGCTTTTCGACAAAGAGGCGACGACGCTTTTTTATAATTGCGTTTTTAATTTGATGGATTCTTTGATGCGTTTCGTCGTATACTCGAGCGTGCGCGGAAGAGCCACCGATGGAGAGAAAAGGAGAGAAACCAGGGAGACGGGAAGGAGAGAAGGACGCGGACGCGTATGGAAGTGTTGGCATACGTGTACCGTAGGGGTGAAGGGTAGGGAATGCTAGGGAATAGAAGGGAAGGGAAGGCAAGGCAAGGCAAGGGAAGGGAAGAGAAGGGAAGAGAAGAGAAAGAAAGTGGAAAAAAGAGGAAGGAAAAGGGACGGACCGAACGATAGAAGCGAAACAGAAAAAGAGAGGAACACGCCGGCGTCCAGGAGAGTTTTTTTCTGGCCCAGCACGAAGCCCTCTTTTCCTTTAACCACTCTTTCGCAATCCGTATAACGCGCACACATCTTCGTCTTCGTCACACCAGCGCGGCGAGAAACCGAGCTTTCCATATCGTACGTACATACGTGGATGTATGTTGTATATAACCACGTGCCTACTTCGTCTTTTCCCTCCTTCTTTAGTCCGTTATACATGTCTGTCTCTTTTTCTAAATTTTCTCTTCTACTCGTCCGGTCGAAGGGCCGTCTCGCTAAATTAATTTCAATTCCGTTTGCCACGTGCACTTCCGTCCTGCTAGATTTGCCAACCTGCTGACAATTTTTCTCTCTGTCCTGGCGAACGCAACGTGTCTTTCTAAGATTATTGGTCGCATCAAGACAGAAGCAAGATGAAGCGAAGCTGTCTTCTCCGGTATTGCACCAAATGACGTTCGTCGTGTGTGTCGTATCGTAAAGTTTCGATTTCGACTCTGTCGTATAATCATTTACCGACTAATATTAGTACACTATGACTATATTAGTGACTCGACAAGTTGTAAATTACAGCTTATAGACTTCTCCGTCCCCTTTTACGATTTTACATCGAATAGGATAATCGAACGACTCGTAATTCGTTTGTGAACTTGTATTCGTCTTATTATCGAGTTTGTTATTATTTCATAAATTCACCAATAACGATAAAACAGCTCGTAATCGAATTGATAAGAAGATACGAAATTGGTATTAGTAGGTTTTCCACTTCCTTTTCGAACTTGCTTTCGTGGATCGGAGGATTTTCGAAAACGAGAGGAGAACTCGTTCGAGTAGTTAACGACATGGTAAACTAGCATAATGTGATCTGAATTTGCCGCAACGTGATACAGATTTAGACTTAAATCCAGTGTACCAACGCATTGACCTCATTCGACGACGTATAAGGATCAAGCGAACAAACAAAGCGAATTGAGCTGGTTCATCCGATGACGTATGGAGGTGGTAGAAAATTAGATCGCTATAGCTCATTAATGATCGCTCGGACGTGAAATAGCACCGTGATAATTTAATCGTTTGCTCGGGATTAATCGTTGACCGTTTTACTTGATGAATTTTTCAAAAGCGCGCGCACGCTCATAACTTTATGACGTTTCGATCGTGGTTTCGCCTCTAATGACATCAGCCTGCCTTTCGTTTTGAAACGACACGATTCGCAGCACGAGCTTTGAGCACGCGTATTTAACTCAGCAATGTGAGCAGTCACGCGTTTTCGAGTTTTTCGAACAGCGTTGGAGAGCACGCGGATGCAGCGGAACGATTTTTATTGCATTTCGCAGCGTGGAATCCCAGCTGGAAATTGCGTCCAGTGAAACGTTTTGTTTTACAACGTTCTCTATCCTCTCCCTCTCTCTCTCTCTCTCTCTCTCTACTCTCCCTCCTATGCTTGTATTCACTGAACAGATTTTTTACGCTTTTTCCCAGCAACTCGTTTTCACAGAGGACATCATCGCAATCATCGGGTTCAGATCGAGTCGAAAATTGAGATTATCCTATTCACGCGGCGAAACTTTTAATGCGTTCGATCGCGTTTCATTCGTCTACCAAAGTGAGATTAAATCAATCGCCGTACTATTGTCGCTCGGATGGCATTTCAGGCAAAGACAAGAGGAATTCTCTGCCCTCTTTAGTTCAAATGTTCTGCCTACTGTTTGAAACCTCAAGGAAGCTTTTGTTTTCTCGTAAACCTTTTTCATAATATCACCTTCTAGTAATTAATTAAAATTTGAAAGAGGAATATATATGGAGCACAATTTTTAAACTAGAATACGTAGTCTCATTTATCGCGAAATCGCATATCAAACAGGTCTTGCTTACGTTAGAAAAATAATCAATTTGAGGCGTATTTCATCCACTGATGATTAATCTGAAAAGGGTTAATGTATCGCAAGACCAGCATCACACATTGATGGGAAAGCTGCGTGCGTAAACTAATACGGGTTCAGCTAAAAGACATACGCTACTCTCCTTGGTTAAATGGTTAAATCATTTACCACTTCGAGACTGAGAAAGACTTCAGTTCCATAATTTTTGTTTGTACCGCCTTTCTTTCTCCTCGCTTAGTTTAAAATATTTAGTTATTGTTGTTTCGTAACGGTCTGTATGGTTTAACTATATTTAAGAGCTGAAAAGATACGAGGAATTAGAAATGTCTCGACGTATCTTAAAAAGTGGAGAAACGTTAGATAGGATACTTTAACAATGTCCTGAGAATTTTGGTTTTAGTCAGGTATCTCAAGGCTTAAAAGCATTGTCTCTGCGCTTTCATAATTAATTAAGTTATAACTTTATTCTGCGGCGTGGTACGTATTCATGCCTTGAAGAAATACGGTGAATTTTTTATAACAATAAATATGGAGCATAATATTTTACAAAAAGCAGTAGTAGTGGTCTGCTGAAAACGTCGCCCTTCTACATTTCCTTCAAAACTGGGAAAAATTACAGCATTCAAAAGCTTCGACGCTTTTAGACACGTTTTACGAACAGATTACGTACGCTGTGAGAAACATTTTGAAATTTCGTTAATCCCGTTACGGGGCTCGGCTATCGTGATTACACTGGTCAAATTTGAAACAAATCTGAAAGTATATACATGGAAATTACAAGATATCTAATACAAACGTACTTTTCACAAAGATCGCGAAAGTATTAAAATTCAGTTATCTTTAACGCTCATTATACGTAGATATATTTGATATGATTATTCGTACTGTATTCCAATTTTCTGCTAAACGTGTCCTCGATAATAATGAATATCATGCAATTTCTATACGCTATATAACATTTTCAGATTGCCTTCAAATATTACCAATAAAATCACGATACTCCTATCTGCCTACCAGTAAATGAAATTACGAAAACATTCTGATAACGCATGTTGCATAATGCGTGCATAAAAATTGCCTGGAGTAAACGTTGAAACACTTTCACCAGCCAATATAGCGTGTCTGTACATGCGTGATTTGTTCAACACACATGTTAAACGTCGACCGCATTGTATCGACGCGCCGTGCAAGTCCTTGGCGCAGCTGTAGCAAAGTCGAACGCGGTGCAAAGTTTCCATCGGCTATTTAACAATCGACGACATCTGCGACACTCGACGAATCCTCGGATCTTCCACGGCCAGTAATCGACAGAAAAAGCGCAGGGCAATGGAAAGCGTAATTAAAGACGGGGAAGTCAGCAGCGTGATCGTGGGTCGCAGATATTTATTGCGTTCTGGCCCTAAGAGATATGGGCTAAATCTCACGCCGTCGTTTTATACGGGGAAGAAAATGGCGTCTGAAGTGTTAGGGGTCGTATCCCTTTTACTCTGCGAGTCGGTATGAGCAGCAAGAGTCGGCGAAGGTGTCCAAAGTGTGTTCGTAACCGTAGAGCAGCAGAATAAGAAAAAGGTGTACAGAGGAGGAGAAAGCGGTGTGTGTGACTGTGTGTAAGCGAGCAAGCGAGCGAGAGAGAGAGAGAAAGGCGAGAGAAACGGGAGCCTAAATTTAGTAGACATCCAAAGTATAGTCATGGAAGCGTGCAAAGAGAAGGAGAGAGCGAGTTCGAGGAGAAACGACGAGGAGCATCACAGTGGCGAGAGGAGATTCACGGAGAGAACGGGGTGGGGTAACTCTGTGCTTTGGTGGCAACGGTTTAGGGTAGCAAAAGGAGGATACCAGAGGGTGGAAGCGGCGGCGGGCGGGAGGAGGGGGAGCGGAACGAACTGTTGCTTCCCCGAGAACCATGTCGTGCTGGTACTTCTAACACAGGATTCTCGAGAGCCTCCAAACAGGATTTAAGCGTTCTCACCGGCCACGAGGAGTATCTCTTCCAGTATTCCATACAATTTCCCTCAAAACGTTCCTCGATTCTGTACCTCCTCTTTGTTGTTGCCTCGCGCGTTCTCGTTTCAGATCCACAAAATTAGTATATCTTGCGTGTTTTCAAAAGCGGTCCAACGGAGACCACTTTTCGCACAGACGCCGATTTCATGCGGGTCAAACTATACGTATGCGCGGGTAAATCGGATTTTTGGAGATTTTTAACGGCAGAACACTCGATCGATGCTTTGTTTACATAATTTCATCAATTTTACGCACACTTTGTTTCGTCGAGTTAATCAATTTGCCAAATAAACGGCTTACGTAGTATGTAGAGAAGTAAAAAAAAAAAAAAAGAAAAGAAAGAAAGAATTATAGAGGAAATGAACGTGATTCCTACTCGGTGATCACTAGGTTGTTCGACGGATTGGTCTATATCTGTGGATAAGAAGAAAGTTGCAAACGAACGTGTCGGAACTCGAGGGAAGAAAAGACCTACCTATATAGCGTTCTGTGCATCCCTGTTACTTATTACTCCCTTTAACTTCGCGGCTGTATTTTCCACGCTCTCTGGGAGTTGCCTCGTGTCAGTAAATCAGACAACCGAGTCAGGCATCGGACTAAAGCCGCTCTCCCGAAATGCAGAATTTCGACGATCCACGTTGAATATTTCGCAAAGAATAATACAATTAATATATCAGATTTAGAGTGCGAGTCGACTAGTCGAGTCAACCGCTCGATTGAATTACTTTGAAACCAATTTCTCAGATGCATGTCGTGCGTTAAAAAATGTCAGAGATGTAGGTATATGATGATATAGCACGTGTATAGGTATAGGTATACGTGTAACGTGATAGGTGACCATCGTACAGATTCTGTGCCAGAATTTAAAAATCTTTGCAAACCCGAACACGATTTCGGGGGTGCAGCCAACCGTTCATCGTTCACAGATTCGATCAAAAGAGGTCGAGCGCGACGAGGGTTTCGTGGTCAATTGTGTCACCCTCTCTAAAACAACCGGACCAGAATCTCGCTCGCACATTAATGTTTCTTTTTCCGTAAAAAGTCAGTTGCTTCGTAAAAAGAATTTTTACGCTCTCGCGCATCGTCCTTCCACGGTGTTCGGTCAAATTGAAAGTCAACGGTATCCCGGTGGAAGAACCGTTCCGCGAGGCGATTCAAAGAGCACAGGTGGCCTTTAAATATGAGCGTCGTGGAACGTACGAAAAACTCGGGGTGCGAAAGCAAGGGAGGACCGGCGAAGTGCGTGTGTGGCCCGGAGGGTGGCGGCGTCAGCGGAGGTACGGGGCGAGGCGGATGGAGGACACTGGACCGGAGAGAAAAGAAGGAGACGTGACGAGGAAGAGAGCAAGAGAGTAAGAGGGGTGGTGGTGTCGGTAAGGGAAAGAAGAAAAAGAGGCCGTGGACGAGTATGCGTGAGAGGATATACGCGTGGTCGTATGTGAGCCGAGGGGGAAGAAAAAGAGGGACGAAGACGAAGAGAAAAGAATAGAGGAGGAAGAAAGAGGAGGAGGCGAGGAAGGACGTAAAACAAAGTAACGACGAAATGCACTTCCCCCTTTACGCCGTCCCTGGCTCTCGCCCGGAGGGAAACGTCGAACGAAACGTTAAAAACTGGGAAGAGGAATGAGAGCGCGGGGGTGCTAGGTGGTGGCTCGTCGGTCGGGAGGGTCGGTGGGCCCCGTGGAGGCGCAAGGCGGAGGGTTGAGGGTGGGTTTGCTGTGGCAGCCGGGCCACCCTGGAAGGGTGCCGGGAGGTTATGACAGCCGAGGTATTGAGCGGATCCTTCGTTAAAAAAACGAGAAGCACCGTGCTGAGGCGCGTGGAACAGAGACGGATACGGAACAGAGGGAGAGAAAAAGTGCAAGAGAAGGCGAGATAGCGAGAAAGAGAAAACGAAAGCCGTGCGAGGGACCGAGAGTGAGCGGGGAAGAAAGACGAAAAAGGAGATAGAGAAAAGAGGAGCAGTCGAGGTAGATGGAGAAANCGCCACCGCCGCCGCCACCGCTGCCCCGCCGCCACCGTCGCCGCTGTTGCTGCTGCCGCTAGAACCGCCGGTGGAGGTGGTCCAAGGGGTGAGACCAAGTAACCGAATCCAACGCACCCTTGCCTCGCGCCCATTGCCTCCCCCAGCAGAGAAAAAACCGAGTGCACCATCTCCCCCACTTCTCTCCTCCACCTCATCCTCCACCTTTTCCATCTCCTCCTCTACCATCTCCATCTCCACCTCCTCATCCTCATCCTCGTCCTCATCCTCATCCTCATCCTCCTTCTCGACCGCCCCTGACTGCTCTTCCTGAAGCAGTCCTACACTCTGCCCTCCCCACCGCCACGCTTCTCTATCTTCCTCCCTCGTCATCGAGTTTCTTCCGCCACGAAAAAAATACTTCAACTTCGAATGACGTTACGAGCGACCTCCGATCGAACGCGACGAATCTTTGCGCGCTCCTCGACAGTCACGCGCCAACGACTTCGCGACTACTTATTAACTTTTACCATTCTGGCCGAGGGTGCTCGTTACAACGATCGATATATTCTAATCAGGAGTCTAATTAGCCAGAAATCGATTGGAAGGAATTTCGGTCGGATCGATTCGATTCTTTCAATTACTCTTCGTCCAACGACTGTCCGTAAAATTCCACTTTTATCATCCGTATTTCGATTAACAACGATCTACAAAATTTCGATCTATCCTCTATGTTGCAAATCTTCTATCGAATAGCCTACTATTAACTATAAGATCTTATCGATCGTCCGAGAGTGGGTGGTTTTGGGAAACGACGTGCCCCATTTGCAACAATGCTAACGATGATCTACGATCAGTCGATTTGTAAGCGCTGTTGTACCTTTCTAAGATTATCAGAAAGTACGTTGAAATCGCGATTACGTCGGTTTGAAATCGACAAGTCCGCATAGTGCAAGGCCATTGCAGAGATGTAGGAAAGAAAACATGGATAGTAGAAATGGCCGTGTGGATGTACTTAAAGAAGAGAGAAAGAGAAGGACGGTGAGATAGTGAGGGAAGATGGGACAGGGGAATCGAGACCGTTTGTTCGTCGACGGAAATGCAGGCTGGACACGGAACGACGGAAAACGAAGCGAGTGTGTGCGAAGCACTCCCCGGATTCGCGTAATGGGAAAATCGATTAGGAACCGAGCGAGTAAGGTGACCGTCCAAGATGTACAGATACACCAAGAAGAGTTGTTAGCTCTTCTACACCCGCAGAATTAAACGAGTCGTGAAAAAATAATTTTTCGAATTCGATCGGCCGATCGAACGGCTACTACGAAAGGTCATTTAAATTCCCAAACGTATAAACCACGATTAAAATACTTATTCGCTGAAAAATCTTAGGACATTCATTGTAGTTCGTTCGTTATCGACGAGTTGTATCGTAGCAAGCCATCTAACTTCTAACATTTTACAGAGAAAACATCTGTACTGTAAACGTATTAACTGTTTTACTTAAAAATACGTGCAATTTGATATTCTTAAACCACGTGAAATATCGAGATTTTATTAAAGAAGAAGTGCCAAGATATTCGTACGCGAGTGTATGTAATTAGAAATTGAAAAGAGGAAGAAACGAAAGGAAGATAAACGTCGAAATCGAAAGGTCGAACAAAGAAATACTTAATATGGCAAAACTCGAGCATCTTAGAACTCCGACCACTTCAAGGTACTCTGAGAGTCTAGTCACTTTTCCCTCGCCCAGCATGCCTGCGAAGGTTCAATGACATCGGTAGAAGCTCCCGTACACGTACACAGAGGCGCACCGAGCTGAAAGTGGAACGCGTAGCAAAAGCGTTCGCTTTTTTTTTCTAACGATTGGGAACGGTTGAGGGGAGATAGAGAGATTATGGGAAACTACCGGTGGAATTTCCCTAATTACTCGAGTACCACTACCAAAACGTCAACGAAATTTCAAGTTCTTTTTTTTTCTTTTTTTTTCTTTTCTCTTTCGAGCAGCGGATGCTTGTGAAAGTTTAACGACGCCGCCGAAAACTTGGATGCATCCTCACGCGACCCTCGGAAAATGTGGAACAAACGTGTAGAACTGCAGAACAGAAAGTGCCGTATGTTTCATCGATATTGTTCGTATAGGCTTACCTAGCACGAGTATCCAATCGATCTTCCAGCGTCAGTGATATCGCCGTACTAGCCCACGGCTAGCTTCTATTCATCGAACGGCGTCCATGCGCGAGTGGAATATCAACACAGAGAATCAAACGCTTTTAACGAATGCTGCCGCTCCGATTTTGATCACCTACACCGTATGTGTCATATCAACGAAATACTATCGATCTTCCGCCTCCTGACAAGTAGATGAAGATCGATCCCGACCCTGTCCGATGGCAACCTCAAGTCTCGCTAACTCGTGTTTATTACAGAATTTACGATCAGATAGAACATTTACATTAAAAAAAAAAAAGAGAGAGAGAGAGAACATTGCTGGAATCTTTTGGTTAAAGTTTCTACAAAACGAGGAAGGCTAGGAACATCGTTTAATTGCCGTGCAATCTCGTCCACGTTGTTGAGATTAGAATAAGATGTGCATCACATATGTACTAGAAGTTACATTTCGAAGCCACCTGACCATTCTTTTTGTTCGTATATGTGAGCACGCGCTATTCCGCTCGTGTCGTCCGCTAGCACGTGTAGCCGAGAGTTACTCGAAAGTTTGTTGGTAGAAAAGCGAACGAAAAGAAAGGGAAAACCTTGTTGCGAGAGAGAGAGAGAGAGAGAGAGAGAGAGAGAGAGAGAGAGAGAGAGAGAGAAAATGGGCCCGCGTGGGAAAAGGCGGAAGGCGAAATAGAGAAACGCAAATTAGGTGATGTTTGATTTTCGGCGACGAAGAGGAAGTTAGGCGCGTGAGTAGGGCGGATATCTCGACAACAAAGGCGATGGAGCGAAGGAGTTTCGCGATGAACGTAAGAGAATCAAGGTGCTGGCGAGGTAGGACACGGGGGCGCAAAGGGGGGGCCGAGGATAGAGGGAACCGAGAAGGAAGGAGGTGAACGGTGGTCGAGAGGGGAATAGGGCAAGTAGAAAGGACGAGGGTGTCCGCGGGGGCGGATGAAAGGACGCTTACCAGCTACTACCTATTGATCGCCAATTCTTTTTCTCTTGTTGCATATTAGGCGCACTCTGCCTCCTCTCTCTTTCTCTCGGCGGTACGCTCTCCCACCCCCTTGCAGGCGTAGAACGCGCGAATCCGCCCCTATAGCTACCCTCCGACCACCCTGCGCGCCTCTTCCTCTTCCCCTTTCTCCTGCCCCCTCGCCACCCTCCATCCTCCTACCCTTCCTGCCC
Organism: Bombus pyrosoma; assembly: GCF_014825855.1. NCBI lineage: Eukaryota > Metazoa > Arthropoda > Insecta > Hymenoptera > Apidae > Bombus > Bombus pyrosoma. The sequence goes on from NC_057784.1 coordinate 3,300,840, forward strand.
ATATCGCGTCACCGCGCGAGAGTGCGAGTCTCCCCTACTACCTTTCCTACCTACACCATCGGCCCTGACGTTCTTCTTACCGGCAATGTTTCATTTCGAGTAGCGGCACCCTTTCTGTTTCGGGGTGGGGCCAGCACCCATCGCTCCTTACACGCAGGTGTCGCGAGAACCTTTGTCTACCTCGAACGCTCGTCCGATTTCACGAGCAATCGTGATCGGGATCGAACAGTGTCTCGATCGTTTCGGTCATTCATCGATCGTGAAAGGAATCTGACCGATCGAGAGATCGAGAGATCGAGAGATCGATCGATCGTGTCTATACATAAAGCGATGTTATATTACCATTGTATCGGGGGAAGGATAACGAAGATTTCGAAATTTGTGTTACAGGTAACGTTCGATCGAGTAGCGGTTTCCTCGAAAGGAGGCCGGACGAGAGGATCGGAGGGGTGAGCGTGAACGGCGAAATCGGTTGAAGCGAAAGAAAGCCGAAAGAGGAAGTAAAAGGCAGGACTTGCCGGCGGCGACAGACTGCACTCTCGCACCGTTCAGGGCGCAAGCGTGCACGTATGTTGTGCGTTTCCGTGCCCTAACCCTGTCTCAACACGAGAGAGTAGTCGTTTCTCGGCGTTCTCATCCCTACTCCAGCAACATCGCCGCCGTTGCCGCCACCGTTATCGCCACCGCCACCGCCGCCGTTACCGCTACCGCTACCGCCACCGCCACCGTCACCGACGCTGCTATCGGCTCACCATCCCTCCAACGTTTGCAAAGAAGCACCGCCATAGCCGACGTAACGACGACGACGACGACGACGACGACGACAACGACGAACACCAACAACAACACGAGGACGACGACGACGACGACGACAACGACGACGGCGACAAAGAAGTATAGAAGGAGAAGGAAGACGAAGACAAGAACGTTGACGAAAATCGCGACCGCCAACACTAACTTGACCATCGGGCTTCCATCATCGGCCCTCGAACATTTTGCCCGGTCTTGGTGCACGTTACGCCACGCGTGACGTCGTATCCAGCGTGCACGTTAGAGCGGCAGTGTGCACTACCTTCTCCCCTCGTATCCTGCTCGCGCACGCCTTGAGTCGACGGCGCGCGTCCAACGACGAAGAAACATCGGACGAACTACGACGAACGAAATCAAAAGGAGCAGCGGATCGAGAAAGTCGATCGATCGAACGTTGAGACAGGAGCAAGGGAAACAGAAGGAAGAGCAGGAGGTGGAGGAGGACGAGGACGAGGACGGGAACGACAACGGCGACGACGACGACAACGACGACGAGGACGTGGACGGAGGACGGCCGGTGGCGTGGGGGGTGGACATCCACGCGGGAACTCGAGGCAGGCGCACCCGGCCGGCACGCACACACATTCATTCTAAGATGTGATTTCAAAAATGGCGGATTGCCCCTATGCCCGTTGCATACAGGAACGCAGACACATCCGACGGGAGCTGCTGCGATGGACAAAGAATATGGTCTTCGTAGTCGGTGAGTTAAATTGCGACCAACGGTTTCATCCCTCTCCAGGTCGCGAACCCTGCGATCGGAGAGCACGCATCCAATCTATTCCTTAACATTTTTCTCTTTAATCTCGAACCATAATTTTTGAATAGCTGATAATTATATAATTGTTACGTTCTATGGCAGTCTATATACGGATGTTAGGGATAATTCGTACGATCATGTTGACTCACGTTCCGAATCTCACATGCCGGTGACTCTTCGAATATGTCAACGATATATAGATACAATAACAGAGTCAAGCATCTATGTGTGATGCAGGAGAGAGAGAGTGTGTGTGTGTGAGAGTGAGAGAGAGAGAGAGAGAGAGAGAGATGAGGCTGCGAAGGGTGGGGTGAGTCTGGGGTTTGAGTGGCGAGAGGATGAGGGCGGGAACGGGAGGCAGAGGGGTCAAAGAGGGGAAGAGGGAAAGATAGAAAGAGAGAGAACGAACGCCGGTGGTGAGACCTGTTGCGAACCCGAAACGCCGAATCCTGGTTGACTGTGAGCCAGGCGTGACTCCTACTCGTGTCCGTACGTTCAACAGGGTGGTTGCACGTTGTCGAGAAACAGAGCAATATTTCGCGCGTATATCTCTCCGAGGGTTGCTAAATTCTACAATATTTCACCTCTCTGTACAATTTTCATGAAATAACACCTCTCCCGGCGCCGTGCCACAGATAAGGCTAAACTTCCCAGTCGCGAATTTTAATCTTTGCTCCATTTACGAGTTCGTTTTCGGACAACGAACGAACGAAAATGGGGATCTTGTACGCGTGAGTGTGCAATTATCAGAAAGCAGACTGTATTCTTAATTATATTCGCAGATATATCTCTTTTTTCAAATCTATTTGAAAAAAGTATTATTTCGAAGTTAATTAAGTTATTTCTCGAAAAGAGTATTTCGAAAAGTTGGAAATTAAAAAATATTCCGCGGAAAATTGTGGATTTTGTTTTCGATTAGACGGTGGTGAGACGGAGGAAAAAGAAGTATAGCGTTGCTCTCGTGAGGCAGCCCCTCTCCGCGAAAGACGCCTCGGGCAGCGCCGACACCATCGCACCCGCGACAGCTTCTACGTAAGAGAGTAAGGCGCGCAGAGAATACTGCACAAGCTGCGTGCCTTGACCACAGACAACCGAGCGATCCCGGCCGCCGCCCGAAACCTTCTTTTCTTCTTCTTACTACCTCCCTTCTTTCTCCTTCTCCCTTTTCCCTCTTCCCGATCCGCATCCCTCTATTGCCCGCTCGTCGCTTACGCCCCCACCATTATTCTCCTACTCCCCCTTCGCTCCCTCCTTCTTCCGCCTTTGGGTTAGTCCGTCAAGAGAAGAGTTCTGCTACTCGTAGAAGGCGCGTTTCCACGCGCGCCGCTGTTGCGTGCACTCGCCGTTACGCTTCTTCCTCCACTTTTGTAACCTCACCCTACGTCCCCCTTTTTCCTTCTCCTCCGCCACCTTGCGGCCCCCTCGCGACCCCTCCGTTACCTTTATTCCCCCATCAGACTAGCTTCGTTGTCCCTACTACCTCTTCTCTCGTTCGCGTCTCTCCTCATTTCGGAACGCAGCTGCCGCTGGTGGTCGAGAAATTTTCGCGAGTCCTTCCCAACCCCCTCGATCCTTCCACCTCGCCCGACCCTCCCCCGCCCTCTCCCAACTCCTACACCCGCCCTTCGATTTCTTCCCAAACCCCTGGTATTTCCACTTTTTTCTTCGCGATCGGTTCTCCTCCTCTCTCTCGGCCGCCGAAGATTCTAAAAAGCAAGGTGGTAGTGGCTCGTTGCCGAGAAAAGGAGAAAGAGAAAGCGGAAACGCGGGGTGTAGGAGAGCGCGAGGAAGAGCTGCGTATGTGCGCGTTAGACCTCTGCCGGCGTACTCCTCTCGAGACTTCCATGATCTTCGGAGATCAACCAGTAAGCGTTCGGGAAAGGGTGACGAAGGATAGCAGCAGGCTTTTCAAATCCACCAGTGTCTCTATTTCTCACATCTCGCACCAGTAGCGCTCTTTCTTTGGTGGTGCAACGTGGCCTGATACAGAGAGCGAGAGAGAGAGAGAGTTGTCGAGTGTTCCGTAGGACCGTGAAAGAAATTCATGGTGTCAGTGTCGTCGTCGTCGTCGTCGTCGTCGTCGTCGTCGTCGTCGTCATCGTGGTTCAGTGTCGTCGATTATGCTCCGAGATATCAAGATGTTGCTCCACGCTCTTGCGACTTCGCTGTGAACCGACCGTGATCGTTCTGCCTCACGCGAGCAACCGCTATCGCGACCTGTTACGTTGCACGTGTTGCTTGAACGTGTACGCGCGGCGATCGATGCCGAGGGTTTTGAAAATTTTCGAGTACGGAAAGTGGTCGTAACTGGTAATCTACATCGAACGGATTAATCACGCGTGATCGTTGCGTGCGTGTCGAACCGGAGATAATGAAGCGATGCCATTTCCCATCGATTCGAATCTTCGGATCGATGCTGGACGTGACATCGGGCCGCGAGATTTTTGCACGTCGCGATTAAGAACGGTAAGGATGCCGATTCGCCGTGGCTGTATTCTCGCGAGGACGTCGCACAACCACACGACACGGCAGATTACCAGGAACAAGAGGATCGACGTGTAGAGTACGTATATACAGAGTGAAAATATTTGCAGACAGATCTGCAGCTCTGACAGATAGGTACGCCACGTGTACTCGCTCGGAGAGCATTTGTTGACGCTCGTTGCTGATGCATTCAAACTAGAGAAGTATATGTACAACATACATATCGAATGAAAATCCCCGTTGTGTGATGTACACCGTCGAAAATTAAAATGGAACGTTAAAAATTTTGTACGTAACACGATCGAGCCGGGGTAGGCCTATGAAAATTCGTGCTGATCGACGCGAGATACAACGAGAGAGAGAGAGAGAGAGAGAGAGAGAGAGAGAGATTTGTTTTTCCATCAAATTGAAAACAAAAAATTCGACGGCCGAAAGTTTATTTGCTCTCCCTATTGCTCGTTACATTGTGCAAGATAAACGAATACTTTGCAAGGGTACAATTTTCCGCTCGCCTATTCCGTTCTTTTTTTCCCATTGTACCATACCCATACCCGTACCACCGGTTTTCTCGAAAACGCTCGCCTCCAAGGCGCAAGGGAGGAAAGGACCGAGAATGGCGAAGAGGGATGGGGAGGTAGGAAAAGCAGGAGTGTTCGGGTGGGTGCAGTTACTGCTGATCGTTAAAAGGCGCATAAAAAAAAAGGTCGTGAGAGGGGGAGGCGAGAGGAAGCAGCGCGAGAAGTAACAATAAAAATTCGTGGGCATTCGTGTTTCGTCGCCGAGATAGGAACGAGACGTTCTAGGGGGTGAAACGGCAAGGAAACGAGGAGAAGGAGGTGGTGGTGGAGGAGGAGGGGGAGGAGGAGGAGGAGGAGAGAATGAAGGCGAAGGAGGAGAAGGAAGGAGGAGGAGGAGGAGGAGAAGGAAGGAGGAGGAGAAGGAAGGAGGAGGAGAAGGAAGGAGTCGGTGGAGGAAAGGGAGGAGTAAGGGGCATGGAGGAGGGTCAGGGGTGATCAGGGCGAGGAAGATGGGAGGGTGCAGTGGCGACGGGTGTCGGTGCAGGCGCAGCGAGGGTGGCGGGTAGCGAGACTCCGAGGGTGGAAGTGGAGGATGGGTATGGCGGAGCAGGGTGCGTAATGAAACGATATTGAGTAGCCGTGGTAGGGAGGCTGGTGACGAAGGGTGGGGGTCGTCTTCAGCCCTCTCCGTCGATTGACCTCGCTTCGACGAGGCGAAGCAAGCCGCGCGCGGAGGGGTGAGACGAAGTGAGACGAGGCGAATACGAACGGTGGGGGTGAGTGGCCCACAGGGGCGGACGTGGCGAGAAGGGTGGTTCGGTGGGGGATGAAATGCCGAGCGATCCTACGTGGCCTACCAGGAAGGGAGACCCAAGTTAAATTGACGAAAATGACGCGGCACCTTCTTTTTGTCTTTATCTACTCTTCGCCGGGCGATGCAACGCCTTGGAACGCCTCCCGAAAAACTTCAAAGCGGCATTAGTGCTCGAAAGCACGACCTAACGAACCGCGCTCGAGAGAGAACCGGCAAAAGGACGACTTTGTGGTTACTGCGTGGAATGGCACTCTATCAAACGACCCGACGACTCGATATTCAATGTGAGTTTTACTCGTCCGTGTCGTTTGATATTATTCTTATTTGCTGTATCGACTGTACACCGACGCGTTTTCTTCACACCGATTCGTGCGATGCCTACGCAAAGAAATTATTTTTCCAAGCATCCTTTTGGTCTCGCTAACGCGGTCGCGATCAAATTTCCCCTTGTTAATTTTTCATTCCAAGTGGGAATATTTTGTTACGGTAATATCGGGCGTAAAGCGCAAACTTTACGCATATTAATATTTTATAAAATATTTTTCGCCATGTGTAAATGAGCCCAGGCATCGCGTGTAAACAATTTCGAAAATTACCAACGAACCGTGTCGAGCTGTTTTTTAAAACGTGGAAAATGAGTTAATACTCAGATGGAAGCGCATAATAATCCATTAAATGATCACATGCCCTGTCAGATAATTACGAAGCTTGACAGAAATTAATATCAATAAACGATATTAATGATCATTCTCCTTGTAAAATATAACGGACGTGTTGCAGCGAGTAGTCGATTTTAGTTGTAAAATTCATATTGTACACCGGTAATTTTGTCCCCTTTGTACTTGATAAATTATCTCTTTCGCGATACAATTTCTTTTTCGTTTTATCAGTTTTGTCTACCAGTTATCTGTCCCATGTATTATTTAAATCGCGCTGTGCAACAGCGCAAGTAGCTTCCATAGAATAGTCTATATGGTTCAGACATATTTTATTGCGATTGTCAAGATTTTTAAGTACCTGCCGATTCAATTATTTTCACTTTTCTGTCTGAACTTTATATTCATCTTGTACGAAATAAACGAAACGATAAAGAACATGCAATAAATTCGTAACGAAAGCGTGTATAGTACTTACAATTACGTGGATATTTGGCTCCATTGGTTACACTTGTTAGCTGCATTCGTTGGCTGCATTCGTAGGTTAGTTAAATTCTAGATATACCTTGTGTATTTCCTCATAAGATCCGCTTTTACCCGTCAGGAAATCAGGAAAGTAGGCCTTACAGGCAATTTTGACCGATTTATGAAAGTCTCGATCGATAATGTACTAAGTAACAAAACAACGATTATTTTCTTCTCTTTCGTTCCTATTACTTTGCATCCTAGTTTTTAAGACGCGTGGTCCCCGGACACTAATTCACCGGTGATTACATTCGACACGATCGTAATTCGCGAAATTTAGCAATGATTTAAAAAGCCAGTCGAAACTGAAGAAACCTTTCGTTTTGCACGTTCCCGATAATCCACAAGCGATTTTTAGAAAAGCAAATTGCAAACACATAAAAAGGTCAATAGCACTACAAACGATGTACGTATAAATCGTGACGGTTGAAATCCGAACGAATCGTCTACTAGTTTCCTAAAGTGTCCTCTATGAGTCAGCACTTTCGTGGTCTTAAGACACAACCGCCTAATCTGTCGGTAATTTAACGTATGGTCACATGGGTAACTGTGTTTAGTTTCGAAGCATAAGTAATCTTAGCTTAGGGGTTTAATTTAGTGTTAAGTTAATCATTTAACAGTGTAATAGAATAAAGAAATATTTAGTACCGACAGTTTCACAGCTATGTAATTATTTCGTTATTTATATTTCGGCAAAATTTCTATCACCAGGATCACGAGCTAATGATGTATGTGTGAGTAAATTGACAAGTTACAAGTCATAGGTTAGAAAATATTTTTTCATCCTTTCATAATTTTTCGTCAGACGAGATGATCAGACAACCTGCAGTTTCATTTGTTTTATTAGCCAACCTGTTCCTGTACGTGCTACGCAAGGCTATTAATATTGGTAATTCGTAATTCGTGACTTGTAAACCAATTGTGCTAGCCGATCTATAGATGCAAAAATACATCCTTTCGACCTTTCATAGGCAACGAAGTCTGACAACTCCGTTAATAGATTCGCAGGTATAACAATATTTAAAACGTAAACTTTATAGTACATATTCGACAATTTGCACGAGTCTCTCGCCTGTTACATCGTGAAAGTATCAAAGATCAATTGAATTATAAAATATTTCTGATTTAGGAATTAGAACCAGTGAAATGCAGAATACACGCTATGGACTGCCTGTGAAATTATGAATAATATCGAATAATACAATCAACCTGTCCAAGTGAAACGCGCGGATTGTCCTGAAAACGGGTCGCCTGCCTTTTTTTTCCGTCGGCGAGCAATAAATTTATAGATTTCCCGTTAAACGGCACAATTTGCGAAACGGCCCGTTAGATCTACTAGTAAAAAAACTGGGAACGTTAATCCGATAACGGATGGCGACGGTGATCTGTTGCATTTTAATCTGTCTTTTTGGATCGGCCATCGAATTTCATCCGCACAAAGCTCTGCTTTACCGCGACGTCAAAATGACGATATTAGTTGATACAAGTGTATGTCCACACCCATTGTCAACGTTATCGCGTGTGCATGTGTCTCTGCGCACGCCTGCACGTTGCGAACGTGCAACGAACGTGGTATCTCCCACTGTTTCTCCATCGTGCGTCCTCGCTATTCTTGCTTTTCAATTTCTATTCTTATCTTATTTTCACTTGCATTTTTATCCTTGGAACTCCTCCTTATCCGATTTATCTTCCTTTTTCTTTTATTTTCGGTTATTCTTCGTGTCTCTTCATTCTCGCATTCGGTTATACAGTGGTTCACCTAAGCGTTCCAACGATACTAGAAACTTTATATATATATATATATATACTATACGAAACACTTGAACAGTCAATTATTCAATATATTAATAAGCCGCAATATGTATCGAGACCATCTGTTACACTAATTGTCTGAGATTACTATTGATACTGTGTATTAATTTTCCATTAAGCGTATGTTTGCGGCAAGTAAGTCTTGTAAATTATACATTTTTCGGTTGCTTTCTAATTTTACTATTATAATCACGATAGTCGTGTTTAACGTTAATGAAATTTCAGAAAGTTCCACATAACGTACACGATATATTCATAAAAAGATTACTTGGTAAGTGTTTGAATACTTTCATGAGCCACTGCATATCGTTCTTCTTTTTTTAGCTCGTAATACTTCCTGTACGCTGACTATTGTCATTTCTGTCCTCACGTTTAGATCTCTCTCTCTCTCTCTCTCTCTCTCTCTCTCTCTCTCTCTGTCGACGTTCGTTCTTCTCTCTCTCTCTCTTTTATATGTCGCACCTTTCGTCGCTGGGATGCAACCCGTGTCTAAACACACATCATGATGATATTTCTTTCTAGCTCACATCGTTCGCTCGCTCGCTGCTTGTTTTCAACGCCGAGTCGAAAACACTAGTAGCTATATTTGCCTATTCTGATAGTAACAAAAATATTCGGATATAGATACTTTTGAATAGAAACTCGATCTTATATTTTTTCTCCCCTCGTTGCTTCTCTTTTTTTACATAACGGGTACTCTCGTTCGTAAGCGTAAGTGCGGCACTTGCTAACTTTAAGCATAAAATAGCTTTGTAATAAAATCCGCAACATATAGGTATGATTTAATTTTCCTTGTGACACAGGCGGTTGATAAGCATCGTATTCGTTTTATAATTACAACTGCGTGTTGACACAGTACACTAAAATTGGGAACTGCAAGATAAACTGATCTCTACGTAACTGTCTTCTGGTTCGCTACAAAAGAATAATATAGTGAACTAAAATAGAGCTAAAGCCAAAGCAATTACCAATGCCATTGTCTTAAATATTTCTACGAGTTTTGCAGTAGGTATGTACGTTCTTTCGATTGAAATTAAAAACATCTGTATTATTCCATCGTTGATCGAATAGAGCGTTGCTTGCAAGTGTTGACTCATAGACGGCGTCGCATAATACATTTGGCGACAGATTTCGTTATCAAAATAATTAGGCATGGAAAAAGGATGTTAAGGCTTTGATATATGAACGCGACATAATGATGTCCTTCCCACTTCCGCCGTGCCGCGTTCCAACCGTTCTATTCCAATTCGTCAATGTCACTTCTTTATCGCCGCGTTAAAATCGTGAATTTCACGTAACCCACACGGCAATCTTGCAATGCAACTCTTCCCGCGGGTAACATTAGACAGCAGCGAACGATAAATGGGTCACAAGACGACTGTGCCGGTACGTCTGGTATCCGATTGCCGCTTGCATCGCTTAGCAAGCTAAAATATGACGAAAGTACGAGCCGATCCACGTTCCTTTTCACCATATCAACAGGATTTTCGTTTTTGTTATCACTTTTGCGAAGCGTCGAGGGCCGAGACACGAGGAAACGGACGATAAAGTTGTCTTCCCATTTAGAAGTTTGTTATACACTTCCGACCTTAACCAGCTCCATTCGAGTAACTTTGAACGTGAACACCGTGATCATCGTGTTCCAGGTTGGATAATACCTAGCGTACCGGCATAACGTTTGCCAAGTGGTATGGCGAGTTTCTTCGACACGAGTTTGAATGTCGGCTCCACGACCGACACTTTACCGGTTTGTGGGAGTCGTGCATCGTTCTCGATTGATTAGAGACAAAAAAAAAAAAAGAAATAGAAAGAGATGCTATTCGAACTAAACAGGCGAGAGGGAAAAAAGGGGTGGGTGGGGAGGCGGGCTAGTCTCTGTTTACTCTTTGCGTCTCGGTGCATATATCATCGAGTCGCGAATTGTAGAGGAGTCGTATATAGGATGTTTGACCGTGAGATTTATTAGACGTTATCGCTTGTTAACGAAACCGTCGAATATATTTAATATAATAAATAAATATACAGACCATATTCGCCGAGTCGCTCGTACAGTGTATAAACCGCAAAGTAAAATTGCTAATTAATACTCAATAAATGCTCGCTAGTTACTCGTCGATAACTCGGTAGATAACACGTGATAACACTTGGATAGCTCGTCGATACTGATAGATACTAAACTCTTTTCGGTTGCATCGGCTTATTCATACTTGCCGGCGGGGGGGAGGGGAGTCGGAAAATTGAAATTCGTGTTCGTTCGATGGTTGTGCGTAACGGTGACATTGTTTTGCCCGGAGTTTATTTATTCCTACATTACTTGTATCCTAACGATCTTGATACTCCGAGGCCAAACAACAACATGATTCGAATTGTCCTCTGCTTATGTGCCGCTACAGAATCTTGAAAATTCTGGTCTGCTCTCGGTAAATGCAGCGGCCGGAGCTGTAATTTCACATTGTTCCAGTATATTATTTCATTGCACGATATCGCTCCATTAGTTCGACCCGAGCAGTGATTCCCGAGGTCATTATACCAGTGGAGGATCGTCGAGGAAGAGTGAGTGGCAAGGAGAGAAGGCGAAAAGGTGGAGCGACAAGGAGAGCGGTACGGCGAGCGAAAGAGAGCGAGAGGAGGCAAGCCGAGGAGAGGGAAAGAACGTGAAAGAGAAAGAGAGAAGGAGGAACGAAGAAGAATGGTCCGCGAGGTCAGCCTACGTTCGTACATATTCTCACGTAGATCTGTGTACGTACCGACGCGTGCACACCTTGACGAACATTGTTGAAGAAAAAGAAGCAGTTGCTCGATAATACATGGACTGCGCCTAGCGTCTGGTACACGGGGTGACGGCTCGAACGAACGTTAAAGTCTAAAGGACAAAGAGAGTGAAAGACGAAAATTTTCGGGGGCAGCTGGTACTTTTCGTTAGTCAGCCAGAGGAGTTGAAGCATTGCTGAAAAGGCTGTGCCCTTCTTCTCACATTGTTCGTTACCATGCTTTTGTAACAGCCTTTGGCGGCTGGGATTTCCTGTTCCGTATAATTTGTCCAGATTTTTCTCTTCCACGAGAACAGTCGTCCAACAGTTGTCTCGATAAATCGCGTTGTTTACTCACTTTCGTTTACCTCGTTAGAATACATCAGCGAGACGTACGTTGAATCGTTCGAATAGCTCGAAGAATCCCGTCTCTGCGTGTAACGTTTCACCGATAATTCTTCAGGTGTTAATATCGCGGCGAGATTAACAAATAACCTTCGGAGACTCTATCTTTGGCAAGCATCGTTTCAAGATCTTAATGAGGCACGGCTGGGTTCCATGCCTTGTTGAGAGACAAGTAACGCTCCGTGGATTTCGACATCCATCTTGCTTTCTGTCCTTTGCTCGCCTCGAAAACTAGTAACACCGATCTCTCGCCGGTGAATGGGAATCTCGTGATCGTGTAACAAAGCGACGCTGATAACTTTCGAGTAGGCGACCAAGAATATTTTTACGCCAGTGTTACGAACGATCCCTCGAACCGGCGAAAGACACTCGAATCGTTGCAATTAAAGCGAGATCGCAATAAACCTAACCGTTCTTTGCGAACGCTATTTATTACCACAACGAGCAATCGCGCCATCGTTTGTCCAGCTACTTGCCGTAACGGTAAATAAATCGCGCGGATTTTCGTCTATTCTCGCTGATACTTACCTCGTCGAATCATCGAATCGTCAAATCTGTACTGGAAGATCTTCGATCGTAAGCTTTCACGACGGTTGACGGCCGACACGCTGAAACGATAAGCTTCGGTACAGGTCTGTCACGAGGTGTACGAACTGTAACTGTGTTCGAGACGCGTCGACGCAAAGGTGTAAGAGGATCGTTTCGAAGAAATCAAAAGGCACGACGTCCTGTAAGGGAAAACGTTGGATTTCGTGTCAGGTCGATCTGTACGGAATATAAGGGAAGGGATAAGGGAAATTCGGTAGATAGGAGAAATAATATCTGGACCGGAAGCATAGACGTTGTCAGGCAGCGTCGTCTCGTTATCGTAATTATTCGGTTATTATCGTCCTGAAGGTTTAGCATCGGCGGCGAATCGCAAGCGAGTTTCGGACAAAGGATAGCCTTGTGCGCCGTGAGAGCCAGCTGCAGCCCCACCATGCCCGGTCACCCATTTCCTAACCTTCTACTCTCGTCTAAACCGGATTGCCATTGGTCGAAACGGGCCGGCGATTAGTGACGGGACCAAGGGAATAGCACCAAGACGCAGGACTGTGGGGGAAATATAGCGCGCGCGCTTGGATCTAAAATTACGGCTCCGCCATTGGTTGGATGGGGCCCGAGGCCATTCGATTTAGAATTGAAGAATGGTGCCGCTATATCCTCGGCTCACGGAGGACGCCCGTGGAAAGTAGATTCTCCTTCGTTCTCGAATCTTCCTCATTTTGATTCACCATTTATCAAGACAACGACCATAGCGATCGCTGGATCAGGGAAATACCGGAAATTCCTCTCCAACACGATTCCATTTGTTATTTTCCCGGAACATGCTCCGCTCTCTTTCAACCTCTACAAAGAGTTTTTCCAAAGAAATAGCAAAGCCTCGATACTTGGAAGAAATTCCATTTTAAATTCCTATTAAGTTATTTTGAAATATTCCACCTCTTATACAGATATCTGTTGCAGCTACTTAATTTTTACAAGATATTCTCATAAAGGTCGTTGGAATTTTTCGAGTAATTTAAGATACTCGGCCGAACGTCGGACTCGGGTCGAGTTTCTGAAATTCTTTCGATGCGCGGCAACGTTTTATTGCAACGAAATGGCGGAGATGGTGGGGATAATCGTTTTATACACTGGAGAAGTTCCTGGTGCCAAGTCTACGTCATCATTGGCTTAATCCCGGGCGTGGTCATCTGCCCTACTTCTTCCTCTTCTTAAATGGCACGCGAGATAAGATTGGTTCGGCACCTCCTGCCTGGAATTTCATCCAAAGGCGCGCCGCCACCCGTCTAATTACTTCTAGAATCGATCAAGGACGGGAACTTTGCTCGCCGTGAATATCCAGCGAACAGCGAACGTTCTTTCCGCCACTCTCTTCAAAAATATCGAGATTAGAAACGATCGAAGAGCAACGATACCGAACATCGTCCGAATAATCGTATTTATGTTTTACTCAGTAATGTGTATGTAACGTGTACGATTTATCACGCGAACCGTTTCACGCTTACATAGTATATGTATCGAAGATTTAAGGGGTTTTCAGTTTCTCGCGTTAGCGATACCAGCGGTTTTCCAGTGAGAGTTACGTAGTGTGCGTTTAGTTGTTATAGTTTACGGTTGGTGATACGAGTGCGTCAAGTTCTTAGGGTGTTCTTCGTGTCGTCTCTATATCCCAACAGTGTGTAGCGTTTGTACCGTATTACACGGTTGGTTAGAACGATCAGTCTTAAATAATCGTGGCGAACGATACAATTTACAGTTTAACTTGCAAGGGTCTGGTTCGAACGTTACGAACTACGAGACGTAGATTGCGTTTTCGGTTGGGCGCAGTTTACGTCATTAGAAAATGTCTTGCAAAAGACGTTTCGTCCCCGGAGACGTTGTTCCTCTTTCCTCGCTCCGTTGCCTATATCGTTGCATTCTGCTGGCTACGTTCATTCATTTGGAAATCCGGATCCCGTGTTTCGCCGCCCACTCGTCGAAGAACTTGGTGAGAGGAAAAAGCGCGATTGCTACTTTCCTAGCAGATTATTCTCTCAGAACCCATTGATTATATGCAAGGTCGATGATGCTGCAACCAGTAGACGCGGATTGAGGTATATGTACACTCGGATACTCTTGGACGAGGTTGATCAGACCTTTTGAAGAAAAGGGGAATCTCGGCTGCCATTCGCCGTCGAAAGTACATCGATCGCATATGTGGTATCATTAATCCCGAGACGATTGTTTTTAACGATTTTCTTTTTTTTTTTTTAACGTACCGTATGAAATTAGAAGTTGCCATGCTTGTCCAATCGTGTTAGGTTTTTATCTAGCGTGATTAACGTTTATCGTATTTACGTATCATACGTGTACGCTGTTGGTCGCAAGCATAGCTGTGTACTTACATATTAGGACACCTACTCGTTATACGTTTAACGAACAATTTTTACAAATTCTATCCCATTTAGTACTTTACATTCTGTGTAGTCTGCCGATGTTTGCGCAGATTCATATTTTTATGAACATGCTTATGAAAACGTGGCGTGTATTGTTTGTCATCCTTCAAATGTTGGAACGAATACTCAACGTTGTATATTTTTCCATGTCGCGCGTATTCTGTATATTTTTGCACATTCAAATTGTCCATAAATGCATAAATATCCATAGCCTAATTATAAATCCATGACGCGAGTTATAAAGACGTATGTAAGTCAGACGTCAAATTGACGTCTATAGTTATTTTTTTGCAAAATAGTATTTTATTCTTATACTTGTTAAAATTTCTTTGTATTCTTTTCGTATCATAAAAGCGAATCGCAATAAAGAATAAAGTTGCAAGTTCATTATTTATGAAGCTTTCATGATACTCGATAGCATCGAAATGTCGATTCGTAGCTTTTAACCTGTCATACGGAAAAACGAAATAACAAAATTCTATCGAAATAATTGGAAGATGAGAACGGTAAGAAACGCACGATTTACGTGTAACATCACATTTTATCCGGTCAAAATGTCAAATTCTCCTTAGACAAAGTATTAGGTTGTCAGAAAGGTGTCTTTCTTTTACAGGCACGTGTTTTACAACGACGCATCTTTATACAAACGTGAAACCTAATCCGTCGAACGTTGTGATCTTTATCCTGATAGAACAAAATGGATCGTACGTAGTTCGACAAAATAACGTAAAACGAAAAATGTTGTGCGCCCATTATTTCCTTATAAAACGAAAGAAACTTCTCCGACGACCAAATACCATCGTATCCAGCATATTTCGCAGATTTTTCAAGATAACGTTGAAACATTTGAAGCTTCCCTCGCTCTTCGCTTCTCGCTAAAATTGACTTTTGCGTTTTAAGAAATGTCCAAATACTTTCAATCGGACGAAGAGCAGCAAAGATGGCGGAAAATAGAGTGACAAACCGTCGTTTGTTTTCCACCGGTTCGGAAAATTAGCAAAAAAAAGTAGCATATTTTAATTAAAGGTGGCAGGGATAAACGTTCCGATATTCGTACGACCAGCAGCGTGAATCGTTCACGAGCCAAATAATACAAAGAAATGTTTGCATCTCGACTATCTTCCTCGTTCTTGTACGCGCGTTAGAGCACAACGCGTTCCTTTTGTTCTTTCGCGGCAGTAGATGAGTTGGATTTGACGTCATCGCGGAACAAGGCTAAATTTAACGTAGAAAAAAAAATTTCGTGTAACGATCGCCTTATTCTGGACAGATTTTCATGACTCACTTGCACGGCCTTGGGGCCCGCACGTTCTCGCGAGATGATGATTCGTATAATTGTTGTGGTTGTCTCGATGCATGCTCAGTTCGATTACGAAGAAGTTCGAGGTTTTCTAAATACGCCGATTAGCGGATTATAGCGATTGCGTTAACTTGTGCAATTTGTGTTTCTCTTATCGATGCAATATTAAAATCTACGAGCGGCTAAATGTTACCGTGAAATACGTTAGTCACGTTATTGACTCGCCTGGAAGAAACGAAGAATGGGCGTGCGACGATAGCAAGGAAGGGACGTCGAATTTGCGGAAAATATAGGAACGCCTACGCTACATCTAGTCGTGAATCGGATGGCCGACGTAATACACGAAGGTGATTTAGGAATTCGATTTTCGTGACCCAGGGACAATTACGAAATAAGCCTTACCCGTTCAAAAATAACACATTTCGCTGGAGTTGCATTTAAAGTCCGCCTGTATAAACTCAGCCCTGACCGTAATGCTTGTCATACGTTTTTCTGACAGCAGCGCGTGCAAGCAGATATGTCGCAGCGGCGACGCTCGGCGCAGATCCAGTTCGCGTTTCCGCAAACTGGCATTATACCTGTATTTGATAAGCTGCGTGGAACTAGAGCGTTTAAATAATGGCCGTACAAACGACGATGGGCTACCACGATGGGGGCGTCGTCATTCGTTCGAAACGTTCGACAAACAATAATAATTTATTCAGATGTTTTTCATTGCGCGCACTCCTTTTGCAGCGAAACCTAGCGTTTAATATAACCTTATCGATCGATATTCACCGAACGTACTATATTCCCTGATATTTTCTCTTTTTCTCTTTCCTTTTTCTTTTTTTTTTTTTTCTTTTTCTTTTCTTAGCAACTCTCAAAATTTTCGTTCTTATCTTTCTCTCGTACCGTCCTACGATACAATTTCAATCGGCATATGCGTGTTATCATATCATTATAGGCGAAAGCGAGGCACAGGAAGTGGAGGAGTTTAAAGAAGCGGAACCGAATGGCGGGAATTTTAAAAGTACGCGCAGAATCACTCGCGTACGTTGGCGCGGTTCGGTATGAAAAGTTGGCGATGTCGGTCGATGTGGCAGAAATTCGCGGCAATGGAGTCGAAGTTTAATCGGCGCGACCATCCCGCGCTGGTTGGACGACAAAATCAATTCGGCGAGAAATAAAGGCGGCAGCCATGAAAAATCGCCACCACGCTCCATCTCCTTGCGCACGCGAATTCTATCTACACATGCAAATATATTTACGTACATTCATCGGCTGGCATGTGCTCGTGGCACACGCGACGACCAAATGACGTGACAGTTATGGTGCATTTGCGGGACGCGTGCCACCGTACCGGGTGTCTGTTTAGAATCAATTGACGCATTCAAAGTGGGTCTCTGCGAAGAGACGCGTTTGCGGCCCAATTCGAGCATGGTCGATGAATAGAGCGAGCACGAGTATCGAGAATTTTTATCGTGGTGTTCGTAGGAGATTACGTGGACTTTTTTCTTGGCTCACCGACTACATGCGTCGACCATTTTTGTGTCGTCACGCATTTACTCGGTTGCTTCGAAATAGAATTGTCGACAGTTTCATCATGATATCGATCACGAAGGAAAAATAAACGTGGTTGAATTTACATTGGAACTCGATATTTCACGTTGGATATTTATTTTGAGAATTAATATCGGTCGCAAGCGATGCATTAAAAATTGTACAGGATGATATCGGTACGGATTTTGATTTTTCCGGAACCTTTTGCCGTTACCAATGAGACACGGCACGTCGTTACGATAACGTTCGACTGTTTGACCTTTGGATAAGGAAATTAAAAACTCCTGTTATCGTTGCATCTATCGATAGCGATTTTGAGGAGCGTCGCGAATTACTTGCGCAGGAATTACGGCCCCTGGTCATCGAATTGGAAATCTTCGACATTTCTCGGGTTTCATAAAATCGAGCGAATTTTGTACCTGGAGGATTGAGAATCACAGTGGTATACGGTGACTCGTGAAAGCTTATTACACCGTAATGAGATACGATTGGCGTGATTATATCGGCGAGGTTCGAGAAGCTAGGAAATATTTATTATACAAACATATCTACTCTTCACGGAGATGACAAAATTATTTCGACGCTTATCGTACGTTGAAGATGGTCGATACTCTGGCATGCTGCAGGCGAATTTTTTTTTACCAAATACGTCTTTGCGGTATATGTCTGTAACTGTCGCACATTCGAATCGGTTTCCAATATTACCGATACACGTAATTACAATAATTCTATCTCATTAACCGGTGAATGGAATTCCAAAAAGTTTCACGTAACGCACGTAATATATTCAGAAAAATGTCCTATAGCAAATGTTCAAATGCTTGCGTGAGTCGCTGCACAGCGACTCGAACGTACAAAAAAAGCTATAATAGCGAGTATCGTTTACGGAACGGGATTTCTAAATGGCAGCTCGAAGCGGGAGAATCGTTATGGCAATGGAGCTAAAGCAATCCGATAGAACGATTGGCGAAAAAAGAGAAGAGGAAACATTAGCAAACGCGTTCGCATTGCACCGCCACTTTTGATGTGCCGCAATTTTCTTCGTTGCGACATTCTGTCAGATATACCGGGCCGTGCGTGTTACCGCCGTGTCCTTCAAAAAACCACCACGTCCGGTCGGTTTCTCGAGCATGCGATTTTGGTGATTCCGACATCGACGTGCATTACCAGAGAGAGCTATCGTGGTTAACGGATCTTTATATTCACGCGAGCAACTTGCGTTTTCCACGAGCTCCGGCGCCCTCGCGTTTTCTCTGCCAATGATTTATCGTTGCCCTTTTACCGACTTCGATGATTAACCCTTTAACAGTTCAATAAATTTCACGGAGTCTGCGTAAAAATAACTAGTTGTTTCTTTCTTCGTAAATTGTTTGAACATCTCGTCGACCAGGCATTTCAAAAAAGACGCTAACGAGAATTTTTTGTAGACGAAACTGAGTATAAATTAATTGTATTATACATATATATATATATATTGACAATTTATTGCAATACGAAGTATCAATTACGATACAATTAACAACTTAATTGTATATGTCAGTATACGAGCATATTTCGAAACATAATAATCGAATACATAATCCCACTTTGCTTTTAGAATTCTCTTGCTGCAGGTACCTTAAAGCTATCTGACAAGCACATGATCTATATGTTCTTACTACAACGGAAAACAAGTATGATAGAAGCATGCAAAATTTTTCACGTCGTATAACTGTGAAAACCACAGGGAAAAGATACGTTACGTTCGATTTATAAACGAGTTACGTTCATCGTGTTTCGTGATAGAGTAATTTTTG
Organism: Bombus pyrosoma; assembly: GCF_014825855.1. Taxonomy (NCBI): domain Eukaryota; kingdom Metazoa; phylum Arthropoda; class Insecta; order Hymenoptera; family Apidae; genus Bombus; species Bombus pyrosoma. Next base: position 3,319,993 of record NC_057784.1, read on the forward strand.
AAATTTCATATATTGTTAATCAGTTCCGTATTACAAAATTTCCCCTTTTTATTCTATTGTGGCACTAAGTAATATACGGTTTAGTTATTCCTTTAGATATTTCAAAAATATTGATTGCTATAACATTAGCCGTGTCTTCGGTTCTCTATCAAAACTCCCTAAATATAGATCACCAATTTTGAAACTACTTATGTCCGAATGTAACAAGTTGACAAATTACAATGAAAAAAAGAAATCGGTCTTCGTATGGCCATACCGAAACAAAAATACACAAGTCTGTAAGAATGGAGAGCCAGGCGGTATGCGTTCGTCAAGCTTGCTCGTGACAGTAACAGACACTGTTGATCTAATCTAATCGTTTTAATCGATACGAAAAATTCAATAGGCCTGGAAAATTCGCAAGACGAATCTGCCATAGTGCAAATAAGGGTATGGTTAGAAAAGTGGTTGTACAGGGGTTTGCGGGAAAGTGGCGCTCATCATTGTTTGATGCAGTTACGATGGTGTCGCAGGTCTGGAACGGGTAGCGGAGGAGTTGATGGGCCGTAGGAGATGGAAGCAATATCAGGACACCCTGTACAGCGGTACTCGCAGCAGCGAATCAGTGACGGCACAGCCCCACCACCGGCTCTACCCGGCGTTCTCGTCGTCCTGCGACCCGGTGGTGCCCGGGAATTTGGAACAAATTGGGTCGCGTCCGCTTCATCCTGCGTCCTCCTCGTTACCTACAACGATAACGACGACAACGACGGTGCCACCGGCGATAACGACGACGACAGCGGCAACGACGGCGACGACAACGGGCCCGATCAAGCAGGAGAGCCTGCAAAGGCATCACCTGCAGAACCATCATCACCTACAGCCCTCCGCCGTTCAAGATCACCACCGTCACTATCAGCAGCAACAACAGCAACAGCAGCAACGACAACAACGGCAACAAGAAGATCGTCGCCTAAGGCCAGACGAGATCAAAGTCGAGGTCGGCGAGGACGAGTTCGCGAACGGTGTCGCCCGAGAGGAATCGGCTACGAAGACCGCGGATACGTCGACGACGACCACGGTAACGACGGGCACGACGACCACGTCGACGACGACGACGGGAACGAGCATACTTGCTACCAGTACCGCGACCGGCACGATCGCGACGATCACCACGCCGAACACCACCGCTGTTATGACCACGGGAACCACGACGATCGCGACGAGGCGGCGACGCAAACGCCGGCAGAACGACGGAGAGGCCACCGACGACAGAGAGGACGACGAAGAGAACGAGGAAGAGGAGGATGGAAGGGGGCAGGCCGAAGCGGAAAAGCGGCTGAAGCTCGACGAAGACGCCGACAGGCCCGTCAGTCCTCTGAGAAGGGAGAACGATCGAGGATCTCGGGATTATCCGACTGCCAACGCTACAGATACGGAAGGGACCAAGGTTCGTTGTAAAATCCTTTCTTTTTCTTTTCTTGGGGTGAGGGGTGAGGGGTGAGGGGGGAAGGAAGGGAGGGAGGGAGCAGGGTGAAGCAATCGAAAAGAAAGCCAATAATAACGTGTAACGGTGTTTGTCGCAGGAACGAACGGAAGAAGTCGCGTTGGAGCGGACACCGGTGACGCAGGGTTCATTGAGAGTGAAAACGGAGGAGGAGTTGCAAGGAGTGCCGAGTTCTGGAGGCGGTCCAACGATATTGACGACACCGACGCCGGATTCGGATGCGATCAGGTCAGGGTTGCCGTGTCGGGAGGTTGAAGCAGCCGCTAGAAACGCGGTACCGCCGTTTCTTATTGGAAGCCGACGCACCAGCCCACCGCCAGAAGACTGGAAGCCGCTGGACAAATGTTACTTTTGCCTGGACGGCAAGCTACCGCACGATGATCAACCACCTCTCGTAAGTACGATTCTCGTAAACATGGCTAAGCGGAACCTGTCTTGTTCGCATCATGGTGACGTTACTTAATACGAATCAATTCACGATCGATCGAAGAATAATTTAGCTGGAGGACTAATTTATTCGTCACCGGTTTGACTCGGAATGCTCTGTCACCATGATGCGATTCGTCGCGCATAAAACTGCATTAGCCAACGCGGAATTCTTCAAAGCGCATAATTAATCGCGCGGAAAGGACAACGCTTTACGTGATATATGACGGATGTCGGTACTCCGGCGCAGGACACTAGGAAACGTTCAATTCTTTATTATCACGCGCAAAAGAGTACGTCTCTTCGCATCCGTTGCTTTGATCGCTTTGACACGCCGCCCTTATAAAAGTTTCACGAAGGCGGACCCGTATTCCTGCGTGGCGAAAAGCGAATTTGATCAGGATTCGATTTGTCCTCCAACGTCGACGAGGATGTGCTCCTTTTTCCATGATCGTTTCTTCCCTCCCACGCCGGTGGTAATCAGTTCCTTTCCGTGTGTTCCGCCGACCAATGACGAGCCGGACGAACATAACGTTCGATGTCGCGAATCCTGCAGAGTCCGCAGAGCGACAGTAGCAGCAGCTCGCGATCGGCCGAGTCACCGATGTCGGTCCAGGTGGACCCGATGGCGGCGTCCGTGGTCGCCGCGGCTCTCACCGGTACCTACCCTACCTTACTGCCTCAGTGGTGTCTGCCACCAAGGGAGGCGCCTCTCGTTGGGGTGCAGCCTCATCAGGACAGTGCAACGCCAGCCGACCAACCTCTCGACCTCTCGGCCAAACCGAAAAATTCTCAGGTACGTGCTCCTTCTGGCGTGGGTAGATTCGCTTTCCTTCTCCTTTGCGTCTAGAAACGCGAAACATAAGAGTCAACGCAATTATCGTCTTCTCACATTTACGTTTACGTTATCATTTATTTTTACGACGCTAGAGCGTTTTCTACCAAAAAAAAAAAAAAAAAGAAAAGAAAATGCTGATGCGTGACACGATGACGCTTTCTGTCGCAGGATAACAACATATCTCTATTGGAACAACAGAAAATACCTCTGAGGATGACAGCAGGTATCGACCCCAAGAGTATCTTTAAGTAAGTAACCTTCTTCTTAACAAGAATATTTAAACGATTTCGCGTTCTCGTCATGCACCGATGAAAACTAGCTATTGGTCGTGTTTTTCCGACGTTGTCGTGGGCTGTCGAAAAAAAATAAAAAAAAAAAAAAAATAAAAAAAAGAAGTCGTCTTGGCGCTGTTGAAATTCGTCTGTGATGCTTAGTAACCAGAACGAGAAGAGGCGCGTCGATTCCTGCCAGTGTTATCACGCGACTCGTTTTACACCTCGCAGCGAAACGAAGCCACCACTGATATAGGTATTTGCATTCCGCGCGAGCAAAAGAAAGTGTTGATCGCATTCCGTATGCCGCGTATTCCAAAGGATCGAGAATAGATTCGTGTTCGAACGCGACGACTTAATGGACGACGCGCTCTGTCAAGGCTGATTGTACTGTGGTACACAATCGTTTCGAAGCTGCCATACCGATCGTTCGGCGTACCTTGGATACTTTTATATCGTACAGAAGTTGTGTCATTAAATAGGATGCACGGTACACGATTCGAATCTATAGCGGCGGCGTACGAAACGGTAATTAAAAAGTTTCCACGGTTCGTTGTTTGCTTATTCGGAAAATTTTCCGCCGAGCATCCCGTTGCTCGTCCGGCTACTCATTACGAAAATTTGCACGAAAGTCTGTTACAATTTTTTTGTCGGTTTGTTTAGAAAACACTCGTGTCGAAGCATACACGTTATCCGCGCATTAATCTCTTCAATAGAATTCGCGTGCCGCGAAAATTATCGCGCTCGTACGGCCGTTTATCCGTTTGTCGAATGAAAATATACATATAATGGTAGCGGGTATTTTATTTCGTACGAAACCTGCCGGTTATCGGGTTCAACATCGCGTCCGTTCCAAAGGGTGACTCGAAAATTGCCAGGAGAAACTTCGCGCGCGCCCGAATCGGCCGTGAAAGTTAATCGAAGATGAACGGAAGAGAAATCGGAAGATCCTTGCTAAAAATTCTAAAAGCTAAAATCGACGCGCTCTCTTGAATAACGTTTCGCGATAAAACACGAACCGCCTGTCTTCCCGAGTTTTCACTTAAGCGTCGGCAAGTTCAATGTTTCTTAACCCTGTTACGTTCTTTCAATCATTTTCTAGCGAATCGTGTTATACCATTGCTGAAAAACTTGTTGAATTTATCATGAAAATAAGACACGGTCGTTATTATGCTAAATATCTTCTGGAAACATTCATCTTTCGAATCTTCAATTTGTTTGACGATAAAAATCAACGTTAAGAATTAACGATAGAGATAGAAATCAAAGATGATTAAAGTAATTAATTTACTTTGTACAAAGTTCAGGTAGGATAACGCATTGCGATATATCACACGAATACAACAAAAATCTCGTTACATTTATAATTCGTTCTACGTTCTTCACTCCGTGTTATACTTCTAAATATACTTTGACTTATTTCCTAAACTTTTAGTAATAGGCTTTTTTTTTTATTATTATTTAGACTTTTGGTGATTTCAGAGAAGTGCGTAGTCTTTGTTCGCTTTGTCGATAGTTCAGATAGGATAACGCGTTACAACGTGTCTGGCAAAAGAGTGTAAAGTGGAATGTATCTTTAATTCGTTAATACGCTTCTCGCCGATTGTCAGACTTGTAGATTTTCGCTAATTTTCACGAACATTCGAAGCGAGCATTTAAAAATCTTGTTGTCGGCCGAGACGAAAACAAGGTCGAGACATAAAAATTCAAGAATCTCAGCATGAGTAAGTCGAAATGGAGGAACGTTATAGATTCCAAATAATATAACGTTCCTTGAAGCGGACGTTATTCGTGGGGAAAAAAATGAATAAATGGCACGATGATCGAAGGAACGAAACGGAGGGAGGGAAAACAGGGAGAAGACGAATAACGCCGAGTCAAAGTCGCGAACCGTGTCCGTACGTTGCCCTCGTGTTTTCGCTGTTTTCCCCGCGGAACATTTTGCGCGTCAAATTTTTATCGTCGTCTATTATTAGTCCACCGTAATCTGCACCTCCTGACACATCGAAGGCACAAAGTACCTCGCGTGTGTCGTACGCCGCGCGAGAAAGATCGAAACGCGGAGAGGAACGCTGGAGAAAAGGAGACGGGGCCAGAGTCTCGGCTCGCGGCGGCGCATGCGCGCTACCGCAATTAACGATAAGATAGCCCGCCGTCGAAACCACGCGAGTAAAGTCGAAAAATTAGAAGCTCGAACGATCAACCGGACGAACAATCGTTCGAGTCGACGCTGTTGACAAAGTTTTCTTGTACCGCGTGGAATTTCCAGATAACAGACGTCACGTGACCACACGACACCGGATCTCTCTCGCAAGCGTTTATTGATCATTTTCGTCAGACCGCAATCGCCTCTTATCTTAATCGGTGCTACAGACAATGATGGATTAAAATAGGAGCAATTACGAGTTCAACGACGAAGCGCTAATTATTTATGTCTCTAAGGAATAGCATATAGATTAGACATTAAATAGCTGGAATAGGATAACGCAGGGTCATGAGAAATTCATTTTGGTTGATCTTTTATTTTGACGTCATTCGATGATTAGTATAGCAAGGTCACAGGTAAGAAGTACGATAAATCGCATTTCTTTTTCTTTTTTTTTTTCTTTCTTCTTACGAAAGAATAACCTCATTCGCGGACAATCCTGTATCGAAACTAACTATCTTCTCATTTTTGTTTCTGGGATTAGACGCGATCTCCTTGAACGTTTGAAAATTACTGACATTCGTTTCTCACGAGAGCAAGTATCTTTGGTATTTTATACCAGAAACGAATGAAATCCTGACGGAAAAGAAATAATTATTTTCTAAATCGTCCTTTCCGAATTGCAGTTATCGCGCCGTCGGGGGTTAATCTTTCGTCGAATGGTTAATTAGGATAATTAGAGAGAAGCTAAATTTGCAGTGCAGCAGGTATCGCGGCGAATAAAGAATAAAAGGCTGCAGAGATACGTTTGTTGCAAGCGGCACTCGAAGCGGTGGCGAAGCTTAGGAGGGGGTAGAACGGTCGAAATACACTTTTATCAGCTTACTTTGCTGTCCGAGAGAGAATAGGTCGACGAACTCATCACGGGGGGCCACGGTTCTTGCGAATCACCAACAAGCGGCGACATCTTTTACGTGGAATTCTTCCTATCAATTTTATTGTTAAACAACGAGACAGACTGTAGCAGCCCGATTGCTACCTGTCGTCTTTGCGTCATTCGATTCCTCGAACTGCCATCAGCGATATAAATTGAAATTTCTTAATTCGGCGATAAAGAAAGCAAGCAGGAAGGAAAAAAAGAAAGAACAAAAGGTATCGATGAATATGTATAGCATCAGCGGGAGAATAACAGGAGACTTACGACACGTAAAAGGCGGAATAAATCGACCATGTACGATACGTATGCAGTCGTTCAGAAGGCAAACTGGACAATTCAACTTCTTATTAATTCCTTAATTTCATTACATAAACACGCGTTTAACGAACGATCGGGATACGTGCGTTCGATGTGAAATTCTGGAAACAATTTTGAATCCCTCGGTATATTAATTTAATGAATATCGCGGATGTTGCGGAGGAACCGATCGTTTTCTTGATTTTCTTCGATTTGTCTACTTTGATCTTTCTCCGTGTTTCACATCGTGATCGTTCGAGTACTCGTAACGTGATAACAAAGTCCAAGGTAAATTGCAAAAAAAAAAAAAACAGCGTTTGCAACGTTATCAGTTCTCTGTATTTCTAAATTTATAAAGTTGTTCAACGTTGACTTCTAAACGGCTCGTATAAATCATATTCGAGGAACATTTTAATTGCGTAATAACTGACAGCTCTCTCGCCATTAGCCCGTCTAATTTCGCAGCTAGAATTCGTTCTAATACAGCCGGCTAGGTCAAAGATCAAAGCGTTAACGAGACACACTCTGTTGGATCGATTCGTTTCTCGTGTACAACACGTGCGCGTACCTCGACGGCCACGTGGCTGGGAAACGTTGGTACAGCTTGGCCAATGAACCGCTTCTACACGTGAGTCTATGGTACGAAAACCACCCGATAACCCAGTAACTTCGTTACGAGGATATCGGTATGGCGTGTTATATAGCGTGATTGTGCAATTATCGGGCCTCGTTAAATATCTGGAATCTCGATTCGTCGGTACGTCAACGTGCAAAGTAGATTGCAGATCTTTATGGATTTTTGGAATGTTGCAAATGTCTGCGGAATACATTCAATAAGATATCAAATGTAGAATACTTGTTGCGATATTTAGTAGATCGAACAGACGGAGAAGCGGCTTAGGAATTTGAAATGAACCAGGATAGAGAGATATGCAATAGGGCGGCAAGAAATAGCGAGATTAAACATTGACTTGTTTCTTACTGCCTACGTTCTTTCCATCATTTTCGTCCTAATTCTATCTTTCTAACAAACAAAAAAAAAAAAGAGTTTAGAAAGAATTCCAAGCTCGAGTAAGATACAAAGACTCTATCATCGGTATATACGATGCGTAGTTTCAATTTTATGTTAAACACTTTCCTAAAAAACAAATTCCCCGTTAGTTTTCTGTTTAGGTTCCATTTCTTTAGTTTCATTCGCAAAAATACAAAATTGCATGAACGTCTACGGTCTAGCGACTAGACGGTCGAGAGTAAAGGAGAGGATAAATGGTAACGCGAATTGATGATACGATAAACGATACTATGTTGAATGTTTTAGTTCTTGTTATCGTGCAAAACCACGTATGACCGGGCCAGTGGCGGCCGTGGCGGCGGCAGCAGCAGCTGCGGCAGGCGTCGGTGGTGTCCCCGTGGTGGGTGCCGGGGGTGGCCGGAGGGCCTACACCGAGGAGGAACTGCAAGCCGCGCTCAGGGATATCCAGAGTGGCAAGCTCGGCACACGAAGGGCGGCCGTGATCTACGGGATACCGCGTAGCACCCTGCGCAACAAGGTCTACAAGCTTGCGATGGAACGCGAAAGGGACGCGTCCCTGTCTAGCACCCACTCACACCCTCACGAGCCCGGCGCCCCAGCCACCACCACCACCACCATCACCACCACCACCACCACTACTACTACTACTACAACTACAACACCACCAAATACGACCCAAAACGCCTCCGCGACCACTCCGCCCCCGCAAGTGGATGAGGTAGGTTTTGGGGACAGAACAAGAGAAAGAGAAACCGGAAAGCGAGAGAAGAAGTGAGAGGCAAACAGAGGGTGCGGGAACATGTAATGAAAAAGAGCGACGATACGATAAATCATGTTGTATCCGTACCTAACTTCCTATAGCAGAGGGAATTATGTATCGGTGAATCGATAATTGAGTAACCGAGAATTGAGAATTGGCAATTGATCGAGAATTGAGTAATTGTAACAGCAAATATACCGAAACTGAGAGAGCGTCCAAACTGGAAAGTATCTTATAGGGTCGAGTGTGGATCGCTAGGACGTAGATCGTTTTTCGAAACCACGCTTCTTCTGACACTGGTGGCACGAGTTTCCTTCTCGGTGACAGTCGTCGACCGAGTTATCGTTACGTCGAGAATGTCCGATAATCGTGTCAGTGACGGTAGGAGGAATAGCTCCAACATTTCCAATATTAAATCGAGAAATCATATTCATCTCTCAAAAAAAAAGAAAAAAAAAAGAAAAGAAAAAGAAAGAAAAAAGAAAAAGAGGAAAAAGAAACGTTTCCTCTCGTAAAAGTTTCTGCATAGAAGATTCGGTGGTGATTTTCCGTCTCTAAAGTATCTCCATGCGTTCGATTCGATTTCCAATTCTTCGTATACGTGTGATTGTTTAATTAAAAAGTCTACCGTGCAGTTCCTTTCAGGTTCGATACACGTTCCACCGTCATTAATCATAAGTTATCGGACGTTGCGAGGAAAGATTACGCTCGATAGAGGAGATGATGCCTTTGGACGCGATTTATCTTAAGCGAAAGATGACGCATCCAAGGACAAGGAGAGAATATGACGGAGAGGGAATGGGGAGGGGGGTTGCAGAGAGATATAAAAGACCAGTTGAATCTCGATAATTCGTTCGCGAAGGAAGACCGCCTATTTGTATCTAAGTGTGGTTTTGGTTAGGAAGAACGAATGGAGCTTCCCCAAAACATACCTCTGCCACGGTGATCGTAGAGTTCGCGTGAACCGATCGACTCGCAAAGTATATACAGGTACGAGAGATTGCAACTGTCGTACGAGCGTATTCGATCTTCTAATTTGACTATAAGTAAAGGAAAATGAAGCTGATTAATACGAAGATGGATCGTTATCGGTTCACGCGGTTCGTTATCGGTTGCCGTGATGCTCAGTAGTGTCGAATGTTTTTGCATGGGCTGTTTAACTTTTTTATCTCACTATTTGTAGTTTAACACACGGCCGCTTGGTCTTGGCGAGGTTGCAAGACTCGAGGTAAGTCTTCGGGACGATCGTTTCGAGCCGAGAGGAGAGTGTTCTTCTTGGATGCGAGCTTTTGTTCGCGACGGGCTCTTAGGGCCCTCGAATTCGTTGTCACGAGTACATACGCTTTTTTTTCCGACCTCGACACCATGCATCCTCCATGTGTTTTGTACAGACGATCGTGCTTCAGTATTACTAGTACAGCTGTCGGTTTTATGGTGCAAGGGAATGTCAGGAAGTAATCGTTTCTACGTGGCGTTGCAATAGCAAGGCATGCTGACAAGTGGCGTGGCTTATCCGGCAACATATATTCGAGAAACTGATACACGTTAGACGAAAATTAATTTTCCAAAAGCGTCCGTAATATCTTGACATTCGAACGATGCACGACGCTTGTTGGGAAATGGATGTTGGAATATCGAATAATCGATGGTTCATTTTCCTTTTTGACGACGTTCTGCCTGGTGTCATTAGGAGAAGCGCAGGTAGTTTAGTCCTGGTAGAATTTTTTAGTTTGAATGCATGTTGTTTGAGTAATATTTACGAGGCAATGGCCGGTGTATAGCACCGGGTCCTTTTTATTCGTCGGAGAGCGAGACACTTTCGAGCTGGTTTTCAATTTTCGACCTTGCCTTTCTCTTTCTTTTCGCGCGAAAAAACGGCCCCGTTACAGGAAACTTTACATGAGAATAACATTTGGGCAAAGCGTTCCTTTCTTTTTCTATGTCCTTTTTAGTTTTCTATACGTCGTACATGCTTTTTGCGAACGATTCTATCCGGCAAATTCCTGCATGACGCTTGGTCATACTGCATTCGACGAAGAAGAGTATGAATTTACATGGACAATCGACACTGTTACAACACAGACATACACGCAAATACAAACACAGAAGAACGCCTCTCGATGAAATCCTGCTAGCGAAAAGAATGTCGCCAAGAAAGTGTTATACCGATTTTACGATAAAGATCGACGTAAGACGAGACTTTCCTCGAGAGGACCGATCGATGTTAACGATTCGTGTTTCGAATTATTCGTTTCCTTGTCGCGGCTAGAATGTGTGGAATACGCTAGAAAGGAATATTCTTAACAGGTGGACGACAAAGAACTGTCCGGAGCGGAAGAGGAGAAAGAAGTGGAGAAAGCTCTGTTGAAGCCACTGTTGTCCTTGGAAGACCTTGTCAGGTTTTCCGCCCTCGAAGGAAGCGGCGGTGATTCCCTCAGAACGTTGCTGCAACGAGGACACGAGACGGGAGCCGAGTGGCCAGGGCTCGAACACGCCAACATCGGCCCGTATATTCAAAAGATGCTTGCAGCAGCTGCGCCATTTAAAGGTAAGAAACACGCTTTAACCCTTTTCCCAGTTAGCTTCTTTTCGTTCTTCTTTCGTTTCAAGAACGTTGAACCAACAAATTTTTAAGCGCGTCGTGTTCCGACGAAGGTCAAATATTGTTAAAATATTTTCGAACTACTGTCAGCGTATTATGTACATACTTTTTACAATTATACGTGGTACACGCAGCGATTACGAAAAGTATCTGCGCGTCGTTGTAGTTGTTATAACATACACGTATTATTAAATGCAAGTATATGTTAAATTCCGTGTTATTTAGTATTACGAAGATTCCTTCGTACCATGGAGATGAAACGTAGTATCCGAGAAAAAGGTTCTTCGCTTGGAGAAGCAGAGTATGTGCAGATACATTTTATAGCTCGCAGATCTATCGAAACGTGTGTAGCTGAGGTTAGAGGGGATGAAAACAAAAGTAAAAACGAAAATCAGTATTTTCGCAAGTGGAAGATAAAATCCGCGATAGCAACCATAGTAAGAAAGTTAAGTGCATGGAATGGTGTACGTACGTCCGTCGAAACACGAGATTTGGGTTATTTCCGATAGACGTTAGACCGTCTCATTCGCTGACCGGTGTATAGCAAGGGCCGAGACGAAAGTCGAAAAGTGTATTACGAGCGAGTAGGTCTTCGGAAATCGATAGAAGCCAGATGGTGGTCGACGGGTCGGCGACACTTTTTCCACTTTCTGAATGGAAGTTCGTTTAAGTGGCTTAAACAGTTCTCAGGGGCTAATCCACGATTACGACAAATGTTCGTAGGCGTGAAGAACCAACGAAATCGTATTTCTTAACAAACACGTACGCTACTTTTGATTGATAACTGAAACTATCACTGTCGTGTTAACAGGCATGGAGACGCAAGACTATCGCATTCCAGAGGTGATGAGAAGGCTGATGAGCGAAGACAAGAGGCTAAACAAAAGCGTAAACGGGGACCAGTCGCAGCCACCGCATCAGCAGCTCCATCACCATCAACCGCACTCGACGCACCCGCAAGCCCAGGCACAGTCGCAGACGCAGCAGCAGCAGCAACGTGGCCCGATGACGAACGACGACTTCAACCCAAACATCGAGGAAGAGGCGAGCGACAGCGCTCAAGGCAGAGCGATCCTCAAGATTCCGTCCTACAAGCCCGCGAGCACGCCTGGATGTTCGAGCAAAAACGGCGAGCCAACGTCGGCCGCATTCGCGCAAGGATTCGCGGCCGCGACAGCAGCCTCGAGTCCGGGTCTCCTGGAACGAGCGAGTCCAGCGTTCTCCGGCACCAGCAGCCCAACCAACTCGTTGGTGGGGAAAACGGTGGCCGTGAATTTCCGCGACGTGATCGCGAAAAGCATCAGCGTCAAATTCCAAGAGGGTCAAACGGTCGCGACACCCGGAATGCCCGGATGTCAACCGGCCGGAGTGGTACAGTCGCAGCAAGCGATAATGACGGATCCGAGTCCGTTCAAAAGAGGCAGATACACACCGCCTCAGCCGGCGTCGCAGCAAGCCCAGTCGCAGGCGAAACCGCAGGCCCAAGAAGCGAACAAACCGAAACCAGCTACCGGCGGCAAAGGAACCAGACCGAAACGCGGAAAGTATAGGAACTACGACAGGGATAGCCTGGTGGAGGCTGTGCGCGCGGTTCAGCGGGGTGAAATGAGCGTGCATCGTGCAGGCAGCTATTACGGAGTACCACACTCCACCCTCGAGTACAAAGTTAAGGAACGGCACCTGATGAGGCCAAGGAAGAGGTACGTTCGTGTCTGGATTGTGCATCGTTGCTTACATCGAGTCGTTCGATAAGCATGTGAACGCTTTAGCCAATCTGTAGATTTCTGATCGGCAGATCATCGCCTTGTCACAATGACCAACGGCGGGCGACTGTTGTTTACGTCTACGCGTCTGTCGTTGACGTCGTTTTTCTTTTCTGCGTCTTAACTGTTCAAACGGTTTTGACCTCTGCGTGTTCCGAAAAACCGTCCGTCTACGCGTAGTCGACCCCGTTTTAACAATCGACACCGTAAGTCGAGCACGAATGTCGCTATCTCGCGTCACGGTTAATCTGCGTCAGGTACGTGCTCGTGCTTGACCCGATCTCATAGCCTTGCCCGGTTTATCTCAATCGTACGATTAGATTAAATTTTCTGCCGTGTATTGTCCCTTTTGTTGAGTTTTCGTTTACGTAAAGTTTAACATCGTTACAATGGATGTCGTGATTATTCTTCTTATTCTTTAGCCTAAACTCTTGCTTGTCTCGGCGTATCGTTAATGCCCCGACGATACGTTTCGAATATTATTGCTTCGATTAGTCGAGACATAAGCTTTGGACGGCCTTGTTCTATCTGATTCGTACGTGGATAGCTGGAACATAAATAATTTTCCTACAATTTTCTTTCACTCTTACAGACGAAATCATATTAGGTTGACCGAAAAGTTTCTTTCGTTTCATAAGGCGATGATAGGTGAACGACAATTTCTGTTTAGGTAGCATTTCTACTTCTTTCTACTAACTTCTTCGTTACTATTTCCAGGGACCAGAAGCAGTCGGACGATAAAACGAAAGAGACCTCAGCCGTGGCAGCGGCGGCAGCAGCCGCGAACATACGACCAGGTACGGCGGACAAGAAACCGCAATTAAAGCCACAGAAACCGTTCACGTCACCGGGCGGTATCCCAGGACCCAACGGGATCAAGATGCCGCCGTTCATAGAAGGCATGCCTCATTTGCCATTCACGCCGTTCAATTTCTGGAGTCCGCCGCCGTTCATGCCATCGCCGTTCATGGCAGGAGCGCCGAACGTTCCAACGATCCTACCGGAACAGTACTTCGCGACGAGTAGGATCCGCGGTCTGCAGGAACAACAAAGGAACGCGGCCATGGTGCAGCAACAACAACAACACCAACAACGAGACAGGGACGGGATAGGGGTCGCTGCTGGCACCGCTGAATCACCTGGAACCTCGAATTCTCGTAGCACGCCGATGAGCAAAGCACCGCGGGAGGTATCCGAGAGCTTGTACGATGGTTCGGGAGCGAACGGCAGTTTCTTGGACAATTTGATCAGGTCGAGCCTCGAGACGGGAATTCCAAGGGACCAGAGGGCAATGACCGACGCGAGGAACCAGCAGCAGTCGTCCTCGCAGCAACAACTCCCGGAATCGATGAGGGGCAAAACGTTGATCGATCAACTGTGCAGAAACTCGAGGAGAACGCCGGTGTCGAGGCTGGCTCAGGACAGCAGCGAGGACGAGAGCTACAGGGGACCATCGACAACCGGTAGGCCGATCCCGGAAAGACCGGAACGCGTGCCCACCGTCGACCTTAGCCCGTCACCGTCGGAACGTGGCCGGAACGACGACGGCAGCGATCGACTCACGTCGCCGCCGACACCTCTCTCGATCTCAAGGGCCGGAAGCAGAGACGAGGACAGTACCCGGGACTCGAGGATCGATCGTAGCAGCAGGGAACGAGAGGTACACAACGGTGGACAGGAAGACCGCGATAGAAAGACTCTGACCATTCAGCAGCCGCAACAGCAGCAGCAGCTGAATCACTACCCGGACTTACACAATCTCTACGCCGTATCAACTGAGAAAAAAAGTGCCTGTGATAGTAAGCTTATAGTAGATCATTCGAGCCAGAAGACTCAACAGCAGCAGCAGCAGCAGCAGCAGCAGCAGCAGCAGCAGCAGCAACCGCAGCAACAACAACAGCAGCAGCCACAACAGCAGCAAAAGGAATACGATGCGGTGAGCGGACTGGTTGTGCAACTGCAGCGGGGCTACAACATCGGGAACAACAGGTCCGGCGAGCAGACCAACAGCCAGCAATCGACGGAGCAACGTGGATCCGTTATCAGCATGGAAGACTCCGTTGAGCAGTAGGAAAAGAAAGTCGGTATCGTTGATCAGTAAAGTATACAAGTAACGAATAATATACGGTGAACGATCCGTGTAGACGGTAATAGTCCACATTCCCGCCCAATGCACCGGCATTTTACACACCACGTTGCCACGGTCGGGGATCCTCGGCCTCCGCTTTCTCTCTCTCTCACTCTCTCTCTCTCTCTCTCTCTCTGTCTCTCTCTTTCTCCCTCTGTTTCGGTTCAAGCATGTACACCAACGTGTACTCGATAATTGTCACTGTTGTGTCTCGCGATTGGCCTCGACACCATCGGCCAGAACCGACAAAGAACCGGAAATTCGTGCACGACTTCGTCGCGCGTCGACTATGAAAGCCAACGCGCGACCGTTTCCGAGGAGAAGGGCGTGAAAGCCGAGCACCTCCTCCGTTGGTGTGTGTGTGTGCGTGTATAGGACGAGGGACGTTTCGAAGAAAACGCGAAACGTGGCACGAAACGGTAGTAGTCCCGAGCCTGACCCTGCCCTTTCCACCCGGAAGCCCCTTGAACGTCGCGAGGCAATAGAGGAAACAGAAAAAAAAAGACGGACAAGCGAGTAACGAAAAAAGAAAAAAAGAAAAAAGGAAAACACAGAAATGCGTAAATGCTACCCAACCACCCGTGAACCCACTGCGATTCCATCAGTTACATGTATCCGGCGCTCGAACTCCGTCCAGCTGACGGCAGGTCGTACCGGTACATTTTTGACTATGGCGATATTTCGATTCGAGGAGAAGGCAAGAAACGGATACAAGACACGATGTAACGTTATTGTACCGAATGCATACACACGATACACACACATGGCCATCCACAGAGACACGCAGATAGACGTACTCATTCGCTCGGTGATACACTTATTTTCACACGTACATATGGACGCCTCTGACACCGTCGGGTAAGCAAGAATGCGCGTGTACGGTATTACCGTATGCCGATCTATGCAACGGCCCGGCGTTAAAATACAAAACGGGGAACAGACGAAGCAGCACGTGAAACAGTCCGCGCGTGCACGCGTCCGTAGAGAAGATACGCGTTGGGTAGGAGCGCGCGATGAAAATTCTGCAGGGTTGTCCGGTCGACAACGCGCGCGGATACGTTGGCCGATGATAGACATTTTGAACGCGCGAACGCGACGAGAAGACGAACAAAAAATGAAGAAATAAGAATAATTGCCGACGCAACAACGTATTTTTTCCTCTATCGATGTAAAACTACCTAATGCAAGAAAAAAAAAAAACTTATTACCTACTACTAACATTACTTAACTCGTAAGGAGCAACATAATTATATAAGGAATGATATATTATATATTATATATATATACATATATTTTTGGTCATTACGAACGTATGCGAAACGAGAACGAGCCAAGACTTTTGTTGGCGCGCGTATAGATGACGTTTTTTCATAAGGCGACAATATTTCTCTAATCTCGGTTATTTCGAGGCTGGCGTTCGGTAAAAACGCGTACCCCCTCTTAAACGGGTCGCATCGAACAAGAACGAAAGAGGGAAGCGGGAATAAGCTGCTTAGAAGGGTACGAAACGATTTTCATCGATGAGGGAACGATCGCTCTTATCTCGTTGATCGACGCACGAAGAGTAAATGTTTCGCGAACATGCGCGTTACGTTTCGAAAACGAGGAACATCGGGAATATCGTTTGGAGAAGCAACGGGAAGAAAGATGAATTTAATTCGATTCTCTCGTCGACGACGATCGTTTTGTTCCATGGAACTGCGGCGAGGGGAGATCTACGAGGAAAACGTTAAAAGAGAAAATGGAAACGCGTAGATGTACATAAGGCATTTGGAGAAAAAGGATCGCTATATGTATAGGCGTGCGCTTGTTCTCCACTCGGTTGTTCTTTACCGAAGTGCAAAAATTTTTCTTACGCGCGGCAACGCCACGCATTTTGATACAAATTGCAAATTTTCTATCGCGTAGAGGAAGAGAAGCAGCTGTAATGGCGGCGTTCGTAGAATTTCTTCACGAGGAAAACATCCCACTCGCTTCTGGGAGGAATCGATTCCCTTTCTCTTCTAGATAGTCGTCGATCCGCGTGGTCGACGATCGAAACGTACGATAAATCAGGCGAGTGTGACGACGTTTCGTACGATCGGACATTAGTTTCTTCCTGTCTGACTTTTTCTACGAACCACACGACTGTATCTCGATGGTGTTTTCCTTTTAGCGTCGAAGAAAAAACGTAGCAAAATTAGATGAAATTCGAACGCGTCGAAAAGATCGGCCATCGTTATTTCTAATAGGGGAATTCGGAGATTTCCATTTCGAGAAACACGTTCCGATGTTCGTCGATACTTTCTCCGGACGTTAAACGAATTTTCGAAGCTTCTTATTGGTCATCAATAGAGGCAATGACGGTGACTATGATGACGGCAGTTACCGTAACGAGTTCTAGAGAGTATCGTCGTTGGGTATCAGAGAAAGAATTCCTCTTTCGCTCCTCTTCAACGATGCGACTGATCCTTAGAAATTAATCTCTGCAAAATTCGTACAACGTTTCATTACCATCGTCGTCGTTACGGGCTTCATCTGCGTCTACGACGTTAGCACAGCCGACGGATGCTTCGGAAAATCATGTAATTTCCGAGGAAAAGGCCAGCGAACATCGAAACTTCTTGGAATGGAAATTTCGAAATTCTGTCACGATCGTTTCGGTCGCGGTGAGCGACGATACAACACGAAGAACGCCAGTCCCTCCTCTTTTGACTAATTTTTTCGCAGGTTATCCATGAGCGTCGTGCGCGCGACTATCGAGGTATCTTCTCGTATTTCAAATTAGAATTCCGTTCGACAGGAGATCCTTGACTATATAGAATGAACACGTTGAAATAAATACAAAAAGAAAAAAAAGGAAAAGAAGGGAAGAAGTGGTGATTTCGTCGTTTCGCTAGTTGTAGTAGCCGAGCAGGACGTTGGACCAAGACGAAATCGATGAGAGCAGGCGGATTCGAAAGCAGAATGACTCGTTTTAGCGAAACACGCGTAGAAAACGTTACCACGTTTGAGGAAAATAGTGAAGTTCGGCGCGTTAAAGTACACACCGCGGGCCACGATTTTTCCGTCTTTCTCGCGTGTCGAGGAGGATTTCACAAGTTCTGATTCTAAAAAAGAAAAAAAAAAAAAGAAAGGACGAGGACAGAGGAAACGAAAGGATAATTCACGCACTCATCTCATGACTCTCTTTAAGTAAAGTAACGACTGAAAGACTCTAGGCTGTACATAAAGTATAAGGCATGTATGTTCGGTGTTTTAAAAAAAGCAAAAATTCCTTACTAACGCAAAAAAAATTATACCTTACGAAAAAAAAGTAAATCGTATAAGCAAGGCTACTCTCTCGGTGTTTTTTGGAATTAAACTTAAAATTTACCCACCCCTAAACTTAAAGCAAAAAAACCGTGAATTAAGGAGGAAAGCTCTAAAAGGGAATGAAAAAAAAAAAGACGGGTGAAGCGCACCCACGCAGAGAAGCGCGTCGGAAAACTATTAAAAAAAAAAAAATAACAAGTTATTGAGTGTAAACGTTAAGGTCTCCTTAGGGTTAAAGAATAAAAAAAAAAATTAATATCGAAGCTGAACAGCAGAAAAACACAAGTGAAAAGCAAAGCACTAATCATGATTGTGTGTAAACGTAAATTAAAACCTTCCTTCTAACCCTGTATCCACTAACACACCCCTTTTTAATCACTCACCAGCCGACTACCCGCTTCGCGTCAAAGTGTAAATTGTTCGGTGTGATCTTACCTACACGATACCTCGAAAGAAAAGAAAAACAAAAAGGAAAGGATACCTTTTTCTAAACATTCGCCAGGCACTACACCAAAAAGAAAAAAGAAAAAAAAAAGGAAGGGAAGGATATTTCTTACACTCGTTCCAACTATCGCCTTCTTTTCCTGCTTCCTCTTCCCCTTCGCCCTTTACCCTAACTCCCATTCCTTCATCCCTCTTGCCTTTTTAACTTTACTCGTACCCCCTGAAACCCTCTAACCCCCTCCCCCGATTTAATCGAATCCTCTTCACCTTTCTACCTTGCAAAAATCCAATTCACCGACACACCCGGGACAACAGAGACTCCCGATAATACCCTTTTACGAAAGATTTATCGTTAGATGTGAAAAATGGATATTTATCGTGCGGATGATTGTAAAACGTGCGTAAATTATGATTGTCGTTAATTCAATTACAGTTACAAAAAGTATACGTCGCGACGTTCTGCACGCGTTCTCTAACCAGGAGTCGATATCCGTCGTCGTCGATCCACGAGCGGTTCCACGGTAGCTTCCCGCGGCTTTTACAACCGAGGGAAACGAGAGGCGCGACGCTGCAATTAGACTTACGTCCGCGAGATCGACGACCTCATCGTCGCCGGAGATTTCCTCCACTCGTCCGTTTCTCCAGCTTCGAAGTTCGTTCTTTCAAACGCGTTAAAAGTAAAGAAAAAAAAAAAAAAAAAAAGAGAGAAGAAGAGGAAGAAGAAGAAACGAAAGAAAAAGACAGGAGAGGGGATGGTAGCGGTGTGAAATTTTGTTGTTACTTTCGATTCGGTGATGCACAACGCACAAAATGACTTCTCGAGAATTCGTGCAGAGGTGATAATCAAAAATGGTAATCGCGGATTCGTCTCGTGGGATCGATCCGCCAGGTTTCCGGAAGGGAGAGGGGTGGTGGAAGAGGAAATTTCTGGTTCGACGACGACAGCCTCGACTCCTGCGCGAATTAGACACGCGAGAGCTACGAGACTCGTCCGCGTTCGCTAAGAACGGGACGACTGAATCGCGACAATTGGGACGATCGGCGCTAACGGCGTAATTAACGGGGCTGCCGTGTAATGATTTCCCAGTGACACAGTCGCGTCAACGTGTCTGCCACAGCGATTTCGATCGACGAGACCGAGCGACCGTCGGTTCTCGGCTCGGGGAATTCGGAACTTCTTCGTTCTGGTGTCCGAAACGATGGACATCGATGAACCGATTGGTACGATTGACAAAACACACGCGAAAAGAGGGGAAAACAAATTTTCTAGAAAAATGAAAGAGATGCTTCTCTATTTTTGCGGGCAAATATTCACGTAAGAGGTGTAAAATTGGACAACATTCTGTGATTTTAAACATTATCGGCGTACGGACAGAGATTCTGTCCATTGGTTATCGTGTACAGCAGTTTTAGGAAAATTTTCGCTATCGAAATTCGTTCTTTGAAGGAAATAGCTAGAGAGGAGTGTTAGGGTGGATCTAACGAGGTCGCATAAGCTAGGGCAGATATCGTTGCCAACGCGACTGTAGAGAGAAGTGTCGATTTACGTTCTTTTTTTTTTCCTTTTTTTTTTTTTTTCTTCGAGGGAGACGGCGGGACGAGAATAAGAAATCCCAGTTAGCACGGAACTAAAGGATTGTATTAATACACACGACGTAGCGGCAGCGTCGTGGAATCGGCTTCTCGAAATCGCAGGCCAGATTTCATCGGATCAAACGCGGCTTTTCTTCAAAGGCATTTCAAAATTCGTTCTCGCGGGAGATACGTCGGGAGAGGAATGATTTCGCGTTCGTAGATTTTCCGGCCGTCTCCTTTTACGTCGCGGGCGATACGCTGAAACGATCCGGCGAGAGACGGATTGGTCGAAAACGGGGAGGAAAAGAAATCTTTAAGAATTAAAAGAAGATATATTATATTAAAATATCTGTGATGTAAAAAGTAACAAAATTTTGATGTATATTTTTCACAAATTATTGTAACCAGCTAGTGTATATGTGTAAGATTACGGATATAAAAGAAAAAAAAACAAATACTATTGTAATTACGGTGTGTGGAGACAAAATGACGAGTAAGAGAGAGCGAATTGAAAGCCAACAAACAAACAAACAAAAAGAAACCAAAAGATGAAACAAATACGGGAGAAGCGAGATCGCGAGATTACGTTTATCCACACCGGTGGTCAGACGGGACCAAGATGGCGGGCATTGCTCGGAAAATCGGGCCCAAAGATTCTCGTTTTTTCATCGCTTTTATATATTTTCGTTACGCGTTTTCCGTTTCATCGCGGGCAAACGAGAACATTCGAATACCAACAGCGTGTTCTTCCTCTCGTTCCCGGAATTGCGTCAGAGGATAAAATTAAAAACGAGAAGGAAGAGAATAGATGATCTTTTCGCTTGAAATTTTAAGTCCAGACTCTCGATCGTCAAAATTGAATCGTTTGTCGTATAATTTGTTTCTTTGTTCGTCAACCTCGCAGCATCGAGCAACGACGATCATTTCGGGTGGTTCGTGTTTCCAAAAACTGGAAGATTTGGTCCGATTGGCCCTGAAACGGCTCAATGTCAGCTACCTCACAGAGTATCGTCACGTTTGGTATGGTTTGCGTAGGGGATGTTCGCGTGTTTCGATTGCCGAAGTAAAATTGGATGGCCGTCCGCTGAAAACTCGTTTCTACATTCGTTTCTTTCGTGCGCTATAATTTTCGAAGAAATTCGTTCGAATCCAAAAAAAAAAGAGAGAGAAAGAAAAGGAGAAGAACAAAGACAAGAAACAAGTCGAACCTCGACTATCGAATTATCGAACCTTAGAACTTAACTGGAGAAGACTGACGAAATATCGATTGAAAATTGGCCAATCAGTTTCTTCGAACGCGTAGACGCGCGAACATCGTCGGGGTGGGGTCGTGTAGAAATGGTCTAAACAGTTCCAAATTGTGCCTAAGTTTCGACGTTACGTTTTTACGACTCGCAACAGAACGAACGACGAATGTAATACCGTAGCAGCAAACTGAAGTTTTAGTTCTATGGTGGGGTTGGTTTAAAGTCAGGAGGCAGTGAACGGGATAGAGGCAAAAGAACAAAAAAGAAAAGAGAAAAAAAAAAATAGAGATGGGCGACCTTAAAGCTAAATTTTAAAAGTATATTACCTCCGTATACGTTCCAGGGCCGTCCGGCCGCCATCTTGCGTTCATTTTTACGTTCCGTTTTGTCGAATAAGTGCAATTAGGTACACTGACGCCACACACAAAGACAACACACTCTTGCTGACACACATACACACACATACATACACACGCGGAAAACCCACGAACACACACACGCACGCATACACACATGCGCGAGAAACACTCTTCGACACGCATTCACACTTCCACACACGTACACGTCAAACAGACGTCGAAGAAAAAATGAAGAAAACGAACTGTTACGCGCTAGGTTACCGTGTTTTTAAATTCTATTTTCAATTCACGCATTCTCGAATGTTGGGATTTTCGTGATCAACGAAGAGCTGGCCTGTCGTTCACATAAGAATAACACGTACAACATACATATGATAAACAGACGAACACGCGTACATACACACACAGACACACGTTACCATATTACATAGAACACGTACACGTACTCGCATACACTGCAAGAAGCAGCCGACGTCGATTCGACGACAAAGTATGATACGCCGTTTTCTCCATCTTCGAACGTTCGCGTCTTTCTTCGACGGATATCCAGTTCGATGTCTCGTGGACAATTGTACAAAGACGTTGGTAAATTTAATCGCTTAAACTGAAAACTACTAAGCTGTATTGCCTGGATCAATTTTTGCCGGCACACTTTCGGATGTCTTTCGATCGAATCAAAAAGGGGGAAGGAGGAGAACGAAGAACGACGTGCACGGCCGAGGATCGAGAAGGGCCAAAGGGAGTAGATAAATTACCGCCTGAACCAACGTAGAAACCGAGATGGTACGGTCCGTTAACGGTGGAAAACTTGGTACCTTTCTAATTGGCTTTAATAAGCTCGTAATTCGTAGGCTCTAGTCATGCAATGACTTTAAAAGGCGGGAAGTCGTCCCTGAAGCGGTGGGTCGAATCTTCCGCGAATTCGTATACGCTAAACGGCGCGATGTGACGCGACGCTGGAACTTACCGATTTGTGTTCAAAATGGGCGAACAAAGTCGACAAGGCGTCGATTCGACGTCCGGCTCTCGACACCGAAATATAATTATGGAAACTTCTAACGCGTACGCCCGTGCGCTGTCCGCGTAATTTCGCACGGACGGCACACGCGCAAAGGAAGGAATCTAAATAGATAGGTAGATAGATATACGACGAAAAAAAAAAAAAGAAAAAAACGAATCGGAAGATTTGAGCGCGAGAATGGCAAAGACGGGGAAAGCCAGTGCTCGACCACGCCTCCGACATCAGCCCGAATCGCGGAGCCTCCTCGTATTGCGACTGACAGCGATTTCTTTGCAAAGCTCTCTCGCGACAGCTGGGAATGAACGAGCTACGCGAAATCATCCGTTCTCGCTGCCGCAGTAAACGTCTTTTTTCATTCTCGGGCACACATACATACATACACACACGCACACGCGCACACACACACACACAGACACGCACGTTTCTAGCGATAGTTTATCTCGCGCCGTAGTTTGGTAAAACCTCTTGGCGCGGGTTAAGATTTACGCGTGACGCCACGGCCGATGGGTGCTCGTCGATTCGACACCCGCGGAGAGACAGCTGCGATCGGTCGATGCTCGGTAGAGGCAAATGTTAGAGGCTATCGGGATTTCTATTCAACCTTTGTTCGAATATTTTCTAATAAATGGTTGCGCGATTCGCCGACATCGACTGGCTGCTCGGGTAACTAACGTTAATCGGTTTAAATTTCGAGTTTCGCATCGTTAGACTTTGAGACGTAAGAAGGGAAGGTATTTAGAAATGGAAGGAAATTAAAAAAAAGAAAAAGAAAAAAGAAAAAGGAAAGCGCGCGATCGCTGCTGCGTCCGTACGAGCGTCAACGGGTGAAAACGAAGTTCGTGAAACAAAGGTATTATTCGTCCATCAAAAGGTGATGTATTCTTTAAAGTACAATTACTTCTTGTTCCATATACGAATCGAAATTACTTTCATGTTCCTATTTCGAGGTTTAAGGAGCGAACTGAGTCGGTCTTGTTTGCGGTTAGAGCGATGCGTCCTCGTCGGTCGCGGATCTCATTTCCGCGATGGTGGCGGGCCAGATCGGAGGCGGTCGGTCTCGACACTGACTATGCCTAGACTTTTCGACTAGTAGGCGTTAGGAAAAAATGGCGCTGGTACTACGTAGTTAGCACCGGTAGTACTCGTAGTTTGGCGCTTTAGTTGTTTGTATATCGTGTTGTTTCGTTTCTTTCCGTTTTTCTATATTGTCACTGTGTATGCCCGGCCTCGCCGCGCAAAACGTCAAGGTCGGAAACGTGCGACTGGAACTACGAAGGAGCGAGTCGATCGATAGGAAAACTCATCGAATCGATGAAAAGAAGTGGCGACGACGAAAGATGTCGCGATCGTGAATATTACTCGCGATTACACGTATGGCACGTATGAAACGACTAACTGAATCGGCTCGCCAACGAATCTCGGAACGTTGGAAGAACGGTGGTGACTCGGTGTTTCAATCAAACCTGTTTGTACCAAAATCACTCTGAAATCATACGCACCGGAACTTCAAAGTACGACCAACTAGTTACGGACCAAGTACGCTGAACTGCCGGTGAATTAATCAAAAGACACGTCCGAGCGGCGCGTTACGTATACGAGAGACCTCTTCGAGGAGCCAACCGTTTTCCCGTTTTTTTTTTCTTCGTCTTCGAGCTGCAGTTCGTTGTTCCGACCCTGACGATCACTGCGTCCCGCCGAAACTCTCGGCGAGACCGGGCGCGTTCCGATGCGCTACAAAGTTTTTAAAGTTTAAAGTAACCGATCGAAAGCGAAAGAGGTAATTAAGGACAAGAAGATTAAAAAAAGAAAACTAAAGAATCCAAACCGGATGTAAAATCCCCACGCTCCGATCCCCTCCGCACCGAAATCCCATTCGACAGATCGTCATCCATCCACATGAACAACCCCTCCGGACAACCTTTAGCAATTTGAAAAATTCACCCGCATTTCCGACCACACACGCACACTCAGTGACACGCTAAACGAACACCAGAAGTATAACAATACACGCAGTCTGCTTTCTACATACAGCTACAACAATATTGCAGCCTCCCGATACCAGTCGTCTCCTTACAGTTTAAAGCGGGGTGCGTTCGTGACGGGCGCCATTCGGATTCGACGTGTCGTGCGTCCTTCTTTACCGGAATCACGACGAAAATTCGTCGCGATCGTATCGCTGTCGATGCGAGGTAGTTTCGTCTACGGGCACGAAACACGACGAATTTTCCCGCGAGTCCTGTGGACGTATCCATAAAGAGGAAGCAACAGCTCGGCCGATCGAAGAGCAGGCTCCGTTCGAACCGATGGCGCCGCGACCGTCCGATCGTTTCCCTGCGCCGTGCCACGGGTTGCATACTCACCCGGGCACCGAGAACAATGCAACCAGCAACACACAAGCAGCAACAATAGACATCTCTCTCTGTCTGAGCAGAGCACGTCGCGATCGCGAGTTCGTCGCTACGTGCGACCACTCGCTACGATCGCCGTGCATCCGAGTTACAAGTACAGCTACTAAAAATCTATACATCTCATATTATCCAACAGTGATCAACGCAAACGCAGATGCCACGAAGAGCAATGCAAAAAATAAAAAAAAAAAAAAACAAAAAATAATAAGCAAGGATCACTCGGCAGCCCGTATCGTCTCGGCGCGATGATTATTCAAATGACGCGGTCGAATCGTTCGGATTCGGTTCGTTTCGTTTTTACGATCGCCGGCTCGGCGAACGATCGACGAGTTATAAATATGGCGTCGGACGATCGGGGCCGGGTGAAAGTCCCCTCAAATCAAAACCCGCAGTCAGCACAGAATATAAACGATAAGTGCAGAGGAAACAAACTACTATAGTAAACAAAAAAGGTACATATTATATATATTATATATATAAATATATATTATTATATTATTATTATTAATTAATTAATTAATTATTAAACATACATAAAAGAATATTATTAACAACACAAAGAAGTACTATATTACTACTATTATTAATTATTATGATTCTTATTATAAATTTAATGAAACAATGATAACATTCCAACCGTCAATGTGCCACACGACTTTTTATATGCTCTTAAAACAAAACAAAACAAAAAAAAAGGAAGTATAGAGGGAACGCGAGATTTTGCGATAATCGTCGTTTGGTGATCGTCGGAAAGCAGCGCGGGGGGAGGAAAGAACGTTCTTCGAAATCGTTGACTGAGAACCGCGTTAGCGTGGCTGTGAGAAAGACGCGGGACCCTTCGAGCGAACCTCTCGATACGAAAAGAACACCGGATCAAAGAGAAAATAAGAGGAAAGGTGCACACGAGCCGAGCTTCGTCTAGCGATTTTTTTTTCTTTTTCCCTACGATTAATTAAAGAAAACCGAGTGCTCTCTATACGATGAAGCTCCGAAGGCGGCGCGATACGTGCCTTCGTCTCGTTGCTTCGAATTTTCGAAAAATGTCGCGAGGAAAGAAACGTCGATGCGAGAGCGAGCCGTCTTACGCCGTTTTATCTTGTATCACTGGTCGACCATGATCGATCGTAAATAGGGCATACTTAATCGTTCCGGCGAATTTTATTTTCTGATTACGACGGCAATCGTCGTAATAACGAAGCGCTTGTTCCGCTTTAGCTCTATACGTGTAACGCTAACGACGAGACTCATTGATTTAATTACGCGTATTAATTGCTGTTACGTTTGTCATTATTACTATTACTATTATTATTATTATTATTATTATTATTGCTATTCAGATGATTAGGATTGATATTTTTATTAACATTGATAGTTACATTATTATTTTTATTATCAGCTATTATTAGTAGAATTATTGCCGCTATTTTTATTATTATTATTATTATTAATACTACTACTACTGCTACTACTACTACTATTGCTACTACTACTACTACTACTACTAATACTATTACTATTACTATTGTTATTCGAAAAGAGAAAGTCTGTGAATTCGACGGGCATGCGTTCACGATGAAATACAGACACGCACGCACACAAGCGCGTTTAACGTGTGTAATCACCTTCGTTAGGAACATTATCTCTATTACTAGTGCCGTCTATACATGTTACAAGAATATTAGTTAGTCCGTGAACCATTAAAAAAATTTACATCACCCGTAAATATAGGTATCGGCTAAAGTATATCACGTTGTTAAATACGTATGGTATGTGGGCGTGTCTGCGTTAACGCGAACACAATCGTGCGTTTGTTAATAGGTTAATGTACGTAGTACTTATCATTATCATCCTCATCTTTCGCATTGTCGTTGTCATTGTCATCACGAGTCGTTAAATCATCGATATCGTTATCATTATCGTCCTTACGCGTCCTCGTCATTCGGGTCATCCTCATTTTTATTATTACTCCATCATCACCATCACCATCACCATCATCATCATCATCATCATCGTCGTCATCGCCATCGTCATCGTCATCGTCATTACCATTACCGTCATCGTTACGTATTCATTAAGGTTATCGATTAATTTCAAGTAAAAACGCACGAACTACGAATCAATTTCTTAAATATACGTACGTTTTCTTCTTTTTTTTTTAATGTAGCTTGTTTTTTATACTTTTTAATTAAAGCGCGGCTCGCGAACCCGAGACCAACCCAAGTGCAATTCGTAATCTTTTGTTTCTTGTTACTTTTGTCGTAGATTACTTCCCGTTTCTTATCGCGCCTCCGGGCCGTGAACGCCTCCCATTCGTCGTTAGTTTCTTCTACCAATCTACCGCTTTTCTCCTAGCTCTATCGAGCTTCTTCTTTTCCCGTTCTTTTCCTCCAAAGTACTTACAACTCTCGGGAACAGAGTGAAACGGTCGAATAATACGCGTGCATAGCTGCAAAGAGGTAAAGCCTCAAACAGCACCGACTATTCCAGGCTTCGTTACCGATCGTTCTTTATTTTCCACGCCTTGGCCGCTTGAATTCTTTCTTTTTTCTATCGACTTTTCACCTATAAACGCACTGTCCAACATTATTTCCCCTCTAGTGGTACGTTGCTCTTCCACGAATTCTTCGTCGATCGAAATTGAAGGAACGAGAAAAATAAGAAAGCAAACGACGTTCGAACGATCGTTCTTGCCGGTATGTCGATCATTCCACGATCATTCCGCTGTATTTTCTAAAAAAAAAAAAAAAAGAAACGTTCACCTTCTACGTTGCCTGGCTTTTCGAACGGGCAGAAACGATAGCCAGAAGAACGATAGACGTTCGAACGGTCGTTTGATTCGTAAGGGAAGGATATCAGCCGTCGAAGACGGTGGAAACGAGCCTTAAATATCACGCATGCCCGTTTCATCGATACAACGCGAAATGATTGATTCGCGCGTCGTTTTTTTCCCCGTGTATTTCGATATATACTTTCCCTTATTTTCTCTTTCGTTAGACCGGGAAGAAGTATAAAATTGGCGTTTGCCATCGGCGAACAGGGCATTCACACCGTATCGACTTGCCAGTGACGAGGAGTTTAACGAGTGAATCGCTTCTTCACACATTCCGCGAGGATCTTCGTAGCTTTTCACTCTTTTTCTAATAAGATGCGTGGACTTTGCGCGTGAAACGGACGGCTCGCGATCGTCTCTTCGCGCTGCTTTGCCACGGCGAAGGCGCGAGAATAACGCGTTTAATCAACCGTATATCTAATTTGGGCATAAATCGTGCAAACACCGACGCGGTGTTTGCCGAGCGTCGGATAGAAAATCAACCTTGTACATACCGCGTAGACATTATGCATCACTTTCTGTAAACCGTGACACACACGTACACACATCAGATCACCCACGAATGCTGCGATTACGACACACGATTAACTAACCTTTACCGGAACACACTGTTTTTCCTTCATCGAGTTTTCAACGACGGTATACTCCCATACTAAGGAATTCGCGAGGAAGCGCGATTTTTCGCTGATCGCCTTTCGCAAATCAGCGAGAATCTCCCGAAATTAGTCGAATGGCAAAAAGCTCGGAATGGCACCGGTGTCCCCGCTGTATCTATAGGAATTTGGAAATCCGCGCGCTAAAATACGAAACGTGGAAAGGTGAAACAAGGGCAAAGATGAAAGACAAGAAAGAAATCGTAGGTAAATAATAGCCTGATCCCAAAACACTCGTTGAACACTCGTCTAATCGCAACAGAGCCAGTCTTAATGTCTTGTAAAGTAAACGGAGCAAAACGTTAGAAAACCGTGGACGCTTTCGCGCAGGCGTGTTTCGAACGGCGCGGCGTATCGTTTAAATCTCGCCTGCCGGAAGCTTATTTCTTAGGTAGCCCTGTGTATAGAGACGCTAAGTTTCCAGTGTATCGATATGTACGGTGTATTTCCGACGCGCAGATCGATCGATTCACGGTCGACCGTCGACACCTCCGCTAAACGTAGCCGATGTTAAGTTTCATTTCTCTCTCTTTCTCCCACTTTCTCTCTCTCTCTCTCTCTCTCTCTCTCTAATTCTCTTTCTCTTTCTCTTCTATCTCTCATCTCGTCCCTTTCTTGTAATCGCTCGTCAAGTACAATGCAAGTGTAACACTTTTGCACGCGGTAAGAGTTAATGATGTTCGTACCTTTTCAAGGTCAGACGCGATGAGTCTGGCCGCGACTCTCTATATACATTCTACCCTTGTGTCCCTGCCCTTGTCCGCTAGCCCTACCTCTCCTTGTTTCAAGCCCTGTTTCGTTGAGCGGCATATCTCGTAGAATTAAGAGACGTTTGTACGGGCTGAGACGCGGCCGAAGGTCCATTCCCACGCGCGACTCCTCGAAACGAGCGGACAGCTCATAGAGATTCTTTCTCTGTTTCTGTCGCGTTAAGGAAGAACGATAGATCTCGAAACGGGCGATCGATGCATTCCCGTGTAGCGAACACGCTACCGGTCAGGTATACGTCGAGATCTGGACCCCAGGTTGTCCTCGCTTCTTAGACGTAACACTTTCGCGTAAGCTCGAGCAGAAAGATCGTACGTAAAGCTGACGGAACACATATACGAATACGTTACACTACAATATACCACACATGAACATACGTTGTAGATGAACACAGTTACACACGCATACATACACACATACACGCGCACGCACACACACACACACACACACACAGACACACGCACTCAGTCAGACACACAGCTACGAACGTGAAACACATGGACAACGTATACAACGTTACAGTACATACACAGACGCAAACAGGTACACGCGTACACACAGACGCGCGCGCGCATATACGTTTCGTAACGAAGTATACAGTCTTAGCGCAGTGTTTCATATAGTTAGGTAGGAAACGTCAAGAGAATATTTTTTATATTCCACATGGATTTTACAGTTATATATTATCGTTTCGTATCGAAAGGGAGGAGTTTAAAGGCGCGTCCAAAGCGTTACATAGATATATATTATAAATATGAGACCTCTCGATATACGTGTCGCCATTTATTGTTTACACCGCGATGATTATATATCGATTATCGGTCATTCTTATGGCGGTAGGCGCTGTCGTTTATATATATATATACATATAAATATATCTATATATATATAGATAATTATGAGGCGGCGCAGGGGGCACGCGCGCGCTCACGCGCCGTGTGCACGCGTCGCTAATTATCTCGTTGACGATTATTAATAATCGCGAAGCCGCTACGAGCAAATCGAGCAAAACGGCGTGTCGCGTTCGATCGTAACTCGCGGGGAGGGGGAGGCCCTTTGAGTTCGTCCACGGTAAGCCCTACGTCCACGTGCGAGCGAGAATCACCGGCCCTTTTCTCCAACCAGGCAGCCATTCTCTATTTTACTCTCTTTACACCGGCCGGTTGCTTGCATCTTCTTCTTATTTCGTTTCGAAAGCTTTTCCTTTTTCAACCCGTTTCGCGAAATAACGATGCGGGAGAGCTCGTTGGAGGAATACAAGCGGGATCGATCATCAATACCAAACACCTATATACAAAATCTGTACCTTTTTACATCAAACACATACATACACACACACACACACACACACACACAAATATATATATATATATGTATTCAACAAATACGCCTACGGTTTATTCATAAACGACGTGAGAAAAGATAGACACACATACACACACACACACACACATACACAGACGCGGATACACATATTACAATCGTACATCGATAGACCAATTTTTCGTCGAAAGACACAATTACGAATACGCTAGACCAATGTATCGCATACGAGATATATCGATACGCTTCAATGGGGGCAGTTGAACAGTTGTAACGCGTGTATCATAGAAATCGGTCGCGCGAGAGACGCGGGATACGCGAATTTGTATAGAGTTGATGTACGTAATCGTAGCGCGACTAGAAATAGGTATCGCTGGAGTTTTAAATCGTGTTTTTAAATCGAGTTTTTAAATCGTGCAATTAGTAACGTTACTTCTGTTGATCACTTGGTTTACGGAATTAACGGGCAAGAAGAATTCTCCACGTCGATGATCTACGATCCTTCCGAGCTAAACGGATTCTCGTAGCTTGTAAAGGTCGTATCTCATGGACGTGAGATCGGTGTTCGCCCGATGGATCGGGAATACGTGACTTGGGAAGGCCGCGTGCACCAACCAAACATCTGCTCGATGATTGTTACTTATAATTGTAGACCGACTACAGATGGATATTTATCCGCGATCGCTCGCCGTTCATTTCGACCTATCGGCGATCGATCTTCCGCATTTAAGGTAGGATTTCCTCTACTGTCTTTCTTTTTTTTTTTTTTTTTAATCCTATCTAACGTTTCTCGTATTTTAATTGAACGAAGAATAACGGAGACGATATGAAAGAACGTCTTTTCGAATGTTTTAAGACGATAGATCGGACATTTTTACCCTTTCGAGATTAATGGTCCGATACATGCAAAAGTAAGGTTTTCCGAAGGTTCTTATATAGCTATAACTAGGTGTGTATTTTACCAAAAGTAATTTTTTAAATACACTTTTTCTCAAATTTAACGGTTTTCTAATCATTAGATTATTGCGGTGACTTTTGAAAAGAAAAAAAAGATACATCTCCAGATGGTTAATTAAGAAGGGTGGTATAAGGATTTTTCGTGAAAAATTACTCCTAAACAACCTTCGACTGTCATATTCGCGTTAAGGAAATATCCGAAGAACGAAATTGCGCTGTAACGATTCTCATAAAAATGTATATACGATATTATTTGATCGTTCTAACGTATTCATCAGAATGACAGTTCGTCGGAACTGGCATCCGCTACAACTATAATTTTAAACGTACGAGTCTAACGCTCGATAGGAAATTCCATCTTAAATTTGGATTATCGAGATTTCGATTTTATCAAACGACAACAGTCGTGCACTGCGACCGATCGTCGATAAAACTCGAGATTTTTATAGCATTCGGGTAAAAATGGTTGGTACACGCGCTCTTGGCGTAAGCGGAAACGGCTGTAAACGCAGTGAACGGTCGAGATCGAAGCTTGAGCGAGAAAAAAGACATACTTTGGGCATTCTTTTGAGTCGCGTTCGAGCGAATTGCGAGTGAATGAGAGTGGCGAGTGCGGAACAAATCGCAAGTACGTGGTTCGCAGCTTTGAAACATGTGATACGTCAGCCGGCAGGATTGACTTCCGGTTATCGGGAACGTTCGAGAGATGTAGAGCGAAGAACATGCTCACGAAAGAACAAAGCGAGTGACGCGTATCGCTGGTAGTGGATTCGCGGGCTGACGCATTTTTTAAAGATTCTTTGAAGTAGGACGCTCTTTTGTTGAAGGTTGATTGTTATCAAAATGGTTGTGAGGTTATAATGTTTGAAATGTGTTAACGATGCGACGTGAAAGTTCGATCGACCGATTGCCACGACTTCCGGAAACGAGCCGATCGTGACTAAACAACGATTCCAAAAATGTAATTCACTCGCGTTCCGTGAAGTTGCGTCAATCGTCTCGCCGAATAGCGGACGAGGAGGCGAATTGGAAGAACGTGCGCTTCCGCGTGAAACCTTCTTTTCCTTAATTTTCTACTTTGTTCTTCCTTTTCCTTCTTTTAACTCGTCAACATTCCTTCTGATCGAAGTTGCACTTTCTCTACATTAGCGATAACTTGTTCCGTTAAGCATAGCGCGAACGAATGGTCAGTCGACTGTATATATAGCATTTATTTTCATAGCATTTAAACCGAATTCGATTGGTGGAAGCGCACGTGTCCTTCGACGTTGTAAAATTCGTCTCTGAGAAAGCGTGCAACTGGCATTACCCCGCATACAGGTCTGGTTCGTGTTGCGAGTCCAGTTTACGTCAAGTCGGCGCGGTCTTCTCGCGTAATCTTTCCAAATTAATCCTCGAAATAGCGATTATGCGATAAGAAAAGGAAGAGAGGAAGCGAGAAAGAAAATCGTAGAACGTGCGAGGAGCGCGAGACGAGCAACAGTTTTCACGACAAGACTTCGTCGAATTGTTGTAACGGATGGCCAGACTAATAGAAAAATGTGCGACTGATATAAACCAGTATTCGTGCGAGAAAATGTAAAATAAAATTCGCGTAATCTAGCCTTAATGAGAAAGATTAAATTAGGTATAATAGAGGCGGTACCGCGAAGGATGGTCCCGCGTCGAAATTATCTCAATTGGCTGTAAAATATTGTCGCGGAAAGTGGGCCGTGAAGACGACGTCGAAACAAATGCATCCTTGAGTTCCAAGAGAGAAAAAAAAGAAAAAAAAAAAGAAAAAGAAAAAGAAAGGCAGGAAATTTCTCTGGAGGACGTCGTCCAACACGTTCCTCTTTACGCGGCGATGTATCTAGTGAGAATAATGTTACTAGGTAACTTAAGCGTATTTTAAAAGAAAAAAAAAAGAAAAGAAGCATAACGAAATGCCAGTTGTAAAGAGTTTTTCTTTTCGAAAAGGAAGAAAAAAGGAAAATATATCAGTGGTAGAAGTGCGGGAAGACATGTTCGATAAAATGGGAACATGTCTCGAGCGACGCGTCCATTCATTGCCGGGAAACGAAACTAAATGCGAATTGGCAATACGAGGAAGAAATTGAAAATTGATAGAACAGAAAGATACAAAATTTTCGTTTGGGAACGAAACGCAGCTACGATGTCGGGGTAGTAGAAAGTTTCCGAAACGGCAGATCACATTTGGTCGCGACATTGGTACGATCGGTTTTTCGTTTTTCTTTCTTTTGCTTATTTCGGACCGCCCGAAGGGAACGATCACGAGTTCCGCGAAACATGAAAATAGAAAGAACTAAGGTGATAGAGAGTGATAAGGATAACAAAAAAGAAAAAAAGAGAAATATTAAAGTACCGCGAAAGGAAGGATAAAAAGGCAGAAGGCGATTTAAAAAATGGGCAAATGGAACATTGTCATGTGTATACGCGATTATAAATTTTTTGAGAAACGACAGCTTTACCGGTAGTTAACAATAGTTTTTCGCAACTTGGGCACACGTAACGAACACCTTACATGACACACAGAGACACTTACTTACATACACGCATTACATGTAAAGCGATCCATGCGAAACAAAAAAAAAAAAAAAATTGTACGAATATAATGTTTGCAGTTAGGTGGGACCAAAAACGACTTTATATCTGTATGTGCATATCCAAGCAACGTGTAATTTAATTATGAATTAATTAATTATCCATTATTAATGGCTAGGTAAAGAAAAAAAGATCCATTGATAGCGATCAAGGACGATGACGAATCATTAACCAATAATTAGATTATTAAGTTTGTTTATTGATGCATTATTATACGATATAATTATTATTATTATTATTAACTTTATTGTCTTTATGATTATTATTATTTTATCATTATTATTATTATTATTATTTTATTTTATTTTATTTTATTTTATTACGATAATTATATAATGACGACGATAATATTATTATTATTATTATTATTATTATTATTATTATTTAAATGACGTTTTAAGACATGATTATTTAGATACCGAATAGAGCAGTACGTATCATTAATTATTATTAATTATTTTTAATTATTATTATTATTATGAGATATTTTGTTGTATTATTTTCAATAAAATCGATTGAAAATATTTAATTTCCACGGTTTTATTTTTCGTTCGCACTTCACCAGACGTTTTTACGTTTCTGCCGGTGATTTCCTCTTTCTTTCAAATATCGCACACTTTCGAATCTGCATTTACACACGTGTACACGAAGCTCGATATACGTAAGTACACAATTCCATTATTTTCTGCTAAGATGAAGGAACAAATTTATTTAAGAGGATATCTGAATTGAAGGGGGGGAAAAAAAATAAGGAAAGAAAGATTCGAAATCACAGCTCCTCGCTTATTCCTACCGGTTTCTTCTTTCGTACTTCTGTCTGGTCGGTCGTTTCTTTATTTTCTTGTATATTTTTCATTTTTTGTTTTCATTCGATAGAAATTTAATTGGCTGCGTCTGTATACGATTTTCACTTCACAAAACCCCTCCGAGAGCACCTCCCTCTTAAGCTCCTTTCTCTTCTCTCTGTATCATCTCTCCTCTCTCCCTCTTACTCTCACGTATCTTCGGATGATTATCGAGACTCGGGAAGAACGGGGGAAGACGGAACGAACGATTGAAGCAGCACCATATCTAGCGTAGAGTTAAACAAAGAGAAACAATTTTGAACGGTAGCAAGGAGGACGAAAAAAGAAGGGAAACGCTAGAGACGAAGAGGTGAAAGGGATAATTGTAATCGATCGATATGAAGTTGTATAAGATGCGATCGAAAACGGCGAAAATTCGTGACAAAAAGAAAGATACGCAAGGAAAGAAAATGGAAGCTTTGTTAGGTTAGGAAGTTGCAGGAGGAACGCGTGGAAGCAAACATACAAAAGAAAAAAAAAAAAAAAAAAAAAAGAAAAGGAACAAATACGAACGAACATGAATAAAATACGGAAAACGACAACAAGAGTAACAGAAGAACCACAACCAATGTGAACAAAAATAAATGAAGAAGAAGAAAACAGAGAGAGAAACAAAAAGGAAAATAGTTGTAAAAGCCACACACATACGCGTACACACATACACACACAAATGTACTAAGTAAGTTCATACTGCGTATTGCCTTTCTGACTTCGGTGTGAAAATATATAAATAAAAAAAAAAAAATGTCAGTCGCGCCGGGACCCGGGGATTTTCGAGCGACCGAAATATAATATAATAAGTATTTAATCGTGTCCCTATGGGGCGCGTTATTGGTCGCGTTTTCCGTTTCCCTGGCTTCTCCGTTTTAGCTTTCCGTTTTCTTTCACGGGAAAATCGGACAGGGAGAAGGAACGAACGGGGGAAGAAACGTTCTTCTTTCTTTTTTTTTTTCTCTCGCCCACTTCACCTCGGTCTTCCCACCTTTCGATCTCTTTCTCGAGCGTTGGTCGTCGATCAAGCCGAGGCTATCCAATCCGAGAACTATCGAGCGAAACGGAAGCCGCGACAGGGCGCGCTCGAAAGAACAAAAGAAATCTTTTTTCACGGATCCGCTGAAAGATGTCCCAGGACGCCCAAGTCCCCGTGTCTCCGCCGGCTGTGTCTGTTTCATGTTTTTCAATATTTGTAATTTATCGATAAAATTATAAAAGGTATCGATAACAGTCTAAAGTGTGCGCTATACTCTACATAATATTATTATATATAAAGTATAAAAGTATACATTATATATATATATTATATATATATACATATATATTATATATGAGAAGTATAATATATATATATTATACACACATTGGGATTGGTGAGAATATACGGTTTTTTCGCTTTGGAGTGTTATTTTCTGAAAATATTGAACAAAATATGGAAAAAAAAATTAAAAAATAAAATCAATGAATAAAAAACGAACGAACCGTTCTACTCTGACTATTCTTTTATTACAATCTATCCCGATATCTTGCCGACAACCGCCTTCTAGATTCCATTCGATCTCAACGAGCATCGATCGCCCTGTGTCATCGAAGGTGTTCCGTGTCATCGTTTAAGAAGATTCGTCGGTAAACGAGAATAGAAATGTCGAACTTAAGAGCGAATCTAACGAAGGAAAATGGAGGTGCCCGATCAATTAAGGTCTCTAATCGGAACATTAATTTATATCTATACGTCAGATTTCGTTCACTGGTTAACGGAAACTTGATTTCAACGACGAATTCGCGAAATTCAAATTGCTTGTTAATTACAGCGAACCGAAACGGAGTCGATCGACGAATTCAATGTTTGCGGTGAGTTTGTCAAAAAGTTCATGCCAACGCTTCCACGTACGTTCAACAGCTTGTTTGACACATCGATCAGTATGGAAAACGACAAACCTCAAGAACTCATTAAGTTAGAATGCTATAAATCGAACGATATCGAGTTCAAGTATACGACATCTTTTCTTTTCCTACAGATTATTGGGAGATCTTCTTGGGATTGACGATTATGCCACCAACATGGCGTCCTTTTGGTTCTTGGATACATTGGTGCTTTACACGATACGATACAGAGAGAATCTCGATGAGTATTACATGAGTGTTTTGATCAGTTGGTTGGCTGGGGAAATTAGATTACTCCGAGGTAACAAATTCATCGAATAATTACAATGCCGTTCATAAGCATTGGGACATTTCCTAATTCTCTGCAAAACATGATAATTCGCTCAGATATTAGAAGAACGATTAATCGGTCAGAATTATGTATCAGTGGAGAGCGACAGAATCGAAATGGTCGGCGGGATCGTTTATAAAATTCATGAAACCAAAAGATAACGAACGTAATGAAACATTTAACAGTATAAATTATAAACAGCGAAATTGATCAGCGATGCAGAGAGAAAAACGTACACGAGAAGCTTAATCGTATTGTTTGCACCTAAAATATTGGAGAAACATTACGAGCTATTATTCCGAGCAACCTAATAACGCGCAACACGCAGATTCTTTGCGTCTCAGAGTTTAGAACGAAATAACAATATTCTAGATTTTTGAATTTCTCTTCTTTTCCAGAAGGATCCTAATACTTACGAAGAGGCATGTTCATAATGTACGTGTACGATATTTTCTACCATATGCTATTCTACTTACAAATCGTTCTACTTACAAAGATAGGAAACATACTCGGGAAGGATTTTTTAGAGAGTTGAAAAACATTTTCATCGCAGCAGCTAACAAAATACGTGAACAGAAACAAATGCCATATTGGGACGAAATCGTGGACGAACGCGAAGCAGGTGAAGAAACAGAAGAAAGACTGTCAACAGGAAATCAATCGATAAGAAGGTAGTTTAAACGATTTTGTCAATTTTTATTATATGCTTTAATAACAGATCGTACATTCGTGGCAAGTTTACGAGAACCTTCTTCTGAAGCTGACATCAAACTTTCGGGTACTATCGATCCAGTTTCCGTATTAGATATCGTGATTGAAGCCACTTACGATATGTAAGTTGTCCGTTTCATCATTGCACTACGGATATTTGTGCAAATTCATATTTTTATAAACATAATTAACAAAATAGGAAGTAAACTGAGATTTACTTCACTCACTAAACTATATAGCAACTATATTTTGAATATAATTTTATGCATTATGTGCATTCTACACATTCTTGGAAACGCATTCTCATAAATGCACAAATTATCCGCAGTCTATTTATTACCAAACAATAGGATGGTAATACGAGCAAATAAAAACAATTTTTGTTAACTAGGTACGCGAACGAGCTACGATACGCCCTCGTTTACGCGGTTTTCGTGGAACCAATTGAGATAGAGACTTACAATTTACCATTTACTTTCCGAACACCACGCCCAGTGAAACCGGCAGATCCTAAGATGATCCCTTTTAATATGCAATTGCAAAGAAGTTTGAAAAGAATCGAGACAATGGAGAAATCTAAAAAGGACAATAAAGCAGGTGAAGCTAGTATGAAACGAATCTTTCTTCTGCGATAGAACTCCATTTATTTGAACTCGTCGTAGAATAAATATTATTATTATTACGTTTATTTTTATCATTCTACCTATTATTATATGCAGTTTAGTTAATTAAAACGAATTTCGTTTCAGTAAATGGAGTTGTATCGTAGTTTAGAAAATACGCAGATAGAAAAAATTGATCATCTCTGTGTTACAGGCAAAAAACTTAAAACAAATTACGAAATACCCCCAACACCTCCGCCTTCTTTGGACGATGAAGTAACGTTGATGACCAATCGGTTATTTATTCTACCATTAATAGAAGCGAACGAATCATCGGAAATATTCGAGACGACTGATGCATAACATTAAATAACCGAACACGCAAATATTCGGAAAACATCCTCTTTATTTTTCCTTTGTAAAACTAGCCATTGGACGAAGTTACAATATCAGTTACGAGGACTGTACCCCATTCATAACACTTGAAATCTTTGATACATTCCGAACGTAAAGGGACGTCGAGTTTAACAAATTTTGAAGAACTCGAAAGTTTTTCCGGGGATTGCCCTAATTGTCCGTATTTGTTGCATCCACATCCCCAAAGCGTTCCATCATCTGTTGGAAAAGTAAATTTCTGCAATACATTTCTTTCTGAAATAACGATATCTTTTTCTTTTTTGTTTTCTTTCTTTAAATATACCCGTCATGCAAATGGTGAAAGTATTTCCACATTGAACTTTTTTCACAGAAACTTCTATAGTCTCGTCTTGGTCGTTTGTGAAATCTACTAACGTGGGTGTAGCAACTA
This sequence comes from Bombus pyrosoma, assembly GCF_014825855.1. Taxonomy (NCBI): domain Eukaryota; kingdom Metazoa; phylum Arthropoda; class Insecta; order Hymenoptera; family Apidae; genus Bombus; species Bombus pyrosoma. The sequence continues at coordinate 3,359,339 of NC_057784.1, forward strand.
CTTTGCTCTCTTGCTTTGTCAACCCTAATTCTCCATTTGTGTTCCATCCCCACGTATATAAGTCACCCTATGGTTTAAAAATAACTATTGCCAACTATGTTCATCGATTTGGTTTGTTCTAGTAGTAGGAAAAATATTTATAAACTGCGAATGTTTATACAACTCTATATTATCATGAACGTAACTACATTAATAGAACTTAAATAGAAATTTGTTTCTCCTATTAAATATTATAATAAGTAATCTTACTTTAAATATATTATGTGTTTTTGCACATATATGGATTCTGTTTAATTTTTCAAGATTACATAAATATTCGCAGTTTAAATATTTATTTACTTGATCAGTTACTACGGCAGTATGCCAACCCGCGGCCGATATCTGCGTTACTTTAATGCCAGCTAAAGCGTCAACGATTCTTGGATTATCGCAGTCCTCTAAATCATTGTGTCCTAATTGGCCACGCCTATTTCGCACGAATCAGTCCACTTTACTTTGACTGTATTGATTTATGAAATAATACATGATCGAGTACATACGTTCCCATTCCCATTGAATAAATGTCACCATTCTCTGCTAACAAGATGGTGTGGTCAAATCCACCAGCAATGTCTATGAATCGAACCCTCTTTGGTATATCAATCAAAATAGGGACATTAAAAGCTCGACCTAAACCACGTTTTAGATGTGAGCATAAACTATACTATTTAAAATATTTAGAATCTAAAATATGGCAAAAATGGACTAACACCAATACCAAATAAACTGAATATTTGATTTGCTTTCTAGTTAATTTATTATATTATAATTTATATTCTCCATTTCGAAAAAGTTAATTCTTCCACTTCTGTATGATTAATATTAAGGCTGCATGATGAATATAATAGCTTATTGGAATAAATCAATGTTATAAATTTATATCGAGAAAAAGATTTGGTGTAGTTCACTTTTGCACTCGATGCTGCAAACGTTTACCTAAATTAGTAAGTACTACAGTGCATCCTCCTTGTATTATTTTAATAGGATACTCTTTTTCTGAATTGTCGCTTTCACCAATAAAATTGATTATCCTCTTCCAAGTATTCTCATAGATCTTATATAGCCATATTTCATTATCATTAGATAAAATTACTATATTATTCCTACCAGTTGCAGCTTGCTTGCAACTATAAAAATATGAATGTTGAGCTAAAACGTCTATATGTTTTTAATTATCTAAATCCAAGAATATACCTATCCAGTGACTTTTCTGGCAGTTGTATTAGTTGAATATTTGTATCTGTGTCTGTATCTTTATTATTTTCCTCAAGTTTTTTAGAAGTAGAAATGTATAGCTCGTTCCCTTTCCAAATGAGGAAGTAGCTCCAACCTACTTGAAAGTTGGTAATTCCAGGAAACGATACTTCAGTAAATGAATCTGTTATAAAACTAATATCTCCATCGTTACAGAACAATGTACTGGTATTAAAACCAGCATAATAAAATGGCATGTCTCTACAAAGCAAAATAAAGATTTTATACATAATGATATGAAAGTTTTATTTATTAAATCATTATTCAAGTAGAAGATAGGGTGACATAAAAATAGAGTTATATATTATGTATCTGCTAATTTATTTCTTTACATATCTAAATACCGTGAAAAACTATTGGTCAGGTGACGCAGATACCACCAGTTTCCTTAGATACGATAGAAACAACACAATAAATTCGAGGGACGATAACCAAACGCTTGACGTGTCGTGATCGACTATTGCCACGTTTTTTTTGTTCCAATTTAATAAACAACGGTGAAATATGGTAATAACCTGAAGACAATTGATTTTTAATGCACTCGCTACTTACTATGCACCTTTACGTACTATTTAAATGATATTTGTTTCCCACACAAGATAGACAAGATATACGAAACATAACCTAAAAATTGTAATCTTGAATTTAAACGTCACAGCTTTTATCCCAATGCGTTTCACTGAACGAAAATTCGCTATTTAACTCTATTTGTTGCTTATTTTATACTCCGCTCATATAAACAAACATACATTTGTAGAAAATTCTGAAATTTTTAACGACAGATTGACACACTTCCTTCGACTACACCAATGCCATTGCGAAGTGATTTCGTCTGCTGCATTAATAGGCGCGCGTTTTAAATTCAAAAATTTAAATATCATATAGATTTTTGCTTGAATAAAGTTAAAAAATGTTGTCATATTTTTGTGTATTTAATAACAGGGACTTTTATCGATCTTGAGAAAATTGCGTTCCAACCCAGACAAAGAATTACGGTTGCTTCTTCTGGGATTGGATAATGCTGGAAAAACAACGATTTTAAAATCCTTGGCCAGTGAAGATATTACACAGGTATTTCTTCTTGCAATTAATTTTTATTATATTTTGATTGTTTGCTATATTATGTTTCCGTTTCTTAAAGGTAACACCGACACAAGGCTTCAATATAAAGAGCGTCCAAAGCGAAGGATTCAAATTGAACGTTTGGGACATTGGAGGTGCTCGAAAAATTCGTCCTTATTGGCGAAATTACTTTGAAAATACGGATGTTTTAGTAAGTTATTTCAGTTATTCAAACACTGTCACAAAATATTTTAAAAACGATACATATGTTACCCCACTTAGCCAGATGTTATATCGAAATCATTGTATAGATGGTTTATTCGAATATGTAACTGATTTTTCTTCGATTTATTTCATTATTTAGCCATCGAAGGGAATAATTTTTTATTTTATTCGATGTTTTACGTTTGAACGAATGTTTTGTGAAATAGTATTTCGAATAATTTCTGATTCAATATTAAGTGTTTTGCATTCTCTTTTTTTCCGCAAAGATATATGTCGTGGACAGTGCGGACGTTAAGAGACTAGAAGAAACAGGTCAAGAGCTGTCAGAACTTTTATTAGAAGAGAAATTAAAAGCTGTTCCCTTATTGGTTTATGCAAATAAACAAGATCTGGGACAAGCTGTCACAGCAGCCGAAATCGCCGAAGGTCTTGGATTGCACAATATCAAGGATCGCGACTGGCAGATACAATCATGCATCGCGACCGAAGGAAAAGGAGTCAAGGTGCAAAAACTTTTTAACGCAGCAAGCTTAAATGTTGTGGACTGCATTTTATTAAAGTCGTAACGTGATTTCGTCATTTTCTAGGAGGGTCTTGAATGGGCATGCAAGAACATCAAGAGGAAGTAATGGTGGTAAAAGAATAGCAACAAACCGCAACGATTTACGATGTACCTCGTACATCCAACATAAGTTTTATTTGGCTTTTACCTAATATTTACAGAAGCTGTTGCAAACAACGCAAACGCATGAACACGATCGAATAGATCTAGTCATTCAACTTCCGGCCTTCATGGAAGGAGCTTTTGTAAGCTCAGAATTACGACGTCCCAAAGAATATATCTATATTATAATATGTACCTTCTCACACGTGCTCTTCTTATGAAATAGAATTCTTAGAGATTCCATTAAAGAAAGAAATGAATATAATAATGAATCAAAAAGAAGATGCATACAAATAATTATAAACTGGTGCTCTTATAATTGACCACTGTTGATTTCACGACACTTGACCGAAAGGTATTTAGCACCGTGGAAGTAAAAGAATCACACAATGTACATGAAAAAAGCGAATATTCCTCGCGTGAGATTCGAGATAAATAAAAAACTCGTAACATTAAAAATCTACTTATTCGACGACTCCTTTCTCAGCTGTGTTTCTATTTACACTAAAACGTTTTTGAACTTTTCCAGTGATTCAGCTTTCTCTTCCTTTATTCCCTAACGCTTGATAATCTTATATACTACGCATGGAATAACAGCCGTACGGTAATACGGGCTGTGTATTCGTGAAATTGACTTTAAAAATCGCGAATGTCTCTCACAAGGTACACTTAATTAGATATTAAAGTTCACTGTGAATGTTCTCTGTTTTAATTCGTATCTCCTCTTCATGGAAATCTGTGCAGTCAGCTGGATATTTTTGCTGAGAATTGAAGAAAATATATTAACATAGTTCTTGAGATGTAGAGAGAGAGAGAGAGAGAGAAATATGAGATACTTATTTTTTAAACTATGAAATCTTAGAATAGATTCGAATCAAAATATCTGACAATAATAATTTCAACAAACGACAGTGACTTGTCCTATAATAATAATAGATGATTAAATATTTGTTCGTTACCAATCATCATTATCTTGGATTGAAAATAATCAAACAAATTTTTCACAATCGTTAATTTTCGATAATAGCATTGATAGTAGATATTCTACCCTATCTCATATCTCTATTCTCTTCTGTATTGACTTTGTCAAGATATTTCACTTACAGTACACTTATCATGTTCCATGATGGCTCCATACAGGGCCCAGAAGTTAGTCCCTAATTTATAACTGACAGCCCAAGCAGCAGGAAAACTCGTCGCTTTCAATAAGGTACTTCTTAAACGAGGCTGCTCCGTATCTTGTTCGTTCCTTTCATTGATAGTGCACAGAATTTGACTGGCGCATTGCGGCATTTTAATTGCCCACTTGTACGCTCGATAAGACTGCAAATAGATTCTTAATTTAACACACGATTCTATAATAGAACAGATTCAATTATATATTCTGTTTCACTTGTTACCTGTAACATTGGATTAATAATGTCATTGTTGATCATATCACTGAGCTTGTTGCTGATTCCTCTGGCGTTCACTCGAGACATGATGAATCCTTTTTCGGAAGCCAGGGCGATCAACTCCTTAATGTACGACACAGCTGGCTTGATATACTGCGAACTGTCGATTTTCATCCCCAAGTACCGGTTTCCCACTGCGTTCACTAATCTGTCAAAATATAATTACGCTATGAAATGGAAATCGCAAAATAAGCGCCATTTTATTGATTTCTAATTGATTAACCATTCAGAAAGCTGCCAATTAAAATATTTTATATACTGTTCGTTCGTAACTGTTGCGACGATACATGGTCAAATATTTATTTATGTATTTATGTATTATTTATCTGTTTTATGTATAACATGTATTTCTTGTTTTAAAATCTACTACACGAGAAGTATATGTACATGTATTCTACTATCAATGGATAAATATCGATACACTAAGTTCACAGAAGGAAACTATTTCCAGAATTTGATTGCGCCGTTATTGCAATACATCGCCATTTTAAAAAAAGCAAAGAGATTAAACTTTAACTATAGCATGGTAGAACAATGGCGATAGTACCTAGAAAGACTTTCCGCCGGCCTCATCGAATCGAACATGGCCGATTTTGGGAATCCCTGAGACTTCAAGAAACTATTTCCCACGAACTGAACAGTATTCAAGTAGCGCTGTTGAATTTGCGGATCAGAGATATGGGAAATCCACTCTCCGATATAATTCGTCAGCGATCGTATCCATCTGCGACGCAGGCCTGGGTTCTCGAAACTTTCCAGCAATTTTTCGTACTGAATACGTCCCTCGGAGTCTGACATTTGGCCGACAAATTGCGCCAGGCCACTTTTCTTCCACAATGTTTGACCCAGTTCCGAGTTGCTGAAGTGGTCCCACATTACGTGCAAATTTTCAAGGATCGGTGGCATGTACCAAGAATGTCCAGAATGATCGTGTATCTTATTAGGTGCACTGTCAACTTCGTTGCTTCCGCCGCCAAGATTCGACAGCAGCATCGGTACCAGTCCCATTAATAACTCGGAATTGCCATTTTGACCCATCAACATGCTTCCCACGTTCACGATGTTTTCCAGATCGATTCCATGCTCTTGATTTGTTTCCACGCTCCTAGCTGTTCTTTTGGTACCTTTATCAGAGTTCATTACACCATCGAGAACCGAGCCAATCATGGAGAAATCGATTCCCTGGCTGTTTCCACTCCCGGAGAATAAACTTCCTATGCCAGATACGATTTGACCGATACCATCTAGGTTGGACTTTCCGTCGAACGCGTTGCTCACCTGTTCCATAGAATTGATAGACAATTATTACGATTTTTAACATATGAACATTTGCAAAACTAAAGATCCGTATAATTACTTGTTCGTATTTTAGAAATTTTGCTGTATGCAATTTTGTGCTATAAGCTAATTTTTTCACACATTCTACCTATGTCATGGATTTTTAAATTAATTTCCTACAATTTCGTGGCACATAAATTAGCAAACATCAAAGTGTTTGTAGTATATTGAAACGTATTTCTATGCATACTATATTATTTGTGGTATCTCTATCTGATACGAACGATAGAAATGCATGTTAAAATACTCTACGAGTGGAAACAACTATACGTCAAGTGCCGTCTTGCCTCTTTTCTGCCATCCGGTTGCAAGAACGCTCTTGCCAATCCTTGTAGACCATTAATATTGTCCTTATTCGAGAAGAAGGATTTGGCAGCCTCGAGAAACACGGTTGAAGCATCCTCCTCTTCGTGTTTTTCGCATTTCGCCGAAGCCAACAGAACCAACAGGATACACGTCCTCGGCAACCACATGTTTCCTTATTGTTTCTCTTCTGTCCGTCTTTTGTTTCTGCAAGAATATAGATTTGTTAACGAAGCGACAGATTAACATAACATGTCCCTCTTTCACATTTCTGGAATCTGATTCTCGGTCCTACAGCACGACGAAGATGGAAAAGTCGTTCACCTTCAACCGGATCTTGATCGTGGTCGAGTTATTTTAGGATGCCGCGCCTGTATCCAGGTCGTCGGCAGGATTTTAAGCGTGAGTAATACACCGGAAACGTTTCGGCTCGTGGACACTTGAATACCGTTGCACGTGGAATGCTATCTTACCAACGATCAGTTAAACGTCGTCCCTTATTCGATTGCCATGTCATAAGACATTCCTAGAATCTCCCAAAGTAGCGTTTCTTCTACTCCTATGTATGTATATGTCATGTTTTTAAGTGTATTAGGAAATTTACGGAAACCTAAGTTACTCCAAAAAGTCAGTAGAGAATTATCAGATTCTCCAAGAATTATCACGTGATTTGAAACAATAATATAATATAATGTTGTAAAAACAATCTCAACAATCTTCGTGATGTAAGAAAATTAATCTTCTCCTAGTCTACATCGGTTGCGTTTCTCGATTGCTTACGAATAGGAGGAGAGTCGCTATATGAGCCGCACAAAAATGACCCAACAATGGAAGTTGTTCTGTGAGAACTCGAACAGTAATCATGGACCGGCATCGAACAGCTATATGCACTTGGTTAATGAAATTGAGCGTTTAGAAAACGGAGTTGATCAATCTGGCTACTGACAGAATCATATCTAGTTCGTCATCGAGTTTCGCAAGATACTTAGTCCTTTAAGGCACGACTTGACTCCATTGCTCCCTTCACTTCATCGCGTTTGTATCTCTCCAGATATATTCCTTTCTCGAGTACTTTATTTATAAAATACGCGAAATGTACAAAAAGTAGAAAAATTATATTGAATATTCGGATCAAATATTTAAAAATTATCTACGTTCTAACAATATCTATCGAAATAAATCATCCATCTCGGATCATACAGACCCGGAGAGAACAGTAGATCAATGTCCGTCAGAAGTAAATAGCCGAAGGACGATCGTGATTGAAAAGGAACTGGTCAACAATCGAAGCGTTGTATTCTAACGCGCAATTTGAGTACCGTAAACCGCATGAAATTGACATTCTCCGGTTGGAGAAACGATTCGGGCTAACGGTACAGACTGTTACTCATCGTTCCTCCAACGCGCCGAACTCAACGCGTCAATCGAACCGACCGTCGATTGATTCACATTTCTCACATTCGGCGCCGAAATTGAAAACGGACTTCTTTGTTCCTTTAAACAAGTTTCTTCTCTGATTCACCGTGAAAAATCGAGCTTCGAACCTTAAAGAGAAAGACAATGGAGCATCAAGATGATCGAAGAACATTCTGAATCAGAGTGTAACGCGGTGAAATCGTCCAGGAAAGTGTTTCTTACAATTAGCCAGCGTGTTTCGCGTGAGGCGAGCTTATTTATCGATTTCGATCGTGAACACAGAAAGTGTAGAATGCAGATCGTTCTCGCGCGGACGAGAGGGAAAGCGAGGAGAACTCTCGGTTCGTGGTTAGTTTCCAAGGTCATCCGGACATCGACATCATTTCCAGGTTCGGGGAACCACGATCTCGCGATGTTCCAGCACATCGTGTTACGTGTCCTTTCTATTCCCTTCTCGTATTTTTCTTCTTCTCTGTTCAGTCTTCTCTGGTCGAATAAGCGTACCGAGCAAAGAGTCAACCGGATAACGGTACAATTCGTGTATTATTAATGATTTTGTTCAACAACGCGTACCGTTCTCGGATAGGTGACGCAGCTCTGTCAAGATGCAAACCAGCAGAAGACAAGAGGATAAGAATAAGCACTTATTAGGCATTCAAGCATCCATACATATAGATACGTATAGACGTAACCGGCATTTTACTGCGTAATTAAAAGAGCTTGTTAGACACGGTCAGAGCATTTTTCTATACCCGTTCAGTACAATTTGCCATCCCGTGCGATCCATTTAAACCACGTATCGTTTTCCGTGCCTCTGGCTTTCCAGGCGTGCAAATTTCCCGGCCCCGTTGTTATAAGCGTGACGCAGGTTTCATTTAAAGAAAAATATTTACGAGTTCAATCCTTTTGAAAATAAAGAATAATACGTTAAAACGTAGTTTGAAAAATGTAACTGAAATTATCCCATTATATCCATTATCCCAAGCCCATTCCATAGTTCCATAGTTCACATTCCTATTCCATATTCTATCCTTCATATTCCTTATCCCACATCCTATACCTCATAACTAGTATTCCTAACCGATATCTTTCATCTTACTTCCAAAACTTCACCTCTCCATTCCATATCAAATATTTCATATTCCCTATTTCCCCTTCTACATCCCATATCTTCTATCCTACTTTCCACAGCACATAACTCTATTCCCTATCTTATATCGAATATTCCCACGTATTTCGTTTCATTTTCCACATGTTGTCTCTCACATACTGTATCCAATGTTTCTTAAACCATATCTCATATCTCATATCTCCTCCTCTATGTTGCATAGCCTAAACTTTATTTCCTTTGCCCTACATTTCAAATAATACTACCAATTATCTGAAAGTCATTTCCTATTTCTTATTTCCTACAATATCGTAAGTAGTGTGGGATGGAGAACATTGGATGTAGCTTATTGGCATTGGATGGTGTATATGTAGGATTTAATGAACTGTAATTTTGGATAGGGTAATTTGTGCCTTCTGTATAGAATGGAGCAATGGTATAAAATAGGGATTATTGGATCGTATATATTAAATATGCGGCGGAGAATTTAATAATTAGGAAATGAAATAAAGAGTAAGAAATTTAGATATAGATATGGGACATGTACTTGGGAATGTGTAAGATATATGGGACATGTGCTGGGGAAAATTAGTAGTTTGTCTTGAAATGTAGGGAAAGAAATGTCTACATAGGATGTAGAACAGGGCATGCAGGAAATGCGCTATAAAATGATGATGGAAATATGAATTATGAAATGTAGAATGGTGATACGTGTTGTGGATATTAAGGTGAAAAATATTGGCTGCAAGTACCGGACATGTAACAAGAGAGGAAATGGAAAACATGAAATGTTAGATGTGGGATGAATATATGTGCTGTGAAACTAAGAACAACAGAAATTTTTTGGTATATCGTATATGAGATATAGAATCTGAGAATGGGATTATGAGATATGGGATATAGAATGGAAAGACGTAGCTTAGTAATACTAATAGGATATAGGATGTGATATAAGGTATATGAAACATGGAATGTGGGATGGTATTATGAACTGTACAAGAGGCTTGGGATAATGGATATGTTATGGTGGATATTAGATGTTGGATATAGGATATAGAATATGTGAATAGCGGTGGAAGTGGAATAGAAATCGTAGAATTTAATATACAATTTTTCAATGCACTTACCTTATTAGGTATGGAAAATGGAGTATCGGTTGTAGGATACTTGATAAGGATACATAACGTAAGATTTGAGGTGCAGGATATAGAAGATGGAATAAAATATAAGATTGGAGTAGGCAGATTTTTGCTTTACGAATTAAAGAAGCGCAACCTGATTATATAATGTGTTAATTCGCTATTATGTTATTGCCTCCATTATTTAAAAATAAACTTTATCTTAAAAGGCTTCGCAAACACTGAAACGAAAAAACAAATGGTTTATGCATGATGCATTTGCCATTTATGTAAATTCTGGTTGCTCAAAGTTATGTCACTGTTATGGATAGTTTATCGTGGATAGCGATAATTTGCTTGTTTTACAATATTTATAACATCGTTACGAAATTCTTTAAAATTTATGTCGAACGATTATTCGTTTCCTCGTACACGTTTCCTTGAAATAAACTTTTATTTTAAAAATAAATCGGTCACAACGTGTATTTGCCATCAATATTGTTTAAGAGTGCAACATGTTTCTGTTTTAATTAATCGACGAATTATGCAACTTTTCATTGTGTTTACGAGTCGACCGATAAACTATCATTTCGTATAATGAGAAACCTTGAATTTTCGATGGAAATAACGTACACAAGAAATTCAAAGCGATAAGAATCGTGCAACAAGTTCTACGAGGAAACGAAGCAAATAAAACGGTATTACAATCGAGTTACTTAATAGGTTATGAAAATTCGGAAAAGCGCAACAACGGTAGTTACGATCAACTAGAGCGTGTTCAATTATGTTTTCGATGGTTATGATCATTGAAGCTTGACACACCGCCATTCGTTACGCGTCGTAAATCTAAGCACATCGGATTAAAATGAAAACGCTTCGAATTCCATCAAAATTAATCTATGCATCTTCTCCTACGAATCTTCCAACTTCGGACTCACTTGAAATTCAGGCTTTTTTTCCTGATTTCTTGCTCTTGCATTCCAACGAAGAAACAAGTTTTGCACATTTAGATACATTTTGAACTCTTTTCACGAACAAAAATTGTTGAAAAACACACGAAAGTCGATGAACTTTCGAGTCGATTCCAAATATGTGGATTTACCTGGACACCAGCGATGCAGAGAAGAATTGCGTTGACGCCGGCAATGAGAGACTTCGCGAATAACCGAAGATTGTCCCGTTGATCTCCGTGCGCACCTGACACGACGAAGGTTGTGGCGTGACTGCCGTCGAAGGTAGCTCGACGAACGGTACTTACCTACCCGAGCAGGTAGGTACATTCAGCAGCGAGCGAGAAGTCGATAACACCGTGCATCGTTTCTAGTTCCTTGCCACCTTCTGTATCCTTGATGTATTCTCAAATATTCTCCGAAGGTTCTGTGTATACAGCTGTAAATACGAATTTGCATGGAAGAATCTTGAATTATTGTTCGTTCCAAAGTTCGAGTACTGCACATTTTTTTTAATTTTTTATTTGAATAAACGAAGACTACTTATAAACGAAGAAAAGGTGGGAAATCTGTTTTTGTTGGTGTTTTTATTTTGATCTCGTGTTTTACTGCTACAATCTTCGTATGTATCGTTGATTCTTAAAATTGCTTACTGCCGTTCTTCCATATATTTTCAATCATAACAAAAACTACACGTATCGAAGTGGAAACAGAAAAGATACGAACCTTTTGCGGAATTTCCAAGAATTACCAGAATTATAAAAATATTTCCTGTATATAGGTTGATGGTCGATAAAACCGGCTTGCATCGCGCGTAGGATCGCCACTTTCGGTGGCCCTCGCTGGCAACCAGTCATTGACCCCGAAACGAATTTAGAGAACACGCGTCAACAAGGCGCAATTCGTTGAATTCGAGGAGCCAAGGTCGAGTCTCATCTACTCACGACAAAGATTCACCTAACCGGTTCGAAATTCTATGGCCAGTTGCCAAGATTTCGATAACCACTGTGTGTCTTGGCATTCGACCATATTAAACCGCTTAACATCCGTGACATATAGTGACTCATGAAGCTATATATTTTAACGCTTGTACAAACATTATATGAATATATTGTATGTGTCATACTTTTACATTTTGAAATTTCATTAACACTGTAATGAGATCCGATCATCATGGTTTTATTGGTAAAGTTTGAAACAAATCTCGGAATGTATAATAGACGAACAAATTATGTTACCATATGCTCAACACAAAACATATTTACGAAATACATTTATTATATGCTTAAGATGATTATTATATAATATATAAATATACATTTTTAATAAATATATCGTAATTTACGTAGTAATGCGTTGTGTAATATTTTTTCCGACAAGTGTTCGGATACTTTGTTTCGAAATATACCTATGTGATCATGGTAATGAACAACCTAACGTAAATTGTTTTGCTAGGACTATTGTTTCTTGTATATTCCTCGTGAACTTGAAAGAAAAACCTGGACATCAAATGGTTAAGTAACCCATAAATCGCTCGAACAGCTGTCGAAGTAACTTCTTTCCGGCACTGATTGCGTTAAAAAAATACCCTGGCGTTTAGTTACGCACGCGTGCTGCTAGGCTCGAGAAACACCGTTACGAGATCAGAATTCTTGTTTTCATCTACGTTTTGCTCGATGAACTTCGATGCTCGATGCGGAACACAGGAATTTCGCTATGATGCACTAAACTCTACGCTCTATAATGTGAAAATGCCTTTACTGTTACTCCTTTGTCTCGTTTGTTCTCTCATAAACGATGCAACATGTTTATTATGCAACCTAAACATTCAGCACTACGATGTCAGAAAACGCTTTGCCGTATCTTCTTTATTCTTTAATTCTTTTTTACTTCTAGAAGACAACACGTCGTGTCTATAATTTTATTCGCAGCTTCGTCCATTGTTCACGGTATTCAAGTTTGAAAAGGCCTTATAGTTACAATCATCATTAGCAACGTTTCACTCTCTCTTTTACAAATTTCGTGTTATGTCTGTATATTTTTATTCGCACGAAAATATTGATTTGTACTGGACTCTCTTCGATATTGTATGCGTGAATAATAGATGAAAGAAGAGAACATATGCAAGTAAGCGAGCGTGATTGCCTTCGTGTGCACGCCACGATAAACCGTACGTTGCATCGAAGCCAACGAAAGTAGAGGAGTGCCATTGAGTAGCAAACCTTATGATAGAGTCTGATTTTGGAAAAATGTAGGAGACGGTGCTGAAAGTAGTTGGTATTTGACCTACGAGAGATGGATCTTCCTTTGTTCGATGGATTTTAGTAATGACGACGCGAGTGGATTTGAAAGCGTAGTAAAATACAGACTTGGGTATCACTTAAATACAGTAAATAAACTTCATTTATATGAACTTGTCGGGTAAAAATAGATTATAGATTAGAAGGTCACTGATTCTCCCCACTACCTACGTTGTTTCGTTCATATAATACAAATTTAAACTAATGGATTCAATTAACAAAAGTATTTTTATTCAGCCATTGATTAACATTTAGTACAAGTAAATAAAAATTATATAATCGGAGTTCTACCGTACAGCAGAAACTCGTTTGTTCGAACACGTCGGGGCCATGTGGCAAAAAAGTAACTGAAATTAAATTAATTCTCAGAACAAATGCCGTTACTTTGTAAAGCAAATCGTCCGCGTTGCCTACGACGCGAATATAGTCAAGACATAATATTTCAAATCCACATTCGCGTTAAAGACCATGTCATGTTTAAGAAAGTTAACCAAGATAGAAAATCATTTGAAAACGATTTCTTTGAACTTCGTTCATACAACAAAAATAATGCATTATTTCAAACTGTTTTTTTTTTTTAATCTTTATTTCAAATAAAATTTGTCCAAACCTGGTAAGGAATCGTCGAATATTAGAGGTCTGCGAAAGCTTCCTACATCAGAATATTTTTCGATTCGGAATCTTTGGACCAGTGGTATTTGCAGCTTGTCTCTCGAAATTTGTCATCGCTGTCTCAATATCGATGGCATCGTTAGTTTCGCAAAACTGTTTATCACCGGTTACTCGCCGGAATTCGAAACACGCTCATGGTAACATAAATTCAATTCTAAAGAGCTGGTCAGCTCTTAATAATTCTTATCATAGCGATGTTATGATCGAATATTTTTAAAGACAACGAATCGTTACATTAATGATGCCGTATCTCGGTTATGCCTCCGGATTGTCTTTCATGGTCCAAGTCTGATCCTAGCCGTTCCAAAGTACTTCAAGATTCAATTAATGCAAATTCACATATAGATTTTAAATCGGGATTTGTTTTATTCCCCAAAACGTCATGAGAAATACATTGGATGTTTTTATATTTTTATTTGTTCATATTATGTGCAGTCTATATAAATACGATCATATTAGAGGACATCAACTCGTTACATCTATTAACAAATAACCAATAAACAACAATACATAACAAATTAACATATAACAAATTTTCATCCACTTAGTGTCTTATACCATGTACGTGTATTATGTAAAATATTTATAATACAACTGAGCTGACAGACGAAATATTTAGAAAATAAATGCCATGAAAAAGATACAAATTATACTAAATATCAGCTACCGCCCTCATATTTACGGCAGTATATATAATTTTGATATACATATTTCGACTGTAAAAGTACATTGTATAAAATAAATATGACAATTCAAGGTAAATATTACTTTTCCACATAAAACAATCGGTTTCCAACATTTTTAATATAACTTGCCTTACCTGTCTTCGTTATGTTCCAAAATTCGATGAACTCACCGATAAATCTAAATAATCCTATGAAATACAACTATTTCCTGGCAACGTGCTGCGTGTTTGCCTCACTGTCTTTGCTCCACCACCTCTGTATATTGGCATTGCAAACGATTTATATTCTCGTTAACGTAATCGTTCATTGCATCAAACGATGGATTACTCTTCGCCTTAAAGATGCATCTCTGTGGTCAATTCCAGATTATCAAGACGAATTTTATTAAGTTCGAGTTCGAGAAGTTTGGCTGTTAGAAAAAAAATCCGACTTTTCGTGGAACGACACTGTCAGCCCTGATACCGGCCAATAATCTCGAACAAATCCTTAATATAATCATATTGGTACAACTACCGATGAGCATCTTGCTGATTTGCGGTCGAAGGTAAAACTATGTCTTTTCTACATCCTTCCCACTGTTTTCGTTTTCATCAGCTGATGTTAAATACCTGTGATAACGATAGGAAATTTATAATACTATTCATTATCTTTCGGTTCATTATAAACAGTAGAAATACGGACTACTAAAATATGAATCGAAATTATTATGATAAATCGCAAATTGATCACTTTGAACAACATTCAGTTTCTACTGTTAAATGTTTAAATGGCTTCTTCTTTCTAAATTGTGTCAAATCAAAATCATGTAAAAACCGAGACAGGTATAATTAGTATATTACCTTGAAAGCTTCGCCCTGATGCTGACGTTGCTCATGCAATTGAACCTTTACGTCTACGTAGCCGATGCTGTCGAGTCTCATCCTCTGGATCTCGATCCAGGGTCGCGTAAGCCGTCTACACTTCTAGTATCACATCCTAGTGTCAACCTCGAGCACGTGACAAGCGATCTGACACTAATAATCAACCGTGGAGACTTGACGATCCACGTGACTGCTGGCAAGTTCCTCCTGATGAACACATTCACTTTCAAAGAAATACCGAAGACGTGAGCTTCTTATTTGTCTATTTTGAGAGTAATAATGAATACGTAGAAACCATTGGTCGCAAGCTCTACGTATGTATGTTCTACGGCACCAAGCACACGACAAGACTCCCAGACTCCCTCGTTCTGCACTCGGTTGTCATCCCCACCACGGTACTGGCGGGAATTTCCCGCATGGGGACCTAATGTTCCCTTTAACCACATGGTGAAGTTCGAGGGCTGAATACTATAACCTGACCCATAAAACATTATTAATTTAACGATGAAACTTTTTTATTTGTGTTCTTTTTTCAAACGGATCTTTTATTAGTGTATTTGCGACATTATTTTATTTAAAATAAGATCGTATATGATGTAGTTTAAATTACGTTCACACGCATGTGACGGATGAAAGAACATAAGTTAAGTTCGCTAAATAAGCACATATGCCGTAAATTATATCGTGTTTGATTTTGTTTCAACCAGAAAAGCTCCGTAATTACTTTGGTAAAAGTTTTATTCAACAAAAATTAACTCCATTCAACGTTAGTATTGCTTCACCGATTTTCTGATCTAGCCGATTTTCAGGCCATTTTTTCCTCCACTCGCACTGTTCTTTTCTACGTCTAGTGGGAGCTACCCTTGGTAATCCCTTGCGTAACAAAGACGATATTACAGCTGCTCTGCAGAAACAGCGGCGAAATATCCTTTTACGCAAGACTTTCACAAATATCTACGTATGAAGCATACTATAATCTGTTAAACATGAGTGCACAATGTATTCGATCAATGTATGCGAATAAATAAGTCAATTTAGAGCAATTTCGAGATCACGCAATTACGATCACAGTCTCTGCTTGCGTTGAATATAATCTATTGCATCCATCATAAGTTGGACGTTATAGTTTTCCCACATTATTTAAAAGAAAGGGTATTTCCTTGCTATAAGAAAATAGATCTTCCTTCTTTGCGTTTACTTACATACCGTTGCAACCCTAGTCGGATAATTTGCAATGAAAGTTGAATATTCTTTGAAAACACAGACCAATTTTCGAAACGGATGATGCCGAACAAAAGAAAACACGGTATTACACGCGTAGAAGCGTGGAAATAAAGTATTTATCTATGAAGTAACCATCACCACTTGAATACTCTTGGAAATGTGCAGTGGAAGTAGAAATGGTAATCGACTGGGCAGCGCACATAATTGAGCGATTATAGCAGAATAAAAGATGAACCGAAAAATAGAGATACTATTTGTTAGTATGTTGGAAGAAGGAAAGGGAACGTATTCACGATTGCGCGCAGTTATTTGTCGATCCTCATTTTGCAAGGATGAAAGAGTCGTCGGATGAAGATTTCGCTTACGCGATGACCCCGTTGAAGATCATGTCGTGGCCTGTAGGAACCTGGCCTCTTCAAGTGTACGATATCTTCTCCGCTATACGTGCCATAATCACGATTTTACTTCTGGTATGAAATTCTTTTGATTCTGTTTCGAAGTTGACACGTTAGCTACCAACTATATAGAATCGGGGACAAAGTAAGTGGGCAAGCAGGTGGAACTAGTTTTAATGTTGTGCACTTACATCCCTTTTATTTCATATCGTTACAGTACATAGATTATTCAGGAAATAAACAGGAAATAACAAGTCGTATTTAACGAAACTACAGTGACAAAAACACCTCCTACTTATCCACTTACTTTTATCCAAACGTGTTAAATGAAATATCTAGTAGCCAAATTGATCCATTCCGCGTTCTATTATTCCAACAATTTTCTGATTACTACACGTTATTCGTATTCTCGTTGGAAGACACCTGACGTATTTCTATAAATTTTCTTATAGCACAGAAATCGTGTAAATAATAGTGAATTCTAGGATAAATTAAATAAGCAAATTTCAATAATTTCATCGCTCTTTTAACTTTTCAATTTGTGAAACTAATCAACGTGGTTTCTGAGTTACTGAATTTGACGTGTTTGAAAATTGTCGTTGTTTCATAGCTACTCATGCTCATCATCGTACAAATGGAGTTGTATTTAGACAGTAGCGACGCCAAGAAGAATCTAGACGCTCTACTATTAATTACCTGCGGCATTTTGGCGTTATCAAAGATCATACGTTTTCGTATTCAGCCTGATGGCCTTGTTTCCAATTTTATCTCGGCGATTAGAGATTATAACGAACTGAAAGACCAAGAGAAACGAGTGATAATGCGAAGACACGCTTATATGGGTAGACTGGTGTCTGCTAGTGTGATATTTTCTTCGTGCATCGGTTCGACTCTTTACTTGACTATCCCTATACTGGCTGGAAATGAAGAAAAAGATATAGTTAACGTAACGAAAGAAAGTATAATGGATTATCCTATACCTTCCGAATGTGTAATGGGCGTTATACAATTGCCGGATAATTTGTTCTTTATGGTTTTTATCATAGAGTACTTGATGCTGTTATTCACGAGCACTGGAAATCTAGGTAATGAATCGCCGTGTCCAATGAATCACCCATTGTCAGGAGCCATGCTAATTAATCCATAGATTTTAACGAAGAAGAAAGATCAACATAATTTTCTTAAATGCAATGAACTGCCTTTTTTTATTTGCGTTGGCTTTTTAGAATCAGTCCTTGAGACTTGAAGTACGATTTTCTTCGCAATTTAATTTACATAAATATAGTACTCTGTATTTAAAATAAACTCTAGGCTCGGTATAACGCAAAGTATAATGAGGAATTTGAAGAGTTGGACGTGTATCTTGTGTGTGTGCAACATGCTTATGCCTCCAGATGTTGAAATTAATTATTCGTTTTGAACAATGAAATTAAGAACGCGATAAAAAATGGAATTGATCAGTTTGGCTTCTGAAAGATACATAGACAGATACTTGGCCAGAGTAGCGCAAGAATCTAGCTCATTTGTTTGAAATATGAATTAGGAAGCGATACGTTGTTCTTCGGTATTATTTTTCATCTGTGCGGTCAGGTAGAAATTCTGAGATTAGAGTTCAATAGACTAGGTAACAAGAACGAAAGAACAATGGAACGTTTCATCGTGTTAATCAAGAGGCACATTTACTTATTGAACCTAACCCACATGCTGAACGAGACAATTAGCTCTATCTTGGTTATGCAACTACTCTCGAGCTGTGTGCTTATTTGTACAACCGGTAAGCGTTCTTATCTCGCTTAATAAAATAACACGTAGCCTGGTATATGAATATTTGAATACAATTGATATATAGGATATTCATCATCTATTTTTAGGATTTCAACTTATTCTCGATCTGAGCATCGGAAACATAGTCATGATGATAAAAGGATTTATAGTTCTCAACGCTATGTTGGTGCAACTATTTGCATACAGTTATGTGGGCGATTATTTAACACGCCAAATGAAAGGTATCAGCGACTCGGTGTATTTTTGCAACTGGTACGATATATCGAAAAGTATGGCGAAAGATATTATTTACGTTATTATGAGAGCTCAATATCCAGTGTTCTTGAAGGCTGGCAATTTCTTTATCGTCAATATGGAAACGTATATGAGTATTCTGAAAACTTCTATGTCATATCTTTCAGTCCTTCGAGTAATGGTAAATGCTTGAAGTGGTATGAACCTAATAAAGTACAATAAAATATAAAGTATTTTCTTTCTTTCTGGTATATACATAAATATTAAAAAGTCAAGGAGTATATTTTTGTCCATATATTTTATTAAGACTCGTTTAAAATCTCATAATCTATATAATTATTACTGATAAATCATAAATTCGTCACTTTCATCACCCTGCTACTTCTATTGTAAGAGAGTTAAATGTCTACTATTTTCTAAACTCTGCCAAATTAAATTCGTGTAAAAACAAGTATAATTAGTATATTACCTTGATCACCGCACCCTGTGTATTGTATTCAAAACCAGATTTCGTGTTCCTGGTTTGCTTGAGCACGAAAGAGCACAAGCATCGGTGCATAAAAGAGCTTCACCTTGATGATAAGGTTACTCCAACATCTGTACAAAATATAACATTAGTCTTACCGACTTTTTGATAAATCCGATTTTTAGACTACTTCCTTACTCATCCTCCCTCTTTTAAATCCGGCAAAATGCTACACGATATCTATCCCTTGCACCGATTCTTTCCTCGATGGACATTTGGTTTGAATCCAATTTTAGAGAGCTGTTGCGAAATTTACTGCATTCCTCCAAGGAATTGCCCTTTGTAATCCCTGAAGCAACAAAGGCGATATTACTCTTAGTCAGCGAAGAAGAACAACGATATTTTCTCTCACGTAAGACTCAAATTTTCATACAAATAAATGCGCACAGAGCACAATTTAGTCTGTTGAACACTGAGTATACAACTGTTTGGATCAATGCATGCGATTAAATAAATAATTTTGATGCAATTTTGAGTCTCTCCGAACACGATCTTACCCTTCGCTTGCGTTCAAACATAATCGATTGCAATTTAGACGTTTTACTTCCACTACTTTCCCTGTAGCATAGGGTATCTTCTTACTATAAGAAAATAGATTTTCGTTCTTTACATTTGCTTACATACCGTTGCAACTCGCATCTAATAGTTTGCATGAAAGTTAAATATTCTTTGAAAACACAGACCAATTTTCGAAACGCATGATCTATTTAACAATTTACCATATAAGTTGAGTATTCTTTGAAAACAGAGACCAATTTTCGAAACGGAAGGTGCCGAACGACGGAAAATGCAGTATTAATCGTACAGCGGATCGGCAATAACGTATTTACCTGCGAAGTAACTGCCACTGGAATTACCTTGGAAATGTGCACGTGGTATAGAATTGGTAACCTATTGGACGGCAGATAATTGAGCGATTACAGTAAAATAAAAGATAAGAAAATACACACAATTTGTTAATATATGGGAAGAAAGAGAGGGACGGTACTCGCGTCGACGTAGAATTATTTCTTGATCTTCGTTTTCGAGGATGAAGGAGTCGTCGAGGAAAGACTTCGCTTACGCGATGACACCGATGAAGATCGTATCGTGGCCTGTTGGTACCTGGCCTCTTCAAAATTACGGTTTTTTTTCCGCTATGCGTGGCATCATTGTGATCTCTCTTGTGGTATGACATTTTTTTGATACTGTTTCCATGTGAATATGTTTGCATTTCGTTATACAGTATCAAGAACAAAAATAAGTGGACAAACGAATGGAACCAATTGTAGTATTATATATGTAGCTACGTTTTACTTTTTATTGTATATCGTATAGTGCATAGATTATTTAGCAGATAATTGAAAGTGATATTTATATTTTTGTATAAACAAGCCGTATCTGATTGATGTTTGCTTTTTCTTTCGTAAGATTTGCTAAACATTTAACTAAACTTTGAATGTAAATTAAATACTCGGTGAAAGATTGCCTTTTTCAGAAAACACTGACATTTCGGTAGAATATTTTGAGTTACCACAATACTTGTTTCCACTATCTGTCCGTTTGCTTTTGTCCGAACGTGTTAAACGAACTTTCTACAATCCGAATTGATCCACCTTTTGTTAATTCCACGATTTAATTACTACTGCATATTATTTGCGTTCTTCATAAAAAACAAATGACTTATTTTTATCGATTTATTTGTGACAAGCGGATTGTGTAAATAATAGCGAATTCAAAGGTAGATTAAAGAAGCAAATTTTAATAATTTCATCGCTCTTCTTACTTTTTTAATTTGCGAGCCTGATCGATAGGGTCTCCGAGTAGCTGAAATTGACGCTTTTAAGAATTTTCGTTCTTTTACAGTTGCTAATGCTAGCGATCTTGCAAATGGAAATGTACTTAGACAGCGGCGACGCCGGTAAAAACGTGGACGCTTTGATATTAATAACAAGCGGCGTTGTGGCTTTGTCAAAAATTATATGGTTTCGTATTCGACCTGCTGGCCTTATTTCCAATTTTACCTCCGCGGTTAAGGATTATGAAGAATTGGAGGGTCAGGACAAACGATTGATAGTACGAAGACATGCTTATATAGGCAGAGTAGCATCTGCCACTGTGATATTTTCTTCGTACATCGGCTCCACTCTTTACATGACTATTCCTATGCTGGCTGGAAATGAAGAAAAACATATAGTTAACGTAACAGAAGAAAGTACAACGGACTACCCTATACCTTCCGAATATGTAATGGCCGTTATACAATTGCCGGATAATTTGTACTTTATGGTTTTTATCATAGAGTACTTGATGCTGTTATTCACGAGCACTGGAAATCTAGGTAATGACTCACGTGTCCAATGAATCACCCATTGTCAGGAGCCATGCTAATTAATCCATAGATTTTAACGAAAAAGAAAGATTAATATAATTTTCTTAAATGCAATGGACTGCTTTTTTTATTTTCGTTGGCTTTTTACAATCAGTCCTTGAGACTTGACGTACGATTTTCTTTGCAATTTTACTTATATAAATATGGTACTCTATATTGAAAATAAACCCTAGACTCATTATAACTCAAAGTATAATGAGCAATTTGAAGATTTGGACGTGTACCTTGTGTGTGTGCAACATGCTTATACCTCCAGATGTTGAAATTAATTATTCGTTTTGAACAATGAAATTAAGAACGCGATAAAAAATGGAATTGATCAGTTTGGCTTCTGAAAGGTATATATACAGATACTTGCTCAGAGTAGCGTAAAAATCTTGCTCATTCGGTGTGAAATCTGAACTAGGAAGCGATTCGTTGCTCTTCGGTATCATTTTTCATCTGTGCGGCCAAGTAGAAATTTTGAAGCTGGAATTCAATAAACTGGCCAATGAAAATGAAAGAATAATGGAACGTTTTATCGTATTAATCAAGAGGCATGTTTACTTACTGAACCTGGCCAAGATGCTGAACGAGACGATCAGCTCTGTCTTGGTCGTGCAACTATTCACGAGTTGTATACTTATTTGTACAACGGGTGAACACTTTTCCTCATTTAATGAAATCATACGAAGCTCGATGGCATAAATTTATTTAAATACGATCAATGTGTTTGAACGATTTGTATCCATTTTTAGGATTTCAATTTATTCTCGATCTGAGCGTTGGGAACATCGTCATGGCGATGAAAACATTTATAGTAATGAGCTGTCTGTTGGTTCAATTGTTTGCATACAGTTACGTGGGTGAATATTTAAAGCGTCAAATGGAGAGCGTCGGCGACTCTGTGTACTTCTGCAGCTGGTATCATATACCGAAAAATGTGGCAAAAGGTATTGTTTTTGTCATTATGAAAAGCCAAGATCCAGTTTCCTTGAAAGCTGGGAAATTCTTTATCGTCAATATGGAAACGTACATGAATATTCTGAAAACATCGATGTCGTATCTTTCAGTTCTTCGAGTAATGGTAAATCCTTGAAATGTTAATATAATAAAGCAGAATAAAATATTAAATATTATACTTTCAGTGATTCAATATTCGTTTCAAATTCATTTAGAGTTGAATGTGCGTAGTAGATTGTATTGAATGTAGCCATTGACTAAAGACGGGATTGACGTGACAACTTGACATTGAATGGAACTTTACGGCTCAAATGTAAAAAACTAGAAAATACCTGTAAAATAACTAGAAAAGATCTGAGTGTTTCTTGCAGCCTCTCCGAATTGCTACTGCGAACGTAGGAAAATTATACTCGTCCCGATAGTCAACAATGATGGAGTCAGTAGCTACGAAAGGATCTTCTTTTCCTCCTCGCGAGCAACTTTTCTTCCACGCATCATCGCTACCATCGTATGCCTCTCCTCGTTTTCGCAGTTAAAAAATACGAAGGCAGAGATCTGATCTTGGCGATGTCACGCGAACGAAAGTCGTTTCTCTGCATGTGGCGTCAATATGACTTTTGAGTAGCTAAAATTGACACGTTTCAAAGTTATCGTTCTTTTATAGTTACTAATGCTAATGATCGTGCAAACGGAAATGTACTTCGACAGAATCGATGCCGAAAAGAACCTTGACGCCCTACTATTAATTGCCTGCGGTATTTTGGCGGTGTCAAAGGTTATGTGGTTTCGTATTCGACCAGCTGGTCTTATTTCGAATTTTACCTCGGCGGTCAAGGATTATGAGAGGAAGATATGATTTATGTCATTATGAGAAGTCAAGATCCAGTTTCCTTGAAGGCTGGCAAATTCTTCATCGTCAACATGGAAACGTACATGAGTATTCTGAAAATTTCGATGTCGTACCTTTCAGTGCTTCGAGCAATGGCAAATGCTTGAAGTGGTATTAGTCCAATAAAGCACAATACAATAATAAATATTATACCTTTGATGATTCAATATTCATTTCAAATATTCGAAATCAAATTGATTTGAAGCCAAATGTGCGCAATAGATCGTCTCAGTAGACTGTTATAATCGATAATTCGTCGAATGGCCAATAGATGGTATTGCAGCGTCGGTTGTGTCTAGCGTTCTGGATTGGCTACTCTCGCATACCTACTTTATCGACATAGGGGAAAGATTTGAGTAGTCTTCAAACTTCGATTTTTAATAACAAATATCTATAGACTGTTCAACTTATACGCTCATTATATAACGCTTATACAAACATTTTATGAATGCTATGTGTTATACTTCCACATTCTGAAATTTCATTAACGCTGAAATGAGATTTGATTTTCATAATTATATTGGCAAAGTTTGAAGCAAATCTCGGAATATATAGATCCATAAAATATATTTATTTTATGCTTAAGATGGCTATCTATGCTGTACTAATATCTTAGTAAATACATGTTTTCAATAAATATCTTGCAATTTCTGCAATCATGCGTTATACCTGCTACTGTGCTAACGAAATTCGAAAATGTTTTATACGTATAACAATCGTAACACACACAAATGTTTTCCGTGATAAGCATTCATAAACATTCACTCTTACTTTCTTTCGAACTTTACCAATGTCATCGTGATAACGAATGACCTAATGTAAATTGTCTACCTAGCACAATTCTTTTTTGTATATTCCCTGCAATTTCGATAAAAACCTGGCAGGCAAGAGGATTAATAACTCACCCCTTAAATCACTCGTACAGCTGTCGAAGTAGCTTCTCTTCAGTTTCGATTGCGTTAAAAAATACAGTAACGTTTAGTTACACAAGCGTGCTGTTAAGCTTGAAAAACACCATTGAGAGATCAGAACTCTTATTTCCAACTACATTTTGCTTCACGAACTCCGCTGCTCGATGCGGAATACAGAAGTTTCGCTACGATGCACTAAGCTCTACAATGTCAAAATGTTCTTCTCTATTATCTAGCACGATGACTATTACGCAATTTGAATACTCGGCTCTACAATGTCACATAATGTTTTTTCTATATTAACTACATTCTTTGATCTCTTTTGATTTCTTGGAGACAACATGTCATGTCTGTGACTTCATTCGCCGCTTCGTTAATAATTGATAGTATTCATGTTTGAGAAAACCATAAAGCTTCCGGAAACAGTTGCAACCACAGTCTTCTACCATCTGTTCTACCATCTTATTTCGGTTTGTTTCTCTACATTTTTTGTTGTATGAAAATATAGGTTTGTTCAAACTCTCCTGAGTGCATGAATAATAGATCAAAGAAGAGAACGTATGCACGTAAGTGGGCGTGACTGTCTTCGTGTACGCGTCACGATAAATCATACGTCGAATCGAAATAAACGAAAGTAGTAGAGAGGAGTGTCATTGAGAGGCATACCTCACAGTAAAGTCTGTTTTCAAAAAATGCGCGAGAAGGCAGCAATCGAGGAATACGCACGGAATTTTCTAGTGCAGGAGACGGTGTTGAAAGTAGTTGGTATTTGGCCCACGAGAAACGGATCCTCCTTTGGTCGATGGATTTTCGCGATGATGACGCAAGTAAGTTTGAGAACGTAGTAAATAGCAGGCTTGGGCATTATTTAAATACAGTGGAGCTTCATTTATATGATCTTGTCGGATACAAATAGTTTATATAACAGGAGTTCGATGATTCTCTCTGCTATCTGTGATTTTTTGTTCACATAGTCGAAGTTCACGTTCAAATTACTAGATTCAAATAGCGAAAGTTAGTCTAATCGGTTAGTGATTAAAATTTAGTTGGAATAAGTAGAGTTTATTTAAACGAAATTGTACCGAACAGTAGAGCGTCGTTTATCGGAAGAGGCCGGAGGACAATGCCATATAACTCAAATGTAATTGAAATTAAAACAATTGCAAGAGCAAATGCCATTCCATTATAAAACGAATCGTCTGTATTATTTATGACTTGAATATATTCGAAACACAAAGCTTGAAATTCAAATTAACATTAAAACGAAACTCACTTTACTTAAAAGAGGATTTACAATTAGGATAGAACATTATTTGAGAATGATTACCTTAACCTTCAGATATGAAATGAAACTACTTTCCTTATGTTGTTTCTACAATAAAAATAATTCATTATTTTTGTATCTTCGTTTAAACGAAAATTTGCCCAAGCCTGATAAATAATCGTCGAATATCAGAGATCGGCTAGATCTTCCTAGGAATCCTTTCCATAATTAGGTCAGTACTATCTGCAGCCTGTCTCTGGAAGTTTATCGTCACTGTCTCGACATCGACGACACGATGGATGCGTTCGTCATGGATCTTTCTTCCATCGTCAGCCTCGCGAAACTGTTCATCATGCGCCGGAATTCGAAGCACGCTTACGTTCTTATAAATTCAGTTCTGAAGGACTGGTCGGCTGTTAATGATTCTCGCCATGAAGATATTATGACAAAATACTATAAAAAAGGACGGATCGTTTCATTGATAATACTGTATCTCGGTTATGCTTCTGGATTGTCTTTCATCGTCAAAGCATTACCCTTTGGAGAGAGTCTGCCGTTCAAGGTTCGACTAAATTCCACGTTAGACTGCGGATGTTTATGCAAGCTCAGTTAGTGAATTTAAATAGGGATTTGTATTATTCACTATTTGTTATAATAAACACTTTGGATGTTTTTATGTTCTTAGACATCATGTGCACTCTGTATAAAAACACAGCCATAAATATTAGGACACCTTCTCGTTACACGTATTAGGAAATTACAACAAAATTTACTCTATTTCGTATCTTACACTGTAAGACATATTATATGTAAGACATAAATAAACGACATAACGAATCTATAATAAAACAGCTGAAAAATAAAAACAACCAAATACATGGTATTTGTACTAAATGTTAGCTGATGTCCTGATACTAATGGCCGCATGTATGTATATTTTGATATATTTATAATATAGGAGTACAGAGAAATATAAAATTTCAAAATGAAAATTATTATTTCGCGTAAAATGATCAATTCCTAATTTTTTAACTGTGACGTGCCTTACCTCTCTTTAGATGTTCCAAAACTCGGCGAATTCATCGGCAAATCTAAAAGGTTCCTTGGAAATGAATTATTTCCTGGCAAGCTATTGTGTGTTTGGCTCACTACCATTGCTCCAGCAGATCTGCGTATTGATATTGCAGGCAATGCACATTTTCGTCAACGCGGTTGCTCATTGCGCCAACGATGGATTATTCTTCAGCTTAACGATGCATCTGTGTGGCCAGTTCGAGGTTCTCAAGATGAATTTTACCAAGTTCGAGCTGCAGGAATTTGGCTGCCACAAAAAGCTTCGATTTCTCGTGAAACGACACTGTCAGCTCCTGATGCTGGCCAATGATCTCGAGGAAACCTTCAATATGATCATTCTTGTACAGCTACTGATGAGCGCATTGTTGATTTGCGTCGAAGGTAAAAATATGCTATTTTTATTTCCTTTTTACCTATTTTCTTCATTTTCTCTGTAATATGAAATTGATAGTATCATATATGACAATCCAATGCACTGGCCACAACAGCAATACCGACGATTAAAATATAAGACCTGTACCAACAAAATCGAATTAGAAGATATACGAGATGATACAAAATTCAAAACGCAAACTCTAATCCACGTATTTTATAAGGAATTAAAAATCCTAACAATGCACCGGTACAGATCTATAAAATTAATATGAAAAATCGCGTCATTTTGATCACACTGCCACTTCTTCTGTTAAAAGATTAAATGACTGGTTTTTTCTAAACCGTGTTAAACTAAATTCATGTAAAAACAGACCTAAGAGTAATTAATATATTACTTTGATTATCATATCAGGTTTTGTGTTCCTGGTCTGTCTGGCCACGAGAGACAACGTCGGTGCATTGAAAAGCGTCGTTCTGATGGTGACGTTACTCATACAGCTGTACCTTTACGCCTATGCAGGCGACGTTCTCGAGTCTCGATCCAATGAAATAGCGCATGGCGTCTACGATTCGCCTTGGTATCAACCTCGAGGACACGTAGCAAGGGATTTGATGATGATAATCAATCGCGGACACAGGTCGTACCACGTGACAGCTGGGAAATTCCTCTCGATGAACATATTCACATTCAAAGAAATTCTGAGGTCATCAGCTTCCTATTTGTCTGTTCTGAAAGTAATGATGGACACGTGAAAACCATTTGATCGCGAGTGCTATGTATTTCTTTCGCGACCCTCGATACATCCCTCGCGTACCAAAAGCAATATTACTGTTATACGACGAGGAAGAGCAACGAAATATTCTCTTACGTAAGACTCAAACCTTCACAAACATACCTATGCACGAAGCATGCTATAAGCTATTAATCATGAGTATACAATGGTTTGGATCAGTGTATGTGAATAAATAAGGATTTTTCCAGAGTGCAATTTTAAGACAAACTGATTACGAGCGTCCCATCGTTTGAGTTGAAAATAATCGATTGCAATTTACTCGTTTCAGTTCTTCTACTTTCCTTAGAAGAAAGGCTATCTTCTTACTATAAGAAAATAGATCTTCGTTCTTTCCGTTTCCTTACATATCGCTGGAACCCTATTCTGATATTTAGCTGTGAAAGTTGAATAGTCTTTGATAATACAGACCAATTTTCAATACGTATGATCTTTTTAAGAATTTATCATATAAGTTGGATATTATCTATAAATACAGATCAATTTTTGAAACGGGTGGTACTGCTCGATGGAAACCGCGGTGTTACCCGCACAGAAGCATAACAATAAAGTATTCACCTACGAAGTAACTCCCCTCCCCCATTACAATTTTCTTGAAAATGTACAGTTGATGTAGAAGTGGTAACTTACTGAACGGTGCATAATAAAGCAATTACAGTAGAATAAAAGATGAACCGAGAAATAAAAACATAATTCGTAAACATGTGGGAAGAAGGAAAGGGACGGTGTTCACGATTGAGTGGAGTTATTTGTCGATCTTCGTCCTGTCAGGATGAAAACGTCGATGAGTAAGGACTTCGCTTACGCGATGACTCCGTTGAAGATCTTGTCGTGGCCTGTAGGTACCTGGCCTCTTCAAGTGTACGATTTCTTCTCCGCTACACGTGCCATAATCGCGACTTTTTTTCTGGTATGAGACTCATACTATTATTCTATTGCGAAGTTAACATGTGTGTTATCCACACGAGAACAAAAGTGAGTGGACAAATAGGTGGAACTAAATCTAGAGTTATATGTACTTAAAATTTATATATCATCATAGTATACACATGAATTATTTAAAAAATAGTTGAAATGATATTTATACTTTTACATAATCGAACTGTGTATTATGGAAATACACACATACATATTTCTATCATCTGTCAACTGACTTTTCTCCGAACGTGTTAAATGAACTTTCTAGAAGATCTGCATTGATTCGCACCACTCTTTATGCTCATTATTGTTCTCTTTCCTGAGAAATAAATATTTTTATAAATGAAGATTAGAAGATTATAGAAAAATTTATGAAAAGGAAATTGTGTAAACAACAGGGAATTTAAAGATAGACTGAAATAGCCAATGTTCCCAATTTCATTGGCCTTTTTATCTTCCAATTTGTGCACTTAATCATTATGGTTTCCGAACAGCTGGATTTGGCGCGTTTAAAGATTGTCGTTCTTTTGTAGCTGCTAATGGTAACGATCGTGCAATTCGAGATGTACTTAGACAACAGTGATGCCGAGAAAAATCTGGACGGTCTAGTATTCATTACCTGCGGCAGTTTGGCAGCGTCAAAGATTATACGGTTTCGTATTCGGCCTGCTGCCCTCATCTCGAATTTTACGTCCGCGGTTGTGGATTATAACGAATTGCAGGACGAAGAGAAGCGAGTGATAATGCGAAAACACGCTTATATGGCCAGAGTGGCCAGTGCCAGTATGATATTTTTCGCGTATTTCAGCTCGATTCTTTTCATAACTGTGCCAATGTTGGCTGAAGAGGAAGAGAAAGATATACTTAACGTAACGGAGGAAAGTACATCGGAGTATCCTATACCTTCCGAAAATGTAATGACACTTGTAAAAATACCGGAAAATTTATACTTCCTTGTTTATATCGTAGAATACTTGATGCTGATATTCACGAGCACTGGGAATCTAGGTAATGTATCGTCGTGTCTTACGATTTACACATTGTCAGAAGTCACGTTAGTTAACTCTATAAATTGAAATGTAACGATGAATGATAAGTACGAACATCGTTTGTTAAAACGTACTTTGCCATTACAATTGCTTTGCTTTTGCATGTCCAATACGTGATTAATGTGCATTTAATGTATTCTATATTCCAAGAATTTGCGCTTTTGAAATGTTGAATAGAAATTATTAACTTTGGACAATTAAATTAAGAACCGTATACCAAATGCAATTGATTGGCTTGGCTTCTGAGAGGCTGAAATACCGATACTTACTCAGGGTAGTTTAAGAATTCTACTCATTTATTTTAAAATATAAATTAGGAAGCGATTCGTTGTTTTTCGGTATCACTTTTCATCTGTGCGGTCAGGTAGAAATTCTGAAACTAGATTTGAAGAGACTGAAAATCGAGGGCGAAAGAACAAGGGAACATTTCAATATATTAACCAAGAGGCATATTTACTTAATTAACCTGGCCAATATGCTGATCGAGATCATCAGCTCCATCTTGGTTATGCAACTATTCACGAGTTGTATACTTATTTGTACAAGCGGTGAACATTCTTACCTCATTCCATAAAATGGCACGAAGCCCGATGGAAAATGTTTATTTAAATACGATCAATGTGTTGGGATAATTTGCATCTATTTTTAGGACTTCAATTCATTCTCGCTCTGAGTACTGGAAACATCGTCATGGTTGTAAAAACATTTATAGTACTCACCACTCTCATGGTACAATTGTTTGCATACAGCTACGTGGGCGAATATTTAAAGCGTCAAATGGAAGGCATCGGTGACTCGATGTATTTCTGCAGCTGGTACGATATACCGAAAAGTGTGGCAAAAGACATTATTTATGTCATTATGAGAGCTCAAGAGCCAGTTTTCCTGAGAGCCGGACAATTCCTCGTTGTTAATATGGAAACGTACATGAGTATCATAAAAACTTCTATGTCATATCTTTCAGTTCTTNCGAGTTATGGTAAACGCTTGAGGCTGTGTATAATATAAGAACCCAGAGAGTTATATTTATCTAATAAAGCTCAATAAAATATTTAATGTATTACCATTGACGATTCAATATTCATTTCAAACATTCAAAATTAAGTTGGTCGAATGTGCGCAATAGATTCTCACTAGGCTGTTATAGTGAATATTTCGTGCAATGACAGATAATGAATTATGTATATGTATATGTACGTACATATATAAATACATAATACGGTTAAATTATGGTAGGTGACGTAGGACGATTTGATAACGTACTGACGACAATAATGGTGCTCCTTGTAAAAGATGAAATATATAACTTATACTACTTTCTATTACATTGAGTAGTCCGGAAATTAGCCATAAAGCCAAATTTAATTAGTATATTACCTTGATCACCACATCAAGCTTCTTATTACCGGTCTGCCTGAACACGGATGACATCATCGGTCGTGCACTGAAAGCTGTCGACCTGATGCTGAAGTTAACTATGAAGTTGCAGCTTTACGTTTACGCAGGCGATACTATCGAATCTCGATTTGAAGAAATCGCGCAAGCCGCCTACAATTCGCACTGGTATGAACTTTGACAACAGTTGGTAAAGAATCACGTACTGACAATGAATCACGGAAACACCTGGCAGTCGAAAAATTCCATCAGATGAATACATTCGCGTTCAAAGAGTTACCGGGGATATCAGCTTTCTATATGAGTGTCCTCAAAGTAACGATGAACACGTGAAAACTACTTGAGCGTGAAAGGTACGTAATCCTTTTGCCACCCTCGATACATCCCTCGTACAGGAAAGGTGATTCGACGATGAAGAGCGACGAAATATTCTCTTACGTAAGACTCAAAATTTCATAAATGTACTTGCACGCGAAGCATGCTATAACATATTACACATAAGTATACAATAAATTGGATCAGTGTATACACATAGATAAGAAATTTTCCAGAGTGCAATTTCCGGTCACGGTCGCACCATTTGCTTGCGTTGAAAATAATCGATTGCAATTTAGACGATTCAGTTCTTCCACTTTTCTTATAAGAAACGGTACCCGCTTGCTATAAGAAAATAGATATTTTTTCTTTACATTTGCTATGAAAGTTGAATATTCTTTGAAAACATGTACTAATTTTCCAGACGAATGGCGCTGAATGACGGACGCAATGTATTAGTTATTAACCGTGCAGAAACATGGCGATAAAATATTTACCTACAAAGTAATCCCACTACAATTTTCTTGGGAATGTGCCTACTGAGCGATAGATAATTTGGCGATTATAGTAGAATAAAAGATAAACTGAAACATAAAAATACAATTCCTGAGCATGAGGAAAGAAAGAAATGGTGCATATGCACGACTACCCAGTATTATTTGTCGACCTTCGTGTTGTGAGCATGAAGGCGGCGTTGAGTAAAGATTTCGCTTACGCGATGACTCCGATGAAGATCATGTCGTGGCCTGTTGGTACCTGGCCTCTTCAAGACTACAACATTTTTTCCGCTATGCGTGTCATAATCACGAGTTTCCTTTTGGTATGAAATTTTTGCCATTCTGTTTCGATGTTAACATGTACGTATACTCAGAGACAAGAATTAAGTGAACAAATAATCACTTGTCTTAGCGATATATATTTAAATGTTATTTATTACACAACGGTGTGCAAAATTAAAGGAATACTCAATTTTCACCGAGAAGTTGCCGATATTAAAAGTGTTATAAAATCGTAACAAGGAAGCATACAGCAATCGTTCTATGCTCATTTTAAAACAAAATACCACTATTATCAGATGTTTTTGGGATTTATCCCACAGAGTTTCCTGCATCGTGTGATAGAGTGAGAAAGCGAAGCTGCTTCCTCGTCCCGAACATATTTCAAATTCAACAGATTCTACAGACATTAAAAAATTTTGTTTAGAGCTAAAATGACGCGCGATAATTTGTGCTATGTTTTATTGTACTTTGAGTATTCAGCAGGCGTTATAATAATAGCGGAAGCAGCTCCTCGTGGGGATTGCACAGTCGGAAATTAAGTGTTCCTTTAATTTTGCATGCCAGTGGATATCATTATACTACAAAAATTATTTAATGGATAATTGAAATAATTGAACATTTTTGTATAAACAAGACCTACTTAAAGAAACTTCATTGATACCAATTTCAACTACCTGTCCATGTACTTTAGTCCGTACGTGATAAGTAAATTTCCTAGAAAATTCGCAATCATCCGCACCACTCTTTGTAAATTCCACTTTGTAAATTTTATTATTATTGCACGTTACTTGTGTTCTTCTTCAGAAACGATTGACCTATTTCCTTGACTTATTTTTAATAATTGACTTATATAATAAATTTGATTATGCAAAGGAAATTGTGTAAACGATAGTGAATTAAAAAGGAAATTAAAATATGGTTTCTGAGTAGGTGAAATTGGCGCGGTTAAAAATTCTCATTCTTTTATAGCTACTAATGCTAACGATCGTGCAGTCGGAGATCTATTTAGACAGCAACGACGACGAGAAAAATCTCGACGCATTAGTAATACTATCCTGCGGCATTCTATCGGTGTCAAAGATCATTCGTTTTCGTATTCGGCCTGCTGCCCTTATCTCGAATTTTACGTCCGCGGTTGAGGATTATAACGAATTGAGGGACGAAGAGAAACGAGTGATAGTGCGAAAACACGCTTATATGGCCAGGGTGGCTAGTGTCAGTATGATATTTTTCGCGTATTTCAGCGCGATTCTTTTCATAACTGTGCCAATGCTGGCTGGAGAGGAAGAGAAAGATATAGTTAACGTAACGGAGGAAAGTACAACGGAGTATCCTCTACCTTCCGAAAATGTAATGGCACTTGTGAAAATACCGGAAAATTTATACTTCATTGTTTTTATCGTAGAATACTTGATGCTGGTATTCACGAGCACTGGAAATCTTGGTAATGTATGGTCGTGTCTAACGAATTATTCATTGTCAGAAGCCACGCTAGTTGACTCTATAAATTGAAATGTAACGATGAATGATAAGTACGAACATCGTTTGTTAAAATATACTTTACTATTACAATTGCTTTGCTTTTAGCGATAGAAAGAGAAAGCATTAGACAAAACTCGATTGACTTATAGGGACACGTAATCTGGAATTAATACTTTCTTTCTAGACGAATGTTATAGCAAAAAATACGTAATGTGTGGTCAACTTCATTTCTTTAAATGGAATGAAATTCCCTGTTTTATTTACACTACAATTAACTGTTAAAACGTGACGCTCGATTTTTATTCGTCATTTCTCTTATCATATTTTGTACGAAGAATTTGCGCTTTTGAATTGTTGAATAGAAATTATTCACTTTGGACAATTAAATTAAGAACTGTATGCCAAATGCAGTTGATTGGCTTGGCTTCTGAGAGGTTAAGATAGCGACACTTGCACAGGGTATTTTCAAAATCTTACTCATTTATTTTGAAATATAAATTAGGAAGCGATACGTTGTTTTTCGGTATCACTTTTCACCTGTGCGGTCAGGTAGAAATTCTGAAGCTAGATTTCCAGAGACTGAAAATCGAGAGCGAAAGAACGAGGGAACATTTCAACGTATTAACCAAGAGGCATATTTACTTAATTAACCTGGCCAATATGCTGATCGAGACCATCAGCTCTATTTTGGTCATGCAACTATTCACGAGTTGTATACTTATTTGTATAAGCGGTAAACATTCTTACCTCATTCCATAAAATGACATGAAGCCTGATGGCAAAAGTTTATTTAAATACGATCAATGTGATGGGATCATTTGCATCTGTTTTTAGGACTTCAACTCATTCTCGCTCTGAGCATTGGAAACATCGTCATGGTTGTAAAAACATTTATGGTACTCACCGCTTTCATGGTACAATTGTTTGCATACAGTTATGTGGGCGAATATTTAAGGCGTCAAATGGAAGGCATCGGTGACTCGATGTATTTCTGCAGCTGGTACGATATACCGAAAAGTGTGGCAAAAGACATTATTTATGTCATTATGAGAGCTCAAGAGCCAGTTTTCCTGAGAGCCGGACAATTCCTCGTTGTTAATATGGAAACGTACATGAGTATCATAAAAACTTCTATGTCATATCTTTCAGTTCTTNCGAGTTATGGTAAACGCTTGAGGCTGTGTATAATATAAGAACCCAGAGAGTTATATTTATCTAATAAAGCTCAATAAAATATTTAATGCATTACTTTTGACGATTCAATATTCATTTCAAATATTCAAAATCAAGTTGGTCGAATATGCGCAATATATTCTCACTAGGTTGTTATAGTCAATATTTCGTGCAATGACAAACAATGAATTATGTATATGTATATGTACGTACATATTTAAATACATAATACGGTTAAATTATGGTAGGTGACGTAGGACGATAGTGAAAATAATAATGGTGCTCCTTGTAAAAGATGAAATATATAGCATATACTACTTTCTATTACATTGAGTAGTCCGGAAGTAATTAGCCATAAAGCCAGATATAATTAGTATATTACCTTGATCATCACATCAAGGTTTTTACTACTGGTCTGCGTGATGCTGAAGTTGCCTATAAAGCTGTAGCTTTACGTTTATGCAGGCGATGCTGTCGAGTCTCGATTTGAAGAAATCGCACAAACCGCCTACAATTTGCACTGGTATGAACTTTGACAACAGTTGGCAAAGAACCGCGTACTGACAAGGATTCACGGAAACACCTGCCGGCCGGAAAATTCCACCAGATGAACACATTCGCGTTCAAAGAAATACGGAGGATATCAGCTATCTATATGAGTGCCCTCAAAGTAATGATGAACACGTGAACATTTGCGCGTGAAAGGTACGCATTACTTCCACCACCCTCGGTGCATCCCTCGTACAGCTAAAGTGATATTACTGCTATTCGAAGAGGAAGAGCAACGAAATATTCTCTTACGTAAGACTCAAACTTTCATAAACGTACCTGCACACGAAGCATGCTATAACATATTACACATAAGTATACAATGAATTGGATCAATGTATACACATAGATAAGAAATTTCCCAGAGTGCAATTTCCAGTAACGATCGCACCACTTGCTTGCGTTGAAAATAATCGATTGCAATTTAGATGATTCAGTTCTACCACTTTTCTTATAAGAAACGGTACCCTCCTACTATAAGAAAATAGATCTTTGTCCTTAACATTTGCTTACACGTCGTTGAAACCCTTGCCTGAGTTTGCGATGAAAGATGAATATCCTACGAAAACACAGATCAACTTTCGAAGCAAATATATAGAATGTATAGTAACAACCTGCTATGAAAGTTGAATATTCTTTGAAAACACGTACCAATTTCCAAGACGAATGGCACTGGACGACAGCAGCAACGTATTAGTTATTAATCATGCAGAAACATGGCTATGAAGTATTTACCTACAAAGTAATCCCCACTAGAATTTTCTTGGGAATGTGCCTACTGAACGATAGATAATTGGGCGATTATAGTAGAATAAAAGATAAGCCGAAACATAAAAATACAATTCCTGAGCATGAGGAAAGAAAGAAAGAGTGCATATGCACGATTACGCGGTATTACTTGTCGACCTTCGTGTTGTGAGCATGAAGGAGACGTTGAATAAAGATTTCGCCTACGCGATGACTCCGATGAAGATCCTGTCGTGGCCTGTTGGTACCTGGCCTCTTCAAGACTACAATATTTTTTCCGCTATGCGTGTCATAATCACGAGTTTTCTTTTGGTACGAAATTTTTGTCATTCTGTTTTGATGTTAACATGTATGTATATTCGGAGACAAGAATTAAGTGAACAAATAAGCTAAAAATTGTCATTCTTTTATAGCTACTAATGCTAATGATCGTGCAGTCGGAGATGTATTTAGACAGCAACGACGCCGAGAAAAATCTCGACGCATTAGTAATACTATCCTGCGGCATTCTGGCGGTGTCAAAGGTCATTCGTTTTCGTATTCGGCCGGCTGGTCTTATCTCGAACTTCACCTCGGCGGTTGAGGATTATAACAAATTGTATGACCAAGAGAAGGGCGTGATATTGCGAAGACACGCTTACATGGGCAGAGTGGCAGGTATTGGTGTGGTACTTTTCGCATATTTCAGTGCAACTCTCTTCATGTCTGTGCCAATGCTGGCTGCGGAGGAAGTGAAAGATGTAGTTAACGTAACGGAAGATAATACTCCGGAATATCCTATACCTTCCGAAAAAGTAATGGCACTTATAAAAATGCCGGATAATTTATACTTCATTGTTTTTATCGTGGAGTACTTGATGTTGTTATTAACGAGCAATGGAAATCTAGGTACTGTATCATCGTGTTTTACGAATTACTCATTGCCAGTAGCCATGCGAATCAATTCCACAATTTGACAAGTGAAAGAGAGCGATTATACTTTGAAATTACAATCCCCAGCTTTGTATTATCTGCTGTTGAGATGTTGAGTTCTAATTTCGAACAAAGAAAGTAAGTACTTGAAAGAAAATGGAATTGATGAGTTTGGGTTCAAAAAGGCGCGAATACCGATACATGTCGAAAGTAGTATTAGTATTTCGTTTATTTATTTTCCAATATGAATTAGGAAGTGATTCGTTGTTCTTCGGTATTATTTTTCACCTGTGTGGTCAAGTAGAAGTTCTGAGGCTCGAGTTCAGCAGACTGAGCAACGAGAACGAAAAAGCAAAGGAACATTTCAGCGTATTAACCAAGAGGCATGTTTACTTATTGAATCTAGCCAAGATGCTGAACGAGACGATCAGCTCTATCTTGGCTGTGCAACTATTCACGAGCTGTATAGTTATTTGTACAAGCGGTGAACATTCTTACATCACTTAATAAAATGACGCGAAGCACGATAGCATAAGTTCATTTAAATACGATTAATGTATTATGATGATTTGCATCTGTTTTCAGGACTTCAATTGATTATTGCTCTGAGCGTTGGAAACATCGTCATGACGATAAAAACGTTTATAGTACTGAGCACTCTGTTAGTGCAATTATTTGCATACAGCTTCGTGGGCGAATATTTAAAGCGTCAAATGGAAGGCATCAGTGATTCGGTGTATTTCAGCAGTTGGTACGATATACCGAAAAGTGTGGGAAAAGATATCATTTACATCATTATGAGAGGCCAAGAGCCAGTTTTCCTGAGGGCTGGAAAATTTTTTGTAGTTAATATGGAAACGTACATGAGTATTATAAAAACTTCTATGTCGTATCTCTCAGTTCTGCGGGTAATGGTAAATGCTTGAGGCCTTGTATAATATAGAAATCTAGGAAGTTATGTTAATCTAATAAAGCACAATAAAATATTTAATATTATTAAAATATTTTGTGATTCAGTATTCATTTCAAATGCTCAAAATCAAATTGATCGAATGTGCGCAATAAATTGGCTCAATAAGCTGTAGTTAATAATTCGTACAACGACCGACAGAAGATACAGCAGTGTCGTTTATGTATCGTGGTATCACCACGCGTCGAAAACGTTTGAAATATATGTATACGTAAAGACACATTTAAATAGATGATATATAAATACAGATTTAATTATGGTAAGTAATGTAAGTTTGTTTAGTGACGTGTTGAAATTAAATGCTGCTTCCCTGTAGAAACTGGTATATATTATTCGTTCGCGTTCTATCTCCATATTTTTCATATGAATATGGAATTGACTATTGAACATATTCCCATTCACAAAACACTATGTTTGGAATCTATTGGAGTATTAGAAAATTAGGAAGGTAACACTGGTCTTGGAACGAATAATTTGGAAGAAAATTGAAATTGCTTAGCTAGTCAGGATTGAGCAGGACGAAAATTAGAAAATCTTATCGCGTCTAGCGATAGGACACGTTACCTATCCCGTGAATTGATTGTATCTGTACAAACGGTCCGTGTTTCCAGGCGCTGTGCAGCGAAAACCGTGTAATCAGCGGGTGAAGAAAGTTGGGAAACGAAATTTATATGAAAGAAATGCTCAGTATATTTTAATTTCGTTATGGTATAATGGCATACGGAGAGAAGAACGTCCTCTGTGCGTTAAATGCAGATATTGCAATAAATGTACATGTACATACCTACAAGCTTGAAAATATGCTGACATTTCGAATACTGCTACGCCTCGATATCTGTCGGGTCAAGTTAGCATCGATGCCACGCTAATGAGAGACAATCAGATGGAAACACGCACAACACCTCAGTCCACAACAACACCCAGCAGCTCGTTCTGTTCAGGTGAACGTGAATTCAAAATTTGCTGCAGCGCAACGTCGGAAATTCGACCTCATCAGTGATCGATCTTGTCACAAACATTCCGTGATGTGTTCGTACCATTTGCTACAAATTTTAAACTGCAAGCTCTGAACACAGAACACCGGCGTCCCGTTCATACTGGCTGATTCGTGGAAAGGAAGTGCGAACGGCCAACTGCTCGTATCTGTCTCACGAAATCGTTACAACTGTACACGGTGGTTATTTGTACGGTGGGTTGCTGTGTGGTTTATACTCGTAATTCTTTGGTTTCAGACGCGTACGTAGCGTGGATACGAAAGGCGGTTTGATTTCCGTACCAAGCCGGTTACAACTTCCCGTCTACGCACCGTGTTCCGCTTGACAGATGCTTGATCGTATAACTACGTATGCACAGTGCTTCCGTCGGCATCGCTTCCAGACGTACTATGGCTCGCATTCAATTCTCTCGATTAGTATCCAGTTGGGATCGATGAGCACGCATCCTTACGTAGTGGGGCCACGCTCACCACCCACTCCCTCGCCGATTCTTCAGGAGGATCACGCGAATCGGTGAGCTAACATAGTGAGAAAGCTGTTACGATTACGACATACTACCACTGTTCGATGAATCTGCGTATGTAACTGCTATGGGTTTAAGCTGATGTTCCAATGCTTATGATTAGACTACGGATTATTATCTAATTTCATGTTTCTGAGAATGTAATGAAAAGAGTAAAATCTCGGTAGAAAATAATTTTCCTAGCAAGTATTTGTGGAAAACGCTACGCTATGAGCATATTGTATATTTTTTTAAATTGCAAGTATTCCGTGCAATTACTTACTCTGTTTAGATGTTCCAAAACTCAGCGAATTCATCGGCAAATCTGAATAGTCCCTAGAAAGTGAACGATTATTTTCTGGCAAGCTACTGCGTATTGGTATTGCAGGCAATGCGCACATTCGTCAACACGGTAGCTAACGATGAATTATTCTTCAGCTTAACGATGGAACTCTGTGGCTAAATCGAGGTTTGCAATATAAATCTTAGCAAGTGGAATTCGGTTGTAAAAAAAACTTCGATTTGTCGAGAAACGACACTACCAGCCCGCGGTACTGGCCGATGCAAACCTTCAATAGGCTCGCTCTAGAACAGTTACTAATGAGTGCCTTGCCGATTTGCATCGAAGGTAAAGATATGTTTTTAAGTAATTTCTATGCTCTTCTTACTTATATTTCTCATTTTTATTGCAATGTGAAATTTATAGGGTTATATATGATAATGCAGTTCGCTATTAACGCTAGAACTGTTGACGATCAAGATGTAACACTTGTACCAAGGAAATGAAAATGGTAGATACACGAAAGCAAACATAATTCAAAAGGAAAACTTTTATTTATACATTGTATAGAAAATTGCAAAGTTGCAAAGGTTTAGGTGAGTGTGTATTTATAAAGAGTATGAAGTGAAATTCATATAAAAATATGTTCACGTATAAACGATATATTACCTTGATTACCAAAGCAGATTTCTTGCTGCTGGTCTGTCTAAGCAGGAGAGACAACAGATCAGTGCATTGAAAGGCGTCGTCCTAACGATGACGTTGCTCATACAGCTGTACCTTCACGCTTACATAGGCGACGCTGCTGTCACACGCTCAGAAGCAGTAAGAGGGTAGACAAAACATACTGCATGCCACAGCAACCGAAACAATAACCAGATAATAACGGAATAGCCGCCTTTGATATACACCCGACGATAACCCCTCCAGAGGTACTAAAACCTCAGCATAAGAATTCTCCCAAATCAGTGATCGACACTTTTCTGCTATAACACACTGAACCGCCACTCTGTTGCATTCGTACAATAAATTTTACTACTATATCTAAAGCTCAATTCTTTACCTTATTTGTGAAACGTTCGAACTGCGACGCGAGGAGATCGCCGGTGATCTGTCAATCTCGTGATTTCTTGCGTCTCCTACGTGACACTGCCGAGTATCGACCCAGAGAGATCGCACAAACCGTCTGCAATTCGCTGTGGTATCAACCTCGAGAGGACACTTAGCAAGATACAATGAATCGTGGCAACTTGTCATACCACGTGACAGAAGGAAAATTCTTCCCAATGAATATGTTCACTTTCAAAGAAATACGACAGACACCAGATTTCTTATTTGTCCTTTTTGAAAGTAACGCCAGGCACATGAAGACCATTTGATCGCGAGTGCTATGTGTTCCTTTCGCCATCCTCGGCGCATTGCTAGCGAAGCAAAGGCAATATTTCTGTAAGTCGATGAGGAAGAGCGAAATTTTCTCAAACGTACGACTCAAACTTCCCCAAACATTCCTACGTACCAAGCATGCTATAATCTGTTAAACATAAGTACGCAATGGGTTGGATCGTTGTATGCGAATAACTAAGAAATTTTCCAAAGTGCAATTTCGAGAACGCCGATCACGACCATTAGCTTGCGACGAAAATAATCGATTGCAATTTAGACGATTCGGTTTTTTCACTTTTCATATAAGAAAGGGTAGCTTGTTACTATAAGAAAATAGGTCTTTGTCCTTTACATTTGCTTACATAACGTTGAAACCCTAGCCTGACAATTTCCGATGAAAGAGGAATACCCTACGAAAACACAGATCAATTTTCGCAGCTAATGTGTACTATAACAACTTATTATATAAGTTGCATATTCTTTGAAAACACGGACTAATTTTCAAGACGAATAGCGCTGGACAACAGAAGCAACGTATTACTTATTAATAGTGCAGAAGCATGGCAATAAAGTATTTCCCTACAAAGTAAACCACACTAGAATTTTCTTGTGCCCACTGGACGATAGATAATTGAGCGATTATAGTAGAATAAAAGATAAACCGGAACATAGAAATACAGTTCGTGAGCATGAGGGAAGAAAGAAAGGGTGCATATGCACCATTACGCGGAATTATTTGTCGATCTTTGTGTTATGAGGATGAAGGCGACGTCGAGTGAAGATTTCGCTTACGCGATAACTCCGATGAAGATCATGTCGTGGCCTGTTGGTACCTGGCCTCTTCAAAACTACAATATTCTTTCCGCTATGCGTGTCATATTCACGGTTTTTCTTGTGGTATGAAATTTTTGCCATTCTGTTTCGCTGTTAACATGTACGTATACTCGGAGACAAGAATTAAGTGAACAAATAAGTGGAACTTGTCTTAGTAATACATATTTAAATTTTATTTATTATACACCGGTGTGCAAAATTAAAGGAATACTCAATTTTCACCGAGAAGTTGCTGATATTAAAAGTGTTATAAAATCGTAACAAGGAAGCATACAGCAATCATTCTATGCTCATTTTAAATCAAAAAACCACTATTTTCAGAAGTTTTCGGGATTTATTCCATAGAGTTTCCTGCATCGTGTGGTAGAGTGAGAAAGCGAAGCTGCTTTCTGGTTCCGAACGTGTTTCAAATTCAACAGATTCTACAGACATTAAAAAATTTTGTTTAGAGCTAAAATGACGCACGATCATTTGTGCGATGTTTTATTGTTCTTTGAGTATTCAGCAGGTATTATAATAATAGCGCCAGCAGCTCTTCGTGGGGATTGCACAGTTGGAAATTAAGTGTTCCTTTAATTTTGCATGCCAGTGGATATCATTATACTACAAAAATTATTTAGTGGATAATTGAAATAATTGAACACTTTTGTATAAACAAGACCTACTTAAAGAAACTTCATTGATATCAATTTCAACTACCTGTCCATATACTTTTGTCCGAACGTGATAAGTAAACTCCCTAGAAAATTCGCAATCATCTGCAACACTCTTTGTAAATTCTATTTTGTAAATTTTATTATTACTGCACATTACTTGTGTTCGTCTTCCGAAATAAATTACTTATTTCAAGAAATTTGATTATGGCAAGGAAATTGTGTAAACAATTGTGAGCTAAAAAAGAAATTAAAATGTGGTTTCTGAGCACGTCTGAAATTGACGGGTTTAAAAATTGACGGGTTTAAAAATTGTTATTCCTTTGCAGCTACTAATGCTAATGATCGTGCAATTGGAGATGTATTTAGACAGCAGCGACGCTGAGAAGAATCTGGACGGTCTAGTACTTATTACTTGCGGCATTCTGGCAATGTCAAAGGTCCTGCAGTTTCGTATTCGCCCTGCTGGCCTTATCTTGAATTTTACCTCGGCGGTTAAGGATTATAACGAATTGAATGACCAAGAAAAACGGCTGATTGTACGAAGACACGCTTACATGGGCAGAGTGGCAGGTATCAGCGTGGTATTTTTCGCATATTTTGGTTCAACTCTCTTCATCACTGTGCCAATGCTGGCTGCGGAGGAAGTGGAAGATTTAGTCAACGTAACGGAAGATGATACTCCGGAATACCCTATACCTTCCGAAAAAGTGATGGCACTTATAAAAATGCCGGATAATTTATACTTCATTGTTTTTATCATGGAGTACTTGATGATGTTATTAACGAGCAGTGGAAATCTAGGTAAT
The DNA here is from genome assembly GCF_014825855.1 of Bombus pyrosoma. Taxonomy (NCBI): domain Eukaryota; kingdom Metazoa; phylum Arthropoda; class Insecta; order Hymenoptera; family Apidae; genus Bombus; species Bombus pyrosoma. The sequence goes on from NC_057784.1 coordinate 3,403,314, forward strand.
GTATCGCCGTGTCTTACGAACTACTCATTGCCAGGAATCTTGCGAATCAATTCCACAATTTGACAAGTGAAAGAGAACGATTAGTAGGGGCAACATGTGTTGCATATACTTTGAAATTGCAATCTCCAGCTTTGTATTATCTGCTGTTGAGATACCGAGTTCCAATTATTCATTTTGAACAAAGAAAGTAAGTACTTGAAAGAAAATGGAATTGATGAGTCTGGGTTCAAAGTGGCGCGAATACCGATACATGTCGAAAGTAGCATTAGTATCTTGCTTCTTTATTTTTCAACATAAATTAGGTAGCGATTCGTTGTTCTTCGGCATTATTTTTCACCTGTGTGGTCAAGTGGAAGTTCTGAGGCTAGAGTTCAGCAGACTGAGCAACAAGAATGAAAAAGCAAAGGAAAATTTCAGCGTATTAACCAGGAGGCATATTTACTTACTGAAGCTGGCCAAAATGCTGGACGATACGATCAGCTCTATCTTGGTTGTGCAACTATTCACGAGTTGTATACTTATTTGTGCAAGCGGTGAACATTCTTACATCACTTGATAAAATGACATTAAATGGCATAAATTTATCTAAATACGATGAACGTGTTGGAATAATTCATACCTGTTTTCAGGACTACAGTTCATTATCGCTCTGAGTGTTGGAAACATCGTCATGGTTGTAAAAACATTTATAGTACTCACCACTCTCATGGTACAATTGTTTGCATACAGCTACGTGGGCGAATATTTAAAGCGTCAAATGGAAGGCATCGGTGATTCGGTGTATTTCTGCAACTGGTACGATATACCGAAAAATGTGGCAAAAGATATTATTTATGTCATTATGAGAACTCAAGATCCAGTTTTACTGAAGGCGGGAAGATTCTTTATTGTTAATATGGAAACCTACATGAGTATTATGAAAACTTCTATGTCGTATCTCTCTGTTCTACGGGTAATGATAAATGTTTGAGGACTTGTATAATATAAAAATCTAGGAAGCTATATTAATATAATAAAGCACAATAAAATATTTAATATTATTAAAATATTTGGTGATTCAACATTTATTTCAAATACTCAATCTCAAATTGATCGGGTGTGCGCAGCAGATCAATAAGTTGTAGTTAGTAATTCGTGCGACGATCAACAGATGATGCACACAGAAAACGTTTAAATATACAGATATTTGGCTACGTGTGTCAGTAAATTTAAGGGTGATTCCTGAAAACCAAATAAAACGAAAATCAAGAATAATAAATTTCGTTTTCAGCTTAGTTTTTTACTTATTGACATTTAAAAAATGGCCAAAAATCCCTGCACGCGAGCAATCCTCCTTACAAGAGCGATAGTGGGTCAGCCTAAGCAACGGGGTACACAGAGATTCTTCACGATACATGAGCAGCAGCTTACCTCGTACAAGTCATGGAGAGTAAGATTATGACATTTGAAGACGTAAACCATTCTGCACGACGTTTTGTAAGAGAAATCGTAGATTAAACATTACTGTCTACTCATTAAAATCCACAACAGCATATCGAAAACAGCCTCATGAAATTTTCGAATAGAGATGATTAATGTTTCTTCTAATGTTGAATCAATAAATAATATCACATATAATCAATGTTTACACAAACTTTACACACGCACCACGATCATCACCGTCGGGTGTCCACAGAAAAATCAATCGTACATTGAATGACGTCGTTCTGATGATGACGTTGCTCATACAACTGTACCTTTACGCTTACGCTCGCGACGCTGTCGAACCTCCATCCGGAAAAATCGTGCAAGCTATCTAGAATCTACTCCGGTATCAGCCTTGAGAACACTTAGCAAGATACAATGAATCGTGAGAACTTTTCATACCACATGACAGAATGGAAATTCCTTTCGATGAATATATTCACTTTCAAAGAAATACGACACACACCAGACTTCTTATTTGTCCGCTTTGAAAGTAACGCCAGGCACATGGAGACCATTAGATCGCGAGTGTTATGTGTTCCTTTCGCCATCCTCGGCGCATTGCTAGTGTAGCAAAAGCAATATTCTGTAATTCGATGAGGAAGAGCGAAATTTTCTCTAATGTACGACTTAAACTTCCACAAACATTCCTACGTATGAAGCATGCTATAATCTATTAAACACAAGTACGCAATGGTTTGGATCGTTTTGTGCGAATAAATAAGAAATTTTCCAAAGTGCAATTTCGAGAAAGCCCATCACGACCGCACCATTAGCTTGCGACGAAAATAATCGATTGCAATTTAGACGATTCGGTTCTTCCACTTTTCTTATAAGAAAGGGTAGCTTGTTACTATAAGAAAATAGATCTTTGTCTTTACATTTGCTTACATAACGTTGAAACCCTTGCCTGACAGTTTCCGATGAAAGATGAATATCCTACGAAAACGCAGATCAATTTTCGAAGCGAATGTATGTGTAACAACTTACTATGAAAGTTGAACATTCTTTGAAAACACGGTCTAATTTGCAAAACGAATGGCGCTGGACGACAGAAGCAACGTATTAGTTATTAATCGCGTAGGAGCATGACAATAATGTATTTATCGACGATGTAAACCCCCACAGGAATTTTCTTGGAAATGTGCTTACTGTACGGTAGATAATTGAGCGATTATGGTAAAATAAAAGAAAAGCCGGATAATCGAAATGCAATTCGTAAGCATAAAGAAGAAAGGAAAGGGTATGTATTCACGAATGCGCGGAATTATTTGTCGATCTTCATCTTGTGAGGATGAAGGCGACGTCGAGTAAAGATTTCGCTTACGCGGTAAATCCGATGAAGATCCTATCGTGGCCTGTTGGTACCTGGCCTCTTCAACACTATGATATCTTTTCCGCTATACGTGCCATAATCACGAGTTTTCTTTTGGTATGAAACTCATATCATTTTGTTTGGAAATTAACGTGTATGTATAGTGAGACAAAAATTGAGTGGACAAATAAGTAAAACTAGTCCTAGTGATATATATTTAAATTTTATTTATTATACACCGGTATGCAAAATTTCTGAATAGCTGAAATTGACGTGTTTCAAAATTCTTATTCTTTTACAGCTACTAATGATAATGATCGTGCAATCGGAGATGTATTTAGACAGCAGCGACGCTGAGAAGAATCTGGACGCTGTAGTAATACTAACTTGCGGCTATTTGGCAGTGTCAAAGGTCGTGCAGTTTCGTATTCACCCTGCTGGCCTTATCTCGAATTTTACCTCGGCGGTTAAAGATTATAACGAATTGAATGACCAAGAAAAACGACTGATTGTTCGAAGACACGCTTACATGGGCAGAGTGGCAGGTATCAGTGGGGTACTTTTCGCATATTTCAGCGCAACTCTCTTCACGACTCTGCCACTGCTAGCTGCGGAGGAAATGAAAGATGCAGTTAACGTAACGGAAGAAAGTATTCCGGAATACCCTATACCTTCCGAAAAAGTAGTGGCACTTGTAAAAATACCGGAAAATTTATACTTCATTGTTTTTATCGTAGAGTACTTGATGTTGCTATTAACGAGCAATGGAAATCTAGGTAATGAATTGTCGTGTCATACGAATTACTCATTGTCAGGAGCCATGCCAATCAATTCCACAATTTAAAAAATAAAAGAGAATGATAAATAGGAGCATCATTTGTCGCATGTACTTTGAAATTGCAATCCGCAGCCTTATATTCTCTGTTGGTAAAATATTGAATAATATATTTAATTATATTGAATAATTATTCATTTTGAACTATGAAGGAATACTCATACTCAGTGGAATTCATCAGTTTGGCTTCTGAGAGGCTAAATTACTACTATTGTCTCAGCGTAGCTCAAAGATCTTGTTTACTTATTTTCAAATATGAATTAGGAAACGATTCCTTGTTTTTCGGTATCACTTTTCATGTGTGCGGTCAAGTAGAAATTCTGAAACTTGATTTCAAAAGACTACGGAACGAAAACGAAAGAACAAAGGAACGTTTCAGCGTATTAACCAGGAGGCATGTTTACTTACTGAACCTAGCCAAAATGTTGGACGATACGATCAGCTCTATCTTGGCTGTACAACTATTCACGAGTTGTATACTTATTTGTACAAGCGGTGAACATTTTTGCATCACTTGATAAAATGACATTAAATGGCACAAATTTATCTAAATACGATGAACGTGTTGGAATAATTCATACCTGTTTTCAGGACTGCAGTTCATTATCGCTCTGAGTGTTGGAAACATCGTCATGACGATAAAAACGTTTTTAGTACTGAACTGTCTGTTGGTTCAATTGTTTGCATACAGTTACGTGGGTGAATATTTAAAGCGTCAAATGGAGAGCGTCGGCGACTCGATATATTCCTGCAGTTGGTACGATATACCGAATAGTGTTGCGAAAGATATTATTTATGTTATTATGAGAACTCAAGATCCAGTTTACCTGAAGGCTGGAAAATTTTTTATTGTTAATATGGAAACGTACATGAGTATTATAAAAACTTCTATGTCGTATCTCTCTGTTCTACGGGTAATGATAAGTACTTAAGGCCTTGTATAATATAGAAATGGAGGGGGTATATTTATCTAATAAAGATCAACAAGATATGTAATATTGTACTTTTGATGGCTAAATATTTATTACAAATACTCAGAATCAAATTGGTCAAATGTGCGTAATCGATGGTCTCAGTAGTCTGTTGTAGTCAATAATTCGTGAAATGTCCGAAAACATTTGAAATATATGGATATGTACATCATTATTACATTGGCACTTGTAGCTTCGAAATTCAATCGCTTTGGCATATGAAGGGCTTCGTAACCGATAAGTTTAAGTCAGCCTTTCGTTTCTACTTACGCGTTATTAAATCTTTCAGTCGACGGAAGACTTTAATTCAGGAATTAAAAAATTTCAAATCTCAATAACGCACTGATATAGATCAATAAAATTAATATGAAAAATCGAAAATTTGTTGCTTGTTCTATTAAAGGGTGAAATAAAAACTTTCTCTAAATTGTACAAAATAAAATTCATATAAAAGCATGCTCAAGTGCAATTAGTCCATTACCTTGATCACCAAACCAAGTTTCGTGTTTCTGAGCTGCCTGGGCACGAGAGACAACATCGGTGCAGTGAAAAACCCAGTCCTGATGGTGAAGTGACTCACAGAACTGTACCTCTTGGTCTACTCAGATAAATCGCCCTGCTATCAATCTCGATGACATGTAGCAAACGATCTGAAACTAATAACGAACAGCAAAGGTTGATCGTACCACGCAACAGCTGGAAAATTTTGAAAAAATGAACATATTCGTTTCCAAAGACACACTGACGACACCAGCCTTCTACTTGTCCGTTTTGAAAGTAATGCGGGACACGTGAAAACCATTTGATCGCGAGTGCTATGTATTCCTTTGGCGACCCTCGATATAACAAAGGCGGTATTACTGTTACTCGACGAGGAAATACAACGAAACTCTCTTACGTACGACTCACACTTTCATAAACGTACGTATGCACGAAGAATGCTATAATTTATTACACATGAGCATATAGTGGTTTGCATTAGTGTGTACGAATATACACGGCATTTTGTAGAATACAATTTCGAAAGACACCGATCACGATCGCACCATTTGCTTGCGTTGAAAATAATCGATAGCAATTTAGACGTTTCAGTTCTTCCACTTTCAGTATAAGATAGAGTATTTTCCTGCTATAAGAAAATAGATCTTAGGTCTTCGCGCTTACTTACATATCGTTGTAACTGATAGTTTCCGATGAATATCCTCCGTATCAGATCAATTTTCAAAGCGAGTGTACAGTTTAATAACTTATTATGAAAATTGAATATTCTTTGAGAACACAATCTAATTTTTAGAACAAATGGCGCACGACGACAGAAACCATCATATAGAAGTATGGCGATAAAATATTTATCTAAAAAGTAACCGCCCCATTGGAATTTCCTTGGAAATGTGTAGTAGACGTAGAAACGATAACCCAGTGGACGATAGATAATTGGGCGATTACAGTTGAATAAGGCATAAAACGAGAAATAAAAATACACAATTTGTTACTATGTAGGAAGAAGGAAACGGAACGTATTCATGATTACGTGAAATTGTTTGTCTACATTTTGTGAGGATGAAGGCATCGCGCAGTGAAGATTTTGCTTACGCGATGACTCCGTTGAAGATCCTGTCGTGGCCTGTTGGTACCTGGCCTCTTCAAGATTACGATATCTTCTCTGCTACGCGTGCGATAATCGCAATTTCACTTTTGGTATGAAACTTTTCTCATTCTGTTTCGAAGGTAACATGTATGCTATATACTCGGGAACAAAAATAAGTTGTCAAATAAGTGGAACTAGTTCTATAGTTATATATTTAAATTTTACATATTATATATCGTTATAATACATTAATTATTTAGTAAAATATTGAAATTGAGATTTACATTTTTGCATAAACAAGCCATAGTTAGCGAAAATACGTTGATACTTATATCCACCATTTATCTACATACTTTTGTCCAAACGTCTAAAACGATGCTTCTAGAAATCACTTTTAGTTAATTTCACAATTTTGTTATTACAGCACGTTAAAAAATGTCGTCCTTTTCTAGCTATTAATGTTAACCATCCTGCATATTGAAATGTATTTGGATAGCAGCGATGCCGAAAAGAATCTAGACGGTCTAGCATTAATTACTTGCTGTATTTTGGCGGTATCAAAGGTCATCCGTTTTCGTATTCGGCCGGGTGGCCTTATCTCGAATTTTACCTCGGCGGTTAAGGATTATGAAGAACTGAAAGATCAAGAGAAACGAGTGATAGTGCGAAGACACGCTTACATGGCCAGACTGGCGTGTGGCAGTGTGATATCTTTCGCGTATTTCACCTCGACCATCATGATGACTCTGCCTATGCTGGTTGGGGAAGAAGCGGAAGATATTGTTAACGTGACAGAAGAAAGTACACCGGGCTACCCCATACCTTCCGAGTATGTAATGGCAATTATACAATTGCCGAAGAATTTGTATTTCATTGTTTTTATCATCGAGTACTTGATGCTGCTATTCCTGAGTACTGGAAATCTAGGTAATGAATTATCCTGTCATACGAATCGGTCAATATCAGAAGCCATGCTGATCAACTCCATAAATTGAGATGTAGAGACGAATGATAAGTACGAGCATAATTTGTCGAAAGGTAATTTGCAATTACGATTCTTTTGCTTATGGCGATAGAAAAATAAAGTATTGGACGATGATTTCGAAGGGCACATGATCTGAAATGAATAATTTTTTTATATAATGTAAAAATTTTATGCCACTTCAGTTATACATATAGATATGGCACATTAGAACAAATCAAAGTATACTGTGACAAAATTTTACTATTTGACTTGTACCTCGTGTGTGTTTGGAATGTGATTAATATTCGTTTAATGTGCGTTCAAAATAGTGTTTAAAACGATTAAAACCATAAACGAGTAATTCTAAAAACGACTGTTACACTTTTCGCCCTGTAATTTTTGTAGTTAAAATGTAGAACATCAACTATTCGTTTTGAGCCATGATGTTAAAAATTTGAAACAGAATGGAATTGATTAGTCTGGGATCTGAATGAGCCAAATACCAATACATGCTCATAGTAGGTCAAAAAATTCATTTATTTATATTGAAATATGAATTAGGGAGCGATTCGTTGTTCTTCGGTATTATTTTTCACCTGTGCGGCCAGGTGGAAATCCTGAGGCTTGAGTTCAATAGGTTCAACAACGAAAACGAGAAAGCAATGGAACATTTCATCTCATTAACCAAGAGGCATATTTACTTGCTGAAGTTAGCCAAAATGCTGAGCGAGACCATCAGCTCTATCTTGGCTGTGCAACTATTTTCGAGTTGTATACTTATTTGTACAAGCGGTGAATATTCTTACCTCACTCGATAAAATGACGCGAAGCACAATGGCATAAGTTCATTTAAATACGATTAATGTATTATGACGATTTGCATTTGTTTTTAGGACTTCAATTTATTATCGCTCTGAAAATTGGAAACATCGTTATGACGATAAAGACATTTATAGTATCGAGCACGCTACTGCTGCAATTATTTGCATACAGCTACGTGGGTGAATACTTAAAGCGTCAGATGGAAGGCGTCGGTAACTCGGTGTATTTCTGTAGCTGGTACAATATACCGAAATGTGTGGCAAAAGATATCATTTACATCATTATGAGAGGTCAAGAGCCAGTTTTCCTGAGGGCTGGAAAATTTTTTGTTGTTAATATGGAAACGTACATGAGTATTATAAAAACTTCTATGTCGTATCTCTCAGTTCTGCGGGTAATGGTAAATGCTTGAGGCCTTGTATAATATAGAAATCTAGGAAGTTATGTTAATCTAATAAAGCACAATAAAATATTTCGTATCATTTCAAATGCTCAAAGTCAAATTGATCGAATGTGCGCAGTAAATCGGCTGAATAAGCTGTAGTTAATAATTCGTACAATGACCGACAGATGATACAACAGTGTCGTGTATGTATCGTGGTATCTCCAGGCGTCGAAAACGTTTGAAATATATGTATACGTAAAGACACATTTAAATAGATGGTATATAAATAAAGGTTTAATTATGGTAATTAATGTAAGTTTGTTTGGAGACGTATTGAAATTAAATGCTGTTTGTCTATAAAGACTGGTATATATTATTCGTTCGCGTTCCATCTCCATATTTTTCATATGAATATAGGATTGGCTATTGAACATATTCTCAATCACAAAACACTATGTTTGCAATCTATTGGAGTATCAGCAGATTAGGAAGGTACCACTGGACTTGGAACAAATAATTTAGAAGAAAATTGAAATAGCTTAGCTAGTCAGGATTGAGCAGAACGAGAATTTGAAAATCTTATCGCGTCTAGCGATGGGACATGTTACTTATCCCTTGAATCGATAGTATCTGTACAAACGGACCGTGTTTCCAGGCGCTGTGCAGCGGAAACCGTGTAATCAGCGGGCGAAGAAAGTTGAGAGACGAAATTTATATGAAAAAAATTCTCAGTATATTCTAATTTCGTTATGGTACAATGGTATACGGAGAGAAGAACGTCCTCTGTGCGTTAAATGCAGATATTGCAATAAATGTACATGTACATACCTACAAGCTTGAAAATACGCTGACATTTCGAATACTGTTACACCTCAATATCTTCGCGTATAAACGATGTATTACCTTGATTATCAAAGCAGATTTCGTGCTGCTGATCTGTCTGAGCACGAGAGATAACAGTGGGCAGTGCATTGAAAGGAGTTGTCCTGATGATGACGGTGCTCATACAACTGTACCTTCGCGCTTACACAGGCGACGCAGCCGAGACTCGATCAGAAGAGATCGCACAAACCGTCTGCAATTCGCCGTGGTATCAACCTCGAGAGGACACTTAGCAAGATACTCACAATGAATCGTGGGAACTTGTCATACCGCGTGACAGAAGGGAAATTCTTCTCGATGAATATGTTCATATTCAAAGAAGTACGACAGACACCAGACTTCTTATTTGTCCGTTTTGAAAGTAACGCGAGACACATGAAGACCGTTTGATCGTGAGTGCTATGTATTCCTTTCGACATTCTCGCTGCATTGCTAGTATAGCACAGGCGCTATTACTGTAATTCGATGAGGAAGAGCGAAGTTTTCTCTAACCTATGACTCAAACTTTCGTAAACATACTTGCGCACGAAGCTTGCTATAATTTACTACACATGAGTGTACAACGGCTCGGATCAGTACGTGTGTATAAATAAGAAATTTTCCAGAGTGCACTTTTACGACAAACTGATTACAATCGTCCTATTGTTTCAGTTGAAAATAGTCGATTGCAATTTACTCGTTTCAATTCTTCTACTTCCCTTATAAAAAAAGGTATCTTCTTGTTATAAGAAAATAGATCTTCGTTCTTCCCATTTCCTTATCGCTTACATATCGCTGGAACCCTATTCTGATATTCAGCTGTGAAAGTTGAATATTCTTTGATAATACAGTCCAATTTTCGAAAGGTATGATCTTCTTAAGAATGTATCATGTAAGTTGGATATTATCTACAAATACAGATCAATTTTTAAAACGAATGGTACTGTTCGACGGAAACCGTGGTGTTACCCGTACAGAAGAACAACAATAAAGTATTCACCTACCTAAGTAACTCCACTTTCTCACTACAATTTTCATGGAAATGCAGCAGCAGTGGTAACTTACTGGACGGTGGATAATAAAGCAATTACAGTAGAATAAAAGATGAACCGAGAAATAGAAACATAATTCGTAAACATGTGGGAAGAAGGAAAGGGAAGGTACTCACGATTGCGTGGAGTTATTTGTCAATCTTCGTCCAGTCAGGATGAAAACGTCGACGAGTAAGGACTTCGCTTACGCGATGACTCCGTTGAAAATCTTGTCGTGGCCTGTAGGTACCTGGCCTCTTCAAGACTACGATGTCTTCTCCGCTATACGTGCCATAATTGCGACTTTTTTTCTGGTACGAGACTCATGCTATTATTCTATTGCGAAGTTAACATGCGTGTTATCCACACGAGAACAAAAGTGAGTGGACAAATAGGTGGAACTAGATCTAGAGTTATATGTACTTAAAATTTATATATCATCATAGTATACACATGAATTATTTAAAAAATAGTTGAAATGATATTTACACTTTTACATAATCGAACTGTGTTTTATGGAAATACACACATACATATTTCTACCATCTGTCAACTGACATTTCTCCGAACGTATTAAATGAACTTTGTAGAAGGTTCGCATTGATTCGCACCACTCTTTGCGCTCATTATTGTTCTTTTTCCTGTGAAATAAATATGTCTATAAATTAGGATTAGAACATTTTAGAGAAATTTAGGGCAAAGAAATTGTGTAAACAATAGAGAATTCAAAGATAGATTGAAATAGCCAATGTTTCCAACTTCATTGACCTTTTTATCTTCCAATTTGTGCACTTAATCAATATGGTTTCCGAACAGCTGGATTTGGCGCGTTTAAAGATTGTCGTTCTTTTGTAGCTGCTAATGGTAACGGTCGTGCAATCGGAGATGTACTTAGACAACAGCGATGCCGAGAAAAATCTGGATGGTCTAGTACTTATTACGTGCGGCAGTTTGGCGGCGTCAAAGATTATACGGTTTCGTATTCGGCCTGCTGCCCTTATTTCGAATTTTACGTCCGCGGTTGAGGATTATAACGAATTGCGGGACGAAGAGAAGCGAGTGATAATGCGAAAACACGCTTATATGGCCAGAGTGGCCAGTGCCAGTGTGATATTTTTCGCCTATTTCAGCTCGATTCTTTTCATAACTGTGCCTATGCTGGCTGAAGAGGAAGAGAAAGATATAGTTAACGTAACGGAGGAAAGTACAACGGAGTATCCTCTACCTTCCGAAAATGTAATGGCAATTATACAAATGCCGGATAATTTGTATTTCATTGTTTTTATCGTCGAGTACTTGATGCTGCTATTCCTGAGTACTGGAAATATAGGTAATTAATCGTCCTGTCGTACGAATCGGTCAATATCAGAAGCCATGCTAATCAACTCCATAAATTGAGATGTCGAAACGAATGATAAGTACGAGCATAATTTGTCGAAAGATAATTTGCAATTTCAATTCCTTTGCTTATGGCGATAGAAAAAGAAAGTATTGGACAATGATTTCGGGGGACACATGATCTGAAATAAATAATTTTTTTATAAGTGATTGTGCGACAGAAATACAATGATCAACCTCATTTTCTGATGGAAATGCTGATGGTATACGACGCCTTTTTTATTTATATTGATCGCTTACAATGATCTTCTAAAACTTGATGTAAAAATTTTATGCCACTTCAGTTATACATATAGATATAGCACATTAGAATAAATGAAAGTATACTGTGAAAAAATTTTCCTATTGGTCTTGTACCTCGTGTGGACGTAGTGTGTGTTTGGCAAGTGATTAATATTCATTTAATGTACGTTCAACATAGTGTTTAAAAGGATCAACCAGAAACGTAGTGTTTAAAAGGATTGGAACGATTAAAACGATAAACGAGTTACTCTAAAAACGATTGTTACTTTCCGCCCTGTAATTTTTGTAGTTAAAATGTAGAACATCAACTATTCGTTTTGAGCGAATGGAATTGATTAGTCTGGGATCTGAATGGCCCAAATACCAATACACGCTCATAGTGGGTCAAAAAATTCATTTATTTATATTGAAATATGAATTAGGGAGCGATTCGTTGTTCTTCGGTATTATTTTTCACCTGTGCGGCCAGGTGGAAATCCTGAGGCTTGAGTTCAATAAATTGAACAACGAAAACGAAAAAGCAATGGAACATTTCATCTCATTAACCAAGAGGCATATTTACTTGCTGAAGTTAGCCAAAATGCTGAGCGAGACCATCAGCTCCATCTTGGTTGTGCAACTATTCACGAGTTGTATACTTATTTGTACAAGCGGTGAATATTCTTACCTCACTCGATAAAATGACACGAAGCACAATGACATAAGTTCATTTAAATTTAATTAATTTATTATGATGGTTTGCATCTGTTTTTAGGACTTCAATTTATTATCGCTCTGAGCGTTGGAAACATCGTCATGACGATAAAGTCATTTATAGTATCGAGCACGCTACTGCTGCAATTATTTGCATACAGCTACGTGGGTGAATACTTAAAGCGTCAGATGGAAGGCGTCGGTAACTCGGTGTATTTCTGTAGCTGGTACAATATACCAAAATGTGTGGCAAAAGATATTATTTATGTCATTATGAGAGCTCAGGATCCAGTTTTCTTGAAGGCTGGGAAATTTTTCGTAGTCAATATGGAAACATATATGAGTATTATAAAAACTTCTATGTCGTATCTTTCAGTTCTTCGAGTGATGGTAACTACTTGAGATCTTGTGTAATATATATGTAATTCTACGAAGCTCTATTATTATAACAAAGCATAATAAAGTATTTAATATTGTATTTTTGGTGATTCAATATTCATTTTAAATTCTCGAAATCAAATTGATCGAGTATGCGCAGTAAATCGTTTCAGTGGCTTTTTATAATTGATAATTCGTGCAGTCGCCGACAGATGGTTCTGCGTAGGTTATATGTCATTCTGTGATCACGTGTTGAAAACATTTGAAATATACATATATTCAAATATAGAATGTGGTTTAATTATTAGATGGTTTTAGATGATTATATGGTTCAACGTGAGATAGCGTTACGATATCGTTTTACAATGGATTGACCGTATGTTGATTAAATGGTCAGATAGTACTAACCTCAAAAGTAGGGTTAAATGTTTTTATACATCAGGAAGGTGTATTTATGTAAAAGAATTACTTCTATTTTAAAATGTCGCACCGCCTGAATAACAAACAAAAATTAAAATCACTTTTACAAGTGACTGCCACTGCCACTATGTTTTATGGTGGTTTTTGCATTTACCAGGGCGATGAGAAGTTTTATAATAGATTTATCATGCCGCTTGCAAGGTTTGTGAATCCTGAAGTTGCACACAATACAGCAGTGAAGATCTTGAAGTGGGGTCTTTTATCTGCAAAAGATACAAATGATCCAGCTTCCTTAACTGTTGATGTTTGGGGTATGAAATTTAAGAATCCCTTAGGAATGGCAGCTGGTTTTGACAAACAAGGAGAAGCAATAGAGGGTTTGCACAAAATAGGATTTAGCTTTGTAGAAATAGGTAAATACTATTCGTATGTCATTAACGAATCATAATTTATCTATATTATACTGAAATTTTCATTAAAAGGATCAGTTACACCGAAACCTCAGGCTGGCAACTTAAGACCAAGAGTATTCAGGTTGTCAGAAGACAATGCAGTTGTTAACCGATATGGTTTCAATAGCGAAGGTCATGAAGTGGTTTGGGAACGCTTGCAAAAACTAAAGAAGAATCAGAACTTTGATGGTATTGTTGGAGTTAATTTAGGTAAAAATAAAACATCGGACAACGCTGCACAAGATTATATAGATGGAATAAAGAAATTCGCAGATGTGGCAGATTACTTTGTAATTAACATATCTAGTCCTAATACTCCTGGATTAAGAACGTTGCAGAATAAAAAGGAGTTGGAAGACTTGTTAATAAAAATAAACAATGTCAGACAATCCATACAATGCAAACAACCATTGCTGTTGAAGCTGGCTCCAGATTTATCTGATTCTGAGAAACAGGATATCGCGGATGTAATACTTCAACAAACATCGAGTGTGGATGGCCTGATATTGTGTAATACTACAGTTACACGAAATAATTTAGTGAGTCCTCTTAAAGAGGAAACTGGAGGGCTTAGTGGAGCTCCTTTGGCTGACATGTCCACAGCAATGATCTCGGATATGTACAAACGAACGAAAGGTACCATTCCTATTATTGGAGTTGGTGGAATATTTACTGGAGAGGATGCTTATAAGAAAATCAAAGCTGGCGCTTCTTTGGTACAAGTCTATACGTCGTTCACGTACCGAGGGCCACCAGTTATTGGAAAAATTAAACGAGAATTGGATGATATTCTCAAAAAAGACGGCCTACAGTCTATTAAAGATGCAATTGGAAAAGATGCGAATGTTAGATGAATAATTTAACTTTGTAACTTGTTAGTTTTGTAATGTTAGATTAGTATATTAAAAATATGTATATTTTATGCAAACAATATTATTTTTTTAATGTTTAATTGTTACAGTTCCTATTTTAAAAATCATGTATATCCTGATACATGATATTGACAATAAAACAACGTCTATGATACACGGCATGCAATCTTTTCTTATCGATTCTTTATGTAACATTTATTTAAGTAACCGAGTTATACAAACATTTTCATTTTAATTCATTTTTTTTTTTTTGTACAATTATTTAGTACATCTATTTAAAAGCATTAAAATACGTCTGTTGTACCTGATACGTTACAACTAATATATCTTGTTTTGCGACCTGTGTTCAGGTCTTACGTATGCTATGATTAATACTCACTGGTAATGTCTTCTTTGCGTGACATATTTATGATTAAAAAATGTCGAGCTACTTGGAAATAGTTTTTCATTCGAACATTTTAATATTCGTGTACTTTAAAATCGGAATAAATAATGATAAAATGATTAAATTATTATAGTAACTACGAATATTGTTCTAATATACATCTTTTTACTCACAGTTACTCCTTAAAATCAATGTTTAGTACCATTGTTTCTAACGATTCGCTCTAGCTTTGCTACACGATCACAATTAATCTAAACATAAGTCGTGTAGCTCTAAATTAATAAAATCTACGAGAGCATAACCACTAAGCTAGAAGCAACGGAAGATCGATAAAGAATAGATCGTTGTCAGGTTGATCGGCAATCCTTATACGCATTACATTTTCAGGTACACAGTTAAGATAACATACGAGATGTCTCGATATTAAACGTTAATGTAGACCAAGATTTCCTCCCAGGCCCTGCTCTTTCCTCCACTGGGCTAATCGGATAGCATACCAAGCCTAGAAGAAATATTAAATCTTTAGCCATGTTTTCTCTTATTTAACAACATTATCGAAACACAATAGAGCTTCTTATATCTGAATTAATAGAGAGAAAGATGTCCAAATGATAGAACTTTTTTTATATTGAATTTCATTTATTAATTAATTGGAGTCAAAGAAAATTGTTTATCTGCTTCAATATTTAAGAATTATCGTAGAGAAAGCCCTGTTAGTAACAAATATTCTACATAGTAAGTTTGAATAATAGAAAGTTTCAATATGTATCAGAATACTCGTATACGGAGTTCTACTGTATTTTTTCTTTTCTTTTCTTTTTCTGTTTGATTTTAATGTTGCTTCAACATCAAAGATTATTAAACCTATTACTAGGAGATCACGGATTTTTATATAAATATATGCATGTATGGACACAATTAAAGAAATGGAAATTAAATAGAAATTCTTTCTATTTATTAAAGATTATAGTAACCTTCCTCCTATAGGTATATCCTATATTTTTGCATATTGCATGCATTTTGCACATTTTTGCATCTGTAAGATTTATCAAGTTTTCCTCTGAATATCTATTGTATTTCTTTTTTAGAAGGAACGAAGAACTGTAAGAACCTCAACGTCGGATTCCGAGAGTCCAGTTTCGGCTGCCAAAAGGACGATATCCGCCGCATGAGGTGCCCTGGGCCATCTATTGAACTGTTCTTGGAGGACAGCTTCTTGATCCGCTGTCAGACGGATCACTCGAGCATCGGATGCTCTGCTGGGATATTGTGGCGAAGCTGATCTTAACATCTTGCCTGTAAAGAAAAAAAGTCGTCCATTCGCAAGCGTTTAAACGCAAGGCTGTCGAGGTAAGGCTGTTAGGAGAAAAATTGTGACAATTATCGCGACAAAAGACGCGTGAATCAGCGCGACGCATCGTGAATATATTGTAGGTCTCGAATATTCCCTTTTATGGTGAGGAGAACACACGCGTTGATACGCCTTAAACTATTAATCAAATAAAATAATTTCATCCGTGTTTTAATGAATCTGTATAAATATTCTCAGTTCTTTCGTTAACTGACCTTTCAATTAATAATTATGATATATAAATTTGTGCCGTAGTTTAAAAGAGAACCGACCTGGATAAGTCGATTTTCGTTACATAACTGCGTCTCGCATTATCGTTAATTCGCAAGTTATATTACGAAGGCGTGGTAATCGTAATAGTCGTATAATAACACTGGTATTACATAAACATGCGTCTGTTGTTTTGTATCTGTCACGCTATTATGGTGCAAGAACACGCGAATCGCTTAACGCGCATTAATTCCATATTAGCCTGTTTCAACAAGCCGACCTTTAAGCAGAAACTACTATAATAAACGCTAGAACCAGAGTGGTGAAAATGACCAATTCCTGGCATATCCTATATTATTTCTGATTATTACGTCTACGAAATTTGATAATTCATTTTTATATCTCCAAGATTTGAAATCGATTCGTCAGAAATTTAAGCACTTCTGCTTAAAGAATAGCACGATTTACGGTTTAAGTAAAATGTAACGACGCTTAAGAAGATGGAAAATCCACAAATAAAAGAACTACATACATATGTATTATGTCCAAGAACTTGACCAACTGGTGTGACGAGTTAATTCTTTTTTGGTTAACAGGTTAAAAAGCTTAAAAAGATCGACGTAACAACATAGTCTCTGGCTAAATTCAGAGAAATCTTGTTACCACGAGATTTAACAGCTGCGAAGTCCACGTGCTGGGGAGTAAAACGAGCAACGAGAATAGCGCGACATTGACCCAACGTCAGGGACTCCGTGCTTTTGGATACATTTCAAAACCAGATTACATAGGAACGAGAATAACTACTGTTTCTTCTCTGACGACGTTTTAATCGATTTTTGTTGTATCTTTCCTTGTAATATTCCTTCTGGAAGACTTTGCGACTTCTTTGATGGTAAGTTTTATGCAAACGAGCGATTTTTTCACGCGCGTATCGTAGTATTAGCGAATAGAGGGTAACGCAAATGTAGCGAACAAAATAACGCTCGTCGTAAAGAAATAAATATATCTATATGTAATATATACAAACATTATTCAACCGCAATTTTAATCATCTGCTGTTTAATAGGTCGGACAAACTTTACCCGCGTACAACTAAGTACAAAAGAAGCTTCGAAGAAATGTGATATTTGACAACACAAAAATCGCTGTGAAACTAATCGATATTAATTGATTGTCGAAAGTCCCAAGCAACTTTATGTCGACGATAAATAAGAAGAAAGTAAT
Organism: Bombus pyrosoma; assembly: GCF_014825855.1. Classification (NCBI taxonomy): domain Eukaryota; kingdom Metazoa; phylum Arthropoda; class Insecta; order Hymenoptera; family Apidae; genus Bombus; species Bombus pyrosoma. The sequence goes on from NC_057784.1 coordinate 3,421,176, forward strand.
AAAGGAAACATCTCTTAAAGTTCCTAAATGATAAATTTTCTTCAACCAATCCAGACGAAGCGAGGCAACAGTCTACGCGGTAATTGACATCTGTTACACATAATATGCCCATTATAACAATATAAATATTATACGTATCTATGATTATCCAATTGCAGGCTACTCTAATATAGCATTTGACAAGCCTATGTAATGCAACTGTATACTGTGACAGTCGCTGATAAGTATGTAATTCATCTATTTTGGGAATATAATTAAAAAAGTTAGAGCCTCGGTACTACCAGGTAAGTATTCTTACCTATCAAGTATTACGGAAATTACAACGTGCATTCTTTGTAATTTTTCACTTTCCAGTTTCCTATAAATGCATAAAAATCCGCAATCTACTAGTAACTCTCAGAAGCGGCTGCGATTATAAATAAATAAGATAAAATGAAAAAAGAAGAGGTCGTTTACATTGGACCAAAATGTTTGACCACTTACTGGGCTCGCTGAATCTCACTCTGTGAGTCGATTTCTTAGCATCGTCGTGGTCCGGATAAACCGTGTGTTTCTCGCACAAATAGCACTTCCTTTCGTAAAAGTAAGACTGAAGCGACTTAGGTACGCTCATTTCCGCGAATGGATGTCGTCCTAACCGATAGAAGATCAAACGTTCCTACGCACGGTTCACGCGCGACTGATTTCTACCTCCTTTTGTCGCAACTGATTTTGCTCGCGTAGCAATATAAAAATGTTAATCAATGCGTACACGTAGGAAAGGAATAGCCTTGATAGGATGTACGAACTTAACGGAAGCCTCGACAAAGTTCCTTGCCAAAATATTTAATTATACGATTCTGCTTCCGGTTCTGGTTCTGAATCATTGGTCCATTAAGCTGTAAAGCATTTGGCCGCTTGTCCGTGCCATGTAATTGATAAAACATCTCGTTATTCTATATTTAAATCGTCACTTTGCCACGGTAGCACAACAGCTCAAAATAGGTAGAGAATCATTTTCCATGTCACACTTTGATTTTTATATACGTTGCTTGAATGTGTACATTTTCCTAATGACTGTTTCAGGTTTCTACTTTCCAACCATGAAGAACATAAACCCGCCAAGGAAAGAAATTCCTCGTAAATAGACAAAAGCTTTTGTAGCTTCGGTATAAAGGCAGTAAATATACTGCTAATTTATCAACTTCTTTTACAACATTTACTGTACAAAAGATAACATTTCATTCTTATATTAGCAATGCAAAAAATTTGGAGAATAAAGAGGTAATTATTTTCTAAATCATTTGTTTGTAACTTATTTAGTGAAGTTTCGTGCTCGTTCGTTTTAAAATGCCGAATCATTATTTCGTAATACTCTACATAATACAATTTTATTTGACGGATTCCAAATATTTCAACGTACCTATCTATCTTGAAAAACGAAGAAATTCTTGGCAGAACATTTTAATTAAGGATGACGGTATTGGATTCCTGCGTAATTCTGTTCATACTAGCAACTCACTAATTATTTCGAACAGTGTACTTAGATACACAGAATGTCTCACTATTGTTTGTCACGTGTAAGTGTTACAGGTCGAACGCTGCTAAAGTCAGGCCTCAAACGTACTTTCTCTTTTAGATTAGGCGATTCTGTTCTCCAAAGAGAATAAGTCGAGGATCCGCGATCTGCACAAGCTGATAAGCAACCAGAGAGACAATTTCGCGTTTAAAAGGCGTGCCGTGACATTTCTGTAACGCGTATTTGTCGTTTCATGGTGCGTAGGTGGCGAGTAAATGCCTTGAGCTGTATGTTTATGGAGCAGCTCTTTGGAATGTTAAACTTGACCCACAGATTGGATAGCATGCCAAGTAAACAGGCACGGACGAAGCAATCGAGGACAGTTTCCGATTGAAAAGGCGATCTTAAAATCAGAAGCGTCTGTTCATCGATCTGTAACGTGTTTGTGGTTTTGGCGGGCGTCGCGCGTGATTCGAAAACGCGTTTTACGTGTCGAAGAAAAAGACTGCGAGTCATTTTGTCATCGTTTATCTTGTGCCTGTTCGTTCGAGAAAGCGTGAAATGGAAATTAGCTGTAACAGGATCATCCATTTACGGTGATACAAGAAAGTATCTGAACGTTGCCGTAGAATATTTTTATAAACGTGGTAAAACTTTGTTTATAATGAATTCTTTTCTGTCGAACGAAATTTTAATCAACGAATCGAACCCACTTATAGTCGTCCATCTTATTTCAAACTTTACCAATACGATCACGACAGTCGTGTGATTACATAGTATTAATAAAATGTTCGAATGTTTTGTGCAATGCAGATAATATATTTATAGAAGATTTCTATATCTGTTTAAATATCTTTACGAGTCTCTTTAGTTACAAATCAGTGTACAGTGGACTGTTTTCAATGTCCGCGTATAATTCACGGAATTTTCCAGGAGTGCAGTAAACAGGCAAGTCTTCTTCGGAGAACTGTAGCAGATCTAGCAAATTTTCCTCTATTTCCTGCTGGTACACCGAGCCAGCGAATCTCGATTGGATGGTCTGACGATCGTCGTCTTGTATCTGAGAAGATTACGCGACATTTGACACGATCCGAAGCGAAAAATCAAACTTTTTATCTCATAAATAGACCGCGTATCCTTCTGTCATTATGCGAGAAAAAGTATTAGAAGGGCGTGGTGAAAAAGAATGATTAGTCTAAATGATACTTTCACTTTAACTTTCAATTTGCCGGAACTTATATAATACGAAAGATAAGCAAAGACGTGACCTTCTACGTCGATATACAAATTATACAAAAATACTGATTTGCATAAAAATCCGCAGGCTGCTTATAAATTCTTGACTCACCGCATTCCAGTTGGATCGTACTAGTGCACGCACGCAATCATCAACTAATGATTGTCCAGGAATTGCCTATCGCGAGAAAAATTCATTCGTCGTTCGTTTCTCGAATGGATTATTTTCAATGTTCGTTTCTCTTACCGTTTTCGACAAGAGTGTAGCACGGTTCTCCACTCGAAGACACTCGAATCTATCGTAGAAGATCGCCATGGCCCATGGTTCCCGGAAGTACGCGTAAAAGTCCGAGATCAACGACTTCTATATCACGGTGACAGGTATAATTATTTTCTAGATCTTTCATTCTACGTCATAGAGAAGCGAAAAATGATTTACTTCGAAACGTGCTTTAAGCTCGTTCAGTAAGCTCTCGTGTTTTCCGTATAACGCGACCATATGACGCACTTCAAAATCCTAAAATATTGGCGCTATTATTACGCACACTCCGAAATCATTAAAAAAGTAAAGTGATATGTCTCTCTACCTTTTTGTTGAAACACGTTACTGTTTCTATCATGTCAAACTGATTCAGTTGTATGCGGAAGTAGCCAATTTCCGATGTACACGAGCCTGTTATCAGCACTTGACCCTAAATACGATCGCTTAAACGAATTTCCTCGCGAAACGTAGCGAAACCACAATGAAAACTCACGTAAATGTCGTAATGAATCGCAGGTTTGCGTAACATGGATTTTCCAGACTTGCCGACGTGAAGGTAGCGATAACCACCGGGTAAAATACAGGCCACGATTTTCGGTGATCGAAACGCGACTATCGGCTGATCTTCCTTGCTTTTCAACTGTGCGACCGATGTCTCGCTGCCTCGATGTTCATTTTCGATCACCGATCGAAGAATCTTCGCCAGCTATCAGATATTAATGAACTTCGTGAAACTAAAAAAACTCGCAGATTTGAAAATCTCGATCATCTTGCGGAATTGAATTAATATTATTAGGAAAATTGTGCAAATCACAAGTTACAAGTTATCAGTGTTAAAACTTTACACCCGGAAGTATTTTAACGTTTCTATCCATCAATTTGGTTATTAAGAAATTACGAAGAAAAAGTTACAGTTACCTGCATATTTGTCTGTTTTGAAATATTAAGTTTCATTAAAACTCGTAAGATCATAAAAGAGAAGTTTATAGCCAATAAACCGCAATATTTATGAATCGTGCAAGGACGTTTTGGTTTACTAACTTTCTCGCCGATCTCTATACTATTAAAGTATATATGTTGCCAGGCTTCGAGGTAGAATCTCCTACAATACTTAGTTATGCTACCAGCAGCAAAGATCGATGGATCGTTTGTCCTTAATTCCGTGTCTATGACCAGCTGGCCGTCGAACATAAGTCCAGACCTACAGATCGCTGAAAAGGATCGAACGCATTGATGAATCACAGTCAGCGGTCGTGTACAGAATTATGAACTTCGTTGATGTCGAAATTTGGCAATCACCCAAAAATATCCTCATGTTGATGGTCTTCTCGCGAAAATTTAGAAAGGCGTCGCAGTCCAACGTTCTGGTTTTACCTTTCAGGCGGATAACGATCGCTTCTATCATACTTCCTCGTGGCAAGCTTTTTACGTGCCAATCGATCAATTCCCAACCCACGAGCACCTCGATATTATTCTTCGAAATCGACTTCATCACTTCTGCGTACACCTTCGATAGCCACATATTTCTTTATATATTAAGCAATATGTTTCTCAAATTTCTATATAAAAGAACTAAGGTACATCGAGATTCTAAGAATGCTTAGTTTAAAAGATATTCTAATTTTAATTAAAAATGAACATTCTTTTCGTACTGGAACGAATAAGGCTGTTGGTATCAGTAAACGTATAAATATTGTATATCAGTAACAGAATAGTTGCTCAGTGTTGTACAGTGCAGTCGAAGAGTGTCGTTCGAACGACTAAAGGAAAACAAATCTAATTCGCGTGCTTTTTGTACTTCGCAATCGTTGAAGAAGATATTTTCGTAGGATGTGCACTTTTGCAATGGCGGTTGAATCAGTGTGATCCAAGAACCCTTAACTCCAAATTCGAGCAATCCTTGAAGGGCGCAATAACAATCGATGTTGTGTCCATAAAAAATAATCTTCCCTAGAAAAATGTCGTGTATTAATGTTTGAGTTCTTCTTTCGTAAAATCTGATCGGACCACTAACTTTCGCGTTTCAATTTATTCGTCAACTCTTCGATCTTCTCTAAACAGATAGCTGCTTCTGTATCGTCATTGAGCGTCAAACAGTTCCAAGGTGTTTCGTGCTGCAAAAATTCTCTGAGCGATGGAAAAATAATTATTGATATTCGTTCTAATTTCTAGAGCTTCATCTTCTCGATTTACCCTTTTTTCTGTTCGTCCAATTCATCCTGAAATTGAGGACGCTGGTACTGCATTCCGCAGGTTAAGACGAGATAATCGTACGTAATGTTTCCTTGATGCATCACAGTTACGTATTTCTCTTTCCTATTAGGTGCATGCAATCGGCCACGAGAATATTTGTGTCATTATAGAAAACATTTGAAGAAATTTCATTAACACTGTAATGTAGATCGTGAATGTTTATCAAAGTTCATATTTTCATGAAGATAATTAGAAAAATGGAATCCAGGTAGAAAACCTTTTTTTACTTATTAGATACTATAACGAGTGTTATACTCGACATTTTATATATGTTTGCCTATTACAATACGTGCATTCTGTGCATATTTGCACCTTCCAATTCCCCATAAACGCATCTCTACGATGTTTTTATTTCCTCTCTGTGTTTTTCCATACCTTTGAATCGACGTCACTGTTCCATATACAATACTAATTCGATAACGTGCCCCAATCAGCCGACGATACCTCGGACAATATCGGCCCTTGAAGGGTAGCAAACGCGCGCACATTTCGTCTTCGTCCTCGAAAGGTAAGCCGTGTGGTGATATCAGAGTGATATTCGCGAATCGTATGAAGCTTTGTCTAAATTTAAGAAAACAGAATTTATCGTTCACCTTTAGATATCCTTCAGTTTTTAATTCAGTTTTACCCAAAAATAAGATGTTCTAAGAATGCAACGGCACAATCCGAGGCGCCCACCACAACCACCCTCGAATCGATGATCGGTTTTGGTATCAATGCGATCCTTGGTGACGTCATGAAAAGCGAAAAACTTTCGGTTCGTTTCGTAGGCTCGTCAGTTTCCTCGAAACCACGATACTTGTATTCGATTCTTCGACGAGGCCTCACGGGAACCATAGTGTTCAAGCATATTGTCAGAGGATGCGTGCGAGTCTAAAATAGCAGTATGTCTCAGGATGAAGTACAGGGTAAGTCAGAAAGGTGGTTACACGTTTTATCTGATGGTGTGCTGACACTTTTTGATTTACAGGGTACATGTGAATTGGAAGAAGGTGAAATAGAATGGCCTGCAAGATCTCCAGATTGTGTATCAATCTGTGGCCTCTTTAAGTATTTAAAGGACAAGGTCTAGTCTAGAAGGCCAGAAATTGCAAAGAAATATAATTCAGCAAGAATTTTATACTATTTTTATAACCATGTTCCATAATACAATGATGAATTTTTCAGGCTGATGTCAGTTACGTAAGGATCGACACCGAGAGCAGTTTCAACCAATAAAATAAATGTGGCAAATACCTTCGTATATTTGCAATACTTAGAAAAGCAAATGATACTATTCTATTCCTGGTAAGTCAAATAATATCAACAAGCCACGAAACTAAACGCGTATCCTCTTTCTGACTCTGTATTTGTTGCCCGCCCGAAGGTCTTAGAAAAGTTACTATATTTGCTCTAAAATTGGACGAGATCATGGCTGAATAACGTTGTAATAATTTATTTAACTTGACACTCTGTCGATGCTGTTAAAATATGAAATTAATATTAAGGAATACATGCAATTTAAAATTCATGAGCTATAATAAAAGTTCGACCAAAGTTTTATTAAACTTAGGATGTGTCCTAAGACTTTCGAGGGGAATGTAATTTTATCGTCGAATTTTACCAATGCACTCAACGCTGTTCCTGTAAGTCGATAATAAAGAACGATCATGCCACTAAAACGAGCGATCTCGCAGAAGAAGAAGGGCAGATGAATGGAGAAAACTGGCATCAGTATGAAATGTAGAATACGTCCATAAGCATCGCCAGGTATATTTTTCTCCGCGATGTAATCTTCTACGTGATAACGTCGTCTAATATACGTGACTTCTTTCTCGACGCTAATGAAATTTATATCGTCGTTAATATTCATCGAGATGTAAACAATTTTCTAAAAAGCAGTCAACATCCTTCTAAACTCACCAAAGAATTGCTACACCGATTATCCTGTCCTTCCATTGACAGACATAACACTGCATCTCTGATGGTCTTTCGTCCATCGCGATGTCAAAGTCTATTAAAACTTGCTCCGCTTTTGGAATATTCTGCAAAAGTTCTTGTATGTCGTCTCTATCAGAAAGCTTAGCTTCTCGAAGCTTTATGTGACCCAGAAGAGCAGTACGATGCATTACGTATAGTGTCATCGGATAATCCTTGTTGCACTTCAGTGGTACACGCTGGATCGTTTAAGAAAGCGTCAAGATGTTGCTAATTTTCGTTAAGTTAATTCATTCGAGAATTGGCGTTGAATCGCGAGATAAAATCTTTTTGTACTAAAAAGAGTTCATCATACGATAACTATTATTTGGCTTTTATATTATTAGTGACACTAATATAGTTATTCTATATGTTCTGTTACATTTATTCATTGCTCCTATTAAATATAAATCCCATGACTTTTTTATATTTCTTTTGTCCGGATAACGTTAGGATAGCTTCAAGAATAATTTCTTGAAATATGTTAGTCTCGAATGTGTCAATAAGAAGTGTAATATACCACGAAATGTTGGAGGAGAGGAAAATAAGGATGAGAGAAAGGCAGAAGGATCGCGCAATAATCCAAGTCGGGAAAACGCTCGAACGCGGCCTCCATAAAGTTCCTACTCCAGCGACGTTTTATTTGATCTTTCATCGCGAAAATTTCCAAAACGAATGCGTTAACATCGCCGTGATAAACAGGCTGCAAAGGGACATCGATCTTGTCGAATACTGGGTCTCCGAAAGATTCACCGAAGGTAACGATAGATCTTCCTTTGTTGCAAAAAAAAATGTCGCAATTGGTTTCGTTCCTCTTAAATAAAAATCGAACAGTAAGTCGAAATTCGTTGGGAACTCACGTGGTATGGTAAATAATGAGTCTGTGAACGCGTTGGTCATCAATTTTGATCGATAGTACATGTCGAAGTAATCGGCTATAGATTGCAGATCACTGGCGGAGGTCATTATCGATGGATCGATCAGTTTTCTCGTAGGTGGTAACAGTTTCGTCGATTCGGAAGCTACAGAAACTCTAGAGTCCGTGTCCTCGAAGCTTTCCATGCTCTCTTCCGGTGAAAGTTTCTCGGAGGATCTAATGCGGTGTGAATATGTCTGACATAAATGCATCTGACAGATAAATCTACTCAAGATAAATACATTTCAAGTTCTCATTTGGAGATATTGGAAAGTTGTATTTCTTTTCCATTGCGTTTCTAAATTTCAAAATAACAGTTGCTATATGTATACGCTATTACGTTTACAAGCATACACAAGCCAAGTGAAATTAATTATATCGAACTAAAGTAGAAATGAATAAATTGATCGTTAGAATTAAAAGCAGTATTTACTGCCTTGGTACGCAATTAAATTGTAAATTTTAATTAAGTGGCAATAATATATTTTCTAATTCAGACGAAGCAATATCAGTGAGAAGAACTTCTGAAAAATGATTATTCTCCAGAATTAGTCGTCAGAAAGAATAAGTCACAAATTCGATGTGTCCCAAAACGAAGTACAATAAGAAATACTAACTCTTCCGTTGATTCCTCAAGAGACTTTCTCCAAAATATAGAGAAGAACGTTTTGCTGGCAGGCTGCATGCTTTGTCGGAGAAATTTGTCATTTTCATGGATCTTTCTAAGACCGTTGTACGGTCGCAGTTCGAAATTCTGATTGAGCGTATCTACATCTACGTTGCTATTGAGAAACATTACGCCAGTAGCAAAACCATCGTCATCCTCGGAAACGATCAATCGTCGACAGTTGTCAGGATTGCGAATCATCTCGCTGACGTAAAATTCTCCATAAAATTCTTTTACGAGGCTCGACTCCGCGTCGATGATCGCTACTATGTCGTCGTTATCCTCTTCTCTATTACGTGGAAAACAAAATGTTTCTGTTTAGTGCGTTATTACGATGAGTCAGAGGTTACAGTGCTCCTTGAACTCGTTCGTTTCTAATTGTTTGTCTACATGCCGTCACGAAAATTCTATGTAAATAAACTGATCAATATACAGGATGATCCTAAACTTGTGATACATTCAGGAAGGAAGTGATTTGTTACGCGAAAGTAAATCAAAAATATAAAACAAAATTTGTTCACGTGGTGCTCCAATCTGAAAATTTGTCAACGTTTCGCTGATGGAGCGCGTTTACTTGAAACAATGTTTTTGTTCTGAATATCAGATTACGCGAATTCATTTATATTTTTCATTTTAATTGTATTATTCGAGCTCCAATTGTAACATGAATTTAAGACCGTGTATTTTCAACCTACTTCTGTACGTGGGATCGGCTCCTTCCTAACTATAGTACAATATCGGAATCACCATGTATAAATAGAAGAAACGATTCAGAAAGTGAAACGCAACTCACACAGCACGTCGAATCTTGAGCCTGGGATTTTTTAGATGACGTTCGGTTATGTAGATTGACTGCACGGACGGCTTGTCGGCACAGTATTGCGGGATCCTGATCATCTGCTGTTCGAACACGTCCGCGGCAGCTGGAAAATTAAAACCACCGGTGGTTTTGAGCCGCGTCTACCGAAAGATCCATCTTTGGGCTCACGTATAATAATCTGAGGAGGAATCACGAGAATCACGTGCTGCAAATACGACGTGATATCGAAGAGTCCTGTCAGTAGGTCTGCGAAGAAGTTGCCAGTATATCGTTTGTCCCAGACGAGGATATGTACAAACATCGCGTTTCCTTCTGTCACATCTTCGATCCTTTATCAAACGAATCGTAGATAAGAGGAGCATTTCACCTTTCTCTTTTTAATATTCGCGTTAAACGAACAATAATCAGTGCTGCACTTAATTAGAGCTAATGAAATTTGTGTTCGACAGAAATAGTTTGCATTACTTGTACAATCTGTACAACCAAGTCAGCCAATCATCTGGAGTCACCGACGGCACGTTCGGATAATTGCAAAGGCATATGCCTGAAACGATTTCACACTTTTCGTTACACTGCACCATCGATAGACAACTCGTCTCGCTGCAAACGAACGTTTCCTGTTATCATGCTGGAAAATTGTCAGACGATTGTCTAGTTAATGGAATACAAGATGCGTTCGAGGTCCACGTCTCCAAAAATTTCATACGTCTCCGGACGTATGAGTTGCTGGAGATTAGGCAGATCGGCGTGCTCCATTAGTCTGACACCGAAAATCTTTGTCGCTGCATACAGACTTTTCCTTCCGTGGAAATATACCTCTGGATCGCCCAGCCATATACTCAACATTTTTCTTCTCTCATAACCGTGCTAGTCTCAGCGAACCGAAATTTATCGCTGGACATTCGATTCCCGATCGAACTACAGAATACTATAGTAAATGTTGCGTGACTGATTTCAGGGTTGAAACGATCACTTGCACTTATATGAGTATGTACTAATCACCGCTGGTGCAACTGCCAATAACCGAGAAAAAAGCCGATCGATTGAAATCATTGGATGACAGATAGTCGTGGGAAAAGTGAAACTCTCTCTCTATATGCGCCCATCGAGGCGACCGACTTTAATGCTCGCAAAAAAGGTAATAACGAAACTCGTCGAACGATTTAAACGGTGGGGCAAAGTAATTGCTTCGCGTTCTCTTCGCTGTTCCCTTCTTACTCCGCTTTCTTCTCGAGTATTAAGCTCCGTCCACAACAGCGTCAATTTGTTTCAAAGCGGAAATAACAAAGCGGAAGCGTTGCAGACTGCACCTCCAAAAGTATCGAAGAAACTTAGGAAAAAGTATCGAAAGATTTGCGCGCTGTTAGTTGACAATTTCAACGATAGAATTTCTTCCATCTTGCGGTTTGCCGCAAGACACATCGCGGAAGCTATTTACGTTGCACTTGGTGCTGGCACGTGCGCGCTCCACGATGCAATCGACAATAACAGACACGATCGTTACGGTATGTTGCATCGGTGCACTTTTTTTCGTTGGCCTTCGCCGCCGTTCCGCCATATCAAAGTCTTCCCTTGCGTCTCCCGCTTTTTAGGCTTCAAAGTAATCGCATCGAATCGATTTATTTTGCTACCGGCTATTTTCTTTTTCTTTTCTTATCGCTTCGATGGAAAGCAATCGATTCAAGACTTTACCAAGGACTTGCTGCATTTACGAATACCTGGCTAACGACGTGGCGTCATGCAACTTCGTGTCACGATACGCAGCGCGAAAACGCGCACCTGGCTCCCATGTTTTGGCAGTAAAGCTGTTCCTCTTTTAAAGAACCTACTTTCGGTTCCGATGTCTATAATTCGTTCAGAGATACTATGTATTCGAATTACGAGAATTCATCAAATATATCCTATGTTCGACTGTTCTACCTTTACTGACTGCGAGAACGTTCGTTCAAAGCAGTTAAGAGTAATTGCACCTAACTCGAACGGATGAAATTGTAGACGAAAAGCACGAGCGTATGTGCGCATAACGATCTGTTATCGTTACCAGAGGAAAAGGCTTCTTCCTCTGGCTTGAGGAACGTTGCTGACAGAAACCTCTTCTCCGTAAGTTTCTAATTAGCTCTTGGGAGATCCGCCGACTGATTACAGGCCGTGAGATCGTCCCGTTGCCGAAGAAGGGGCGGCTCGCAGTCGCCCCGTCGTGTACAGAGAACGAGCTTTTATTAATAACTGCAAGAAACACGGAAGCACTAGCCAAGGATCGTGACTTCTTGTTCAACCACGCTGATACCATGTCTTTCACTTTCCTATCAGTCTCCACTTCCTCTGATATATGACGAAGAAACTCTTAGAAAGATATTTCGACGCATAGCTAAATCATCGGAAACGATGTTTATTCTGTTTGAGAAGTAACGCGCAATATGGACCATTGAACGCGCAACGATTCGTAACGGGTTACGTCAGACCAACCACCGTACGAATTTCCGACTTGCGAAACGCGACTCGTAGCTGCTTTACTTTTACTTCGCCAATGTTCCCACAATTCTTCGCGGTTAGCCAGCAAACTCTCGAAGCGAAGCAAATGTTGCGTTTCTGCTGCGATAAAAATGGGATCGAAGTTGTTTCGCTGGCGTGACAGGTACGAGGATGTTTCGTGTCATTGTCGTTAGAATATCCCGCGAAATTTCATTCGGAAGATTTTGGGAATGACGTGATTAGTCGTTCTCTAACGATACCTTGCATAAACGCAGCACATGTTGCGTCATTAGTCGGCTTATCTATACTCAGGTATCATAAGTTAATTAACGTGTTCGATAGAGTATACTAGAAGGTATTGGGTCGATGCGAATTTCATTTGCGGAGTACGTTGAAAACTACGCTGCACTCTGATTCTCTTTGTAACAAGTTCTACGGCGATGTGAAATAAATTTTTCACTGTACATGCTAGAAACGATATCTAAAAGAATTTTGGCTAATATTAGATGTGAAAACAAAATAGGACAGCAGATAAACAGTTATTTAAACACTGCTATACGATTATATATTAGTTAAAATCCTTCAACATATCTTACTAAAAATTCCTTAAATAAATTTTCGAATAACGGATGGTTTAGTGACGATTAGTAGCACAATATTTCTTGCCACAACACGTTGAAAAAAAGATATCACCAACGCTAAAGAAACGAATAATGTAAAACACGCTACATGGTTTCGACATAAAGCTTCGTCAATTATATACAAGCACCGGTATGAATTTGTAAGCTCAAAGAGAAATTATTCTAACTTACCTGTTGCTCGTCTACTGTTGGTTCGTTGTATCACTTCAGAACGTGCCAGGGAATGAGTAACACCCTCGCTCATCGACGGTGCGCACCAGACTGAGATCAAGTAGCGGACTTTCGGAGATCAAGCAACGGTCTGCAACTGCAACGTGAAAAAGTTGAGGAGAAGAGTGGGGAACATAGGTTGGGAAAGTAAGTAAATACTTGCCACTAACTGCAGTCGTAATCGAAAACAGCAAGTAAAGGAAAATTCTCTTCGATTTAACATCTTGCATTCCTCTCCTGCATTTATCTTACTCGTTTCATTTTTATCGTTCGTTTCTTCAAAATGTTCTTACATCTGATCGTCGATGTCATCGGTATCATCGCCATAAATTACAAAAATTAGATATTCTGTATACGAAATCTTTTGATGCTTGTTTCATTTGCGATTAAGTTAGGAGATCCAGCGCAATTATAGGAAATCTGAAATTGGCAGGATCGGTAGCTACATATGATAACGCGACCTTCGCCTAGTTACATCATTCGCATTAGAATCGCTCTAATTTTACGGACGCACGGAGAATAATTTACAAGGTGAACCGCCGCAAAGCGACGATATAAACGATATACACATCAACGGGGCATTGAAGGGACGATGACGCTTTAAAAATATAACATTTATTAGACATATTCTGATCTTACAAACAAAACTTCATATGATCATTATTAAATCGTATAGTAAGTAAATAATGCTTTGTTGCAATAAATTAAAAAACTTATAATTTTTTTTATCTAACTTTACCTAATCGTTATCTAACTATCACAGAGGCTTGTGAATTTCAATCGAAACGACAGAGAAAATAATTAAAATGGAAAGAAAAAAAGACCCCCTGCTTCCTTCACCAAAGTGATTGTTCTTTTTCGGAAGAAGTAAAATGCGCGCGTTTAAAATAGAAAATCACATATTATATATAACTGTCACATGTAAATTTCATACCGAAATTAATTTCTGCGACTAATACGGTTCTACAAAGAATAGAGTTGTATTGTTTTCCTCTATCGACTTCGAAAAATGTTAAGAATCGTTAATCTCGTAATCCCATCAACGTGAAACCATAAGAAATGGGCTGAGTAGCGATTCTTGTACGTTTAACTTATATCTGGAATCTCGCGTACTTATATAAGTATACATATATATATATCATTGTAGATATAGATACATATATATTTATTCCATGCACATATATATATATATATATCAATGTATTTGTCAATATATATCAACATATGTATACATATGTGTATATATACATATGTGCTGTATATATATATATATATATAAGTATATCTACAAGGATTTCCGATGATCGTGTTATCATCTCTCATTCGACAACAGAGCCTTGAAGTAAAGTATTTTACATACTGAATAAAATACATGGTAATTCGGTTGGATCGTATCTAGGAACGTTTATTCTAATGGACAAGCGATACGAGCTTTTTAATTTGAATCAACGGAATCTGTCGATGGTCGTCGAAAGTAGTAGAATCTTATAAAATGGAAGAGTAAGCAGAACAAGTGTACGGAAGCTTGAACATAGCTTATGCTCAAAAAGTATAAAAGCAAGTTGCTTACGCGCGAATATTCATCGTTCTAAGCTAAACGTAATGATAACGAATCAGAGCTCGCAAAATAATATAGTTTAGAGCTCTTTTCGCGGTAAAATTTTTTATTATCTCCGGCAAATTATATCTTTGTCGAGAAACGTTTAAAGTATCTCGTACGAGAGTTTTGCAATTTGAGCAACTTTCAAGAAACGAAATTTTTTTAGGCAAGATTTTTCAGAGATCGATATCTTACGATTTTAAATTTGAGATTCATAACAGTTTATCAGCATGCGTTAGAGCTATGCGTCTTTTCACCTGTCTTCGTTTACTTCGAAGACGTCTCCAGCGTTCGCTTGCGCTCCTTGATCACCAGCGTTTGCCTCGTTACCTTTATCGTTCTGCGAGTTCTCGATTTTGTACAATACATCGTGGCAAAGTGGACAGCGGTCCTGGACGTACAGCCACTTTCGTAAACAAACACTGTGAAAGTAGTGATTACAGCGCGTGATCTTGGCACTTTGCATTTCCTGATAGCAAATAGCACACACATCATCCAACACTCGAAGCTGTTCCGCCTTTGCTTCCGGAAGGGAATTAATCTTATTAACAGCTGATCGACGCTTCATGAACACACTCCATCCGGCTTTCGCCTCACACCATATATTAAAGTAGGCATGAATGCATATCATGATGGCACGAATTGCTCCACCAGATTCAAACACTAAAATCCAAAAGCCGTTGAAGAATAGGACAATACCGAATGCGAATTCGATGGTGTTACCGAAAGATCGTATTATATATACACAGTCGTCGAGTTGCTCCCAGAACACGCTACGGTAAGCATCGATCAGGAAGAGCGAATAGATCGCAAGTGAAACCAACACTTTTACTATTACTTCGATACTAAACACCGATACTGCCAGTAACCAAGTGCTTACGGTATAGTGCGACCAAAGGAATACCAGCAATGATACTGGGAACAGTATTAAAAATGCACAAACTGCCAGAGCGCGAATGTGTCGATGAAGCGCTGGATTATGTGAGGCGCTGAGCGACATCAACAACGGATTGACGATGTTGTGCACGAAATGTAGAACCGCCGTAAACAATAAACAAAAATTACGGCACAGTCTGACCAAACGTTTCTCTCTGTCCAAACTCGTTAGTCCAGTTTGCAGGGCGAGCACGTAAAATAAAATCGCGGATACGGTACCGATACTCTTCTCCTCTTCGTCTTCCGTAAGTAGCACCCATTGAAAGAAACAACCGATGTAATCACAAATAAACGAAATTATGCTAGTCATTCCTAAGACTGCCGTCAAAGTCTCACAGCCATTGACTAATAAACTTCTAAGCATTATGTAGTAGGTGAACGTCTCTTCGCCATAATGATTTCCAAGGATTTGAAACATTTGTCCTCCCACGCGTAACATCCAAAACATGCGTAACACACACGGAATGTTCAATCGAATCCATTCGGTTTCGGCGAGCGCGGACAGACCATAGTTGCTTATGAAATTACGGGCATATTGATAACCCATATAAATTATGTTTATCATGGTGACGCCGTTAAACCAAATGACAAATTTACATACAGCTAACGGAAGAAGTGTTGCGAACACTGGTAGATGATGGAGCACTTGCGTCTGAAAAAACATGTACGTATATTCGATAACGTGCATATAAATGTAAAAATGGAATATTTATGTTTTATGATATCTGAATATAAACTATGAGAAATATAATGTAACATATTATTACATAAATTGTAAGAAATTTATTGTTAATCAAAGTACTCTGTACATACGCATATGCAAAAAATCTATTTTCAAAATGTTAAAACATGCAATTGTTTTAAATCCAAGTACGTCAAAATACATTAACAATTTAAATTAAATCGAAATACATTAAATTCAACTTACCGGGAGCGGACAAATGCCCAAAATCGACGGTGCCATAAAACTCAGTACAAGACATTTTTGCAGAGCTGGGTGTTTTGGTGCAAGATGAATATAACAAAAAATACTAGCTAATAAGCATTGTAATACATAATTCTGGATTATCAGGAAGCCTGGTCCTTCATTTAAAACGTATTTCAAGTTAAGATACAAAATATCATCAAGTATGCTAGTTGTTGATTCATGTGTGCTCACATATGTAATGATAGCTTTCATTGTACTAATATTTGACCAATAGGATATAAATATTGCTCCTACTGATATTAAGTATAGGTATACAATGATAAGATGTTTTGTCCACAACATAAATATACATATTGCAGTAATATATCCTGAAAAGTAAATATTTGACAGTCAACCATTGATTTTTATTTTATTTTGATTCCAGTAAAAATGTAAATAATCATTAGTTCTGTTTGTATTGATTCATGAATGCTTCATCAATTGTATAAAGTTTGCTCCTTTTTACAAATGCAATGACCCACAAGAATTAACCTTGCTACTTTGAATATCGATATGTCATTTTAACACTCCTAATAATCTACATTGCTTTAAGGTTATCTACCAAAAAACACTACTTTTCAACTATATTCTGGCTAATAGACAACTGCAATCAATTTCTGACTAATAAACAACTATAAAATCAGGAAATGTTACACAAATGAAATGCATAACATCGAAGAAAGTCTATAATCTATATAAGATAGTAAGTCTAATTTAACTAATTTTACAAATACTTTGCTTTCATCTTAAATACTTTACTTTGTTTTAACAAATACACATACAGAAAAATATATTAAAATTACTAATAATTAAATATAGAAATCATATGTAGTGTAAATATCTTACCTAAACAGCAGCATAGAAATTTTAATATAATTATGAAATGCATATTGTAAGCAAAGTATTCAAAACCAAATGAATCTAGAAACGAAGTAGATAATATCGAATCCACAATGCTGTCTGATACTTTTGATATTTTAAAATCACGTTCACTACTATGTAGCACAACATTGTCGCTAGATAATCCAAGTCCAATTCTAAGTAGTTCATCTATGATAAATAAAGGTGGAACTCTAATTATAACATCCACAAAGCTGTGCAACTTCTCTCGTATAGATGTATCCATTGTTTCTCAAGTTTCTGCTTTTGTAATACAGATTTCAAAGATGATATTTTGTTCTTAAGAAGTGCAAAAACAATTTTCCCAATGCAATTCTATTTAATTTAGTTGGCTCAATACCTAAATTCAAAATGTCAAAATGTTAAAAATAAATTAATATGTTTTGGTGTGTTCAATAAGCAATTAACGCTAAATTACACGTAAGCTTACCTCCAGAATTATAAAGTTTGTGGTTATCATATTCTCGAAACACACTTGTCTTAGCGAATAACTGGAATAATTTTTGTCATCAAAAATCGACGAAGCCGAGATGGTTCAAGTATTGTGAATTATAATTAGCCAGTAATCAACGAAGGAAAATAACGAAAGAATGATTTAGATACCGAAGATGTAGCAGAAATTCAAACTTTTATAGAATCAATGTATCGAACTCGATCCTGTTTTAATATCATATAACGGAGGTTAAATAATAAAAAATTTGTCGGCTATTCTTTTTCCAAAATTGTTGGTTATAAAATGAAACTAAATCGTTTTGCAGATATTACAAATAGGATTTTACCATCGTGCGAGAATATCGTAACAGCAGACAAACATACGCAAATTTTCGGTTTTCGAATTTCTGTCAAAGATGTTTTTCTTCCTACTCACTTCTATTCGTAATTCTTAATTTATGTTGCTCACCCGCGTCGACAACAACCAAAACACGTAAATCTGACAGCGACGGGATTTAGGCTAAACTACGTTTTTAAAATACGCGTAATTTTCCTCAACATAAAACGCTGTCGCATATACTTTAAAGGTTACAAAGAAACATGCACAAAGAATTTGAACGATTTGATCAGATGGCGCTATATTGCTTTTTCTATATACGTATGTACATACTGTGTGTATGTTTACGTTTAATGTGGTCTGAAAATACGTTATAAATTTATTATTATCATGTATCATTAAATATACGTATCGCGAATATTTGGCTTCAGCAATTAAAGACACATCATCATACAGATATACGTTATACTGTCAACACCTTAAAATAATAAAAAGTATGATCATTGAAGGATTTACAAAATGAAGTCATAACATTTCTTAGAAAATTATAATCATTTCAAGTTCATTATTGCGCGTAATATTATATTCCCGAGATATTATTCCCGAGATAGGCTATGAAGTAAAGTAAACGATACGTGCAAGACTATAATGTTCATTCAAAAGTTAATCTACCAAATCACGTGCTACATATCATCCCATAAATTGCGTCGCTCTTTAGCACTTAAATGTCTATGCGCAGCGCTATGTTATTGCTACTGCTTAGTCTTTCTGCTATTTCTTCAACTGTTAAACAAAATTTTGTTTCAAGTAGAGCTTCTAATCCTTCGATATAAAACGTTAGTACTCAATCGAATCTTAATTTATCGGAAAAATGAAAAACTTTGAAATTTTGAAATTTGGAAACCTAGATTAAAACATGTCCTGCATATACGACAAAAATATCGTTAACGGCATCTTTAATTGTATTGCCTTTTTTAAATTCATACAGCATGCAATGCAAAAATAAATTTCGTTAACGTTCATTATCTTTGATTTCTTTAAAAATAGAAACAAGATACGGACGTTATAAAGTTCAATAAAAAACGACATGATTCAGGGAACTTGATGGAAACGACAGCGACTTAATATACAACGTACATGCATTAGAAAAAAAAAGTATATATATATTTATAATTGTAGATTCAATATTGATAATTTTATTATGCAAATTCATAATTTTATTGTTAATAGTATCATGTACTCTTTATCATTCGCCCGCAAGAATAAAAGATACTAACTTTAATGATGCTTCACTGATAATGAAAGAAGGGGAGGAGTAGGAATAGATTGAAATCAAATTTCAATTGATTCTGGAAGCATACTGATCTCGGATGAAAATAATGGGAATACATTTCTAGCAACATCGAATATATTTCTCTCAGGCATTATATACTGTTTCACATGTAAAACTCATTTTCCTGAAAAAGAAAAAAGAAGAAAGAATACAATAAAAACACCGCGAGAAAATACTAGACTTTGAAGAAAGTCTAAAAATTTATACCGTAACACTAAGATTAAACTAAAATTAGACTAAGATTAGACTAAAATGTTTAGTTTTGTATTTTTTCATGTACACACCTGATATATTCGATGTTTAAATGCATATGTCATTTCTTCCCGAAATAAGATAAATAAATGATTATATCTTTGATCTCCCTCTGTCTCTATACAGGCATGCAACGACACATACGTGCAGAGTACAGAATATTCATACTGTCATCCGTTCAAAACTAGCTACCATGTAACTTATCTATATCTCGGCGCAATGTTCATTCGTTTCTTTGAATTAGTCGAATCTTAATGCGCTTGCATATACTACCGTAATGCTAAATTCTAAAACAAAGTGTCTTTTTTCATTTGTGATCTCTTCTTATAAATCCGCGTCTTCTTCGTCTCTTCTTTACTACGACACCGTTCTAATCACTTACGATAAATCTCATTGACAATGTTTGCGCTCGCAGCATTTAATTCAATTCTACTTCTTTTTATTGTTCCTTTCTCTCTTTTTTTTTTCTGCAAACAAATCAATCGCTATCTCGAATTTGAACTGCCACTCGCTTTTAGTAACGCTGGGCATATTTTGAGGCACATTATACAGTACAAAATAAACTCGACGATCTCAAAGATATTTGAATATTGGTGATGGGTAATCGAACATTTTTGAGATCCGTCCGAGCATTTTTTTTCAGAAGCAATTACGATCAGGTTGAATGGTATAGAGTCAAAATCAGGAGTGAAAATTATTGTTACTCGATTTCGACGTAGTTTTGCTCATTATTCTCATTTATGCTTTACATCATTCTTCTCAAGACTACCTAATATATATGCCTTACGCTTTCTTTCAATTACATCTTCATTCCATGATCTTTTACATTTTTTTCATAGCGTAAAATTCTCGTAAAAATCTGTACCGTGCAAACAGACGTTAAGTAATTTTGAATCCCGAAAAGAATTCGACTGTATTATCCGCAATTTCGTCCGCTGAAAGGATGATGAAGTGTACAATGTAAGATAAACAGTAAAAATGACAGTATTCTTTACGCATAACATTCTATGGCACGATTCTTCTTAACTCGACAATGGATACCATAATCGTTCTTTTTACCTAATTGCGTGCATTAGCGAGAAGAAATAAATTATGGAATTAATAACCGGAGAAAGTATATTTCACGCGACAAGTTACATATAGTCGATCGACGTTACGAAAAATTGTATAGAAACCAACATTGAAACATTACGAGTCCCGCTATTGTAGTTTCGCTTCATCGTACCTCACGCAAGACAGGTAAAAAGACTTTTACGTATTCGCTATAAAAACGCTAAGTATGGACTAATAATACATGGTACTTTAATAAAAATAGAGCTTCAACATTCGGCTAGTAATACAATGACGTTTATTATATCACAACGAGACAGGTCCTGCGTGCCAAAATTCTACTCTGCTCAGTGTACTTCTTTACGTCCTTTACGTCGATTCAGATTGTCCGATGCACGGATGCAGCGATGATACGACCAGTTGTAAGGCATGTTTTTAAATATTCAAAATGTCTTTCTCGAAGGGATCCATACATACGAGATCTAAATCTCATCTCCTCGCATCAAGCAAGCGGATACAAATTGCATTTCCTTTTAAATTAATTTTATACCTAAGTTAGTTTCAATCAATCGGATCCATTGTTGTTTTTTCATAATTTATTATATTTCATTAGTCTCATATTCATTGATCCCGTTAGCAATCGGATTTTACGAAGATTAAAAGATCTAACGGGAGCCCCGGGCTCTTCGTTGCATACTTGGAGTGTTTCGGAATATAACGGTTTTTCCGTAAAATTGTTTACTGCGCGAACAAGTATGGTTCTATTCCGGTATCTCAACACGATCATTTAATTCGCAATCAATTACATCATCATGCTATCTAGCTAACCGAACAGATCAAGTCGTCATCACCGTGACTAAACCTGCATAACAGTTAACAAAACAAACAAGTTACGCAGAGTCCCTATAATAATATCAATAATAATAATAATAATAACTATAATTATAATAATAATAGCAGTAATAATATTAATATTACTTAATTGTAAAAATACGTCTACGTTTTGTTCGAGTATAGAACGAATTTCACGGTTCCATCGCGTATTACTTTTGAAAACAAATTATGATTACAACTTATCGATTATGATTTTGCATTTTTTATTCGTGCGTCTTTTCACCTCCTATCTCTGTGAGTACACAACTGCCTAAATATCGCGTTACAAAGATACTGAGTAATAACCCTGGATTGGTACACAGTTATTACGTTTCATGCATTGTGTCTGCACGTGATTATTTGAAGATGGTTTTTCTTTTTTTCTTTCTCGTTAACATGGGAGTAACACAACTAAATTTCTTAAGCTGTACCATATCAAATGCATTTTTTACCATCTTCTTATTTTTTAATAAGATAAGTTGTATGAAAGCTATGTTGCAAGAAACGTAATAATATGTAATATTTCTTTTTTTAATTAAGTTGAACTTTGAAGTCTAACTCAGAAAATAGCTAATCAAGAATTTCCAGTACCTAAAACTTAATGCTTAAATATTACATCATTTGAATAAGAATGTGATTAGTTTAAACCATTCAAAGCACTTAATTTAAAATAGTTTTTTTTTTATATCACGCGTGTCTATTTTTGGCCATATAGCAGATCTTTCGGAGAATTAAATAAAAATTAAGGATGATTCACGTGTTAAAGTGAATCTCCTGTAATCATTTCCGCACAGCGATCATATATTTGTTTTTTTTTTTTTTATATATAAAATTATATGATTGCTTATATGGTTAGGAAACCTCGAAAGTCGTTTATTTGCCTATGACTCAAGAATTGTTATTTATACACGTGAAAATTATTAACTCTAATTCTCAATCATGTACAATTTAAGTCACCAATGTAAGGTATGTCTCGTTAAAGATAATTTTCGCTATCGAATTTTTTCCATTGATAAAAATGTTTCAATTTTATTCACCTTGATCGCAATCGATAATCCGCGCGTATGTTTCAATCACGCGTGGTTTCGTTCGAATTTCGTCTCTATAAATTCCACAATGTTAACGTTATATTCCGCTAATATATTTTACTCAGCACATATTTAATTTATACATATAAACTCTGCAAGCGCAGCTTACCATCGTCAAATGCACTTTTTAGTTTTATTTTAATTCGTGTACGAAATCGCTGCTTATATGTGTAAGAGTATAAGTGTTAATAAGTTGTCAATAAGAAAAATTAGAAAACCTGTATTCCACTTACAGTTATCGTAAGTTCCTTATATTTCTTGACTGAGTCCTTTCTTTTTCTTATTATTAGAAAGCGGCAACTAACGAATGGTGCTTTACACTCATACTCTTTACTGTTTAAAGTATGCAATGCATTGATGTTCATTTTTCTTCAAAGTTTCACTGAAAGGTGAATTTGTCTTGTTTTCTCATATTTTGACTCGTATCGGCGAATATTTGTTTTTTAACATGCCATGATAAGGGTATTTGATAATATATTTTATTTAAGAAATAAAGACACGAGGATATAGGCCTATTATTTAATATTATCTTTTACTAAGTTATGTATGACAACAAACGACTAATTGAAATAATTGAAAGCTCGGCTTTCATCTTAATGGTAACTGCTGGTATATTTTAAATGCAATTGTTAATAGTTATCAAAATATTTTTACTTTAAAATCAGCAACGAATTTGTTATATAAAGGATAGTTTTCGACACAAAAAAAATTTAATTTTGAAAATGAACTATCTACCGAAAACACAAAATTGTACTACGCGAGAAGTTATGAAAAAGAATACTGGATTGAGAATAAAATAGTAACGAGCTACACATTAATCTCACATCTCTTGGCACATATAATCATCTCTACTTTTAATTTTGCATGTCTAGGCATTTTGGTTGGCAAATAATTTATTAAGCAAAGGTATTATATGCTACACACATGTACCGAGAACACAATTATCGTATCTAGCGACTTTTAATTCTATGCAGTTGATCCTACTAATGCAGTTTCTTTTACAGATACCATTCCATACGTAGAAAAATCACCTATGTTAAAAAGCACTTTAAATTGTACGGTATCAAAATTTCTATGATACAAGCGAACTGAATATATTAATCTTCTATTAAAATATTTAAATAATAACCGCCAACACGAGTCTCTTGATTGATTGAACTGTACATTTTTCTTTGTCAATGGGCAATGATTCCACGTGCATTTTATTTGAACTAGCGGAATTCAATAAATTGGAGAGCTATGCATATGTCTTTGCTTGCATGCATTTATATACATATATACGCGCGACAAGGTGTTACGTGCAATTCTGTATGTCTTTGTGTGTATACATAGTGTGTATGAATATGTGAGCTGTGTGGACGGCGCTACGTACACCACTTTTCGGTCAGTCAACCATTGACATATTAATAGTTGACTTTCGTCAGTATAATTCAGACATCCCTTGTTCCACTGGGATTTTTTAGTTGAACGTGCCTTGCTCACGTCAATATGTACCGTTGAATGATCTGAAAACATGGAAAGCAATTTTTCTTATTATTGTGAATAAAGTTTATATTCTTGTTTGTATTTATAATCTGATACAACGTTGAATAGACATACCTGCATACAGATGTGCTAGAGTTTGTCTTGAAATAGGAAGAGATTATTCGTAGCAGCAACAGCTACTACATTTTCAGATGGATGCCAAGCAGTATGTAGTATCTTCTTATTGAAATCAAGGCAGTCCACGCTAATTTCATCCTTTTTACGTTTACCACCAGTACAAACCTTTAAGTAAATAATATATATTATGGACAATACAATAGTACACAGTACAATACAATAGTAATAGTTTATTAAATATTTTATATAGTTTTTGAAAATTTATACTTACTTTACGTGGTTTTAGAAGTGTTTTTGGTTTGGCAATGTCACGTGCTGCTTCCAATGTGAGATCACGTTTACTTGTACGATCGAATACTCTGAAGAAATTATTGTATGATCCTGTCATAATAGCAGAATCATTACCACTCCAACAACACTCGAATTTGTCAAAGATACAATCATTCTCATATAATGAACATAACTTTGATCTTAGGTATTCATGTACCTATAATAATATAATCGATTAATATTTTGTACTAGATGTATGAAAATTGTATTCTGACTTTTATTACATACAGGGTAACATTCAATGGGTTTTGTTTCCATTTGCAAATCCCACACTTTCACACTGAGGTAGTCTCTACTGATCATATATCTTCCCGAATTACTAAGTTTCACATCACTTATACTCGAAATTATTTCGGAGAAGAAACTTCTGTTTGTTGGATCTTCTGGTTCTTCAAAGAGCTTACTATGTTGGTCACAAAGCGCAGCAGATCTCATGTCACAGAGTCTAATTGTTCCTTTGCTACTACTATACACCAAGACGTTACATTCTGCCGGGTGAAATTCCGCGGCAGTTATTACTTCTGTTAGTTCCTCCATATTAGTTGGCTTAATGTCTACTATATCTGTGTATCATTGTTAAGAAAACAATATACTTTGTTATAATAAATTTATATTCAAGATGTATAAATATAATTCAGAAGTTATAAACCAAAAATAAAATAAATATTAAATGACATAGAAAAAAAAGGATACTAAAACTCTGGTCTGTGATTTCAAGGTGCCAAAGGTTAATTCTAAGATCATCAGCACTGAGGTATGTTTCCTGATCACTGTTAACACTTATACTGTTTATATGATAGGTGTGCGCATTGGCAAATATTCTCCTTGGGGATGCTTCTACCATCAACTCCATTGGTTTTATAGTTGGTACCTAGGTCAAAATACATAAGTATTCAATATATGATAATCAAAATGCACAAGCCTCATAATGTTATGTGCATATTTGAACTCCTTGATCTTCTCTTGAAAATATTTTTGTTAGAAACACAATAGTATAGGGAAAATTATATTTATATAGTTAGAAGTTAGAAAGAAAAACTGTAAAGAGTTAGTTAGAATTTACCACATTATACGTATAATATCACAATAATCTCAATAAAACTCATCAATACTCACCCTCAAGGAAGTGATACAAGCGGGGTCACGAATTGTACCATTTTCTTCTTTTGTATTATAGCCTTCTACTCTTTTATCTCGTTCACTGACTTTCCACAATTTAATTGTTTTATCATTTGTGGAAAGTAGAAAATGTGCTGGATTTTTTCTTTTTAACCACCTAATTTTGTTAATTTTTTCTTCTATCTCTAATGATTTCAGGTAATCGAATTCAGGTTCATGACTTTGAAAGGTGCTGTATACATTGTATTCACCTCTTCGGGGTATACTGTTTTTACTCTAAATAAAGATACAATGTTCTAATTATCTTATGGCCTTAAAAAAATATCCTAAATATTTTTTATTTTTTTCTATCAATTTTCTAAATCTTTCTTCTTTCTACAGACAATGAAACTATTTAAAAAATTTCATAAAACATAAATAAAGTATTCGAGATATTTATTCCTCTCAGTACGTTCAATGATTATCTTTAGAAATTTTCTAAAGATAGAAAAATGTAACATATTGTACAGAACAATCTGGCAATAATCCAATACTAACACATAAATATAATTTTTATTTAAAGGACAAATCTTTCTTTATTGAAAGCTTAAAGATTTTATAGCACATAAGAATTCTATAAATATAAAAGATTCATATTATTACAAATATACTTCAACTTACAACAGGATCCCTCTGAAAAATAACCACCCGACCACCTTTATCTCCTGTTGCAAGAAGATCGCCATCATGGTTAAATTCAACACATGAGATTATATCAGCTAGAACAGAACACAATACAAATAACTACATTAAAATGTTCTGGAATATTTAGAAAATATTTATTTAGAAGTAATTTTAAAAAGAAAAGAAGAGATGGATGAAAGAAGAAAAGAATACATCATAATACTTTATTACTAAATTAACATACTTGTGCAATCACTGAATGAAAATTGATGAGATAATATACACACATAATATATGTGCAACTTCTATTTAGAACTTACCTTCAGTGACATCGTCTTCTAATGTTCCTTTCACCTGTGAAAAACACCACTGTATGTCACCATTACCTAAAACAACATTAAAGAAGTTAAGTCGTTACACAAAAATTTACTTGAAAACAGAAGTATAACAATAAAATTATCAAGTATACAATACAAAATTCCGATTTTCAATACACCATAATGTATTCATTGTTGAACACGTAATACACATATAAAAAAATGTATTACAAAATAGATAAAAATCCCATAATGCTTATCGTTTGAATTACATCATGCGTTTCGAGCGTAGAACAGGTAGATGCACAGTGGTAAAAAGACGCGTAGAGATATATATTCTATAAACGTCCGCGGTTTTTTCTTTCACTTACGATACGCACGAGATTTGATCGAATTATCGGGTAAAAGCAAGAAAAGTGGAGCAAATCGATAAGGATACCGGGGATAAGGAAAGAGAAAAGAATGTAAGAAAAAATAATACCGAGAAAGTTGTGACTGTGAAACGTGATAAAATAAACGTGGAGGGACATGACTGAAGCGATAGCGTGTGTAGGTAGGGTGAAAAAGATAAGTTATA
Source organism: Bombus pyrosoma (assembly GCF_014825855.1). Taxonomy (NCBI): domain Eukaryota; kingdom Metazoa; phylum Arthropoda; class Insecta; order Hymenoptera; family Apidae; genus Bombus; species Bombus pyrosoma. The sequence continues at coordinate 3,448,483 of NC_057784.1, forward strand.
ATAAAAACGAGACAAACGAGAAAATATGCGTAAGTAAAGTGAATAAAGGAGAAGCAAGAAAAAAATGAAAGAAAAGTCGAGGGGAAAAAGGTAAAAGTAATCCTACTTGAAGTTTCGGCGCAATCCATCGTGCTTCTAGGCAGTCGCCACCGCCGCCGCCGCTGCCGTCGCCGGCGACGGGCGCATTTGGCCCCGCGCACAGCAAGTATCCAGAGAGTGGGTACGGGTGATTATATTTGAGGATGCGGAATTGACGAAGAAGAACGTTGCGTGCACTGCGAGCGCTGCGGATATACCCGTGAACCCGTGATAGTATCTGGGTCAAGGTTCAGGTTGCCGCGGCGCGGCGAGGCGGCCAGCAGGAGCGACGCACTGTTCGGTTCACGACGCGTCGTAGAAATACAGAGCGACCACGCATAGTAAACCGGTGCTCACGACGCCTTACTTACCGGCCATCTCGCAATTAGAGACACTACGCGACCAGAGAGAGGTTCGCACGCGAGCTCACTCCCGGTGCGAGGTCCAATACCGCCTACTCGACCAGAGATACGCGCGCGCGGCGCGCCACGCCGGCGATCAGGAAACAGGAAACCTTCACGATTGTTTACCACACTCTGCCCAACCTTTTTACCCTGTCACATATTCGTCCTTACTAGTCCGTCACTAATATGAATCCGATCACTAGCTTTCAATGGCGGAATTCACGAACGCATAACCGCACAACACTACTATGGCGTGACGTCACACCACAGTCAGGTTTCGCTATTCCGACAGTAATCGCCATCTTGATTGCGAAAACCGACTGTACACGAACCACTACGAAAACCACCGAACGCCGCCGATCTAACAGCGCCATCTGTGTCGCGCAAAATTTAAATTAAGTTTTGTAAATTCCCTTAAAGATTCACTTTTCCAATAATAATCAAAGTTCACTTGGGAATTACATGATAAGTTACAGTTTGTTGATCTTGATACCAATTTGTAGCTAAAATACTAGATAATACTTTAATATTACATATTTGAAAAGGGAACAAATCATAAATTTCCTAAAAATAGAAGATAAAAGCAGGAAGCTTAACTAATTTTATGATAATCGATATTCTTTAAATAATCCGGGGGATGGTAAAAATTTATGTTTAATCCCAAGATTAAAATGGGATTAATTGACAATCTATTTTAAATTTTAAAATTGCTGTCCTACAAAAGACAAAAGATATAACTTATCATGTTTTTCCCCTATGTTCTTTAATTTTAGGGGGCTCATAACAAAAATGGTCCTTGTTCATGTTTGTCTTTCTCTAGAAAATGAAAGAATGTTCTAATATCTTTGGATCAATACATTCAATTTTTGTTAACAAAATATTCATCGTATTATACAATTACTGTAGGTTTATCTGTAATTGTATCGTAGAACTGCATTTGATTAAGGCATAAAATTGTGAAATTTTGATAAAGATTGTTTTTATAAAATCGTAAAATTTTTATTCGATCATAAGTCAGGATATAGATCATTTCACATAGTGCAATAGAAAATGGAGTAGCTTTGATAAAAAGATTATACATAAAAGTATATCCGTAGATAATTAATTAAGATTGTCTAATTTAAGAGAAACTACTAATCGATGTCGACGATGAAGTTAAGAAAAAATTACCTAGAAGTTTTGATAGTTTCTCATGCACTTCTTCCAAAGAGAAAAACATAGGTACAACCCTGGATAAATGTGCAAAATTCCTGGCTGAGCGAATATCTGACATCGACCAGTCCATTTTTAGCAAAGCCAGAATAAGCTTCTACATAGAAAGATTTCCTTGCTACTTCTCGATTTCACTAATAAAAACTCGAAGAACTTGAAACACTCGGATCATATGCTTTCAAAGTCGAGGCGCGTCATACATTTTCAATGCGTTCCAAAGCACAGAATCGATTACAATTTACTTTAGTAGATCTCTTCGATACATTCTCGATATGGGTCTAACATCCGTCCTGGTTTGAATATTAATACTCTTCTTCCCAGCAGTGGATCGTTCGTCAACCATTTCAACTTTAATATTTCACATTGGAAGCACGATAAGTGTTTTCTTTCCTCTTGCTCGTTAATTTAAAATTAATCATTTGACTAAAAAAATATAAATAGTGTTTGGCAAATATTAATCGCAGGGACAATGACGTTAGTTTTCCCGGCATATTCTAAATTTACAAACTAAACTCGTATGAAGTACTATGTTTTTCACTTTGCTCACAGAAATTTGTAATTCAAAGTGAAGATTGTGGCAGCGCAGACGAGCAAGAGGAAACTTTGGGCGTAGTTTCGAACCGGTACTTCAAAGTAAAGAATTGAAATTCAAATCACAACGTATTTGCCACAAGAGGAGTTGTACGATGAATTTTTATTTAAAAAATTCAACTACACGATCAATAAACGAACGTGTAAAAACTAGGAGCACGCGAATTATTTTCTCATTCACTGTGTCAATAAACGAATTTTTATACTATCCGTTGGTTCGAACAATTAACCGAGGCTCGAATAGATTAAACAAATAAACGTTTCGTACGGCGCAAACGTTTGCAAGTGAAACGACTGTCTCGAACTGGTACGAAAGTGCATAAGCTCGTACGACACACGAAACTCTCGTTGTCGAACGTGTTAGGGGGAGGATGTTAATGAATCTGTAATGAACTCTAACAAGCGTGTAGAGCCGTTGCAACGTTTACCTGGACGCGATATTTGCTATGAATCAGGCGTAAGTGTGTTTTCGAAAAAGTAGACATCACGTGTTCTCGTGAAACGAAACTTTTTTAATATCCCATAAAAGTATCACTTTAATTAACGACTGAAACTGATTTGTAACAATAACAGTTGTATAATAATTCGATTCCAAACTATTCCATTTGAAAATATTAACTGAAATGATCAAAAAATGATTAAATTTTAACACAAAATAACATTTTTTCTCTGTATTATTCCTAAAGTTAAAACGATATAGCGGTTCGAAGTGATTCGTTATTTCTAATCGTTATTTTTTATCCTTGTTTGAAATAAAATTTGTTCAAACCTAGCAGACACTCATTGTTCTTACGAAATTTATAAGCTTCGATTGTGCGATAAGTTTACGCTCGAATGCGTTGAAGATCCGCTCGTATTCAGTATAGATGGTTGTACCTTTTATAGGACGTATTATATATACGAATTTTTTCCACATCTATGGAAAATCGATCGAATCGTGTGTGTGGTCAACAATGTTCAAAATTCATTCACTCTTTTGATATTCCCCAAAACAGAGTGTTGCACCAACAACCAGTTCAACGTGCTGTTTTCAAAAACCGTAACTGTAGATATTAGTTACAAATATTCGTTCTACTCACTATCATCAAGGGAATCGTCACACCTCAAGATATTCTCGATGCTTTGCATCGCTTCTTCGACCAAGGTTCTTTTGAAATCGATATTGTAGTTTCCGACGCTGATATGATCTCGCAAATTCATTCTCTATGACGATCCTTGCAAACCGTTTTCTCAAACGATATTCATCGCGATGAAAACAACATATTGTTATTATCAGGTGACATCGAGTTTACTAACTGACCGCTAAATGTAAACTGTGTTCGAATCGGTTCACATCGATACACTTGTATATGGAAAACAATTATCGACGATCGAACACTCATAACAATCGTATTACCAAAGGCATTCGACGAGCTTTCTTGAAAAAGAGTCCGTAATACAAACTCGTCGAAACGAACAAACTGCGTGTTAGAAGCTTCTTAGTTCTAACTTTTTCAATGTTAATCACCCGCTTGAATTTATAATTGAGACATTGAGAGTAAATGTGGACTCAGCAAAGTAACTGATTTAACTGAGTAACTGATTATCAAAAATAGACACGAGCGCAAGATATTCAGTGCAGCAACTAATTTCCCCATGTTATCTGAATTTGATCTGGAAAAAATGAATTTCACCATTTTCGTTTGATTAATAGAGCTTGGTTGGAATACATTGATCTAATAAACTCACGCGTAGAAAAAATATGGCTTACTCCACTTTTACTCTCAATGTTTCGATTATAACGAACCGTATAGAATCTTGTTCTTATCCATTCTACTTATCTCTATGAAAATTAACGAGCTCCAAATACTAAGCAATTCAATTACGATCGCAACTTATATGCAGCGCGTCTAGGAAACGCATCTATTTATTTCTAAATATTTCGATAAATTTCAAAATCCTATTTAAACGTCGCGACGGGAAAATTTGTTTCTCCACTCTGCTCTACCCCTATCTCTGCTCGAACAGAAATTACTATTCCCAGCCATTACACAAACATTTTAAGGCTCGGAGAGTTAATAATGCGTGGTACTGAAGAGAAGAAAGGGAAGAAGGGCGGGTGATGTAGAAGGAAAATAAAGAACGGAAAAAGATAGAACTCACCGACTCTCTTGTTCACAGCGGTATTGATCATGGAGCCAAGCTTGGTGAGGCTAGACTGCCTCATGATGTTGGAGGGGCTCTTCATCCGTTTTGACGGTGGTACCGGAAGCGGAGCGGTCTTGGACCTTGCCAGGATAGCACCGTTCCGGCAGTTTCCGTTTGGACTGGAGCCGGGGGGCCGCTGGGGCGGTGCCCCCCATAGACCCACCACCCCTGCGTGACGCGTGGTGGTATTTCGCGAACGTCAACTCTTTTCCACCTGTTAACCACGCTATTATTTCTAATCTCAACCTCCACTTTGCCTCAGACGTCACTGGAACAATACAATGATCACGCGAACGATTACTTTTTCGTGTAAATTTATGTAACGTTATTTGTTAGATTAATCAGATTAGCGAATTTCAATCGCCAAGTTTCCATTCACGCTATTGGAGATCGTCGGATTTATTTTTATCGAATCTTCGTTGTTTGTAAATTAGCAACACAGTAGGAAACGGCTGAGCGCTGGTTGATGAGAAATAATGTGACGTATAATCCTAAAATGCGGTGTTAATGCAGGCATTAAAAGTTACTTCGTTTGCTTTGCTAAGGGCAGATTGTTTCGCTTCATCCTTAACATTGCAAATCGCAGTTTGTTATTACGAATCAAAGAGAATATAGAAAATATATTCAAATAGCAGATACAGTACAGAAACTCATTACACAAATAGAAAGTTCAAAAACGATCTCTATGATCCGAGAATAGTAATGTAAAATAGTTGACTTTCTTTGGATTTCATAAAATTGTACCACTTGGATGGAAGAAGAAATAATAAAGAAAAAGTATATCGATCCGATTCTTGACATTCGTTTACGCAAGTGCAATGTACATCCGATAGATTTCAATAACGTAAATCCATTAAAAAAAAAAAAAGTTACGAGTGAAATGTAGCGTCAACTTCGTTCTCTAATGGGATTAATGAACTAACGGAGCTGCACTTCGACTCTCTCGATGTATCTATCAGCGTGTTTCAACAATGTTTACTATCACTGATGGAAATTTTCTTTACGGCGTCGTGTAAGCACCCGTAGTATCTGCAGAACCCGGAAGAAGTTTATGTGAGCGTTCACATGGAGGCCGGTCTTTGTACGCGTCGGCTTTTAATCTCGATTTAAGTGGGATATCACGTTAGCGCGAGGGGCGCAAAACGAGAATGGCAGCGGGGCCAATTGAAAGACGCGTGCGTGAATGCGTCCTTCTTCCGTGTAGGTACACCCTTGAGAGAGTGACGTCTGACGCGCAAATGCGTAAATATTATCAGAGGACCGGTGAAAAGAAAGAAAAGAAGGCAACAGGTAGCCGAACGTGGGTAAACTCATTTGAGCAGTGGCACGAGGGAGGCGCGAATACGACTGCGCAAGGGTTGAAACGGTTCTTTGGTATAGCTCGCGGCTCGTGTCTCCGATTAGATTGAATTCTTCTTCTTCTTCTTCTTCTTCTTCTTACAGATCACGCTTGAGCACTTGCAATTTCATTTAATAATGATGTCATTTGCGACATTGACATCGACGCCAGATGTAGGCGCCAATAGAAGATGCAAAGAATGCGAATAAACAGGCACGTAATTTATGCGAAGATCTGAAACGCAAATGTGACCTTAACCGAAAGAACACGAGCGTAGGTACACCCTTGTTCATAAGTATTGGAACACATATAAAGACTTGTGTAAATTTAAATTATTAAGAAATTCCTGACACGTGCAAAAATGATCTCATTTGAAACGTTGGACTATGAAGAATCTATGATATGAAATAACAGAAAGAAAAATAATTTTAAACGGTTGAACATCCAAACACGTATTAGCACGTTTATGAAAACTTACTTAGACAGATTTGCCAAATCATTAAGAAGTAAGTTATGATCATCGGACTATGAAGCACCGATATTTTGAGACAGTAGAATCAGAAATAATTTCAAATACAAAATATCAAATGATTTCACTCGCAAGCGAATAATTTGCTTATATAAATAAACCAATGCATAGATATTTCGTAGTAACATCCTCTAACCTTCGTGTTGCGCCGGTTGGATCACTGCTACACCGGTATCCTCCTCTATCAGCTTTCTACGTCACGCAGCCTATTAATTCGACGAAATCGACGAACGAGCCCCTCGCGCCGACCTGACGGCGGATGGAAATTGAAATTTGATTAACACCAGTGTCGCTTAACCTCACGTCAAACTTGTACCGACCTCCGGACACTTCGATGACCGAGGATGCTACTGATCACTCGCTAATGTCAATAAAAGAAATGTAAAACAAAGCCGAATGTGACGAATAATACAAGTGTCTTTCATATAAACTACATCATAATCCGATTATGTTCTACGAAGTTGCTATACTTGGCTATTGGTGTCAGTTATACTTGCGTACATATTTACCGTGTCTTAAGTTTGTACCACGAGTTTATTCATGTGGTTGTAGTATTTGCCGTGAGATAAAACCTTTAATTTGGAACGATGACGCGCGCGCACGCGTTTGTGTGTGTGTCTGTTTGAGCATATTCGAAGGTAATACCTTTGTTTTTCACGAACGAATTCTTCGGTAATGAGGCAACCAATTGCACGATGCAACTAAACACTCGAAATACCATTTCACCTTGAGCTATTGAATTTTTTAGTTCTGACACAGAACTAAAATTTACACACGACGAGGATGACGTATAAAAGTAGAGCGAAGACACCTTTAATCCAGAAGTACTGTCTGTGTACTGGAACGAACGCGACAGAATTAATGTACCTACCTTCAGGAATGGGGCAAGGTTAAATCTTTAGCGCTAATCGCTACTGCCGGTTAATCTTGCAATTTAAACGCGTTTAAGGTCATCGAGCTAATCTGCAAGTGGATCAGATTCTCAAACTAAATGATCTGCCCCTCAGTTTTCTACAATACTCCCCGTGATAACGTTCGTTTGAATGAGAAACACAAAAAACTACCCCTAGCTTCATTGGGAACAGGTTGTCTAGCTGGGTACCGAATGAAAATTTAATAACTCGAAAGCGAAAAGAGATAAATTTAACCCTCCAATTTCCCAAGCTCAGACTATAAATACCGTACAGAAAATTTACTTAATTTCTGCCTTTATTGAGACGAAACAACAGGGTTCGAAATACATGTGAAAGTTAAGGATTTAGCAAGGAGGTTGTCTTAAAGCATATATACGATATCTTCTATAGAATTTTTACTAAACATCTTTTACCATATTTCAATACTTTACCAAGAGAGTTTAAAACGATTGAATAATAAATAACCAAAGATCGTATCGGCACTACGATGATTTAACACGCTGAATAAAATTACCCATGCCATATGTATATGTAAAATTGGTTTGTACCTTTCAATTAAAAAGAAAAAGAAGAAGGCAAACGACGTTGAAAGCTACAAATGGTCCCAACTCGATGGCCAAGGACCGTATTTGATCTCGGTCTGACATTTTAAACAATTAAAACCAATTAGTGCTCGCCACTCTGTACACATTTAAAATGCAGAGAACAAAGAATAGAAGTCGTTGAATCCGTTTAACCCGACGCGAATTTTTTTTCGAACGCGCGACAACTTTTTAACATGGCTGAAAAAATCGTTTCACGACTATGGATTGGGAAGAGGATGAGCAAGAGGGGTGATCGCAGACGGGTGGTAGTTCGTTAAACCGGCGAAGTGTGCATGGCAGTGACAGAAGATCCCTGGCGTCTAGCCAGAGAATTTTCCGACTGCTTCTTAAGCTTGAAATTCATTCTTTTTGCGTAGGAAGTTTGTACTATGAGCACGCAACATCTCCCGAGTTCGAAATACTCGTTTATTGCGGTGGTTTCTCGTATATACAACCCTGAGATCGTTACAACAACTTTTCAACAATATCCCGACGTTCAAATTTTTAATTGAGTTTTCTCAAAGACGTTGAACTCGTCCTTTATGGGCGAACTTTATCCCAAGAGGATATTATGCTTATACGCTGACGATTCGAGGAAGAAATACTGTTGGAATTTTGCAAGTAGCTTCGCCGGAAGAGCAACGTGATTTTATTGCGACGTGAAACACGAAATGAACGAATTTCTTGATAAAATTATTTAACGCTGATTCGTAATTCATTCAGGGTCGAATTTTTCTTATTTACAAGAAATATTCCTTGTTGGCCGTTAATAAGAGAAACACATTTCTGGGTAGTTTTAGGTATACTTTTTATTTGACAATTTACGTGCATTCGTTGTATCATTCTTTGATGTTGATGAAAATCCTATCTAAGCATTTTTCTGATCTTCAGTCACGTATCGTTCATCACGCAACTTTATCGCTCGGGTCACTCGTCCCAGGTAACGCAGACATTTCATAAAATTGTAGTGGCGATTTAGGTAGATATAAAATTAAAAGATATAATAATAATAATAAAATAGATATAAAAAATCACGATTGCTTTCGTGTCAACGCTGTAAAAAAGAGAAAATAGCTTTGTCTATATCACGTTTACGATACGAGAGCTGTTCTCTGATTTCATATTTCCCTGTTTTATTCAGCACTTTGTATTTACAAGTTAGCACAAGCTCGAAGGAAAGTTAAAAAGGATAGGTCAAGTTCTTTAAATAAGAGCACTAGATCAACAACGATCTATTTTAGTATCCGAATTAAATGAATCGTTCAAAGAACGCGCGAGAGAAGTCACTTTAATTAGACTCATTGCTCGCGCTGCGGAAATTGAAAGAACGATTCCCTCTTTATATTTGCTGTATTTGATGGGACTTAGCTTTCTCGTACTATTCTATCGGAATATAAAAAGTCTGTGTAAAATTTTATCCTGGATTATACGACGATATTGCACGTGTGTTTAAAAGATGTTACGACTCAAAATAATTTAGTCCTTTTGAGGTGATTAGGTCGTGATAGGTGCTGAAGGAACATTCGAATATATTTAATAATAAATATTTATCAAACGTATATTCTTTGTGTATACTGATGCGCAGAACTCGCGGTTACTAATATCGGTTGCGATTCGCGATTAACAGTTCGACTACTGGTCGATGAATTGTGATGCGATGTGAGTTCGGACGATGATTGCGCGAGATGCCGAAAACTTGGATTGATGATTGACTCGGACCGTAACGACCGTTGTATGACGACCTGTATGTAACGACTGTGTGCTAACGACTCACTTTCTGTCAAGATGCTGCTGCGAAGGAAAACTGTGATGGGGTATGTCTAAGGATGCGAGATCATCGGATTCGTTGAGGAAAGCTTTGGTTCGGAAAGTGAGGGAAATGGACGTCGTTGTTAATTGGTGAATTTTTGTGTTGGTCGTTGGAAAAGAATGCTAACTGCCCTTGAGAGAAAGTTGCTAGCGGGAAGCATCGTACGTGAGAAAAAACAGATCTCTCGTGTCTGCCCGTAGTAAGTGGTAGACTTAGGGACTGGTAAGACAAAGACTATTTGTCCTTTAGCTAAAATAAATCCTAAGATTTATAGCGGGTCCTTAGGCTAGCTGAAAATATTTTGTACGAATGTATCGGCATCTGGCAATCATCTTGTCCGCAGAAACAGGATCTTTGTGTAGCGAGCCACGGGACAGAAACCGTTGGAAAGTTTACTGTCGAGTGCCGCCACACTTTGTTTAAAAAGGAAACACGAAAGGGAGATTTCCAGGGTTAGATGTGGAAAATTACGAAAACAATATTTAGTAATTGTTCCTTGATGCAATGCAAATTAAACGTATACATAATATTTTTGTAAGTTTCTAAATCCTTTAATACTTCTGCAAGCTAACTTTTCGTCTTTCTTGAAAAATTTGTCTGAGCCGTGACACTTTTGAAATACTCGCGCGATATGATACCGCTGAAATAATGAAATTCTAAGGATATCGCGTTTAACCTCTAAGTATCGAACCATCTTTAGTTTCTTGTCCCTTGAACTCTTGATTAAAAACCCTCGGCAAAGAGAACGATGACAATAATGACGGCGTTGCGACGGATGAAAAGGTGGAGACGGCCGACTATAAAGGTTTCCCTACTTTACTTCTCGATTCATGTCGGGCAGAGATCATTTTCGGGGCTTTTTCACCTTTCAATTTTCCATTTTCTAATTGTCATTCCTCTCGACTTGCCGACACCGGCTAATATTCCATAGATATTTATTAATGTCCCTGTTAATGGAACGACAAATCCAATTGCCATTCGTCATTTTTCGAAATCAAAGCAACGAACACAAAAGATATTCGAAGAGTCTGCGCGGATCACTCGAGCATGACAAAACGAATTCCTCTTTTTCACTGCTGGAAAGCAGACACGATCGATAATCGTGCATGTGGAGAGTTTAACCTTTCACTTGGCACCTTTAATTATTACACTGCGACGAGAGGTAATCCAGCTATCGTTAAACGTCTACTCGAGCTCATCGACACGTTGCCTCGTGCTTCTCAACTTCACAAACATCATCGTACGAGCATTGTTATTGCGTGTAATGGACACAGGAAGTGGATTACTACATCTGCTTCTCATAGCTATAAAACATTCCAAAAAAAAGCTGCAATTTTTATACATTGTGGTTAATATGACAATGAAGGAGTTTGATCATGATAATTTGATATTACTCAGCACGAGATTTCAGAGATAACGCGGTCTCTTTCAAACGCCACGTTAACTTTGGTTTATATTCTAGTTGCTATGCAGTGATGTAAAGAAAAATAATTTGATATCGAAATTGATCGACGATTAATAATGGATGTGTATCGAAAAACAACTTATTCCTGTCTGTAACAAAAGAGAATTAGGCTTGAGTTAGGTTTAAAAAATATCAACCTTTCGAGCCAATTACACAAGGCCTTCCTGTACAATGATTTACTGGGTAATAATATAGTTCGTGGATGGACAAATAAAATGGTAAGTTGTAAGTTGTCGATTTTTGCTACGTGAGTGTACTATTTCACTTTCACTGGCAATATTAGTCCAGGTGTTCCAATGCTTACTATGTATGTATGATAATGTACGAGACAATGGTAATATCTTTACTATCGCATAGTCTTTGTTTCCGAGAAAATCGCCATGCCTGTATCGACGAGGTTACCACATCGACATTATTATTCTTATCAGGCTGTTCATATACGTTCTCGTAGCCTTCAAAAGGGGCAAACTGAGAAAGCAAAGGCTACTACTAGTGGTATAATCTTTTCTCACGACCTACTGACTATCACGATAACTCCTACTTACGTACCCGTGGCTCTCCAACAATTTTCACTTAGAGACCAACATAGGAAGACCGCGACGAGTCACATTTCTTATTTTTTACAGGCAAGTAATTGCAAATTTCAACACGTCGTCAATTTTCTTCAAAATTGTCAAAATATTAGAAGATTTTAGTACGTCGAAGGTACTAAAGTATTGCTTGTCTTGATAACTATAACGTTAATTTATTGAAACCAGAAAGAAATACGCTACTTCAACTAAACTTAACAGTTTTGGAATAAATAACGGATAGAAATTATGCCGATGGCCCAGGGACGTTACAGTATATTAGGCTCGTGTTTCACAGACGAATGAATATCCACGATATTTACCGGGATAATCGATATTCGGATAATCGATGTTCTACTGTACTTAGTAGTTCCGCGAGTCAATTTTCGTTCCTCTTCTTAAGTGGAACGATCCAACGGATGAATCGTTCATGTTTCCTTTCATTTTCTATGACATTTAATACCAGGATCCATTCTATGGAGAATGCATTGGCTTACGTTGCATCGGGGTGGAACATGCACATATTAAAAAATAACGAGAATAAAGTAGGAACCCCGAGGCCAACAGACACGAACGTTCTTCTGGAATAGTGGGTCAACGCTCAATGTTAAAGGGATCATAAAAGTGTACCAGTAGGCCATCCTGGTGAATCCTTACTACGGATCGTGTGAGTTTTTGTAGGTTTTCAACAGGCATACACGATTTTATGCGTATCGCGGAAGTCGGTTGTTGGAGCTTCGATCGAATTGCAAATTCGAATAACGACGAAACAACTAAAGAATATGTTTCCTCTTTCAAAGTGTAACTTGAAGAAGGTTGGAGCTACCAACGACCGAAGTATAGAAGTTGAAATCAAAGTGCGAAGTATATAGAAAAATATATTACGCAAGAAGAAAAAAACCGAAAAATACCAAAAATGTCAATGCATAAAATAATATACAATTGGTGTACTATACGTTATTGCATTACTATACTCGTTATTATTAACACTGGAACTACCACACCAGTCAAATTGTCTGGTCTTATAATTTTATTTCAAAATTCCTACTTCATGTTATATTTTTCCCCTGCAATGATGATGACTTTCGCAACGATAACTAAAAGAATAATATAACGAATTTTATTTTGTTTCTTTATGTATTCAAACTGAAAATAACTTTGTATCAAGGCTAATTATACCAACACCAGTGAAAATGACTGATACTTGTCAAAGTGTAAGAGGGTCCTGCTATCTGTTTATCGAACCCCGATCAACCAACCAGTTTCCTCGTTTTCTACAATTTGCCACATGTTTTTAAAATATTTGTTGCGTATCATTCGATATGACGATATCAGATATCAGGAAAATTTCGGATCGATCGCTAGATCGCTAGATGTTAACACCAGAAATACCATAGCAGTCAAAATGACTGGTTCTACAATTTTATAAATTTATCAACCCTCGTTTAGGTATCAGAGTCGCAGATGGATTAATAATACCAAAACTGTATTACATAACACGGGATTCCTTCTGTAAGAACGTAATAAATCAATAAATATAAAAATATTCTATTATTACATATTTTTTTAGTGGTTGGATAGTTTTAGTGCTAAGGTATCATAGCGAGGTGCGATGTATATGAAATTTAATCTTTTATAGTAAGACAGAATTATTTTCTAAAGTTTGATAGAACTTTGATATTTATAAAGTTATACTATAGGATTTGCCAGAAGCAACATTTTAACAAAGTTAAAGTTTATAAAGACATTGGACGTGCGGGAAAGTATTATCATGGATCGTGAAAGCGTGATATACAACGGAGTGTGTAATCGCAGTTTCTTCGAGTATCGGAACGGTATCAAACGTGTTTTCGCGCCGTTTCGTCTTGAAGTTTCACTGTTTCTCACTCGTTAGTTCGCCGGTTGTCGTAACAGTTCGTAACAACCTCTTGTTACGCGACCAAGTTAAATTGAGAACGGATAAGAGTATGCGAACGACTGGGATGGAGCGGGTTATTCAATTGATGGAAATCCACAGCAGGATGCGAATATACGCTTTGCGATCGAGATCATTTAAAATGTGCGAGGGAAAGTCGTGCGGTACCTTCGAAGCTACTTCCATAAATAAATGCCACGATTGTATTAAATTGCATTGGATCGTTCAATAAATTTTAATAATTCAAACTGTTCTGTTAAATCGATACTTGAGAAAGATTTATCTTCGTATACTCCAAATCACTTTCATAAAATTCCACATAATTCCATCCGCTCCAGTCCAAATTACAAAAACATTACAACAGAAAAATTCAGGATGATCGAGCACAATTTTTCGCTATGACAATGTTCCAAATACGCATTGATGTTTACCCATTAATAATCGCTTAAGCTAAGAAACAACCAAAAATCTGCCCATCATCTTTGTACGGTTACGTTGCGATAAGCAAATTACCGTTTCTGTCGTCATCTATTGGTGTCAATTTACGACGGTTTGTAAATTCGACGAACGAGTTTACCGATTAATAAGCACCCATCGAAAACCCAGCCCATCTTTGTGTAACCCGATTTCAGCTGCGTCAAAGGAAAGGAAAAATGCTAGCAAAGAAAACTCGCGAGTTCGAGTTAGTCGCGAGACGTTTGTGTGGGTGGCTTTTATTTTTCGGCTGACGCTTGTAAATGGTTATAGCAAGCTTTTATACGTGTAACGTATACACACGGGGATGAGCTTCAGCGCTGTCAGCGAAGTAAGAGGCTCGACGCTGCTGCCAGTTGCTCTACAAGCAGGTGGCCTAGATAATTCGAGTGGTAGGTCTTGTACTACTGTACTTGAGTACTGTCTGCTAGCGTTTCTGTAACCGTGGTATAAATATTCTGTAACCGGTCCCAAAACTTTCATTGCAACGCCTTGTTAATTCACGACTCTTTTCCGTTTAAATTCGTTAAATTCACTATCTGCCAATTCATCGTTCGCTAAGAGAACGCAAGCTGTCAAGGACGACGAATCTCTATCCCTATGGTTTCACGAGGTTCAAAGAAACGTTTGTAGGACTATGACAAGATTATATTCTTTTGAATTGTGGACATTTTTGTAAAATATTGCGTCTGATTTGTATAGCGTACTACCGAAAAATTCAAATATTATTTCAATACACCTTTCGTATCTTCACAAAACAGTTACTTTATCTATTGTTAGCTTCTTATTGTTTAAGTTGATTGCTTATGTTATTCAATAGTATCGCGTTTACGTAACATCGATGCATTTACTTCGCTGTCTCCTCCATAACTAGTTTAGATACAAATTCTTCCTCAAATTTTGCCGATGCAAATGATTCAATTTATGTATAATAGAAACAACTAATGCTAAAAATGGGTAAATGAATGCATGATAATGCATTCTTGATTATGATAAAAGAAAAACGTTCTACGCGCATATATGTATGTGCGTCGAACAATTAAAAGAGTTAAATACAAGTATTTCGATACAAGATTGGAATTCCTTCTTGTGCAAACCACTGTGAAAATACTGTTTTCTTTGGAAACAGTAATAAAATAGTTACTACTATTGATATTCGCGATATTAAATATGCATAGGGATCACAAGTGAACTACATGCTATTTCAGTTGATTAAAAACTTGTCCGATTTATGTCTAAGGACAAGTGGATATTTTAAGCACCGATGGAGAGTACAGAACTGTGTACAGATTCGACAAAGCTCTAGAAGATTATACGATGGAAAATTATGCGTAGCAGAGCTAGTATTTAACTGGATATGCAATAAATATTTAACCAAATTCAATTCTATTGTACTTTGGGTACTAAAATAGCATATAGAATGGAATACGTTTCTCGCGTAGCTCTGTAGATACTGTGCTGGATAATCCGCACGGTTTATACAGCGTGATATTTTATGTACAGAATGTGTGTGGTAATGGTCTTAAGTTGCTTGTAATTTGATACGATGGAAGTGGAAAAGTTGACGAAACTTTTAACGTAACAACGAAGTTGAACATACAGGTATCATTGTATGCCAGGCACTCTTTCACGCCGTCAACGAACTAATTGTAAGGAAATTAGTGTGCTGCCAATTACCGTACACGCTGCTGACCCAGTTGCTTCAAGTGGTGTACGCAGGTACACAACTCACGTCGCACGACATGCATTAAATTAGCAAACAAAAAAAAAGACGACAAAAAAGGATAAAGAGAGAAAGCTTTTATCTTTCCGCTAAAGTAAGACTACTTGGTAATTTTGAAAAATTACCAGACTTCTTATTTGGAACCATAAAACTCTGCTATATCTTCCATTTTTCCTTCTTCTCTCCTCCTCTCTCTTACCCTGGTATTCTTTTCCTTTTGCTTCTTTCTCTCTTTGTTTATTCGTACTACGAAATAGAACAAACAAGTGAATAATTATCAATTAAAAAGAACAATCTTCACGAGGCGACAGAATAATCCTTATGAGAATCATCAGCTCCCTTTTCTTCCTTTCATTTTTACTTCTTCGTTTGCTCGTACGCTCTCCTAGCTCTTCCCTTTTTCTCCTCTTATTTTACAGAAAGATATTCCGATAGATATAAAAGGTATAAGAAGATACAAAAAATGGATGATAATATAATAAAACTGCTTGAAAAATGGTCGGAGAAAATAAGATAATGAAATGATCTATCACAGATAATAATATGTAACATATCATTGTTCCACGACATAATAAAAAAGATATTCCCAAGCGCAACATTTCCCGCGTTAATCATGCGCATCGTATCGGGGATAATATTACAGAAAAGCGGAGAGTAGAAGAGCTAGGTTTGTGGTTGCCTCGGTGAATGCAGATCACCCAGGCATTTTCGTGCATACGGTGATCATCGGCCCGTTAATCGACTCGGAAAGGACAGAAATTTGCTACGGTTAGACGATTTCGGCGATAACTGTGCCCATACGAGTTTCCCGACAATCGTGATAAATCGTAAATAGCACATTAACGGTGATAAATATCGATAATGTTCAACCGATACCTCCAACCAATGAATCGCTACGA
Source organism: Bombus pyrosoma (assembly GCF_014825855.1). Lineage (NCBI taxonomy): Eukaryota > Metazoa > Arthropoda > Insecta > Hymenoptera > Apidae > Bombus > Bombus pyrosoma. The sequence continues at coordinate 3,465,176 of NC_057784.1, forward strand.
TCGAACATATGTATTTGTTCTATAGAACAGAAATTTGTAACAAAGTTTCTAGATCAACGATGTACAAAATTTTTCTCTCCCTAATGTTTTTACGTGATGACTACATTATGTGAGCCGCGTTATGCATAAGGTATGGTTGTCTTACATCGAAGGCCATAAGTGAAGGAAATTTTTGCTTACAAATGACCGGAACACCCAAGTATGCATCGATCTAAAACTTTAATCTGCGCCTGCCCTTTAAACTTTCCCGCAGTGTCTTCGACGCTGTACAAATTAGTCGACCAGAAGTCAGTGTATCTTTCAAATAGTTTAATCGTCGCTGAATTAGGAGAGGAGAATCCCTTCTAAAGGGAAATCTCTTCGAACCGAGAAACTCGAGGAAACGTTTCGCGTCTCGCGGACACCTTCGCAAACCCGTTCACGATTTTCCTTAAGCCTCGGCAATTTCCGGTTCTCCGACCCGAAGGCTCGAGATTTCCGTTTTAAATCCAAAGCCAACGTTCCCAAGATTGACGAAGCTACGGCTGTTGTGCTGTCATTCATACTCGGTATCCTTCTGAGAGATCAGTTAATGACATCGTTTCTCCGGACGAACAATAACAAGTAATACAGTATGTACACGCGAGACGAGAAAAGTCGGAGAAAATCCTAACGACGCAGAAACGGCAAGATATATGTAGGAATAATTACTGTTCAAGTATTACAAGCGATTTCATTATAGACAATTAGCGGCTGGAATTTTTGCCCGTTTAAAGAATTTTGTATAATTTTGATAAAGTAAAGCTTTAAATTGATACATTATGAGTTTCAGTAACTTTCGTATTAATAACTTTATAACATATTGGTAATAGTTAAAGTATATATAAATAGTATATAAAATTTCCTTCCTCCATCACCGTACACTAATGTAACCTTCTCATTTTAGAAAAAAATTGTATTATGTAGTACTTTATCTACGCTTGCTGACTGTTGTTTTTGAGCTCCTCAATTCTGCAAGATAAAGCAAACACAGCTACGACACAGAGCTGTGGAATTATTTGGAATTTCCGAGAAGCTTACAACTTACGACCAGCGTCGGCGATTATTTATGATTCAACCCTAATAAATATTAATAACTGTGTTACGTAGCATGACATTTAAGATATCATAGTTATGATTCTCCGTATATTATTTCAAATCTAAAAAAAGAATTACAAGTATTTGTTATGATGACTGAATGTTATGATAACTAAAAGATATATATATGTATTTGTATGAAATGGTAAGTTTCCTCATAAAAAGCGAAGGTAACCTTGTCAACGTCAAAAAAAGAACTGACAAAAAAGGACTGACAAAAAGTGTATGATCATCTGGAAATTCTCTTTAGAGTGCGTTGTATACTCGTAGACGCAAAAAAATGTATGATCGATTCGCTAATGACAGAATAATCTAAGCTGATCACGTTGCGTGCCTAAGTCCAAACGAAAGTTAAGCGTTTTATGAACACAGAACACCATTTCGCTAAAATCATTTTATCGTAAACAGTTACGTGTGGACCATTTGAAACGGTTTATCTAAAAAAGCGACTATTATTTTACCATCAGCTCAAAAGTTAATAAATTACTACTTACAACATAGGTATATGTATTCTCAATGTTACCTATAATACTTTTTGCAGCTACTATACGCACATCACTAATTTGCATATTGCATTAAAATTCAAGTTCTATCGTTATTAGATCGCTGATGTTTATGCGAATTCACATTTTTCACAACTAAATTCACAACTAGAAAGCTAGAGGCTAAACAGAGATCCGTATCGTTCACTGAGCATCAAAACGACTGCTGTGCTTCTAGCTAATATCGTACATTGTACACATCGTTTTGCACGACGTACGTTCCGTGCAGTTTTAAATTTCCCAGAAATGCATAGATATTCGCGATCTGGTTACTAGAAATTAGCTGAAACGTCCAAACACTTATCAACCTCTTAGATACGGCTGAATTTTGTGCGGAGCTGTTTCTTTGTACGACACAGTTCGACGCGAATTACGTGTAAACGATGCAGCTCTGCAATGTGCGACGGATAATACTGTTCCTTACGCAAGCACATTGGAGCGAAGTTTCTGATAGCTGAATTATAATTTTTCTTAAAGATATGATGCATATACTTTAGCTTGAATAATTTACTTTAATAATTTTCAAATCGCTCTTCGTTTTCTATTTTGAAGCGACATTTTGAGGTTGAAGATTCTATCAGCAAGTTAAAAAGAACACCTAATTTATATCAACGAGAAGTAACAATCGATACCTGACACTGGCGTATCAAAAACAAAGACTATATATTCTGTCTGTATATTGTTAACGCTGTTATCAAACGTCGTGAGGGCAAAAGAAGTGTGAAGCAAAACAAATGAAAAAGATTTAGTTCGAACGGTGAACGAATGAGTCAGAAGAGTGAGCCACTATAGTGGCGCATCGTAATATAACATCGGCGAAAGCCACTATAGTGGCGCGTCGTACCTAAGAGGTTAAACAGTAAACACCGCGTAACAAAGGATCAACGATTCGAATTTCGTTACGTTGAGGAACCATCGCGCCGTCGAAGGACCCTTCGCAATCGTAACGCGAAAGTTGGAGAAGAAAGAGAGATGAGACGGACGAAATAACAGGTGGGTCGTAAGTAAAATTAAGGTGGTTAAAACATCTGGCCGCTGGGTAACGAAGTGATTAGCGTGCAGCACGACGACAGAGGCAAAAGGACCGTTGTCAGCAGCTGACGTTACAGCGCAGGCAAGCAAGAGCGAGGAGTCTCGAGATCGAGGGTTGATAGAACTTTTGCGAGCTTTCCATGGATTTCTAGTGGCCACCCGTCTGAAGGTGTGTCTATCTTCGGCCTACCGTACTACGCGCCAACTCGGCTTCGACATCGAGATAGAACCAGCTTAGACAGAGAAGGAGAGAAAGAGAGAGAGAGAGGCAGAGAGAGAGAGAGAGAGAGAGAGGACCTTTCGGATCAATAGGTCGTGGCTTTATTGACTCGCGAAACCGCGTGCCAAAGAAACGCAACGTCGCGCCGCTTGCACCGTTAATGCACGCTGCCTGCAATTATCTTGCACTTCGAACGAGCACCCTTGTCGCCGTTTATTTCCTTTTATTAACTCGTAACGAAGTTGCGAGACCAAACATCAGAATATCTCTTTGCATTCTTTTTCTGGCGCTTGTGATGAAATTATTTGAACAATTGCCGTCCATTGATATATTATACGTGTCATATGGAACTTTTTGAAATATCGTTAGCACCGTAACGAGCCTGTCAGGATTATCATCATTACGTGTAATCTGAAAGCAAATTAGAGATGTATGTAAAAATTATAAAGTTTTTATGAAAGTTTATTGCAAATATGCGCTAGATAAAAAATTAGTATATGGTATAAGTGATCGCTTTAAGCGCACGATCAGTGCGAAAGACGATCTCATTAAAAATATCGAGATTTTGTTAACATTGAAACAACCGTAGATGAAATACAGAAAGATAAACCTGTGTCAAAATGGAAGAGCAACCTTTCGTTCAAATATATTGTCAAAAATCATTCGAGTTCTCGATAATTTCTATGTGAAATAAGATCTCTGGATTGAAAAATGTCGAGTTGGTTATTTGAACCACTCTGATGGTCTTAGTACTAATACAGCGAATAACTGAATATTTTGTCAATTTTATGATACGTGTGTTTGTCAAAACTGAATCTTCCACTTCTATACACATTTTCATATTCCCTGCAAACTACGAATATGACCGTAATATGCAGTCGTATCGCGTTGTATGTCATAGGAAATCTTTTATATATTCAGAAACGTTTCTATGAGTGTTCAAATACTTTCATAAACCACTCTATATGCTCTTGTCACGCTATAAAACAAGTATGACAGAAGCGTGAAAAATTTTTCGCTTCGAATTTTTCATACGCAACCGAAATACGTAAGTCACGGGTTGGACAGCGCGCGTTCATCAAGCGCGTTCATCAAGCTCAACCCATAACTGGACTGTTAAGGGGTTAAGGTTAAGCCGATTGCTAGGCAATTTATGCAAGTAGAGTATAACAACACGCGACAATAGAGAATTTTTCGCAGATAATTTTCATACTTTAAAGCCCACATTACGCATTAGCGAGGGTCTGTTTGATAAATCCGGTTTTGTTAAAAATCTATGGTTTAATTAAAATTTCGTATAAGCTTTTTTACTTTTCGTTTCGTCGACCGTTCCATCCGCTTGCCAATAGGAGAAAACAATGGTTGGCTATTCGCGAAAAGAAGTACGACGGCAACAATGGCAATGTGTTAAATGGAAAAAAGATATTCCAATTTTTCCTCGCATATTGAACTTGCCCAGCTGCAATAAACTCGCAGACTGCCGTTTCGTCCGTTTGTTTTTATTTCCACGAACCGTGACGCGTTCTCGCTATCCACCGTCACGCGAGATTTTTAACAGAAAGCACTTTCACGCTTCGAGATCGGTATAAATATGTATAAATATGTATAATCGTATTAGCCAATTTGCGGCAGCAGTAGATATGGATATCGGTAAAATACAGGAGAATCGAAAATGTTGCTAGCTAAAAACAATAACCGAATAACGAACTTTGATCGTTTGTTTAAAAATTAATATTATCTTCGAATCCAACAGATAGTACTCAACTACCGACCATTGATATTTGCTTAAATGTATTACACATAATTGATTATAATTGAAGCAATATGACAAAAACGAATTGGCATTAGGTAACCGTATTTTTTAATAAACACTGATATTACCAACAACGCTTATATATTTTAGATAATTGCAAACACTCGATTGTCTTTCAATTTTGCAGATGTAATGGTGCCAATCGTGTCACGTTATAACGCTAGCGAAATTTCAAAAAGTTTCGTATAATGCACGTGATATATTCATAAAATAATCTCCTGATAAGTACTCGAATACTTCCGTAAACCATGATATATACATGTGATATATATAATACTTGTGAGTGGCTGTCGACGAAGTTGTTAAAGATGTTACAACGAAACTACTCATCCAACATGCTCGTTACTCCGTAAAGTGATTTAGTTGGAAATAAACGTAGAAGCATCGCGCTCACAAAGAACGTTCGCCGTCTTCCGTCGATTTATCCCAGTCCTGTTCATCTTTGATAAGCGGTTGGAACTGGCTTTCAATGATTCCACTAAAAGGCTGCGTAAATTGTGCAATTGCTCTATTACGAGGCACTCGAACGCTATGTGGAACCTAACGCGTACATGCTAAATATTCACAGACATTAACCGAACGGATACTGACGAATGTGCCAGCATCTTTCTCGAAGCTATAGACGACCTATAGACGAAATAATGAAGTTTACCCGCGGCGAACGTTTTTGCCATTGTGAATTCACAGGCGAAAGCAAACTGAAGTGATCATGTAGCCACAGTGATCATATTATAGGCGAATCCGCGAGTTGCTAAATTTTGTAGAGTGGTTAAAAACAACTCGGATAACATCGTCGAGGAGAAAGGTGCAAGTAGGTGCGATAGAATATTTTACAAAAATGAAACGTTATGTCGTGGCATATTTCAATGTACTGCAACTCTGGGAGACGAATTCTTAACAAATTCGTATTAATTGAACCTTATTTTCGAGACGTACTTTGACCGGAGCATCCCTTTGTCTTTCAGAGGAGCGCGAATTATCAGAAGATAATGAATCTAACCTATTTAGAGAGGAAGAAACTTCAGAAGTTCCAGCGACTAATGCCCAGATGCAAGAAGCTCTACGAATTGTTCGTCGTAGCGTGCGATATAGAGCAACAAAGTTCGAGAAGCATTATGACTGTGAGAATTATATTCAGCAGCTAATAAACGCAAACAAACAAAAGCCGATAAGTTTTTCAAATAAGTTTTATATTGTTTTCGAGAAGAAAGAAAGCTAAGAAATGTAGCATAAACGTGTATTAATTGTACAGTTTGTGATAAATATAAGTGGTAAAAACGTTATAATCGTTTGTAATAAATTGAGTTCAATAACAAAAATTTGTTATCCTCTGTTTAATGTTGACAGCCGGTTATTCTTATCAAAAATTGCAAGTCCCAAAGTGATCATAATGAGCGGGTTATAACTACATCTTGTACATAACGCGCGGCGGTCAACGTGTAATCACCCAGACGAGGTTCACGCTATCGATTTATGCTTTTGTGCGAGCAATTAGACGTAAGCAGCAACGTAAAAGCGAACGACAGATTTTCAATATTCTTTTTTCGTCATATAACGAATTATATTATGTAAATGGGGTGAAACAGGCGTAGTATCACGAACGCTGTCGTATTCATCGACATCATGTCGTTTCCATAGTAATATCAGCGGGATCGTTGGCTCCTCCGTGTCGCAGCTTTTGCAACCAGGTCGCCTTTGAGGCAAAGTATCACCTTCCCCATGGAAAGTGCGTTCGACGAGGGTAAACTATCTGAAAGCCTGCACTTATATCGAAATCAACCGCTGACTTGATCAGTGGGTCAAGGAGAGGATCATGGGTAAGTACATTTGGAATTCAATTTGGATTTACGAGCTAGCCGTCCATTGACGAGTGGAAACGCGTGAGCATCATGAAGAAAATAATTTCTAGCGTCTCATAACAGAAACGAGTCTTGTCAAATTATTTAGGTAACTGAAACAATTCCCTAAACGAATTTTGTAACAGAACATTCTGAGAATGAGTTAATCTTTAAAAAACAAATTAAATAATTGCTGAAAATATTATATATAATCATAGTCTCATGATCAACTGATTCTAAGTTATAACTGCACCCTCCATCGAGATATATTTTCATAATCTTAAAAAGATATTGAACTCTTTATAATAACAAACACGAAATGTTATTTTACGAAGAATACCAACAAACCGACTTACGCTATTATAATCCTCAACTGGTCAACGTAATTTTCATTAATAGAACAGCACGATACTGTTAGTGCTTTATAGGCTTCCTACGTTTTCTAATTACAGTCAACTTTTGATTTGCCACGAGGAGCTTCCGAAATCGATGAGAGTTTTTACGTTTCGTTGGACAAGCGCGTGTTCGTAACCCAATTTGTAGTGGGAAAATGAGCCGAAGAAATAACGGCACTGATAATATTTTCATTCGAAAAGAGTAGCTCGTAGAATACTGCGCGCGTGCTGTTGCATAAATTTTACGCCGATGATCGCGTTCCTGCGTAACGACGACCGTTTCAACAATTCACTTTTCCATTGTCGAGAAATTGTCTTTTAGCGCGAGTAAAAAGGCTCGCCGTTGGTGATAGGCACAAATAGGTCGCAATAAGTTTATATCGTTTATCTTCCTGTTATTTCGACGAATCTTTCTGTTATTTAGATTATTTTGGAAGTTGTTAGCTTCGGTTCCATTTCCACCTTCTTCTTTTTTTCGGGACATCAATAGAAAGCTGATTTTGGAATATTCAAGATTTTAGATACCTGTTGGAACAATAAACATTCTGTTTCATCTAACTGATCACGATCGTTGTCCGTGAGAGTTCGATTGAGTTTGATTGGCTCGAAGTTGTTCTACGGAACGTGGCTGATCTTCAGGATTAAAACTTTTTCTCGAAACTTACCAATTTTGTACGATGATGGAACCTGGCTCTCGCGATCCGATTAGTAAAGGGCTCGATTCGTTCAAATATCGGACTCGATATAAGCAGATCTTCGGAACAAGTTCGTCATTCTGGCTTCTTCTTTCGAAAAGCAGCTTGTGAAAATTGAATATTTCTCGACGATAAATAAACTACTATATGTTATGAAACGAAGCATGGATATCGGATTTGATTCAGGATTACGAGAATTTGCTCAACTCGATTCCATCGCTACTCGACGTATTTATCGGAACGAAAGGACACGGACTAAAAATTACACAAATAGCTTGTGTGTATCGTATGTAGAGCTTATTACGAAACACTGTGTACAGTTTATCGGATAACAAGGACTCCGCGCCCGTATTTATCGCGAATAGAACGGTTCATTTGCACCCTCGTTGCACAATCAACGGCAGGCATGTGCATGCAATGAAAACGGTAGATCGTGTTTGGATTATCAAAGCTCGAAATTAAAAACACGTGGCCTTAAACGTAAGGTAAACGCGTACGATGTTTAGCGAGGACAAGAGACTAAAAGACTTTGTCCTACCGATTCCTGCGATCGCAATTGCCAATAGCCAGCACGTGCTATGATTCTAGGGTTACGATTAACGAAGACATCGAAGAATGATCGCAAGGCCGCCTGCTATACGTAGATTTAGAAGTGACACAATCGGAATTCGTACGAAGCAATTGGAACCAAGGCCCTCTGCTTGCCCGCCCAGACACATTCAAATTATTTAGAAGCGTTCGTCGGCCACCGGATAGAATTGAAAAGTTTGTATTCCGTGGCATGAGCCACGATAATGTTCCGCGAATGCACGATATTTGCATGTAGCTCGCAAAACGCATGCGAAATACGATCGAAAGGAGCAACATGCAGGAATAACAAGCAGATATACGGCACATCGCGCAGCTTTAAAAACTGACTTCTCTTCTCGCAGTTTCTCCACTATGGAAATATTAAATTGTCCCTATTTACTCGCAGGACTTAGTCTTTCATTCTACGCGCAATATCGCACGGAAATACGTGACAGTACTGAAACGTTTGCGTTCATTTTTCACCGACCTGACGTTTTCAAGCTATGTAATATGTGCTTCGCTGACCGCTTGTTTGCGCTGTTCGTCATTGCTTGGAATACATCAATTTAACGCAGTGTCTTTTCAAAATATTCAGACTCTACTCTTCACCAAGATAAACCTACCGGTTATTCGGAATTTCGGCAACGGTTGATATCTTTGTTAGGCGTTTCTGTAGGTACATCGAATCTCGTGAAATCAAACGGCTATTTCACTATGGCTTACGATTTATTACTTGTGCCCTATCGAAGAACATTCTATGTCTCTTTCAAATTGTTCGATGGTTACTTGTAAAAATAAATTTTCTGAATAATACAACAATTAATATTCCGATATTAATACCCGTACTTGTGTAGATTAATTCAAACGTAATGTACATACAGTACATACCCTTATTTTCTACGTTTCATCGTCATAGTATCGAATTTTTGTGATCTTACGAAAGTACTATCGAACGATACAGAATTCGATATACCTTAGTCTATTTAATTAATATGTAATTACTATAACGAATACAATAACGTGCCAATATCTCTTTATACTCGCTGTATGTCTATGCTATTCTCCTTGCGATATACCTTTTCCTGGCTCAGATTAGCTTAGAGAAGCTCATGCACGAAATACGAATATCTTTTCATTCATCGGTTCTCTTCTCTCGCGGCTTAAGGATCATCGATCTATTTCGAAGCGAACGAACGAAACACGAGAGAGAGAGAGAGAGAGAGAGAGATCGTGTAAATGCAAGATGTATTGTCACGATTTCTGGGAGAAAAAGGAACGGAAAGTAGAATGCAGAAAGGAAAAGGAGTGTGAGAGAAAAGAGGAAAGAGAAACGAGGTATTAGGCGTAAAAGCCTTCATTTGTAGACTGCAACGAGAATGTGGGCAACGACGTTCTTTTCCCCTTTTTTGCGATACCTTAGTACAACAGCTGCACCTAAACGCAACGCGCATCTGTATCGGTGCAAGCTCGGGTTTTCATCGGGTTCCTACGGAACATCGCTTTGTCTCTGGCTTTTGTATGATTTCGGTGTTCAACATGCCTTGTTTATGATCCCAGCATTTCGTTGGACGAAGAAGCATCGCGAATAGCACCGTCGTGTATTCCGCATCGAATATATTATGCACAAATCTCTCGGTTTCTCCTCCAATTTTCTAAGTAACTTCGTTTGTCTTTCGTAAAATGCAGCTTGCGCCATTATGTTGTCCAAATTTCTCTGTAGACCTCTCTCTCTCTCTGTCTTTCGTGCTCGTCCCAAACCGACTGAATGTTAATCTTCTTCAGAAGGGAAAAGGAAAATATTTTCTGGCCGAAGGATCTCTTCTGACGGACAGTTGTAACATGTTTCTTCTGCAAAATATTTTCAAATGTTACTTACGGCGACTCGCGAAGGTATTCGAGCAGTTTCATGAATATATTATATGCGTTATATGAAACTTTATAAAATTTCATTAACATCGTAATGAGATACTATTAGCATGATCGGATTGGTAAAATTTGAAAACAATGGGAACATTTACGGGCTGAAGACATATTTAGTAGAACATTAACAGCATCAATTGTTATCTTAAATATATGATCAGTGGTGAAAATGATTTCATCTGGATATTATGCGAGCTTTATGCATTTTTGCATCGTTAAATTTTCCATAAATACATAGAAGTTCGCAGCGGGAAACTGCAGGCGTCAGGCAATATGGATAAATACAGCTTAGGTATAATTGTATCATTTAATCACACTAATAGAGGAAAAACGAACGTTATGAGCGTTCAGTAAAATAATTATCTGCTAGTATTACACATTAGATTAAAAATTTCTTTTATGACACGGCAGGAATTATGTTTTGTTTCGCTTACATTTTATATAGTTATATAGTTACATGTATACTACTTAGGCTTTGCTTGGCTGTCCAATAAATTCCATTTATTTCTCTGTTATTTAGAAACTTGTAGTTTTGTAACGAACTGTTTCGTAAGATAAAATTCCAATTATCTGCACTTTCTTACGCACACGTTTTGGCTAAAGCTAATAATTTAGCCTCAACTCACCTGATATTTTCGTGTTGGCAATAAAACAACGTTAAAAGAACTGCAATGTAGCAATGGAAAGAAATACAAAATTGAAAGGAAAAACAAAGCTCATTGCTATTCGTGGCCACGTGTCTCGTAAATTCGACTGCTCTTGTAAATTTCGGTAAACCGGCGAAACGACTTTGACCGTATCAGAAGCTAACCACGTTCATTGTCCTAATCAATCTTTTTCCCTTCGTTAAATTTATTCTCTGGATCCTATTTTCCAAGTAGACACTGAGACTTGATCATTGCAGAGGAAAGAAGCTCGCTGATGATTCTTGCGTGGCACGAATCGTAACAAGATTCGAGGTTCAGTTACGTTCTTCGATATAGAGATTCCTTCCTGAAACCTGTTTTCGGTCATCTTCGAGCCAATTCTAATTTACTAACTTTAAAAACATCTCAAATTTGAACAAGATATGAAAATATTCTCACCGGCATACGCGTGATTTCTCGTTCTAATTTCATGTTAAACGTTTTCTCAAAACAGCATAGATGTTTTTTGTTTACTAAAATGAGAGCAACGTTGGAATATAAAAGTTCGAGGATCGCAACAGGCTCGAAGGATGACCAGAGAAATAGAAAAAAGAAGCGCATCAGAGTGTATCTCTTACAGGGGCTTCTACCTTGCTACAGTATCCGATGAAACCACGACAAATTCTATTATCGAAAGATTTTCGCATTAGCGATAGTATCTCCGATATTCCTTTTACGAAAGACAACCCAGAATTTATTTCCTCTTTCTCGTTCCGTCTCTGGTGGAAATGGATCGAAGAAGGGCTGGCGCCGTCGACCGGTGCCTCGTCACAGAGAAAAATATCGTGGAAATTTCGCGCGCCTCCGAGTTCCAACGATCCGTAAATTCGTTTCATTGTGATGGTCCTTATCGTGGAAATTATGCCGGTGGCGCACGCATTGTTCAGCCTCTCGGTCTCTGCTTTATATTCTTCGTTTTCGCCGTGATAATTACTATCCTGCTATGGCGATCTAGGAACTTTGCGACGCGATGAAATTTCACTTGTCCATTTTCCTCATTGTATCGAAAATAATTATTCGGACTCGAGAAACGAACAATACTTCACGTATTGAATTCGAATAGTTTGACCAATCTGAATGGAGCTTTACGGAACGAGATATCCAGGCGAAAGAATAGAGACGTACAAAACAACCAAGATAGAGCACGCTCTATAACAAACACTAAAAACGATTTCCTATCTAGATTCTATATCTTCAATTGCATTACTGAGAATCGCCGAACATGCGATACACGTTTTCGTAAAGGAACGATAGCTGAATCGAATAAAAAGCGTGGCTGACAATAACTCGGTGAATCCTTAGAACGAACAACAGAGAATCGCCGTTCGAAAGCCCAGTTCCTAAAGTCGTATCTATCGCATTTTGCGAATAACGTCCCCGTGCTTTTCCTTCGGATCTCAGTAAAACCATGAATTCGCATAAATATCCGCGCTCTAATCGCAATATTTAGTTCTTTGCAGTATCTCTCGGCATAGTTCTCTTGTATCGTGGAAGGAAAGTTCAGCTTGTACGTATCAAGAAGGCGAGTTTACATAAATGAAGAGAAGTTTTCCTGAAGTACACTCTCCCTCCATATTAGGTAGTACGTCAGGTTTCTCTAGCTTCTGGCGATGAAACGAGGGACGCGAAATTTTTCATACAAACGTTCGTGAAAAATTCGATCGAACGTGTAAATGTCGCGAATGATAGCATCGGCTGCGAGAGCAGATAAGCCGGGTAGCAGACTCGTGAACGTGTCTCGTACCGTTTTGCATCGGAACGTGAGTAAGGACACAACGATTTGCGTGGCGCTTATCGGTAAACGGGGGTTATTTATCGCCACTTGGTATCTACGTGTGTACGCAGACGTCACGTAGCTATGTGCATGTCAGCTAAGAGATGCGTTAGAGCGAAGCGTACTCGAGGACCAGCCGAGATGTTGCCCGAAAATAGAGAACGCCCGGTTATTTCGGGCTGTGTTGTTTCAAGGTGAAAGGCCGGCTTCGTGAGTATCGCTTGTGCTCTCTTTCCTGGAGCACATACACTCCGGTTCGCCTTGCCCTCGCCCTCAACTCTCTCAGTCATTTGTCAACGAAAGAATAAACGAGAGGAGATACGTGTCTGGAGGAAGGGCGCTTATAGAAAATTCGATTAAATGTCACGATGGTTTCTGTATCGACAAACGCTCTACTTACACTCGCAATTTGCCCCGCGTCTTTCGAGATATTTTCAATCGCGTTACTAAATCCTCCGGTATCACTAAAATGAGATGAACTTCATCGACTATCAACGTAAGAATGATTTACTTAATGGCTGCTGAGAGGATTTCTACATAATCTTATTGTCTAACGAGGCGTATTTTTAATCAGATTCTTCATCTCGTTTCCATGGTTGTATTAGGTTGTCCGAAATGTTTCTTTCGTTTTATAAGGAAATAATAGACGCACAATGTTTTTTGTTTTACATTAATTTATTATATAATAATAGAAATAGAAGGAAATGGATCATACCTAATTCAATAAAATAATATAAAACAGAAATTGTTGCTCATCTGTTATCACCTTATGAAACGGAAGAAACATTTCAGACAACCTAATGTATCTCGTTTTCAACTATTTGAATATACATATATTTGTATATACTCGAACTTAATTAATCAAATGCTACGACAAATGCAACAAGTATTTTTCGTAGCCAATATTTCGTAGATAATATTGTCAGACGAAGGTGCGCACATGTGACCGTAATATTTTGTACAAATTAAATGTCACGATGCAATATATTTGAATCTACCGCGGCAACCAGAGCAAAATATATGAAATTCGCGTGGCAGTTAACGCGTTAAGGATCAACGTTGCATCGATGCAACGTTTCATTTAGCATTTCTCCGCGATTACTTTACATTAGCCATACGAGCAGATTGCAAAGCCAATTAGCGTAATTGCAATTTTTACCATCGCGTTACTGTTTGAACCGATGCGTTCATTGTTTCGTTCAACCTTTTTTTCCCCGTGTTTGCGATCGCGACTCCACTGTATTGTCCTGTAACGAGAGCTAATTTCGCTGAGAGAGATCGATAGGCCGATTAGAACGATCGCTGATTGGAATAAACCGGTATTTCCCATCCCACAGGGAGGCGAAAGTCAACGTCGTGTAGATGCGATAAATTGCCACTACATGTAAATTAACGTCGTTGTTGATAATAGAGAAACGACGTGGAATAAGAAGGAACGACGAAGAATAAAAAAAAGGATTACGAACAAAGGTTCTCGGCGACCAAGGACCGGATACTTTACCCGAGGGAAGGGACGCCGTCGTCCGTAATCCGTTAACGTCGCGTCGTCGCGTCGTCGCGTCGTCCAGTAACATTCTATGAATTTATGAAAGTTCGAACGCGCAGAGTTCACGGAAATTCGATTATATCCGCGTAAACTCTACAGCGGTGAACTTTCATCCAGTACGTCGACATTATCTCGAGTAGCTTGATCATTACGTTACCTGAGACCTTTCGCACAACTGAATTAATCTTATTAACGAAACTTTACGAATCCGTGCCTGTCCACCAGATTACACCTTCAGAACGAAGGAAATTGAAATTTTCATCGGCATGTTTCTTTTCGTCCCACCTTTGTTTCCCTTCGTTCGATTTAAAATATGTATCGAGTCATTATAACAGCTTGTGGAAGATACCTTGGAAGGTACAAAATATAGGGAACTTCAAATAGATCAATACACGTACCTATATGTATGTATCGCAATGCACAGAATGCATGTAACCTGCAAAAATATGTATAACATCCAAAGTAGAATCCTCGTTACGTTTACTATCTAACAGACGAAACAAGACTTCTGTGTAAGTATCATTTCTTTAATTGTATTCGTAAAAATATGAGTTTGCACAGATATCCGCAGTCTAATTATTACGATATCCTACAGACTCGTTAACACTGGAACTACCGATAGTTAACGCGAAGCTATTTCTATCAAAACCAGTCAAAAGGACTGGTCTTTTAAAAAAATACCTAATAATAGAATACCTTTATATTTATTGATTTATTACTTTCTTACGGAAGGAATTCCATGTTATGTGATATATTTTTGGTATTATTAATCCATCTGAGACCATGATCCCTCAACGAGGATTGACAAATTTATAAAATTGTAGAACCAGTCATTTTGACTGCTGTGGTAGTTCTAGTGTTAATTGTATACAAGGGAGCGTCAGAAATGTATGGCTCTAATAGTCAATCAGTTTCCTGCTAGCAATAAGTCTTAAGAACAGAGGAACAAGTAACTTAACGGGATTAAAAGACACAATGGGAGTAAAGTACACGTGGAAGCACACTTCCGTGCGGAACATTTGTATGAGAAACTGGCGCCTGTGTCGCGAGCAGACGTTGAAGAGGCTCGTGTTAACGTTTACAGGAAGCGTCTTCCGTTTCCCAACTGCCCACGTATCGACCCGTTTATCGTCGACCGAATGGAGAATCGTTGGAAGGAATTCTGAATCGCAGGAAGGTGGACAACGAGCCGTGAAACCGCGGTACAATTAGCGAACTATTCGATTACCGAGAATCGTAGGCGTTCTATCGAGAAACGATACGCGTTCCAAGGGACTTTCGTCGGTTCAACCAAAATTCCAGCTTCCTTTCGATCGACAGCGTCGCTATTTTCTCACTGTGTCACAGGGACAACGAACCGCAGGATGAGACGATTGTTCTCTCTGGTAGCCTGCGAAACAATCGGTGCAATTCCTCTAAAGAAAGGTTTCTACGAATAAAATCTTTCGAGTTGGACAACGTTCCGTCGCGACTGTTCCATAGCGGTAGACGAAGCTCGTCGGGTTTATGCATAAAATTTGGAGCACATCGTGGTATATCGGAAAAAGTACAACTCGAAGAAAAAGTTTCTGCCGGCAAGTTGGCCGACAGCCATTCCCATTTTGCTATAACGAGGCAATGTGTTAAGAAAGTGCAGAAGCGTAAATTGGTGATGTAAAATTCAAATGGATATCGTGTTGAAGTAGCGACGTGTTAATGAAAGACGTGTTTAGAGGGGCAGGGCCGTATCTCTGAGCTCGTGAAAGAATGGAATTTTTTCAGCAATTTATTACGGAGCAACTATCGGATGATTACGGATTGATCTCATTCCTTTTTTATCGCAACAGGGATATGTCGTTTATTATCTAAAAAAAGAAAGTGGCGAACTTATACGTAAGCGTATGAAAGAAGGGACTTTTTCGAGGAATTTATTCCGGAGGAATTACTCCGTGAATTGATTTCGTTCTTTTTTTATCGTAAAAGGGATACATCCTATGTCATTTTTCAAAGTTTGCAAGCTGATACGTAAACGGATATTGCTAGGAAATTCTGAAATTAAAAGGATGATAGGTACCTTTAAACGTTGAAATACGTGACTAAATCCAAATTCTGAAAATCTTGATTTACGCCATTACGATCTACGCTCCGTCATGGAATCCTTTTATACTTTTCTCGAACTTAAGACATCTGTCAACAGACGGCGGATTTTTATGCATTCGTGGCAATGCGCGTAATATGCAAATTGTATAAAATATTCAAAATGAATATTCAAAATCGTTCGAAATTGTTTAATAGGTAAAACAATTTTCCACCTAAGCTCCATTTCCATAAAATATATTTACAAAAATACGAATTTGCATAGATATCCATAGTCTATTTATTGAATGTAAAAAACACGATCGAATCTGAAACGATTAAAAAGGAACGCAGCAGAGTTAAACACTGAAGACCATCTTTGAGATTCTCACGGTTGAGGATCTATGAAAACGCGATTCTCGATATCGTTTTATCGAAACACCGGAGAAATTGAAAAGCCCCCGAGCACCTGTCCTTGCCACAGCGAAAGCTTGGTTTTCGCGCGATTTCTAAATATTTCCGAGACACCTGTTTCCATCAGCCGTGCTTGCAAAGAGAGACGAGCTCGATCGACCGGTTGGAAACGCAGAGCCAAAGAAACGGCTATCTCTACGGAGAAGAACCTTACGGAGTAGGTCAACTACGAGGAAATACACCGGATGGATAACGCGGGGAGATTTAACTAGACATCAGATCGGAATATCTCGTCTCGTTTTCGTACGATTCGCGAATTTTTCGTCTCGAGGAAACACACAGATAGCAAAACGTGAAACATGGCAACTCGTGCAAACTCGTAGTTTCATATCTCGATAACGATCGCGACGACGGTGCGTCTACTTTCGTAATGGTCGATTGGAACGTTGAACGATCGGCAATCATCGTCGCAGCTGGAGCCCTGACAAAATAACGAACGACGTGGTTTCACTTACGAGCTCGATCCAGGATCGTGTACACCTTAATTGTAAGAATTGGCACATTGGTCGATTTGTAGCGACAGTGTTTGAATTTAATCAAAGTGTTACAAATTAATATTGATTCACAACGGCGTAGAAAAGTTATCAGACGGATACTTTATAAATTATATTCGAAAAGCTAGAAATTAAATTGAGCTGATATTGGGTGGAAGAGCATGGCGACTAAAGGAAAACAATGTAACGAACAATCGCTACTATGTCGTCGTACGATATTGGTTAAAATTGTTTAGAGTATCGCTTTCAAGATAAGAAACCTATTTGGACGATATTCGCATACCACTGTATATGGCTATCACGTTATGCGTCTTTTATGAAAATTCTTGAATTTATCATTTGAAAGAAGGAACTTACAATTACTGAAACTTATTTAGATCAATAATATCGGTGCTAATAGTTGAGCGTTGAGATGTGTTCGCGCGATACTATATTTCTCTTTTGTGAAACGCAATGTCTTGAACAGTTAAGCGGTTGACCGGCATGTGCCACCGATAACTGGTTCCGATTAACCTCCACCCCTGCCGCAACAGGATGTGTGCAACAGGATGCAAAAGGTGTTGAAACGGCCGAAAGAGATACCGTAGAGAAGGCTGGTTGTTGCAATTTATAGCGACCCACCGCCGGATTGTTTGTTTCCCAAACGTTGCAGAAAGTTTCAAAGTGGCTGGGGAGGGTACTAAATATAAAACGCGTGCAACAATGCAAGTGCAACCTCGATGGCCTGCGAGCGGCATCATAATGTAGATCGCCTTAACAATGTGTAATCGATGATACGCGTTCCCCGGGACGCGAGATCGCTCGGCGAACACTCGGAGAAAGGAACGGTTCAATGAACCATTCGATGCTTTGTTACACGAAGAATTTTTTTTTTTCTCTCCCTTGGCAAAATCGATACAAATTATAGGTTGCGTAATGTCATTGAAATTAAAAATAACGTTTCCTTTGTGCGTAGCTCTGCGAATCGACCGGTTGTCACGCCCAGGAGATGATGGAAAAGAAAAGATGGAAGGAAGAACAAAACGGTAGAGGAAATAATTGTGTACGACATTCGCACGCCCTCGATCTGTCGTATTCGTATTCAGCGATAAATTGCACGACATAAATTGATAGGTAAAAACACGACGAAAATCGTGGAACATTAGTGGCGGGTTCAGGTACGTGGCAAATAAAGTCACGTCGCAGTTTATTTTTAAAAATTAACACGCAACGAACAGATTGGCGCCTGTAAGTATTATTCAGTATCGTAGCAGCGTGTTTTCTTAATTAAATATAAACGAGATAAGGAAGATTCCTCCAGACCGGATAGACCATCGTGATCAATTCCAGAAATAATATTAAAAAACCAATTAATACCGACCAATCGTGTATTTAATCTTAATATACCATTGATAAGGTTTTAATTAGAATTTCATATGAAAAATCTAAAAGAAAACAAGTATAACACTACGAACCGCTAGTTTACCATTAGTTCGATAATTTACATACTTTGATAACATTCATATGTGATTAATATTAATACACGAAGAGTCCACTGCGTTCGATGATTCGTTATCATTACTTCGATAAGCGTTCGTTCAAAACAGCTGCGAATAATTATTCGAACCCTATGAAGAGAACTCTAGATACTGAATTTGATCCGTATCTATGAAAGCTTATTCGATTTGATTCTATCGCCGGCAAATACTATCCATAGGGACTTTGGATCAACGAGTCAGCAGGTTTGACATTCAATAACAATACTACGCCAGCGACTTAAATTCCGTTTAGTCGATTAAAGAAATTGTATCGTCCTATGTGACCGTATATTCGCACGTGTGCACCAAGTATTACGATCGCGTGTTTCAGTTCCTTTCTATATCTATGTATCATAATCACGCGAGATTCTCGAACAAAGATATATCTTTTCTGCACTGGTCAGCGGAAGAAACGCATGGCTGCACTCTTAGAAAACATCGATGTATGGCATCGAATATAGTTTTCGCAATCTCGGCCGATGTAGTAATCCTCTGTAAGCAAAGGAACATCCTCTTTAAGCCAAAATGTAATATCACGAAACGTAGGAAAGAGGGTAGAACACTTCAAGCGGCAGGATTAAAATTATTGCCACCATGGACCGAACAACACTCTCGTGTTTGGTTTTGGACGAAAGCACCACCCTTTTACACGATTTATCGTTTACGACCGTGCAGATGCGTTCACGTTCGCCAAATGTGAATGGCTCCTTATCTCGATAAATCCCGCTGACTAAGAAGCACACATCGCATGTCGATCTTATTTTAACAAAATGGAATAATCGGGCCGCTCATTTGCCAAATCGATTAACTCCACGAAGCAAACAATAGAGAAAATTGACGAAACTATATACGATAAACTGATGAAATCATGTGCGATAGGCAGCAATCAAGCGCTTTGGTATAAAAATTTGAAAAATTTTAAAAAGTGGGGTTAACCAATTTGGCCTGTGAGCACCTGGTTCGGTGGTCATAATAATTGAAATCGAAGATAATTTCTGGCCATAGATTAGGTCTATCCGCGTGTCAGATAACTAAGATATAAGATGCGCAAGCGCATCTTCAACATTCGCGAATTTTTGTGCGTTAGCCTCGAAGTAATATTAAGAAATTTGTACAATGGAATGAACTCTTGATATCGATAGACTCGAAGAAAAGAAGTTTGCCAATCGATCGAGCAAGAGCATATAGCGATGCCGAAATTAGTGTGAGTGGGACCGAAATCGAAAGAACTATAACATTGGCACGGTTCATCGATTTCATCACCGGAAAAAAAGGGACAATAATTATGCAACGAAAATAACGATGCACTGTAAGCGGCGAACGCAATTGGCAGTCCGTTTCGAGCGATCGATGATCCGAGAAATTGAAATCGATTCGTGTAGAAAGGAGCTATCAATCGCAAATAATTCTCTTTCGATGCAATGCCAATTCGAATCCTTATTTGGCACTTACCAAAACAGTTGTATGCCATCGGAAAGATCGATGTATTTCACACGTACGAGTAGATTTGATTAAAAAGCTCTGAACCAACATCCCACATGCGTACGATAATATCATAAAACAAAATTGACAATCCAAAATATAAATCGCGAAATTTTGTCCAGTCGTTTGGATTTTCAATTGGTTACTAGGAAATTGAATGCTCACTTACGATAGACAGGAAGTGAGGACGGTGGGGCGACCAGACGCCTCGGTGAACGACACCAGGACCAAAGAAAACAGGTGCAACGTCGAGTTGAATGTGCAAACGTAACAACGGCGTGCACTTTCGATGAACGTAGTGGGCAATGCCACGATTGTAACAACGCGTTGTCACGACCACTCTAAAACACGAGGGCCAATAGGTTTCTGTACGTACGCACGCACGCAAGCACGTTCGAATGCACGGACACTCGTGCGAACTGTTCCTTAAGGAACGAGCGTAGATACACACGCGGACAGCGTACACACATCACCGCCTGATCGTACACACACTACGTACCGTGGTAGCGACCGCTGACCGATGACAGCCATCCGACACTGTCTTACGCCAACTGGTGTTTACTACTGAAACGCTCTGTCGTCCCTCGAGCCGTCCCGACGGCTCGGGACGAGGAACACACCGGGAACCAACGAGCCTCTCGACGAGTGCAACAGTTGCTTGACCGGGGCGCCCCGCAATGTCGACTCCGATTATTAACGCGGCTCTACGTTCCTCGACACGGTCGATAAACAGAAAATCCAGATATTTTTAGGAACTGGAAAAAAGGTTCATAGTTAGTGATGGAATTTGGCACACTTTGAATAGCTTCGAATCTATATTATATACGGTGACTCGCAGAAATATTCAAACACTTACCACAGAATTTTTCTTTCAATATACATGTTATAAAATTTTTGAATTTCGTTAGCATTGTAATAATAATAAACACGACTATCGTGATTATAAAAGCAAAATTTGAAACTAATCGGAAAATGTATATAGAAGCCACATGACATTTATTTCAAACGCACATTTAGTGAAAAATTAGTAAAATGCGTAAATAGTAGTCTTAGACTGCACAGTAAGTGCTAACAATGGGTCCATTAAACATCCTGGCTAACTAATATAGTAAAAAATTGACTGTTCAAATATTTGGATGATATTTGCGAAGTGTATGTTTCCACTGAATATCTTGTAACTCTTATATACATTCTCAGATTCGTTTCAAAAGTTAACAATACAACCACGAGAGACATGTCTCGTTACGATGCTAATAAGATTTCAAAATATTTTGTATCATACATATATATAAAGTTTCTAAGAGTGTTCAAATACTTCCGTGAGCTATTGTAACAAATTCGAATCGCTTCGAACATAATTTGAAGCTTATAGCTCTCTCATCACTATTCATAGTGCCATAAAGATAAATAAGAAACAGCACAAAAATATTTTGCCGCGTAGATCTATTATAAAAGGATTTCATGGAGCTTAATCCGAAACATTAATATATTGTTTCGACGTGAATAAATTACATTATCAGTACAAAATTATAATTAATATATTACAATTTAGCGCACGACAGTTCTTTACCATTTATTTAAAATAAAGTTCAATTGACTTTTAGATATTGGATCTATGTTGGTACGTTCACCACTGTCAAGAGTACTAGAATTTAGAATGTGTGAATGATAATTTTCTATTAGACAGACTTCTTCGTATAAATCTTCTGTAGACATTTCCACAATAAGTGCACATTCGTTTAGTAGCCAACGAAAAGTTCGTGGTAATGATTTTTCAAATATAGCGAAATTTTTTGATTTCACGCGGCTGAAAATGCAGTCATACATCCAGTACTCTGTAAAGGGTTTAAAAAATATATCTTTCTTCTTGACTACAGTTTTTTCCTTACTTGATACAGGTGCAAGTGTGTCGTTTTGACTAAAAAATGAAATGTCGCTGAAATTAAGATAGTCATTCATATCAAAATGATCAATATTTATATTTGTGTCGTCAATATTAATGTCACTGATATTGATATCTTCAGGGAATAATAACTGATTTTTTTCGGTACTTTCAACCTCTATATCATTATCATTTATGACACTTGTGTCGACATTGTCGTAAAGATTTACATTCTCTGTTGCAGCAAAAATCTCGGCGTCACTCTTTTCAATTTTTATAGGCGCAGGACTACCCTTAATAAACTGACCCTTAGTATTTCGCTTAAATTGAATTTTAGATTCTTTGGAATGTATTTTTTTCATTTCATTCGACTTATAAATGGCTTCTTTTTCCGCTAGTGATAAATGTATGTTGTATTTATCACGTAGTTTATTTTCTAAAAGCGTCCGTTGATCCAAACCATTGCTCCCTAAATCATCTTCGTTCTCACTATCGCTATCAACAGGTATTGCTAATTTCCCGTTTGGCAGAGTTTCGGTAAATGTAAAATCATTTCCTGCAAAGACATTTGCAGAATCTTTCATTGTACTTACAGTACTATCGTAATACTGGTTTTTAGTAGCATCAAATTTAATGCTACATGGTGTTTTAGCGTGTAAATAGTCATTCACACTTTCGCTTCTAGCTTCTTCGTCCTGTAAGTCATCTTGCACGTCGATAAGCTGTTTCAGTTCATTTATACTTGGCATTCTAGGTTGTTCAAATGGAGGTACATGTTTTTCGAGAAAATGTACGTTCGAATCGACTATCTCTAACTCTATGCCACATTTTGCTGCTAATTCTACTAAACTAAAAAAGAGATCAATATATTTCAATTAAATGTGGTTAAAAGTAGCATATTTCGAATTAATAATCTCAAATTACTTACGCATCAGATTTTGTCATGTACCCAACTCTTGTAAGAAAAAAATCACTTCGTGCTATATTAGGAATATCGTAGAACGGATGATCTAATAAATGTTGCAAGTACGAATGAAGAGGTGTTAGAGATGGTGGAAATATATCAATTGCCTTTGACGACGAATCATTGATATTTAAGTTACTTATGTGTTTTTCCATAGCACTAATAATTTCTTCCGGCAAATAATGTTTAGAATTTTTTACTTCTCGTTCATTCTTATTCGATTTAGAAGATATAAATTCTAAGAATTTTAAGTATAAATCGTCAATTCCATCTGCATCGGGACAATATTTCATTTTGGTTGGATAATGTGCGTGCATTAAAATCGTCTTTCTGCATTCAATATATTTTTGCCATTCTTGAAAACTAAAAAGTTTATTATCGAGTAAGCCGCGTTCAATAGCTGTGCTGAAATACAAAAGAGAAAGGAAGTATTTATATTAACAATAAAAAAAATTTAATGTATTTAATGTATTAATTCTCATTAAAAGTACGATTATCAAAGGACATTTGCACTCGCAATTTTTTTCGTCTTTGTCATACATTTCTCTTCTTTCTTCATATAATCTAGCCCCGTATGTAATTAAATCGTTTTCGATAACAGCGTATGGCATTTTTTCGGAAGTAAAATATGTTGCCCAACGACCATCTGATTGAAGTACAATTCCACCACCGACTTGTTCAAATTTTTTTAACATATAAGAAAAGTGTTTACGCAGAGCTTCCTCGCCCGAAATATGACATTTAACGTCTTCTACAATTTCACGCGCTAGTCCCAGTTTCATTATAGATTCTCCATGTCCTGTTAAGGAGCATCCTACGTTTCTAATAGCATATGTACCACAACCCAATATCGGAGTATCTCCTACTCTCCCTACCAACTTTTTATTTAAACCTCCAGTCGTAGTACCAGCAGCTATACTATGTCCGTCATATGCTACACAACCAACAGTACCAAGACTATCTATAAATAATGATTTCATGAATAAATAAGAATCTACTTCTTTACCGTGGTCTTAAATGTAATCAATTTACTCGTTAATATATCGATATCCAATAAACTTTGATTATGAACATCAGCATTAAATTCTCCTGTTTTCTCTGAATGTAAAGCTATACGTGCTGCTGGTGAGACCATATTTCCTTCTGATATCCAATTTAAATCTGCATGTTTTGCTAGATTTTTAGCTCCTTCACCCACGAAAATAGAATTTGGAAAATTGTTCATAACATATTTTGCGAGTGTTATAGGATGTTCTATGTCTGAAACTGCCGCTACTGATCCACATTTAAATGCGAAACCATCCATTATGCTAGCATCCATTTGAACTTTTCCTAATAAGGAATATTAATAATCTTCACTTACGTAATAGAACTTTGCTAATATTAAAAAAAACATGTATATATATATTTGACATGCACCTATTTCATTCAACACGGATCCGTAACTACAGTTAAAAAATTCGTCACATTCAAGCCACCATAATGCAGCTTCTACAGCATCTACTGCAGTTTCACCATTTATTAATTTTTTATAACCATTGATGGCGGCTTTTTTACAAGCTGTCATTTTTTCTATAACTATAGAATCACTAAAATCCCCCGCACCGCCATGTACAATTATGCACGGAGTATTACTTTCGTAACATTTACATTCTCCGAACCCAATTTGTTTTTGCGATTTATTTAATGCACTATCAGATAATGTGACATTTCCGTGTTGCATTTTTGTTCCAAATAAACTGACCATTTTTACTATTTACATTACAGATTTACAGAGTTTGAGGTTCAAAACATAAAATAATATATATAATAGATATTCATTTTTTTCAAACATACCTGTTGATCTTCTCTGCAATTCTACTAATGCGATATTCAGTTACACCATCTAGAGCAAGTAAAGTTTTCAGCACTACTATAATAAATGCCATTGCACGACCTTCGTAGTTAGGAATGCATGACTTTTTTGCATTAAATATCATTTTAGGAGGTGATAAAGCTATTAATCTTTCTGTATATAACTGGATGCCCCCTAAAATCATATATGATATATATATATATAAGATTCGGTTAATAGTAGGAAAATATAAATGAAAATATAAATAAATAAACTGA
Organism: Bombus pyrosoma; assembly: GCF_014825855.1. Classification (NCBI taxonomy): domain Eukaryota; kingdom Metazoa; phylum Arthropoda; class Insecta; order Hymenoptera; family Apidae; genus Bombus; species Bombus pyrosoma. The sequence goes on from NC_057784.1 coordinate 3,490,303, forward strand.
AAATATAAAATATAATCATACTTGGTAATCCTAATTCTTGACAATATCTGTTAACTAAAGATAGAAAATCAGGACAAACTATATTCCATACACCAAGTAATTTTGCCATACTTGCAATAATTCGTCTCATGCCCTTATGTGTAATTTCAACATTCTGTGTTAAGAAGCTTCTTTCATTTGCTGTTAAATTCAGTTCTGGTGGTAATAAATGATCCAATTTGTAGTAAGACAAGTGTCCTTCTCTTCCATATCTAAGAAAAGATTCTTTAATGAATAAAATTTCAGTTTATATATTAATTATATATATTATACATATATCATTATATATTAATAATTATATATATCATGATAATAAGAAACAACATCTCTTACATGCCTTAACATATCTCCTAATTGTATAGGTTGATTATGGATCCTTAAAGCTAAATATATAATTGCCCATAGTCGCATAGGTGTAATTATATTAGGTCCCATTTTGTACTGAGTACTTATGTGTTTTGCCCTGTATTGAACTCTTTCAAATCTAGGTATATTTTTTGATAATCTTTTAATTTTTCTTGCTTCTTCCTTGGCATGGGAACTAAATTGTACTCTAAATAAATAAAAAAGTATAAGAAATATTTCAATACATGTATATCAAATTTTTTAAAGAAACTTACTTTCCCTCATTTTCTGATGATTTCACAGAACTAGATTGACCACTATATATACTTTGATTTTGACTAAACACACTAAGACCATCACCCTCAGAACTATTTTGAGATTGAAGATATCTATCATAATCTGCAGCTATTAGAAGTCTCTGAAAAAATGTGGTTTGTGTGAAATATGAAATAAATTTGTTTTTATTAATAAGTATTATAAAAATTACTTTGTTTTTGTTCAATTCTCTCATAGAACTACCCTCACTAAGTCCAGTAATGCTAGTTCCACTAATAACAGAAGTGTTTGTATTACTTATAGATCTTTTGCGTTTCCTGGATGTTTTCTCCGATTGCACCTTGCCATAAATAATATCTGCATCCCTATTATAATAAACATTAATTTGTCTGAATATAAACATAAACACAATTCAAATTATTTACTCAAACATACCTTTTCTTATATCTTCTAGCTAATTTGGGCATAGATTTCTTTCTAGTTGAGATAAATGCTACTTCAAGTTTGCCTAAATATGTTGCCCATAATTGTAATATTGTCAATTTTATATCAGATGGAACTCCAAGTTCTATTAGCTCATTTGTTAAGCCAATTAAAACAAAATTGTACAATTCCCATGAAGTCCATCCAACCTCATTACCTAATAATTGTAAGCAAAGATTTAAAGACCTAACATTTAAAGATATTAAGAAATTCTTAGAATAATATTTAAAATAATATTGATACAAACCTGATATATCAGATTTTAATTGCCTAATTCTTGTTTTTCGCAATCTAGTCGTACTATCTATACGTAATTCAAGAACTTCATCTCTGATATCCTACAGAAATAATGAAATTAATTACTATTAATTATGAATTATGTTTAAAAAGATAAAAATAAAATTACAGTATATTATTACCTCATTTTGGGTTTGACACGTTTGACAAAAGAAATATCCAGCCTCTTTGTAAAAATTTTTACTGCCACAAATTCTGCAGTTTTGCATTTTCTTCGTGTACTCCTAACGGGAGTTCTGCATTCTGCTGTTTGTTGCATTTAGGTGCACTACGAGGTTATACGGCACGAACAAGCTTTATATCTCGCCTCGTGGTTTCTCTTTAACAGAGGAATTTAATTTTACAGCGAGTACTCACGTGATCGGTCATAATCTTTCGCTCTGAATTGCGATTGGTGTAGTTTGAACGAATGATACATTGAAGATACATGTGAATTGTACCCTGTAGCGGGAATACAACGCAGAATATTACCGCTAATTTACGGTTAAGTTTTCAGAGAAATGTAAACAATAATCGAAGTGTTTGTTACAAAACTTTGTTATCATTGAAACATTACACACGGTAAATATAGCGTGACGATTATTAAAATAATCTTTTCTGACACGTCATAATTCTTGAATTGTGCTAGAAAGTTTTTCTACAATCAAGAGAACTAGATTTTGCCTCACAATTGAATCGTTTACAATAGCGTCCTAACCTCTATCCTGCATCGTACTCTTGAAGGAGGTTGTGCTGCCGTAATTGAAGAAGGATGGCTAATTTTCCGAATGTTTATAGACAACTTTCTTTAAGGGATCAGTTTATTATTAAAATGTGACACTGTGTTAAACTCTGAATAAAAGATGACAAGGCACGTATAGTTTGTGATTATGGAGTATGACTCTGCATCGAACTGTGAAGGTCATCTGCAAGATTTCGAAGCTTCAGAAGATCTCCCGCGTTTAAGAGAAATACAAAAAGTTGAATGTTCAACCTGTACTACAAGTTCTACACCATGGCATTCTCTGCAGGTTGCGGCATCACAGCCAAAGATCAAACTGGGTCCAACAAGCAAAAGTCTTTCATCTCAGGTAATGGAATATTACCACAAGTATTCTCAAAATACAAATTTGGATCAATATTTTTCATTGCCTACGTCTAGTACATCACCAGAAGCAATTAAATGTTACTATAATATATACGAAGTAAATCCTAAAGTAGAGGCTAACAGACAAGATTGTATAGGAGAGGAGTACAATTTAAAGACTTGTGTGCCCAGAGAGAGAAGAAGATGGGTGAGACCACCCCTTATTGGCCAATCCTCGAACGCAGAGTCATCATCATCTAGATATGCTCAACCATTGTCAAACCCAGAATCTCCATCGCCTGATTTAAAACATGTTACGTCAGAGACAATTCTAGAAGAGAAAAATGAAAATCAGGAGATTTTAACAGAAAGCATAGAAAGGAAAATATCTTCTCCAACTTCTAGTATTGCTTCCCATAAGCCACTCGAGTGGGATAGTGGAGCAGATGTTGGTTATTTTAATCTAGTACCCAGTAAACAAAATGATAAGAAATTAAGTACAATAGAACGCATGGCTTTAGCTAGAGGTTGTTCTGCTGCTTTAAGATTGGACCCAGAAGGTACTACGGAGTCGGGAATTTCCGGGAAGCTCATGGGAGTTCAAAAAAATTCAACCACTTTTATGGTTCCTAATGCTAATTCCACACCATTAAATCTGGGGAATGCTTCAGGATCAGAAAGTGAGATTGAAATTACTCCGATTGTTAAGAATCACTTGCCAGGTATAATAACGGGAAACGATATAAAGACCAATGAAAAATCTCTTCCTAAGGATCTCAAGCAGCAAGATGCTTTTGTGCATTATTCAAAAAAGGAGCACCACTATGATACTCCAAAATCAACGTTTATATCCAAAGTCCCTCTCGTAAAACCCACAGGTGAGATAAGAAAGCTAACAAACAAACAAAATACGAACAAAGAAAATATATGCCCTCTCACGTTGCCTTTAAAAAAGAGCACATCCATGAATACGTTAATTATACCAGCCTCTAAATTACCGTTGAAGCGAAGTCAAAGCGAGTTGAATTTGTACGCTAGGGATAAGAGCAGAGCCGCGTTGCCACTAATTTTTAACTCTTCATCCTCCATCGCCACTATTGTAAATAAACCTTCCACTTGTGATAAACTTATACAGACGAGTCTATGCACTTATACTCAAGAATCCGTTGGCGTGCAAGTCTCGGTTCTCGATGAAGAGAAGCCGCCGTTACCAAAGAGAGGAACTAGTTTGCGGAAGGATTCGACATTAATGTTAAAGAATCCAAAGGGAACGTACAAAGTTCAGAATTCGAGGAAGCATGAAGCCAATGAAACACGAGATGTTGGAGTAAACGAGCGTAGTAAGAAAGTAAAACCGCGACACAGTAATTCGGAACCATCCCAGAATGGTTCTGCGAGGCATACGCCTCAGCCTGACGATGTAGGGAATATAACTGGCAGAGCAAATAGTTTCGAGTATTTCCCTGGTCACGTATACGAGAACGTTCCTAATGGAAGCGGTAGCCATATCTCATCTTCGGAGACCGGAAGGTCTCAGTCTACTCTGCCTAATACCAGCTCCAGTATTAACGAGAAGCTATGGGGAGAGTCGGATAGCTTGGTGAAGGATCTAGAACGGAGCGTAAATATATTAAAAAGTCTCGTCGATGCGAATAAATGCGACAAGGAAGTAAAGAAAAGACTGATACATCATGTAGTCAAGAGATTGATCACCGCCAAATATACAGACGACAAAATCGAACATAATCTAGAAGACAATGTTCCATGGAATCCTGACGATGCTAGGAGCAGAGTGTACGGTAGGGAAATACTCCGGGCTTTAACGAAAAAGCATAATACCAGCGATTCTTCAGGTAACTGGAATTTGCAGAAGGAAATAACGCAAGGAAAATCCATGAGGAATGGAAGAGGCATTACGAAAGATATTACGTTAGAAAGTAGCAGTGATAAAATAGATAAGAATACGGACAGAACAGAAACTGACGGACGAAAAGCGAGGATGGGTCTTAGATCTGACGATTGTCATCGGAGCAACAATACTATTACCGATCCAGGCAAGAGCGAAAGCTCTGAGTGCTTTTTCCCTCAAAGAAATCGCAAAGGCAACAAAATGCAAGATATATTTTGTACAAAAGAAAGATGTAAAATCTCTCAGAGAGATTCGACGATGACGACAACGGCGACGACGACGACCACGGCTACTCCTCCTGATCATAACCGGATGTTGTTGGACGCGGTTGTGAACAACAGAAGACCCATCGTTCGTTCAAGCAATACAGGGGAACGTGACGATTGGAGATTGCTCACTACATTTTCAGAAAGACAATTCGAACTTAAAAAGTGCGGCAGTTCTGACTCCGGAGACTCGAAATTGGTTAGCTACGCCGAGATGGAGAAAAGAAATCAATTGATTTGGATCACGAATGAAATCAGTCATTTATGTAATTTGAAGAAATTGTTAGAGGAGTCGCGAAGGCCAGAAAGATCACGAACGTCTCCAAAGAAATCGAGGTCAGGAAATTGCAAAAGGAAACCGATGGAGTCGCTGACGCATGTACATGATTCATCTAATGGTAAGGATTATTTGCAAAGGAACGGATCAGATACACGAGCCGATTCAGTGGAAGAGCCATGGTCATCTCATTGCAATTTAGCAACGTGTCAACTTTCCAGTAGATCAAATAGTATTATCCAACGTATTAAAAAGCGAAACAGCTGCGCACAAACTGCAACTAACATTACCAGTGCCCTCTCGAAGACTGGCGGTGAGATCGTGTCTGCTTCTAACTTACACAATTCCAGAATTAAATTAGTCAGTACTGGGATGCAAACTGTCTCTCAAGAAATATCTACAGCTTCTGCTATGGTGCAGTCAGAAATCGTGCATTATGTCCCGTGTTCGGCGCATAGTGCGCTGCACTTTCAGAACAATCACAAATGCAACGAACAAGCGAATCAATGCTTAAAGTATCACGCCATTCAAAATGTAGTTACCGCTTGCATGCAATGTTTACAGGAGCAGAAGGATCGATCGAGCAGCGTCCAAAAAGTGCATACGAACATAGAAAACTTTCGAGAGGAGAGTCCAGTTGGCTCACAGGCATTGTCTGATCAGATGAATAGTAACTCCTCGTCTGAGGTAATGCATCATTGCGCGAACAAGGAAGTCCAGACGAGTTCGCTTAAGCAAAAAGAAACGAAGAATCAAATAAACGCCTCGAGGTCAAAGTCGTGTGACTGTAAATGTGACACTAAAAAGGTAGTGTCCAAAGGATGTCAGTCGTGTGCATCGCCAATAATTGCGTTGGAAAGTAACAATGCTCCTAAGTGCGACGAATGTCAGAAGAAGATATTCCATGCACGTGACAGAGATGAGGGGAATTTGAAAGAATGTAGCTGCACAACGGTGTGCGAATGCGATAGCGACCACTCGAAGAAAGGTCGGGCACCAATGAGATATAGTTCAAAGTATTATCAGAATAATAATGGATACGTATCGAGTTTGAATCAAAATAGCCGCATCAAGCTGTGCGGATGTTCGAGCGATTGTGTCTGCGAGAACAGTCGCGAACCGGAAATGCAGAACGCGAAAGGATTCTGCAGTTGCCATTCAAATGGGAGAACTCAATACAATGGGTCTCGCTATTCCCGCGCGGAAGTGGAAGACTGTTCGACTCAACCGTGGCCTTACTGCGTTACTAATGGACAAGTTAACGAAACTGCACAGTACAAAGTACAAAGTAATGTAAAATGCAACTGCGAGAAAGATTGTTTTTGTAATAATCGAGCGAAAAATAGCGAAGAATTGTTGCGTGGCAGAGCCTGCAACAACGGAAAACCAAATTACGTGGACGAGGCGAATCAAACTAGTGATTCCGATATAAATTGTAAATATTGTCGTTGCTGTGGCACGGCATATCAAAGCGTCAAAAACTGTAGTTGTTATCAAACGTATCCAAAAGCCATTGCGTACGAATTGTCGTTCGCAAAAGAAAATGGCCAGAAAAATGATAATCTGGGTGCGTTCTTAAAAGTGCCATTATCGAATTATACTGTTAACGAAGTGAAAACGGATGGCTGTGTTTGCAACATGATTAAAAAAGTTAGCTCGAAGAAAAATTCTCCGCAAAATTGTACTTTACAAGTAAGTGGGCGCTATAGATATAGGGTGTCCTGCAACACGTGGACAATATTTCAGTCAATGTAATGCAAATAATAAAATCGCATAATTGTATATAACAATATTTTATCGATTTTAGGATTACTTGTGTAAGAACAAAGCGGATTTTGTAAATAATGCAGAAACGCGTCGGCAATACATGTCGGAAATATCTCATCTGCGACAATTAAGAAAGGAAAAACGAATACAGTTGTTGGCAATGGCGACTACGTCGAACGTTTTAAAATCACCGAGAGCTTCTTCTAAACCAACAGGTAAGGATTTTCATTTTTTCATTTCTTTGTCGTTTACATTTTTATTGCCTTTATAACCTTTATATTCAGTTTACGCACAGAAAAAGATGAGCAACGAGGAAATGAGGGAGAGGTTGCGCAAACGGTATCTTCGTTTGAACGAGGTGCGACAGAAGCGACGGCAACAGGAGAAGCAAGAAGAAGCGCGACGTAATAAACTTATGGCCAAAATCTTCTGTAAGAAATTACAGCAAAAAGTACTGAGGGGCCAAGTAGATCTGTCTCAAAGCGTTAGCGTTATATCCAACATGTAATGTTGAAGAAATGTTTGCGCGTGCGTAGTTTAAATGTCAATTAGCAGTCTGACGATCGAACAGACGATAGAAGAACGTACAAACTATCTCGCATTTCAGGCTGAGAGGATCATTAAAGATTTTTGTTTCTAGAATTCTCTCCATGGATCTTTTCTTTGCAATAATGCATAATATATACTAGCATTGCGTTAATGTTTACTTTATAGGATACACATGAACGTCTAAGTTTATGGCATAAAGTTTATTTAGGCATTTGTGTGTAACGAGGATTAGAGCGATAACATAGTGACTTAGATGATCCCGGAGTTTTTGATATAGATCTAAGAATTAAGATATCATAATGCGTTGTTCTGCAAATTTGTGCCTACAATTTATATTTAACATTGAATTTAAGAAACTTTGTCTTGCCAATATATTTTCATATCAAAAATACGTAGTACTGCTCGTTCTAATGCAGTCGTTCCATTAAAATTCAACTTTATGTTACCCAATATTTTGTACCCAACGTTATCTAAATCTGTTGATAAATTGATGTAGTGATCGCAAACAAGAGGTACGTTGTCATTCTTGATTGCTCTTGCTAAATTTATTATTGTTACCTTGTCAAGGTACTTGGAATATTTTTGAATTAAAATCGCTACCTGTTTTCGAGAATTATAATGGAAATTTCCAGATTTATTGCGCTTTAAGCGAGCGTCACTATATATATATATATGGATAGGAAACGTTGCACGTATGTTAAATCTCGTATGTTAAATATGGTAATATAATAACGATAATTTTCATTTTCGTGGAACAATAGTAAATTGACAGCGTTAGAATCTCACATTTTACTGGTAAGATGTTTCGAAAACGAAAACTTGCTGCGTCGAGGAAGCGCACGATTGAAAATGGATCGCTTGATCGTGGCAAACTGAAATGCTTTAAGATGATGAAAGTAGATATTAGTACCTGAATTACAGTACACAACTTTTTACCACTCGTAAGACTTAGATAATATAGTCTCTTAAATTTTTATCTTCAATATTTTACCTTTTTGTATGATGATTATACTCATTTGGTTAATAAAAATAAAGAATCCATATAGGGACAGTTCTCCCGTTATTTTATTCTCGTATCTCACACATACTATGCTAAATTTAAGAAAAAAGATCAGCAACTTGTTATGCGAAACCTACGTGTGCAACGCGGCTGATTTCTCTTTCAACATTCTATTTTTTATCATTCATTCAATGTCCTTGGTCGCTAACTCGAAAGCGTGTAAAAGAACAAAACGCCGCTGGAAAATTGTCTTGTTTCCCTCTATTCACGACGGTTTATATTCATATAATTTGTCTAATGAAACACGTTTTTTTGTGATCTGCAAAATTATCGACATTCCACGTCGGAGAACAAATGAACGCTCGAGAAGAGCTATCCTTGTAGAGCGAGGTAGAAAGAAAAAAGCTGTGCAAGATCGGCAATAACCTTGTTCTAGTAAAGTAATGCCGAAAGAAAAACCTCTCAACGATATTAACTCGTTTGTCCCAATTGCTGCTTAGTCGCTCTATATAAGAATATGCACGGATTTCGAAGTAGTCGATTTCCTATTCAAACTGGGAACGTATCTCGTTCGATATATTCGCGATAAGATAAGATATATCGGAATATTTATTTGCGATGCAATACTTTTCGAGTTGATTCAATTTTTGGCTCGAATGCCAGGGCATTCGATAATCTTTGCAAAATCGGTCCTTGCGTCTTTGATCAACGATCATTACAAATAAAATATTCCAGTGAATTTTGATATTCAATCCTTTTTAAAGAAGGCGCGTAAAACGAAAGGCAGCCGTGTTTATATCGAATAAAATACGACTTTATAGGATATAGTGTTTTAAAATGACAACTCTTCAGACCGATGACTTGGACCAAATACTAAAAGACCAATTTACAAATGAATTTCGTAATGGGTACATCAAAGTGCGCGGTTTTTGTCTACCAGAGAGATACGAAGTTTTCGCGGACGTAATTGAAAACTTCGAAGTCAAGGATGACGATATTTGGGTTTGCAGTTTTCCAAAGACTGGTATATCTTAGTCAATCTTATTAAGTCATAAGAGAATGTCAAAGGTTGCATTTTAATTTGAACGACGTAACTATAGGGACAACATGGACTCAGGAAATGATCTGGAACATCGCAAATAATTTAGACTTTGAAGGAGCCAAGGTCCACTTATCCGAAAGGTTCCCCTTTTTCGAGTAAGTTAACGAAGCGAAGATATCGATGTCTTTCAGAAATATTCAAAATAATACAAATTGTGTGTTCTATTAGGTACTCCATACTTTTTGATTATTCACCTTACACAAAAGTTCATCCGGAAGTGCAGTTACCTCTGTCAACTGTGGATAGCGTGGAGTATACGAAAAATAAAGCTTCTCCGAGATTCATCAAAACTCATTTACCGTTTGATTTACTCCCACGCCAGATTCGGACAGGCGAGAAAAAGCCGAAGATTATTTACGTGGCGAGAAATCCAAAAGATACCTGCATCTCTTATTTTCATCATTGTCAAATAATAGAAGGTTATCGTGGCAATTTTCCCGACTTCTGTCGCCTTTTCCTAGCGGATAAACGTACGTGCATTCTATTTTACAATTGAAGATAAAAGATGACACATAGATAAAAAGAGACATGATCGGCGATTTTAAAATTCGATATCCATCAATTCCGTACTGATCAATTCCGTGCTACCAAAATTGACATATTATTCGATCGTGAAATTAGATATGTATTTTTGCTCCTTGTACGAATTATATGTAATAACTTTGTCATGGAATTATTATTTTTGTAGTGAGTTATACCTCATATTGGGACCACGTTCTCGATTTCTGGAAGAAGCAGACCACTCTCAATATGTTATTATTGAAATACGAATATATGATAGCTGTAAGTAAACTTAAACAATTGCAGTTGCCTCGAAGGTACGAATATCCTTTTTGTCAAATTTAGGACTTGCCTGGTGCGATAAGGAAGTCAGCCGCGTTCCTCGATAGAACTCTGACTGACGCTCGAGTAAAAGTATTGGAGGAACATTTGAAGTTTGCCAGTATGAAGAAAAATCCAGCTGTGAATCACGAGGATGTGGTTCGAAGGAACAAGGAGCGGAATAAAATCACCGTTGAAGGTTCGTTTATCCGAAGTGGTAAAGTCGGCGAGTGGAAGGAAAGATTGCCCGATAACGTGATCCAAGAATTTGACAGATTAACAAAAGAAAGATTTTCTCCGTACCATCTCAATTTCTGAACGACGTTGTACATATATTTATAAATCTTTAAAGATTGAAAAACGAAATGTATTATATTAGAAATGGAAAAAGCTTTGTAATACGGGAGGAAACAATGTTATAATAAAAATATCAATCAATGCTATAATGTCTTTTTGGTTCGAGGCATCGAAGAATATTCGGCATACTGGTTCTACAAAGTTGTCCAATTGTGGCCTTGGTTGAAGGTGTAACAACGCTCATATCGCTTCCTCTCTCGATTAATATAATCGCTGCGTCCCTTTTTCTCCATAAAATTGCTATTTGAAGGGCGATGAAACCCATATTGTCCCGTATATTGACGTCAGCCCCGTGATCCAATAAAATCGAGAGAATGTCCACGTTCGAACTGCACACTGGACAAATGATTCTTAATAGATATTTAGTAGACTACGATTTTTACGTACTTGTGTGAAACTTAAGGATACAGAAAATCATAAAATCCATATAACATGCAAATATATATAAAATATCGAAAGTAAGATAATCTTTACAATTTCGTTATAATTCTCAATAGAATAAAAGAACGCCTATTTGAATCCCATTTTGTTAGTTGTGCTCATGAAAATTGACAGTCTAAATTAACCTTAATCGATCTTCACTTTGATTTCTTTCACCTGAGATCATAAGCGGTGTTCTTCCCTGTACGTCTTTTTGATTGATTGAAACGCCGTAATCTAAAAGAAACGTTACATTCTTCGATCGTTCGGCTACAATCGCATACTGAAGGCAAGTCCAACCTCTTCTACAAGTGTACATTTATTAGAGATAAAAGCACAGATATTTATATTAATTGTACGACCTACATATCCACTTTTCCAGGATCTGCCCCCTTCTTCAAAAGAATCTGTAATATTTCTGGGTTTCTGGAAACGTAAGAGGCGTACATAAGAGCAGTCCTAGCGCAAGGTTGAGTAGTAGTATTGTCCAAATCAGTTGAATTTTTCTCTAACAAAAACGATAAGATCTGCAGATCACCGCGATCGATAGCTGACGTGATAGGCGTTTTTAAATTTGGTGTAGGATAATGTAGGTCTATCGATAGACTGTAATTATAGCAACAGTTGTTAGTACGGCAGATATAATCGATTAAGAGATATACGTACATTCGTTTACTCACATTTTCGTTAAAAAATCTTTGATCTTTCTTACTGTAGCGAATCTGAGAAGCCATATGAATTGCTCCTCGACCGAATCTATGAATAATAAGATGTTATTTCGAGAAATTAAGAATCATATCAGTATAATATCTTACCATTTATTTGGCGATTAAATTCTGTGTTTAACATTATCGAGATAATGAAGTGTTTGAGTTTTGTAAACGTACTGCTAAGAGTTATTTACTTTGCATTGCGCCGGCTCTAAATCGATCAAACATCATGTATGCATACATGTATGTACATGCTAACGTTGAATATAAACGTGAAATACACGCCTTACAAATATTTTTCTTTTTAATCCATTAAAAAGATAACGTTAATGAGCTGACATTTCATTCGCAATTCTTTTTTTACTTAATGTACATTAACGAATTCCGAGTGAGAAGGAATTTTTAACATTTGTATAATATCGTTTCTTTAATTATTTAATTTTACTCTAGAATTTTATGAACGGATTTTGTAGAATCTGAAGTACAATACATACTTCTCAATAAATAATATTGTATTGCAACAATAGTAAATAGTATTGCAACAATCTTTCCTTAATTATATAGAAATGTTGTATGATTTGAAATACGTAAATGGCATTTCCGTCTGAGTAAAAATCAACATTAATAGCGTTAAACAAATCCGAACTTTGATAGTTGCGATGTTAATGAGAATAATAAAGAAAGAAAGAATAATATTATAATCCTGAGCTCACAAACGTGCATTTAGAAATAAATAAGTAACCTCGGTATAGCGCGTTACAGCGGATGCTGTTTAGCTATTCAACTGACAACTTTATTTTTCCTCTCTGACTTGCATTCCATTTTAAAGTACCGGAAAGACAGGAGTCCAACGACACTGTCCCTCCAATTCGACAAGTCGAGAGAACCCGTGAGCCGTAGACATCGAAACGCGTTCGAGGCACCTCCAGTACACGCACACTTTCTCTTCGAGACAGGAACACGTGCCAAGGTGGCTGGAGAGCGGTATAGTAAGCCGTTCGAACACTCGAAGTCTACTTTCTAAAGACGGCGGCCAGAACAAGTCGGAACCGCGTCCATTGCAGTGACTGCGTGCCCTGTCGTTCTCTTCTCGAGGCTTCGTCGCCTGGCTTGCGATCGAGCTTTCGTTTTTCCATGAATCTTAGTGGCGACGGAACTAAAATCGAATCGTTCAGGAACAAGACCTGAGGCATTTCCAGCAATCCAAGGAAGATGAAGTGATGGCAGATGTTACGAGGAGGTGGATAGCGCCTGTTCTTGTCACAGTTTTAACATGTGTACTGTTCCCTGTCTGTGGTATGTTTCTCAAGATGTTCGATTATACGAGGGAACCGTATGTTCTGACAGTGAATCGATGAATAATAATTCGAGTAGTGAACGCGGCGTCGAATGACGTTCCTTGACCGCGCGTTGAAATCTCCGCCTGTCAAACGTAGTTTGTGATGGTTTTAGGAAATTTTCGAGATATTCGAGTCAAATACGACAAGTATATCAGCTTCGATCAGTTGTTAATAACAATCGTTCAATCAGTCAAATAGCCATACATCAAATGTAACAGCGATAGTTTTATATTTTCTAGATATTTAATACACAGTTAAATATTTAACGTATCGGTGTGAGGAGTATTTAACAAGTTAATGCCACCAAGCGTCCGTATTGCGTAAACACGATCATAATGAAAACAGTGATCTATATTGTAAAGTTTAATTTTCCTTACTTTCTCTCGTGACCGTGATTCGGAACAAAGAACTCCTAAGTGAGTAATCATTTTCTAACCATAGCGTGATTCACGATGAAACGAAATCAATAGGTCTCGACGAGTCAGATCACGAAGAATACAGAGGGAAATACCTTGGGAAGTTGAACGCGTATCATCATCAAGTAGCTGGTGACGTTTACGTCGTTGACGAGTACACGTTGTTGCTAACTTCCTTTAGCTACGATGGCAATGGAGCTGATACCTTTTTCTGGGCTGGTGCGTCGAATCGACCTGGTCCACAAGGCTTCATCGTACCGGATGAATGGGGCAAGTCAGTTTGTTTCGGTGTAACAGAAACTTTGAGAAGAAAGTACGTGAATTAAAGATATCTTCTTGTTCCAGAACGAATGTCCTCGATCGGTACTTGAATAAGGATTTCACTCTTACTTTACCGGATAATAAAAGAATAACGGATATCAAATGGTTCGCTGTGTACGATTTGAGCAGCCAGGTATATCGTATAACAGTAATTAGAATCGTTTCAACGTTAGTATATCATTGAAATAACCGTAAAAAAAATATTTTTCTCAGAATACGTTTGGCGACGTGTACATTCCCGACGAATTCGATCCACCAGTACCGCAAAAGATTTCTCAATTAACAAAACGATCGCACGGAGTATCTTCAGGGTCCATCGTAATTCTGGATTCGAAAACCATAAAAATACCAGAATTTACATACGATGGCCAGGGAACAGACACGTATTTTTGGGTTGGACTTGGTCCACAGCCCAACAGCAAAGGGACGAAGGTACCCGACGAGTATGGCTAGTAAGTAATCAGTAGGAATTTTCAAACGAATAGATTTTTCAATTTTGGCTAATTCTATTCCCAACAAGTAGATTTTCTCGGCTAATCTTGTTTTCTTGCGTTTCATCAGCCTGGAATCAATTCGCGCCTACAAGGAAGAAGATATAACGATTCAATTACCTGGAGACATGACAGTTTTCAATATCGATTGGTTAAGTATCTTCGACGTGAAAACTAAAACCAGCTACGGCTCTGTCATAGTTCCGGATGGATTAAACGTACCTCCTTCGTTAGTAAAAGTAATCAATTTTTTCAGTCTTCCATAGTTTATTGAAATGAAACTTTGCGTACTAGTAATCGATCTATCAAAGTACAGGTGATCAAGCACACGCAGACTCTACCGAATTGCATTCAACTCCACAAACGATTTCAAATCGGTTGGGAAATTTTTGGTCCACAGATCACCATCCAATTAGCAGGACAAGTTAGTAAGTATAGTCAAAACCATGTTCATTTATCTTGTAGCGAACTTAATATTCAAACAAAAGTGTTTGAAAAATGATTATTCGAATGACATATCATCTTGTTTGACCAGATGTTGAATTAATTACGCGTTGGTATAACACGACGTTAATTAACCTTAGGTGAAGATGAATATATGGCGTTCGGTCTGTCTGGTTCCGAAACTTCTAGCCAAATGGAAGGCGCGGATGCTGTGATTGCTTATGTGGACGGTACTCGAGGCTACGCTGTGGATTATAACATCACAGCGAAAGCACCAGTACGTAAATATCAAAAACATTATCAACACTTGTGATACATTACGAGACACTTGTTAATTTTAAACGCAAGCTTTAACAAAGTTGGTCTGTAATAAAATCTTCAAAACATAGCATAACTTACGGTTAGTTTTCCTTATACTACACGCAGTTAATAGAAAATTATGTAAGTTCAGTTTGTAATTATTACACCTATTTATGCCTAATTCCAATACTCTATACTATCCATGAGCAAGTGTCTCGAATGACTTGTGGTATAAATAAAAGTAAAGCAAAAAGAATAATCGTTTTCCTATTTCACCAACAGTGTGGAAAAGTTCTTGGCCAATACAGGGGAGTTTGCAGGGATGAACTATTCGGGGGTTTAGATAACAACCAGATGTACACTGCTGTTAGAGAAGATGGAATTAGTATCGTTACATATAGACGTACTCTCAACTCATGTAAGTTAGCACATAAAATGGAAGAGAAGTGCCGAAGTGGAATTATATGGGACGCTTTATATCGTAGCTGATCCAGGAGATAAAGAGTATCCAACGAATAGACCAGTTTACGTGATATGGGCTTTGGGAAGATTGGATGAAAATAAAGAGCCGACTTTCCACGATGTATATCCTAAGAGCGATCTGAAGTTAGAACTAGTTCCTGAAGAACCGGAGAACACGTGCATGGATTTTACGGAAACCAATGAGAAACTAATGTAAGCAACACGCCGATGATTTATATTTATACAGATGCTACTAATTGGAAACTTTATTTTGCCAGAGAACCTTGGGAGAAGACAGAAATATTTGATAGAAGTATTCGGTCGTTTAGAGCTACTATCGGCCCGTCTGGAGGCAAAAAGGGCTATCAAGGAATTACAGGTTTGATTTAGAGTTCGAGATATTTCGAATATTTTGATTATATTTATTAATGGAGAATGCGAATATTTCTTCATTTATGGGATACTTAAAGATGTACTAAATTTATAGAATTCATATTTAGGTAGCATAATACTTGTTATGATATTTAGCGAATGAAACAGATGTTTGCATAGGTTCTTCATTTTTAACTGTGCTCATATAGAAAAAGAAAAGAACTTATATAAATATCCATAGTTCGTTTATGAATGTTTAATATCAAGCAATATATTAGTTTGTTCGATTCGTAGGACAAACGTCTACAGGTTTGGCATGGTACATCGAGGGTCAGTTGGTACCCAAACTATATCTGCGTCGGGGATTGACGTACAATTTCCGTGTTCACGGCGGAAATAATCCTCACAGTCCGAATTTGTACCACCCATTGATTATAACTAATGAACCGCATGGTGGATATGATAAACTCAGTGATGCGGCGCAAAGTAAAATCAGAGTTTTGGCGGGTGTTGAGTTCACCAGAAGAGGACAACCGAGACCAACCGCAGGTTCGTAATAAAATATTTGTACACCTGGTCCTGTTTTTACACGATCAATTGACTCTCGAAAAAAAGAAAGAAACACGCGATAAAAGGGATAGAAGAGATTGCAAGAGTGAGAACTCAGAGCAAATCTTTTCTTTTTTTATTTTATTTCTAATTAATTTCATTTAATACATTATTTTCGAGCAAATCCTGCAAAAATCTTTGGTTGAATTTTTATTTAACTTTTAGTCATATTTGAACGTATTTCTTATTTTATCAACTTGCAAAGACAATAATTTACGAAAGGAAGCTTCGAGTGTAAAGTGTCAAATGAATATTTTCTAAGGAAAACATTCAAATGAAATTATTATAAATTTATAAATTATAAAACTAAATCCGTGTAAAAACAGAACCGGCTGTAATCGAAATTATTTCGAGAAGAGATATACGTAATGTCGGAACAACTTATTCCTCTTAGTTGGACCACTTTGCTTAAGCAAACACGGTGCCCGAGACAGAAGACTAGATGATGATTTTATGACGTTTAAACAATTTAATAGAACATTAGTGAGTACGTGTGAACCAGGTAAGAAAATATAAAGTTTCTAGTTCTTTTTTTTTTCTTTTATAACTAAATGTTTCTTCATTCACTGTCATCTCTTGTAGGCGAAGGTGGAGTGCTAGAAATTACACCGAACTCTACCTGGCCAGATATCGTTTATTACAACTCATTTACCCATGCAAATATGGGCTGGAAGATATACATACTGGATGCTTATTCGAAAAGCATCGCTGTTACTCAACGATTATCGTTACTTGCAGGAATAACGGCTGTGTTTTTTCGTTTGTTATAAATATAGATATAGGTTACTAAGATTAGTCGTACCTTTTTATTATACAAGCGTAAATTGACTGATTTTAGTAAATAGAACGAAGAACTTCATCTTTCATCACACGTGCAGGCGTAATGTTTCGTTCCTAAGCCAGAAATGAATCAAAATCGCAGAGACATCAATGCATTCGAATGTGCGAATTTATTATAATTTTTTTTATTAATAAATACCATTTTATTCATACCATTTTAGTCATACGATGAATTTCCAATGTTAATATTTAATGATAATAAATATATTATATGCGAATTAATGTCTACTTGCTAAGAAACAAATTCTTAAAAAATATAATCTATTTTTAGTATTTTTGGAATATATGTACAGAGTAAAATACATATTTAGAATGTATATATGCATATATGCAATCCTCACCTTCGCTTGCCTTTTAGTTTTGCGGTGACCTCCAGTTTACATTGTGCAAACATGCATATAAACAACAGTAGTAATCCAACATTAAGAAGAACTATGTTTAAAATTGAACAAGGAAACTATGGTGACTAAGTAACGAACTACATATCTAAAGCTACCCTTACAATCTAAATATGTACTTTGCATTACCTTTTGTCCTCTTTGATTGTGCGTTTTTCCGTTACTTAGACGTAACAGCTCCTTTTATCAGCACTTTTCTATTTCTCTTCTCTTTGTTTCTCTTTTCTCTAATTGTTTTGCCTATCCCTCGTCTTTCAGCGACTCCTCCATATTTTCTGCCCGCCTTGCCATCCCTTCAACGTCTCCAGCTCTTTTCCACATAGCTCCCGCCACCTCTTACTTTTTTCTTTGCAGTATCTATTTTTTTTCTCCTTGTTTCCGGATCTCAGATCTTATTCGCTCTCTCTTGTTCTTTCAGCTGCATCTATCTGTTACTTCCCAAACTTTCCACATCTCTTTCCATTCACTTTCAAACCTCTCTACCTCTTTCTCCGAGTACCCACACCTTCTAAAATGTTCTTCCTTTCCTTTTCCCCATCTCGTCCATCAGCATCTATCTTCCTCTTCTTTTCCTTCCTGCCAACATTCCTTTCCTATCCCTTCCTAAACCTATCCTCATCCTGTCTCTTTATGTCCTCTTTTATTGTACATATTGCATTGATATATTTTTATCCACTCCTATAATCAGTCTCAAGTATTCGTTGTAGATATAAATGTATCTAGATAATGGAATAAATAAAGTCAGAATAGTTTTATGAAGGTTCGTTAGCCAGTAGAAAGAGCCATAGAATAACAATAGCAGTTCGCCCCTGAACATTGGCGAGTGATAATCGATTAAAGCCAAAAGCTGCAGCCGCAGCCGCAGCAATCGATCACGTGCATGTTTTCCTTATATCTACATGAATCGTCCATAAGAGTTCAGGAAACAGAATTCGTAAGTTCGTTTATTGTTTGTCTACAACATGCGTCGAATACAGGGAGAGATAGCGAATAAGGAAGATAGAGGGATTGAGAGTCATAACAGTTGCAAAAGATTAAATGCGATGAGACAACACTAATGGGACGAAAAAGAATTCCTATATTCTTTGAGATTTAAGTACTTAACATATACGAGTATTGGTACATTTAGTTGGAAAGCGTAAACTTTCTCCCGAGAGAAATCTGTTACGAGAAAGTTAATAAATCGAAATCATCTTCGAATTACATCTTTCTAGCATTCTATATTTTTATGAAAATAAAATGGTTTTAAATAAAACAAAATTTGTATCAGTTTGTAATATACAAACTTAACAGAACAAGGGACGCAGTTTCTTTCTAAGATTATTGAACAATATTGTCCAACGATTGAACAACCAATCGAGCAACATACTTAGTTTCCATCGATTTATCTATAATTACCTATCATTGCGCAATATTATAGCCATAATTACCGTATATGTATATTAAGTAGAAATGCCCAAGAATCGAAAGTTGTTTCCGTTGAAAAAAGAGAAAACTGGTCTGCCCGTGGGCCGAGAAGGTACCAATAAGTCCGTGAACCTCATTTCATTTCAGACTGCAGGACGATTAACATCCCTGTTCGTGTGTCAGTGTCCGAAATCTTTCTAACAAAATTGTATACCAAGTAAGTTGTTCAATTTACATGGATTTGGGCGAAGGATTGCATGATTTTGTCGTTACATCGAGTATAATCTTTGCAGTGGACAAAAAATTTCTTAATTTCACCACGATCGAAGGAGATGTAGGACGAAGATTAGATAAGATGTTTGGCGTGAAACCTAGTTTCCTAAGAGTAGAACCAGGCCATTGTTTATTGCCACCCCAATTCGTTTTTCATGGGCTGAATATCAGGGATATGGAGATCTATGACGATGATGTATGGATGATTTCATATCCGAGAACTGGTAAAATTCGTTCAAATCTATATTTTATGTTTTATATTTATACAGTGTGTCCTAGGTTTTAACGATGAAGCTTCGCCAGTATATTATAGCTAGGGGGAATAAATGTTACATAGACATAGGTCGTTTAAAACTTTATTAAAAACTTTTATGACAAAAGTACGAATTACAAAGGGAACAGATTGCGAATAGATGAGCAATGTTCATTTTTGTCCTATTTATACGAGCCGTGTCTACTATCCCAGATTGTTAAAAGGAACACAATATTCTTCTAGCGCTCCCAGAATTAACAAACACTCCATCTCAAAATATCCATCATTCTTGATAATACAAGATTGACAGCGGTCGAAAGTGGAATTTCTTACTCTGTGAAGTTCATCTTTATTTTGCCTCATTTCTGTAAACGCATCATTAATTTCCTTCATCGATTGATCAGGTGAACTCGTATTTGGTACCTTTGTCATAATTTTTTGAATAAAGCTCTAAACGACATATGCTTGTATAATATCTTTTTCTTTTTTTTTAATCCATAAAATATGTATAATGGCAAAACAATTCATTGCAGGTAGTCATTGGGCACAGGAAATGGTATGGTGTATCGCAAATAACTTCGATTACAAAAGTGCTGAAACTCTGTTTCTTTTACGTAACCCATTGCTCGAGTACGTTTTATTAAAAAAAAAAAAAAAAAAAAGAAAAAAGGAAACAATTTTCACGAGGGTTTTTCGTGGATCATGCAATTGAATCTTATTTGCGTAGAGCTTCGTCATTGATGGTCACAGGGGACTCTGTGGAATGGTTTTCGAAGATGGGTGATTCGGTAAAATACGTTATGAAGATGCAACGACCCAGATACGTTAAATCTCACCTCCCTTACGATTTATTGCCACAGCAAATCCATAAAAAGAAACCGAAAGTACTCAAACATTTTACAATATATTATACTATAATCAACGATCGTGATATGTTATACAAACGGAGCGAAAATATATGATAAATATATAAGAAATAAATTACGTTGATATTGTGAATTGTTTCAGGTCATCTACGTTGCTAGAAATCCAAAGGATACCTGCGTAAGCTTTTATCATTATTGTAAGAAATTTCATAATATAGTGGGGAGCTTCGAAGAATTTGCTGACTTGTTTTTAGATGACAATAGTATGTACCGAAAATGCATATGTGTATATATATGTTTATATATTTATTACTATAAAAATCTGTCTGTAATTATTACCTATTATTATTAGTACCATGATATCTATATAGCATATATGTTCATTAACAACTACTTTCAATTTAAGTACCATTGACTCCGTTTTGGAATCACGTTTTGAAATTCTGGGCTGTAAGAGATCAAGAGAATGTATTATTTTTAACGTATGAAGGAATGAAGAAGGTAATATAGTAATATATTTAAAATCAGACGACTGGCATTCATCCGAATTCATATTTTTGTAAATACAAGTAAAAAAGTAAAATCTAGACATAAATTTGTTTCATCTATTAAATGTAATATCGAGTTTGGGTATTCTCTTATATGTATGCACATTATCTATATCCTATGTATTTGTGTGCCTTTAGATTTCTTATAAGCGCATAAAAATTCCCGATCTATTTATAAAGTTAAAAGTAATATCTCAAACAATGATGTTTCAGAATCAAAAGGAAACGATTAGGAGGACAGCAGAATTTCTGGGGAAAACTGCGACAGAGGAACAAATCGCTGATCTTTGTGAGCACTTAAAGTTCACAAAGATGGCAGCTAACCCCGCCATAAATATGGAATTAATTGTTCCACAGAAGGACGTGCCAGAGAATGACAAATTTATAAGAAAGGGCAGAGTCGGTGATTGGAGAAACTACATGTCCGAAGGACTGTCTCAAAGATTCGATGAATGGACCGAAATGCACTTGAGCGGAAGTGGCCTCGACTTCGACGAACAAACGGTTCTTTATGATGAGGACTGAAAATTATCTACTGAAGTGTGTATACTATAAGTTTAGGTTGTACAAGAACCGATATTTGTGTAAAATAATTACATTCGTTTTAACTGTTATACTGTTATTTTTATGTTAATGTACATATGCTTATATAGTTACGTAATTTTGTACGTATCATTGTCGTATAAAATATATTGGAAATATAGCAAAATGTATGTGTGTGTGTAAACTGAGGTTCAGTATAAATTAATGTTATTTACTCATTAATTATGCGAAGCTCAGTGCCATATATACACTTGTTGTACAACCGGTTTTCTAATAATGAACAGCAACTATAGTTTTTCATACTTAAATGGCTTTCTAACTTCGTAAGAAGAACGGATTTTCGAGGAAATTATGTACTTGTATGTTTAATTTACCTGAACCTGGAATGTGACGCACTATGGGAATCCTGTTCGAGACTCGCGCTCGAGTTTTCGTTTTGTCGATTCTCAGCGCACGACGTTGTATGTCAAAGCAAAGATGGCGTTGATTCGTGTTGTGTCAGGTGTTTAAAATTTCTTAAAATTATGTCGAAGTGTGACATTGGACTGTAGTCGTGACACTTCAGTTAGTTATTTAAATCGTTTTTAGTTTTGTGAAAGATCGTCAATTGGAAAAAACGTAAAGGCAGCTGTCAAGAGTCACGTGTAATACTGCCCGATAGTGGTATTTTGCACTTAACCTTAGCCTTCACTCGGTATTGTACGATCGTCTTCAAATCTCGTAAAAATTATTCGGAAAAAAAACGTCGATGGTGTATTTTTTTATTAGAGGAGAAATCAAAACTTTTTATCAATCATTTTCCTGGCGATATTAATGATGATCATTTATGTCGTATGATAAAAGAAAGATTTAAAACGAATCCGTAAAGTTAAAATTCGAATTTTGCGCTTTTAAACTGTGTTTAAGGAGTATTCGATCTTTTCTGAGTTGCCAAAAATATTTAGTTGGATGCTGGTAAAATTTACACCTGGCTGAAATGCCCAGGATAAAAACCAAACAAGCAAGTAGCCTTTGGTTAAGGCAACGCGAATTGGGTGTACAGTTCTCTTTGGGACATGCTGATCACTTTCATAAAACTCTTTACTCCTCTATACAACCGGTAACTTCTTGGGATCATGCGTTGTCTGCAGCCGCTGCCCATGGTGGAGTTTTTAATCTTGAATATTCCCCAGACGGGTAAGTACATACATGCTTTTAGTTCTATGAAAAATATTATATACAATAATAAGATAATATTTTTCCTTGTATGACAGCTCTCTTTTGTTGGCGGCATGCGAGAAGAAAAGTATTTTAATGTTTGATCCTCTGAGAAGAAGCTTGATCCATGCGATTGATAATGCTCACAACGATTGTGTTAATTGTGTTAGGTATGTGTAGATCTTGTTTTCTTAATTAATGTAGGTTAATTATTGTAACACTAAATATCTGATAAAAATAACTTTTTTTATAATAGGTTTTTGGACCAACGTATGTTTGCAACATGTTCGGATGATAGTACGGTAGCTCTTTGGGATGCTAGAAACTTAAAGACTAGAATAAGAACTCTTCAAGGTCATTCGAATTGGGTGAAGAATATAGAGTATAGTCCCAAAGATAATTTATTACTAACCAGTGGTTTTGATGGTAGTATATATACTTGGGACATTAATAGTTTCACAGAAAATAGTATTCTTTATACACGTGTGTTCCATACAAACGGACTGATGCGAACTAGACTTAGTCCAGATGCCAATAAAATGTTAATAAGTACTACTTCTGGATACCTCATCATTATACACAACCTTAAGTTAAGCACTTTAACTCAGGACTTGGCAGGATTTAGAGTGCGTTTCATTTCTGGTATTACATCTTCATATCCTACTTAACACATTTTATATACAAGTTAATTTTTATTTTAGCCAAATATGTATCGGTTAATGCAATCGTCTCAAACTACGATACCAAACGTGGCAAGTTTCACGCATCTCTTTTCCCATTCTCGTACACATAACCGAGTAGAATTTTTAACCGATTTCCCTGTTGGCGATGATGCTGAGATAATATCGAGTTTGCAAGTCCACCCTCATGGATGGTGTGCTTTGTCTAGGAATGTCAGTAACGGAGAAAAATCCGAGGTTGATATTAACAAGCTTACACAATCGACTTTGGTTACATATATTTTTCTTACATTTCATTGATGATTGTATATTCCAGTGGACTTGTATTCATGACATACAAGAGCGTGATGTATCCAGCACAGCGGATCAGGCGAAAGAAGGAGAGGAGACAGCACCGCAGTTTAACGAAGTGCCCGTAGAGGAGTTCGAGGATTTTCAACAACCTCAACCTTCTCGCTCGGGTATAACATCTTCCTTTTTAATAGAAAGTCCAAACAACCGCGTGAGAGTAGTTCATACTACGTCCGATACGAGATCGAACGCGACTGGATTTTCAGATAACGCGCAATCAGCTAGGTCCCCGAGAAATAATTGGCAGTCAGTGTCTCGTAGAGCGTCACGGTCGCAATCGAGGAATTCGCGTTTGGACAGAAATGCGACAAGAGCGAATTTCGGCTCGATCGAAGTTAGTTCTAGTTCAAGCTCGTCCGATTCTCGTGTAAACACAGATAGAGACAATAGGCAGGCGGATAGGTACATATACGCCGCTGACATTTATGCGGCTGATGAAAGCATACTGGAAGAAGGTTCTGGCGATCAAGAAAGAGAATCAGGACAGGACTACAGGCCGAGACCAAATGTTCATCTTAACTACTTAAGACCACGCAATATAATCGAAAATTTTCCTACCGGTAATATAGAGTTACATGTAAGTACGACTGACGTGTGGGAAGCACACGTAGCAATTAGGGAAGCTAGGCTTAGAAGGGAGAGGGATTGGCTTTCTAGATCGAGTAACAATACTGTCGTTATTATCGGTGATAGAATTAGGGTTCAGAATCGGAATAGGCAAGGCCAGCAAACAATGTACGCTATTCCGAGAAACCGCATGATCCATCAAAATACACCTAGATTAACGCATTACATAGAGGAACCTAACGTTGGTTCCGGTTATATAAAAGAATTATGTTTCTCTGCCGATGGCCGACTAATATGTTCACCGTTTGGTTACGGAGTACGTTTGCTAGGATTTTCTGAAAATTGTTCGGAATTATCTAACTGTGTTCCTCCCTACAACGAGTCTATACAGTTGAACGAAATAGCGATAAACACTAGTCATTCTGGCATCGTAGTCTGTACAAAATTTTCTCCAAGGCATTGTTTGCTTGTGTCAGGTTGTCTTAGTGGAAGAATCGTTTGGCATCAACCTGTAGTTTAGTAAAATTAATGTCAACTTTTTACTATAGTCTGCCTAGAGAACGTCTTGATGAGATATATTACTTGCCTACATTTTCTTCTTTTTATTTTTCACTTTTTGTTTTCTTTCTTTTTAATGAGGTGAATATCGGGAAATAGAAAGATTTTTTTAAATATACAGTTTTTGATACATTTTATTTTTTAGCGTGTTTTGTTATAGGTATGATTGAGGTTAGGGAACCCTTTGTGGACGAGAGGTATTGGCGCGCGCAGTTGAGAAAATATACACGTTGAACATTTGCGTTATTCATTGTTGAGGCTCGTATTTTCTTTAATATTTAGTTCATCATCACTATCACTATCACTAGATGCGTCTGGTAATGTCATTGAAAGACTGAAATTCGTTTTGACTCGACCATCATCCCACATCGCGAGTTTACGTTAAACGGAAAATAGGATTTCTAAAGATCTATAATTTTCTTTCATCAAAAACATAGTACTGTTTAATCTGCAATACCCATGCGTAAATACACATACTATTATCGCTTAGAAAAATAGACGTAAAAAGACTTGGCAGCTTTTTTTCCGACACTCGTCCGCAAAGGGTTTTAAACTAATTATTTGCACGTAGCGTTTTTTACTCGAAATGCGATAAACGTGGTCAAATATTTTATATTGGAATTATCTCTCGCTAGTGATTTAAAAAGGAAACAGTCATGACGTTATTTTAAGTACCGTTTAATGAAATCAATTAATTCATCTTGTATATTTAGAAAACTGATTACTGAAACATAGTATTTTTAATAACAGACGTATATTTCTTTTTTTAATAACGTATATTTCTATTGAAAAATTTTAATATCTCAATAAGTCCAAGGCAGAGTACTTTTCGTTTTATATCGCCAGAG
This sequence comes from Bombus pyrosoma, assembly GCF_014825855.1. NCBI lineage: Eukaryota > Metazoa > Arthropoda > Insecta > Hymenoptera > Apidae > Bombus > Bombus pyrosoma. Next base: position 3,516,072 of record NC_057784.1, read on the forward strand.
AAAACGTAGGAGCAAGCATGCAGAAAACATTCCATCAACTGATCTGTATATTACACACTTTCGTAGAATATTGGGAATTGCATTGCCATTTGCAGCTGAATATACATTTTGCATTTGTACGTCTTGTTTGGCAATAATCGAAGGAATGATTGCTGTTTGCGATCAATTTCTGAATCATTGGCAATAGTGATCTAGGATCAAAGGAGAGGAAAAGAGGTAATATGTACTATAGAATGAAATTATTATGCAAGAAAATCAACCTCGCTAAAATACGTAAATACAACGCTGAATATGTAACGTTGGCGTTACCGTTAGTATTAAATTATTTAGCTGCGTATTACGTAACTATTAATAAGTACCCGAAATTTCAACCAATCATGGGATGATTATTAAAATTGGCGTTGCTGTTTACCGAGAGAAGCGAAGCCTTCTCGCGACTGTCGTCGGAACGAAAACTACGTCGTTAATCAACACGACTTTAATTCATAATGAATAACTCGATTAATTTTCGAGTTGTGTAATGTAGAAAAAGAAAGAAAAGAAATGGTGTTGCTGCTAGATTCAAAGCAAACGCGAATATACGGATTGTACTAATGAACAAATATTTGTAATTTATTTGAGCCATGTCTTTGACTATATATTCATATACGAAGTTTAAGCGTATTTAGATCGATTGTAGGATCGAAATGGATATCGCTTTTATCGTAAACTCTGTGTTCCATGGAACGCATCTTACGCTGGTATTGTTAAGTAGAAAAGAAATCGTGTAACATATGTAAATACATTGTCAACTTAGGTATATAATAACAATATAAATGTAATAACCAAATACGATATGGTTCATGCTCGTAAGCGTCGTACTACTTTTAAGGTTAGAGCGAATCAAACGAATGTTTGGAGGAAGCAGTCTGTAAATGCTCGAAATCGTGAAGTTCGTCAATTTTGGTAAGTTAGATATATCTGTAGTAATATTCATGTTTTTACCAGAAAATTTCAATTCGCTTAACGAAAATTGGAACATATAGTATAAATTATAGTATAAGCATAAATTGAAATATAATTCGACATAGAGTCAAATAGATATATACATGAAATTAAGGGTCATATTAATTTCAACAAAACAATGTTGGGAATTATTCACTGGTTAGTTTCTTTCGAGTTTTATGGAAATTATTCACTGGTTAGTTTTTTTCGAGTTTTGCCCGCGAATTGTAAGATAAACAGGGCAAATCGTTTCGCGTGCCATTGATGGTTACTTAAATGTGGATTTTTGATGATATGCAGACTGTGAGTGCAAATGCAGGTTTGTCAACAATCCCCCCTTTCATCGGAAAAACGGGCGAATAACATTGTATTTTTGCTTATCGCGTATCCACTTGACGATTATTTTCAAATAATCCGACTGATCGTGGCCTGCACGCTCTTTATACATATTATAATTATACGATCGTGTATAATTGTTAATGTGCTCATTGTTTTGTAAGATTTGTTTGTTTTCTTTTTCTATATAATAAAATGTTGCTTAATGTCTTTCGTCGGTCTGGGTCGAGTCTCCCATCGTTAACAAAAAAATCCCTGTGAATGTAGATACTGGTATTTCGATGAGAATGTATTTGCTAGTTAGCGAAGCTCTTTTATGTCAATTCCACATTGTCCTTGAATCGAAAGGAATTCGATGATTAAAATCGGGACAGAGGAAGGGAAATGTAATCCATTACACAATCTCTTTATTAACAATTAATTTAACTTATGTACAAATATATAATATACCTTAAGATACAACAAACCGCTGTCATAGCACGCAGAATAATAAAATCTATTTATTATTCCTTCTTGCACCTTAACAGTTGGAAGTGTTAACTTCTGTCTCTTCAAATAATCAAGGTATTAAGTTCTTGCTATGAAATTGGAGATCTGGCGAACAGTATTAACTAATAGCTAATTTATTCGATAACTGGTACAGATGGTTTGGTACTGTAATAATGGTTAGACGTTCTATCTCGTACGATAAGGGACAATAATTCGTTAATAAATAGCTGAATAAATAAAAAATCATTATCTCGTGGTTAGTTATATTCCTCTCCCGTGTTATCATGTCGATTACATCATCAATATCAGCGAAGTCATGTACATTACGCGCATTCAGTATATTAGTCTTCCTGAATCAAAAGAACGCTAAAAAAGTAATGATGTGTCAGCTATGATTCAGTCAACTAACCATTTCAAGTAATTTACAAATATGATTAGCGCCTTTTATTCTATTTCCAATGTATTTCAAACGATTGAATGCCTGCAGAAGTATTATTCATTCGGAAAGCAACTTTATCAAATAACGTGATAAGCTATCACGCCCAAAAGTATGTATCCTAAATTAGCAATGATCATTTGACCAGCGTTGACAAATTTAGACATCGAATTTCCATGACTATGATGATCGTGGAGATCGTGATGTCCACGGTGACTCGTTTCAGAGCTATTCGTTTGAAAATCTGTGACGTGTACATGTCCTTCGTGCGGAGATCTTTTCGATCTTTCGACGAGTGTTAGTTTCGTGTTCTTCGTTGTTCTCGCCTCGGGCGAATCTGCTGGAAGACGACGCTTTTCGAGTTGAGAATGATCCGATCGAACCTCTCCGGGAATTGGCGGTGGTAATTCCCCTTTAAATCTTCCAAATTGTGGCGTTCTGCTCAGAACGTCCGAGGGTAGCTTACTTTTAGAGTGTTCCCCGATCCCAGAAATGGATCTGACCAAACTGGAATCCTTCAACATTTTGCCATCAAACGTAATTAGCACTTCGGACGAAGGCGAGGGCGAAGGTGGCGGATTGTTCGAAAACTGCCCGGGAAGTGGCGGCAAATAATAAGCGTTCATTCTGTCAGCAGCCATCTCCATGTCATTCGCGTCACTAGGACGCGGTTTCGCGTTCGTAGATTTTTTCTTCGATTTCTTAACGGTTGCAACTGTCGGAACTGGTGGCGAAGGTATGAAAACTGGCTCGAAGTTATCGACTGCTTTATGATTATGGTTCAAAGTTTCCCGAAGACGGACGTCCTCTTCTTGCTCCACTTTCTCGGAGACTCTCTTTTGAGCCACGTCTGTAACTTTCTCGATATTTCTTATGATCGGTTTGAAGCCACTCTCGATCACTATCGAGTCTGGATTGAACCCCGTGTTTCTCGCCGGCTTTATCGAAGTGACGAATATATTGGGTATGTCCAAGCTGGGTACTTTGGTCTCTAGTTTCGTTCGATGTTGCTTCGAATCGATTTTCTTGAGCTTCGCGTTCTGTGGGTTATCGTTTCCTTGAGACTGCCTTTCCGCTGTTCGTTTTCCGTAAGTGGACGAGGACGGCCTGTAAACGGCCTTCTTTCGTTCCATGAAGACCGATCTTGAGGGTAGAGGAAGGGTGGGCTGGGGCATCGTCTGCAACATCGGTCGACGTGTCAACATCGGTCTCTTGATGAACATCAGTTGAGTCCTCTGGTCCGGTTGGTGATGATGATAATGATCGGGGAGGGGCGGGTGATAAAGATGGTGGTAATTGGACGCGTAATGGTGAGACACCGGCCTGGAATATGGGATCTGTGGGCTGGCGGTAGCCGGATATGTATATTTCATCCCATGGCTCAGTGGTCGTGGATTATCTGCAACGAGGTTAGACAATTGCTGGTTAGAGGGTTGCCGAAGGAGTTCCGGTTGGATCTCCATGATTTGCTGTCGGCCAGGGTAGGAGGAGGTCAGTCTGGTGACTCCCATCGATTGTTCGCGATAGATCGGTGCGAGCTGGTGGTGATGATTATAATGATGATTGTGATGCTGCTGCATGAGATCCCCGTCGAGGTGCACGTGATGCGTTTCCTTCACGCGTACCTCGTGACGATGCGGCACAGCATCGTGGCCCGGCGTGTTGTACGAAGGTCTCAAGGTGTATGGCTCTTGGTACGACGGCGATGATTTCAAGCGCACGTAATTGTTGTTGTTAGCGGTCGTTAGTAACTGCGTGTATGATGTGCTTAGCTTGTCAGGGTTAGTCGCTGGATGATAAGAATAACGAAGCCCGTGTTCGCTATGAGGGTGATGAGAATGTTGAGGCTGCCGGAGGAACTCCGCCGTTGGTGTTACCTTGCTCGACACGCGGATGCTGGGACTGTTCTCGAGATCCCCGCTCGGTCGTTGATTCTTTGGGTCCACGTAGACCTCGTGGTTCTCGCTGCCAGCGGCTTCACCGGCGTCACAACTGTCATGAACGTTTATCTTCCATCCCAGATAGCGATGTGTGAAACACTGAATATTTGTCGATAATCGAGTGAGTGCAGTATCTAATTTGTCCTTCGAATAAACTTACGTGGGCTCTCTTGCGCAATTGAATTAATATCATCAATGAAATTTTACGGATTAATAGTTACAAATTATTGGTACCAATAGATTCTTCTGCATAATTATACCGAGCATGGTGATAAAACAAATGAAAGAAGTAAATTTTAGAAATTGTCCTGTCCGTTGTAAAATTGTAAAACTATAAAGGAGAAATCTATAACCTGCTGTATATATCACTTGTCGATTTACTGATACGATTACAATATTATTGTGCAAGAGGCGAATTCGTCCAACTGTCTATGCGACAGTTTGCGTTCACTTACCTGATAGTACACAGTATCAGGCGTGTTCTCATCCGGTACCCATTCTACAAAACCTGGTTCACCATGATCGCATTCCAAAGTCAGCGTACGCTGATAAGCGCCGAACGACGAGAATTCGTCCGCTAGGGGTTGATTCTGATCTGGCACCCAGTTGCATAGACGTCCGACACCCGTTGGTCGATATACTCCACGTTGACGTTGAGCGCCGGCAAATATCTTCACTTTCTGTTTGCCAAGAAACAGCACTTTCGTATTCAATTCGTCAACCGAGTTATCAATTTCATGAAAGAGAAAATAGAAAGTTTGCTTACGGCTTTCTCCTCGGGTGTCTTGTGTTGGTATCCACCAACGGGGTCATCGGTAATGTAAAAGGGATGATAACGAGCCGGAGTATCGGCATTTTCTCCACCTTCCACTACGAAAGTGTATTTTTTTCCACGAACCACGTTGATCTCCGGAATTAACAGGCCATTTATGTACCATGAAATCCCCCAACCAACGTGACCTGAGACAAATGAGTAACATATACAAGTTTACGGATCGTTTGTCAATTTGCGATTTCTATCATTAACCTACTAACTCCGCAATGTTTTCTTCGACCAATTTACATTATCGAATCCTGTTTTCTTAGCGTTATGAAGAAAAGTTCCAAGGATTTGTTTAATACTTTCTTCGTCACGCTATAAGATTCTTATAAAATTTGAAGGAATTAAAATATTATTTATAATACTAGGATAGAGTATTTCCATTTGAATTCGTTGTATTGGGCTTATGTATTTATGGGAAATTTGAGGGTGCAAAGTGCACAGAGTACAGATAGTAGTGTTACGTTATATCGATTTCATCGGATCTGCTTATTACAAAATAAACTTTATCACTTTGCCTTGATAAAACTTTCACCAACGTTTTCGTTTTTCTATAACAATAAGTTCTGTTTCATACCAGTAATAGCAGGATAGCCGTGTTTTCCTCCGGTAGGTCCCATCTGGGCATACAATACTCCGTCTTCGGGTTCGTAACATTGAATGGCTGGAATTTCCCAAGCATCGTCCTTAGCCGCCGGTGCAGGGGTTGCTACACGTTGAGGTCTTCTCGTAGTTACAACTAGTTGCTATTTCGCAAAATCACATTCATCAGCCATTCGAATATTAGTAATCTTACGATATCTCATCTTCAATCAGACAAGTTTGAGTTATTAGAGTCTCGTTAATTATTTCATGCGAAGTTTAACGTTGAATTTCAACTCTGTTATTGTATTATTTTCGCTTCTTTCACGTCGCAATATTTTACTTTTTTATAATAATCACAAATATATTTAACGTTTCAAGAAACGCTTTACTCTATATTTAAGATCACAAATCATGCATATCAGCAACGATTCCCTTACATTTTTCCTCAAGCTTAAGAAACTGGTGAACGATAGAACAAAAAAAAAAGAAAAAAACACAAGTGGATTTAAAATGATTCAAAGAACGTAACAGGGCCGATATGTGGAAGTTTGGCTGACTCAAATAATCCTGGCTTGCCATAAATGATAAAATACCTGATTGTCACTGTCCCTGGCATCGGTGCTGTCCGCGAATACCTGAGAATGCTCGTGATCTGGAACGGGACAATTCCAAACCGGTGGTCTACCGAAATCGATGAAACGATCGGTTTTCAGATAGTCGGAGTGAAAGCTGACCTCTTGCCTCTCGTTTAGTGGGCCGATGGCCCAGATGATCGCCTGCGATCCGTTTGTCAGGATTTGATGGTCCAGTTCATCGTTCGTCTTCAGTGGTCTCTGATACGTGACAATGCTATATCCGTCCACCAGTGCCGCGTTCAACAATCGAATAGAATTCGTGTTCTCCTGCAAAGCGCCGATTCGGCCGGGTAAATTCAATGTAAACCACACGACATTCGACCGTTCTAACTGCACGATGGCAACAGGATAGGTGATTAGATGGGCGTAAAGTTAGAAGTAGTTAACCTGTATGCGTGTGTCTGGACAGCTGCCTCGTCCTCCGGAACATTGAGATTTTGCATCCAAAAAGTAATCGACAGCGTAGCCTTGAAGGGTTTGCTTATCGACCCAGGCGACTACGACATCTCCGCCGACCATTAAGCTTCTTTCCGGATTCGCTGATAATCCGAACGCCATGTACTGTCCATCGTCTGAGGACAAGATACGTCTTTACAATTGCAATAGAATCAAGTACGTTTATTTGCTCGTACGAGCAAGTGAATGCCGAGCAGCTATTATCCAAACTACGATAATTTCAGTTATTACGAATTCCTATAACGAGTATGTCTATTGGAATTGGACTGTGAATTTTTATGCCTTTATCGAAAGAAATGTTCAGAAATGCGCAGAACGTGTACGTACAGTAGAATTCCGTTTCTCTGAATTTGTCGGCGGGCAAATAATTCATATAATCGAAGTTGCTATAATAAGGGCGCCCAAGATCGCGGAACCGAACAGGAAAATTTCATCGTTCGTAATCTCGTAAAATCTATTTCCCGTAAAAATTAGGAGATCTAGTTCGGTAGGGTGGTTCCTAATCTACCGAACGGCCCGTTTAAACCGCGACCAAGCGTTAATTAGAGTGTGAAACGCAATTTTTCGTGGACTCTTTTTCCGCAAGAGCGGTTAGATTTGATGAAGGGCGCAAATAGGGCGCACAGTCGGTGTCACAGACAAAGAGGAAAATTATATTTTAACGACCTCGTTCGTTCGACATATGTACATACGTATATCCGCTGACTGTGAATACATATGTACTGTGTTTTATCAACGACACGAACGCGTCGCAAAATTGAAATAGTATATTATCTGTTGAACGGAACCAGTGACGAGCTATGGCCGAGTGAGACGAGATAGGTGTGTTGTTAATTAAAAGTTGGGCCGGATCTTCGGCTGGTATGTAAATTCACGCTGCTTTCAATAAATGCGATAGAAGTTTTGTTCTTTTGTGAGACCTACGCGCGGACAGCTCGGGAATATATACTCACCAAGTTTTCCAACGAGTTGGGCGACTATGCTGTCTCCGGCCACGGCCCATCGCACCTCAAAAGCCAGCTTGTCCTCCAGCACTTCGCAGTTCAGTTTCGACTGAAATCAAACGACAAACCGTTTACCATCGTTTTACAACATCGATTCCCTTGCATGTCTCGCGATTCACCGTAACCGGTCGATCGTGAATCTCGTTGTCGCAAACCCTTGAAACTCGAAGCCACTTTTTCTCTCGGCAAGACGTTAGAACTCGACAGACGACGTCGTCCAGTGATAAATGCGAAAGCGAAAGAAGAAATTTATCGATGTCGGACGAAGAGAGAAATTAAAAGTTCAAGTTAAAGAGAACTCTTGAGGAGTAAGGCAAGGAACTGATTCGATTGTCAAGAAAGTAATACGTTTATTCGCATTAATCTCAAGTAAAAACGTACAAAAAAAGGTTGATAGAAAAGTAATATCATTCGGTGCGTGTAAATATAATCTATATCTGGTAAATAGGCATATACGCGATATAAGCTTCTGTACTTATAAAGAAGAACTGGCCTAGGTAGGAAGGGGATTTCCTCAGCTTTATTTCCGAGCGATATGTCCTCCGTCTCTTGGAATAACGCGCGCCTCCTCTCGGACCGCGAAGATAAAAATAATTAACCCTTGTATCACAGTCGAATAACCATCGTTCTCTGTCCTTACACGCTCGGCTTTTACAAAAATAATATCTCTTCTTCTTAATACTTATACTCTAAATCAATGGTCTTTAACCACCACGAACAAACTTATTGTACAATCCAAACATGCCATTCATTCGCAAGCTTATATCTTATCGCTAATATTTTTTATTAGAGATGGGCCGAAACTTGATTTCTAGAAACTCTGCGAGGTCTCGAAACTCTCGAAACGCGAAACTATTGTAACCCGGAATATTTATCTTTTCTCATTTTTTCCTAAGAAATATCTATCTTGGTTATCTTACTTGCAGGAAATAAAAATCTTAAAAAGTCTTCCCGAGAAACGCAAATTATCTTTCCCCGACATGAGTCCATGTGTTTAAACACAAACTCGATCGAATTGAAATAATGCTTTCACAAGTTATTTAGGCGAATTATCGTTTACCTGGGTTTTGAGAGTTTCGAATCACGGGAAATGGCACATGGTTTCGATTTTCGAGCGGTTTTCAGGTTTCTAGTGACCCATCTCCGCTTTTTATTCTTTCATCGTTCTTACGGTGTTACACACAACGCACGAAAGGGTTAAGGCTGTCGATAAGGATTCGTAGCCTTGAAGGTCTATTCCAAGTCTCGAATATAGTGAATCTTCTTCCGATGGTTTCCACGCTTCTACGCGATGTGTTCGTGTAGCGCACGCAGATGAGCCGAGAGACAAACCGATATCCAAGTGTCACTAATATCGACACATGTTTCATACGAACTCGGAAGGGAGACAGCAAAGCGTGAATTATGGCGACTCGTATTGTTCGAGGAGAACGCGACGCATCCACTTCTACGGGAGCGAGATCGTACGTCTCTTAGAATAGAATTCTAAAGCGGATTCGAGAGATTAAAGCCGTGTCTCATAGGTATGTGTCCGTGGGACATGGTCTGCGCCTACGTAGATGCTTCATCACGTTACTCCCACACAAGGTAAATTTATTTTTCATCAACGAGCGAGAAATTTAGAAAAGTTCTCTCTTTGTTCGTCTTATGAAACGATGTGTAACTTTGAAAAATCTTGTAATTTTTGTTTTGGAACGTAGTCTTCATGCAAAGGTAATACTAAATTAACCCCTTAACAGTTTAGCCCGTGACAATCGAGCCGTTGATTAATTTAGCCGCTTTATACAAGATACGAGCATCGATCAAGTGCCTTGACACGTATATTTAACAAATTTTAGAAAATGGTTCAATTATGGATAAGTCTGATGGATGCCAGCCATTCGCATCGTAAGTGTTACGATCTTACGTCTTTGTGTACAGATATGTGACGTGGAAAAGTTTGTTTACGAGAGTAACAAGTACATCTCTGGATCTAACAAACCTTTTTTGTTAAATACTTCTTCTTAGTTATATAGTGACGTTCAAATTTAAAAAATCAACGAAAGACGTACTTATCAGGTATTTTCTTTACGATCTTCGATCAAGGTAAAAAATTCCTACTTCCATCTGACTTTTATTTTTTTATCTTAAAATGACACGTCCAAGCAGCCGATGAAACCAAAAACAAATAGGTACTTTGGGCGGATTTCGTTGAATTTGCCGAACTGTTAAGGTATTATAGGCAAAAATACGCTAATAAAATTATGTCTAATTGCGCTTCGATACGATCCACTCTGTTTAAGCGTTTCGCTCGTATGCAAGATGTTTCCGTCTGTGCAAGTGTCTGCGAATGTGTACGATTTACAAGCGCGTGTATACGTTACTACAAGCGGCTGTACAAAGTGTAAACCGATGTTCAGAGATTCCTCGTCTAATACATTGCCGGCGCGTGTTGTTAAATAAATAAAGAAGCTAGAGTCATCGTCCCGTGCCCCTCTTCTCCTGCTCTCTCGTGTGAAACTTCGCCAAAGTGGTTGTACGCGACTGTGAAACTTTACGAATGAGCCTCCGGCTAATATTATCCCAGCTGTGCCACCTGAGGTTTCCACGGTGAAACGAAACGAATGATCGTCGGTAAACGCTTGGTGGCCAGCTTACAGAACTTTCGCTAATTTGTCGAAACGCGAGTTTGACCGAGTTCTGTTAGGCAGTCTGATTTACGATTGGTTTACCGTTACCGCGATAAATCATTCGCTATCCTCTTGTCTTAGCTCTTAGGAAGGTACGAGTTTACGATGCAAGCTGGACCAAGTGTATCTTGGATCGAATGCTGTTGATCGGAGCTCCTTCGAGTTGAACGACTAATCGACTAAGGAATCAAAGACAATTCGAGGATTTCTGTTGCGAAGAAACTGATCTCCCTTCGATGGGAAACAAACGTCCCCGCACAAGGAATCTTCGAGCTGTCCGAGAGCAGCGGACGTCGCCAAACGAGTTAAACTGCGTCCTCGTTGAAGCAACAACTTTCGTTGCCCCCTGTTGTTGCTTGTTTCGAACAGTACTCAACACGTATCAACATTTTGTCTGCATTGAAGCAACACGATCTACGGAACATCTGCATTTTGTCTCGATTGTGAAGCGATATTTGTTCTTTGCTACAAGTTGTTCACGAGCAAATTCGTTGTCAAACAAAACCGTACACCGACGGTGTTGCCGCGTGTCTCTTATTTTTCTTCCATCCTTAAACCTGGTTTATATGAAGCAACTTTTAGTCGAACGATTGAGTCGATGTAAACGCAATGTCGATCGAATTGAAACGACCTGATCACCTCAGTAGTCGTCTGATGTAAACGCGGCTTTACCGTACGGACACAGATAAGATACAGACAGCAGCAGCATTCGTTAATGACAACGAAAATGTGAAGAGCCACCAGAGAGACAATGACCAGCAACTTCTTCAAGAAACATGGACCATCAATAACAAGTTGCTCGTTGTATCTTCAAGGAGAACGCAGTTTTATAATATCTTTAAATATGCATCAATAACGAACGAAAGAGTCGTCTACCCTTCTGTCACCTTGGAACCGTAAAAATCTCGCGTAAGAATTTGGCTGGGGCTCGCTAATTGGTTGGCTACGCGATCTCGATCGTATTACAGGTTGAGTTGCGACCGTTTCGACAGAAGGCTGACCGTCACCGGATCTATACTGTTCCTGATACGTGGCATCGTCTAGATTCGTGACGTCGTCGCCATACTGAACAATCGCGGTCGATCTTCCGACCGGTGTCGGATAAGAGGCGGATTGATGCCGGCGAAGCTGCTGCGCGAGTGGTTCTTGGGTCTGCAAGCTCTTTGGTATTCGATAGTCGATCGCCTGGACCACTTGGACCTGATCTTCTCGGCGGAGGATCGGCCGGTAGGTTGTCGGTTGTTGGTATTGCTGCTGAGTAAGCAACGCGCTCGCGATAGAAGGAGAAGGAGACGGAGAAGCCGGTGACGACGACGACGCCGAAGTAGACAGCTCGTACAGATTTGTCAGACCGAGCGTCTGTCCCTGCCCTCCGCGATGCACGTTCTGCAACACAAGGACAGAGACAGAATGTTATGCATAGGTCTTGCGAGAGAACATATTTTCTTCCTAAGTCTATCGGCGTCTCAATGATTCGTTTCGTATCGTTTCGTTTTGAAAAGGAAGCAGCGGCGCTGAAACGTTTAACGCGTCCTTCGTACGATAAAAATTCTACGCCACTGAAAACCGAACACATTGAAACACCAACCAAACGCTAGAAATTCTCTACGTTGGCGAAGACCACGGTTCCTTCTCTGCTTCTTCCGAAATAAAACAGCGTAGAAGCAGAGGACGAAGCGTAAGTCGTTGACGCAGGACTCGGATGTTTGGTCGGAAAATCCGTAAATCGGTGAACGCATTGTCGTCCGGGCGACGTCCGCTGACAGCCAGATATCCAGTCAAATATTGACAGAGACAAATTCACCATGGAACAATACCGAGTCTGTATTGATTGCTACCGTGAAAGGCACATTTGTTTCTGTACGTTCGACTGCGTTTACGCGACCGGCTATACGGAAACGCGGAACATTTGTTGTTTCCACGACGGACTACATCCATTGCCGAGCGAAAGAAAATATACACAGGGAGAAAAACGTGAGCAATTTTTACTTTCGACTGCCGATCAATTTTTCTTAAGCTATAGTCGGTTGAAAATTCAATTACAACACACAATTGGATCGCCGTTGAGGAAAGGCGGGCGCGAGATGAGAGCAAAATGCGTTCGATTGCGAAACATTTGGACGTAATCTGATTGCGGAATGTCTACGGAATATGAAAGTACCTGGAAGTTTGGTTCAGCCGAGGGAAACTTACAGGACGTGACGTAAAAGCATCGAATCGGCTAAAGACGATGTAGATCGATCGAGGACCGGTAAACGTCAGCTCGAATCCCTTTCCTCCTGCCAGTTCGAACGTGATTGGCATTTGCAGCTTGTACAATGAAGCCTCGTTCAAGAATTACCCTCCGGAATGACAGGTCGCGCGATGAAGGCCGAGTTACGAGCCAATGAAAAAGTCGACCTCGCCGCCTTTAAAGTTTCTGTACGTACGTTTTAATTAGCTCGTAACTCGATCCCGAAAAGTTGGTCGCAAGATTGGTCGGATTAGCAAAGGGGCGTCGCGTTTAAAAGATCCAAGCCGGCGTCTCTTCTTGCAGCGAGCCCCGCTGACTACAAGAAGCCTTTCCAGCTTACCTGCGGCGAAACTCCGAGCATCTTTAGGGACGGTGGCACGTTAAGACCTTGCGGAATTTGTACATGGCCGAAGTCCACGGTAAACGCCTCACACCAGACGCCGAAGTGGCCGATCTGGTGGATCGTTAGATCCCCGGGCAACGTCAGCACGATGGCTTTGCGATCGTATCGACGTAGTGGCTGCTCCTTTCCGTTCTCGTCTGGTACGCGAATACCTTGCGGCGACGGCGATGGTCCAGCTCCCACCCAAAATTTCGCATCTGCGAAAAGATTTCATCGTATGACAAGTTGATTATCACGAACATAAGTTGGACGAGCCTGTGCAAGATCGTATATTACGATTATCTTTGCCGATAGAAATTGTTCGAAAATACGTATACCGCAGTGAATCATTAAGTCTCTTGTGTTTGCAAGCGTTTCGAACAGTTGAAAGATAAAACTCGACGAACAAAACGGTTAAAGCAAACGGATGTAAGAAAAATAACGATGACAGTGTCTTTTTTGCGTGTATCGTCACTTGAACGAAGAATTTACACGGCGTATAAGATGTGATGACTAGACATATGTTTCGTGGTAATATCGATATTATCATTGTTACTTTAGATCAGGTATGCGAATCATTTATATTCAAATATAATTCTGGTTACGTGATTTATTTCGCGAGTTGAAAAGTTATGGAAACCTAGAACCTTAAGTATGGGTTTCCCGTATCGTGTCTCTTCTTAAGCTTTGGTTACAGCGTAGCCATAACCTTAGTGAATCGAATAGCGTGAAACTTACCAGGCGCCTCGCCATCATAGCTGAAGCTTGGTATCAAGAGGGTTTGTGCATCGACGACGACGATTGGTTCCGAGCTTACTCCGTGCACTCCGTTCAGAGCTGCCAATTTTTGAGGTTTTGGGTAATCGAATCCTCGTGGTATTCTGACGTCACCAAAGTTAACCTGCCAATTATACGTTTTAAAGAAATTTTAATCAGCTGTTACGTTTAATCGAATAGAAAGATAGTTTAACCGATGGTAGATAGTTTAATGGAACGAAGAATTCTATCTGACTAGACACTTTTGTACACCATTGTAGTATGATGGCATTACGTTTCCAATAAGATTCAATTACATTAGAAACATTTTTATGATCTAACAATTTTTCCAAATATCGAGGCAACATTTCTAAATGTTGGCCGAGGACATACTTATATATTTATTACGTCGAAGTGTTAGTCTCGAAAGGATTATAACGCGTTTAATATATACTACAACTGCAATGACTACTCCATGCAGTAGGTGGTTTGTGGGGAATGTAGAATTCATAAGCTTCAGAAATAATGCCGCAAACAGATTCCATTTTATCGTTTTCCAAGCCCGTCCGCGTAATGGAAATTCGACCATTTCGTTGCCGTTCCGTCGTGATCGAGCTTTATCATTCTGGGGTTACACACACGGTATCTGCTGCCGCGTGTCGGACGCTGCGGCTCGGAATAAATTTTCGTTGCGCTGGCAATATCAAGGACGTAAATCGACGATCTGCGCGGACTGTCGGGGATAACCGGCCACATGGAACGAGCGCTTTTGGTTAAACTTCTCGTTCGACTTGAAATTCCGCTGGGAAAAAGTAAATCGAAACTTCGATGACGTCTCGCCGATTTGTTCGATAAAGTCTGCGCGATAATTTAGTCAAGTTAGTAAGTTGATCTTCGTTACGAGTCAGGAATTACGTTCTCGTCTACATGTAACAGTACACTTTCTAGAATTAATTGTCGAAAGCTATTATCGAAGGAACTGCTTGCGAAATATAATTTGATAATATCGAGCCATATTGAAAGATCTGTGCAATTTCGTTAATGGTTAAACCATTGAGGATCGGTCAGTGAAATAATTGGTGAAAATTGTATAAACGCGGCACTGTAAGAAGAATCGACTGCTAAAGCTAACTATCGACTATTGAACCACTATTAAAGACTTAAATAAAGTACTTTATCGTTTTATCAAGATGATAAAAATAGATCGATAGATAGTCCAGTCCATAAATCAGGATCATAAAGAAAAGATTGCATAATTTAAGGAAAATCGCTATAAACATTTCAATTTCTCCAAACTTTATTAAATTGTAGAAAATAGGCGCAAAAAAGAAAAGTAGAAATTGAAAGAGATATTAAGCATATCCTTGGTATTAGCTTCCATAGCCACAACGTTAAAATACCAAATTCGATAATGTAGATTAACTGAGAAGAATTGCAAATGAAATGTTGCGTTAATGCAACATTGATTTATAACGGGTCAAATAATATTTCTCGTGTCTCGTGATTTATAGACGATAATGTATAACTATTAATGCGTGATTCTTAAGATCGTAATCGGATTTCCAATTGCTCGTTTGCATTCGAAAACATTCTGGTGGAACGATCGAGTGTAATTTGCTGAGAAGTTCGATGTTGTTCGTATGGCTCGGAGCCAACCGTAGGCAATTGCTTTCTATCCTATAGAGGCACGCGTGCCAACAAACTACGAGCGTGAAAGTTGCACGGCAAAGAAACGATACCGGTTTCTTGTGCCGTGCAAGTGGAATCGATGCGACACCGAAGGTCACGAGCATGATACGTTTCTTACTCACGGAGAATTCGTCGCACCACACGGCGAACCACTTCACGTTGCTCAGCGTCTTGCCATCGGGTAATGTGAGCGTGATGTCCTTCCTACGATACCGCTTCAACGTGTTCGATCTATGGCAAACGAATGGATTACGGTTCTACAGAGATCAACCTTCATGATCTTTATTCGATTGCTCCACCAAGGCAACCGCGTCGGATGCATCGCGCATATTTCTGGATAAAGAGTAGCGAGATGGAATGTAAACAAATCGACTATAGACAATAATTAAAAGCAAACAATTGGAAAAAGGAACAAACAAATATAAATAAATATCATAGATGCATCTTATGTGTAGGTTGATCCTGCTACAATTATATTTTTCCAGGACTATGTTCCGTTATAACGTAGTATGATTATCAGTTAGTATCCAGCTAGTTAAAAGTTACAAGTTATAGTTTTCTATTTTACGATCTCTTTACGATAATATTTCTTGGAACTTTAGATTACTTTTCATACGATCAGATTTTCCATCTAGATTAAAAGATTTCTTCAGTTTAAGGAACAGTTCTTTTCTTTGTTAAAATGAAAGTGAGATTGAGATATTAAAATCCAATTGCAGTAAGATCAGAATATTCCGATTAGATTGTAAAATATAAGCTACACAGATATAAGAACAAGTTTTCAAAATATCTCTCCGAAAGCAAATTACAAAATATAAATCAAGGAATCTAAAAGAAGAAAACAGTGACTATATTCGTCAGAAAGATGGTTTGCCAGCTGCAATTTGAAAGAATTGGTACAATTAAACGTTATAAAGAGCACTCACGATCCACGCTCGTCCCGGAGCCTGATTCCGTTTGCATTAGGACTCTTCGATGTACCGACGTAAAAGTAAGCGGCTGAAAAGAAGATGATTATAATTACAGCTTTCGCTGATTGCAACGAGTTATTGCTAATTACTTAATTTCAGGCACTTGGCCGATCATCCGGCAGCAGTGAATTTGCCGCAACGAAACGGTCACGAATTGCAACTCCGATAACGACCATGTTATTTCCTTCATTTTCTGGATCGTTGGCAACTTTACTTACTGGCGAATACACGTCGCATAGCGGAGTGACCTTCGCCAGCGAACGCTTTCGATTTTATTGAGCCGTAGCATGTAGAAAAGTGAGAGTAGCGTACGAGTCGAAAGGGAGAAGTAGAAGTACCTTTTACAGCGGCGATTAACTTAACTTTAAGGCTTGTCTTGCGTCGTTTCGCGTTTACCGATGCACTTTGCCACACGCGATTCAGAAAATTCATCGAATCATTCTAAATCTTTCTATCAATTTCCATTGTGACGCACGCTATCGACTATACGTATTAGGACACTTGTTCGTTACATTTATTGGAAAATTACGACACATTTGAAATTAATTAATAGTTTGAAAGATGAAAGAGGAAAATAACGTATATATAATTCGTCATTCCTCGATGAATTTTAATTCGCGAAATTGATCAGCATAACTTCTGAGCGATACGTTTGTCCGTCGTGCAAGGTTCTTATTTACTTTGAATTGTTTAACTCGACCAAGCGTGCATTGTCTCTCTGGTAGATATGATCGTATAAGAAAAGATGCCGTGGCGCGATACTACCTGTTTATAGAAGCAGCAACTATAAATGTAAATTAATTAAAAGACGTAACAACGATATATTTTATTATTCGCTGTATTCATGTTGTGCTTATTGGAAAAGAATTCCGAATATTAGCGCAATATCTTTTTCCTTTTCTCTTGCATCCTAGATCCTGCAAGCTCGTGAAATTTTCAGAAATCGAAGTAATTCGTCCATAATTTTGCAATTAAAGTACATGTTGTGAAAAACAAACGAGTGTCCTAATAGCGATGGTAGCTGTCGAATCGATGGAGATTCGATGGGAGTTCAATGGAACACGAACAGAGACAAAGTCGTACAGCGATTGAAAGTAACAGAAACGTTCGTAAAAAGAACGAATGAATTGATAGAGCGATCACGTTTCGTCGCGTGGAAAGAAAACGGAGAACGATGGAATAGAACATAAAAGCGATCCGCGGAACATCGACTGTTCTTCTCGGCTGTCGAATCGTCGATGTAAAACCAGCGTCCTGCTCGAAACGTATCCACCGTCGACGGTCAGAAACGGAGATGTTTCTCTTTCTCGATAACAGTATGTGGCTTTACGTAGGAATCGTGAAATGTCAGGAGTCGTTTCCTCCGACGCGTACGCTCACTCTTTTTCCCGTGGAAACCCCGGCGAGCCGGCATGATCGACGGTTGCACTGAAATGAGAAAGTTTCGCGCGAGCCATAGCCCCTCCTCGGTTACGAACTTGGTGCTTCGCCGTCGTACGTGAAGTCCTTGATGAACAGAGTTCGCCCGTCCACCGCGTAAACTTCACCGCTGACGCCGTGATGAAGTTCCGACAGCTTGCCAATAAGCTTTCCGTAATAAGCTGCGCTGCATATCTCTGTAAACAAAATCGAATTTAATTAATTAGCGCGGATTAATGGCCACGACAGCCCACCGAAGCGGCCAGCGTAGGTAGCCGCTTAATAGCCACGCGAATATTTAAAACGGAAGCGCAGACATTTAAAAAATTCAAGACAGTGGCTCACGGGGAATAGCATGGACTTATCTCACGAATAACGAATAGATTACTGATTTTTATGCACTTGTAAGAAACGATAAATTTCGAAATATAACGGAGAAGCTGATACATGGGAAAGTTAACAAATATCCACCACGGTTCAAGGATTATTAGCAGAAACGAAGAACAATTAGAAACTGACAAAATCGATCGAGTGAAATTTTCCTCGTTAAATAATGCTCGTACAGAATAAAATATCACAAAGTGATATCTGAGTGATCGGAACAGTTTTCTACCGAGTGTATGTTTCTTTAATCATATTCTCAAAAATGTGAATTTGTGTAAAAATCCGCAGACTAATGACGACGCAACCTGTTTATCGAAAAAAAGATTCAGTACCAGCCGCATGCATAAATAATCGCAGCTCGAACTGCTTAGTCCGAGCTAAGAAATTCCGTTTATTCCTGGATCACTGATTCTCGGGATCGATTGACGTTTAACGGTAGTCGATGCTTCGCTCGAAGATCGATTCTACTGTATATATTGTGGCTTTAGCAGGGTAGATCGTTACGAATCGCGAGGGTATGCAAAAGCGAGTTCCTCGGATGCTTGTTGAGCCTTGGCAGCAGCGCGGCATGTGAAGCAACATCGTGTCGCACGAGATCACGGAATGTTAGTCATCTGTTTGGATCTCGTGGTTCTAACTTGCTCCCGACAATTTGCTGGTTCAGGAGATTCTCTAAAATACCTCAACGCCGAAAGATCGATCATTTTCACGGCGAACGTGTTCTTGGTAAAGGCTCTTATATTTACGAGTACTTGTAATCATTCAATTATTCTCACATCACTTCTGTCAGCATCCAATCAGTCCTGCAATCATCCAATCATTCTTCGTCATTCGTTGTTCCATTGTTTCAAGATCATTCCTCGTTACACACGGAACATCAACGCACTATTTGCCGATATTTCAACTGCGTAAATCGAATGGCTGTTCACATTGACTCTGTTCGAAAATCTGGTTAATCTCTAGCATCTTTAAGGCAGAGCCGTGTACTTTAGTTATTTGTTCTTAGCTTACGTTTAAACTGCTATGTACGTCTCAAGTTTTAAACGATCAAACTTTGTCAGTGGTGTATGAGCGGAGACAGGAAACAAATGTTATATGAACATAGGTCTGCAAACGCTTTATGCAAAAGTTACACAAGAAATATGAAAAGTAATCAATTCGGATTAGGTCTTTAAGTTTCCACCTGAAAATGCCATGCCCGATTCGAATTCTAAATATTTTTGGAAGATTTGGAGTTTGTCACTCTGTGAATTTGATGTTTATTTTCATATCACTAAATCCATCATGAATTCTCTGTATCGATTCTTGTCTCGAATCAATCCTTGCGCGATATACTATCGCTTCTATCGTTCCCCATAAATAAAAGTCTAACTGTGTAAAATCCGCGATCGGTTCTTTTCTTGTTTCTAGAATTTCTTCTTGAATTGTTCTCGTTCATAGAGCAAATTGGCGGAGTTTGATCGTTTAAAACCGAGACTGCATACCGCATTTTCTTTTTTTCTGTCGTATTCTACGTTATATCTTTACTGTGCCAGAAGGTTCATCCCTTTTTCTGTTTAAATAAACGGAATAAATAAATGGAAGACGTTGATGGACAGGAACCTTGCAACTCTATTTCGAATTCTATCGCTTCTAATTCGTTTGCCTATCTCGATTAACTGAGAAGAGAGGAGCGCGATTGGTAAACAAGCGCGCGAAAACTTGGTCCGGCAGTTCTCCAAGAGAATGGTCCGGGAGAAAATCAGGGTTAACATTCGCATAAATATGCTATCGCGGCGTATCGAACGTCAAGGCCAATCCCAGTGGCGTGGACCGTTCGTTAGATGCTAACGAATCATGGAACCGGTCGACGATCGATCTCGCATCTAACCCTTTGATCGAGCGCGTACCGTTACCGCTCTCTCGGTCGAACAGGATATCGTCCATCCGATGAGATTGACGTATGCCTGGGTATAAATCCTGGATCGTTCACGGTCGCGTTCTAAACCGTGCGTACCACCGTTCCGACGTTCTACGACGAGTCGAAAACATTGGAAAAAATCGACGCGATCCCAGGAAAATTAGATACGTCTCGGGGAATGATCCGTGTACGACGTTCCGTTGTGCCGTTAACTGTCGCTGGTAATCGGTGATGTAACGTATGGCATGGAGAAACGATCGTACCATTTTGTTCCACCACCCGATGGTATTTAATAATTGAACAAAAATGCGTTGTTAACGCTAAGCCTTCACCGAAGCAACAGGAAGGAACTTCTTGTTGCCTGCTGTTGCAGAAGCAACAGTACTCAACCTCCGATGCTCTAATAGCACTCGAGTAGTACTCGGATAGTACTCTAAATAATATTCAACAAATATCAACTCGCGGAAACACGTTGCAGTGAAGCAACTCGACCAGACGAACATTTGAATTTCGTATGGATTTCAAAGCGACGCTTGTTCTTAGCAATAATTAAGCTGCTCTTTACCGAAGCAATAACGAGGAACATTTTGCTTTTTCTCCGCTGTTGCTGTGCGTCCTAAATCGATTTTAAAACGATATTTGCTCCGAGCGACAAATATATACAGAGGAAACATTTGTTTCTGCCGCCACGTGCTGTTACGTGTTTCATTTTCTCCTTTCATCGTTACGCTCCCAACGAGAACAGGCAACAGGCAGCGCCTTTTGCCACTGATAGAAATGCGAGGGAACATGCAGTGAGATGCTGCACAACAACCGACAACATCTTCGAGGAACACGAAGCACCAGTAGAAAGTTCCCCGTTGTTGCTTCAATGAAGACGCTTGTTTACGCTCATCGATCGCAATGGTTGTTTTGTGCATCTGACTAAGGTGGATGCATCGGCCACTGGTCTCTAAAGAATTTCCTATCGCCACTACACAGCTATCCAATGGATCAGAACGTAGCCAATGGATGGAACGTAACGACGATGATTTCGTTAGTACGTGAATGTCACATGAAGTAGCGGACGATGAAAATTCGCTTTCCATGGACGGACGAATGTATCCGACCATTAAGCCGCGTAACGTGTAATCTTGAAGCGAAGTCTTGTCATTGATCGAGCTGCTCGATCTGACATAAACTCGCGTAACGAGAGTTGCATTCAAACCCTGCTGATTCTCTCTGGAGAACGCGGCTATTGCCGCTCCTCTAATCAAGCTGCCGGTCGATCGAGAGCACTGCGCTTTGCCCTTATTATTTGCATTCACGCACTCCAATGGATCAATCGATGCGCGTTTCCTCTGAAACTTAGAATTAATTCAATGCGTTCGTTCCGCCAGTTGGGATTTTAAACTGTTACATCGAAAGACTTCTAACGGGACGTCATACCATTTCAGAGTTTTGCACGTTCGCTTTACTCTCCAGAGTGCTATCAAATTGCGTATCCATTTCAGAGTAGCTACGAGAATTTTGTACATTTTCTCGAGTAGACAATAGAAAATTTGCTTATCAGATAGAAACGTCAGAACTGCGTTCGCTTGAAATTCGTCTATGTCCACTCTCGATAAATTTGCGTTTGGAATTCACGTTTGGAGCTCGCGTTGTTCATTATTCGCGATGGCCATGTACGACGTTTTAATATTTTTATTACAAATCCTCCGAACCTGTTGGTTGATACGTGGCATGTTGTAAATTTCTTCCTCTTTAATGCATAACTGATGATTAATCGCAGGACAAAGTTTAATGCATAATATTAGCTCGTCAGTGTTGAAACTCTAGAGGAACGAAATTAAATATAAAAGGATCTAATATTGCACATGGATAGGGTAATTACGAAGAAAATCATCTTAAAATCATAGCGTCAAAATGAGGCGATCCCGCGATTTTGGAACTGAATTCTCTGGCGAACGGTACCTTATGGTCAGACGTCGATCACGAAGCTTCCAGCAAGATCAGGCTTGAGCGAACTTCATCTTGAAGAGCCGATTTTGCAATAAAAACAACGTTCTCGAAAATGTAGCGTGTCCTTGGCAGTCCGCCTTTCTACCAGACTATAAATATTTCACGTACTTTTATGCGCATATTTCCTGGTTTGAATCGCGAGTGTATTTCTACCGTCGCAATTTGCCTACCTGGCAACTTTGTTTTTCCCATCGTAAGACCGTTTTAGGAAAGATCAGATCGTATCGGATTCGACGGTACCACGTAGAAACTAGTCGATGAATATAGGGCGTAGTCGCAGAGACTTTGGTATCAATCGCTAATGAGAAGCCGAAGCGTCAAAGCAGTGTCGCTTTCGAGCTTTGAGAGGATGCATTACGTCGTTGCAGCCGCGAGCCATTAGTGCGTAATTATTGTCGCGGTAACGACAGGGTGGAGCGTGATTAAATTATTATGAACGTGGTCCGTAATTCGCTGGAGCCCATGGGAAGCGATAAAAAGCGGGATACGCGGCCAGATGCAATGGAAGGGAAAAGAACGCTGAAAGAGAAAGATTACTTTAGACCGATCAAAGCGGGAAACACACGTGGCGTGTGTCTAATAGACGCGAGGACTGGAAATTTGGGTCAACGAGATTGGTTTAAGATGAGAGAAAAAAGGGAAAAAGAGAGGGAACAGAACGGCAGATACATATCGGACCTTTGACATTTTCATACGAAAGAGAAAGCAGCAGGCGGACAAGCGTAATTGCCTGCCTCTGCATAATACGACTCTCGAGTTAATGTCGCAACACCAGTAGATGCCGGTAGATTCGCGGCAATAGAGAGAAAACAAGGTGTTTCGGAAACGCAGCGAAACCCTCCTACCAGCTAAATTTCATCCGGATCGACTCGCGATTCACGCGGTATTTCCCTTCTTTCACTCGGCGTCGCGCCTTTCAATTGCAATATCGAATTTTCCATTTTCTTCCCATGTAATCTTATTTTAAGCCGGTACATCGGGATACGCCTGTTTCCGATAAATCCCATTTATCCGACTCCGTCGGCCTTCCATTCGCTCGCTATAGATGAAATTATGCAGCCAATTTCCCTTCGTGTGTTCATCGAGCACGGTAAACTCCGTGGATTTCTTCTACTTTCGTCGAATTTCAAGTATCAACCACACTGGTACAATGTGAAACGTCGCGAGTCACGTCGTCACGATCGGTTCGCCGATTCGAATCAAAGTTGGAAACCGTTTTCGTCTGACTCTACGAACAAGTCTGGCTGTTCGAGCGATTCCACCATCTGGAACTTGCAATCGAGAATCGTAAACGTCGAACACGCTATACCGGTGGATTCGTAGACGCAGCCGCGATGACAGAAAGAAATTTCATTTGACACGTGTTCGAGAGGATCCGTTGAACAGCTTTCCTTCTACGGCAAGTTAGGTCGATTATCGAAGCGTTCTTCGTAAATAGCGTGTTCCCTATTTACATAGCATCTCAATTAAGGTTCGCCAGTTGTACAATTCCGCGGCGTCTCGCACGCGTGGCCACTGGACCGAAACGCGAACCAAAGGAGAAAGATTATTCCAGTGGCGGATTAACGCCACGTCCAGGCAGTGGCCGATTAGACACGTATAAAGGATATTTGCGGAGAATCTGGAAAGGTATGCAACCGTGAAACACAGGCTCGTTAGGTACCGTTTCGGTGTTTGCGCTCTATGAACGAAAATAAGGTCCCTGGCCATCGAATTACGAGCTTTCAAGAGTTTCGATATTTGACATCTCTTTTGGTACAATCGACAGACCTGAGCGAGTTATATCATAGGAAAGATCATATTATTTACTAAGTCGATGTATAGGTATAGTGGCTCGTAAAAGTATTTGAACTTTTTATCAACGTATTACGTGTGTAATAAAGAGAACATTGGGGAATCTCATTAGCATTGTAACGAGGTACGTGATTTATACTGGCGCAATCTGAAAATGTATATAGGAGTTACGAGATATTCATCGCAAATATATACCTCGCAAAGATCGTCAAAGTATTTGAACGGATAATTATTCGTTGTAAATGTTAATAAGCATCGATATTCAATAGAATCGTCTTTAAGATTTGTTTTTTGTTTAAAACGATTATTCACGCTGTATATTAATTTTATATTAAATATTCGTTTGCTTCAAACTCTTGTAATCCCCAAGTTTCTTGACAATCGAATATTAATCATATGTATCTAATGAAATAAGGAGATTAATGATAAGTTAATCAATTTATCTGACGCGCTATCTACGTGTGTGTAAGACACGTTGTAGTTACAAATAGTAATCCAATGACCAGAGACTGTAGAATCATTGATAGATCCGGCAAATCGATCGGGTTTGTCGAATCGAGCGTGCCTCGCCTGACAAGCAGAGAAATAAGATGGAAACAGGCTGAACTAAATTACCATATCCACAGGCTAGCGTCTTTCCGCGTGTTCGTAGCACTTTCGTAAACCGAGTGTCGCGAGATCTCGAGCGGAAAACGGCCGGCAGTTTCTTCGCGAAATCGTTACGACCGCGATACCGTACGCGTGTTTTTCTTCCTCTTTTTCCGAATCGCGAATCTCTTTCTCCCGGCCGGAGGAAAAGCGTGGAACGCGAAAGTCACGCAGACGCCGCGAAACAGACCGGCAAATCGAGACGCTAACGTCGAAACGAGCCCTGAACAGAGTAACGCAGTAGTTAATTAGCTTCGATCATCGCCACGCCAGGTATCGTTCGATAATTTCTTCGATTTTTCGAATCTTTTCACGCATCAACGTTGTTTCTTTCCTTTCGAACGATCTCTATCTAAATTCCCGTTCAGGAGCCTCCCGATTCTTAATAAAACTGCTCGCATTAACATCAATTAGGCGTCTTCGTTATACGAAATATCAATCTAAACGATACTCCATCATATCGGTCTACTATCATCTACATCTGTCCAATTTTGAAACGAATATAATAACTGTCGCAAGACTTTTGAGCTACAGTGTATACGTCCTGATTTGATTTGAATTTGGTTTACGATTATTCGGCCGGACATTTGATTTGGACTGTAACCGAAACCAAATGTCATCGGTTTTGTCGCGTGACCTGTAACCGTGTATTGTCAAGACTCGATTCGCTGTTAAATATCGCGGGAAGCGAAACTCTGCCGCGATACCATTGACGCGCGTGAACGGTGCAGGTTCGCTTGTCGCGCGCACGCAATCACCGGCGACACTTGGCGAGTGATGTTTCGGTCGAATGGGTCTCGCCAACACCTTTACACCTTTACCCGGTTCATATCGACGTAGAAACAGGGTAGCACTAATGATTTCGTGACGCGTTGTGGATTCTGATGACGCGATTTTCAGTAGGTTTGAACTGGGCCGTTCGCTACTACGCTGTAAGCCACCACCCCCTTCGTAAATAAGCCTCCTGCCGAACAATTCGAGCAGCGAACTTTGCTAATAATGGTATCATGCTGCGAGCGTGTTCGGAATACCGTGCAAAGTGACGAAGCGAAAGGCTCCGCGCTCGTTGAGTTTCCGACTATGTTACCGGTGTATTTAGGGGCAACAATTCTCTGTTAAAATATAGAATTCTGTTGGCACTCGACGAGAATCACTTTGAGTGGAATAGGAGGAGCTTGAGAAAGCGTTGGATATCGTAGCTTGGAAATTTTCGCGTCGATTATAACCGAATAAACTCACGTGTCGCCAGAAGAAGATAAATCGCTGCGACTAGACCAATAGAGGAGAGCCGAGTCGTGGACGATGTGGGTGATTGTGTCGTCATGGCGTCTTCGTGGTTACTGCCGTCGAAAGTGGCCGTCGTGGAACCAGGTAGCTTTGTCGATCCCACTACGATCACCGGCTCGCCTTGCCTCACCTCGCTCTCTCTCTTTCTCTTTCTCCATCTTGTTCTCGCGCTCTTCACCTCCTCTCCCTTCTGCTCTGCTTGCTCCTTTGAATCCGTCATTTCACCTCGTTTTTCCCTCTTTCGTCCATCCCTCGGTGTTTTCGTTCCCTCCTTTCTTAGATTACTCGTCGCTACTCTGATCCTCTCTGGACCGCACGTGGAAGGGGGCACACGAAGAGACGACGAAGCTTGTTATTCCTAGACTCTGCTCCTCTTTGTCTTCCTTGTCGTATATTTTTCATTCTATCGACGATATCTGTGGCCACTCTGATATCGTAGTTGTCTTGTAATTGATAGTTGATCTTTTCAAGGCGAAGTTCTGTTTTGTTATTGTTCTTAATTATTCGTAGTAGAAGCACACTTTTACAGGTGACAATAATATTAATTGATAATATTGATAACAATTGATAAAATTTTAGATCAACTTTACCAAGAAAATAATACACGGTGATTATATGGATAAGGATTCACCTCGCCGATTTCGTCGATTTTCAAATACACTGTCAAGTTCAACATCCTGAGCTTGGTTTTAGTTTTCAAGGTGTGTACGTATATTCGCAAAAATACTTCGTTTGCTACATTTTATCTTGCTATGGATAAACGCGCATGGCTGCAATTCGTAACGAGTTAATCGATACAAGTTAATTACTAAATGTATATTTAAGAAAGCATTGATTATCAAAGTAAGAATATCGAGTATGCGCAACATGGAGCTTCGAGTGTACTTAAAGCAGGCGCTGAAGAAAAATGAGAAACATAATTTCTCGTTAACGGAGTAGCAGTGCAACGTTTTTATCTATGTTCTGTTCCCTTGGCTCTGGCTGTCCTCGGTCGAGATTGTGTTTTTTCGGTGCTTTCGTGGCGCACCTCACGACGAATAGGAATGAGGCAGGTCAGGGTGGTAGTGGAGGAACACAGTTGGGCTGTACACCGCAATATCTCAACCGCGACAGGCCTGGATGCTGGTTGGACAAACCGGCAACAGAATAATGGTTGACACTCAGGTTGGCCTGTCTTTGTATGACAACCAACCAAGGACTCTTTAACCCTTTCGATACCAAAGGAACTATAGTCAGTCATCGACGGTGACTATAGTCATCTGTGCTCGTACGACTGCTGTGCGCTCTTACGGATGTGAATGTCAGCAAAAGAATGACATTTGGATAGAATGGAACAGATACTTTCAAAAATATTGTCTGCATCGTTTTTCATTTCATCATCTTCTTCTTTCGCTTTCTTCCTATTCTTGACGCTTCAGTTATGAAGAAAAGAGAAAGAGACAAGCATTGCAGCAGACACGGAAAGCCAAGGGTGAACAGCAATTCATCGTCGTCGGAAGATAGTGTTAATTTGATAGATGAGAATAATTTGTATTTGGAGGAATGCGCAAAAGAACAGGAAAGGTGTGTAGTATCTTTGAATTTCAAAGCGGAATCGATTATTCGAAAAACCTTAATCATGGAAATTTTCATTGGTCTTGAAAGAATGTTCAATCGTGGATTTATTAGTTTGATACTTCAAACTTTGGAATTAAAACACAAAACATAAATTCATCATCGGAAATGCTAGCTCATTTCCACTTATTTTCTCCAATGGAATTTGTTGACTTTGTTATAGAAAAGACTAATAATTATCAATTAATAATACAGGAAGTAAATAATAATACCTTTCGTAGTAAAATTAGAACAAGAAGCACGCGTCTTGATCGCCCGTACGGTGGCAGAGTGTCCAAGCGAGCGAGACCGCCGTTAATCGAAAGGGTTAAACAATGACAGCATCGTGTTCCGCTTGATTTTCCTTCGTCCCTGCTGGCCATTGGAAACACGTGGTGTTTCGCTTTCTAAATTTTCCCCTGTATCATTTTAGCTCGGATGCTAAAAATATGTAGAGTTATCGAAACGAGCGACAGGGTCGACGGGTTTCCTAAAATAAGCGTGACAAATCCAAAAGTATCGAACTTTGTCCCAACGCGTATGTCGTTCTTCTCGCCATTCTTTTACATATTTTAGGTCGCTATACTCGCCATGCAAGACCTACATTCTGGTTTACGAGTGTTACGACACCTGCTGGTTTAGTATGAAACGTGATAACCTGATTATTAGATCGTGAATGTTATGCAAATTTATATTTTTACGAACACACGATCAAAGGAACGGTGTCGGTGTAAAAATTATATTACAAAGTAATCTTACCAGTATAAAACATTGACACGTTCTTTGTAAGAAGAATCGACTTCAAGACAATCGTGTAAAAAAATCCGTATAAAAATGAAAATGATGGCGAGGAAGATCCTTCAATCGTTACGAACACCATAGATGAAAAAGACGTTTAATTTAATTTTACTTAATTAACAAGATTATCGTAACGTTGAATATACCAACTGTTTGTAGCGTGACACTTCGAACGACACGATAATTTTCTTCAACGATTTCCAAATGATTATTCCGGTTAACCCAATTTCTCGTATGAATGTCCTAATACTTCTGGACGTCGGTGTACGCGTCAAAGAGTAATTGGATATTCCCGACATCGCGTTTTAGCTTAAGTTAACAGGACAGGATGGGGACTAGGAGTGGGAAATAAAGTTGGCCGAGTAAAATGCTCGTCGCAGCATGCAGGATTCATGTCGGCGAGTGGATGTTTAAGACGGAGTGGTTGTTTAAGATGAGTGGCAAAATCATCATTACGGTAAGATACAAGCTGTCGAGGTGAGCCGTGTACATGCATCGAGGTGAGTTTGCCAGGTAAAACGAAGTGGCCTTTCTTCGCTGTTTACTGTCTCGTGTAAACAAGGAAAAGCGTTCAAAGAAGCGCGTCAGGAACCTGGAACTCCGCATGATCCGCGAATAATTTTGTTTCCCTCTCGTAACATAAGTTTGCGTGAAAACTTTCACGGGTCGCGTCACCGAGTCCAAGTCGCGCGTTCACGCGCCAGGAATTTTAATTCCCGTTGATATTGTTCGCGCGTCCATTCGAATTAAAATTCTTTCAAAATGCACAAAACGCAATTGAAACCTTTTTTTTTCTCGGGACGCCGTACACGACAGTATCCATGGAACTACAGAGACGCAGGCTTCCGTGAATGTCCCGAGAGCCAGAAAACGGCTCGTACGCGTGTCTTTCGTCGCGTGCTCTTGGCAAAGTAGAGATATCCTGTAAGCGTCAGACACGAGTCTCTGGTCATACATGTACAGTCGATCGAGAAAGTTGTTCGAACAGATAGAAAACTTTCATGTATACATCATAGGCGTTATATAAAACATTTTGAAAGCGTGATTATGATAGAAATTGGTCGGTATAGCATCCTGATCAACTTTACCAGGCTACGTTTCTACAGAAGTATTCTTCCTCTATAAGTTTTAAGGAGTATGAAATGTATAATTACTTATCTGGATTATTTCATGGGAAAGTAGAAAAAATTATGCGTAGATTTTGAAATACTGTTATTCATGATACTTGTCCAATTAATTAATTGATCGTCGAAGATTATCTCTGCATTTGCCTCCTTAGACGCGGTGATCCACGAGCAAACTAATCATTTCAAATAGCAATAGGCACGATGGAAACAGGTTTCTTTATAGACGGTGTTAAGTTTATTAGAAAAATTGTAAAATTCTTGTTGTGAATTTAATATTATCAACGTTCATGCTTCAACGTTTGCGAGGAAAGGAGAATTGGTTGCTGTTTGAACTTGTAGATATATTGGAATGGCGATGGACGTAGACGTCGGAATGCCACGTTAACGTAGGAGGCGCGAACAAAAACGCGCAGGCCGATTGTCGACCCTTGCCGCGATTCGAAGATATGCAGAAACGATTACACGCGTCACTTGGTCATTGTCTTTTGTAACAATGGCTGGTTACATTGGTTTAGAGTATCTTGGGAGAGTGCGACGCGGCGAGATAATAGGTTGCACGTGCCGTTCGCTGGAAGGATCTTTCTTCCTCGTCATAAGCACTCTCTCGTAGCCTGTGATTAAATTTAATCTCGTCTACATTGCGAGTAATAATTACAGAATAATTACGAGAAGGATCCACGGAACCGCGGTGTCGGCGTCTTTCCAGTTTAGAAAAGAACGTTATTACGGAACCAACGTCAATTACGATGGCAACGCGTTTAACGTTATATCAGCGTATTTGTATTCGCAAGGTAACGTCGATTCGGCGAACAAAGACACGGTACGGGCGACTCGAAACTACGAGTCAAGTTCATTTCTCCTTCACCGGCTCATGGTGACCAATTAATGGAACTTAGTAGTAAGATCGATAGTTGTAAATTAAAATGTAGAATTGGGACAGATAACGGTTCGTTATTTCGCAAGTTTCTTACAGATGTTCTACAAGGAATTTTGATAATTTATAAAATTTACCATTTAAAATCGGACGTTTCAAAGTTTAGTTGTTCTATTTTTAGCGGCTATATATTTCTAGAAAATTATTGCTTCTCTCATCAGATGCTAAAATTTATTCTAGGAAATATCGATTAAAGTTATCTTTCACGTATCGACGTTCGTTAATAAAAAGTCGTCAATTATCGTAGCTGTTATTGAAATATTATATAAATGCAGAAATTACTAAATTTAGATTCTGGCCCAATTTTCTCTGCAACTGCAATTGCACGCTTATTTTAAACGCTTTCCTTTTTGCATCGGGACTCCAACGAGAAACCATCGAGCATCGTCGACACACGCATCAGTCCACAATGTCGAGTGTTTGAAACGTAGCACAGACCCGATCCCTTGTTCCGTATAACCGAGGAAGCTCGTCCATAACCGAGCGTTTGTTGAATCGCAGGATTTCGTGGCATCGACTGCTCTCCATTCTTTCATGGCTGGACTGGCATGCGGGCCGGTTGTATTCCTACAGAAACTAAGAGGTTTCTGCTCAACCTAGAAACCGCCTTTTGCGACCCCTGGACGAGCAGAGAAAAGACTGGCTAGTAATTAAAAATGATTATTACTCACGCGAAGATCTTCATCATCGTCTTCTTTCTAGTTTGTTTGCATTTATCTTCAACGATCAAGATTTATCGATATGACCGTATAATGGCTTGATTCTAGCAACTAATTATTTTCTGAATGTCTTACGTGTTTAACCTGTCGAAAATTCATTTTCTTTTTTTTTCTCTTTTTCTTCAAAACATTTTTCACACACACGCACACGCACACACACACATACACACTTTCCTGACTTTCCTGAAATATTCTTTACACGGCAGAAAGAGAACTGTTGTCTGCGAGTCGATTGTATTCCCGTTGAACGAGCAACGAAACAGGAGAATCAGCGGCGTGTACGTCGAAAGTGAAATCAG
The DNA here is from genome assembly GCF_014825855.1 of Bombus pyrosoma. Classification (NCBI taxonomy): domain Eukaryota; kingdom Metazoa; phylum Arthropoda; class Insecta; order Hymenoptera; family Apidae; genus Bombus; species Bombus pyrosoma. Next base: position 3,547,360 of record NC_057784.1, read on the forward strand.
CATTGCGGAATGTTGCGCATAACGCGTAATTGAAGACGCCAAGCGAGGATATGCTACTCTTTTCACGGTTGCACGGCAGACACGGTAAAACAGGTCTGTCGAACGTTCTAATACCATTTTCTCGCAATGATTCGAGCCGTGTACCTTGCCAGATTGGTCGATGTTTTCTGTGTTTCGTTTCTGTGCGCTTTCCGTCGAATCGACGCAACAGCGATTACCACGCGCGTCTGTGTTTCACTTGCACTTGGCCATGCTTATTAGCGAGAGTTAACGAGTCTGTCCGATGAGTTAACGAGAGAAAATTGTTTCGACGAGTGCGCCGCGTTTCCCACAGCCTCCTCGTCTCTCTTTTTCCCAGATGAAATTGATTTTCTAATTTAGCCACTGCATCGCGACCGAGAAAACGGAAAGAAAACAAGAACTGGTTGCGCGGCACACTTCTTCGTTGAATCGGAGCGCGGTGTTCAACGACGACCGAAACACCGATCGAATATGGCACGGTTGTGGTTCGCTTTCTTTCAACCAAATCCTCGATCGATTGGCCCGGATTAATCGTAAAATGACGAAAGTTTTCGCAACGTTGGCTTGCGTAATGCTTTTTGGATAAGCGGAATCTCTGTTGGAAGAGAAGAGACGAGATCGAGAGAATTCGGGGCTGCAACGGTGTTACGAAACGAAGAAGAAACCACTCGCCGTTCCATTCATTCTCCTCTAAAAAGGGACTTGCCGGGCCTCTTCTGATTGCATAACGTCCGTCGCGCTTCAGTCCTGTGGTTAATCGCGGCCCGCTAACGTTATTACGCATTCCGCGTTCACAAGCTCCGAGACACATAATGGGAAAGTGGTCGGAGATAATGGGACGAGCCCGTAAATGGAAGACTTTCTCTGACGGAAGCACCGCGGCCGCGGCAGGGTCAAAGTCTACTTTGAATATACTATCTGCATAAGAGCTTTGACGCTCCAGAGCATCTTTATTTCTTCGCCAAGTATCGTAGAACGTTATCCAGGTCGAGTGATCGATGCAAAGTAAATTTTGATTAGCTGAATGCCCGTAGAAGCGTGTATTCGTTGAAGCAGCAACGAGCAACTTTCTTGTTGCCTGTCGTTACTGCGTGCTCCAAGCAATATCCAACAAATATCAACTCGTAGAAACGTTCCATTTAACATCGAAGTAACGTAATGAGAGGAGTGTTTGGGTTTCGTTTCGATTTCAAAACAACGCATGTTCCTGACAATTATACCGAAGCAACGTTTGTTTCTGCCGCTGTGTGTATTCTATTTTTCTCTGGTCTTTACGGCAGGAATATTGGACGACAACCAGCGACATTTGCGCGAGACACGGAACAATTAACAGAAAGTTCGTCGTTGTTGTTTGAGCGAGGACGCAGCTATATGGATTCACCGATGCATCAGCTGGTATCGTGCAGCCGATCGATAGCGCGTTAAAGTTGCTGAAATCAATGCTTTAATAACGTCGTTGTTCAGGGACATTGTCTCGTATTCCTTTTGTAATACTATCAGTGGATAAGAGAACGGCTGCCATTCACTTCGATGCGTAGTCTATTAGCGAAGACTTTCAAACAGCTCCGTAGGGATTCGAGTGTATCGATCGAACGCGGCCAAGTTTCTTTTGCTTCGCGAGATTGACAAAAGTTAAACGCATACGCGTGCCATAAATGGCCGTTCAACCAATGGATTATCTCGCTTTACGCGAGTCAGGCGTGCCTGTCCTGTTGCATAAAACACTCTTAAGTATGCATAGAATCAGCCATACGGAACGATAAGACGACGAAGCCGTGAAGTAATGGGAAAGATTATTTATGGATTACGATATCTCTATATCTCCAGCTGAATTACGACGATCTTGGAAAGTTCCCGTGGACGTGCCTTCCTGACACAGATTTCGCCTGGAAAATTCATGAATTTTAATTGTTCATAAATTGCGAAAAACGCCGAGTCCCCTAAAACGGTGACGATCGTTTTCCACTATTTCACCCGGCGGAATCTTCTCAGCTGCAATCTGCTCGTGGTGTGGCGCTACGCGTTTTTTGGTACTAGGCGTGCCGTCGCGGTACCGTTTTATCTGCATGACAAATAGCCACGATAGATTAACCTGCTCATAAAGAACCGCAATTAAAAAGCTGCCAGCGATTTTGAATAGAATTTAAACGCAAATCTGCCTTGTCTCTCTTTTATTGTTATACCGAGCGTCCCGTTAATCGTAGTACGATGATTGGCGAAGCAAGTGATATGGTTGTACGTGAAAAAGAAAGTTCATCGAGAATTCATGTGACTCTTGACTGGACACGATCGATTTCCAATTTCTCATTTTCTTCTTTAATACGAACGAACTTTCGTTTACATTTTCGATATTATTTTTACACGTAAAATAAAACCGGCCATGGATTGATTCGTTAGTGTCCAATCAGGAATTAGCCAAGTTCGTGTATTTCTAACAAATGTTCAAACTCGAGAATGAACTCTCGACGTGGACCAACTTTATTCTAAATCTTTCACTCGTTTTTCGTTGCTTTATTTATAACATTGATTGTACCATGATTATTAGACCTTGTAGATACACCTAATATAGACCTACACCTTGTGTATACAGAAACTTGAAAATGGAAAGGTTCGTGGCAAAGCTGCACGACGAATGTTGATTGTGATCGTAATGAACGGCAATCGAGTATCGATCGTGGGATTGTTATTTAAACAGGAAGGAGATTTAAGACCACCCACGGAGGCAAACAAAGGATGTGAGTATGGTTTTAAAGATGCTCCACGTCGCGCCGAGTTTCATTTAGACGAAACAGAGTGGAAAATGTTGAGCAGGTTGTGTAGCCGTCTTTGTGTAACCGTTGCAAAAACAGCTCGTTCTTACGTAACAGATCCTCTTCCCTTGCCGAGATGAGAATGGACGGACGTGAGAACAAGGTACTGCAGGAAACACGATAGCCGAAATTTGTAAAATTTCCAGAGGAAATGACCGAACCATCGACTAACTGAAGGGTTCATAAGGCAAACGTTTCTCGCGCATGTTCGTTATTCTCCGAGAAGCTAAAAGAATAATCAAGCATCTTTATGTTTCGTTCGATACATTTCTAGCATTTCCGATAAAATATTCATCACGTTATGTAATTCCTATGAGCGCTTGTTGCAACTGTATGTCAGAAGAATTATATCTAGTTAAATCATCAAGTTGGTCGAAATAAGAGTTCTTACAGAACCGGTTGATTTTCATTGGACGATAAATCAAGACGGTTTCAAGGTATTGGAACATTTGCTCGTCTTCGACAGGATGTAATTTTATCACACGAAAAATATCGCTTGTCATGATATTAGAATATTAAGAATAATTTTATACTTGGTTTCTACAAAACTTCGTCAGCTGTATCTTGCCGCCTGACAATTTATTTTCACTTCTCGCTGATTTCACATTGAAATATCGTTTCTTACGTTCGTCGAGCGAATAAAAAGACCGATAAAATGTACCCGCGCTATGCTTTTCCTGTGTGGTCTTCGGTTACGAAAATAAACGAGCAGATAGGAAAAGAGAAATAATTAAAGGAAACAGATTGTCCAGGCAACGTGTTATCGAAAAACGGAGAAATCAAAACACTAATAATATGCTAACGAGATTCGACACGCGTTACCGTGGAACGACGCAACGCGACGCAGTACGAGCGAGAAAGAAACGCCCGCCGTGTGGAACATCTACTCGGTGGCCGCCGCTGATATTTAATACTTTCACTCGAACTCCTTGACCTGTGCACAATTGCACGTGGACTCGCGTGCAACGAAGCGACCGACGTACGCACCGTCACGACTGCATGCACGAGTTGCGTACAGGAAACGCGACCACCAATTAATACCAGCCACTTTCAGGTGTGCCGGCGCTTTAGGGCTGATCCAGATCGATGTTAGCTTCTTCTTATACGGGGCTTTCTCGTCTCCGGCGAAATTTCACTCGATTTACGTGGAATGGATTTGATCACGCGTCGAATAAATCATTCCTGGAAGTAGAACGATCACGCTTGTCATTAGGATAATTAAACACTTGTTTGCTCGGTAAACGAGGAACGATTACTCTCGAGCGCAAGCCAGGGAAGAATGCACGGGCACACGCGTGCATGTCGCAAGTTGATGCACTCGGAGATGATTGATACGGCGTTCGCTCGCATTAGTTTACGCAACGAACTGTGAAATGAAGAAACGGATCTGGAGAAACGCGATGATCATCGCCGATATCGTAGCCACCATCGATCAATATATTCCAGCAACGAATAAGCGAAGAATAGCATCTACACACTACCGTTCGTAGATGGTAGATTTTCACGCATTTGTGAAATGGAAATTTAACGCCGTAAAAATACACATAAAATGCAAGGATATATCAAATATTCAAAGTAAGGTATACTGCGTGTAATATTTGATAGACGAAGAAAATTTCTGCTTCTTCGTTTATCGTTTCTTTAATACCGTTTATGAAAATATTAATTTAATTGGTTCGAGAAATGTGGTTTAACCAATTTTTATGTCGAGGTTATTAGATGTATAATGAGAGAGACGCGTGGATAAATTATAAGGTAGAAAAATATATTTGAAATACGGAAGTGAAAAGTACAAAAAATTGAAATAATAATATGAGCTGGTCCAGACCCGCACGCTAGCAGTGTTACTCTATAACTGAAAAACCCCGAAGCCAACGTCGCCTGTCGACTGTTTATGGTCTGCCTTCGTGGAAGTCTTTTGTTTATACGCTGTCGATGGCTTCGGTGCTTTAGAAAGCTAAAAGGACCAGATGTAGAGTTTTCTTAAAAGCGGTGACCTTCAACATTTTACAATCGCGTTAGTCATTTTTCTACCGTGTTTGTTCTTAGTCAACTTCGAATCGATTCAGATTCTACGTAAACTTCTTTGAGATTTGCGTCTGTTTTGTGTAAAGCTTGTTGAATGAAATTTAGGTTAGTGGATTGTGGTAATCGATATGATGCTTGTAACTCGTAGAAACAGTTCTTAGAAATCTTTATCGTGTCAACAGGACCAATAATTTTCCTCGTAATTTAAATCAATTGTCATATTTTATGCGAACCAAGATGTTCTAATATCTACGAACAACAGTGTAAAAGTATTCGATGCATCGTAAAGTATTTGAAGTGGTGCACGGAATGTTTTCTGTTTCGCGTTTTATTGTCCGATCTATTGTACGATACTGGGCGACCGTGCCCCAAAAACGTTGCTTGCAATATAATGCACGGCTAATGCACGGTTGGACTGTTCCGAGCATTACGTTATTAAAACGTTTTATTGCGCTCCGGAGTAATTCATTTTACGATTTGCCGCGCTTCTGCCGGCCTTCTTAATTACGCGCAAACGCGATTCTTCGCGAACGGAACGCTCGTAACCGAAGGCAACCATAGTCCAGATACTTTGAATCAAGGTTATTCTTACGGCCGAGCCACCGTACCGTGCAATTTCGCGGCTATAATAGTAAAATTACGACTGTCTGATAGAATTTGCCGTTCCTCCTTCTCTTTTTCACCAATCGTCCGTCCCTCTTGCTTAATTCGTTTCGTGGAAGAAAAGAAACGACCACTATGCGGGAAAAATACAATAAGTTTCCTATCTTTTATAGGAAGACAAGTTTTAAATTCCAAAATTCTCTTCTTATACGCTTTCGAGACGAAATATTTGTGTCTTTTCTCGCTTTCTTTATAATTTTACGATATTCAACATTGAAGATACTGGCAATTTCTTCTTGACAATTATATATACCTTTGTTCTTTTTTTTCTTCTTTACAAAGTTTCGTCGAGTTATTTCTAAAAGGATCACATTATCGAATCATACAGATTCTTTCAATTTTCAACTACGTTAAAATACTCCTTTTTATTAGAAGTAGAATAAAGGGATCAATGCAAATTGTACTTATCGTGCTAAAATATAATTGGATTCTAATTCAAAGATGTATTAAAATTCGTCTACTCATTCGTAAAACGATGTTCGAATCATAAAATCGCTAACGTGATACTTATCGGATTTCTTGCTCATCCTTTTGCTTCTTTTTCTTTTTCGTTATACGACATCGTTGTTTCGCATCTTCGCATCTTGGTCTTTTTCTACGATAAGAATCTCAAAGTTTCGACTCCTCTAGCGTTGGAATGTAAAAGAAGAAAGTACTTTTTTGCCTTTCTTCCGACGACGCGACACGGACATGGCCGAGCGTTCCTTTAATTAACTGCTATTCGGATCAACGAGACACGGAAATTTCACCGGTTATATCAAATTACCGGTGGCTCAAAGAGATTGAAATAACAGGAAATCACGGTAAATGGGGGCCACGTTACAGTTTTGTTTACGAATGCTTTACCAGGCAGGAAACGAGCGGCAATTCCCTGGAAAATATTAGTAATACTGTACGCGCGCCGCTTCCGTGAATAGCTAAAGTCCTTTCCTTTTGATTGCCTGGTCGCGACCAAGCGTTCCCAACTTTTCAATACGAGGTTACCGACTTTTCGCCGAACGGCGCATTATTGTCCGTTGAAAGTGGAGCGTTGGTTAGCTTACAGGACCGTCGGATCGCCTCGTCTATTCAAAACAGCTAGTCACCGCGTCACGTTTAATTCAAAAATAAATGTACACGTCGCTTCGATGTATGGAACTTCTCGTACTTACGCATCGAAACGAACAGCGAGGTCTTAACCCTCCGTCTGCAACCTTGTTTTTTTACTGATATTGTCTGTATACTGGGTCACTTGAGTCGCAGTTCTCGTCTCAGGCTTTTACGTCTTAAAGTGTCTCCAGATATTCTTGAATACTCTTCCAAGTTTCTGGAAGCTTCTGAAGTTTCATTTTTATTGCTACGCATTACTCTGATCGTTTTAAGCAAGATTTAAACAGAAGCACGGGGAAGCTGAAAAATTGTTTGAAGTTACTGGTGGAAAATGACCGAATATGCGGATGGAGGGTTAATAAACGAGAGCCCAAATATCATTCGTTTCGGAGTCGCAAGGTGATGGTAGCAGCGTGTGGATTTTATCGAAACGTATAAATTAATGGCAAATTAATAATTATTAATAGCAGCATTTACCGCATTTCTTATGGAGTCACAAATCCATACTTCCAAAGTAATTACATCGTACTTTTTATTGTACGAACAGTTCAGAAGCTACGTCGTTCCATTTAATATATTAAAAGGTATGAAAAAAGTGAGGACGTTGGAAACATTGTGTTTCTTTCGCTTAAGTTAATTCACTTTAGAATTTATTACTACTTACGTCATCTTGTTGCGAAACTGATGGATGAATAACATTATGGAAGCAAGTCAATTGTTTCTTGAAAGTATAATAATCCTGTACTATGGATATTCATATTTTCGTGAGTATGATTGAACAACTGGAACTTGGAAATAACAAATTCGTACGTGCATCTTACGCAAATGACGCGCATAAGAATCCACAATCTACCTATTGCAAAATTTATTATTCAAATAACGCTGCACCTTTACCAACAGACTTTTTATTTGTCTCGAGTGCTATATGTTTTCGAAGTTCTTCCTAAACATTTTGAAGCACTCCGTATATAGAGAGGAAGCTGAGTATGGTCGTGCGTGGCTAGCTCGAATCGAGAAACGTATCCTTGAATCGTCCCAGCAGTGGTTCTGTCCCGAGGCGATCGACAGACCAGCTCGCCTTCGGTTTGACTTCATCGCGAGTCCGTTCGTATACACTGTGGGAATTGAAAAAGGCCGACCAAGATGAATCTACGCGGTTCGTTTTGTCCGTGCTCTACTAAGTACACGGAATCCTCGCTACAACCAGTGGAATCGCACGCTACGAGGGACCACACGGTCACGGCAACACAAAGAAAGTTGACACGAAATCACCCTCGTTAAAGTTTCCGATTAACCGAAGAAACTACGCGCGCCACGATGAAACTGTCTCGAGTAGAATTTACAGCCCTTAGACGCGGCGAAGCTCGTGATTCTAGGATCTTCGTTGATCGACGTAGTAGCATCGGTAGAACGACGATAGTCGATGTCGAGGTACGCAGTTGTTTCGTAGCTGGAGGAATGCTCGAGCTAAAAAGCCTGTGACAGTCGCATTTAGAGGAGAGTATCATCCGCGATTGTGTTTCGCAGACGGGAGAATAGGGTTTGACGGCAATTTGAGTAATTACGTCGACCCAGTTAACAGCGAATTCTCCTAACCCAGTTCCTGTAAAACGCGGATTACAAAAGTGGCGAACCGTGGGCGCATATTCTCCGACCAACCCAATCTCTCAAGGGTTCGTGGCGTGAGATAATAGCTACATTAGCGTGATAAATTGTAGGGATGAAAGTGACCTTTGTATAATTCGAAAAACTCGATCAAGTTCGTCGTTTTTCTTATCTAATTTCATTTATTTATTTCGTATACGGGGAAACATTCCCATTAGAGTACAAATAGCGTAGGATACGTAAAGGACACGAGCTCAGTAATACGATGAAGGAAACGAAAAATGAGAAAAATAAATATAAAGCTCCCAAGAAGTGAGATGATAGAAGAGGGAAAAAGAAGAAAAAGGAAGAAACACGTTCTTATAGGTTTTACAAGATCTCGTAAGTTTGCGATCTGAATGTACGAGTAGTTCGTGGATATTTTTGTAAATTCATATTTCTTTATAAAACCGCACGAAAGAATAGAATCTCGGCAGAAATTCGTTTCACTCGCTACATATTATAATAAACGCTAAATTTTGCACGTTTATGCACTTTTGCATATTGCACGCGCTCTTTTTATTTTGCGCTTTAAAAATTTTTATAAATACATAAAAATCAGTTTAACGAAGTGCTCGTTAATTAGCCTTATATACATATATTCGAGTTTTAGACGTGATTAGCAGAAGCGAAAAAATATGAGCGTCACGTGACACACGAGTCGCCCTGTAAAAGTAGCGAAAAATGGGGAACGCGGTATCGTGGATCGCGTTTGATCGGGAAAGAGACATCGCGACGACGATCATGATGTCGAGCTCGCTTATACATTGATTAAGCACCGCCGTAGCGATATTACGGCGCAATATTGCACGATGCAATCTACCGAACGATGCGCTGATAAGCCTGTGACGTCGAACGCACCAATTTATGAAAGGTTATAGCGATGGAGTTATTCGACCAGCCCCACAACTGGAAATTTTTCGACCACGCAACAACCATGAATCGTTGTGAATCGAGATTCGAACAAAGGAGAAAGTCACCGTTGACCTTTTATTTTCTGACCACGCGGTGTGTGAATTATTGCGTTTTAAGATCTAAAATAATTCATAAATTGGATAATTATGCAGGAAAGGCGACCTCGACTCCAATATCGTTGAATTTCGTATATATCGTGGAGACCTGGGTTCTGAGAGTAGCGTGTGCTTCGTTCGAGGTGTGGGACAATGGTGGTTCAAAAGTTAGGTTAGGTTAGATTTTGAGGAATTCGAACCTAACCTAACCTAACCTAACCTAACCTAACCATACCTTACCACTATTGCGAGATCGCTATTCTGTGCAAATGCATATGCTATTTCATTTTCAACCATTTATATCGAAGTAAATGTAACGTGCCACGTGTAAAGTATCATTTTCTTTCTGTCGTAACATTCGAATTACGATCGTCCTACGCTTCGGACAAAATGCATGATACTCAGCACCCTCCCCTCTACAACCTATTCGCAATTCAATAAAATTGGAGTTGAGGTCCCCCTTTTTTGCATAATTATCATAAATTACGCGTTTTAAAGGAAACCGTTCCGTCTGACGTCTCGTGGGACGTGTAACACATGAATCAAGATTGGAAGTCGTGATCTTTGGAGAACGGAAGGTCTTCCGTATTCTTCCAAAGGGAATGATGGAATTTTTTTTTCTCTGTTCACCCGGTTGGCATACATAGCATAGACAGATGCACGGCGACGTGCGTTCAATAACGATTCTAATGAGTGTCTCTGGCAGAATTGTAATTTAGCGTAGGGAGGCAGGGCGGTGCGCAATGTTCTGCGTAATCTGCAACATCCTTCGGAAGAACCGTTTTCTAGATACTTTTCAGAAAGCAAGTGGGTTAAATGAAACTCGACAGAGACGAGTACACTGATTAACAAAGTTTTTGCCACAGTGGCTGTACGTGGTTTCCATGCGATTGCATCTTTTATTACGTAACCATTAAATTTGCGACTTTTAATCAAACGCTTTGAAATCTTTAATTTATGTGCAGAATGTGTAAGCAAATTAAATATTATAGAGATACGTAACAGTACGGTAAAGCACAATTTTTAAGATACTTTGGTCATATGTATCTGGTAAATATGAAAGGACAATAATTACGAATACTGTTCATATAGTTTAGTTGTAAAGTAACAATAGATACTAGTTTAATTTGTAATCCGCGTGCATTACGTCAATACTTTGCACAGAGTGTTTAACAAAATAATGAGACCACATAATATATGACATGATAGTGCATAAGGAGCAAATTGGAAAGGATGTTAGCAGCGAAGAAGGCAAAGACAAGAAACAAATTATTAACATGTATGGTGGTACACGAAGGTATACAAACGCTTGTAGACACCTTCTATGAATATATTTGAAAGTTTGAACTTTCATTAGCACTACGATGAGATTTAACTAGCACGTATCTATTAGTGAAGTTCTGAAACAAATCTGAAAATATACCTCTATACGAATTACAAAATATTCAGTACAAGTATAAAATGTACCAAACGATATGTTGAAAAAATACTAAACGATATTTTGCCGACCAGTGTTTACGGTTCCGGTTTTCTTCGAGGCGAAAAAAAAAGAAAAAAAAAAAAAATAGCGGAGGCTAAAGAAATTTCGTGCGACGGCGAAAGTTCCGCGTACGATCACCCGATCAAAATCAAAATCAGTGGTAGGGAAAGCGACAGGGGTCGACTTTCTCCCGAAGCGCGCTGGTCGGTTTCTCATTCGCAGACTCTCGATTTTCGATTGATAATGACACCTGCCGATTCGAATTAATTAATACGCGCGATGACATGGCGAGATGTCGTGACTGACAATGATGACATTCGCATCGTCAGATCAGCAATTTACCTCGTCGTCGCCGCGGAGATTCCATTCTCAGACGTTCTGGCATCGTCCCGAGAGAAGAGAGTACCGCGATGAAATAGCATGTCGTAATGCTCCAAGCGTTCGCGCTAGTCTCCCTGGCGAATCGCGATAATACCGTGGTTACGGTGTTACCTATGTAACACGACGCATGATGATGATTATTTAACATATTTGGTATATTCGATAACATTCGCCACTCCTACAGCACGATGTACTCTACACTACCGATTCTGACCATGGTTCATTGCTTTTGACTAGAGGCATTTACATAAATCTATTTATCGAATATGCTTGTCGAATTTTATATATCTGACATACCAAAGAAGCTAAAAACGCGCTTTGTGGATAGTATTATGCTACTTGAATTGAAATAGTACTTTTAATTTTATTATTAGTATTTTTACTTAGTAATTAGTATTTTTAATCGTGCAGAAAATATTATACAGATAAAATGATATGACAAACGACTGGAACGATTTTATTTTCTGTGATCTTTCGTATAATGGAATATTGTGACTTGGTTAATTTTTAAAAAGTGATACCTTCTCATCTGAAAGTCAAATATATTTGGTATAATTAGATTTGGCAAAAGGTATTTTAACACAAAAATTCTAGGTAACTGCAATGACTTTATTCCTTATAATCATCAATACTAAAAATGAACGAAACTTTAGGTATTATCAAGTACGTTGATAGTTAGTGCAAATTGCATTTTTTTATGGTTTTCGTTTTCTAGTTGTATTATTATCGATTTTCATATGTGTATATCTTAAAACATAGAATATTAAAGGGAATAAGATTTTTCCAGTAAATGTAACAAGTAGATATCTTAATACTTGTGTCTAGTATATATATGTACTTTGGCAGTTCGTACGTAACGAAAATCTTATCTTAGTTTGGAAATTGCTCGTTGAAACCGCTATTTCCAGTTGTCGAAACTTCGCTTCATAATTAGAATTAAGTCGAAGAAACGAACCCCGCTGTTTGCGGATCATTGAACAGTGAACGCGAATTTCTCATTCATTCGCGCCATTTCACAATCGATTCGTCAATTGCGCGGCCGTTTGCCGTGGCTTTTCCGTCCTCGTCGTCGTAAAAATCGGGCACAAGGAATGAGGTGATTTACTACAAAGATGCGAAGATGATCGACCTTGGTGGATTCGAGAGTTTCCTCTCACTCGACGCAAATCGACGAGTCGAGGAAGTAACCAGTCAGCGATTATACTTGTGTCTCCTTAAAGCTGCGTCTTCGTTGAATCAACAACGAAGCTCTTTTCCTTGCCTGTCGTTGCGGCGTGTTCCAAACAGTATCCAACAAATATCAACTCGCAGAAACATTTTGTCCACCTCGAAGTGACCAAAGCAAAGAAATATTTCAGTTTTGTTCCGATTTCAAAACAATATTTCTTCCTAGCAACAAGCATACATCGAAGACACGCTTGTTTCTCTCGGTATGTGTTGCTGCCATCTGCCCATATTTGTTTTTCGATCCAATGAAAACTAGCAATAAGCAGTAAGTTACCAGCAACAGGAACCCGAAGGAACATGGAGGAATACTAGACAACAACCAGCAACATTTTCAAGAAAAATGTGGAACAACAACAGAAAGTTGCTCGTTGTTGCTTCGATGAGGTAGCAGCTTTACATTTGCGTGTATATAGCAACAGCAACAATGTATGTATTTCTCCAAGTTGGCGGTAATGGTCGGGATTGAAAAAAGTAACACTGACCTTCCTGTCAACGTTGCGGATCGGTCGTTCTAACGTGATTCCGATAGGCATCACAACTTTGTAATTTTTCCACTTTTTAATTCGACCTGTATGTTAATAGCTGTACGCATAACAGATCGCTCGAAGCGATACCGATCAACGCACAGGCTACGTCGCACGTTGAAACGTGAATTTCTTTCTGCTACTTTCTCTAACTTATTTTGATGTCGATTCAAATCGTCGATTTTCGCTTAGGAGCATTAACCTTTCCTGCCAGTCACCGTTTCATTTCGTCACGATCTTACGTCACCTTGTACATACGCGAGATATCGTATCTATCCACGATTTTGCGCTCCTAGTTTCATTTTGCGTTTACATTCTACCTGACAACCTTGTAAAGTAAATGTCCACTTTATAACACGTCTCTTTTCGTTCGCTTCGTAGCCAATTTATTCGCTTTTCGGTAGAAGCGAGATCATTCTACGGAGAAGTGTAAATCAGGAGAAAATGACGTACTGACGAACGAGCATCGTCTCGCAAGCGAGCATCGCATCCTTAGGAACAAATGATATCAGATGCTCGCTCGTATAATAGATAGGTTCGCCTGCACTTTTATTGCAATACGAAAAGCAATTACCATCATACTTTATCTCTCATCTATTCTCCGCTTCGCATCCTTGATGCGAGCATCGAGACAGCAATATCGTTTCTGTCGCGTTTGTTAATGGAAATTGAAACGGCGGGTATTTTGTAAAAGCGCAAATGAGTGCTGTAAATGAGCAACATTCTGCTCTTTCGCTTTTTATCTTCCATTTATGGCAATAATAACCTTGTGCCTCGAGACTGGAGTAAAGCGCATGTAACAAGTGAAATGAAGATCGTGAAGCATGAGAACAAGATATTCTTGAATTCAAACGCAAAGAGAATGTGTGATATTTACCACGGAATTATCATTCGCATAAATAAACGGTATATTTAATGGGATAGAAGCTTGCAAAGGCGAGTAGCGCGTGTAATAAAAATCCTAAAATCCGAGACTAAGATATTTGTGAAATTGAAGGCAAAGGGAATATGATATTTGCCACAAGATTAATTAAAAATATTAAATTATTTGATACGATGCGCGAGCTTCAATGATCGAATTGTGGCGGAAAAACGAAAACCCACGGCAGACTTACAGATTTCTCACTTATCAACTCCATTCTCTTCAGTTATCCATTCATCTGACGGAGGTCGCCGTGACCACACTCGCCGTGCACTCGAATTATTATATTATAGCAATGAGACCTCGCAAATGGTTTGGATCGAAACTTTGAGCATTGAGAATTTTTCAAATTGCTTTTGCAAAGCTTTTTCGTCGACGATGCGCTTATGAAAATACTAATTAAAAAGGCGCGAAGTTGAACGATAAAAGGAAGCGGGGGACGAGCGCGAGACTGAAACCTATTCCGAACACGTTTTGTGCCCTGTCTAAAATGAATATTTTCATAAGCTAAATAGGATTGGCCCGGGGCAATTTCTGATACTTTGCAACGAGGCTTACCCTCGTCGCAATTAAACTGCCGTCCGTCCCTCTAACCGGAGCACTTTATGACGAACGACGGCGGTCCGAATTGTTTGGAAAGTCGTTGCGATCAACAAGTTTATTTCATGGCGATACGTCACAGTTCGCAGTTGAGAAATGCGATCGCAGATGCATTGAAGCAATTAAAGTTTAATTAAGCCACTCGCGCACACACTCGACCGCCACGACTGTCATTAATGTCCTCGCCGTACCTGCGTAAACGCGAACACTGAAATCTAATATTCGCGGTCGATGCCTTTCGGTATAGTCTAACGTGCCTTTTATTAAACCACCACGCGCAAGGAATGTGGTTATTGCTTTCATTCGAAGCAATTTTTCATCGAGGAAGTGTATTAGATCAGACCACGTACCCGTCCGCATTTTTGACGAAACTTTGAAATTTCATCCTTCCGTCCTCATTGCTCGTCCATCTTTTAATTCCCACCGGTGCTATTTAAGTAATATACTGTCGGATATTAACGCGATTAACGTTGCGACTATAAGTCGAATTTTCTTGTTTTCGTAACTACCGAAAGCGAGCCGATGCTCCTGACAAAGTTAACGATGATACTAAAATGGGAATATCATTTCACATCTTTATTCAGGTATTCAATTTTTCAAATTCAATTCAATTAGATATATAAATTTATTTCCGATCATTTATGTGTAACACGAAGAAAATAAGAGGATATTTTTGTTTGTCTTCTGATTTCGATATTACTCGGTGACAAGTAACTTTCTATTTTAATCCGTTCAGCTCTTATTCCGCTCAATAGGAAAGGAATATATTTTTGCATTGATTCTTTCAACGTTTAATAGAAAGACATAAAACAAATTATACTACTAAATCACGGAACAGAAGGAATTCATAGAGACAGTGTCTCGTTGTGCTAAGTATTCTGTTGCGAATTAAATCGCAAGAGAAACAGGATATTATTATACCAGTATAATGCTCGTACGTATGCTTAGATACACATTATCTACGTGTCGGTAGTTGCAGTGTTAAGTTAAAAGCTGTCTTCCATTCAAAGAACTACTTCTTTTTTTCTTTTCTAACTTGATCTTCGTTTGCTCGGCAATATTTAAAGGAAAAACACACTTGGACGCGCCACTCGCACGTTTTCTACTCCTCCCGAGCAGAGTGGAAGAAAATTCGGTGTGCTCGTTAGTTGAATGTGAAACAACGTAGCGGGCAAATCGTTAATGAATTAAATGCCAGCGAAAGCCATGTAATTTTCCAGGTTGACGGACATGCTTGCCCGACGCGTTGCGCCCACCTTACAGGCTCTTGCACAGTTAGATTCGACGAGGAGTTGAATTTCGTTCCTTACACTTGATAGTCAAAGGGTGTTTACAATTTACTTACGTCCGTTTGCACACCGTCGTCGATGCTCGTAAGAACGTCGAAACTGCTTGACGCGTGTGCTCACAAGCGCTCACCCTGTCACCAGGTGCGAAATTCCTAGCGCGCCGATTGTGTGTCCCCCTTGGCTGTCGATTTCTCAACCTTTCGCAACGTTCCAGCTAAAGAATAACAATGTTCCTGAGTACGGGAAACGTCGGCTACGGGATAACTGGAAAATAGGAAATTCAACATAAAGAGAACGCCGTTAACCTCTTTGTTACATGAACCTTTGCTTAATCTCTGAAAGCGGATTGAACACGACGCGTGGATCAATAAATTACCGCTCACTTTGAACTATGTTTAAAGGGGATATCTTTAGCACACACATGTACATCGAATTGCGTTCTGAAAATGTATAATTTCGCTTGATCGCGGTTTTATTGCCGTCAATCTTCGAGTACTAATCAATTTGCTACGTTTAGACTTGCTCTTCAGCTTTATTTCCTTGTGAATTTGTAGCGAGACAGTTTAAACGCTAGATCTATATAACTCGATGGAGTAATAAAAGTATTATTTATTGAATCTATTTCGTCGATTTGCGTCATAAATATTAGGAAACGCGATAATTAACCCAGATTTTCCGGCAAGTGATTAATCGATTAGAAATACGTATCCATGCAAGGTAACGATTCGAACTAGAAAGCTATTTACAGGAGTTGCGGAAAGTAATAGATTAACAATTATATATTGACGCCAATAATCCTGCTATTTAAACATTATCGCGGAAACTTTAGACAGGAAATTTCGAAACTTGCTTTATGCAATCATTAACGAAACGAATACACAAATAGAACAAATACGATGGAAGATGTAATAATACGAATATCAAAATACGCCGGAAATGGAGGGAAGATATAGATGAAAGAAAAATTTCATTTTATCTCGTGACCCGCGATATATGGATTGTTCTAATCATTGTTGATACCCGTAACATCGATTTCAAATAAAAACTAGAACTAGCAAACAAAACGTCGAGAGGCAGAGGTTTTTGACAAAATCGGCGTTGATTTTTATTCAAATTGAAACACGGTTATATGTTATAATCTACGATTAAATATGCTTATCATTAATTTATCGTTACCACGTCTATTCAATTCTGATCATCTATGGGCGATGTATGTATTTAGATGAACATCACAGGAACGTAGTTGCAATGTTAATAACAAATTGGAAGAACATTTTCTGCGCAGAGGTTCTAAATTTTTTACCTAGCTTGTGTTTGTCACGCTTTATACCAAGTGCCAGTTGACAATACCGACTCTTATCTCCCGTTCTCTTATCTCTAGTGACAGTTCAATTCGGGTTTATTAGCAATAGTCGACATGAAAAGTATAAACACAATGACATAATCCAACGCTGAATGCCCGAAAGATAATCGTGTTTTCCCGCTTTTCGGCATGCTTATCACGGTTCACATAATTCCGAGACTTATAGCGGAGCATTATACCACTAACATGGATTTGCACTTCGCCAGTCTCAGGACGTGATTCCACAGTAGCATCTCCTGGAACCAAAGTCTGGCGGGCATCCGAGGAACACCGAGAATCCATACGCACATACCAACGTGATATTCACTTTGCCCCTTTTTCATTCTCCTAGCTAGACGATGGACGATTCGTAGATCACATTTTTTAATTCACTTTGACGTTACAAGGAAATACAAAGAAAGAATGTGTAACGCGGTTGCAAGTGATTAAAGGGAAAAATTCAAAGGAAACGTTGTTGCTTTAAAAGATAAGACTAAGAACGTCCGTTATATAAAAATATCGTATATAGTCAGCTTGTCGCGATATCATACCGTTTCTCACAGCTAACGGTTTCCTTTTTCCTTACAAAGGACAAAGCTTCGAAATGGAAAAGAGAGGAAAACGTAGTACGACGACGGCGTTCAGGGAAGAAGCGTTTTCACTGCTTTCCTCTACGCGATATTTCGTAATTATTGATTCGATTAGAAATTCGATATTCCAAAGCGTCGACGGCGCGTCTCGTATAAAGCGTTCAACTCCTGGCAGAATGTAAGGAAATTACGTAATTTCCGGCTTCCCTGTCACGAAGCGGTCCTCGTTTCATGGTCTCGCGTAAGGATTTCTGTCGCTTCCAAGATGCATCCGACGTTTGCCTATCCAGTTGTTTACGCTGTTACTGACACGTTCAATTTTACTGCGGTCACTTCAGCTTCGAGCGACTATTTGCCTCGGTGGACTAGCTCGCAGACCAATTTGCCCTGCCGCGATTATAATTAATACGATTGAACGTATCACGCGAAGTAACCAACCCGTAATAATCTCAGCCTGTCTGATACTTTTGACTTGTTGCACTCGCCATCTCGAGCGAGTATCTTTTCCGTGCTTGTACTCGTTGATGAATTTCCGTTTCCAAGTACCGTGTTTGGCTCACCTTTGAAAGCCATCGATTTATCGTCGGATCACCCGTCGGATTCGTCCGACAACGAAGCGAGATAAAGCTGCACTATGTATGTCACGCCATTACCTCGATATATCCAATGCTTTCCATACTAAGCAGCTATTCTGCAATGTCGTAAAATTTTAACGATAACGGCGCGACGGTTTCCACTCGTCGATATATACGTACACAATACGCATCTGTTCGTTTTTATTAAGTCGGCGATCCACGTTATTCGCGTTAAAAATTATACGATGATAATTATTCGCAGGGTCTTTAAAGGGAGGTCAAAGGTGCTTTACGTATTCCGTTTCGTACATCGATATCGTCTATGCGTTTTTGTACGATAGAAACAACAACCAGACTCGAAAGCTAGTCTCGCAAAGATAACCGCGTTCTATAAAGTTGACGAGCCACGGTATTCGCATTAAAAATCGTGCAACGATAATTATTCGCATACCTTTTAAAAGAAGGCGGTGAAAGGTGCGGATGTGTGCGTATTTCATTCTGTACGTCGATATGATTCGCGTGTTTCTGTACGATGCAAACAACGAGCAAACTCGAAA
This sequence comes from Bombus pyrosoma, assembly GCF_014825855.1. Classification (NCBI taxonomy): domain Eukaryota; kingdom Metazoa; phylum Arthropoda; class Insecta; order Hymenoptera; family Apidae; genus Bombus; species Bombus pyrosoma. The sequence goes on from NC_057784.1 coordinate 3,566,112, forward strand.
GCTTACCTTAAAAAGATATTGCGCTAACTTCTATATATGTTTTCGTTTCTCTGTCAGTCTCCTATTCAGAATAACGTTGACCTGGATTTACATTTTTCCACAGAGCGCACTCAGCTAAAAATGTTTGCATGTATACGACAGCTCATAGAGAAGTTGCGTTTACTTAATGGATCCCAAGGCGATATATGTGAATATCTTTTATTGTCGCTGCGTACCAGAAACTTCGATCGTGCGAACTGCAAACGAAGCATGTCTCCGCATTAGGTATCGAGCCAGATGAACGAAATAACCAGAGCCGGTGTGCTTCTTTTATCGATGCATAAGATACATGCGTATGTAACTGCGATATTCGGATGAACTTATAGCGGAAATGGCCATCGCTATATCTTCATCGAACGATTTATGTGCCGCCTTAACAATGACACGTATACGATAACAGTGACAGAACAATATCTCATCTTGACCGTGGCGAGGTAAGATGCAAAGAGCTGTCTAAATTCTCATCATTCCTCGACCTATATTTCTCCATTTTTGCAGTTTCGTACGAGAAAAGTTCTCTCTAGCGATAGTTTCGACGCTGTGGTGCACTTGTTTGCGAAGAAATCGAAGAAGCTCCAAATAGCGATGAAGCGATCGTATCAAGATACGACGATCGAAAAGAGAGAAAAACGAATTTAACGGAAAATGGAGCAGAAACCAAGCGACAGAGGGTAAGACGCGATAACTTAAGTATAATTAAAGAATTCGACGACTAGAAAGAGAAATCTTACCATTTTGACATATCGCAAAAGCGTAGAAAAGAGTAAGAGATTAATCGATCAAGATCGATCAGAATCAATAAGAAAAGGATCCAGAATATAGAAAAATAATCATCCCATTGCCGCGCATAACTCTGCTAGGTGTTTTTTTAATTGCCATTATTTTCTAAATGTTTCCTCTTCATAAATGGCACAACCATAAACGAGAACTGCATATTTAAACAACTTACCTCGATTTTGAATCGTCTGAATCCGAGTTTCAAGGAAATTCTACTACCAGACACGCAGTGACAGATAGAAGAAAGTTCAAAACTGATGCAGTACATATGAATTGAATTAACTTTTGTATTAGCAATATTTTACCACGCTGGTGATAGTCGTCTATTCTGTGAAATTGTACGTATATTACATTTATTCGTCGCCCTCATTAAATATGAATCCATTTCGTAAAATTACCATGTCCTTCTATTTCATAAAATTCCTTTCATCCGCCACTGTATATACACAGTGTATATAACGAAATCAGTATGCCAATGGGTTAGAGAATTCGATGAGAAGCAAAAAAAAAGAAAGAGGCATCTCACCGTAAGAAAGAGTAGGAAATTAATCGAAGAGGCACCCGAGAGATCCAGGGAGTACAGGAAGCAGATATTAAGGTGAAGGAGAATATAGAAGTGCAGGAATACCGGGTGACAATCGCGTATAAAGCAAAAGAAGGGGTGGTAAATAAGGGATAAGGAAAGAGTGAGGCGCGCAAGGGGTGAAAGGAGAAAGAAGGAAAACAAGGAGGAGGAAAGAAGGGAAAGGCAATAGGTATAGAACATAGAGATAGAAACGTGTGGTACGCGTACGCCCCGCCCTCTTCTCCACTCGACTCGTCGCCCTCCTTCTCCCTTTTCCTCTCGAACCCCTGGCGATAGGGTTCCGTTGGTCGTGCACCCTCTTCGACCCTCTGTCGGTGTAGCTTTCTCTGTCTCTCGTCTTTTCTCTCCTCTTTGCGCTCGTTCCCTAGCTTACCTCATACCATTTTCGATGGATCGATGGTAATTCGGGTAACCCTCCGCGGCATGGCGCCACCGTCGCCGTCACAGCAACTCAGCCGCTCAGTCGGAACTCGGGTTCACTCAGTCTACGACCGTTTGCCACGAGACTTCGATCACATCGGTCTTTCCTCGTCTCTCTCTTCCTCTCCTCCCTTCTTTTTCCCGCTTGGAGGACAGAAAGCAACTACCACCACCACCGCCACTCGACGCCGTCGACGCCGACGCCGCCGCCGCCACTATCGCCACCACCACCGCCACTGTCACCGCCACCGACGACCGGAGAGACGCACGTAGTCTAAACGTGAGACTCGTACGGACGTTGTCGTCGTCCTCGCCGGTTGCCTCTTCGTACACTCTGTTTTTCGAGCCAGCCCTCCGGTTGTACATCGACTTTGTCCACCGTCAATCATCGTCTCCGATCAACGACAAAAAGGTCAGTCACATACATTAATATCCGATTTTATCCGATGTAATTCACGCATCGTTGTATACACCGGTGATCACCGTAACTCTCGCTTTTCCGTTATTTAATACGCGGTTTCTATATGCTACGTATTCTCTCGCTCGTCCCTCGTCGTCGTCGTCGTTTATTTACGCGTTTCGTAGAAAGACGTGTTATTCATACGACCTCCTTGTCCTTGTTGATACAACAATACACGCGAGGTTGTTTGGCGTTATCGGAAATATGGCCATGTTTGTTCTTCTTTATCGTGTTAGACGATCGAGCTGCGATATCCGTAAGAATTTCGACGGACGAAACCTGGTGGAAGAAATCGGCGGGAGGAATCGAAATATTTTGAACACGAAGCCGCGTCGAGTCGAGTTGCAGCTAAGTTCACGATGCATCGCGCGTACCCAAGTACGTTGTCGGTCGTCTCTCGTCGGCGTATTTTCCTCTCTGTTTTCGTCTATCTGCCTCTGTTTTTCGTGGCCGCGAGAGGCACCAGTTCCGGTGCTACAGCTCGATAAAACACAAGGGTTAGGCCGCTGCAGGTCTCCTCCATCGATCTTGAACGCTAAGTCGCCGACGTTCGTGGCTTTCCACCTTCTCTGGTGGCCGTGTGCACGGTGCACCCGTCGTCAAAGTCTCCGCGCGATTTCCCCGCGGAAACCTCCGCCACGTCGTTATCGCTCCCTTCGTCGCACGTACCCCGGCACCGTACTGCCTTCAACCTCCTGCCGTGTATTTCGCTTCGACGAATTTCGCGTTGCTAACGAACCATGGGAAATTCCGCACGCGCATCTCCGATCCGTAAACAAACTTCTAAATGAAATTGAACGTAAACAATTCGAGCAGTAACATTTTTTTCTGCCCTGCTCTCTCCGGCCGATACGCGAAAAGATACGCTCCGTTGGAATATTTGCGTACGAATTTTACCGTGATGTTTTCGCAAGCGAAACGGTGGAAATTGCATTCCGGGCAACCGGAATGTTATGTTAACGTAGCGTTATCATTCTCCGTATTGGGTAAACCGGGGTTCCATTAGGGAAATGTAGCTTCGGAGGGTCTTAAATTGAGTGGCAGTTAAAAGGGAACCATTTCTGTGATGTATGCGGCTTGATGGTACGTTGAAGGTGTATCGAGAGCGCATCGTTCGTTGCTCCGAAACGAGCGTGTTCTCGAGGATAATCCATTTGGATCGATGTCTAATTCAGCAACCATCTGCCTTCGATATTTACGTCCCTTTCAGTAGCGCGAATGAACTTTCGCTATTCTTGTTAGCTTTGAGAAATAGAAACGCAAATGAATGGGCGAAAAGATTCCAAGAGTTCGTTTTGGAACGTTAGAGAGATACAACGATGAACGAAAGAATGTTGTAAGGGTAAGCGGCACAAAAAAGTACTTCAACCTTTGAAAACAGATTTATTCGACAAGGACGATTAAATTCTTCGGAATTAACGTAGTAAAGAACGTTCGGTACGAAGTTACTATTAATGTAATGTATTTGTGCTCGTGCACAAGTATGAATTTTAAACTTTCATGCTGCTCGCCACCGCAAGGAAACGACGAAGGAAGGAAGGAAGGAAGGATCTTTTGTTCTTTTTTCTATACTCATACAAATGGGAGCATAAATGGACGCATAAGTGGAATGGTACAAGCAAAAAGTCTTCGAAACTAATTATTCGAGTTCCTTCGTTTATTCGTTTCGTCGTAGGATATTAAGCGGCATTGCGATTATCTCGTGCCGCGTGAAATTCCTAAGAAAATATAATCTTCCGAAGGTACAGCAATCGAGGGAGGTTTCCAGCGTCTCCGCCAAAGTTTTCAATATGTAGATTCGAATTTACCAAGTTCAAGTGATATTTAAGGCTGGAAACTTGCCGTGCGAATTATTCGCAAATCCATTTGTTGGTTGGCGATCGTCGAACCCTCTGCTTCGTAACGTAACGTGAATTCGAAATTTCTTTAGCAGACATTTCTCAACTTCAAGAAGTTAGCTTACCTCGAAAATTAATTTCCTTTTGTCAAGCGGTGTTATTACCAACTTTACTTTATACTTGTTAGTCGGTCGGAAGGTTCGATTCGTCGTTGTCACAACCATTTGCCAACTCTGTGTCTGCCTACCCAATCTCTGCAGGTACTCCAACCATTTAACTTGATAAATGTACGTTGCACGGCCTCGTAATTAATGACAGAGGTGATACGCTGCTGTCTGATTATGCGAATAGGCTTAACTCCGGTGCAATGAATCACAGACGTCTGTCGGTGGTGTGTCTGTTACCCCTGACGATCGTCGAACATATTCCAAAGCGTCAATGGTTGACTTGTTCTTAGCCGGCTGACCGTGGATTCATGAATCACGAGACGTCAGCTCCCGGACGAAGTGGTATATACTATCCTCGTGGTAGAAAATTCTTTCAAAAATCTCTCGCCAGTTGCTCAAAGATTCCGGATTTGCACAGATTCACGCGAGAAAATGATTTCTTATCTCCGCACGTTATTTATCCCGCTTCACGCGAAAAACTGATTTCTCACTTGCCACGATTTAAAGAGTAAGAATAATTCGATATTGGAGAAAGGTCGAACGTATAATGAAACGTTCGCTTCTCGTCAATTTCTCAGTTTCGTTACAAAAGTACACGATTAATATTCAATTCCCAGAGAACAAACGACGTACTTCTATGAATTCATTCTTTCCAAAAGGACGAAACAAATAATGATAACCTGTCAGATAAAAAGGAACAATTTTTGTAACGTCATCACGTTCGTATGTCTTTTTGTTTTTTATTCTTATTTATTTATAGACGCGAGAAACTCTAAACGAATAAAAAGAAAGAGGTCATACAGAGTAACCTATAAATAAGACAGTGAGATAGGTGGGATAGAAATCTAAAACAAGGTAGGAGCTTGTATGTGTTGAAATAAATGAGGCAATTGATGAAAAAAGATCAGTGGCTGCAGTGAGCATCGATCAGTGTAGCATCTGAACCACTCGTCCTTCAGATAAATTTCAAATTGTTCTCCGATTATTACCAGATGCTTAAAGCGCATAATTATTTCATTTATTTCATTTATTACGACACGATAGCTTGTTTAGATCGCGTAAGTATAGTTTGTCGAGGAAGAAAATACCCGAGAACGAGGAGTTAGATTTTCCTTCTATCAGGCAGGGATTTTTCCGTTCTTTTGACTGTGAAATTTAAGTTCACACGCGTCGGAGCTCTTTCTCACGGCCCTAAGAAAATTCTGTCTGTTCGCATAGAGTGGCCTCTTTCCGCATTCCTACGGCACGTAGCATCGAAATTGAGACGTCCTTCCTGGGGAGTAACGTCTCCTCGGCGTTCTGCCCGACCGCATTACCATTTTTCGGCAATCGAACCGAATCGATAGCTCGCTACTCTGGCGCCGTTGCTCCGCCGTCGAGGCGTCGTTAAATCGACCCCGATTCGACCCTATAAATCGCGTGTAAACTGACTTTCTTTCTATTTCACCGTTTCGTTCGAACGCTATCTTACCGGTCGTAATTTACATTTTGCGTCAAGGAGATGCTGATTTCAGATAGTCCAGTCTCAGACTTATTACGTTCTCCGGAGTGCTTTGGGATTTCAACGAATATCCGACTGGAATCTTGGCGTTGATCAGAAATAATGTCGCGATTAGCTCCCTCGATAGTGACTCGAACGTTTACGATTTATGTGTATCTTATCTGTATCGTCGAGAATATTGCTCGAGTTCTTTCAATATCTGAGGATTTCACTCTTTCAGCGTGGATTAAAATCTCGGGGGGGGGGGCTGAAATAAGTATATTTGAAAAGTAAAAAAGGAAGTCGATTCATGTAGATTTTTCATATAATTATTTACCTATTGGTTAATACATACTCTTCATGTGGTAGATATTGAAACAGGAAATACATAATGATTTACGTATCCTCGGTACAATTATCAATTTCAACAATTCATAAATTTGCCCAATAGTTTCAGCGAAAGAGTTAAAGAACTTTGGAAAATTTTCCCATTTACTTTCGAAATACTTGCATCCAGTTCTATACCTCGTGTTCTTTTCGTCTTTATCGATCCAATTGTATCTTGCTAACGTTAACGAATATTTCAAGCTTAAGGAAAATATGAAGAAATGGTTATTGGTATGCTGGACATTTTCTTAAAATATTTCAAACCTGTTTCGTTTGTTAAAATAGGAGCAAGAATGAATTCCAAAAACTCGAGAATCGCAGTAGGGTTGGCGTGAAATACGGTGACCCAATAATAGACACGGACAGTCGATCGCTTTAGTATTCGGAAGATCGTTCGAAATAGGAAAGCACTGTCATATTTTCTACAACGAATGATTATCCGATAGTCAAATTGCTTTGTCGATGGGATGATTCTTTAAACGACGCGATGTCCTCTTAACCCGGTCACCGGGTAGCGTAATGGACGACCCACCCACTTTCTTGGCTGACCAAACACCGACCGATACTACTAATCCCTGCGCCGAAAAATCCAACCTGATCGACCGATAATCGAATATCGGATTGTACTGAATCATGTTCGGCGAAATGCTGAAATGTCGAAAAGGTACGAAGGGAATAACGTAAAATAAATCAACGAACGTTCGAACAATGAAGTACGGGAAGCTGTAATCGTTTCTATTCGAGGCATAAAAACGATTATAATAACGTAGCGAGGATTGGAGAGGCGATGGCGCATACAAAGATAAATTACAGGCAATTGGCTCGAATTATACTGTTTATCCACTCGCTAAAAGTGAACCCTCGAAACGGTGTCTTTCTACTTAAAGAAGTACTAACCTCGTTACCATTAAGCAAATTTAGCAGTGATATTTTTTTTCTAAGTGACGGCGATTTCGAGGGTGTAGAGGGATGGAGACAGACCGGTGAATGAGAGAAAGTGGCGGTCTGAAGGACGAGTTGTCGAGTAAGGCTAAAGAGGGGGCGACAGTTCCCTCTTAACGAATTGGAAAGCGTACATACCTAATGGCAGAGAGCTTTCGTGGAAACTAATTTCGAGCAGTCTGGACTTACGGGCCCATGAGTTCGTAAGTAATTTTGGAAAGGCTTTGAGAGGTCGCGATGATAATTCGACCGGCGTCGGACTTAGGCGAACTAAGGGTAGGTCGTGGTGCGCCGGCCTGGAGCGTTAGGTGAAAGAAAAAGGGCGGAACCGAGCTGGAAACAAACGGAGGCTCCAAAGGTATATTATAAGATTCGTAACTTACCTCGACATCGATCGAATCCGATCGCAGTGGCGAATATTTTGAACTCGAACGGATCGAAATTCTTGAACGATCAAACGAAAAGAATGAGACGTATGGATAAGTTCATTTAACACAACATTCATAATGATACAAGCACATTGTGCTTTTTCAATGTGTTAATAAATTTTTATCAACTCATTCGCTATTTATTAGAATTACGACGATTATTGCAGTAACTGTGTAGCAAAAATTAGAAGAAGATCGTTTGATTAATTATTTAATCCTCAAAATCTAGTGGATTTTATTTATAGTTATTTCATATTTGTTGGTCGATGTATAAAAATCTTGTAGTAGATTTTGGAATAGATTTTCGAAAAAAAAAACAAGGTATAGAGGTATATAAAATTGCTAAAACAAACTTCTCGTTATGACATTTGGAGCGTGTAACAAATATCTGTATTTACACATATCTTTAGACGTGTTCATGAAAATCTGAATTTGCAGAAAAATCCATTGTTTTAACAATTTCTATTTTCTGACGTACTCATGCGCTATATCGCTTTATTTGTTCATCAAATACTATTGCGTAAATCTCTGCTCATACCGTTCTTTTGGCCCTTTGATCGCGAAATACAATGAACAAATAGCTTAATCCATTTAATCAAACCACTTCGATTATGTTGTAACGTGTTTGCGTATTTTAAGTCGATCCTTATCATCCGAGCTTCAATTCCTATTTTAAGCCACCTTTTGTTCGTTACTCTGTGTACATGGTGTTATAATCACCTTGTTTTTCAACGGTTCAGTATCAATTACGTCACTTTGCTGTTAAACGCTTGATCGTATTGTTTACTCTGTAGCTTTTCGAAGACCTTTAAAGCGTAGGATCTTGTTAGGAAACTATTACCTTTTAGCTTATACACGGAACTTTGTAGTTAGAATTAGGATCACGATAGGTACATCTATTTAATCGAATGAACAGGATAAGAAAGAAGACCGAGAACGTTTAACCGAATTCTCGTTAGCTCGTCCATTGTGGCAAACTCTAGGGCTGCTGTCAGACGTTGAGATATGGGCCTATGTGAGGTCCTACAATCAGGTTAGTCTTTCGGACGAGTCGAAATAAGTCTCGAGAAATAGGCAGATACAAAGGAAAAAGACAAGAATTTTACTGCTATCGAATTGTTGAATAAACATTAGCCGTTGTAGTTTCAAATTGTTCGTTTCGGAAGAATACAGAATTTCATCGTCGAGCTAACAGATTGATCGAAAGATTCCAGCCAAGTGGACTCCTCGTTTTCTATTCCAGAAATAATCAAAGGAATTTAACTAAAGGATTTTAAGGAAAATCCGAAAGGATTTTAACTAAACAATATTACAAAATAAAAATAAATGTTACCTAATCATATAACATTACTTCAAATTTTTTTAAATATTATAATATAGAGCGAAAAACCTATCACATGCACGTCGCTGTATTTTATGTGAATCCGCGATCTATTAATTTTCACGAAAACTAGGAACAAAACCGCGGTGTCGCAGAAACCCGTAACCAGCGTACCCCTTCTGCGCGAAATGTATTTTGGCAAGGAATAGAATTAAATTTTTACTCGGCGTTCGTACACTTGGGATTGCCTGGAGCACAATAGTTCCGGCGGAACGCAAACAGAGGAACCAGTGCATCCGGTCGTCGATTTTAAGGTACAAACTCTACACACCGTTTTTCTCATGCAGTTTCAGCATTCGTTGCCGGCTGTTATCCTTGGAATCGTGCTCCTTTTGTTCCTCGCGTATGTCTCTTTCGGCCTTTTCTCGTTTTCCCTCCCTCGTGTCTCGCCTCCCTTTTGAAATGACAACGCACCGGGAGAGGGCATCCGTCGTCCTAATTCCTGCTTTTTCTTCTTTTTTCCTTTTTTCTTTCGCGAAATTGTATGCTTCTGCACCACGGAGACGATACGTTACGCGAGTTCCGTCATTCTATAGATAATTTCGCAGACGATGCATAACGCGTGTCCCGTCGTTCTAGATAATTTCGTTGCGTCGTCGCGATTGCACAGACACGATGAATCGTTTTCGAGCCAAGCCCCTTGATTATCGATCGGCCACGGCATATCGTCAACGATTATCAGTTTCGCATATAGCCTGTGCTATCCGTTGCCTCGTATATCGGCTATCGCCTCGTGTACACCGCCGTCAGCTCGATTATGCTTATATCTCGATAACGCGATTGGTCCCACGCGAAAGATTAAACCCCTTGTCGCCGTGCAATTCACGGAAAGTTTCGCGTACAATTTCACCGAATTCGGCTGTATATCACCACCTCGTAATCGTCCCCGATCGGAACGATAAAATTTCTCTTCCCCAAAATGATAAGGTACGCTCCAATAAATATCAGAACACTCGCTGGCCTCGCTGGCCTCGCCTATTCAGCGCGATAAGCGATGTAGATTATTAGAGAAATTATTGTATTTTTGTACTGGCGCAGGATTACGGCTTGAGACGTAGCACGGGCAATTGTGGAAATTATTTGCAAGAATTTTGAAGAAAATCGACGAACTATATGTCGCAACAGTACTGTGGTGTAAATGTCACTGGTAGGATTTGAAACGAATTATATAATTCAGAGTTGTAATCTGTGTTAAAAATGTAGCTATATCTGTTTTTCATGTGACGTTGTTCAATCGCAAAATTTCGAATAGAATAATAGAATAATAGTAGAATTATCGTTTAAAGAGACAAGCTCTTTATCTGTAAATACTTTCACCGCTAAATTACGGATAGGAGGTTGATAGAAAGTTTCTCGGAATTGATAGAATTTGTAACGTTAATGCAAGCACTGATATTTAAGTATCTAAAGTTGATGGGAAAATAATGGTTTCGTGGATGTAGAAATGAATTAATGGAATGTTCGGATTATTGACAAGCTTCTTTAAGAACGACATGGTACACGTTTGATATCGTACCTATCGTAAAATATCTATTTTATCCTTTGATTTACTTTCTCGATCTCTTTTTCTTTTTATATCAATCTAGATGATACGGCCAGAGTATATTTTATGAAGGGCTTCGAGCTTAAAAATAAAAGGCAGATTCGGGATGGCTGGAAGAGGCAGCCGGCGATCGATCTGTCCATATTTGTCTATTTGCTTTTAATCTCGTAAAGGAGCAAAGGTCGAACTCCGTCCGTAAGCCTATTAATCTTTAGAAATTAGGTCATCGTTGTTGTCCGATATTAACCGGCCAATCTTTTTGCTTCGTAGATGGAATATCTTGATGTTATTCCAATGGAAGGTATATCGATTTTGTGTCATATTCTCATATTTTAGTTACCAGTAGGTAAGCTTTATCGTGGAAAAAAAAGCGATATTTCACGTGGGTTCTTAAGCACGTATTGTATTTGCCTTTAAACAATTCCCTCTGGGACACGCGTGTGAAGGTGTAGGACGTTGCTTAATGATAAACACGTGACAAGCGACACGCTAATCGTCAGTCGTGTAATTTCTTGTAGACACAAGCATTGCGAAAATCTTCAGGAAAGCGAGAACGTTTCGTTCCCGTCGTAAGTATTAAACTGGTTGAAAAACTTGTGACAAATATTTTCCTCTCTTTTTCCCCGTGTCTACGTATCGTCCATTTAATTCGACGATTTTTTCCTGTCTATTTCTCAACTGATTAATATCTCTTACAAAAGATTATTGACTGTTCAGAGTGTACGAAGTGGAAACTAAATTTACAAAGTAGTTTTTCGTTTTCCTCGCTGGCCTCCTTCAAACTGTACTATCTTTGAAATATATGTGCGATTTATCAAAGAAAAAGATATCACATTGACAGATAGTGCACGGAATATTTTCACCAACATACTATCTCGTGCAGCGAGGTAAGGTTTTCTTCTCTGGAAAGTCGCTCAATTATTTATCCCCTTTTACCGGTATGGTTTGACGGTCAGATATCCAGGAGAAAATACAATTCTAAAATTCGAACGAACGTATCCGATAAGGCGTGCGAAATCTCGGGAGGAAACAACGGAGAAGTTCGGGCAGGATTCCAAGATGCATTTCGACTGGTCGGAACTCGGGTATATTCACGTGTCTACGCGGCAAACCCCGTGGTCGATACAATTCTCGGGAGCAACGCCAGTGGAAAGCTACAAATGCCTTCATAATGTACTTCGGTTGTCCTACAGACCACCGAGATACCACTTCGAGTCCATCGGTGACGGTGCAAGGACGCCATTTGTCAAGAAAAGCCGTGACCTTTCGCGATATCGCTCGCCGATTGACCGTGTTCTTTCGCCCTTTTCTCCTTTCCCCAGTTCTACGAACCGTGTCTCCCTTTGTCGTTCATTTTTAACAATCGCGTCTCGTTTAATCGCCGCTCGAAAGTATTCAGACACCTGCTCACTTCTGACGCGATGTAATTTAAGTAGAAAAATACGATCGAATCGAACTGGGACGTTTTTATTCTTCGCAATTAGTACAGCTATTTACAATACATTTATGGCAATTAACTATATGTGGTATAGTGGCGGTAGACTGGTGCGTATTAAACGTCTATAATGTCATTCATTAAATTCTGTCCTATGTTAATCATCAGTCGCATCGAAGAAGAAGAAATTTGTTATAAATTACGTATATTCAATGTTAGTAAGATTTACGATACAAAATATTAAAACATTATAGTATCGTCACAAATAATCGGAATATTCTTATGTGATGTATTTGTATGAGCTTAGAATCGCAAATGGAAGTTATGACTCTCTTGTAATTCGTAAAAATAGTTTCTAGGAATTCTCGTATCGTTATTTTATACGAACGCAAAATCATGGCCGTTTAATTGTTCCTTTCATTACTTAAACCATTCGTCGTATTTTATATTACACCAGAAGATGCCCTAATCCTCATGGACAGGAATATACGTAGTAGCACGAACAGCAAATAATAAAACGTCTGTTAATAATTAATATAAATTTGATGTCTGCCGATCCCATAAATATAAATTAGTAATTAACAGCTAATTTGTAACCTTTCGTAGAATTCGCGTAATGTTACTACGATTCCAAAGTGTCCAGACGCTTATGAGCGATATAATCGCCGGAAGAATTGCGTATGGTACGGTAAAATAAAATAAAAATTCGTAATTGTAACAGTTTCGAAGATTAGTCCCATTCCTTGACCCGGTTAAATTTAGCCCGGTGTCTGTTTTTAACAGCTGTAAAAGGGATGCTGCCAGCACGACTGGGAAGATAGACTTTCGACAGAAATAACTGCTTAAACGAACGGATATAATTCACTCGACCTATATCGCTAATTCGGTAAATGTAATCTAGGTCGATCGAAAACGGCAACAAGATACCCGTAGAGGAGACGAAAACGTTAAGGCAATAGCTCCGCTGGAAATATCGCTGAATAGCGATATTCAGTCGTTGGGAAGTGGTTTCGCGTCTCTACATTGGCGAAACAATATAACCGTATGAATTATGATTTAACATTCGCTGTTTCAATAACGGAAACAGCTAGCAAAATATTTCGGTTGACCTAGATCGAGACGTGATGTCCGTTATATGCGATGAACGTTATTAACGTACGTCTGTTATAATTGATAACGTTCGAAATCGTGTTAATTTATTTTTCGCGAGAAGCTCTTGCTAAGCTAAAAAATACGCCGTGTCTCGTTTAACGTTGGCGCATAAATGTTGGGGAAAGAGATGAAATTCGGAATGTTCCAATTACGAGAAGCAACGAATCGGACGCTTTAATAAATACACCTCCCCTCTCCCTAAAAAAAAAAAAAAAGAATAGGAGGGATCAACGAGCATAATAGTAATAATTTATCGCACGATACACATTGGGGGATGCTGTCAGCTAGTTATCATCAATGTCATGCTAAATCTTCGGCTGCCGAGCTACATTATAAATCAAGGATTAACATCGACCGCGATTCAAAATCCTATTACACGAGTAATTTATGTCTCATTCAGAGGGTCGTGCGGGAATGAGAAAAAGAAAAACTTTTGTGCCGCATGGCGGTGGGCCATTTGACTTCGTAATTTCTGCGGCCGGAAGCTACAGCCCCGCTAGATGGAACATTTTGGTAATAAGTCGACGAGGGGAGGTTTTATCCTTTTTGCAATAGTCCGGCGTGCGTTGAATTTCCCGTGAAACCGTAAACTAAAATTTTACAATGGTGCGTGGCCGTCATGCTAAAGTAATTAAATTAACCGTACTTTCTATATCCATTATGGCGGCGTAATGAGAGTAACAAAATTATATTACATTACCAACTTTAATATAATATATTTCACCGGGCATTTACATGCATTAACCGTATTGATACGTTACGTATCATTGAATTACCGTGGTTATTGTTTCCGAATATTCAACAGCCCTTGTCCTCTTCAAAATGCAAATGTTCTTAAAATGGAAGATCCGCCGTGTTAACCACGAGAATCGTTCCTTCTTAAGTTTTATCCCTCCGTGTAGTTCCTGACCGATATATTACGCGAATGTTGAGCCACTTTAAAACTTTCCTTACCGCGACTCGAATAAATCATGATGCCGTACCTCGTATGGGTAACGGTGCGTGATGTACGGCTAGAAGATCCGTCCGAGACACCTTTGAGGTTGCAAATGGCGTTATTTTTCACCAGACCTTCTGCCTTTCTTTTTTTTTTTTTTTTTTGTCGTTGCAGGCGTTGTAGCTAGATCTGACCATACATATTCTAGTTGGCGGCTATTTTTCTTGGAACCCGAGCCCACCAGTATGTTTAAGTTCAGACGTTTATTTTACGATAAATTATTATACCGCGTCGTTGTAAAGCCTGCGCGTACCAGGCAACTGATACGGTTAATATCGCAAGCTTTCCAGTTTAACGGTATTATTCTGTACTATCCGACTATAGTCACTGTACAAACGAACAAATTCTATCCGAAGAAACTTATTTTCGCACGTAGAATAATCCTATCGTCCACCGTTATCTAATCGAGAATTAATTAAATACACGTGTATTCGATGAATTTGCAAGCTGGATTTTCCTGGAAAACGAAGCCTCTAACGCGTTCCCGTTATTCTCGATTTTCGACATATTTCGAGTCATAGAATCTGCCTGACTTCGCATGTAACAGAATTTAGAATGAACGGTGCATGTTGTACGGCGAGATGCTAGTCTCGCAACGCGCGTCCTGTTCTCTGTTGAATCGTAAATACGGAGACGAACTTGTGTCTCGAAGTAGGAAATATACGCAGATGTCTGTGCAGATGTAGCGTGTGCATCCGCGTGAGTTTCGGAGTCGAAGCTCATTCGCAGAACGACAAATTACCAGTTGGATTAATCCGCCGGATGCCTAGTTGCACATACTTAAGATGCATACTACCGGTGCATATAGATAGCTGCATATGTAGGAGGATGGATTGTCTTCGTTGCACAATGAATCTGCGCGCTGTCTGATGAAATCCTTATCTGTTTTCCTTCCTACGACGCACAAACGTCTCCGTATCCTTCCAATTAGAAAAATAGACGATACATATTTAGTAGCTTGTTTGTTTCTACTGTACTCTCATTGTTGGTTCTATTCTCGTACTACAGTCATTTCGCGCGTGTTAAATTTTTGCAGTGTATATTTCGATATTAATCATCGTCGAGCGGACACCGGATTATCGTTGTTACGAAAGTCGAATATTTTATATTGCGTAACGATGAAACGAAGAGTCGAATAAGGTTGACATTTATCTGAATGCGATAAATTTGCATTTTGCGGAAAATAAAATCCTTTATGCTTGTTGAATAATGAAGCGAATAACTCTATGTGTATGTAAAATTATTCAGGATTTATTAACGGCTAGAGGTGCTGTTGAATAGCGTTTATCGAACATACAGCTAGCTAAACAGGTTCGATGTTTTGCCAATTGATACGTCGCGAAAGGATGGATTATGTATCGATGCCAACTACGAACCAACATCGAAACCAAGCATATCTCACGTATTACCGGACTGTAGGATCGTAGCTGCATTTTTTACACTTTGCAGGAAATTCACGTTGAAAAATCACGTGCGCGGTTAAAAGACACGGGAAAGTGGTTGCAAGAAATATGGCCACGTCCGTGCAAGGATTAAATTGTATCCTTAGCGGGATACAGAGTCATTACAGTATCTCACGAGCATAGGAAACTAAATCTAGACGTCACGAGTCGTCGGTAGCAAAGCAGAAAGCAGCTGACTGTGTTACACCTTGTCCCGCTGTGCCTGACCCAGAACAAAATACATCTTTCCACCGAGTTGGACTAGGTTGTCGTTGCATAACATACTCGAACTCGCGGTCACCCTTTGAGAACCTCTTGGACGTGAAGCTGGCTACTTCCGAAGCGCTCATTCTCACATCCTTTACCATTACATTTTTCTTTATCCTTTCTCACGTTCATCCTCCCTTTCAATTTTCCGTATCTTCTCTTCCAGTTTAGTTTCCTCGATCCTTCTCTATCTCTGTCGTCTCTGCGTGCTTCGTCTCCAGTCTCTCGCAACACCATCTCTATTCAACCATCCAAAATATTTCCTCTGCTCTCTCGTCCTTTTCGACGGCAGCGCACGCTCGCGTTTTCTGACTGTCTGTATCTTCGTCCCGCGCCCGCTCCACCTTTGTCTTGGTAGTTTGAGCGGCGGTAACGTGCCGCCTCCTCGTATCAAAATATGGCATCGAACGATGCGGTATCTTCCTCGATGATTCACTAGCGTCGCGCGACCATATACCGCATAGCGATTTACTACGCTCCCCGGAATTATTCTGTTCGTGTAGGATGGTATGCAAATATAGCGATCCAAGAAATTGATCAAACGTCTTGCCAATATTGTCGTTGCGTATAAATTGAACGGTAAATCGTAGTCGAAAATAATCGTATCTTCGGTTGTGTTTTATTTTTTGATAGAGCTCCCTTAAATTGCGGTGCTATGTTCACGGAACATTGTACCTTTTTCGCAATATCACAGCGCGAACAAGCAGATTTCAGTAATCTCTTTCCATTTCCACCTGCTTACTTTTTGACGCGTCGATCTCGTAATTGCAAATAATTGCGCGTCTTTGGTCTTCCTTCGGAACGTTCCAAATTTATTTCAATATGCTTCGAACACGATACCAAATACGATACCAAATGCACAGCTACCAAATACGAGAATATATGGTGTAACGAGACGAAAAAGTTATTAATTTGATTATTGGAAATATTTGACCAATTGCACGAGCTGCACTGTGTGCAGGATAGAACGTACAGTTTAGAAAATTAAGCACAGGGATTGAATTTTACGGTCTGATTACACGTTGGCCTCCCTTCGTGCGACGATTATTCACGACTGTTCAACTTGTTTGTTGCCACCGCAATATTTCTCTTTCAGCCGGATTTGATATATTATATAGCATCGGACATTTCTGAAATTACTAACCAGGCTTTGCTCGGCGATCCTCGAAGAAGTACGAACGTTTTTTTTATTATTTCTCCTCTTTTACGTGTTGAAAAATTTGGTTAATTAAATTTGGAATATAAATAAAGCGGTGGTTTTTGCAGCGGTTCTTTTTAGACAAAATAGCTCCGGGGCTATACAACTGCCGTGAGATATTTTTAATTACACGCGGAACCTACAGAATCGAGTAGAGTAAGAATTCGTTGCGGATCTCTCTCGGGTTGGCAGAATGAAATCCGATCTTTCCTCTTAAAAGGCAAATTATTCTTGGTGAAAATATTATTCGCTTCCCATTGGGAATTTTCACATTTTCGATTGAAAGCCGCTATCATTGCCTATTATTACAGAAGAATAAAAAAGTATGAGAAAGTGGGCCAATTATTTCGCGTCAAGTAGCCGGTAGCGAGCGAGCTGGTTTCTTTCTCTTAGACTTCGATTAAGAATCTTCCTCAGGGAGTTTGAACGAAAACGGCCGTGGTCTCTATCTATATTGTTCTTATTCCCAACTAATAAACTTTGCTTCTGATGAGCTCATCAACCGTCGAATATTGTTACTACACGGAGCCTATTTTTTGCCAATATCTTGCGCGATAGTCGCCTCGATCGTTGTAGATTGCCGCGGAATTGCTCTTCCTGTATTAGAGTCTTTATCGATCGCAGCATCTCCTCTTCGGCGGAGAACTCTCGTTTTTCCTTTCAGATTTTCCTTTCTACAAATTTCGAGAAACAAATTTTTCATCTTTCGTCTCTGTTCTTTTCATATGAATGGTCCTCTTTTTTTTTAGTAATTTACAACATTTCATCCAAAAGCACAGGCCGCTTACACAGACTTAGAACTTTGGACAATTGCTTCGTAAATAATTACAGAATAAAAAGTACAGATTTTTTCGGATGGTATTTATGCGACAGTTAGCTTTACTTTCCAATTCTTCTTTCTTTCTTTTAAGGAAAGATCTTGCAAGGTAGAGGAGCTATTCATTGTATATGGGACTTCTATTCTTGGAACATCAGTTGGTGGCTGTCAGCCTCGGCAGGGGCTGGCATGTTTGAAATAAAATATTCTTTTGAAGCTGCAGTCTATTATCTGAAATGTAGCGCAGGATTTCTGGAAAACTTTAATGATCGTACAGATGTCAGCAATGTGAAAAAGAGAAAGATTTTTTTTAAAGAAATGCCTTTAGAAACCTCTAACAAGCCTCTAAAAAGTGATCAAATTACGATACAAAGGATATTCGTTCAAAATACGAAGAAGATTGAATGTGTAGTCCTGAAAATTTCATGACAACCAAGCCAGAAAACAGTTCGAAGAAATACGCAAGGGAATTTTTAAGATAACATTTTCCCTCCGCGAGCTTCATCTCTGTAACTTCGTCAGCAGTTTGAATTTTGATAAGCCGCGTTAACACCGTTCTACGCATCTAACGTTTTAAGAAAATTAAAAAAAGAAAACTCGATTTTTCAACCCAATTTATGCAAGAGAAGGAAGAAAGTTTCCCATTGAGATTTAATCGAAGAGATATTCCAAAGGTATCGTGGGACCTTCGACTTTTGATTTTGTCCGATCCAATGCTTGCAATTATCCGTGTACCATTCGCCTGGCATTCCAAAGAGGCAGAGAGAAAAAGAGAGAACGAGAGAGTGAGAGTTCAAAGCGGATCGCGTGTCGTTACGATCGATCGATACGAAGCGAATTCCTGAATTTCGAAGCACGATTTATGGAACAAATGGGAAATCTTTCACAGCGACAGGATCGAATCAAAGAAAATGGAAATTTCTTCGATCACGCGTGTCGGATCCGTTGCTCGATATTTACCTACCAATTTTCTACTCTTTGAAACCGTTACAATCCACAGAGGAAGCTTTACGCGTTCAAAGTATTTCCTCTGCGTCGTATTTGTCGTATCCTTTCAAGCGTACAGAGCGTCGATCATACGAAAAGATTGTCTTAAAACATACGTATTTAGTACAGTAATCTGACGAAAAGCTGAGGAAAATCCGACATACTTCTATGTTTATTATTTTCGACCTGTGCTGTTCTATCATTGTTTTTACCCTAAGCACGGTTTTTTATTGGATTGCCAGGGGTAACGTGTTTCCTAAATATATCCAAATTGAAACGAGCGGCACGCTAGCGTTCAAGGCACACCGGCTCGCCATTTCCAGAATTGTATTCTCCATGGGATTTCATCACGTTTCTCTTTTATACGCACCGATTTACCGACGAAATTGGCCCGACAACGATTCCTAACTCTCTTTTATTACGTTAAAATTGTGAAACTGTTAAATCTCTTGAGATGTTGCCTTAAACAAAAATATCTGTCGTGCTCGGGACAATTCGAATGACAGGGGCTATTTTCACGAACATTGTCGAATCTCTAAAGCGATGAATAATAATCAGATCGTGGACCTTTATGTATTTATCGGAAATTTAAAGAAACATAACGAACACACGACAAGAATCTTCTGTTTGCTTTCTTTCTATTTCTTTAATTGCGTTTGTAAAAGAACGAATTCGAATAACATTTATAAATATTTCTGAAATGTTCACGAAAGTGTTGAAAATATCTATACATATACGCTACTAAATCCAAATAGAAAGGAAAGAGATTGGCAATATAAAATTGATTGACAGCACATTGAACTTAAATTTTGTAAAACTGTTCTTCCATGAAACACGAAAAATGTAACTTGCGAGAGCTTACGATCTCCATGCGAGGTTGTCCGATATAAAATAAAAAGAAAGCTTTACTTGAATCGCACGTTGTATACCTGCAATAATCGAAAATGTCTGAATATTTCTGGTGTGTAGTTCGGAGGGCATTTTCACGAATATCGACGAGTCCTCAATCACGTTGAAAATTCGAGACGATGAATAATAGGTTCGTCGAGTAACGTTAAAGATGGGATGAATATCTATCCGGCAGATTAACGATTGATCGCTTCCCTCTCGGATGAGACGATAAATTTTTGATTAAAACGCGAAACGCGCGGCCAAATAGCGTCCGCATGTACCATCTCGCAAGTTATTAGCCTCGCAACGATAAATGAGTACCCTTTAGATGATGCTCTCCTATTTTAATGGAATCTCGCAGCATTGATGAAGACTCTCTTCCGGTTAGAATCTGCCTGGGCGAAGGATCACGTAACTATTAGTTAAATGCATTTAGTGTCTATTAGTGGCGCGTTTCCGCGTCGTGCTATGGATGACTAACAATCTTTGACGGTGTTCACGCAAAAAGGGGCGATAGCCTGCGTCAAAAGGCGTGAAGCATCTCGTAAAAGCATGGAAAATTGCGTTATGAATGCACAGAGGGTTTTAATGGACATTTTGATGTCCAATTACCACGACCATTTCGCTTATAAATTAATTTCTCACGAAGCGCGCCAGCCTCTCGCGACTTCCTCTTCGCAGATGAATAGACACCTTTCGACTTCCATTTGGTCCGGCCAGTTGGACTGGATTGAATTATTTAAGAACGGCTCTTGTAAGGAGATACTTCGCTACCAGATGCTCTTAAATGGACTGCCAGTGAGCCGGCGTTTTTATCGTGAAATTGAAATTGCACCGCGATTCGAAGATAACTGAATATTCGGAAAACGCCACTTTGCTTCATTTTCTTGCATTATTACGACCACTTTCCACTCAATCGTGCTCCCCCCCGCGTTTAACAGATTTTTAAGTTTGAATATAACACACTGGAATATCGTTGCAAGAATCGACGGAATTAATAGCGAACGGACCGTGTTGCTGCGTAAATTCTGTCTGCCCCTTCGTTCGTATAAGCCGGCTATTAATCTTATAATAAATTGTGCTTTTAAAGCGTAGCGGGAAGAGAGGAATAACATGTTTTCGTTAGTTGCTGCAGTAAAATAAAAAATTGTACGCGGATTTTCGGCCATGCGACTGTCTCGAACTGGCACACTATTTAAGGATTCACTGTACTTTCTTCCGCACATTCCAAGATATTCATTTCTATAAACCCTTTTTCTCTATTCTGCAACGTCGTTTCGACTTTTTCCATGAAGAAAGTTGTGGTCAAATCGTACATAGGCAGAAGAGATGAGAACAGTTTGAGAATAGATCTTCCCACGTGACAACTTCGATACGACAAATGGAAGATCGGAAAATTGTGTAAGGCAGAATTCTAGTAAGTGAAAAATTGGCCGGAGATTCGGCAGTCTCGGTGCTCTTCCCGCGAGACCATCCACCCTTTCTTCGCTTTTTTATGTTTGCTATTCCACTTCGTTCTTTCTTGTTAGCGTACACCCTCGAGCTTTCGAGAAGCTGAAAGACGCGAAAAACGTAAAAAAGGATTAGAAGAATCAGCTGTTCTCTCTCCGTCTGACCAGTCTCCGAGCCGTACTACTTGTTCTGCCGAGCTAGTTATGCTACTCGTGCCCGTAACAAGTATATAAATATTTGGAGCAACAATATCGTGAAATTTAATCGAATTTTCAAATTAATGGCGAATTAATATCGATTAATTAAGTTTCAATATGTTATTAATTTCTAATTAAATAAAAATACATCGACGAACCTGTACGTTTGTATTCAAATAACGTGGAAGAATCTTCTTTAACTGGCTCATAGTCTAAAAAATTAAAAAATTGTACAGCTCTTAAAATAACAAAATAATTTTGCGATCTGTGGTAATTACGACTGCCAATTTTGACTCGTAGTATTCTATTTTATATAATAGAAAAGAAAGCAAAGAAAAGCAAGTTGTCGGATATTTGCTAGCAACATTATATTTTTCCTTAGTCCATTGGAGATCATCATAAAAATCGCAAAGCTATTATTTCTTTTTCTGTATTGTAGCACATATGTTAGGTCCATGAAGGATTTTATATTTCTGTTTGTTCGCCTTTTGCGTAACCTGGTAAATGAATATGCAAGACGAGAATATAGTAAAATTGCGCGAGCTAAAAGGTACGTTTAATTAAATTGTTTTGCTTGACCCTGCGAGATAGCCCTTTGTACGTATGAAATTTAACATCTTCTCTCATCATACGATATCATGACTCGCGATAATTTAGTTTTTATCCAGCAAGTTTTAACCTGTTAAAAATTTCTACGCGTTCAGCGAATAATCGTGTTCAGCGATCTGCATCGCGTCGCGCTTATGCCAATTTATTAAATGTACGATGGATTTAACGATTTCATCCTTCTTACTCCTTGACACGTTCACAGCCACACGAGTTTTATATGTTTCGCTCTGAGTGCCACAATATGTCGAAATATGCTGCACCGTAACGTCTAATTTTTGCAAAATATTATATTATATTTGGGTATTTTTTCTGAAAATATTGTATAAATCGTATTTATTTAAATCATTCACATTGTTGGAAATCTGTTATGGGGAATGAAATTTATCTTATTTTAATTTAATGACATGGGTCACTGACGATCGCCGTAGCACTCGACGTGTTAACGATTTTCTCGCCGTTTCGCGAGCTTTTATCTCGTTTTCTGGTAATTTCACGGCTGCTTCTTCATGTTCCACGCTATCTGCCTTATATTTCGGGGTTATACGCACGCTGCTCGCCCCCGGAGAAACTTTTAATTAACAAAAATGGGACCGCTTAACGTCACTGGCTCGCTGATATTTGCTAAATATTTTATGTGGCGGAAGAACACACGGAAACCTGTGAAATGGATGAAATTGGACGTCATTGGAATTCGTTGGCACCGAATTCTGGTCGTGTAGCTTTTACGGCGAAGAGTGCGACTGCCTATTCGAGTTTCGCGTTTCTGACTCGCGACACCGACGTCGGTATGAGCGATTCGAAGCTTGGTCTCTACGTTTCATCGAATTTCTACGACTTTGCCGTACATATGCATTTCAGCGCGTTCCTTTTTTACATCGGAGCCCGATGGTTAAACGGCAACGACATATTTTCGATGGAAATAAAATGGTCTGAACATCCAGCCACACCTTTCCCGTGGAAACTGATATGCCAGGAATGCAGCTTCTGTTCTGTCTTTATTCGCGATATTGTTGACGTTTGACAATCGAATAAAGAGAAAATTGCATTAAATATTTTAGTTCTTGCTTTGTTTCATATTAACCACGTTTGAATTGATTAAATTGAATTGATAAAGAAGTATGTTCCTTTTATATATTTGCAAAATAAATAAAAATTTTCTAGAGAAAAAATACACTTGGCGCCTATGTATCTAACATATATTTGTATAATAATATTCTATAATTTATTATTATAATGGGACTTTTTGTCAGGGAATTTCTCGATTTATAATTTTTCGTAGAAATATTTTCATATGACTTTCATTTTGCTTTTATTCGATATAATTTTTATACTTTGGTTATCGGTAGTTTTAGAATAAACTTCCATTTCTTCGCTGATATTCATAAATATTTAAGTTTGTATGAATATTCACATTAGTCTTCGTTTGAATTACGCGAAAGCGTAGATGCTGCTACGCATGCGCGCGGCGGTGACGCGGGCCGCGCGTTTTGATTTGAGAAACGTCGTGTCAGACGTCGAGTGATTCGTAATTCGCAAACAACAGTAATAAGTACAATTATTACTTAATAATAACTAGATTCGTATTTTTTGATCTGTAATAAGTGTATAGATGAGTATAGTAGTATGACGTAATGTATTTGAAAGGTGCTATTCGATTTCTTTCGTGATATTTCGTGTTTAGATTTCTATAAATTATATTTATTTGTATAACTTTTATATTTCTATAACAATGAACTTTCTGGACTACGATTGATAATATCGAGAAAGGATCTCGAAAACGAAAAGAAATGCGATGGTAAGAAAATCTTTAAGAAATAATTAAAATCGTTGAATTTCCTCGTGTATCGTTGGATTTAATTGTTTTTTAGGGAACAATATTGTTTTGAAAGAACAAAAGCGTGTTAGTAAGAACAAAAGATACAGAATAGTAAAACGCGGATTGCGTAAGACTGGAAATTGAGACATGCACTTGAATTCATTCGGAAATGGATATGCGCTATTCGCAACAATTAATGTATCGTTTCCCGTATCATTTTAATTTTTATATCCGTTCCTTATGCGTGTACATTCGTTCCGTATTTTACCTTATTAACATAATCTTTATTACAGTAGCGTACAAATACCATGTCAATTTCCATTCCGACTGTAGAATTTCACCTTTCTTCGTTCGATCGATACACTATAACCGTTGATAATAGCGGTCCCCGAATAGTTTTGAACAACGTGGTACAAATAATTAACTATAACGCTAAGCGCGAGTAAATACGATGTGATTAGATCGACTGACTAATTGTTCTGTATTAGTCAGTTTCTGTATATAGATCATTCGTTGTTTGAAAATTGTACATTAATCGCGCATAGGGAAGTTGCGAAATTGTAGAAAAGTGGAATTCTGATAGCTGAGAACAGCGGTTGTCGGCTCTCCATCAAAGATTTTACTTATCAACGCAAGGATTAAAAAGGTCTTCTTGATGTGAACGATGTCATCGGGATATTCATGACGTCTTCGAGATTAAAAAGGTCTTCAGAATGTTCTTCGTAAGCCACATTCCAACGCCTTTTCTCAACGACATATATTCACATATTCCAACTATGTTTCTCGATCGTTATTCCTTCGAAGAGATCGAAAAATCGTGCACCCTGTTCCTCGCGTTTTATCGCAACGCTCTTTTGTCTGGTGCACCCATTATCCTTCTTTCGTGTTCTGCTGCCCCCTCCGTTGACATCACCCTGTCGTCGTCCTCTCGCCCCGGTGTCACTCGAACGTAGCAACTTCGTTATCTCCGGCCACGTCCGTCAACCCCGTCAAACGTTTCCGACGCTTTGTGCCGCGAGTTTCGCTCGCGTCAAGTTCGGCGTGATCGGCGACGCCGGCATGGCGAGTCGACGTCGACGTCGACGATGCCGTTCTCGTAGTCTCGACGGCTTATCCGTTTAATTAACGAGACAATGCCGAGGTTGGTGGAGATTGCACGCGGCAGGTCCGCAGGGATTCAAAGCGGACAATATCGTTATTGTTTACCCCGCTGGTATCCACGTCAGTCCTTCGCTCGACGCAGCCATCGCGAGCCGAGCTGAGCTCACCTGAAAAGTGCGGTAATCGAACTGCGAAATGCTTCGAATTTTTCGCTACATTTCGCGTTGCGCTACAAAATTTGAAGTATTAAAAAGTTTCGAGCACGTTATTGAATAGGGAACGGTGCGCACGTAGCGGCAAAATAATCCTCCGGATTTCCGGATACGCGATAATAATTAGATTGCGGGCTTTTACGTGTTTCTGGTAAATTTAAAGGCGCGAAAATAATATATAAAAATAATAATATCCAAAGTGGGATGTGCTCGTATTAATTTTTAATAGGATAAACAAATTACTATGTAGATTTTACTCGTTTTGTTCTCTTCGTAAAAATATGAAATTACATGAAAAACGTATAGTCCAACGATAGCCGTGTAGATAATAGTCGTAGCTCTTTTCTCGGTGAAATTGGTTGAAAGTAATCGCAAGAGTACTAAATGTACTTGTGGGATTAGATGATAGAAAACTTCGGACGATTCTGCAAATTCATGTACATTCAACGGAACGAAATTGCACTTTGCCACGTTCCATGGACTCTTGAAATACGCGTAGAATATTTTCGAACGACGAAGCTGATACGTCTTCTTCGCACGAATCCACTTCGATTTGTTGGCGTAACTGCAAATTCCCGATCAGACTATTTCCTGACGTCAATTTGATAAGAAAGAATTAAAGGATCCCCTATACGCGTCGAGAAATAAATATTTCGGTAGCATGGCCCGTTACATGCTCGAGAACCACGAATATCCTATTCTTCAAAACGTGAGAATAATACGAAACACGAAATCAGAAGGTTTGATCCTCCATCTGGAATACGTATCCAGCGATCTCTGAACTTATGTAACGGATAGCAGATGGCTGAAGACATTTCGCGAAACCCTGGCCCTTCTCGTCTTGAATAAACGAGACCCTTATTTCGTTGAATGCTTGTACGCGCATGTATTACAAATTTTGGGACCGTTCCGGATACCGTTTCGGGAAATCTATTTCAGAATTCGAGAAACGATTGGTAGAGACGTAACTCAATTTATCTGATGCTACCTGATGGAACAGATGTAGCGATGTAGAACAGTGTTTCTCAATATTCTTCAGTCGCGACTCTCTCTTATGACAGCCAAATAACCGGTGAACGCCTTTTCACGTCACATGTATGATATATTGTTCCGTAATATATTCTATTTAATATTCTTGTTGTTGCCATTAAAAATCAGTCTCATTAATCATCCCCTCGGAAAGATAGTGGACGTACCTAGTTTCAGATGAAAAAGTCTTGGACTAAAAATGACAGCCCGTAAAATACTTCGCAATCTCTTCAGCATGTTAACTAGCATCGTGATCATCGAAGACTCACGATATTAAATTTTCTAGGATGACCGAGGTAAAATAGATTCATAGCTAAAAAACCTTGAACAACGTGAATGATTTAGCTAGGTAACATCGTTAGAGAAAATTGTGTAAACAGAATCCGGTACAACATTTAATAAAATACGATAATAATAATTTGCAAAATATTCTGGTAACATAATGTTTCCTGCAGATTGAACGCTACAGTGCAGTATATTTACAGTAAAATGTCGCATAATATCGTATTGTATATTGGCAGTCAACGTTTAAGGATCAGAATTCATAAATTGGGTATCCAAGCTGCAAAGTCCAGAGGAATCGCAATCCGTGATGACTGAATTTTTAACGATACTACACCATCGATTTAACGATTTTACCGTATAGTAGCGTGGCACGCTCGTGGTCGCTTTTTTGCGCTTAAGCGGGAGTATGTAGCTTCGAGACCGCATCCACTCCGTAATTTGCATTTTCACCGGCAAAAAGGGCTGGCTCGGAAGGGAAACACGGTTACGGTTTTGCGTAGATGCTTTTACGATGGACGCACGCGCGCGCCACGTTAATGTATTCCTCTGCATGGCGGGCATCTTTTTCACAAGCGCATTCAGTATCATCGTTAATGTCGTGTAACAACATCGAGGCAGACGCGGACGCGGCGTCAACGCTTGTAAATATGTGGCGGGACAGGCTAACAGTCGGAACGGCATCTCGTGGCCAGGAAATTGGGATTAATTACCGGGAGAACCTGACCGTAAATACGCGCGGCCCGTCGAGCTTTTGTGCTAACGCCAACATGGCCAACTTCTTAACAGAATTACGCGTGGTATCAACTGAAACTTCTGAAAGGTGAAATGAATCGGATTAGCCTGAATGGCGAAGCAGCTGCGAGCAACTTGATGAAATTCTCGTACCGTTTTTCACCCCCGCGGGCTTGTTTCGTCCGCAGTGTCGGAATGTGGCTCCACTTCTTCTTTTTCAATCGCTTCACGCGCGTTTCGTTTCTAGTGTTTACCCTTAATCTTCTGTCACAAGCGAATTTTATTTACGCGTCTCAGCTTTATTTAGACGTGGACGAGAAATTTGTTTTTAACATTCTCTTAATAATCGAGACGCGTCTTTCCTGATATTTTTGTAAGGGAGACTGGCCGCATTAAAGTTGGAAGCCAAATACGTTCATCGTTAAATGAATAGATGAAATAACTACTGAGATCAAACTGACAAGATCGACGAAGATAATAAAAATTTTAACGTAATCGAGTAACTTCCTGTTCGTCCATAGAAGCAAAACATGTTCGTTTGGAGTGTGGTCTAAGACTTTTACGCGATCACTGAAGACTAACCACGAACTGTAACACGTAGTTCGATGCCAAATTTATTATATTTATCGCTGTGCTAAATAAAGTGAACGCTTTGCAAGTGAATAATGGTAAAATATATATTAAATCGTAACGTAGGTTCTAACAAATATAACAACAGGCCATATCATATGTACGATATATATTACATACTTTTGCATTATATTGCATTATGTTATATAATATAAGAAAATTAATATAATACATTATATTATATACGAAATATAAAATTGGGACCAAGATCAAGTTACAATATCCGACGTTCGAAAGTACTATTCTCGTTTGCATTAATCAATTGATATCATACCTGATAGCTGGTAACGTAAATTTCTCAAACCATTTGCCTCATTATCGTGTACGATCGCGAATATAGTCCTTTCGAACCACGAGAGCGATTTTCAATTCGCAAAATCCGTAAGATCCTCTTGTGGAACGTAATCGGCAGCCAGAAAGAATTTCAATTAACGGTAGTCCGATTACATTCTGTAGCGAAATCTACGTTATTACGCAATTGGCGTTCGATGAAGCAACATTGTGATCCAATTTATACGCGAATGCTGCTCGTTAAAAAATGTTCATACCGTTGCAGCTATCTTGCAGAAATGCGGGATACCCTTCTCATTGAAATTTCTTTCGACGAATCGGTGAACAGAATAGTTTTTACGGATGTTGAAACAGTCCGTCCAATCTCCTATGGGCGAATTCGCTCGTTTGCATGGCAAACCTTGGAGATGGTATGATTTTTTAAAAATTTCCGCCCGAGCGAGATCTGCGATGTAATCTGTGAGATGGGTAACCGCAACTCCGTTTCCCGGATGGTCCACCGGTGGAAACTGTTTTTGTGGATTTTCCCAATATATCCGGTTGGTCTTCTCTGGTTGCTATCCTCGGAAGAATCAACAGCCTGTTCGTCTATGTTCATGCAGTGCATAGGGATAGATAGAACTGTAGGAATAAAAAAATCCTGAAATTTACAAAGTTATTATCATCGCGTTCGATCGTTGCAGGCAACGTGCTTTAAATCCACTTCCACTCGATACCCAGTCGTTTAATATCAAATATAATTTCCCTTTTAACGAACAGCTTCTCCTTTTTCAGCATATAGCCAGAGATTGAAATTTTCCTTCTTTGAATTCAGCATGCTGCTGATACATTTTTGCGGAAAATACTCCGTCAAAGGACTGTCGCTACGCTATCTCCGATTTCAATTTAATTAACGATTCGTGGATTGACATAGGGCGAATGGTTTTTCAGTTACTTTTATCCCGATGCTGGAAGATGCATTTTCAAATTACCGCGAAAACTACGTATCGCGTGTCTGTGAAGAACATCGATGAACCATAACATCTAGAAATTGTACCGTGTCATCGGGAAGACGTGTTTGTAGAGGTGTCTGAACTATTTCGTTCACGTCAGCTGACGTTACGTATTTTATCTCACACAGCGAGTCTTTAGAACAGACCTGGATTGTTTGTTTTCTTTCTTTCTTTTTTCTTTTTTCTTTCCTTTTTCTCCATTCGCAACCGAAGCTTGCGATGCAAGGATCAATATGCCAATAATTCAACGAATCCTCGGACATTTTTCTATTTGTTTCCAAAGGACATTCTTACAGGGCCACTCACGAGATGCTTGCTCATCCTCTTCAGACGCTTGTCGGCATTGTCGGTGCTGTTCCGAGTCGAGGAGCCTTGTTACGAGTCGTCTCAACGCGCGTCCTTCCGCTTCGTCTCCTCGCCTCTTCGGTTTCTCTTGGATGACAAGCTTTTCGGTTTACAAGCCAACGGGTTTTAATTAATTTTTACGGCGCTCAAAGAATCCCTTTGCCGCGGTGTCACCTGCCAGCATATTTTCATCCTTCTCACGGACATATCGTTTAATATCACAGAGTATTTTTATGCCGCAGCATGATTCTCTTGTTCGTTTTTCCAACAATCGATGCATAACTCTGGTATAGTTTCATCGTAGCCTCTCAATAATATTTCACATAGTTCGATGTAGTTTTTGATGTAAAACGTGAACAGTAATTTACCGTTAAAACACGAACGTATTACTCAACGTCTTTGCATTTATCGTATTCGTTTATGATCTCAACTTTTGAATACATCATGCGTGTCACGCAGAAGATTCTGTATGACGTATGACGTGATACGGCTGTCACGGTCGTAATGTTAAAGTTTGAAACGAATTTACATTTACAGATATACATTTCATAAAAGTTACAAAATTATTTAAATAGTTAATCATCCATCTTATCAATATCCATATTATATGCTAATTTTTTAACAAGTATATATCAACGGTAAATGTCTCTTTACTTTTATACATATTTCCAATGTAGTTACAAATTCTATAAGTATAATCACGATAGTTGTCTCTCATTATATTCGATTTTAGCAATACTAACGAAATTTTAAGAAGTTTCTCATAATCCACGTAACATATCTATAAAAATCGTCTGCAACAAGCGATCAAATACTTCTTCGAGTCACTGCGCGCGTAAATTCTTGCAGATTCGACAGATCATCGATTAATCTTCTTTAATTCTCCGTCTGTTCGCTCTCTTGTCCTTCGTTTAGCGAATAACTACGATTTGATAGCGAGTTGCCCGTGAGTCGACCAGCTTCCGTAGCTTCGCTGGTTTCAGCAACTTTCCTAACTTATAGTATCCTCTCTGCTGCTTCTGATTCGCTTATAATGCCAAAAGCAAGTTTCCAAGCGAGTTTTTATCGATAGCACTTTAGCCCAACTTGGTGCTTTGTCATCGTTCAGTTTTCCCTACGAATTTGTTAATACTCTTACGTTTCTCCCGCCAGCGGAAAATAAATCCCTAACTTTTCCTGAATCGATGGAAATTTAAACAGTTCGCCAAGCACAGTGATATTTTCCATGCTTCCATTCGTGAAATACGCGACTCGGTTCACTAGATCCTCGGCGCTTTAATACTCTACACGACCGCTCATAAGTATTTAGAACATACCGTAGATAATAATAATACATAATAATATGTATGTGTATATAGGTGTATGGAAAAGTTTTAGTCTCTTCTTCTTTTTCAAGCGATATAATTTTTCGCGCAATTGTTTGGTATTGGTCTATCTGGAACGCCAACTTCTTCATGATCCATTGATAGACGATAATTTTGCAAAATTTACGAGCACGATCCTCAACAGATTATGTTCCCTCTGTAAATCGTACAAACAATTCTACAAAATTCTTCCATCGTTATCTTGCACGAATGCAAGATTATGTTGCATTAATCCTTTGCTGGGCAATTCAAACCGATCATTGTCGGTTGCTTTATACGAACCAAGGAGTGGAACGCGTTTATATGAACTGAATTCTTACGAGCGAGGTACATTTCCGTACCAATGATCAAGAAAGATCGACTTACGACGATCATACACGCGAGGAATTTACTGAAATTCGCGAATGCCAATAGCCGAGTAAGGTATGACGATACATAGTCATAACGTGGATCGAGCGGCGCGCGTCCACTGGAAACGAATTTGCGCTTTTATCGCCGGGTCCTTTGTCCAGATTTCGCGCGAACGGAGACGAAATCGAAAACAGTATGCGCGCACTTTGCTCGACTGCACACAACGAAAACCGGTCTCACCCCTGCCAGCCCACGAATTTCTCTCGCTGGTTTCCTGGCGCGGCTTTAATTACGTCGATTCGTGAATCGTATCGTGTGTCATTGGCAAAACGGCCAGCATGCAAAGCACAGCCATTATCGGGTGGGCCAGCGTTGTAGCGCATTGAGCCTTGCTATATCTCGTGTGTATACCTCACACAATGCGATAGGCCGCGTAGGGTGAAACGTGGCGGTTTGCAGCTAACGGGGAATCGTGTGTACGCCGCTTTGTGAGAGGCCAAGCATCCAACATCGCGTCATTGCGAGCACGGAATTCCGTCGAAAACAAGGCGCTGGAATTCGTTTGTTGCCGTCGAAGAATGTAGGCGCGGCACTGAAGCCTGGATTTCCAGCCAACTAAAGTTGCTATGCGAAGTTTAATTTGTTCCTTCATTGGTGTATCGTGCTGTGCCGTTTTCACCGACCTCCGGAACGTTTGAAAGATCGGGGCAGTGTCTTGCAATTCTTTTCTCGGCCCATCCATTTCGTTCGTTGATGTCTCGTTACGCGGCTTTCCAACAGCGCCGCTTAAATTCTATTTCCTTCTCTTCAAGGCATATTCTATTACTTACACGGGTAAACACTTTACGTTATCTTGCCGGGGAAATGAATTTTTTACGACGTAAATTTGCTTCTCGCTCGTTGCCGTTTTCGTTCTAACGTTCCAGCGGACGTTCAGCTTGGATATATATCGGATATACTCATGATCATGAGCGTTAGGACGGATGCTGGTTTCGTGTAAGATGCGATAATCGGTGATTTTGTATTTATGTAGCACGACGTTCGTGAAAGTTATCTGCGAATGTTACGAGAGAAATTGTGCGTGTCGGCTGTCACGGTAATTTAAAATTCATTGTGCAAAGTTCTTTATGAATCAGATAAAAGCATAATAACGTAATAACTCCAGGGTTTAAATAAACTGCAGGGCTGAAATAACGTTTCAGATGAAATAATGTAACGAGTCCTAAAGATTTTCACAATTTTCTAATGATTATTCGGGTTCCTAATTTTCCGTAAGGAACATCAATGTCCGTTTAGAATTCAAATTAACGCGGGACTAGCAGGACGTGGCTTTACGCATTGAATTGAATACGAAGCGGAAACTGAACAATCTGCCCTTCCCTGCAGCCCTATTTCATGGCGAATTTTCATTGAAATTTACGCACAATGGAACCAATTTTTAAAGAAATCCGATTTCACCGAATTAATCTTTCAAGCTTGGCCGCAAAAGCTTTACATGAAAAATCATTCGACTCTCGGCGATATTTTATATTTTTATTATACTCCCGACGGTCACCCATGTTTGTACTTTCTCGTGGGAATAAATACGCTTGGTCTGGAATCTGTGCTCGCCGCCGGCACGTTTTCATTGCGCTTCTTTCTGATTTTCTTTGAGTCGCGTATTTATTCTCGCATTTTAAATCGACTCATCCTCCCACTCGCCTTCTTTTTATTTATCTTTCCCTTTCTCCGTGTTCAAGTAGATGAGGAAAACGCCGTAGGGCAATGATAAATAATTTCCACGGTTTCCCAGAGCAATTTCCTTTTTCTCCGTCCCGTAAACTACACGCCGCGAAAAAGACTTTGTAGAAAGGATATCTCTCCTCGCGTCCACTGACCCTTCCTTTAACCGGCCATTTATTACAGAATCAGCTTTTTTCCCCTCTTCATTTTTAATTATTTCTTTATGCATCTGTTTATGGGATAAAGTTTCTCAGATTAACGCAGATCAACGCAGTATCCAGGTGAAAGAAACACATTGTTATGTTTGGTTGCGTGATAAGTTCAAAGCGGATTTTAAGAAATGTTTTAAAAACAATGTTGAACATTCACCGTTTCACTTGATTACTTTTATGGCGCATAATAACATAAGGGCATAAAATACTTTCAAAAGATCTGTTTCGCGAGACTTTTCGTTTTTTCCAGTAATCTATCTCTTCATCTTATATCTCTTCAGGATATTCAATTTTCTACCGCTGAAAGAGTTTCATAAGAATAAAAATAAACGATAAAGAGCCAATGTTATACACAGCCTACTAAAAATTCACCGCGCAAACAGCCTGTGAAATATATATCTGCAACGAATGTCTCGTAGCTTCTACGTAGATCTTCGAATTCGTTCAAAATTTTAACCATATAATCACGATCATCGAGTTTCACTCCAATGCCAATGGAATTTCAGGATATCTCGCATAACGTATAACATTTCTGCAATTATTACTTGTACTTTAGTGAGCTATTCCGCGTAGGAATTTTTGTTCGACGCTTTGAATATCATTACCGCAAGATTTATAATACCGACACCATCTATCTACTACATTATTTCTTTCTTCCTGTCGTGTTTATGCATCGGATATCGTTGCGGTGTTTTACAGGTGCTTTTATTTTTCGCAGTTTCTTCGACGATATCGCAGCACGTATCGTGGCTACCGTTACGGCGAAACGTCGACAAACAGTCTTAGTTGATCCCGCGCGTTAGCGAAGAACGATCGGATGCAGCTGCTCCCTTTTCTACCTTATCTTCCTTTCTTCCCTATCTTCCGCGAGGTAGAGAGGCGCGACACGAAGTTGTAAACCGGTCACGTCCTGACTGGAAATTATGTTCGAAAGCGAACGGATTGGTAACCAGGATGTCGGGTGAAATAAAAGCTGAACCTTCTTCGCGCCAACCAGCGTCGAGCTCATTTCGACCCGTGTTTCTTACAGTCGTTTCTTCCCTCGTTTAACGAACACAGTCACAGGCTTATTCGATTTTGCGAACTCACGATTCGACAATTCGTTCTGTCGAAATTATTTCGTCGACAGTCTAGAATTTATAGAACAGAGTACGCATTCAAAGAATCGAAGAGGAGAAGTAGCGAGAGTTGCGAACTGAAAGTTTGCCGTACAGGACATCTTATCTTCCTGTGAAGGCTCTTCACCTCAAGGTTCCCTGGGTACCTGTCATACGCTTCTTTTCGTAAATATCACGACACTCGTATTAACACGAGTAAAGGCGGAAAAATCGGTTGAAATTATGCAGACGTTAAACTAGAAAGGAACCACGTATTCGATATCACCGTCAATTAATCAATTCACAATAATCTCATCAATCTGATATAACACAATTAATTCTCTTCTTCTCTTCCTACTACAATATATATGTGTCGTGTCTTTCGATTCATATTTCGACATTCATATTATTAGCGTGTATCTTGTTACATAGTTCCACGCATGCCGTAGGTGATTTAATAATACACACTCAGATTTTGAGTAGATTCACCTTCGATCTTTTCAATAGGATTTAGATTAAAAACATGTCGAGGCTCAACACGCAACCATTATAATTTACGTACATTGGATCGTAACCCTGCGTGAATATAGAACTCTGATTAATTAATTAATCGTTTTCTTGATACTTAAGATTGATTGGTCGTGTCTGGTATGAAACCAGCAGATGTCCTGCCATGAACGGAAGTGTAGATAACGACATGTGGTCGCCATCCTCGCTCCGATTCTGTTGAAGGCGAGAATAAAAGATCATAGACACGTTCACTGTGAACGATGAAATAGAAGCTGAAGTCTTGGCGGGACACCTTTTGTGTGAGGAGTTGAACTAACAAGCTCGTGTTAGTGGAAAATTCTAGAGGCTTTGCCTCGTAACGTTTGATGAAAAGCTTGTTTGTATCCCTGGAGCACCACCCGTGACCGTCGAAACATATTTCATAATGGCTGAGGGAAATTCCGTTGCTCTTCGCGGCTGTCCAACTTCAATAACTAAGGCCGGCCCTCCGTCAGGCTATTTATTTATTTATTTATTCATTTATTCGTTCTTTGACGAACAGAGTCAACTCGACCAGCCTGCTAATACTAAAATATCGACTGCTTTTTGCCACTTTGGATACTTCACGTGTTCCATCATACATCTCGTTTCTTTTTTCTTTTTTTTTCTTTTTTTTTTTTTAAACGAGCTTTCGATTCTTTCATCGGCGCTTCAATTTATCAACTTTATCAACTTTTTATCGACAAAAAACGAACTGGCTGCCGATGTTAGTTAGATCGGCGGTTCACAACGGCTGCTACGGATGTTCAAGTTGTTTAATTTGTTTCGCTAATAATTGGCATGCATATGAACGAGTTTATCTGTTCCGACGTTACACCCGTGACTTTCTCGTTGATATTTTACCGCGGCGTAAAATGCAGCGCGTTAATAAACTGCATGTTACCGATTTAAGCGGAGAATTTGTTTAACAGAGGAAAATAAATACGGTAAACACGACGCTGTCGTGAACAACGCGTGTACCATATACGTGAAAGTCGTTATCCATTTGCCTGATTTTTGAGCATAAGAGAGGATTTTCTGCTAACTATTTTATCATAGTACGGCATTCGCGTATGTTTGTTTTCTACGATTACAATATTACCGTGGAGCTCTGTAAATTTGTTCCGGAGGCAGACGCTGATGGAAATTACACCTGGTAGTATTTCGTCGAGCGACAGTACACAGCAAACACTATCAATGTGTTTAGGGTAGAATACCGAACCCGTACTCTATTATCGATGACAATCGAACAAAGTAGGTTACAACAATCCATGACGCTTATTGACTTCTCTAAACGTGATCTGCTTTCGAGATAGCCTGTTCGAATCGAATTCTTCCCTCTCAGCGCGATCTTTGTTCTGTTTTCCTTCATTTCTGTAATTTTCTATGCTGTACAAAAGATTCCCACTATTATACTACCGAGTAGAAACTACTATACTACCGAGGACATAAATTAAAGTATACGACCGCTGATATATCTTTATTCTGGATCGTATGCACTTAGTAAAATGAATTAAAATATTCCATTTCTAATCTTTCAATGAACCTAAGTGCTTCTCATATTAAATTCCTGACAATGTTTCTTAGATGGTTATCGAAGAACGCACGAGAAAAACAGGAGAAATTAACTTTTTGTTCTTTTATGTTGATGTCACTTGATGATAAGTAGCAAATAAATGGAACAATTTGTTAGATTTAAGATGTTACATTTAGCCTCGAGCCTTACTTTTAGCTTTTCCTTCCATAGCAGAACGAGATATCCAACTAATTTATCAACAGGAACAGGTAGGAATTTTTTGGACGAGATTTGTCAAATTTGCCGAGCTGTTAAGGGATTAATGCTCAGGTCCTGTAAACTCCGGGTTTTTTCTGAGTTTCTACCCGTAGTAATCTTTCTCCTTTCTCGAACACGAAACTTCCTCCTACTTCGCCAAAATGTATAACGCAGAAGTTGGTAACGGGTTCTCGAGGACGGCACTTTTAAATTAACTCGCATTTGGGTCACCGAATGGCGCAATACACAGCAACAAAGAAAGTGGACGAAGTATCGTGTATGCAGATATCAGATATGCAGCCTGGACAGCACGAAATCTGCCTTCGCTAATTAGAGAACGATCGGCCCAGTTCCATAGCGAATTTCAAGGGAAAAGGAGAACGCTTTGGCTGCTGCTCTGTCCGACGAATCGACTTTGATACGGCCAACAAACGAAGGCCATCATGCATTAAACATCCGATCTGATCGAAGCGATTTAATAATGCAGAATCGCCGGGAAAATCGATTATATGAATCTTTGCGATCGTAACCAGTGACCGAATCGACGTTTTGAATGTTTAATGGCCACGATACCTGAGCATGTGATAATATATTTATATTTAACGGTTGATCTGTTCTTTGGGATATTCCCCACCGAATCGTATTTCTCCATTGTTCGACAATCCCTAGAAATTTCTTAGAAATTGCAGGAAAATACGGAGAATTCTTGTATATGTTCTTCGCTTCTCGTTTAAATTGTACGCCAAAGATTTCCTTGAAACATTAATCCTGCTGCGTTCGTTCCATAAGTTCTAGCTTATACTGTACTTTCTTTAATATTGAAAAATACCTCAAGTTGAAAGAGTAAGAGAAGTAAGAAAAGTATCTCACGTTGCGTAAAATATGAAAGAATCGCCACTGATACGCGTAATTCATTTCACATTGGACGCTTCGCTGATACGTTAAAATTCATCTCGTTTGCATGAATAAGAGCGAGATCGCAATATAAAAGTTGAAGGGTCGCAGCGGGCTTGAAAACCTTTTTCCCGGCTGAAACTAAAACAAGATTGAAACATAAAGAATTAAAAAAAGACCGCGGTAGGGTAAACCCGTTAACCAGCGAAGGTGAATCAACTGGTCGGTCAGTTCGTAATTTTTTAAACGGAATTGCCTGCCTGCGTAATACGCGCGCATTTCCTCGTAGTTTCCGGTAGTCTGCGGACAATATGGAGACGCGAGAAACGAAGTAGGGAGAACGAGAAGCGACAAAGGAGAAAAAAAATAAGGTCAGAAGAAAAGAAAAAAGTGGATGGACTTAAGCCTTCGTGTTACTGTTTCTCGTGTGACAAGGGGCGAAATAAGAGGATACGGCTAGCCGTTACCAGCGACGAACAGAGAAAGATAGAGCCTAAATCTACGCGTCTGACACTGGAAGTCTTTCAGAAAGGGCCGTCAATATTTCAGAAAGTTTTTCAGCCGGCAGGCCGTGTTCCGGGTTCGCGCGTCGACAAACGCTTAGACTCGCTTAGACCCGCTTATACTTGCCCAACGTTTTATCGACGACCATGAAGACACAGGCTGTCCCTTTCGTGTTTTTCTCCTGCTTGAGAAATGGCGCCATTAGAATGTCCACGACACTTGCGTCCCCACGGTATTATCCCGTTATTATGCGATTCCCGCGTTGTTGCGCAATAACTCGGGTGTAGGGTGCAGAACGTAGGATGTTTCTCGAGTTTCCAGGGTGACGAGAATGGGCCAACGATCGATACGTTGATTATGATACGTTGATTTGGGAAAAAGTTTGCAGATATAGTTACAGTTTATAGCAAAGCACGATTTATTGGAACGAAATTGTAGTTAGCGCTCTATTAAATGAAATTCTGTAAATCCAATCTATCTGAATGTGAAATCCTGTTTATTTCCCAATAGGTTCAGATAAATGGAGTTGCGCTGTATTTAGTTCACAATCCTTTGGCTTTTACGAAATGCTTTAATTCATTTTGGCATACTTTGTGCCCGATTTTGGTAATAATTAAATCAATACAAAAGTCAATATTGGCTGGGCTTTATGCGAATTTTGTACATTCCGTTTTAAAACGCTCCGTTCCGTTTTGTACTTGGAAACAAATTGGAAACTCGATGGAATTAAACTGGGCGATAAAATCTCCAGTAAAGAAACATTCAGCAGTTTGGAAAATTCTGCAGATTTGCTTCGACTCCATAGAATGTGTTTATCGTTACGTATTTTCTATTTCTAAACGTTGCGAATATTGGTCAGTTACGCTCTTCGCTGCGATTGGAAAAATTTATAATTCACAATGTATACTCTATTTTATCCGCAGAAGGACAGGTAGAAATATCGTTTCCAAATCAATTTCCAATTCACTTGGAAAAAGTGTTTCAGATTTATTTAAGAGGGGAAGATAGAAGAATAAGTTTATAAATCATAAGTGCCCCGACAAAACTGGCGCGCTTAAGCGTTAAATCGATTCCCCTCATCCTAAATATCGGTTAGGTTCGACATCTATTTCTATAATACGATATCTCTGCGAATAACTTGTACTTACTAAAATGAAGTGAATATCGCTATTGGTCTGATTTATTGTGGTACTCTATTCGATATTTCACGAACTCACGTACCCTCCAAACAATAATACCAGAATTATCATATATTTTCATTGACACGTATTCCCAGCGGAGCGACTGGTTCTATTCGTAGTTAATGTAATTTCAAGGCAGTCCCTAAAAAGTTTAATTAACGCGACCGGGATGAACAGGTTGGATCTGCATCCCGTTCGTAAAATATACTGGCTATCACTTCTATCTGCACATGTTCGCCACGAAGGCGGCGTGGCGCGTTCTTTATTCGTCCGAGCTCCACTTGGGATTCCTCGGGTGGAACGTTGGAACTTTCGTCTGGAATCTTATCCTCTGTTTGCTGGTAGGCCGAACGAAGATGTTCATGTCCCTCGTGCACAGAGAATTCTCATTACGAGGCGACTTTGCATTTAAATGAAAAAGTAGTTTTCGAGTGGGTGCATCCCCTTCTGCCGATAGAACGTATCTTGATCTCCGGTGCTCGAAGCACTTTAATTAAAATTACGAATTCCGTCGGTGAGTTTTCACGCTGTTTCTTCTAGATATTCCGCGCGTTCGACTCGGTTTATCGTTTCATTGAGTTCTTCCCGTCTAGAGCCCATTTTTCTCCGGCAAATTGAAAGAGAAGAAACTCCGCCGCGAGACTTCTTGTTCTAGAGAGGAATATCGTAAGGTAGCTTTACTGCAAATTGCACTGTAGACTTGTATAGGAAAACCTATAATTCTTTCTAGGTCGGAATGTGTACATGCCTGTTCATAGGTACGAGGATACTTGGAGAGATGTAGGTAAACCTGACAAATCATTATAAAATTATTGAAACGTCGAAGAATTATTATCGCTTCGAAAATGTATATTGCGATGGACATGGAAAGCTATCGTGAACTCGTCGCAGACCTGACAAATCATTCGAAACTTATTAAAACGTTTAATGTTATATGTATATTACAGTAATCTCATCAATTTGATATAATGAAATTCTTTTTTTGTTTTTATCTATCAAGTTTCTCGATTACTATTTTAATCAATTTTGACGTTTGTATTATTATTGCATTTGCTGTTATTCGGTTCAGCGTATGCTATACGATTTTGAACAAACTTCTTGAAGTTTCCTATCCGATTCACTTGACATTTTCTTACCAGACTTTAGCTTAGAAAACTGTGCAAGCCAACGCGTAATTATTGTTGCAACCTCTGCAAATATTATGTGTGTTATACGAAATGTATCGAATACTTTTGTCAGCTTACGCATATTAAGCGATCGTCTTGCACGAATACGAAATTCAGATCGGTTAGTCGTTTTCTTAACATTTTGGATTGAATATCGCGTTTGATATGGAACGAGCAGGTGTTTTAGTACTTATCACCCGGGGTATATACTTGATGCGTGCAGCATAGTAAAACCGTAACAACGGCAGCGTAAAATATTTTAGAGATCCTTAGAGAGGCGAATCCCGTTGACCAAAAACGTCGTTAAAGGGAACGACCATGATTCTTATCCGGTAGCCGACATATAGGTCACGGTACTTAATTTACATAGTTTGGTATTCTGGCGAGTTCCGTGCGAACTTTGTTCGGATTTATGACGGTAATGAGATTTACATATTAAATTATCTGCGCGAGATAGTCATGCCCGGCAGTTCTCATACGTACAATAAGTTTCCACGCACCTAATTAAAAGTCAGTTCCATCTCTCTTCATATTTGTTAAGCATACGCGTCACGTTGTTAAGCATCGAAGCGGCACAATAACCTACTGTCTATATATTATCATTATATATATGTAATATGTTTGTAAGTATATATATACAGCTATATGCATATGTATGCAATGGCTAATGAAAGTATTTGGATATTTCCAGGAATCTTCTATTTATATATCGTAGAAAACATTTTGAAATTTCATCAACATTAGATTAGATAGAATGTTGATTAGTTGATAGAATTTGGAACGTATCTGAAGATGTACGTGGAAGTTACATGGTATTTATTGGAAGCAGAAACTTCGCAGAGATCACCAAAGTAATTTGAACAGTCAACTCCTTACTATATTAATTAGCCGGGATATTTAATGAGGCCATTGTTAGCACTAATGAGCATGTCTACGACTACTACGTTGCACATCTGTTTTTTATTAATTGCATGTCTGCGATAAATGTCACGTAATTTCTATATACATTTCCGGATTGGTTCCAAATTTTACCATTGTTCTCACACGATACTCGTAGCTCATTAACGTTGACAAAATTTCAACTTCAAGCTTCGTATAACGTACATAATATAATCGTAAAAAAATTGCGTGGTAAGTGTCCGAATAACTACAATTGTGAATTTGTAGCAACAGTACGTTGCTTTTGCCAAAGTATAGAAATTAACGACGAACCAATAATTAGAAGCAACGCTCGCCAGATGATTATACGGAATAAAATCATTGCATAAAATCATTCACCTGTAATTTTATAATTGAGATAGATTTTATCAAAAATAAACGAACATCCGAATACTTTCCGAGCATCAGACAGGACCTCGCTAATATACTTCACGATGATGAAAAAAAATGCCTACAACTAATTGAATTTCCATTGCTACGTTTATTAATTCAGGGAAGATTCTGACACGCGATCAACTAATGGCCATACCTTTGACAGTGTTCGAGTTTAAAGCCTCGCAAACTTCGCTACACAGATCGCCCCTATTTCCTTCAGCCTCGGGTTCACTGAGCCTGACATTCTATCAGTTTCTATAGAAATCGAAGTAGCAGTTCGGGCACCGCTAAGTCCTTGCGTACATTCTCAATAAGACTGACAGGACTTACGTCTATCCTATCCGTCTTTCGCGCAGGTCAGCTTTTGATTTATATGTCCTGATATTTTGCCAAGTTCCATCTACGTCGAAAGAAGTTGCCAGATCTCTGAGGGTATAGCATACTCGTGCAGAAAAAGTGGTTACGTGTGGTATGTAAATTTGGTTCATTGGATATTACATGTTACTGACGAATAGCAGCAAATACAACGATTATACAATTTTTCGATCGCTGCGTTAGAAACTCGAACAACTTATATTGACAACTTTTACTGCCCATTTGATTCTCGCTATTCGACGATTCAGTCAGAATCTGCTGCGTTTCTCTGATCGTATTTCTTCAACGTTAAAAAATATGTCAAGTGCGAACTTTGGTATATTTACATGATTTCTCGTTTCAATTTCACGTTTGACATTTTCCTAAAACAACACTACCAAGTCCTTTTTCTTTGCTGAAATGAGAGCAAGATTGGAACATAAAAATTGGAGAACTGCAGTAAACTTGGCGTGCACAATATATTCTTGTCACGCGCAGCCAAGTTTCAACGTACATTCTCCGTGTCGATAAATTACTCAGTTCGCTGTATCACCTCACACGAATCTTTACGCAAATTCAGGGTCATTCGTGCGACCAAGTATGCTAATTTACGCGATTATCAATACAAGACCTTTCGGTTTTCTCCATCTTGAGACATTATGCAAATTGCCGTGCCATCAAAGAGTACGAAGTTCGAAACGTGTTTGCGAGCTGTATCACTAGTTGTTGTAGATGACCCAAAGGGCTCGGACCTAATTTCTGTGTTCGTTACATGGCTTCGATTGTCGTCGTATCCCCCGTTGCTGGCGATTTTCACGTTTGCCATGTGTATCAATAGATCGTAATTCGTCGAGTAAAAATAAGTAGAATTCTACCGCGACGTGTTCTTGAAGTCTAATTTCGTTCGCTCGATAAATTATATCGAAACACGTGATAAACCTGCTGAATAATATATTAAGTAAGTATTAAATTTTAATCTAAGATAAGTCCACTATAGAACGTTCTTTAATGCTTGTTTTATTGCTTAGATAAGGGGCTGCATGTAAAGTTGTCGGATATTTTCCCAAGATCCTTTTTGCCCACAGTACTATATTCCAACCAATTTGTTGAAAAGATCTTTCTCTCCCGTTTATATCGCTATGAAACTGTGAGCTTTTATATAATTTCATATCTTCATTGGCATAATTAAAGAAAATGCAACCTACGTAAAGATTTGTTTCACCCATTAGAGAAAATAACAGCTATAACCAGACTATGCACCCTTATTTTCTCACGAAACTTATTTCTTATCAGGTCTACATTTCATTTTTACAGTATCAGATTTTCGTAGTCACGTGGAAGCACTACTAAACGATAGAAAAAACGTACTTTGATCTAATTAATTCGTATGCAAATGCTATGATAAATACGACAGTGTTACACTTTTTGTAGTCACTGTACTTCACTTTCGATATTTCTCCTCTTTTCACGCATTCTACATATTTTGTACACTTTTGCACGTTTATTTCTTATTCCCATTAATGCATAAAAAAAAAAGATACATTCTAGTACATTGTACACTTCGACAATTCAGTTGTAGTTTGGGGGATGCTTAGTACGTAGACATCGGATACCGTGGGCAGAGATATTCTTAGAGAATCCAGGATGCCATAAAGAGGCACGACCTACATGCTAAAGCACATTCCCAACGACATCAAGGCGTGGTGAAGGCGCGTTTGTCGACACTGGATATCTTCTCCTGTAACCGGCAATTAAGTCTAATTTCCGTGAGACCGACCCAGAGGGCTCTTCTACGGCTAGCTCACGACACCGTGACTGGATCGCACCGTTTCGGGCTCCTTCTCCTCGTCCTTTCTTCCTGTTCGCCTCTTATCTCTCTGCCTTTCGCCTTTCTCTCTCTCTCTCTCTCTCTCTACTCTCCTGGGGCGTGGAACTAGAGAGTGTAACTTCTCACAATTACCATGATACACCCAGAGCTCGGTAATTCGATCAGAACTACGGGACAAGTTGCGCGCCACCACGGACCAGAAACTAGAGAGTGCACCTGTGCAGTCGGCCTGGTCGAACTACTGATCTTTCCTACTTGGCAAGACGTAAAGAGATTTCTTGCTGTTTGCCAGCCGTCTCAGTGAAATTGCAGAGGGTAGCAGTTGCTGATGGTCCTGGAGTCTCGAGATTGCTTGTAGAATCGTAGCGTAACGAACAGGAAACAGGCGTTGGCGAGAAGTCGTGGATAGAAAACAACGACATAGAGCACATAGGTCGAGCTACTGCTTCCAACTTTTAATGCAATTTTCATGTTGTCAATTTTTGTATGCCGTGTACCGAGATACAGCGAGATTGTGAAATTGGTTAGAAGTTAAGATAATTGTATCGTGAGTATCAGAACGCTGGGACTACTAGTAGAATCGTAGCGTAACGAGCACGGAGCAGGCCTTGATAAAGTGTCGTGGATAGAGGACAACGACGATTTCTTAGACCTAATTGCTATTTTTCGATTTTTACTGCAATTTTCACGCTATCAAAATTTTCTGACAGTGATCGTACTAGCATAGGCCCGTGAAACGTAATAATCGAACATTACAAGGGAACAGAAGGAAGAAAACACGACTAGATGAGTATCAAAGCGACGATTTCGAAGGGAGTAAATGAGTTTCTTCGAGTTTGAAAAGTTAATAAGGTTAGTCGCGGCCAGAATTTGATTTTTAAATAAATATTGGACTAACGCAACGTTAGAAACTAAAGAGTTAACCATCGTTGACGAACAGTTGGCGTGGAATCGTCATAAAGATGGCACGTTTACTATTACCCTCGTCGTGATTTATAAATGAACGCCCACTATACTTATAACGTATTAAAAGAGACGTCGGGAGTTTCATCCCTGTCGATCAATTTCTGTGGTCCATACTCCCTGTGGTTAACGGAACCACCGCACCAGGGTAGATTATGAGCTGTCGCGTGCCATTAGACCGACCCTAGTGGGGATATGACACGAACATTTTCGAACACCCTCCATTGGCGACATTTGTCAGTTACAGCGTTCTCGGGCCACCGATCGTTCAGTCTTCTTATCGACTT
This sequence comes from Bombus pyrosoma, assembly GCF_014825855.1. NCBI lineage: Eukaryota > Metazoa > Arthropoda > Insecta > Hymenoptera > Apidae > Bombus > Bombus pyrosoma. The sequence goes on from NC_057784.1 coordinate 3,610,976, forward strand.
TAGTAACACGTACTTGGTTTCTCTCGTTGCAGACAGCTTGATCCGATTTGCCTATCGATTTTCCAATTACGCCAACTCTTCCCTATCAACACAGTCTGTGCTCTCTTCCTTCGTCTTTTCAACAGTCTTCGTGTGCAATATTGTAAATTGGAAAACTCATGGACCAAACACCATCCTCGTGTTTGGCTTCGTGCAACACGCTTTTGTGTTTGTGCCGGTTATGAGATTGGCCCGAATTGCCTTCGATTTTCTATTTCTTCATCTTCGACGGTACGATCGCTCGGAGCGACCAATTTTCGAGATTCGATTCGTCGAGAGAGGGTGGAACCAAGCGGCTCGAGGTAAGGAATGAACAACAAAGGTTAAGACCTCGGTGGCTGGACCACGGGTCAGAAAGACAACAGGATGGATCCGTTATCTGCTTTTCTTTGGGAAACTCGCTTTACCAGAGAAATGCATTGACGAAAAGGAGCGGCGGAGAAGGATCAATCTCGGGTCGTAAATACGCTGGAGAAGGGTCGACGCGGATGAAGATGGAATTTTCCAAAACTCTAGGATCTGTGAATCTCGTTACTTAAGCTGATCTTAACGAAAGCCTGATATCCTCGGCTAGTCGTTTAAATATAACGACTTGATATACTGTCTAGCATAGAATACTAGTTGAATAATACTGCAGAATATACGGGGTGGTCCACGAAATGCTCGTCATAAGACTTTAAGTTTGCTTTCGTAGATCAACTTGTTAACCAGGCAAGTCGAGTTAAGACGTTATTTGCATTCCTAACTCTATGGCTACGACAAAGTTACAGGTCTTCTACCTTTTGGATCATGAATTTATTTATCTTTAGTTCTACGATTGTTAGAAAATTAGAGATTGTTAGGAAATGAGCCGGCCAAGTTAAAAAGCAACGTTTCAAACAAGAGTTCGTTGATCTCGAATAAGTAAACTACGAATGTTTATACGTAGGAATTTCAAACACGCAAACATCTCCAAACTATTTGAAATATCACGATGACCAATTCGTAGTCTACCCGGTATACGAGCCGTAAATATCGCGGGTGGAAGGTAGATATTAAAGTAGGGTTGCTTGTAAGGCCGTAACGTTTCAGGCTAATAGTTTTAGTTTGGCGTGATTTGTGGATCATTTCCGGCAAATCGAGAACTTTCGCTTCTGGCTAGTCATCGATGAAACTGCCGGTTGATAGACGATCGCGTCAATGTTTTCTCCCCTCGTATGTTTAAACATTTCCTTTAAAGAAAGTTTTAGGTTATTAAATCGATCTCGGGCTGTTCGGTTCGAGGATAAGGAAGTTGGCCGGAACTCCTTGCAGGCGGCAGACGGTGTGCTCGTTCGATGAAAGGTATAAGAAGCTTTAGCCGAAGAGAAATTTCCGGCTTCGAACAACCGGAAACTTGGACGGACTTGATAAATTTGAAGGGGTCGCGGGCACGCAGCCCTCGTTACCGAAATTCCTCTTCGTCCAGGGTTAATGAGGAAGGTCAAAGATGGCTTTCATTTCCTCCGTGAAGCGAGATGTCGCTCGTTAATGCGCCAAGGCGAAACTTGTAAGCATATCTTCCCAGCACGACGTTATTGTGTGCTAAAAGGAACGATCAGTCAGCCTCCGGGCTATTCCTCTTTCGGAACTTTCTTTTCTCTTCTTTTTCTTTATTCACGGCCGCTCTCTCGCATTTGCTTACATTTTTCGTCTCCGAGATACGGCTGGCTTCTCGGCGTTGAACAAAAGTTTCGTCGACACCCTCGAGACGACTGCACGACTTTTCGGCTCTCGGGCAAAGAATGGGACTCGCAGTTGGAGTGAACTTCGATTCCATTACTGTGACAAGTTTTGTGTCGCGTGTACGCAGCCCTTCGTACCGAGAATGTAAATATACGGGGCAAAAGTGTAAACAAATAGGCGAGGGGTGTAAACAAGCGAATAACAAACAAATGAGGAACGCAAACAATGACGGCGAACTTTGTACAATATCGTAGATAAATAATAGCACGTATATTAAGTTCACACGAAATATAGTGATAATTAATTTGGACGATCGGTCGAGCAGAATTTTATATTCCTGTAAAAATATAATGAATATATTTATAAAGAAGATTTTTATAGTTTCTTGATCAAAATGTCACTCGAAACTTAACTTGTATGGAGCGAGAGATTCGGAGCACTTGAATTATAAAATCGGTGGAACAAAGACAAATGTAAACAAGCGAAGGAAGAATGTGAACAGAAATGTTGCACATGTATTTGCAATGAGGATAATCAGGCGCGTTATCGTTCGTCTTAAGATAACCAGCACAAGGCAGCCCGTTTCGCAAATGAAAACGTTCCAGTCTACGACTCGAATTGCAAGCTCTAGGACGGTGATTATTCCCGCTTCATCTGATAAATGTTACTGCCATACTTGTTCCCCCAATGTGTTGTGTATAATCCAGTTTAATCTGGGATTAGACGCATAAGCTATGGCTTAATCCAATGCACCGAGAACGTGTTGGTCATTTGCATACGCAGCCTCGTATTTGGCTTAACAATTCGCGAAGATGTTTGCCAGACTCTCAGTTAACCATCCAATTCTCCTTACGTATCTCTTTAAGCGACGTCGTCAAGTTAATTATCAACTTGAAAGATGAAAAACGTACGATCTGAACGATCGATGTAGCTGCTAAATACGTAGCGGCACGAACAGGACACGAGGATCACTTTATGGTCGATGTAAGATCCATTTAACTTGCCTGAAAGCGTTATCGCAGTAACTCTGCAGGAACATTGTAACGGTTAACGAGGGAGGCCAAAGCTTATGAACTGGATGATATAATTCGTAGTAGATTTCATCGTGAAACAGGAATATACATATTTGTTCGTTTTTCATAGCTTTGTCAGATTATGTTATAATTTAGGAAATTTCGTTACTTCGATAAATATTTTTGCGTCTGCAAATGCGTTGCTGCGTATCGCGTTAAATCTGAGAATTTATTCTTTTACGTATAGTTTCAGTTCTTTTAGCTTCCTTCAGCCTGAATTCCAGTTCGATATTGGTGCAATTTTTGGGGTATAAATCGTCCTTTAAACGTATCCTTTATGCAAAATTATTAAGCTCGAATTTTATGCCCAAAAAATATTTTCTTTCTAATTTTTTTATATTCAATAAAGCATGAACACTTGAAAATTGAACCTTCCATATGTTACAACATGATACTTTTATAAATTAATTTTGTACAACTCCGAAACACGCGTGTCGTAAAAATTGAAGTTCCATCGAACGACCTTGGCGAGAAACGCGTTAATTTAACGCAGAATGTGAAACATTCAGAGCATTTCAGGCGGTAGATGATGAAGAAATACAAAATAGATGAAGAGTAATGGTTGCGCGTTACAGACGGAAGCGTAACGAAGATAAAATCCTCACAAAGCATCGCTCCTTCGTACATTCCGAGCAAATATAAAATGATAGCAACAGCCACCGCGCGTCTTTGATAATTCCTCCAGCAACGTGCTTTGCTCCAGGGACAATTTTATATTTCGATAGCTATTAAAACGTGACGCAAGATAATGAGCACGTGGGTGATAAAGTCGGCGGTGATTACGAACGATGAATCGCCTCCAGAGACTCGGAAGAAGGATATCAAGAATTAAGGGACAGAAGCTTTCCAAAGACCAAGAATAACAACTAGATTGCTTGGGGACCAGCTATGGCAGTTAACGCTTCAAACGAAACGTTGAAATTATTTTTAATGTGCGGAGGAAGCTAAAAGTGTCTGTCCGGTCGAAAAATGTCTTATTCCCCTTAACACATCCATTACGTAAGATTCAGATTCACAGCCTTGTTCATAAGTAACGGGGATGTTTCTAACGAAATAAGATAAACTTTATAAAGCGTTACGAAATTATAAAATTAAGTTTTTAAGGATTTTACTAGGTCTGGTTTGGTATCTTGGATTATAAAGTAGAACGTCGTAATAAAAATTATACGACACAAATTACATATTCAGGAGACAATTAATTGATTAATGCGCTTAATATGAAAATTTAGACGGTAGTTATTTTTGTTATTCTATGTTCATTATAAAGGCATCCAGTGAATACAATTTTGATGATACAATTTGTTTCATAAACGAAAATGCTATAGATGCAGAACCTTAAGTACTCGCTTTTGTACAGGTTTCCCATAATTGTTTCATTAACAATGAAATATTACGTACTTAATAATTACGCGTGTAACAATCAGATATTTCATAGCAGACTTGTTACTGTTTTAATATTTATGAACACTGGTGTACTTTTGGATTATGCTTGCGGTAGCGATTTGAATCCAGGACATGAACCAGAAAGCTCGAAATTGCGATAAAATATTTCACAGTAATTCGTATGAAAACGCACATTTTAAGTTTTACGATATAAAAGCGTCTACCGTACGAGAATTATTCGTTAGCGTTCAACATCGTAGCTAATGAAAATCAGACTCGCGGTGAACGTGTTAAGAAACAGGACGAATCGTTCAGAAACTCAACTCTCAACGCGTTTTCTTCCAGCATGGCGGATCTTCAGTCGCACGTCGATATTTGTGACGTCCATTCAACGTTCGCCAAAAGTTCTTTCATGAATCTCGAATTTTATTCTGTGTACTTTGTAACGATAGAGCGTTCCAAGATATCCATTCGATGGGAATCGCAATTTGCCATTAAACTGGATATATTCCATGAAAATATCGTTCTTACGTCAGCTGTTGAGTGTCTGAATGTTTCAATACTCTCAGTTGAGAGATAGAAGGAGCGTGACGTCTTTCTGGGTCAGCTGGATGGGTTGGTTTAAAAATCAGCGGAACTATTTCACGGCTGGCGGGGCCATTAGGTTGATAAACGTTTAATGAAGTTTTAGAGGCGATAGCCCAAGATTCGCGATGGAATTTTTAGTGGAAGCACTCGGTCCGTGGGAAGAACGTGACTTTCGCCCGTAGCGATTTATCTCGACGGTGGATTGTTATGAATACGCGCACGGAAACACCAGTCGTTCCCATCCTTTAAATTTACATCGTATTTCGTTACCACATCTCTATACATAATTTAACTGTTTCAACCGTGATTCGAGTTTCGCAGACCGATTGTGTAAATTGTTGTACGCAATTGTGCCGAATATCGACTTTATTCTTCCTTCTGTTATCAATGTTCGTATTTGCGAATGCTTCGACGCACGCATTTGGATCTGCTTGATAGAAATAGAAAAATGAGGAATTTTTTGGACAATGAGACTAAGATGAGACAGGAGATACCGAACTGAGTCTTGGTTTCAATTTCTTGATATTAGTAATAACGATTTTTAAACAATCTTTTCTCTTGTTATTCATTAACGAAGTAAGCGAACGTTTGGTTCGCTGCACGATACGTGTTTTACATCCATGTAATCACACATATCTTCATCTCTTTATACATCGACGTGATCACGTGCACAATCACCAATGATTCTCTATATATTCTCGCCATTCGTCAGGATTCTGGAACACCCTGGGGAAACATCTTCGTATACATTCTCGCATTTAAGCTTCACATATTATTACGAGAGGAAATCCACGGAACCAGGCTTAGCCTTACTCAGAAGAATACGAAACTCGTCGTTACATTTCCAATAGCAACAAATTTCTCGTTTCACACTTGCCACTTTATATAGTTCTTTACGATATCTATTCGCCCGAACCTTCTTTACGTTCGGTCACACATTTTCACAGAAGTCTCGTTGAACGTGTGAAAGTGCGGCACTTTCGGGATCGGTCTTCAGACGATGTTTCCCGATAAAGTTGCTTCGCAAATTTTACCGCTTCCCAAGTTTCCGCGAAGATAGCCCCGCTTATATAGAGACAATATAGAGGCGGTAAAATTGAAGACCTCTCTATACGTGGTAGCATCCACGTCGATAAGCTGAAGTAGCCGCAGGCTGAGTTCCGTAAGCCGATCAAACTGGAGTGAGTTTATATCGACGGCGAAGTGTTCGGGTTACTCGGGCTATCTTCCTTCAATCTCACTCTGATAACTTGTTAGCGGTGTTAACTGCTTCGTAAAATTGCTATGGGAAAGTACTTGCAGGCTACCGAAGCCCCGAAGATGTTAATGTCTACCGGTGTGTTGTCTCTTCTAACACGATCTAATCGATACCGGCCATCGATCTGTTTGCCTTCGAAATCTAGTTGTTATTCGCGATTCGTTTGGTCTTGCTGAACGTGCATTCTCTTTGCATATATGTAGTTTTTCTTTAGATAAGAATATAAAGTCTGTATAGGACAGTATATACGTATGTACTTAACGCGTTCGTGAAATATACTTCGTGTTCATACGTTTGGAACAGCGATACGCGTACCTTATCAGGCGAAACCGTTCGAAGCTCGTGGGAAAAGCGAAAAGAAAAGGAACAATCTTCATGTTGTTCGTGTAAGTACGTATAAAAATTAAAATCAAGATAGCAGAAATAAGTTCGTAATTATCTGATGGATTCAAGTAACTTTTACAATTAATTAAAAGTATTTGTTATAAGAATGATAAATAACTATATAGTATATGTGTGTGTGGGCAGAAACTCATCGAGTGAGCCAATAGGAGTCAAAAGTTGCCGCTATTATTCATGATTAGTCTGGATTTATTAAACGTGGCTCTTTGTACGTAACTTTTTTCATTATATTGTAGTAAAAATATTAAAATATAAATTTCTGTTTGTTGCAGGTACAGTGCAGTTATCACGATATTTCACAACGGTGAGTCGCCAAACAATACAAAGTATGTTGTATAATTTTCCAAGCAAGTAATTTCTAGTTTCAAAGGCTTGGAGAAAAATCGCTAAATATAAAAGTCAATCCGATGATTTAGCCGCTATATGTTGGACGTATTTTTACAAAATCAAACGAAAAAAGAAAGCAACGTTTACAAAGTATTGCTCGATCTCTTGCAACAGTAAAATTTGTTTCGCCAGTTCTGGAGCTTTTTAGAGAAATTTTATTATTTCAGTAGAAAGGACGGTACTATTTTTTTTATTTTCGTTCGAAGAGTTTTGTCGGAACAATGCACGACCATTGTCCGGGCGTTATCGTTAATTTACGAGCTCTGGAATCGAATTCTGTCGTTCGCATGGTTTTCGATGTTGTTACACGCCCGATCCTATGGAATATTTACGATACTCGTAGATGTTGTGCGAAACAAGTTTTGAAATTTTTGTGGCCTGCACCAGACAAAATCGAAACCTTCCGCGGCTTGGAAAATCCGGAAAATTCTCGCTAAAACACGGTCAATTTGGCGCGCGGCAAGCTGCGTGGTCAAAAACTCAGCTGCTACTCGAAAAAGTAATGAGTTGGTTCCCTAACGAGCTCGTATCATACACGTTGGAATGGAATATCAGTTGGTCACATCGCATCGACGCGACAGCACACGTTAATTCTTCTTCGTTAACTCTTTCTAAAAACAACTTTCACTGTGCAGCAAGACTTCGAGCAAATTTTCTTCAAACTATTGTTTTATGTGTTCTCATTTATCTATGTTTACAGTGTCGATTTCATAGCAGATCGTATAATCGATCTTAAAACAGCTAATACATAGTTGTTCGACATAGCAATTATAAGTTTCAATAGTTTATGTTTGTCGATCGTACGATGTACGGATTTAACAGTGAAAGGGTTAATGCATTCACCGTCACTGAGCTTTCTGTTTACGCCACGCCTTTCACCGGTCACCAACACGCGATAAATGTTCCAAAGTATACCACGCAGTTGCTTACACGGTGCCGAGATCGTTATTATTTTTTAACGATACTGTGAAAGCGTAATAAACAAATTGCATCGGTAGACAACGTTAGCATATTTATTTGCGAAAATTAAGAAAATATTATTAACATAGGCGTATCGCGATAAACCGTATTAAATTATGGCAAGTAAGCGGTAAATTACGCAATGTCCACGGAACGTGGTTATCTGTTTTGCAGGAGTTTTGCAAATTCTCCACCAAATTCTTGCACACGCTCTTCGTAACGTCTTTTGCATAGTCGTCTGGTTTATCGTGCGTACCTATTTTTTGCTTTGTATTTCGTGACGCTTGTAAAAAGTGGTGACATAAGAGGCGCGGGTGCAAGCTCTATGAAAATACGCTCGCCGATGAATGTGTTAACGCGCGCGCGACTTTATACGATCGCGATACGCGACTGATAATGAATGAAAAAATTATGTAACGCGCTCGCGAGGCAATATGGTGTTGTGGGAGGGAAGAAACGATGTGTAGATTACCGAAGAATGTCTTTTTGCCCAGCTAAGATAAATGAACTGTCTCCTTTCTACGGGGCAAAGTCACGAATCTATGAAAAATGATGCCTCTTGCCGGCTGCCTTAAATGAATTAGGTTCGTACGTGGAGAATCCACGCGTGTACGCGGACGATGAATTGCGAAAATCGCGATCAAACATCCCCACGTAATTTGTAACGTTACGACGATGCGACGTCCAGCGGCAATTAATTGATCGGATTTGTGTCGTCAATAATCAGTCGGTCGAACCTATCGGGATTAAAAAAATGTTAATTCGACATAACAAACTCGTTAATCATTGTCCGGTTGACGGCTATCGTATAAAGTGGGTCAAATTAAGATTTACTTCGTTTTGCTTGTTTTCCGCGGTATGATTCCCTTTAATCTACGTTAATCGATGTTTATAGAAGTTTGATGAAAAAATCGATGATTTGGTCCTTTTTGTATTGTTGGATTAACGGCGTAACAATTTTATAAGCCAATCGTTAAACGGGCAAAGTTTTATAAACAAGTTTCAGAAAATACTTGTCGTCTGATTATTCTGTTTGACTTTAGAGTATATAAGAAGCTTATAAAAGTCTATAATCTATAATACGTAACTTGAAAATTCATTAATATCATTACTTGGTAAACTAGTATGCAAAAGAGATTTAATCGCGTTTAGTCAGCTGTGTTCTTTCATAAGTTTGAACGAAATTTTATTGACGCGATTGTATTCTATATTCAATGTTATTCAAATATATTCTAAACACCTTTCTGTTGATAAAATAAAAGAGCCAGATTGGAAAAGAAAAATTCGACGAGCACGACAGGGTTAATTGTTCTCAATGAGAAGTCAATTTTTTTCGCACGCGATCGTACTATAACCGTCGCTTTTCTTCCACGTATTTTCTGACCACTAGCTTATATTTAGGGAGCACGTTGACAGTCACGAGACGTCAGAATTACGCGCGAATGAAAATCACGAAATTCCCTTCTGCGGAAGGTGTATATCCTCATACTGCCATGAATTGTCGAATGTGTTTGATTAAGTTTGAGGATCGTTGTGTTCCTCGTCACTCGGATGAACCTACAGTTAGTGTCAAAGAGTAATCTTCCGCGGTTTTCTATTTATTAAAAATACATAGTTAAAATTATGTGATAACAAGATCCTAAAAGAAACCCGCAAAAGCTACGAATTATGATAATTATTTGCACAATTCTATACTATCAAATTATTGTTACGTTCTAGAAGAGTTTCTATTTTAGTAAAATTAATATTTAATAGAATATCCTTTCTGTCAGATAACTCCGATATTCTGCATCGTTTAGAAAGATAAAATCGTATAAATAATTGGGTCTATCGTGATTGTTTTATCAAAATTAAATCGACCAACGCCAGACGAGAAGCAACACTTATAAATAGCAATTTAGGGCAATCTCAGTTACTGAATTCTTAACCTGTACTGTTTATAATTAATTCGAAGAGACTTGGAGAAAACTGGGGAAGCTGGGATGTCGATATTCATTAATCGGTGCTCAGGTCCAATCGATATCGATGGCTCGTTGCACCCATCGAGTCACGGTTTAACTTTTTAACTTCTCCGAAGAAACGTGGACGTGCGCGAGACGTCACCGACACAACCAGAAACTTTCTTCTTCGGTTAAAAGTCATCTTCCATTCTCTTCTTTCTTTTCTCTTCATTTTTCCTCTCCCCCTCCCCCTTTTTTTTATTAATTCGGGGCTCGAGCCCGAAACGATTAAAAAGTAATCCCGTATTCTGCGAGTTCATCTTAGTTTTTCTTATCGTCGAACTTTCTCGGACGACGTTTGTCAAAGCAAAGGAGCGCCGCGATTCGGTCGATAAGAGGCTCGCAAACTCGACTAGACAGGGAAGGGGAGGAGGGAAAAATTTTGAGCTCATTACAGAAACTTCAAGTTTCTTCGTTTTCTGGGGCCGAACTTCTTAAGATACCGCTCTCCTCTCTTCCTCTTTGTGAACGGCAGCCACTTAAGCATTTATGTAAATTCTTTCCCCTATAGTTGGCTCTTTGATCCATTTCGTTCTCTCTCATCTGTCTGAAAAGGTGACCCAGATATTCTTCAAATCCCGCGACACTTTTGCCGATTAATTTTTTCCATGGCGCAAGTGGTCTTTCCTCCTCTACGGAGCAAAATGGAGCTGAAAGGAATTTTTCGAGTAACCGATGCGTGCAATCGTATCCTCATCGGCAAAGTGCATTTGTCGGAAATGTTCGGCGAAATTCGAAAGGCAGAGGCCAACTGGCTTTTCGTTCTTCGTCGAGTTTTTAAGGTGGAACCATGTCCGGCTAGTTATTTCGTCTTCCATTTTCTCTAATGGCCCGAAACTCGTTACTCATTGTCAGCGGCTGAAGTGGGTAAAGGGACCGCGGAAACTTTTCAAGAGCTGACCATCGGCGTTCCTTTAATTACACCGAGTTTCGAGCACGCTCCCCGTGCTCCATCGTTCCCAACGATCCGAAATTTTGATCACCTTTCAAACGTACGCCACGCTATCCACCACTAATTTTCCGATCTGTCCACCGACGATTCTTCTCCGTGAATTCCATCGTTTCGGCCAACTTGCAGCCTCGGTTGAAGATCAACCAAGTTTCGCAACCATCGAGCCTGGCAATTATTTCCCGGAAAATTCCTGGCGTGTTTGCCCAGCAATCGCGTTCTCCTCAACACCGTCGTGGAGCATTACGCGTACATTGGCTGGCTTATTAAGTTTTCGCCGGGTACATCGGATTCAGCATGTTCGACCAAACTTCTTTTCACCTCGAAATCTACACGTCCTTTTTACGTTCGACTGTTACTAATATTAACTAATATTAACACAGTAAAAGAGAAGGGAAAGATTGCAGAATCCTCCTAGTTCACGATGAAATCCACAGATTTAATCCAATGGTACGACCAAGCGAATACTCGTTTTTCCCCGACGTTGGTAAAATTTAGCAAATCGAAACTGCAGACGTGCATTCTGTCGCCGAATTTTTGCTAAAACGGAGCAAGACTTGGTCTGAACGCACCGTAAAGATTTATCGAAGCGTTTTTGAAGTACATATTACGGAGAATCCGAGAACTTGGCTTATCAATATGGATGCGTTCAACTTCTTGCATAATGGAGAAACCATCCATCTCAATGTGAACGATCATTAGAGTAGCAGACGTCCGAGAAGAGAGTCGATTAACTGGAATCTCAAGAGTCGACAAACTAATTGAAAGAATCCTTTCCGTTAGCCCTCTTCTGTCCTCTTCTTACAATTTTCCTTTTTCCTCTCTGTCGCTCGAAGTCATTCTTCTTTATCGTTTTCGTTTTCTACGGGAAAGTATCGCTGATTTCCCCTCGTTGCTCGATCGAAACCAAATAATCCCTGTGAATTACCTTCACTGTTTCGAACGTTAAAGATGGGAAGAGTTTCTCTGCCAATGTTGCTTCCAAGTAATTGTTTTACAAGATTTTCCACAGCCACTCTGATAGATCAATGATCTGCCTTGCGAAGTGCTGCTCTTTCGTGCCGAATGCACTACACAACTAAGCTGATCGGTCTCGTCGTTGTGTCAGACACGTGTCAAGCGGCTGAAACTGAACGATTTGCACGGTTTTTCATTCGGGGCGTTTAACGGAGTGCGGAGGTCGCGTTTCGTTTAACAGACACATCCACAAGCATAAGTATTAAAAGACTGAAAACAAAGTGTGAAATATTATTAGGAAATTATTACAAGCTTTAAGAATCGTTATTTCGTTTCCGTTAGATGCAACGTTGATTAATAGACACCAAGTACATGCTAGACAATTTTTTACGTCTTTTTGTTCTACAATTGTTCGAAAGCAGCGTTATTTTAACGACCAATAGCGAAAGAATCGAGACATTTCCGATCGTAATTAGCTGAGTCAACTGCATCTAAGTTGGTGGTTAGCACAAACAGCATGGTGCAGAAAATTCAGGCGAAGAAACTAAATCCCGTTATAACCTCCGTAACAGCACAAGCTCATGGAAGACCGTGTGGAATTAAGCTAATCATTATTGGCCGGCAAATATTTGCCAAACTGTCCATCTCGCTTCTATCCAGCATCTCTAATTTGCCTTCTACTCGAGCTTCTGTAATTGGGGTATAGTCTGACTAATTAGTAGCCAAGAGATGCTACCTGTGATCGCTATTCTGCTGATCTTTCTGTCTCACTCTCCCTTTCTCTCTCTCTCTCTCTCTCTCTCTTTCTTCGAACGAATCGCAAATATTATTTTAGAAACATCTTTTTCCATTGTTTGTCTGCCTTCAAGATGGATGTTGCCGTTTTTAGGAATCGTTTCCGTGTACAAAGCCACGAATCGTAGTTACATTGTGTGCAAACGTGTGCGTTTCGAGAAAACACAAAGCCACTTCTGAAAACTGTTCAAACATCGCACTTTACTCGGTCTGGGAAAACTCGGTTTTATTCTGATTTCTTTACATACGTGTAGCTGGATCCCGATCACAGTCGCAACTTTATATTCTGCATAAATTCTTCGTCATCGTTTCCTCTTCCTTTTTCCCAAACTGTTCTGCTTTGTAACCTGTTTTCGTATCGGTGGGTAGAAAACAAACGCTCGGAGCAGGCGCGAACTTCTGTGCGATTTCAAAGAGCAGATTTCCAAATTCTGCGAGACCAAAGAACGTTGTTACATGTTTCTGAATTTCATAATAGTAGATTACTTACTTGTAAATATAAAACGCAAGTATATGTATATCTACAAATTGTTAAACAATTTGTACTAGAGATAGAAATATGCAAAGTTAAACAGCTAGAGTGGAAAACAGTGGCAGACTACATATCGTGTTTTCTCAGCGAGCACTCGGAGATTTAACTTCGCTGTCTTCTCCATATCATTTTCATTGAATCATATTTTTTAATATTCAAAAATATCTCAAGTTTGAGGAAAATACGAAGGAATCGTTATCGGTATGTGTGACTCTCCGTTTCAATTTTATATATTATAATACTATTACTATATTAGCATATTACTTGAAACGTTAAAAGCCCTTTTATGAGTTGAGCAAAATAGCGGTAATATCTCCTTTCATGAATATAAATATTCAGAAAGTGCAGCACGGTACTACTTGTCTATATATTCGTATCAAACATTAAACATCAAAAGTCTTTCCGCTAGTTGCTCGAAATGGTAACATCTCTTCTTAAGAATATAAAAATTCGAAAACTATAAGAAGGTTAATGATTCCAGGGAGCTCGATGAACCCTCTTTGCGTTGTTTTAAATACCTATTTATTCCTATCTCTATACTGCCAACAATAACGAAAAAGAATAATCCTATACATTTTCTTTGCCTCTATGTTCATTTCGGTCTCCATTAAAGAACCAGAGGGATACTTTGGAACGAGTCGTCGTCGAGAACGTCAGGTGTTCCCACCATAAAGCGGCTTATCGGCTTGTTATTTATGCACAACCGTCCTTCTCGCTGAAATCATTCATTTATTGTAACCGTGTACACGCGCGCAGGAATATCGCTTCGTTACTCATCCTGTTCGAAACGTCGCGTTCTGCTTACATCCCACGCGACAAAAGAGACGAGGAGGATCGCTTCCCCGCGTCGTCAGCCTGCTAAAACCGACGTAAACATTCATCGACGTTTTTCCTCGTTCCCGCGTCGCATCCGTTTCCCGTTGCTTTTCTATCTTCTTCTGCCGTACCCTGGTCACCCATTCCCCGTCTCTGGTATTTTTGTTGCCGTAAATTGCGAGTGTCTGGCGCGATGTTTGCTCTAGCATAAAATGATATTTATGTATATATCCGTTCTATCCGTCGTCGCTTCCGGTTCCTGTTGTAGACGCGATTATGGCGAGGTGTTAAGACGACCAACGGCCGGCTAAAGAAATTAAAAGCAGCTGGACGCTGCAGCATTTAGACTGCATTGTCCTGGCTCGTAAACGAGCGCGTGAATGTATTGCGCTCTGGCGGACCGTTCGCATTGTCGTATTCAGCTTTGTTCAAGAACGTCGTGCTCACGGACAGTGTCGTTTCTGCAGATGGTTAAAACTCGCGTTAACGTGCTGGTGGAAACTCGAGACCCAGGACAAACCTGTCGCTACGAACGACGCGCAGGTTCATGAAACTTATTGAGATATGTGTAATTTTGTGTGCTACGCTGGATTAGCTGCGTAGTAGTAACACACATATATGAGTCTCGTAAAACAGAAGAATTCGACTGTTCCGTACGCATAGTAGAAAAGAAGATGGTGAGACGAAAGGAGTGCCGTGACGCGTGCAACTTACGTATCTACGAATATCTTGTTAATCACATGTTAGATAAATATGAAACCATTTTAATATCATTTCTACATGTAATGTGAGTGTTCCCATGCATTTATTTCGGTGACTAAAATCCACAATTCTCAACAAAACTATTAGGTTGTCCGAGAAGTTCCTTTCGTTTTAGGAGCAAATAATAGGCGCACAACGTTTTTTGTTTTATATTATTTTGTCGAATTAGGTACGATCCGTTTTGTTCCGTTGAAATAGACACCGTGACATCTCACGGACTTGGTTTCACGTTTGTATGAAGGTGCATTGTTGTAAAAAAGGCACTTTCCGGACAACCTAATACTACTCGTTCTGTTTATGAGTAGGAGGTACCTGGTGATGTGTATGGGGGACGCGATAATTGGTTTAGATTGGCAAGGAAAGGATTAGAAAGAGAAATTTGGATTAGAAAGAAGTGAAAGGATTGGACAGTGAAAATTACTGATTAAGGATAGTAAAAATTTCCAGGAAGGATGAATAAACAATTATTCATTGGCTGTGATGATATCTTGATAAATTCATTGATGAAATTTGTGTACATATCAAGGTATATTAGGGTAAAATAATAAGTACAATGAGGTATATTAAGTAGGAAACTGGATGAAAAAACTAGCAACATGAATGCCAAGATTGATTAAAGGATAAACGATACGTGTCTTTATTTTTCGTGTCAAATTTTAATGTATAGTGACCTCTTTACAAAATCAGCTGAACAAATATCTACCGTTAACTGCCATCCTTAACAAATCAATAAAAGGACGGCTCTTCTTATAGAATAAAAAGAAATTTGATCTTAAAGAGGCTAAACGTTTCAGTAATTTTGTAATTTTCCAGGTCTATTTCAATTCCTTTACGTTCGTAATGCCTAAAAGGATAACTGCCCGAACCAATCGTCGTTTTCCGGTCTCGAAATTTTAGAATTCGGTCTGTTTGCTTTTCGAATAATTTATCAATTGCTGCGAGGCAAAGGGATAGTGTCAATGTAATAAATTTTATATAACTACGGTGCACTTTGTTGCAGGGGAAAGAGTTGCCGCGTTCGATTGGAATGAAACATTTTTCGACCTGACTTCTCTCGTGACGACCCGTAGCCCGAAATAAATTCGAAAGAGGAAATCGATGGTCGAAACGGAGAGCGCGCTGTGGCCGCAGTAAATGTTGACCCTATGCCTCAACTTTTCTAATAATACTGCGTTTCATCAAGTTTTCCCACCTGTTCTCTCTCTCTCTCTCTCTCTTTACCACTTTTCCGAGCCAAATAACTTTCGATATTATTTTCGTTCAACTAATTTCGATGAGCTTCGTGATAGTTTGAAATGAGTCAGAGTTCTCATTACACAGTGAGCTAATGCACAGAGTAATGGCAGCGATTAACAACTAACTACGATTTGAAATCCTTATTTTATTAGATTACTAACTTTCCTTGGGACGTAGGAATGCATAAATTTTGATATTCGACCATTTTATTAAGCTGTTAGGTGCGTCGTCTTGTTAATATATAATTTTTTAACGTGTCTGTTATATTTCTAGGGAAAGGAGAATTTTATTCTGTTTTGTGAGTTTTTAAACATTGTCCAATATTTGTTTAAATGGATGGTCAGTTTTTGAAAACCAGTTAATAGAAAAATTGAATTCTCCTTTTAATTCAAACTGGCCAGATGGGGGAAAAATTAAATTATTTCGGAAAACATCACAGGAAAATGATAGCGTATCTGGGTTACCATTTAACTGCAAAATTAAAATTTAATAAATGCTCCACAATTCCAACTATGCTGATTTTAATCATTGCAAACATAGATATCATATAATTCATTTTTAACAGAAATAAAATGAAACGTAGAACGATCGTTAAGTTCTAAATAAAAGAATTGTTATATTCAAGAATTTCCAGCGCCAGGTACACTTATCTTCCCCAGTTAATGGATTAATTATTTGTGAGTAATAAAGAAGCGTAGCGTCAGGAATCTCGGACAGGTGATCTCAGCATCTAAGTAAATTAATGCGAGTTTAACAAAAATAGGGAACAAGCCAAAAGGAGCACTCTAATGATAAACAAAAAGCAAAATTTTATTATAACAGCGGAGGAGCCACCGGCAATGGAAACAGGAGACAGTATCAT
Organism: Bombus pyrosoma; assembly: GCF_014825855.1. NCBI lineage: Eukaryota > Metazoa > Arthropoda > Insecta > Hymenoptera > Apidae > Bombus > Bombus pyrosoma. Next base: position 3,627,679 of record NC_057784.1, read on the forward strand.
AAAAAGTATACGAAATCTGTGAAAACGTAACTTTAGACGAGATGGAGTTGAACTACAAAGTTGACAATGTGAAACGCGATACATACGAACTGTGCGCGACTAACTGGATGCTGTTTAGGAGGTCACTATGTCATGGAAGCAACCATACTCGCAAGTTTCCTCGTCATTGTCAATTTTTATCTTCCGTTGAAATAACTTTTGATCTTTATGACGCTTGCTCGTTGCCGCAACGTTTCCTCATCGCTGCAACGCTTGCCTCGCTTGATTTGTCTCCATCAACCGCGCAAATAATTCCACTGCTACGCGTTAATTCTGCACGAGTGTTATTCGAGTGTTCGACTGAAAATAAAGGATGCATTACGATCCGTATCGTAAACCCGATAAACTCTAGCGTGTCGAGATACTCGCAACAGTAGCCGGACGTTTATCAGAGTGACGGGGTTTGGAACAATAGTCTTGTGTACATATAAATTAGCTCCATGTAAATTCGCTCGAGCGGCTTTTCATCGAGGGCGACAGTTATTTATCGGAGACACCCATGCTACACTCTCTGGCCACCGAATTAGAACTACACGCGGAAATGTTACTTGTCCAATGTAAGAAGAAGAACGAGTATACGCATCGATTACGTCAGACGAATAGCAAATTGTTCTTGGTTGTTCGCGTTATTACTAAGTACCTTGACTATTATGTGTCTGTAGCAATTATTTATTCAATTTATCACTAATACATCGTATCAAAGAGAATCCAAGTTAACTCGCCTGCTAACTCATCATCGACTATACTATTCGATTAGAAAACAGAATATACGACACGGTAGTCCATATGAAGCAAATTGGAAAGAATGCGAGCTGTAATAAAAGAAAAAAGGAGGCAAAGTATTTAAACGCTTATCTTGTGAAATTTTTACGAATGTTTTTTGTTATTATTATTTAATTTGTACTTTACAATTTGTCCAGCTGAACATTTGATAAATTTCTCTAGCTTAATTGCTAAATAACATGTGAATGGCTACCTCCAGAGGGTAGAAGATATCATCTTCGAGTGTGACTAATTTATTTCTTTAGTGAGGTCAGTGGCGAGCGTTGCACGTGTAACACGAAACTTATTAAAATTCCATTACTACTGTAACACTAAGGCATCACTGTCGTTATCATATTGCTGACATTCGCAACAAACTTGAAATCCTAATTTAATGATCAGGAGGGCCGAACCAACACGCGTACTGCTATTCGTGCGTTTCAATTTCATAGATGCATCGGTGTCCTTTATGCCAGGCGAATTGCAGGCCTTGCAAGTACGTATCCGCTTTTACGATACGCCGCGACTGCGTCGAAACGCAATTTCCCTGAAACTTCCTGCACCTCGATTGGCGTAGACGCGTGAAACCCAGAGTTGTTTGTTTTCGGTCAGAATATGGCAGAAGAGAGCGAGAGCTAGCGGTTTCTATGTGTTTATACGCTTGGAACACGAGCGGTGGTGCGGGTTATCCTCGAAGAAGGTCCTCGGGTTGCAGTCTCTTGTCTCTCCCGGCGCTTCTCGGTTTTAGATTACAGTCTTGAGCAAGCGCCTCGTCTCTCGCTTGCAGCAGGAACAACTGGCGTATCTCGTGTTGCCTCCCCCAACGGAACCGCCATTTGTCGAATTATAAACAATACGTTGCAGGCTGCGTTTGACGGCCGACAGACAAATAGCTGTGCCGCAGCATGTGGGCCCTGGAATTAGAAATGAAAGGCAGAATGAGCGAAACGTGCAGGCGCCTGCACCGCGTTCACGGCGTACTCGACCATGGAGATGAAGTTTCTAATTACGGAATTACAGACTATATGACCACAGGCCCTCTGAGGAGACTTATTACCTTGGAAAATTATTATAAAACGAGTATATTTCGAGTTGCACCTATAAAAGGGACGGCGTAGATCAAAAGGTACGCTGCGTTGAAAATTATTCGAAACGCAAATAGGAATAGGCAATGCTCGTTGGTAGAATTTGACCGCGGCTATCCTTCCGACGAGCTAAATATTTTAGATTGCTGTTGTACACTGTACTGAATCCTTAAAATCCTTCAAATTTAATGGCCAATTACGAAAATCATATGACTTCATATAAAATCATATCTCTTTTCTATTTCGTTCCACGCATGTTATGGACGATTTTATAAATCAGATGCAGAGTTTGAGTAGATTTCTTGGAGTACTCTGCCTAATTCAATTTTTTCAACAGGATTTACTTCAAAAAAAATCTATCCAAGCGTCAATACACGATTATTATAATTTACTACATTACTGTCATTCTTTTAAATAGATCTAACAATATTTTTTTTTTTACATATATCGAATTGCTGATTGATCGATCGTTTTTTCGATACCTCGGATTACTTTTCGCGTTTCATATGAAACCAGCCGGTGTCCTAATATTTACCAACGGAGATATATATCGAGTTGTTGCAGTTTCGTTGTTTTATGTAGGTTAACAGGGAGTTTGGAGAAGGAATGGCCGGAAATGGCCAGTTCTTCAGCGAGTCAGGCCAGCACTGTTTACGTCGGGAAACTGGAAAAGCTCTGGCGAGCGGGGAGGCTCGATGGGGGAAGAGGATTTAAAGGATCGCGGCTGAGAGGGTCGTGCAAAGGATTCGCGCGCTCGATTGAACTCACAGTAGTCTCTTCATCTTTTCGTACACGCCTGTCTATTTATCTACTTCTTGGCCTCCTTCTTTGCATTCGAAGACCTTGTTATTTCTTTGAAATGGCTTGATATATGGGACGACTTAATATCGCGCGTCAGTTCATTCAGAAACGAATGCCTCTTGTCTGACTAATGCTCGAGCTTTTCCCTTCGCGCGATGCGCGCACTTGCCATTGTTCAAAATATTTCCGTGTTGCCGTAACTTCATACCTTTCGAGCTCGAGAGATACGCTGCAGAGAAATTCGGGTATTCGTATTAACGTTCGCGCTGTTCTATCTCTTTCGTTTATCTCTTAAGTCGCTTTTTCCTCGGGAAATTGTGTTCTCGTTGCCTCCGTAAGTTTCAAAGTTTCGCGAGGTTTGTTTATATTTCCCTTTCGGTATTTTAACAGAATATTGTAATTAATACGAAGTGTTAGCTCAATGCTATGGTATATCTAACGAGTGAATATTTGTTCTCGTTTCGCAGCTTTGTTAAAATTTTTCATTCGCTACCACGAAGTGCCTGTTCATTTATTTTTCTCTTTTCTTTTTTTTAAACAAAAAAGTTGATTTTAACGCAACGCTACAATATGTCCAATAAATAAGCGCTCTTGTCTCGTAGCTTTCATAAACTCTTCAATTTGCTACCTCGAAATGTCTGTCCCTTGTTTTAACTAATAAAATTGCAATATCTTCATTTTAATTCCTGGAACTAAGAATCAGACAAGGCTAGCGTTATGACGTACCTATAACAGTTCCGATAGTAGTAGATGACAAAAGATATCAAAAAGTAGAACGAATAAAAGTTGTACATTTTCTAAAGAGCTAGCGGAGAAAATTTTTTAAATTATTTATTTGATCAACAAAATGTATCAGCCTCTGAAGTTTCTCTATAAGGTCTACGTGTAAGTAGACATACATTAAACTTCCAATTTCTTATACACCATGAGATTATCGTCATTAATAAAGATCGTTAATGTATCTCTTTCCTCTTTATAATTAACTTTTCAAACATTCTACAAGAGATAACAACCAGCAACCGGCCACTCGTGATTTTTTCTTTGCGTTTTCCCTATCTCCTCGACTTCTTCGTTGATTTCTTCTTGTAATACGGGGCAATGGAGTTCCGGCAAGCGACAGAACGTGTCCGCTGGAAAAGTAAGTTCGCCAGCGTCCGTTTGCCACTGTTCAGATAGCGGGAAATTGAATTTTCGTCCTTGACGCGCTAGCGCACGCGACAGAAGGTGACTGTGCAGATCCTCGAACGTTTCCGACCCTTATCGCAGAGATGGCTCTCGGTGTTCGTTTCGAATCCGACCGCGATCTCCATCGATGATCGAGATGAACGGATCCTTGATCTAAGATTTCCGTTTCCGGTTTGATTTCCGGCCGAGGACGCTCTGGATATTTGATTAACGGATGCCGCGTATTTTACACTTGAACGTCAAGCCGTCGAGATCGATTCTCATTTTGCAAGCGTGTCGAAGCCGAAGCTTTCTACGTTTTCGATATTCAAATGAGACCGCAATGGAGTTTTCTTAATGCAGTGGAGGAAGATTGTCGACATCTTTCACGAGTTTAAAATACGAACATCCCGCGTATAATACGATACTTCCGCAACACGATTTCAACGCGGCTACAGGATCGTGAAAAGAGCTTCTTTTGTAAATATATAAACATCTTTTAGTATGTAAATATGTATGTGGTAGTTTTAACAAATGTTACGCTGTTTGGAAAATTCGTAGCGAAAGTTAAGAAAGATTTGACTGGAAGTAGACCGCTTGTCATTTATAACTGCACAAGTCATCTTTTGGAAAAACTTTCGTCCTTTTCGGCGGTGAACTTTTAGGTAGCTTTTACAGTCTTCTAGAGCGTTTCATTTCTTGGCTATGTCTTTCAAGTGAGTTCCGTAAAGTCCATAATGTATAAGAATGAAGCTAAATTAGATAGAGATGAACAGGTCAGATAACGTGCAGCATTTCTTCGATGTATAAGGCTAAACATTGTCTAACCATAAAAAAGAAACTTCTCTTGTTAACAAATTTTCCATGCTTCTCCTTAATGTGTTTTATTATATGCATTTAAAAACCGTATTATTTGAAACATTTCGTAATAAGCACACTGTGATCTTTGCGAACAACGAACAAATTAGAAAATGAAATTGAATTGAAGGTTCAATGTTAGAATACTAACCCTTTCACTGTGAATTGAAACGATATACTGCAGTGAGTGACTATGTTTGAAAAAATATATATATATAAAAAAAAAGAATTTCATATGGATTTTGGATGTAATTATTCATTTATTGATTAATACGTACTCTCTACGTGATAAATCGCAAAATAGGAAATACATAGTGATTCATCTATCTTCGTGACAGTTACAAATCTTAACAATATGTTGTTTTCGCCGTGGTCGTATGACGCACGAGCTTCGTGAAAGAGTTAATGACAGAAGAGGAGGCTTTCTCTCAAGTTCCAATCTTCCAATCTTCTCTTACGCTCTATCACGAAGAGCCAAAGATTTTTTTTATTATTTAATTTATACTTTACAATTTATTCAGCTGGACATTTGGTCAATTTTTCTAGCTTAATCGCTAAATAACATACTATCCCCAGCAGGATACCACCTTCGAGTTTGACTATTTTATTTCTTTAGTGAGGTCAGTGAAGTGTTTTCTTTTTAGTCTTCTTTCTATGAGAGTTTTGCTCGTTTCAGCAGCCAGCTGGTTTAGATGTGTTACCGTTCTTCCCTTGTATTTTTCTGCGTACCTGCCGATTTCTTCTTTGACCATTGGTATTTTTAAATGTTTGCGTGTATCCTCGTTCCTGAGATACCATGGGGCGTTGACTATCGTTCTCAGTATCTTCGATTGCAGCGACTGTAGTTTATTTATGTGGCTCGTTACTGCTGTCCCCCATAGTAGTATTCCTTACGTCCAAATTGGTTTTATTATCCTTTTGTAGATTTCTAGTTTATTTTCTATGCCGAGTTTAGAGTTTCGACTAGTTAGCCAATACATCCGTCTCCTTTTTACCCGTATTTTATCTATAATTGATTTAGCGAAGAGTCAAAGGCGAGCGAAGACGATCGCCTTTGCTGAGATAAAATATTTAGACGGCCTGGATTCATTTACGACAATTACATTTCTTCGGAGCGACGCGTAACATTGCCATGCTACCGCAAATATGTCGATCTTCAGTAGCGGCAAAACTCGTGGCACGTCCCGTTAAATTCTCGGTCAAATTTCCGCGAACCTTCTATCCGTGTCGGTTAGCCGAGGTACGCGTCCCTCGACGTGGCAACCGCACTTTACTTAATGCAATTAATGACTCACTTAAACGTCTTGCTACGTCGCAAGTCCGCCGTTTCCCTTTAAATTGTACATTCCGCCCTTCTCCGCCCTCGACCTCCGAATTTCCGTCTGAATCGATAAGTCCCGGCGGTCCTTTAGTTTCGTTGTTAACGAGAGCCTGCGGAGTAATTAGTGATTCATGAATTGCAAAACCGAGTGCTTGCCGCCTCGCACCTCTTCTTTCGTCCGTTCTGTTCCCCGCAGACGATTCGGCAATCGTGGAAATTGCGCAACGATGAAAAATAATGCGAACGATTATTCGATTCGATTAAAGCAAGCGCGTTTAAACCATATAGCGTTCCCTTGCATTTTCAAGGGAACTAGCATTTTCGAATCGAATCTGGTTAGGATGCAACGATGGATTTGTATTAGAAATTCCGTTTTGGCGTGAAATTAATAGACATATACATTATACGTACATACAGACGAGAATCACGAGTACATGTATACTGTACGTGAAATGAGGTTTTCATAGTATTGGTTTATCTACGGACTTACCTATACATTTATTATTAATTTGTATTCACACGTACTTTGTATCTTCTCAATCAATCTTCGATTTATGCAGCACACGTGCAAGAGTTTTTGAATAAATTTCCTTTAGGTGAGATGCGAATAAAACGCATTTGACTATCAATGTAGATAGCGCGAGACACGGATACGTAAAATTTATTTCTTCGTTAGAAGTGTTGAGATATGTATAATTTTCTGTGCTGGACTAGGTTAAACGTGCAGTAAGAATACTTGTTTGCGAGTATTAGTGTGTGGGAGTATTTGTGTGCGCAGCGTCTCAAAAACAGATGGCCGTAAACTGGTCAGTCGTTAGAAGCATCTGGAAGAGTCGTCGGTTAACAGTCAGGTAAAGAAGAAAGTGCTGAGACGCGTGCAGATATGTATCGATAAATATAATAGAGATCGAACATTAAATAAATGTACAACTATTTAAACATTAATTAAGAGTGTAAATTTTGTGTTCCCATAACATTATTTCGGCTTCAAAGATCCAAAATTCTCAACAAGAAGACTTAGAGAAGATTAGATAAACTGGAAGTAGAGAGGAAGATGTTCATGGAAATTCAAATTCTTATGAATGTATTCAGAGGAATATAGTCTAGACAGTGGTTCGTTTCGTTCATTAAATATTGTAGTAATTACTGTAGTTTGGATATTTTATATATTTTTCCACGTTATATGCAGCGTGTGTTTTCATACGCCTTTAAATTTTCCATAAATGTATAGACACTGGTAGTCTAGTGATAACGCAGGCTAAAATTCGCGGTCAGAGTGCAACGTAACAGAGACTTGCTATAATACAGTCGCTTCAGGACAAATTCTCTTAGTCTGTAGGTTGTCGGAGTCAGTTTCGTGAATCACGAACGCTGCTTGTTCGCTCGCGATGAATTTTCTTGCATCACTCCAAGAAAGGCGTGTTCGCGATATTGTCGCGACAAGAAGCTGCTTGTCAAGAACTTTGGCAAACTTCAAACAGTGGCAGAACTCCCTGATGCCTACGCGTAATCCCTAATCCCGTTTTCTCGATGCTCCTCAATGTCATAAGCGCGATACTCTGTCGTTGAATCGTTTGACTCATTAACTCGATTCCTGCAGCACTTATGTTGAACGTCTAATGATGAAGCTTGTGCATGTTTCAGCATTATGTATAACAGTTACGTTATTCCTTATGATAATGATCGGAACGAAAACCTGTTCAAGGATATTTGATCCTTTGATGTGGAACTTTCGTTATGTAAAATTACGTACAAATGTACGTAGTTCGTACGAGTGGTATTTGTCGAAGATGAAACTTTGATGGAATATGGTTAAACAATTTATTAAGATAGATGCGTTAACTGGTCACTGGAATTGTTAATTTTTCTCGTGGAAATAATACTTACGAATCCTCTGATCTGTCTCAGTTCTGTCACAGTTATATTTGCAATTCGGCGAAAGATAAGTATAGCATGTAGGTAATTTGATGATTCGATAACAGTGGAAATATACATGATCCAAAAAGATCTTATCCACTATCACGCTTCATCTGTTTTCTTATTTCTCGTCCATGAGTACTTTACGATTCGTAATGATAGGATATACGATCTTAATGGCTAGCAATCGAGCAATTGTTCAAGGTGCTGGCATCCAATCGGTCGGAATATGGATTCGTCGACGTTATTAATCAAGTAGCCGTTCGCTATCAATCATTCGACAAAATCAATCTGAATCACGCAAACGCAAAATTATTGCCGCGCTTGCAGCAATGTCTTCATCTATATTGCTTGATTAAGACTCATCGATTAGTTCAGTATAGTTTGACACTTGGGTCCTCGATGCACATGACGTAGTGCATTCTGGCTGATCGTCACAGTTATATTAAATATAATAGAATAATCACTATTAAGTTCGAATATATTCTGAATTATTCATTTATAACTTGTCTTCTTTCATTTATTAACACGTTCGCCGCAGAGACAATTTCGGCCAACTTTCTATTCACGCGGATCGTATTATTAGGTCGTCAGAAAAGTTTCTTTCGTTTTATAAGGAAATAATGGATGCACGTTTTCCTTTTTATATTATTTTATCGAATTACGTATGATCCATTTTGTTCTATCAAACTAGAGACCACAACGTTCGATTAGGTTTTATGTTTTTACAAAGATGCATTGTTATAAAAGACGCGTCTGTAAAAGAAAGATACTTTCCGGACAACCTAATATTTTAAATTAAAATGAACAAGAAAATATATAATTGATTTTATACTATTGCATTCCACAAAATACAATATCGCAGCTTTGCGTGAAAAGTGACACAGGTCGAAGAATTACCAACCAAGTTTTTCAACGAAAAATTAAAACCTAATTTATGAAGAGGAAGCTGGCAAAACAGATTCGAGCGATCTTTTTCTTTCATTTTCCTTAAGCCTGGAAAACCACCGTTTTCGTCAAAAAGCGATTAATAACAACAGGCAGTTCTAATACACTGCACAGTGGTAGAAGAGCCAGTAAAAGCGACATAACTGCTCTGTACTAGCCAAATTACGAAGGCGGACGAGTAAGATTTTCATAATTACTCGAGGGGTGTCTCTGCAACATCTTCATAGTGATAATTGGAAAACAGCGTTTCTCGAGTTCCGTCACTCTTCGCGTTAACCGCAAGGGTGCGATATGTATTAGGTTGTCCGGAAAGTATCTTTCCTTCGCAGACGTGTTTTTTACAACAGTGCACCTTCATAAAAACGCGAAACCGAGTGTGTGAAATGTCGCGGTATTTGTCTCAACAGACCAAAATCGTACGTAATTCGACAAAATAATATAAAACATAAAACGTTGTACGTCTATTATTTCCTCATAAAACGAAAGAAACATTCCGGACAACCTAATATTATGCGATGTGCATATTTTTACAAATTCGCCATACAAACGGTCTAAAAATATTTTCCCTGTGCATAAAGGTGACGATAGTGAAATGCCATTTGGTTGTTATGAAAAGGGTCTGCGATACAAAAATAATTCGGAGACACTAGTTTATCAGGACGGAGAATGTAGATGGCTCTTAAAGGACAGAGATGGGACGGTTGTAATGGCTGCCACAAGGTTACCACATCAGACAACAGTTGGGCCCACCTTTCTTCCCATTTCCATAGCTATTCCATTACCGAGCAGTTCTGAGCCGACCTTGTAATCTAATAACTAATCTTGCCAGGGCGCGCAGTCTCCGCTGTGTCACGTATTTCGGGACAAGTTGTGCAACGCCAGCTGGGCAAAAATGAGAGGATGAGGCTTGGGCACACGAGACCGACGGTGTCAAATAAGCAGACAGGATATAATTGACTGCATCTGCATAAACGAAATTCTCACCGTCCGTTTTCGTTTCCCGGCCGTCGCGTTTCTCTCGACCCACAGAGCCGCGCCCTTTCCCCTTCCTAAGAACAACGATACGTTCAGAGGCGTATAAAAAGACAACAGGGAACATTTCTCTCGCGGTTCTTTCGTAACCTCGCTAAGCAATTTTCATAACTCACTGTCAGCGGCATTCTTGAAAGCGTGTACGCAGTAGCATTCGTCTCACGTGCTACGTCACAACGTGTGTGGCCGGCATTTCTCGTGGTCCTGCAGGAATTCTTTTCATTGCGTGAGATTAGCTCGATGCAAATTAGTTGTTGCAGAGATTACCTGTATAACTTTTGAAATACACGTCAGACGTTGTGGTTATTTGCTAGTTAATTTTCATTCTACGCGTTGCACGTGTAAGTACAAGCTTTTTTTCTACTTCCGCTTCGTTCGCGTTCATCGGGCCACTCTAGACCCCATTGTATCCATCCGACGTAAAAGGTTTCTTCAGTTTGGAAGAAATATGAAGAAAGGCTTATGTTGGTGTGCATGATTCTTCGTTTCAATTTTGTGTATCGATTCAAACGCGTTACATAATTATTTTATGGTAATACGATCGTAATATGTCGCAATATTCCATTTGCCTTTTTCAACAACAAGCCGTACATTGGGAATTTTGCTACGGATGAATCGCGTCTTTATGAACTTATGGCTTATGACATAAAATATTCGGAAGATACCTTCTACAGAAAATACACATTGCTTCAACTTTTTACACAAATGTACACGTACCATAACTTTTTAAAATATTGCTCCATCTCCTGCAACTTATCCTACACGGGCTATGTAATAATTTGATTTTATCCAGTTTGGAATGAAAAGTGGAAAGAAGAACTAAGTTGAAAGATGCATACTGTAGCAAAGGTGGATATTCATGGTCCTGATAGGCGAGCAAGGTCTGATCATAGAAGGTCGTAAGAAATGCGAGGATGTACAAGTTGTTGAAGTGGAACGCGGATGTTTGAGGTAACGACGGGAAGATTCGCGGAAGTAGGACCGGTACGCGTGGCGGTGACGGAACCGCAGGCAAAATAGTTAAAATTTATAGCGAGGCCGGAGCCGCAACCTCGACAATCCGAGCAATAAATTGTCGAAACAACGATTTATAACAATAGAAAGCAGGTAACCGAGTTTCTCGTTACAAAGCGAGCGTAAGAAATGGATATGGCGTTCGAAGATTTATCTCGTTTTATCGTTCGATATAAATTACCATATCGCCGATTTTTCGCGTATCAGAAACCAATTTATGATATAAGAAAGGCATCGATATTGTCTCTAGTGCCCATCCAGGAAGAGGAAATGGAAAACAGGAAACACGCTTGGAAATATATTGGACGTGAAACAAACGCGGAAGATCGTGCAAAAGTTTAACTAACTTTTTAGATTCCCAAGATAGTGCAATGCTTTCGTCGTATTCCCAGAAGCTTTTAGAAAATCGCTCGTCATTTCCTGCGACCGTCAACGGAGAGAGCTTTCGCTAGCTCGATCGCTCCATTCGCGGAAATTTATAAAACTACGATCGAAACACGAATACGATAGCAAATTGCGCGTCTCTCTGAGATAGTAGATTGTGTAATATTTCGTCCTGCTGTTTCTTTCATACTCGAAATAGCACGTTCGTGAAAAAGAACAAAGACCGTGGAATATCGTTACGGCAAGTGAGAGAGAACGCAGATTGAAGTAGTACGACTGGAGGATAAGTCAGACGATCGTTCCATATTAACGTAATTCGAACAGAATACGAAATTGACAAGAAACGCGGTCGGATACATTGAAATTAAACCATCAGAGGATCTAGACAACGATGCAACGCTCGCGCACTCCAGTTGAGAGAGCTGAACTTTCACATTTGCCGGATATCGTGGACTGGATACGTCTTCCCTAAATAATTGCGAGCAGTTTCGTGGTCTGAATATCACGGTCGTTCTCCGCGTTCCATATTCGTTCTGTTATTTTACCGGGTTTGTTTCGTACTCATAGAGGACAGAAAGATAAAAAATAAAGGGGAGAGACTTTGGTGGAGCGCCGAGAACGACGGAGGAGTAGGAAGAAGGAAGCGGGTCGTCATAGACCTGGATACCGTCTATGTATTTTCCTGTGGCACGGATACTCAAAAAACTGGGTCGAATATCCGCGGCGTAGGTTTTCTAAAGCCGGTGTTCCGAGGCGTTTCGACCCAGGCCACTCGGCAGAAAAGAGCTTCGAGCACTAATTAAAGGGGCTGTCTCGCTACGAGGGTGAACATATCTCGCGTAATCTTTCGCTGTGACACGTCGTGCGCCTTTGACCATCGTTTCGCCTCTTCGATACTATCGCGTTGACTGTAATTCCCCCAGTACATATGTATACGAACGATATACAAATGTATACATAGTGTGTCAAAGAATCGCGGTCAAATCTTGAGAACACGTAATGGTTACCGAAACAAGCGAAAAGCTCTTAATGAATATCGATCTAAATAACGTTAGTAAACTATGGACTTTTATGCATTTATTTATTTATTTATATTAACTTTAATATGCAGAAATGCACAGAATATATGTATAATGTTTAATGTCTGTAACATTAAACGTCTGATTAAGTTTCATTACTTTCATTGGTTTCAGTTGCGTTTAAATAAATATGAATTTACGTAAGATCTCGCTATCGATAAAGTATCGATAAGGATCTATTCACAGGTTGTAGTGTCTCGTCTACTATGTTTCTCATAAAAGTATGTATACGTTGAAGGATCTCCTGTCTCTCTCTCTTATCGATAGTAGACTTCGATTCGCTGTTTTAATTCACTCGACGAAGTGATAGGTTCGCTATATGCTATACTCTGTCCTCACAGACAAAAATCTATTAGATTTGTTTTTGATGGACGAACTGATCGTGCCATCCACGATCCATTTTTCATTTTATCGTCGTTATTCAAATGTTCCACATTTTTATACAAGTGAAAACGCCCTACAACTTGGAAACCAACGATATTTGGATCCATGTTCAGATCTCTCTTCTTTATTTCGTCACCGTTACATGCTCTTTAAGCTTTCGAGACACTGCGTATACACGAACCATTTGCTTCGTTTCCAGCGAAACTGATTTCATTTAGCCATTAAACGCGTCCGTGGGATTCGATTGCATGAAAAATGAAAAAACAGCTAGAGACAGCCAGAGCAGCTGTTCTTACACGTGCGCGTGCTTTCGTTCCGCCTCGTCTATCTCTTCTCTTCGAACCGATCGTCGATTCCCTGCTACGTTACTCGACTCTCTGATGGCCTTGGCTCGGATCGTGGGTCAAGTTCTCACGAAATGCGTCACGTACGACGTGGAAAAAGCAGCGTCGCGTCAAACGTGCTTGTTCTTTTGAAACCTTTTCTCGTATATTCGCCCTATTCTCTATCTCATTGGCGACCAACGACGTCTTAGTCTTCGGAAAATGTGCTTTCTCTCGCTACAACTCGCGTTTACTTAGACGTAATGGCATTGCATCGAGACGCGCAAAAATCCTGTCTCTCGGAGACGCGAGAAGGATGTCGACGCAAACGGGATTCTCCCTTTTACCCTGTGCGCTCGTTCAGCCCTATTAAACCGACTTGCAGCCATCTGAAAGCCACCCTTGGAGACAAGGGTGAAATGTCGGTAATTGTAAAGGAAGGGCCACACCTCGCCGATTTCATTGCTCTTGATGTGTATTATCAAAGCCGACGTTCTGAATAATCTCGATGGTAACGTTGAAACGACTCACCAAGGTATTCGAACGCTTACTATAGAAAATTCTCGCCAATGTATATTACGATATTCAAACTTTTATCCTCGCACAACGGGGGTCAAAAGCGAGTGTACACATTAAAGGAACGAGGATCGTATAATATTAACCTATAAGCTAAGGGTAAGCCTATACAGCTTACCTATGTTTGATAGTGATAATTTGTATCCCTACATTAATGTGCGCAAAAGCTTCTAAATAAATTTCGCGCCCTCAGGGCGTATGCACACTTTTGACTCTCGCTATATTATACAGTGGCTATAAAAGGTATTTACGCATGCTTTTATTTTGTAAAGCGTTTTGTTTTCATAAGATCGTACGTTTCATTTTTGTAACATCAAATTTTTACCCTCGCATGAAAGTACTACTAAATGGTATAAAAAGTACACTTGGTCCTAATTAAGCGATATGTAAATAAATGGAGTACCGTGAAAATGCTTTTTATAGCCACTCTGTATTGTACAAAACTTCTCGAATTTTAATTGGAATGTATAGAATCTGCATATACGTATGTAGAAGTCACAAGTTACCTACTGTCGACATATATTTAGTAAACAAATGAATATACATCGAACGATGATCTTAGCCGAATAATGGTAAATAATGGTAAATGGTAAATATTGATTTCACGAATATCACTGAAATATCAAAATATTTCACATGACACAGCTAATATATCCGCAAAAAGTTTCTACATGTATAAGTGAAATTACTCGGAGCTTTGGTCCTGACAACACATACCAGTAACAATAAAATCATTAAAATATTCTCTTCTCTATACAATCATCTGGAATATCTTTTTTGGCTCAAAAGAGTATAGTCTTTCCACCAGAATTTGTCCACGGCTATTAATTACTCTGTTGGACGAGTCGGGCCGTATCATCCGCGGATCAGCGTGTTTGTTTCTGAAGACACAAAAGCGCGCTGCAAAGGCTGGTACAAAGAAGGGAATCAGGTGGAACAGAGAGTGGCAAAGATAAATAGGCAGATACAGTGGCAAACGGTCGAGCGAACAGATAAATGTATAGGCAGTGTGTAAAGGGGCGAAGGAAGCCGAGGGTTGGAAGGAGGCGAAGGAGAAAATGGGCTGGGAAATAGGTCCGGTCGATTCCAGCTGTAATTGGAAGAATCGATTTGTTGCGATGTCGAGTGTTGTTCTAGATTCTCGCGTGTCTTCTAATGAATTTTCAACTGAAACACTGGCCTGTCCCAGATCGCGTCGTTCGTATTTCATATAGCAGGAACCTCGATGGCTATTCCTGGTCTTTGATCGGAAATAGAAAAATTCCTGCGATTTTTCCACGTGGATTCAACGACACGGCTATTCGATCTTCAATCGTTTCTCCCAATCAAGCACTTCTCATCATTTTTGCAACGGCAATTATTCTTCTCGATCTAATTAACTCCGTTACGTTCTTTGAGTCATTTTCGAGTCGTATTTCTCTATCGTTAGACAATCTCTGAAATTTCAGCCAACTATGAAAGAGTCGTTATTGGCATGCGACATTTTTCCTTTGAATTTTATATGGAAGATCCTTCTTTTATATTTGAAATCTTTTTTTTTTTTTGAGGGTTGAAACGAGATAAAAAGATGAAAGATTCGATCATTTTATGCGAGTTTAACAGTTTTTAAAACTCGACCCCTCTTTTTCTATGGACACTCGATAAAAAGACTCGTTCCGCGAACAGAGAATAGTGGCGCAATTTTCGTTTCAGCACGATATCGCATGAAATTGGGGAAATAAAAGTTGGAAACGTCGAAAGAGGCAAATATGTGGCAGCTGCGGCATTCATTCGCCGAAGGTAATCGCGTTGTCTGTTTTGCTCGTACGTTCCATCCTCGCAGACCATTCGAGGTCGTCGTTCGAGGAGACGAAATCGGAATGCGACTGGGACAATGAACCCATCCCTTGGAAAAGTCGAATAAAACGACGGCTCGTAATCTTCCTGCAGCCGGGGATAAACCCAGCCCCGTCGTAAACGAGACTGTCCACTTACCCTATCAATGAACCGACGCGTGCACAGGTAATTCGTAATAAAACCTCTTCCTCGTGTCGCGTTTAATTAAACCCTGTCTCTGCTCGTACCCAAGTCGTGCGACTCTATCTAAACCTCTAAACCTCTAAAGAAACGGCGTTCCTTTTCAAAAATTTTCCTTTTGATCTATGCAAGGAAATGGATATTTCACAATTTCTATCATGAAGCCGAAAACACTTTTTCCAAGTTCAAGTCGATTTTTGGCAGGAATGGTCTGTCCTTTTGAGAAAATAAATTTGAAAAATACGCTAGTCTATTATTCATTCGTTGCTTCTTCTTCTTCTTCTTCTTTGTCCACGTTTAAGTCTTCGAATCGTGAAATTCCTGTCGTTCCATGTTACTGAACTTTGCTCCGTAACCGCCTGGTCTGTTTCGCGACATGTCCAACTTTTATGGCGAGCCTGTGAAGACTCTTACTATGTCCGAACATGTTCCTGGCGGGAACAGTGTCTTTCCCACGAAATAAATTTGGAACTTGTTGGTGGAAAACCCAGTTTACGCGACTGTAGTTCATGTAATTGCAGTTTCTCTGTCTTAGTATTTTTTAAATTAGCAGAATCGTTCAGCAAGATTCACTTAATCAGGCATTAACTAAAATTTCTTTCTAATAAGGACGAATTCTACTGTAGCGTACCGTTCGTTCGTTCTCGACCACGTTAAAGTCTTCCAGCCAGTTTCAATACGAATACGATATTTTTGACATATACGCGCTCGTATTTTATCATGAAATTGCTGCTATATCACGTTGACTGAATTTTGCTCTGTAACTGTGTTTCGTGACAAGACGAAACGATAGGCCGGCTATCGACGTGTCAGCGTTCGTGCCATTTGCGACAAAGTGATACCAGCTAAAGAGCTAAGGCAGCACAACGGGCTGTCAGCCACAGTGGTTTCCGATCGGCTCGATAACCGATGAATAGATCGTCGCTACGTTTAAGTGCGTCGAATCGAGTCGCGTAGTTGGGAACTCGATTAGCGACGCCAGGCCACGGCCCCGGAATAATTGCTAATTAACTGCGTGCCGCGACGAGCCGCGACGAACCTCGAACTTGAACATGGTCATTGTCTCTCTCTCTCTCTCTCTCTCTATCTCTTTACGTTAGAACGGCTAGGCAGTTAGAGAATAGCCATTTGCAAGAGGAAACTTGGAGCACTTTGATCTCTCGAACAAATTCGAAGCGAATGAAACTTCTGTTGCCCACGAGAATAATTCGAAAATAAACGGAACTCTGGTCTTCGAGTCTGATCATTGCGAGTCACAGTTAGTCACAGTTAGACACGAGTACATGCTTTCGCCTCTCTCATTCTCGACTCCCATAGCTCTAACTCCTTAAATTCGCCGGCAAACATCGAAACTTTGGACAGATCTCAATAAAAAATTTGACGTCTAGTCATACAGCCAGGCGCACAATGAAACAAGGAAGAATCTTCAAACAACAATCATAAAAGAAAAAGAAATTATTGGCTGCACTGGTGAGTGTACCACAGATTACTTCATCATCCTCAGGAAAAATATTCCTTGAGGAACTTCCCCAACATTTACCTACGAGCTTATTTTATAGATTCTAATACGCTAGAACGAATGAAACGTGTTACGAGCCTAAGGACGAAATAAAATACAAGCTTGTTGCTAGTCCCAACAGATGGCAACGAACGAAGATAATTTAAAAAGAAGATCTTACATCTCGCAATTTGAAATTCATCGATCGTTCGCTATAAAACCTACCTCTGTCTGTCTGTCTGTGATCTTTCGGTAGAACGTTGGCAAGTTTTAGAATCTGGCGCAGTTAAGCAAGCAGTTGGGTAGCGAATCGAGTACAAGCGGCAGCAGGATTATTAAGCCGCTTTCCAAATATACGATTTAAAGGGAAGATGCCCTGGCTAACTTGGAACAACTACGGTCCAACTGGAACCGGTGCAATAAATACAGGATATAATCCTAACTATCTGAAATGGAGCGGGCAGCTCGGGAACCAGAGCGTGGCCGATGTTGTCCACAAGCTCTTTAACGGGACCTGGTCTCTGGCTGCGAAACAACGCAGCACCTGCCATGTACCGAATATTTGTTCTGGCAACCGTAGTACACTTGTACCCGAAACTTCGTTACATGCGCTGGATGTTGGCCGTGCAACTTTCCAACAATAAGGATGGCAGATGGGCAACCATACGCGAAGCCTGATACTTCAAAATTTGTCTTTCGTTCACAAGTTGTCGAGACCAGAAGCTTGGTCGTTTCGAATGATTTCAGCTGATTGCTTCGAATATATCGCACAATCGATTCTACGACGGAATTAGGGCCTTGAATAATTATTTCGCTGCAGATTTTTATGCGAATTTATACTTTTATCGAGGTGATTAGAAGAAACACGGGATTTAAATAGAACAGCTAATCTGCCGAATTGGATTTCATAGATTTTATAGATCGATATTGGTTTCAGAATGCATTTGTATAATTTCAGTTTATTATTCCAAGATTGTTTTAACTCGTAAGTTATTGAAAACTTCAAACGGACAAGTTTTGTTCCACGTTCTTGATTTATTTTCCATAGAACAAGCTTCTGCTGACTATCCATTTCGGCCTAGTCGAGAATCAACCAAGTTTCCGTGTACTTGACAAATTTTCAAACTCGATTTTCTCAATGACCGAGCCTCCAACACAATTTCATTCTCCCTCAGTGTTGCCTTACGTAGAAACATAGAATGAATCTTCGGTGAATCTTTTGAATCATAAAACCTGACGTCACTTGTCGCTTGCTATTCACGAAGATTCCCCATTTGAATGCTGGCAATCGATACACTTAGCGTGATTGTGTTCCAAGCTGTTTTCCATCTGCCAAATGTGATTTCATCTACGAGTGTCCGAAATGTTTGACCGTGTCTACTTGCGGTACGATGAAATTGTTTAGTATTATCGGAGGACGTGTGCTTCCCCTTTAGCGTGACGTGAAACTTTTCGATTGGAATACGAAACTCTTCCCGAAGGGACGAATCTTTTCTTGGAAACTCTCGTGTTATTGCACGCCTTCGAATGTAAAGACCATAAAAAAAAAAAAAAAAAAACAGACGGTTGGATGTTGTGGGCGGTTATTGCAGATTTCCCTGTGGGAGAGGAGGAAAATCGTTTCGAGGGATGATCGAGTGACCCGTTACGATTCAGCGGTGTTTCCTGTTTGTTTGATGTAGTTTGGCGCGCGCTAGGTCCAATACGATTTCCGTATAGGTCGGACCCCGGGAGAGAGAAAGCGGACAGTCCTTATCTTTTGACGCAGCCACCACCGGCTTTAAATCCAATTAGAGTAAACGAATCGCCGCGTGCAGTCTGCAGAGACAAGGAATTTTCGTCCCTCCCACTGCGAAAGGAATTCAAAGCGCGCCTAATTTCACCCAGTGCCCCCGTATCGCTTGGAGGTCCGATTTTTCATTCTTATTATACAGAATGTTCCTAGGTAATCGAACGAAAAATATCATACAAACGTAAAACGTCATGTACAGTCTCGTTAAGAAATTAGAATGATCGTACGAAATATTTTAGTAACATTAGCTGTTACCATGGAATTTCAATAAAAATGTTGATAAAGTATTGAATTTTGGGTACTGTAGGAAGCTTATTTTGATTTTGTTTCTTCTCGGTGAAACAATCGACTCTCTGAATCAGTTCGCTACGCACACTTGTTATTATTACCAATATTAGGTTGTCCGAAAAGTGTTTTTCCTTCTCAAACGTGTTTTTTTACAACGGTGGACCTTCATACAAACGTGAAGCCAAGTCTGTAAAAGGTCGCGATGTTTATCTCAACAGAACAAAATGGATCGTACGTAATTCGGCAAAATAATATAAAACAAAGAACGTTGTTCGTCTATTATTTTCTCATAAAACGAAAGAAACTTCTCGGACAACCTAATACTTGTTATTTTGTAATATTTGACTTTCCTTCTTAAGGCTATTCGCATATTCACAGTCACTGATAAATTGCGAAAGATATCGAAGATAAAAAGACATTGGTCTTTATAGCTATTTTTATCTTATATCTACATCCCTTCGAAACGTGCTTTTTCACGCACTTAGATACTTAACTAATCGCTACACCCACTACTCTGGTGTATCCCGTTATTTACGCCAAGTCACGGAATCATTGAAACAATTATCCTCGTCCTTGATCACTAACGGCGATAAGAAACGTCGGTGAAAACGACCGAACTATAGAAACGCGTTATCGGGAGGAGGAACGGACGTATCACGTGGGCGTAAAAGGTTAATGGGCAATCTAGATTGATGTTTCGGCACGCGTGTGTTAGCGTCATTGGAAAACAGGTAACCTTTGAACTCGAAACACGCAAAAGTGAAAAATTTCGTCCGTAAATGTCCTATCGTAAGAGCGATTTTTATTCGACTGATTAATCCTGCTGTCTAGCAGAAGGGTCGCTATATATGTGATAATTCAACTGTGATATTTACGAATATGTGTGTACACTGTACATCTGCAGATTTCTTTCAACTTTTATTAATACGATTATGATATTCGTGTCCATTTATCTTGTTAATGAAAGTTCGAAATGTTTTGTGTAATAGATATATGTGTATATCATATGTATTATTAATTATTATATATCATTATATATGTATAATTACACGCGTGTTTCTTTCTTTATGCTGTTAATGAAAATTGAAAATGTTTTATGTAATATTCATATGTAGAAGTCGCATCTGCTATATAACGTTATTGAAATGTTAAGTGGGAAATGTTAACGAATGTTAATGAAACTTCAGAACGTTTTACATAATATACGTATACGTTGTATCTGTTATATAAAACATTTTGAACTTTCACTAGCAACCTAATGAGATACGAATATCAGCATTGTATTAATAAAATTCCAAAATCGATTGGAAATGTAGATACATCTAAGTATATCTTCAATAGCAAGTGTTCGAATACTTTTGCGAGCTACTGTATATCTGGCTTCTTGGAGCGGAGCTGAATCGTCTGGACGATTTTAAACACGCTTTTGGCATGTAATTTCCTCGAGGACCATCGACCAACTTGATGGATGATTTTATCGTGTTTTTTTTCGTCGACACCCCTCGAGTCGTTTGCCAAATCAACGCGGTGCTTCCCTTTTCGTTTCGACTTCAACTCCCTTACCCCTGTCGTTTACGCGAAACACCAACGTAACACCCGTACCTCGGGTAATGGGGCGGAAAAGAATAATTTTAGGCAAATACAAACCCGCCGCGTATTTCCAAGGAAACACATGCCGTCGGCTTTAATGGCGATCCGAAGCAGGTTCGCCGTTTTGCAAGGGTTGCGAGAACGTTCTACCTTTACACGAAAATTCTGGGGAAGAAACGCGAGGAAATTGAATTTATTATCATAGAGAACGCGTTCAGAATCTTCTTTCCTCACCTTACGCGTGCGATCTTTTCCGTGTTACGTGCTTTCGAGACACGGAACGTATGGTTGTAATAATTCACGGTTGAAAGAGAATATCGTAGGGATGTCGAGTTATATGTACTCATTAGATATAAATAAATGCTATAAGTTGTATTCGATAAAGGATGGAAATAATATAACAATGTGCTTGGTTTTCTTTTTTTTTTTTCAAATTTTGCCTCTCTGCGTTTAGCTCTTCCATGATTCTTACAGAATTATCTCGATTTTGAATCCTACCGCATCTCTCTTGGCTCTCTCAGTAGTATTAGCCATACGTGGTCAGACATGTCAGCGTAAATACAGAACTAATACAGACAAATGGCTATTTTCATTTTACATTTTCTCGCGTATCGGTCTGGGGAAGAAAACGCTATTTAGCAGAAATATTTGTCTCGAAACGTATTCGTATAGCATTACATTAAAACTAGGAGGGTCAAAAAGCCATGTGAATCATTTCCGCGTGACGAATCATTCCTTGCTCGCTATCGATTCGTTATTACAAACATTGGCCTATTTCCCTATTACTTGTCCACACGAATTCTTCTCGAGTCTCGTTCCGCGATATGCAGCCACGGGTCGTCTAAAATATATCACCTGAATAACTCGCTTGACGACAGAAAAAATAAAATGCGCGAGATCAAACTTGCCCAATTTCAAGGCAGACGTCATTTGACGTTAATAGCTTTCTCCACAGGTGGAAGCGTGAAAGAGATAATTTCGGGGTCAATTTTAAAATAGAACGATATCTTTCTTCTTCGTCTTTGCCTTCCGATAAGGTGTCCTAAGACGAGCACAACAACCTATAGTTGCGGATCATTCGAGATCATTGAAGATCAATTAGGATGGAAAATACGAAGACAGATGGTCCCTTACCAGGTTAGTAGCGTGTTTGAGGAATTAACTCGGCAGAGACAAACGCCGCCGCACAAGTCGGTCCTGTTCCTCCTGTCCTACCGACTAGCTTATCGTCGTCGTTCCTTGACCTCCATAATGGCATACATCAGCTGGTTGGGAATCCGCAATCTCGGCCGCGTAGCCCGGGACACACGAGCTTTGAGTGTGAATTCCCACCGCAGAGGCAGACCCTGGTAGATTAGAAATCGATAAGCCGCACGAGGACGCGTCGAGTCCGGCTGCGAGTGGGAAACTTCGCCTCGTAAAAACCGTGGATTTTACTGGTTCTCCTTTATCGTTTCCTTTCTCTTCCACGCGGCGCGACGGGAATATCAACGGAATTGTCGACGAAACAACGTTCCGCGTTACTCTCGGGTCTGAGGCTCCCTTTTATGCGCTGTAAACAGTTACTAGCACGGTTTTAAATCGTTTTTCCTATCAGACCCTACGAGCAATCGAGGCTGCAGGTCGTATCAGTCCGGCGAAAGGCCACGAATCGACGCTCGTATTTGCCTTGTAACGTTTATTGCTGGTCCTAACCAATCCGTATTATCCATCCTTTTTCATTGACGATAATTCGTTCACGATCGTTCCTCTCCTTCGTCTGAAAGTTGATACGACGAGAAGAAAATAATTCCATGATAGAGAAAACGGTAAAATCGCTCAACGCTTTTAATGGTATTAAAAGATATATCGCGTCAGTGGATTTATTTAAGCGCCATTAAACTTGCATTTCTATCCCCCACGCGTTTTATCAAAACGATTTCGATAGTCAAGAAGGAATGGACAGTATGTTTGGGTTAATCTTTGCTACGTAAAACAGAAATATTTTCGAAGAAGGAGATTTATGGTTCTTTTTAATACACTCGCTGCTATTGATGTCTCGATACAGCCATTTAATTATTTTACTTCGTATAATTATGTTTACGATTATGTAAAGTAATTATAACTACTATTTTTTACTTGTATAAGTATTTATTATAAAATACTTAATAATGTATATGAAATTTAGAAGAGATCGGTTGATCCAATATCGAGGAATCATGAGAGAACACAGTCCAGAAAAACGCGTCCAATCTTTCACGTACGGTTTCAACCTCCAGCAATATAGCAATCTCTACGATCTTTAATCATTTTGCGGAATTCAGGTGCACAGATTTTAAGAAAATGTAACAGGAGCGATCGATTTTTCGATCGCCCTAAAGAAAAATTCCCATTTACTCGTTGATACTTGAGTTCCGATCAAAACGCGGCGCGTTTGACGTAGGGTAGATTGTTTTTTTTTTACGAAACGTACTTTTATCTTCGATCTTTAGGCGAGCAAAGCCCTATCGCTGAAAGGGGCCACGACTCAAAGAGTCTACTCTCGTATCGATCGCTGAAAAAGAATACATCGTGACCGTCTTTCGACGATTCAGCCTGCATTTGACTTGGATGCTTCGCTCAATTCTACTGTCAATTCCCGGCAACTATCCGTTTTTCGGATGGGCCGAAGTTAGCCAACTTTCAGAACCTACAGCGGCTAACGAAAGTATTCCAAGTCTCGTAAAAACTTTTTACAGAAAAAGCTTGAAATCTCACTTCTACTTGTAACGAGACACGATTATCGTGGTTTGGTTTTCGTAAATTTTCCATGAATTTTGTAAAATTGTAAATTTGAAACGGATATAGAAATGTACGCAGAAGTTATCTATTGGAATCGTACAGTTGACAAAGATGATCAAAGTATTATTTGTATGGTTATTCACTATATTAATCAATCAGAATATATAATGAAACCATCTTTAGCACTAATCGTACGTCTAAGATTACTATTAATGCTGCATACTATTTTTTCACTAAATGTATGCTCGCAACGTCTCGTTGCTTCTATATACATTTTCAGATTGGATACGCTACCTATTTTCAGACTCGCTTTTATGCGAATTCATACTTTTACGAATACCATTGAAAGACTAGAGCCTGGGGAAAGACCTGTTTCATCTACTAAATGTTGTAACGAGTACGGTACCTTGGAATTTTTGCCTGTGTTTGCATATTACGTTTCTTCCATGCATCTTTGCATAATTGAAATTGCCCACAACCGCATGGAAATCCGTAGTCTACTCGTAGTCGTCTCGTTACAATGCTACGGAAATTTCAAAAAGTTTCGTGTCCACGATGCGCTTGATACGTTCTTAAAGAGATTCTATAGCAAGCGTGCGAATACTTTCATAAGCCACCATAATCCAAACTCGGAACTCTACGTCTCAACCGATCGATGATCGATCCAATCTCTGACAATAACGCTAGAAAATTTCCATTCAATCAAACGAGAACCGTGATTGAATTCGTTCTATATGGTTTCGACTTTGGCTAGAACGAGGAGCGAATTCTTCAGAGTTTGAAAACGAACTTCCCTTTGCACTGCCTCACAGACGGAACTGCCTTTAAAAGGTGAATATAGGTGGAAGATTCTAGGTTCTGTGGGAATTTAGCGCAGAAGTCATCGGTTTTTATCGGTCATCGAGAATATCCAGCAAACTGCGCGCAGAGGATATTAAAGGAAAACAAAGGGGTTTGCGGAGCTTTTCGCTCCGTTTCCACGTCGTCGAGGGCTGGCCCCCAGGGTGAAACTATTCCAATTATTAAGAGCTATCCAGGCGCGCAAATGTCCCGGCAACTGTGATTGCCAATCTTGGCTCTCTCGGTTACCAAGCACGTGAAAAGTGCTACTCGAAACGTAGACGAAAATAGAAGGTTTGGTTTGGTCTGACAATGAGAGAAACTTTCGACCACGTCCACTCGCGGCCGGACCTGGTAGTTTTGAATCTGCACAGATATGGCGCAGTCATGTGGTTCACGAAAATATTCGAATATTTGCAGAAAGCTTTCGTAAATATATTATGTGCGTTGTACGAAACATTTTGCAATTTCATTGGCGTTATAATCAAATACCACTATCATAATGGTATTGATAAATTTTGAAACGAATCGGAAAATGTATATAGAAGCTACGATATATTTAATGCGAGTAGATATTTCGCGGAGATTATACGAATATTTAAACAGTCAGTTATATATTTCCTGTGTTAATATGCTGCAGTATACAGTCGAACTACCTGGTAACGCTTATCACATGTTTAAGATGACCATTCGTTATTCAAATTATACATAATTAATTTATTACCAAACGTATGTTGCAAATTTTATATATTGCCAGATTGGCTGCAAAACCCAGTATAATCACGACAATCGTATCTCGTTGCAGTATTAACGAAATTTCGAAATCTTGTATATAAAACACATAGCATATTCATGAAAAATTTCCATAAAAATACTCGCAACTTTAAAAAATTACTTAGATTAGCATCAGCTATGCAAATGTTGCTGTTACGTGTATCTCTTGTATATCTTTGCATCGGTTATAATAAAAAATGATTTATACAAAAGCAGCCGTTATACGTTCACTTATATTTTTCATTGTAGCGCAGATTCCAGGCTTTGCAGAATTTATCGAAAATCTATTTCCCTTCTTATCGATATCTCCCTTCTTATCGATACCAGAGGCGGGGAATTTAATCAGCGTTCAGAATCTCGTCGTAATTCACCGCGCTGCCACAATTCGCTGTTTCAATAGTCGTCCTTCTGCGCTTTAAATTCGTGAAGGCTCGCATCCTCCTTAAGAGGAACAGCCAGTCAAATATTTACCCATAGGCCGTGTGCTGTTCGTGTACTTTCACTGGCAAAAGTTACCGCTGCTAAAAAGAGGTCTAAGAGAAAGAGCCGCCCTCCGGGAGCGTCTTATTTATCTCTGCGCTCCTGTTGGCTGCAAGTCGGATACTGTTACTCTTGGCTACCGGTGCTCCAGTTTCCGGTTCACATACCGGTGTACCTTATGCCAGGACAGGTAAATTTCGTTAGCTCGAAATCCACGATTTTCCATGCTGACTGACGAACGAACAGGCATTTCGTGTTACCAGACTTTTCACGTGTTTATGCAAATTCATATTTTAACGAATACAATTGACACTGGCGATGAGTGAAATATAAAATTTGTATCGAAGTCTACACCGACGGACGATTGTTCGCAGACGCGCGTCCCGGCCAATCGGTATTTGTCTTTCTGCGGATTTTCCACGAAAAACGGATGTCGATTGTCTGCGATGCGCGTCTACAACTTTATTACCTGTCAATGTAAACGTAGCTTTAACAATTACAGCGAGTATCATATACATACAGTGATCTATAAATCACTTCATCTATTTAAATATTACATAGCTTCTTTTTTCCCTCGAAATTTTTGTTTCAGACTTGTGAAGTTTGTTTTTTTTTGGGGGGGGGGGGGAATTTTAATCGTTGCTCCGTTGTAAATTTTTGTATTATTAGTTTCTATTATGTGTACGATACACGTGTGTAATGCATGTTCCGTTAAACGAACTTTAACAAAATTAAAAAATATTCAGTAACAAAAAAGTTATACGACTTTTAAATGAAAATGTACCTTTCGAGCTACCCTGTATTTTTAAACTTTTACGTGTTTTTAAATATTCCACGCATTCTCTGCATTATACCACTTTCTCGTAATCGCGTAAACATCCATAGTCCGCATATTGCTTTACGTTTCTTTTTTTCCAACTCCACCGAAATTAGAACGCGCGGCTGTGAAATTTTCCTGCGCGTAAATTTCTGGAAGAGAAACAACGCGGGGAATGCGGAGGAAATATCGGCCAAGGGTCGAATCGTGGAACACGATGATCGATTTCCACGAAGACGACTTTCTCTTGGAGGGAAAGAATCGCGAAATTTCCTTCGCCGTTGTCGAGAAGCACTCAGCCCAATGAAACTTCGACGGTCGTCATTACCAACGAGCCCGTCGCTTCCTCACTTCCGAGACGTCACTTTCCGGTCTCGTAGATTTTCCAAGGATGGGAAACGTTCCTCTTATCGTCCTTCCACCGCGATAAAACGTGACGTTGAATTACACCGATGCATACGGTTTGGATACAGATGCTCGCTGGACGAAACTATTGTTTTGTGCGTGTTAAAGGAAACGGAGAATGTGAAACGTACACACGGCAGTGAAAAGTTTATAAAATAAGAAATATAAACAGACGTCATAATTTTGCGAAATGAACTTATTTAATAAAAGCGACGGATAAATGTAATATATAGCAATATTGTAAATAATTTCTAGTAGTTTAAAAGTTGCTAAAATTCACAGTGTATCGATTTGAAACTTTCTTTAATCCGCCACTGTACCTACACGGTAAATATTTTATCAAGTTATAGACAAAATTGTGTTTTTCGTAGAAGAAACTCTTTTATTTTTTTAAGATTTACTAACTAACGTTGGTTCGCAAGAAAGATAAAATTCCAATTTTCATCGGTTAGTTTATTGCTTGTCGCTGTTGGTACTAAGAGATGGGAAAAGATCGTGTCGTTTAATTGTTTGTTATTTTTAAAAGGTACCGGTATTGGTGAAACTATAACACTAGTTCTGTACAAGTACAGAAGGATAAAACAGCTTCTCTGTTATAAAACTTGTTATTTATAAAATACACAGAGACGGAAATGAACACGCATCTCACTCATAATTTTTCAATACGTGCTTGAAAATAATTAATTTACTATCCACTAATTACTTTTACAAATAATATTACGCATTCTCGTCGCAAATTTCCATTATACGTTTTAAATTGAAAGTAAAACGCGCTGAATTCGAAAGTTCATTTAATAGCATTTGTTTGCAGTGGCGGAGTAAAAATTTACCTGAGGGACATTTAAATTAAAAACTATATTTCAAAGTTCCGTTTTATTTTTATGACGTACCATTTCATTAGTTAGATTTCCCTGTATTTGATGTTTCTCCGTTAATAACTGGGTACATATTTTCAAGAAAATGTACTTTTCACTTTATTTCCAATTTTACGATTGAGAAAAATAAGTATAATTATATTCCGAGCGAAAATTCACCCATTTGTGTAACACTCTAATCCTATCAAAGAATCCTATCGGTTAAAGGTCAGACAAACGCTTCTGAAGCGAATATTCCATCTAACCTTTTCAAAAATTCCGCTTTTCTGTAAAACTTTGGTTAGGTGTGTGAACTGATCACGACACGCGCTGGTTCCAACAATCGAACAATTTCATTTTCACACGAGAGAAGATAATTTATTTCAAGTGATTTTATAAATATTGATATTAAACAGGAACAAAATCTTCTTATCAAAATTTGAATAACTCGTTTCAGTCTCTGTCCTTTAGGAATCATCTTAAAATTTTCCATTTGGGAGTCTACTGTACTTCGTAATTATCTGTTAAACAAAAATCTTTAGTAGTAATATTCGTTGTAAATTCTGATTACTAATTGTAATAACTCTTTTATTACTTAAACAAATATTAAATAATGCATCGCGCATTTTTCATTTATAGAATCGGGATATGGGTCTGTACAACATCGCGACAATCATCTCGTTTCCTCCACGTAAAATATGCTCATTTGCACTATTCACAAAATTATTGAAATTTAGAATTATATATAGTTTGAATTGGAGAGTTACGATAATTTACTGTACAAAATTCATTGGGTGTCTGTCGAGTGTTCGCGTAATACTTTATTCTCCATAATTCAATCAGCGAGCGGGCGTCAACCTGGAGAGCGTCACCAGGCGCTGCATCACTCAATTTGAATTTTATGCAGAGTCGCCTGATAAAATTGGGAAATAATGCCGATCGGTCGTTCGACGCGCGTAATTTATGTGCCGAGAATGTCGAGCGGCAATTAACCAGTCGTTAGCTGCCCCCTCCTGTTTTATTCGCCATCGTTCGATAATACGCTCGACCAAATATTTTCACGACTGTTCCGTTCTAATTCGTAGAGAATAATCGCGAGTACACTAAGCAACCTAAGCAAACATTGTCGATTGACGGTTTGTATAATACTGTAGTTAATTACGTAGGGTGCAATTTGATACGCACGGAAGACAGAACACTTGATCGGTAGATCGTATTTGTTCGTGAGTTTCTCTTTTTGTGATAGTTTAGATTGTTAACGATCGAAGAATGGTCACACGTTTCCTTGGAACATCATAACGATGAAACTGAAATATTATTCTAGCGTTAATTAGCGGCGTTGAGAAGATCAATTATTTTTGCTGTAACAGTACAAAGTAGTTCGTTTGTTTTACATTTCGTTATTGAATGGGAAATAACGTATTAATATTACTTCTTTGAGTATCCTTATTAAAAGGTATGAAAATAAAAATGTTGTACGTTTCTCCTTAAATCGCAAAAACAGTGTTCGCAGCACAAGCTAGCATAGGAGATAGTGGAAAAGTAAGAGGATAATCCTTAAATTTAAAAATAAGAGATGATCCATCCAATAAAAAACAGAGCATAATCTCCAAACTGAAAAATAATATTTCAATAAAAAACGCAACGTTTTGAGGAAACATAACAAAATTTTACCTTGAGATTTCCACGGAAATCCATCCAATAAAAAGCGAAACATAATCTTCGAACGAGATACCAATCTCCAAAAAAAAAAAAGAACACAATCTTTCAAACAGAAACCAACATGTTCCATAAGAAAATTAGGAAATACGAAGAAAGTTTACCTCGAGGTCTTCTACGCGAATTGAATGAAAATTAAGTACGAAATTATGCAACTTGCATTATGCATTAACGAACATTTACAAATCAGATATACTTGGCGAAGATCCGTTTACTTTTCGAATAATTGCAACGTCCCGTTCAATAAATGCCTCTTCCATTCCGCTTCTTTAAGCCACATTAACCCATTGGAATTACAATTTGGATCTTTCTCGATCGAACTTAATCTCCGACGAAGGAAAAACGTCTGACGGTAAGAATACTCTAAATAGGTTAACAGGAAGCTCGTCGGTCTTGGCGTTAGCCGATTCCGAGCGATCGCGCTAGGAGGATTAGAAAGTTTCGTGTAGCCAAGCCTGTTACATTCGCGAACGAATTCGGACCCGTTGATCCTATTACTGGACTGCGCAACCTTGCAAATATAATACATCATCGGCCTGATCCTTTCGCCAGATCCTTCACAAACTTTTTACGTATACGCACGCGCCATGGTACAGTTGTAGACTCTGGCCGAGCAATTTGCATCTGGTGGCATCGCAGTTCCATCAAGCTAAAAGCGTAAAGAGATCGTCGTCGGATGGCCCACATAACCGTATCGGTGAAATAATCACCGTTTTGAGTACTACGTGCTGCATTTATTTGTCGAATAAAGCGCGTTCGATTCGCCCGCCAACCGGCTACTATTGACGCGGTTCGCAAACACTCGCGCTTTTATTCGGGTTAGATAGTGGCTGCGAGGATCGCGAGGTAATTAAAACGCACGCCCGATAAAGGCCATTAATTTCCTCGGTTCGAAATTTTCGACCATTTCAACCACTCTGAACGAAATGCTTTTGTACGGTTGTAAACGCGAGCGAAGTATTGAGTGAAAGGGAAGGGACGAGTGATTCGTTCGGATCGTGCTGATCAGTAAAATCACTAAAGGTTAAATGTAGCAGGCTCGTGTTTTAGAGACAGGGGCAAGATAGATGTGTGTTTCTCGTGGGCGAGCTGCCTCTAACAGATCCGAGATTGTAGCTTTCTATCGCCCTAGCTGCGAAAGACTCTGAAGCGAATGAAACGAAAATGTTTAGGGCAGATATAGGGCGGAGATGATCAGACAGCAGTCGTACAGGGAAGAATTCTGGACAATCTGTCCAAAAATTCGTCCAACATCGTTTGAGGTTTCCTGGAGAGAGTCGCACACAGAAGGGAAATAAAAATAAATCCGACGTTTCGTCAGTATTGCAGTTAGCCTCATCAAGGTGTCGCACTTATACTGCTGTATCTTTGAAAAGATACTCTTTTTCTCACTTTGGGACGAAGCAGTGTTTAACGTATCTGTCGAGGTTATTAGATGTATAATGAGAGAGACGCGTGGATAAATTATAAGGTAGAAAAATATATTTGAAATACGGAAGTGAAAAGTACAAAAAATTGAAAGAATAATATGAGCTGGTCCAGATCCGCACGCTAGCAGTGTTACTCTATAACTGAAAAACCCCGAAGCCAACGTCGCCTGTCGACTGTTTACGGTCTGCCTTCGTCGCAGTCTTTTGTCTATACGCTGTCGATGGCTTCGGTGCTTTAGAAAGCTAAAAAGACCAGATGTAGAGTTTTCTTAAAAGCGGCGACCTTCAACAGTATCAGTGTTTTAAGCATAACAGTGCGAGTAGCTTAAAAAATCCGGTGTAGGGGGAGCATAAGGATACAAGAGGTCGTGTCGAATGTCGTATTTATCGGGACTGATTAATTATGATTATCGTGACGACCGGTTG
The DNA here is from genome assembly GCF_014825855.1 of Bombus pyrosoma. Taxonomy (NCBI): domain Eukaryota; kingdom Metazoa; phylum Arthropoda; class Insecta; order Hymenoptera; family Apidae; genus Bombus; species Bombus pyrosoma. The sequence goes on from NC_057784.1 coordinate 3,659,055, forward strand.
CGGAAAAGCCTCGGCATCGGTGGACCTTTAGCGATAAGCATGAAGAATGTTCGTACCCTTTCATCGCCGATACGCACAGACTTGTGGATATCTTGCTAGAAATTTCCGGCTAGTCTTAATGACTTGGTAACGAGGGGATCGCAGTATGTCGCCTTACGATTCGGGTCAATTCGTGCCCAGGGCAATATTAAACTGTGGCCGCTTAATTGAAAGGGGTCGTTCTTCGGCTGATATTAATACCACCGGCTTGGCAAAACTTTATACCGTAATCGTAAGTGATGATAACGCCGCTTTTAACGAGCCTTGTTACCACGGAAAATTCGACCAAGACTCGTGCCAAAACGTATAACACGATGTAACTGTACACCATGCTCATTTCCATAATTAATTCAAAAGAACCACCAGCCATTTGCCAATTAATTCCTCCACTTTATCGAAGTGTCTACTGTGAAACTGAAATTCGAAATAACTGTCGAATCTCACGCGCTTGCCAGTGTGCCCTCGTCCTATTTTCCATCGTCTTCGAAATTCTATTATGGTGTTTCGTTTAACCAATGGCCGAATTGTGAAACAACACTAACTCCATCTAAATTTCGAAAATCGTTTTACGATAGAACTCCGTTTATCTAGCGTCGGAGAACTTGTCAATTTTTCTCGCTAGCTATTCGTTCTCCCTCGCATAATATAAACAAAAATTCGGACTAGCGAGTTGAACCAACAAACGTTCAGTTAATTGGGCATCGACTAAAATTCCGTTCCGATGAATGAAATATCACGATTTGCAGTATACAGTCATGATTGAAAATGCTGGCGAGATTTTGAATTTATAGCCAAAGTTTGTCGAGGAATTGAATCTGCTCTACAGAAAATATTGCTATGATAAGCATCATCCAGCTGGACGAAATACCGTAAAATATCGTAAACGCTGAATCCTACAGCGATTTCCGAGATTTGCTTTGGCCACTGTGGCGATTCAACGACAAACCGCCGGAGTTACGTAAGTCCGGCGACTGTTTCGCGACCCAACAGCCGTTAAAGCATCGCCCAACCTCGACTCGTTTCTCTTGTATCAAACAGCCGGTCTCGCCTTTCCGAGATGACTGCGTCATCGAGAGAGACGAGGATCCCTTTGGGACAGGATGAAAGACGAGACAGAAAGACGAGCTCCTGCTTGTTAAAGTTCAATTAGCCTGCGTCGAACGTAGCGAGAGAAGACTCGTGTCGTAGCTGATAACGAAGAGGATCCAGGGAATCAGAGATTCTTCTCTTGCAGCGGAGGAGAGAAGACGCCCGCGGAGGATTAATCGTTCTCCCGTGGGAATGTAACGAGCGGAAGAAGAGTCGAAAAAAATTGCCGACGAGGATGATGAGGACTTTAGAGAATTAAAGTTCCGTTCGCAGCGGGAATCCCCGTGTTCCCTCGAATAGTGGCGATTAAAAACGCGGGGCTGAGCGCAGGAAGGGCGAGAGGGAAACTAGAGGAGGTGAGGGCCGGGGGATAATGCCGGCGGATGAGACTGTGCTCGCGATTCTATCCCCTGCAAAGATGTCGAAAACGTGGAGAACCGGTAAAATGAATTGCGCCAGCGTACTTGGGGCCAGGCTAGTCTCTCGTGAAAAACTGGAGCAGAGAGGGAAATTCTGGCTGGTAAGAAGCGAGCGCAACGCTGCCTGTCCACGGCGATCGAATAATAAATTTTAGAAAAGAGAGAAGAGTGGTACGAAGTGAAAACGTTTGTACGTCGTCGAGCTCTATCCAGACATAATTCGTGCCTTGAAAGAGAAAGGTTTCGCGCTAACAATGAACCGTGAGCTCCAGCCGGACGTAACTAGCCGTTTTCCTTCTCTTCCCACAGAGAATTTTCCAAGTCCACTGGACTCTCGTTGGAGGCAGAGAATTATCATTCTCAACGGAGCTTTAATCTGCCGCGACGAGTCAGCTAACCCCTGTTTATGAATTACCTGCGGGATTTCTTTCGCGAACCGACGAAACTCTTTGCCGCAGCGTGGCACTGGGGGAAGGGGGTGGCACACGTGCCGCGAATTCAGAGTAACTCGGTGCAGAAACCTTGCTGAAGAAATACACCATCGATCATGAGTGTGTTTGGTTATCTTGGTCGATTCGTATCTTTCCTGGCGATTTTCGAAATATTATTGACGAATTGCGGATCTTTACGTAACTTGATAATTTTAGTAGACGCGAATGAAGCCTAAATAGAAATTTGTTTCGTCTACTAAAAATATTGTAATTCGTTGCAATATCTCTTTGCTCTGGACAGTTCGTATATTTTTGCGTATTACGTGCATTTTTGTAGATTTTTGGCATCTTATTTTTCTCCAACATACACAAATATCTAGTCTAATAATTCAGTTCATCCACGCTGTGACAAAAATGACACTAGAGACAAAATACGCCTGTTTTATATTTATAGAAAAATTCAACAGATCCAAATATTTTTATTCAAAAGGTAAAGGAAGATCGAAGTAACAATATTCTCAATAAGAATGCATAGATAGATAAATGACTGTTCGTTCAAGAGTTCGAATCTCCCATTCGAGATGATCTTCGCGTCCGACAACCTCCGCGGGTTCTCTCCGACGTTTCATTAAACCTTCGGTTAATTAGCGAACCGAGGCGATTTGCGAGTAAGTCGAACCGCGAAAATAATTTATCGTTACCTCGGTAGTTATCCCTATTAAGCGGCAGAGATTTAGTTGTCAGACAGCGCAGCAAGAGAAAAAGGGAGGAAGGGAGAGAGAGAGAGAGCAACGTGCACGTAGCTTCTTGGCCTGTTCCACGGTGAATAACGACGCCTCTGTTATATCTTCCATCTACCCCCTCCACTTTTACGGTCCAATTTCAAGCTCCACCTTTAATGAAGACTAAGACTCTTCGGTTTTCTTCTACGCTTCGGAACCTCGCCAATCGACTTCCAGCCTTTCTCCGCCGACTTTTGAAAGCTTTGGAGAACAGAGAATGCGAGACAGAGAGAGGCGGAAAAAAGACCGCCGGAACTTTCTAAATGGCCGCCCTGGTAACGAGGCCAATTATCCATTAGAAGTTGATGCTGATTTCAGTAATTCCTTCGTTACGCTAAATCACTGTTTGCCGCCACCACGGTTAAATAATTCTCGAACAGCTCTCATGAAGGGAAAGGGAGCGCTGTTGATTGAATAACTTTTGCATCGTGCTGGTCTGATTGATTTTCTTATATATTTCACTAACGTTCATGCGCTACAGTAGAACCTCGTTCATCCGAATAGGCCGGGAGACAAGCCAGTTTGAGTAGCCGAGCGAAAGAGATTCACTAGATAACGAACTGTCCTCTTCAGCTCTTATTAGCTCCAATATTAAGCCGCGTCTTCGCCGAAGCAACAACTTTTTATTGCCTGTTATTGCTGCACCTTCCAAACACTATCCAACAAATATCAGCTTGCAGATACCTGCACTGAAGTATCGTGATCAGAGGAATATTTGGGTTTCCTCTCGATTTTCAAACGAACAGGCAACAATCAGCGACAAAAGATGCTCGTTTTTAGGATTTAGGCGTTAGGATTTCAATTCTTCCTTCTTTCCACGCAGGAACAAAAGCAAACGATTCAATGTATCGATATACCTGATTATAATAGTGAGCGTTTATAATAATACGTATTGCAATAAATATTACGTTCGATCGTAGCTTGCACTGTACAAATATGTCCAAGTGTCAGGATACTTCTTCCTAGCATCGGTAATACGATTGTAGTTTCCAGTTTATTAGCAAGCGCCACGGTAGCGCCATTCGAAGGGTCCTGGATCTTCCCAACAATTCGGAACCTGAACACAGTCTCCTCGTTTGCTACTCGGCGGGATACAGAGTCGAAGAAGTATCTTCGTGGTTTCCTCGACATAGGGCGCTTGAACGCGCGATAAAATTCTAGGAGATCGTGCCGGAACGCGCCCGTTCCCGGCTACGATACGACGACCCACTCTGTTTACTCACTGCAGGAGCGCGGAAACGCTTCGTTTCCCCGCGCGTCGTCTTGTCTCTTCCGACTGCAGAGCCGTTCCGTCGCGTTCCCTTTCACCGCGGCAAGTGGAATTCCGTCGCGGAATCGCTCCTTAGACAACTTTCCCTTCTCCTATCGGCACATCCCTCCGCTCCCTCCACCTGTGACGAATTCATTTCGCGCAATGCGTTCGCTCGCACTCAGCCCGATGAGCCTTTGCGATTCGTCACGCGCGATACGCCAATTCCTTCGCTAAGGGGTGAACTCTCCGGGCAGAGTCCCGGTAATTCTTCCAACAGACTCGGCCATCTATCGATATTTGTCCCTTTGGAAGCCTATAGCTACGGGCAAGGGTGGTATTTACGAGAGGAAGACGCGAATGTTCGTCTGACAAATGCGAGGATGAAATGTAACGTATGAAATTTTTATTCGTGTAGGGTCCAGCCGGTTGGAATATTAACCTGCGACGAAAGGCTTTAGAATATTAAGTCGGAACAGTCTATGAAGGCTGGTTCGATTCTTTCCCTTTTCATTTACGGGGCAGTATTTCCGCTGCTTGTCTCACCTTCGTCATCGGACATCCTCGGTTCGTAGGGCTCGAATATAACCATCGATCCTTTTAAACGGATTGCCTCGGCTGACACCAAATGTTTTCAGTGTCAAAGGGGGCGTTCGATTTTCGGGCGTCGTTTTTACGCGACTTACGGAATGAAAAATTGCCACGTGGTTATTAGATTGCTGATATTTATGCAAATTTATTCTTTTGCCGATGTAACTGAAAGATACGAACCCAAAGCAGAGATTTATTTCGCCTGTTACGTTCTAACGAGTGTTTCACTTTGAATGCTTTCTATACTTTTGCATATTATCTGTAGTCGCTTAAGTATACGGTATGGTACTTATTAAAGTACGTACTTCTAAGTTAAATGTATATAGAGTATCGACTTAAACGTAGAACTGAAACTAAAAGTCATGAAGTTACGAAAAACATGACGTAACGTTGCAGGAGACCAAAATAAGATGCACAGCGAACGTGTTGAGAGACAAACGAATTTTCCTATCTACGAATAAAGTACGTGAGGATACAACGTTACTTTATGAACATACAACGCGGTAAGAACTGGTATCGTTGAATTCTATTGGACAAGTACTTCAAGTACACAAGTGAAGTCTACTGGAAACGAAAACCACATCCATAAGGAACTTCATAAACGACAAACGAATCTTCCTATCTACCGTGTTATCTGCACGAATAAAACGAACGGAGATTTCTTCTTATCGCATTTACATATATAAAGGCAGTACTTAAAAATCACCACTGTATACTTAAAACTCAGCAGCACATTCTCTGCCCGGGATTGAAACGACTTTGTTGTACTCGTCGTTTTACGATTATGATACAGGGATTTGCATACATGGGACACGATCTACGGGTATGCGGTGCAACTATTATGCTAATGTTTCATCGGAGGAAAACCGCGACCGAGTTTCAATTTCCTCGGTACATTAGCGAGACGACGTTCTCGATGACTTCTGCAATTTGCGGATCGCTGCAAGGTAACTCGGCTGTCTGGGAAATTTCGCTGGCAAAGTAAATATCCCGTCGTTATGAGAGGCTAAGGATTAAGAGAGAATCAGGCAACCGCGAAAACAGCACGGTCCTAAAGTGAAAACCGAAACGAAGGAAATATATAACTCGTTTAACTGCATCGCCTAAGCGTGTCATTCGTGGGAAATTCGCTAATGCGAACAGGGTATTAATAGTCCATTTGTTTAACTGGACGCGCACGCCGTAGGTTAATTGTAATTCCGTGGCGTAATTGTAATTTCCTATCCGCCAGTAGCGTAAGCCCTGATTACATAATTACACCGTTCTCTCTGATAATAGACCGTGGGTGCTGAAACACGTGCGAGTTTCTTGCCCGAACGATCTTCATGAAATGCTAATTATAATAAATTCCCTGGGTAATTAAAGAAATCGACCCAACCCCCGTTAATTTTATCCTTCTGTCGAGCCTTTAATCCTTCGGGCGCTCGCAAAACTCCCCATCATTCTTTTTCTAATCTTAAACTTTCACGATGATCAGCTGACATATACGTATATTTATGGTTCTTGGAAACTCGATGGTTCCCAAAGCAAGCCATATTGCTAGCCCATTAGGGAGCAAGTGAGAGTTTATCGCGACGTTATAAATACTTTGATACTTTAAAGTAATAACGGAGAAGATATTAAGGAAATCTTCGGAATTCCCTTTTATAACCACGGTGTTAAGAAACAGAGATCCACAACGTAAACTGGATGGAAAAGATTGCAAATGTAACGTTGCAACGTTTTCGAATGCGACGCAACATTGACTCTTAATGAGTTAATTGGACAAAGACTTTTAATAAATTGGTTGAAACGCAATTAAATTCGTTCGTCATTCGCGTGGAGATCTTCGTCGTGAGTTTTGGCTTATTCCAAATGGCGCGACCGCGTCGCGCAAGCAAGTCGACCTCAGTTTCAGGATTTTACGATCGGAAGGCCGATCGAATTTATCAGCATAACCGAAGGCCACCTTATATGGACGCCATCTGCTTCGGCTGTAAAGCTTCCGCCACTATGCACTCTCGTTGCAACGTGTAGGTTACGAAAGCTGCGAGGAAAATTAATATAGCGGCCACCCCTTTGCGCCTGGATCGCTAATTGCTCGTTCGATAAATACGAGCCTCTTACGCGTAAGAGGGAAAACACTTTTCCAGGTGGATCGTTAATAACGCGCGATTAAATTCCCGGGAAATCGTATCTTAAACGCGTTTATCCTTTGGACGGCCTTTTTTCGAATAATTTATTAGTTTCATTATTCGAGATTTATAAGAAACGGTTTCAGAAGTCCGAAATTTATAGAACGGCAGTGCTATTTGTGTTTCTTATTTATTCTTTCACTTTAAACGATTTCCCCATTAAAATAACAGCTTTACAAATGTATACATACAAAACTTATACATATAAAATTAAATATGAAATATCATACGAATATTCTGATTGTTCACAATGGCAAGTAATGAAATTTTAATTTTTATTACGATGGTTTTCAACATTCAATATACATTCTCATTGAGAAGCTTGCAGTATCCTTTGCTTTTCAACGAAACAAATTTTTCATTCATTTTTCAGATAATGATATTGTAATTATAAATGTCACTTTTAAACATAACCACTCGCAGTCCCAAAATAATATAAAATTTTTATTTAGTTATGGAAGTCAGTATTTCTTGTCGATTTAATTTATAGCAAATTTCTTCTTCTTTAACGCGATCGGTAATTAACAAAGTGACACCATTTCATGCGCGATATTGGTGAAATTCAACAAATTCCAACCTCAGAAGAAACAATATTTCATTCATACTTGTCCATCTAATATTAATCCTTAGGCTGTAAACGTTTTTTACGATACCCTCAAACTGTAAACGTGGTTCTCTCATGTCCGATGCATTTTTCAGCAGGTAATACTTGTTAAAAAAGCCCGCCAACGTTCATACGAAATCTTCGAACGTTCCAAATCAAGGTTATCATGAAACTTTTGCCAAATAATAACTTTTTATTTATTTTTCTGTTTTTACAGCCCGACCATGAAATATCTACCTTTAAATTCGACGGTTTAAATTGCCAGACACCTGGTGAATCGTCAATCGCGATCACACGTGACCCATTAAATTTCCAGCAGAATCACGAGACGCTCCTCGGACATTTTTTTCATCCGTCGAGGATTAAAATTTTTTATTACTCAGCTAGGATGCTTTCGCCACAATCGCACCAGAGCTGGTCGCCTCGGCGAGATTAATCGAAGATACGAGCCATAAAGCCGAACGAGCGACTAGGCAAGAAAACCGCTCACGGAATTCTAACCGTTCTTCAGTTTCCCACCCGAAGAACCAAATTCCTCTATTTGCGTTCCTCCTTTCCACCCCTGTGAAAAGTATTCGCGAAGTCGCGTCATTTAGCCTCACGACGCGGCTCATTTATTACGATCGTCGGTGACCTGAAATAGGTCGCTGTTGGAAACTTTCGAATTTACGCCCACTTTCGAAAATATTATTTACGTCGGTTCCCGACACCCAGGTTATCGTGTTTCCTACGGCGTGTCGACTGGAAATTCCGGCTCGCGCCACCAGAAACAAAAATTCCGCAGTTCTAACGACGTTAAGAAGTTTGCGATGATCCCGTAAGACGTAAAGACACTTACTGTCTCGCTCTACGCTCGACAACGTGACGCTGTTATTCAATGATTAGCGTCGAGTACCGTTAAACAACTAGTTGTAACCATCGCAATCGTTTCCTTTCAGTTGGCCTTTGGTTTAGTCGTAAATGATCGTTTTAAAAGAAAGGGAAATTTTATCTCTCGATGGAACCTCGCGTTGTTTAAAATTATAAAATAATTCGATGCGTTGGTATATTTTTGGTTTTACCTTAAAGAACTGAATGTGTGTAATGAATCGTGATGTATATAATGAAGTTTATTTTCATTAAATACAATTATATTCCATTACACTTTTTATCCGTATTTTTGTCTGTATATTATCATTATTATTATACGTAACGTAATCCAAGTACCCATATACTGCGGTAAAATCGTTCACGTCATGAACAGTTCACTCTTTCGTATAATTACTATCTACATATTTCTCGTAGCAAATAAAATTGTGGAAAGGATATTGAAACGTAATTTCCACAATTTTTTACTTGTTCAAACTTCGACGAATACAACGAGCATTCCTTTTCATAAAACCAGGGTACGAGTTTCGTTCAGCTTACTTTATTAACTTTATCAGATTAGCGACGACGCGCGTATAATTTGTTGTACATTGTCAAACTAAAAAAGATGCTTATATTAATTAAAAACATCGTGATTGGTGTAATAGTAGTTGACATAAGTTAAACATTCTACCTGCGTTGCTCTTGTTTATTCTGTCACAAGGATTAGTCTTTCCACGAACATAGTCAAAGCGAAATTCTACAGCGAAGACGTAGACGAGCCTTCGATTGCCAATAATCGATCGTTAGCGTGGCGAAGATTTTCGATCGGCTTTGGCCGATAGAAAGGTCGGCCTGTTAACCACAATGATAAAGGAAGAGAAGACGAAGCTTTGCGGTTGGCTCGCGTTGAATATTTTAACGTCTCGTTCGCTTATTCGCGGAGCCTGCTAAAGGCCTGTTTCCATCTGCTTGTCGGAAGTTGGTCGCAGCAGTGACTGTCAACTTTTCTGACAGCTTCATGCACGAATTTCACGTTGTCCGTGACACGCGAGTGCTCGAAAACGCGAATAAAAGTCTACTTTTTCGTCCGATCCGATCGACGAGATAGTTAAACGACGAATGAATCAAAAATTTATTCCGCAAGTAGTAGAACTCGATGATACGTCAGGCTCTCGGTGGTACTACGATTCAGACGTTGTCTGTGCAATCTATAAAAAAACGATTTCAAGTATTAGAACGTGCTAATAAGTTTGTTGCTATTTTCAGGTGGCCTACAACATTGTATTTTGGAAAGTAAAGTTACTTTCATCGGAATATTATCTGTTTGACGTCCAATTACTTATTCGATCGTTTCTACCCCAAACCGATCTCAAATACTAGCACGTTCCGTAAGTTCATATCTATTATACGATATTTTACGACGAATGTAAGTCTCTTTTTCTAATAAAATATTGTCAGTTTGAATACTACTTTAATCCTTTCGTAAACAGTAAGCAATGTAACATATAAGGAATATTTCTTGTACTAGAGATCTTCAAAATTCGAGGACTGTTACCTGAACCGTAAAAGCAATTGCTTGTTACTAGTGATTTTCTACTTTGAGATTTCTGCTCCAAACTGATTTCAAGTACCAAGACCTGCACGCCGATCTTCAGATGTTTCGTAACAACTGCAAGTTCATTTTCAATAAAATATTGCTGGTCTAACAACTCTTTCGATCCTTTCGTTGATAGTTGGTATTCTGTAAATAGAATATATTTGTTACCGGAGACTATTCTATCCAACGTTCAAAGACTATTACTTGAACCGCGGAAACGGGCAAATTTTCTCCTGCTCGTTATTATTAATTTCCTACTTTGATATTTCTATTTCGAACCGATTCTCAACAAATATAGACGTTATAAGAATAACCCAATACGAGTCAGTACGAACTTATCGAAGAGTAGCCAATAATAGTCGCATGGATTATTCAGAGTAGATCGACGACTCGATCGAATCGGTTGGGGATCCCTGACTCGGAGCAAAACTACAGTCGTGCCAGTTAAACAGAGGCGTGCAGCCAAGCGTAGAGGGATGAAGGGGGATGCCGTGACTTGGACTAGCACTGAGTATCGATCTCCTCTATTATTAGTTCGTCGTCGACCCCCGTTAGAATCGTCAGAAACACCGCTCATAACTCTTTTCAGACTTCGTTATCGGTCGTTTCATAGCGGATAACGCGTTTGACGTGACTGTTGGCAATAGCCTGTCACCTATAGCTTCTGGGTTTCTTGTCTTCCGCGATTTCGCGTCCACCGGCTGCTTAGAAAGACGAAGACGACGCGATCACAAGGGGTTCGCGTGCTCAGGGCCACTGACTGCCTCCTGGATTACGTAAACAAACGCGACAACTCGATGTATCTAAGCTCGTTTGCAATCTTTTTTAGAGGCCATTCTTTAGAAATTGATAAAGTAGCCACCACTTTACAGATATCACTGTTTTTAGGCTAATTCGTAGAGAAACGGCAACCGTTTGTGTTAATAGAATCTTTATTAGATTAGATCTGTAACAGAGTGGCTATAAAATGTATTTATTATAACATTCGCATACCGATTTATTACACCCAAGTATATTAAATTCTGCACATTTTAATTTCGTTAAATTTAGCGTACGAAAGACAAGGAAGACACAAAGATATCACGCTCTTCGTTTTTTCTTCTTTCTAGTGTGCAAAGTTTTGTAAAATTACGATTGAAGTATCCTTTAAACCAAGCATTTTTCGATCCAACCACCTTCAGTACCTTTTCGTAGAGAGCCGAAAAATGCATCGTATGGTTGATAAAAAATTCTGAAGTTCCATTTAGAAAAGGAGTGCGATGCATGGAGGAGTCGTAAAATGCGTCGTATGGTTAATAAAAAATTCTGAAGTTTCATTTAAAAATGGAGCGCAATAGCAGTTTCCCGGTGTATCGTTGCACACTTAAAGAAAAGAAGAAAAAAGAAAAAGTGAGTACCCGGAATCTTATCATGCCATTCAATTTCTCTATCTCTTCAGCGAAATCGGAGCTACGGCGTGGCCCAGTTGCCTGGTTCGCTCTGTATATTTTGTAAATTGTATTTTTAAGAAGTTGTGCAATTTTTGCACCCCCTCTATCGCGCAGCTCCAACAACTTTCGCCCTAAAACTTTCCTGAAATAACAATAGAAATGGTCTCCAGCGATACGAAGCTGGTTCGTTTATTTTAAGCAAACGTGCAGAGTATTTCTGTGATCGTGCTTCCCTCTCGTCAGCGAACTATGTTTCCCCAAATATCGCCAATAATTGGATTCCGCGACGCATTCTTTATTCGATGCGGCGACGTCGCGTCGCGAAGAAAAATATTTGGCGCGGTTACGTCCAAGCGGAAAAGAGAACGCGCAACTCCGCTAGGCAGAGGCCGGCTATTTAGCTGTAAATATAAGCTTGCCAGGGACTGGTGCGCTACTGGAAGCTTCATATAACCCTCTTGGAAACCGCAAGCGGTTCTGTCGAAAGGAACAAAGGGGAGGTGGGCGAACAATGCGGCTCTATAATACAGAGCAGTTCGAAGCGGTATTGATCGAGTCATAGCTACGTGTTTTCTTCTTTCTAAAGAATCATTCTTCGATGCATTTCGTGGTTAACGTGCTCCTGCTGCCGTTATCACGTCGATGGACCTCATTAATTCCAACATCGTACTTGTACCCTATTACACGAATGTCGAGCTTTATCAGGGTAGCCGGCGAATTTCATAGTTCACGAAGCAATCCGACGTGTACCGTGGTAGTTGTGTATACGGAATATTAAGAACTACTGCTAATAATTGGATTCGTAGTCGTGACGCAAGTGCGCGCCATTCTTCACGATAATTTCAATTCTCCGTTTCAATCTGACGTAGACCCCTGCACTTTAAAACGAAACAAATCCGATCTGAATATATACAATTGCATCTATGGAACGTGGATTTTTCGACATTATAATGAAGTAACTGTGGATTTCTATGCGTTATACGAGAGATTTAAGGACGTAAGTAATTTAACGCGCGAAAATAAGCAGAATGCAGAAACATTTGAAGCATAGTATTTGTTGTAATATTCAGTAGCTGAAACAGATTTCATTTCTCAGCTTTCATTTCTTTAACTACACGATGCCAGTAAAGATATGAATTTGCATAAATATCCACGGACTAACAAGAACAACAAATTTTTCATCGTTACCGCGTTCTCATACGGGGACGAAAAACGTGTCTTATGGATTTTTGAACTCTTACGTCTGAAACTTGACATTTTACTTACAATTCAATCAATAACGGTCTTCGTAACAACGTTAAAGAAACTAAAGCGGTATCGACCGAATCGCACGTGCTTCCGTGTTCGGCTTAGCCTCGTCGGAACGCTGAATCAGTGCATTCTGGTGCATCGTAGGCGATACGAGTGCATCGCAGCCTCGTGGGAACCAGCAAAGTATACGACGAATCGATAATACCGCTTTTATGCACTAACTCTTGTGGTCGCCTTCTTCAGAAGATAATATCGCTGGTTGCAAATATTCGTTGCTATACATTGCTCTCTCACCCGTTCGAATACGTTGAAATGGACGAAAGAATCGGCGAGGAAACTTCTCGTAACTCGCGATAACGTTTATTCCTGTGAAGCGTGCTGAAATTTCGAAGGCCAGGCATTTTTTTCATAACGAAGGCAAATATTTTCGCGGAATATTTTCTATCGAGCCGGTGGAACGCGACGGTGGATGGCTCGCTTTGATGCAAATTTCACGTCGCTTCGTTGGCTTCGCCGGTTAATGGAGAAGCTTTGTAAAAAATCAGGGCCGAGAACGCAATCAGGGACGCTTTTGAATTCAGCGATCCGGTGCAGCCGGCGCCGCGGCGTAGATGTGTCGCGCGAGACGTTTCAGAGACGAGACGTCGCGACGCCGACACAGACATTACGGAAAATGCGACCCGCGATGGATGCGTCGAACGACCTCGAACTTTAAATAACGAGCAACGGGGAAAAACCCAAGAATTGTTTCACTTTCGGGGAGGACGTCAAGATGCTTGGAAACGAGACGATGCACTGTGTTTGAGAACGAGTCTGATTAAGGAAATATAGTGATTTTCATGAATTTCGATCACCTGATTCCTATTTCTTTTTTGTATTTCTGTATCCTCAAGATTCTTAATTAGAATGTTATTCATCTAGAAAATTTATTCATTCATTTGTCCACGAACATATAATACGCTAAATAATAGACAATTTTCTGCATGCATTGTTTATAAGGTAGAAATATTTCTCATTCTATATCGTATGTGTTATAGTGTGATTAATTTTAATTAATTGTACTTAGGGGTATAAAGTAATTAGACGTTCGTATCTGGTATCTTTCGATGTCCTTGATTCTAATTAAGGATCTTCGAAGGTTTGTAAATTCAAGCAAAAGCAGAAAATGGATTATACGAATATGAGAATTCTCATGACTTTCTCCCAATCCGTATTTTTCAAACACCGCGACGCTATTTTATTTTCACGGAGGTGACGGTACTCCTCCGCAGCGACCCGTAATTCGCCGAGTTGCTCGTCGCGATTTTCATTTCGTAGCGCGCGCCTATGTGGACTTGGTTGCTCTTAGCCGCGGAACCGGAAGTGCATTCTCCAGCTGTTGAGAGCAAGTTTTACCCACAGCGGGAATTTTTGTTAATGCACGCAGAGTCACGACACACGCCACGTCGAACAGGCGAGTGTCGAGTGAAAATCGCGGTGGGCTCGAAATTATACTCGCAGGATGTGGAAATCAACTTAGGGAAATTTTTCATTAAGCGAGCCCATAGTCTTTGAACGTTCGCTGATGCTAACGACTCTACGATGCATGTTCATCTTTAAAAAATTGATCTGTCAAATTCAGATTTTAATAGCTCAGATATCAGGTTGTCCGAAAAGTTTCTTTCGTTTTATAAGGAAATAATAGACGCACGATGTTTTTTGTTTTATATTAGTTTATTGAATTATGCACGAACATAATAATAGAAATGGAACGAAATGAATCATACCTAATTCAATAAAATAATATAAAACAGAAATTGTTGTTCATCTATTATCGCCTTATGAAACGAAAGAAACTTTTCGGACAACCTACTACTTCCTGACGAGTTAATTCTAGCTCACTGTAATAAATAGACTACGAATATTTATACGAATTTATATTCTTCTGCAAGTAATTTAGAAAACATGACGTGGGCAGAAATTAGTGTTACGTGCTGAATATTACAACACGTACTCCATTTAGGATATCTAACAGGTACGTTTACTGCAACTTTATCGTTCGATGAAATAGGCAATAAACAAAAGTAGAACGTAGTATATAAGAAGCAAACTAATAACAACCAGACATTTTACATTAAAGTTTCTACATCGGCCGTGTGTCTTTATTCCGTTACGATGATCCAATCAATACTGGTTCGACTTAACACGATCGATGTCCATCTGATGACTTTCAGGATTGCCGACCTCATTTCGTTGCTCATTAACGACAATCAATCATTCGTAGCACAAAAAACTCTGCTTCTATATTTCGTTCCACTCTATCGTACACAGCCTTGACACGTATTATCGTCGCGAGTGTTACATAAAAATTCTGGCAAACGCAGGACGCTAAAGAAAAAGCCTGTCAAGGAAAATAGATGTAACGATCTCGTCCTGCAACCATAGTACAGATATTGTATTTCCATTCGTGTCGTAGAAATTAAGACAGCAACGCGTTCCGAAACTCTGCACCGTAACGCAGCAATTTCTCGATGATTCTCCGGTTGCAATTAAAAACTTTGTTCCGTAATACGTGTTCGATGTTGGATAGAACGCATGAAAAGCGAAATTACGGCCGCTAGGCGGTAGTTAAAAGGTGCAATACAGCGCGATACGTAGTGTGAAGAGAAGAAAAAAGCACGATACATCTTGCAACGCGAAAGTTTATTCCCATAACAAGGATAGTGGATTTTCAACGGATTCGACCCCTCTCTTCTTCTTTCTCCTCTAGTTCCTTCGAGATGGCTGAGAGTTTTCGTTATCGAGCCACTTATTACGACATTGTCCCGTGATACAACAACCGCTTGGCTTCTCGTAAAATACACGCCGAACTGTCCCTTATAAAGCAACTCCTTTGTACGTACTCCTGTTACGATGATACATAGTGGCGAAGTTAACTCTCGAGCTGGCAACCAAAATTTTCATGCTCCTGTGGCAACCAAAGTATCTGGCCACCGTCGGCGTCTTCTTTCTACCCGTCAAATATAAAGGATATTCCAAGGAAACCTTATTTATTGAGGAATTTCTAAAGTTTCTCGTCAATTTTCTCTACCATCCAGCAATTAGTTTAAATAATTTGTTCATTCCTCTTTCCTTGAAACAGCACTTGAAACAGCAGACTTATTACATGCAAGATCTATCAAGAACCTTTTTATCCTATTTCTTTATAAATATATATATGTGGCATCAAAAAATCCAAATACGTATGTTCTCACACGCTTTAAACGATTTTTAAAACATTCTCTAAAACCTGTACTTAAAAAAGTGAAAATGGTACTTAAGGCGAACGAACTTACTGCTAGTTCCCGATGAACGTACTACGAATTTACCGAACGAAACAATACTTGGAATCTTCTCCTCGTTTCGAAATATCTGGAAGATTTTGTTTTGAAAATCCGCGTAAAAATATTCGGAAAGCAGGGATTCGAAGCGACGATACGATGACGATATCGTAGACGGCATAAAAATTGTTGAAGGAATATGAGAACCGAGTAATCGAGCGCCAACGTAAGGATTAATTCTGGGCGCTACGTGCTCTCTGACGCCACGGTTTTCGTTTTGGGTAACTGTTATACAACGAGGCAGTTCAATATCGCTGCAACAGATTAGGTTGCGTGCAGTAACGAGCTACGCCTCGAAGATTCTGCTGCACGAACGAGAATGCATTTCGTTCCGCTCGATTCTACCGCGAAATCGAGATCCACCCTAATGGTGCTTCTTTTCCCCTGCTGCTCCTTCTCTCCATTCGTCTATTTCGTTCCTTCTTTCCTTTCTTTTTTCTCCGCGTCAAGAATTCGGAAAAGTGGTTCTCGCCCCGGAAAAGAGCGAGCGTACGACGGGCAAAGAACCTTAGAATCGGAAGGAAAGGAAGGAAATCCCACGCGACAAGAGAAACGACCTGGTCGTTACAGGAAAATAGGGATACCGTTGGAGCTATTGGAAGAAGCGTTTGTCGGTACGTCTCATTGGAACAAATCGTTGCCGATCTCTCGCAGGATCTCTAATATCGGGAGTGCAACCCTTAATATTTCTCCGTTTCGCGTGAAACGCGGGTCTCGACTCGCTTTGTTCCGCTTTGCTTCTGCCCCTTCGTCGTTCGATTCTCTCGCCTCCTTCTCGCGCCTTTTGTATCCACTGCTGGAGAAACCGTCTGCGAGACGATGACCAAGATACGTCTTTGTCGTCTGCTCTCTTCCTCCTCGTCTTTGTTTTTCCGTTCAGCTTTCGTTTCTTCCCGATTTTTTCTTCGAATAACATGGAAGACTCTTCTTCGATTTCTCGACCTGATTCTTCCACGAGGCACGTACTTCATTTCTCGCGTAACGTCGCGCACAGATATCGTGGCTTCTGACAACGCGCGGTTTCTTACGTTGGTTGCATTGTTTCGGGCATAGCATTACGGTAAAGAGAAAGTAGTAATCGCGTTTACTGGAGCCGCGCGATCCTAGTAAAATGAGAATAAGAGGCGAAACGTTTATTGAAAATTTATTTTTACTTACGCAGCTTTGATTTGGTTCTAATGTAGTTTTATTTGCAGAGAAACGGTCCTGTTCATATTACCAGCTTTCTACCACTTTAAGTCATTAAATTTTTGATGCAACGCGAAAGTAGTTCGTGTTGGTTTGCTTGATGTAATATATAACGCGAACAACATTGCGTTGTCACGAAAAGTACAACACGAACGCCATCAAAATGCAGAAGATGCTCGTTTTTATTGGTTGCGTAGCAACGATTAGCTGAAGATCATTCGAACATGCAGCGAATGGGACGAAAATAAAAGGTGGCGTAACAGAGGCACGAATAATCTCGGTAGAACAATGGTCAGGCGTATCTACGCCTACCTATTAGCACTTTGACTGCCGCACCGAAATCACATGTTTCGTTTAGGACACCACGTGAGTATTTTTATTATTCAAAGCGTATAATGGCAAAATAATAATAATAACAAATTGATAATTTAAGACAACATTCTTCCCCAATGGACCGTTTATCTTATTGGTGGTCACGGGTCACCATCGTGGCGCCTTGGTAACAATTGATAGCGACGTATTATAACGAGACTTCGTTTATTTCAACAAACCAATCGCATACGTTATTTCGTCGTAAGCAAAACGTGCAGAATATATCGTTGAAACGTGTAGAAGATACTAGTAAACGGTATTTGCTCGTTCTATATATAATAGTAAGGTATGTGCACACTTCTAACTTCAATTATACGATTATAAAGCAGCATTTACAATTATTTTCTATGGTGTGTTTATAATAATATTCGTGGATTACCCCTCAAACATATGGGTGCAAACACAGTGCACCGTTAGATGCAAGATTTGTTCTCATTTTTTTTTCTTGATGTTCTAATAAAAATGTTTAATCGTTCAATGGGGCACTTTTTACTTCAAAGTGTCTTCTATTTATCGGTTACATTCAAAACGCCCTAACCGTCAATTTTCATTTAATTTTTAGAACTGTAAGAAGTTGAAGCGTTTCGTTCACCAGTGACCACCGTGGCAGTGAAAGTGTTAAATACAATTGGCAAAAACGTACGACTAAATCGAAGCAGTTAATCAGCGAGTTTGCAAAGAAAATAAAATATCGTTTTTAAAAATACCCAAGCACCGAACTTCTGCTTCTCGTGACAAATATTAGAAGGGATCGCTTCGATTCGTGGAGGATCGTGTAACGGGGTTAGCAGGAGGAAATGGACGCTTTTAAAATCGAAAAGAATGGCTGGAAACGTGTGTCGATCGTTGCCTCTCGCATTCTTCCAGGAGAATTTATCGCGGACCGAACGATTCCTCGTAGCGGGCGAACCCGACGAAGATATTACATTAGGAGGAGCGCGCAACCAGCGATAAACAACGGCGGATCGACGCTCGTGAGTAACGAGAACAGCAAGTTCTCCCCGGTCGCTGGGAATCTGTATCCGCCAGTGTGTCTTGCCTCTCGCCTCCGTCTCCGTCCGCGCCGCCTCCCGTGGGCTTTGAGTTATTACATTTTCTAGCGAGGCCGTAGCCCCGGCTACAACGAACAAAAGGATGTGCAAGAGCAATACCAGGGAATATGGTGTACCGGCTGTGTATCGGGAAAATCGTAACACGTGTCGCGACACGAATTTAACACGCTTTAAATAGGAATTCGATCGATATCGGGAGAAAATGATTCCACCGAGAATCCGCGAATTCTTCCAGATTCTTCCAAGGAGGATCGTAAAAATATGGCCATTTTTGGCATCGCCTGGAGTTGAAGAATTCAGGACGTTGAAGCGTGTCTTGCGAGGAATAGGAAATGTTCTTGCAGCTTCTACGAGAAACGATTGTTAAAAAGGAATCGGAGCGTGAGGATATAGCAGTCGATCGAATTCACTTAAACGTTATATTTCATCTTCTTCTGAACGATTTTCAAAATAATTAATGAGAAAGTCAGTCATATTCGGTCATAGATCGACTGAAGGTTGAAGCCAAAGAAAAATGAAGTGTAATTAGAAGAAGAAATTGAAAAAAAGGGATACTGTTATTGTAGTTTCACGATGGTCAAAACAATTGCAATTCTCAATTCTTTTCCATCACAGCTGTGAGCTATTGTGTTTGTCATAGGAAGATTACATCTTCTTACAGTCGGAGAAATGCTTATGGTAAGGATGATGTTATGTTACGTTTGGTATCGAATCGTGATAAGAGATTCTCCCTATTGCATTGATTATCAAAGATATCAAATTGATGCAGAATAGAATAACAGCATTTTACAGAAAACAACATTTTATTCTCGTTATTTTGGATACATATTGATAGATAAATATTGTCGAAATATTTTGTGTACGTATTAATCGACAACAGAAAAATCGGATTGGGAGTTATTCTGACACACACGTGTGGATGCAAAGTCGGTGTTGGCGTTGTTATTTCCTGCCACTAGAAATAACCATTTTTCAACATCCTCCTTTCAGAATAGTCTGGATCGCTTGCGATCTACGATCGAGGTGTATGAGTAGTCTAATAGCTAGAAAAATTTACCGAATGTCCAGCTGGACAAATTGTAAAGTACAAATTAAATAATAAAAAAAAAAGTAGTCTAACGTCGTTTCGAATAAAAGTATGCTGCCCTGCTTACTTCCATTGTCAGAAAATTTCTGAAGTTCGAGGAAAATAGAAAAGAATCGTTACGAATGGTCTTTTGTCTTAATTTTATACCAAGGATTTCCTTGAAACATTGAAAATCTTCTCTCTTTCGGTGGAAACAAAAACGAGAATCGCTTTCCAACGAGATTTCAGAATAATATGGACCATCTCTGATTTACTATGGAGATATTACGAGTAGCTTAACGTCGTTTCGAACAAGTATGCTGTTATGTCTTAATTACAATGTCCTACCCAGTATTTTAAGACATCTGAAAAAACTGAAGTTTTATAATCTGTTTTTACGACCTTTGAGTTCCTTCTTTCGATTAAAAATATTTAGTAATTATTTCGTTACAGCCAGTAGAACGTACCTTGGCTTAAGAAATTAAGAACACCGAGGGAGTTTAAATGTTTCAACATATTTTAAAGAATGATGTAATACTAGCCATTTTAATACTTTAACTAGGGCAATATAGTAAGTGGATCAAGTTAATTGGATGATCGATTTATGGAGCAGGAGATTAAGTAAAGTGGTGTATAATTATTATATTTTTTTTTTTTCTAAAATATATCAGAAAAATTGTACTCTTCATTATCAATAATCGATAGGAAACATATTCTTCAACAGTTCGAAATAACCCGTGCCCTGGGAAGTTTAAAGGCTGTACACGCACAACATCCCTGCGTTCTCTGAATCGTTTTTCCCCCGCACCATACATTCTACCATAAAGGTTCTCCGGCTCTTCTCTCACGTGTATCATTCGTAATTCTGTTACTCAGATCACTGGTCGCAGTGTGCGCACACAGAGATTCGTATCAGCCCGCGTAATTTAGCTTCGTTTTACGTTAATCTGTCTTCATCTTCTCGTGGTTGTGTGTTCATCAATGTTTTAACGCCGTGAATTGAAAGGGATTCGAGACTGGTGTGCGGCGGGAACGCACCAGGCAAAACGTAATCTCGAAAATAGAGCCGCTTTGACATCAACGTGTGTGTTCCGGGAGAACAGTGGGGAAAAAAGGCCGGTCGAGCGATAAAACCGAAAAAAGTCCGCACTGAAACGCCTTTGTGTGTTTCATCTATCCGCGATGACTTTGAAAACTCCGCGTATGCTTGAATTTCATGCGCGAAATTTTTTTCTAAATTTCGAAATCCAGCTCCGTTGTGTACATTTTAGTTTATCGTTCAGCCTTTATCTCCTCCCCTTTCATACACTTTTTTTCCACCTTTTTTAAATCTTTTTTCTTTTTACTTTTTAATGGAACATCGAAATGGAGAATATTTTGCGACGCTCGCCGTCTCTGACGAGAGTCCTTTGACTCCGAAATAGCGACGTCTCTTCGTTTCGATTTTCGATTGAAATTTGGCGGAAAATTTCCAGAGATCTGGAAGCTCTAGGCGTTGAGTTCCATTAAAACGCTTGAAATCAACGAAGGAACGCCGTGAATTCGGAAGAACAATTCGTGCTGGAAACGTGGCGGCGGAGAAGCGACCGTAACCGGGTTGCGTTTAGTGGCCTGGGCACGACAGAACTCGGTTAATTGGCCGTTTCCTAATTAACTTCGATACCGAATCGCAGTTCTCTGGAAAAGTGCAGTTTATTTCTCAGCCAAGGAATACATTATTTTACGAGTAACGGAGAAAAAGTTAGAACTCGCCGTTAATTCTAGAAAATTACGACCTCTTAATTACCACTGAGAACCAGATAAAACTTCGTATTCTCTTACTGCTACTTCTACGAAGTTTCGAACTCTCCTACCAATAAATCATAATAGATGAAATAACGAGGAACTCATATTGAATTATCGGCTTGAAGTATAGCAGAAGAATTACGTTCGTATCATAAACCCTACGTAACTTAATTACTCTCAGGAAATTATTTTACACAGATACCTGAAAATAGCTAACCATAATTTCCACAACGTGACACACAAGTTATACAAGAGTTGTACGTAGTTTGTGACGCGTGATGCTCCACGAAGGTCAGTGCATATTATCACTCACACGATGAAACCGCGGATAGGTTGACAGTCGAGCCATTAACCAACGCAACATGAAGTTTTATACAGTTGCGAAACACGACGTGCCAGTTTCGAAGAAACTGCTCTTACGTTCGAGAGATTTTTCCGAAACTCTTCAATTCTCCTAACTATAAACTGCAGGCTGGCAATTTTGGGTCAGCGCTAAGCTGCTCGAAACAACGAGAATGAAATGATTAATGAAACCAGTGGCTCGTATCGGGAAGCCTGATGTTCCTAGACAGCGGAGGACAATCCTGGATCGTTTTTGATGGATCGACTGATCGTGTTGATGGATCGCGGCATTACACGACTTGTTACTTACCTTTGCCGGTACAGATCGTAGCAACGATCCTTGAGTACCCTGTGTCGCGAATTTATTCCATCCAATTTACTATTCTATTGGTAATTTTGTCCTAGAAATTTCATCAAGCAAACAATACGACAATAACGAGAGATTCGAAGCCTTCTCAGCGCGGTACCTTAGAATCTCTAGAATTCAGCGTATACGTTTCATCAGCGTTGCAGCAAAGATCAAACATTTTCGAAAATTACACGCTTGAATTTCTACTTTAAAACGCTTTGACTGCCACGTTGGTCATATGTGACCGTCCACGGTGGTCATTGATGACCGAAGCGCTTCAACTTCTTACAATTGTAAAAATTGAATGAAAATTGACTGCTAAGGCATTTTGAATATAACCGCTAAATAGAAGATACTTTAAAATAAAAAGTGCCCCATTGAACAATTAAACATTTTTATTAGAACATCGATAAAAGAAATAAGAACAAATCTTGGATCTAACGGTGCACTGTGTTAAAACACTGTGGGTTTCTTGAGCAAAACATGTGATTTTGGCGTCGCAGTCACTTTACATTTGAATGATTTTTTTAAATCCCATAGTTTCTGAGATATTCTGTGAAATATGTTTTCAGTCCTAATATCGAGCAATGTTCTCGTCCCTTTAGCACGAATCGAGACACGTAAAAGATAAATATTTTTTCCCGCAGTTATATTGATCGAGCCGAATCAGAAAAAAGATTTTCTTCTACGAAAATGATCAGACGTACACATCGATGGTACAAAGTGAGAGATACGAAGTATACCGCTAAATTATATAAAGACTCGATAGGAGTTAACTTCACAACTTTTACCTTAGGTTTATGAAACATTGAAACGCGTCTTCCTCTCGCTCGAAAACCTTCAAGTGGTCGATTCAATCGTAAAAGTTCTGCGATCAGATGATCGTTGACAATTTTCCACGACCGAGAACGCGACATTTATTACTATTTCTATCTGAATATTGTTATATTTTGAAGAGTGTCGGTGAAGTGAAACGGTTGGAAATTGGAAACGTCATTGGATATTCATGATCTGGCTAACGATACCAGGAACAGAGCGTATCAAATGATGAATGCTCGCTAGTTAGTCCATATCTAGAATGGAGACTTCCGATGGTGGTTGAATCAAGTAACGCGCTAATAAAATCAATTCATCAGAGAATATGTATTAGATACGTCACACGTGAAAGCACCCGAGCGTGGTGGATGTTGACGTTTACAACGATGATCGTTTGGTGGAATCTGATGACGTTTCAACGCCTACGTAACGCCCACGTGCATACTTTTAAAATTTGATCAAAGTAATTACGATAGTCATATCTTGTTCAATTCTAATGAGATTTCAAAACGTTTTGTTTATACATGAAAAGTTTCTACGGGTGTTCGAATACTTTTTGAGTGGGTGTGAATCTACACACCTAAGTTTTATAAAGGAATTAGTAATGGCAGGTAACTACAAGCCTGGATTCAAACTTTATCATTTAATTTTCATTCGGGAGAAGGTTTCTTCAGAATGCATTAACTGCGTGAAACGCGAGGAATTCTCGCATAATTTCCCAAGGAAGAATCTCTCTTCATTTGTATTCCACGACCTTTCAACGAAAACAGGGAATTTCGCGAATCGTTCGTTTCGTCGCTGTTTTCCGATAGCTCGAAATAAACAGGCAATCGTCTGGAATTTTCAGCGAGAAAAATTCTCGTCTTTGCGACACGGCGCGGAGATTGCCTCGATATAACCTGGTAATTCAATTAAAACAAATGGCATGTTGCAATTGAAATAGTACGAAGCAGCGTCGATTATTTCCTGTTATCGTTACATAGATGCCCTTTTGTAGAAAAGAAAATACATATTTTTCAGAAAAGCACACACTGAAGTGAGAAATTAAAATATTAAATAGACGCAATAATTGGAACCGAGTGAAAACTATTCCAAGTCATAGGCATCTTCATCAGGCGTCCTTTTTGTTACCGATCCGCCACACATCCAAACACATCAGCTGGCTGCTGAAGCGAGCTAAACTCTCATAGAAAGAAGACTAAAAAGAAAACACCCCACTGAACCCACTAAAGAAATAAAATAGTCAGACTCGAAGATGGTATCCCGCTAGCGGTAGCCATCCACATGTTATTTAGCAATTAAGTTAGAAAAATTTATCAAATGACAAGCTGGACAAATTGTAATAAAAAAACTCACGAACAAGAGTTCTGATTTCTTGTTCTGAGTTGTCGTCTTGCCTATCATATCGTCAGATCTCCACGAATCTACGTTTAGCCGATTAAAGCTTGCGTTTAAAGCGGTAGTTTTTGAACAAACATTACGATCTCGTTATATTCTTCCCGCCGCGAATAACAACAAGACTCTGACACTGACCGTAGCACTCGACGAGTAAAATAAATATTACAGAATCATAAGGCAAGAGGTGAAGCTGCGACTTGAAAGGCAATTGGGTTCGATATAACGCGATTAACTTGAAATCAGCGAAACACAAGTATGATCGAAGTGGGAGGAAATCTACGCTGTAGTTCCTCTCGAGGCGTCGAACTTCTCCATTAGCGGTGTCTTTGTTTCCCAACAAATCTCGCGTTTCCGTCTACAAGCTAGTAAAGGGAACCTTGGTAATCTCAAGTGGCGAAGGGGAAAGAAAATACAGGCAAGGGCGATCGTATCAGGAAACGTTACTCCGACGCTGTGCTCGCCGCGAGAAATCGCAAGCAACACACGGAAGCACTCGCCCAGTTGAATTTATGTCGAAGAAAGTGCAGCTCGGACGAGAACAACCCACGACGCACAGTGATTTAAGATGATTGTTTGATTGCGAGAAAGCCATAATTTTTCTCATTTCCTATTGTTTGATGTTTTATTTCTGTACGTTTTAAGAATTATTGAGTCGTTCGAAGAATTCATGGGGGAATTTATAGAAGATTTGAAGAGCTTGTGAATCTTTACGGGATTGGTATATCGTTGAACGATATACAAGGTATTCGTACAATGTTATCCGCTCGAAAACTCTTCGTTGCTTCAAATACGAAGTCACAATTTTATTTATAAAATGCGTAGGATTGAAAAAAATACGATGGTATCGGTTTTTGCTGTGGATGAAAGTGTTACACTCTTGTTGAATTGAGATCAATCTTGGATCTCTAAATAGAATATCTAGTTTTGTTATGTTCAAATTCGATAAAATCGAGAATTCTAAATTAAAACAGCTGCGGTTGTACCAATATATAAATACGATATATTATTACGATATAGTACAATTATAAAAAATAAAGGCCAATCCTAAATTAGAATGTTATTGATTTTAGAAGGCATCTTAGTTTTAAGATAAATAACGAAGAGTTTCGACCATATACATACTAATTCTATAAAGAAACAATATCACGAAACTTTTCTTGGATTTCCCTATGAATTTTTCGGACAACTCAATAATTTTTAAAACTTCTAAGAACACTCGATTCTTGAAGTGCTAATCGACAGACGATTCAGCTAGATGTTTGGTGACTTTTTCGCGATCACGCAGCCGTTGTAAAGAAACACTGTACAACATTCGACAACTTTTTTTCGAAGAACCAACCAGACGAAACGTAGGAACGACACGGACCATCTTAATTTCGCGAGCACCTCATCCGAGGAACGTCACGTTCGACCTCGTTCCACTAGTCACCGCGATCACGTAGCAGAGGTTGCTATGAAGGTCTGCATTTCGCGGGGCTCCAAGAGGACAGGAAGCGAGGCGACGAGACGCGGCGGAAGCGTGCCGAGAATGCTCGCGATAATCGCGATTATTGCGTGCTTGGTGAATTTGTAGTTTCGTTAATTGAGTCGTGTTTCGATGCCTCGTCCACTAATGGAATTCTTTCCGCGGTTCTCTGCTAATTCTTTTCCCAAGAAAAGAACCTTTTTGCCGTTCACAGACTCTCCTTTCTTAGATATTTCTCTCGAGTAATGAATTCCTTTTCTTATATTTCTTCCAGAGGAGAAGTAGATTGGTACAAAGGAATTTTAGAATAAAAGCTGAGAGTTAATTCTTGCTTTCTACGGAACAGTTTTTGGAGACGTAGGTAGTTGAGGAGTAAGGATTCTTCAATGAGATAAAACGTTTGAAGTAAGTTCTTATTTTGCGTGATAACCGTAATAACATCAGAAAGTTACAAGTTTCGTTTTCATCGGTAAATGAATGGCTATTATACAGCATAAAACAATCATTATACCGCGCTCAATACACGTTTGTTCTAAATGTATTCAAATTCAAGTCGACTAATTTAAAGATAATTATCAGGTTGTCCGAAAAGTTTCTTTCGTTTTATCAGGAAATAATAGACGTACAACGTTTTTTGTTTTATATTATTTTATCGAATTACGTATGATTTTATTTTGTTGAGACAAACAACGTGACATTTCACAGACCTGGTTTCACGTTTGTATGAAGTATGGTTGTACGTTTGCACTGTTGTAAAAAGTAGGTTTGCGAAAGAAAGACACTTTCCGGACAACCTAATATATAAAATATATGAATGAACGCGTAATACGGCGTGCTAATATTCGTCGATTAAAAAATATCAAGGATTAACATCTTGAAAAAATAATAACACCAATTATTCATTGTAGCAACTATGCGTGTCTAATTTTACTTCATTTCCATCGATATACTTCAGCTTGAAAACCATCGAACAAAACCTTCGAAATGCTTTAAATCGCAAACGAAGCCACCTTTGACGAATCCAGAAACTCTGATCGGAAAGAAACTCGATCGAAGACCGAGCCCTGAAAGAACAACGGAAATCAGTTTAAGCGAAAAAGAAAGAAACAGCTCGTTAACCGATGCATCAGGAGGATGACTAAAGCGAGAGCAAATCAAGGATAAGAGAAAACAGGGATAATTAACTCTTCTTAAACGGAGTGTCAGAAGTCGTCGTTCCAATCCTTGCTTTCTGGGCACAGGTCGAGGATCCGTAGGCGAGATTTTCGCTGCAGTCGAACGCCGAATCCGCGTCTCGGCAGTATTTAATTAGTGCAGAGGAATCGAGGAGCCAAGGATGCCCGGAGGTGGTCGGTGTTCTAACGAGGCGGCCGTTCTTTCTTCCGAAGTGTCCTTCAGCTTCTCCCTTGCTCTTTCTCTCTCGTCCCATACTCGACTGGTAGCTTTTCTTCGTCGCGTTGGAATTGCGCGACGTCGACGTTCTTGTCCGACTCTGCACCGGAAACGAATGGCTTTTCCTCCGTCGTCGCTGACTCTCTCCTCGTATCGTTCTGTCACGGTGCTGGAATAATTTCTGGAATTCGTTAATTGTAGTGTCCCGAAAGCACCGGTTGCCAAGTGGAATCCACCATTGTCTCGAGTCTTTTTCTTTTCGATGGTGGAAATGCTAGAGGAGGAAACGCTCTCGCGGTCTACCGCCCGGAAACGTTCTTTCCCTCGATTGTCAATTAGTCGGCAGGCGATCTGTCTTCCGAGTTAAAAGGCGAATCGCGGTTAAACCTCCTCGCCAGGCTGTTGACCCTCCAGGCAGTGATTTAAACGGTCTCGACAGCGAATCCTTCCAGCAACCTCCTCTTATCCAACGCCGGCCAAATTGCCGGCTGGGTGGACTTTTAAGAACGGCAAATATTTCCCGTGACTCGCGACCGCTTGTTTACCGAACGATAAAGGGCGATCGCGGTATCGCTGCAAAGCGTTCTCAGTTTGTTTCGCTCCAATTTTTCGCCGTATTGTGCCGCGAGCTTCCTCTTCTCACGGATCGAGTTCCCACAATGTGAGTCGGCAACTCGAATTGACTGCAATTCGATAGCTTTCCTAGCTGTGTCGTCTCGGGTTCATCTTACAGGATAACTAATAATATCGATGAACCGACCAGTTACAAGTTACGTCAGAGCTTTGTTTAGAAACATCTCTTTTATAATTTTGCAATTTTACATTTCGACAAAGTTAGTTTCCCGATTCTATGATGGACCTTAGAAATTAGAACCAGCAGTCTTCGGTCTCTAGCAATCAACGAAAATAAAATACCTGCAGATGTAAAAATGTTTTAACAAATAAATTGGGTCACAAGTTCAGGCATATTTTGTTAAATAAATTCACTCTATCTATCGTATCCGACGTGATAAAATTTATCTAATGGAAGAATAGTTCGTTTCTCTATAAACAGGAAAGTATTTCCTATCAAAAGATTGAGAACCTAAGAATTCGAACTTTTACGCTGCTCAAATAATTTTTATAACGTATCTCGAAATCCATACGCTAGCAAAAGACGAACAATTTTATTACTCGAAGCAATAAAAACGATATATAAAACGCTACATAAACTCTACGCGAAGATAGTTATTCTCAACGCGTTAAACATTCTTGAAAAATATCGTGCGATCTATGCGAAACTAAAAGCCTGAAAAACTCCGAATGGATCTTGCACGAGTGCGATCCGATTTTCGATGGGCGAGTGAAAAAACGTTGGAAAAGTTGGTCGATCGTCTACTAGGAAGCGGAGATAGTCGGGAACCATTTAATCGTCGGCTGAGCAAACAAAAACATGGCCGCGCGATTCCGTATGGATGAGCGGCGGAGCGTTTAAGCCGTGTCGGATTAGGGGTGGCGATCGAAAAAGTGGAGGAACTTCCGGTGGTGCGGTGGATTCCGCCGGTTGTGGGAAAAACACGTAATATCTCAGCGAAGCGAACCTCATCTTGTCCATTGTCGCCGGGATAAAGTTGTCGCGCGTTGTTGGAAAATCACGGGGAAAGGGACAGGGAAAGAGGGAGAGGCGCCGAGACGTCTCGACGCCGGTTTACCGCTGCTTTATCGGCGTCGTCTTCTCGCAACCGACCCGCTTCTCGTTACCAACCATTCTCGTCTTTCTCTCTTCTGCCATCGTGATCGTTTTCTCTCGATTTCCATAGGGTGTTTCAGAAATACAGTTCAAATATTTGTACTATCATTGTATATACAGCAGCATCTACAGCGGCTGCAAAAAGTATTTTTAAGGCTTTTTCATAAGATTTTTCGTTCCACTTTCGTAATGTCAAATTTTTATACTGACAGTGTTCTTATGTACATAATACGCAATTTAATATACTTCTATCTAATTAATTAGTATGTAGTACGTAGATACTGCAATAAATATAATTATGTACAAATACTTTCTGCAGCCGCTGTGCATACTAATTAGTTATATTAACTCACTAAAGTAGCTGAACTTCTACCACGGAAAGATGTTATGTTTGTGTCGTATACGTGTGTTATTTTTTTTCTTTTTTTTTTTAGCATTGAGCGAATGTCATGAATATATTCGTCGAATTTGAAAATATACACGCAAGTTACGAGATATCTATTAGAAATGTATATTTAGTAAAAAAGTTAGTAAACGACATGAACATGTATCTACCGAATATTATCGTCCATTCTCATAATCTCTAGAAAATATCTACTTCCACCGAATATTTCGTAACTCCTGCCCTCGATATATTTTCACCCTTGTGGAAACACACTGAAACACGGTATCAAATTTCGGTAGCCTGCTTTTTAAATACCCTGTGTATTGCCCTTCCATTCCTCGATATTTCTCTTCTAAAGACTTCTTCGCTCTCATATTTCTCTCTATCGATCTTTTCTGTTCCGTGTCTTCGGCTGACCAGCCACTTTGCTTCAACCATTTCTGTGCTAGACGCCAGATAAGCGACGCCGATGGATCCGGCGTCGGAACACAAACGACGGAGCCGAGTTTCCCTCGTAGAAATACAGTAGAGGAATTTCTTTAATGTCGTATGAGAAATGGAGTTTCTTTCGGAGAGGGTTTGCTTACGAGATGTTTGTTCGTGTCGCGGCAATTCGCATGAACGAGCCGGCGAATATTTCCTGAATGCTGTAAATAGAAGGCTTGCCGTACGATTTGTAGCGAAACGCGACAGCCGTGATTCGTCTAACAATTCTATTTCCTTGGCGCCAGACCGGAGACATTAACGCATTTCCCTCGCTAAGGGAATAGAATTCCTGTTGCACTCGTGACGTCTGTATGCGATAATCGCGCAACGATGTAACGCGAACAACCTATGGAATGCCTGATTTAATTACAACTCGCTCGTTATCGCTTGCTGTGATTTCTGTCAACGTTAATTCAATAGACTTGGCGCTAATATCCCCCTCTTGTTATCTCGGCCGACTACATGATCGTTATAGTTCTTCGTACAGAATGTCCCGGCGAACTGTGGTCCATTCGGCGATAGGCTGGTTTTGCGTGAGAAAACGAATCGAAGATATAGAATTTTGTCATGCGACACTTCATTTTCGAAAAGATGGAAAATTTGGAAAATTCGGATATACTTAAAGTTAGCTAATTACAGACTAGGCTACTTACGGATGAGTAAACAATCAACAGCAGATTATTCCACGCGTGAAAATAAGTCAAAAGCGTAAAGTACAATTTTTCCATCTCAAGCCTCGTTTCCAAGAATATAGTTGGAACACGTTTAGTTAAGAATTAAGAAGAAAGAAGAAACTAAAGCAACCAAGCAACTGCTGGGACATCCTAATAATTACTTTGGATAAAAGTGTACTTTCTTTCGAACGATTGCAATCTCGAAATTCTTTTGATTCTCGTGTTCCATATGGAAACTCCGCTAATATCTTCTTCTCATTATCTCGTTCGACTAAAGTGGTCGTTAAAGTATGTAGTTATTTCCGACGATGATGACATGGTGTAACTTTTCGCCCTTTTTACGATTAATCTCGAAATTCTTTTGGTTCTTACATTTAACATAGAAGCACACCATTCTTATTTCGTTCCCTAGCACGTTGACAGTCCAAATATTTAGCCCAGTTCCTATTCCTACGTTTACTCTTCGTCGTTTCTATGTTTTCTTCATAGCATGTGTCCTCGTTTCTTCGTTATATTTGTCACTATCATATATTATCCATAAGTGACAATCAGCCGAGTAATTTATTTAACACGTTGAACATCTAAAAGCGTCATAAATCCGTCAGAACCTATACGTTCGTGTAGTCCACACGTTCATAAAGAAATCGAATTTTTAACGCAAGTCTACACACTATCGTTGCTCCTTCACGCTAGAGGTTTCGTCTCGGCGCTGCGTGCAAGGTCAACCGAAAGTGCACAAGATACCGGCCCAGTGACCTAGAGCTTTCCGTTAAATTATTCAACGCGCTGACATGGCAGTTTTCGCGCCAATAAGCAACATCTCGTTACCGTTATGCGCTTAGATAAGATGCACACGAGCAAGTCTTGTCGCGCGTGTTTCAATAATATACGTTGCATTGTACGGCGAAGTACATACGCATCATAGTGATTCTTCAAGTATTCAGAATACCATGAAAATTGACACACACGCGCGTTTAGATACGTAATTCGTGTATTAGTCATGTTCTCTTCCGCGGTTATGTTCCCTTCAAGAAGAAAACACCCCACTGACCTCATCGAAGAAATAAAATAGTCAAACTCGAAGATGGTATCCCGCTAGGGGTAGCCATCCGCGTGTTATTTAGCAATTAAATTAGAAAAATTTGCCAAATGTCCAGGAAATGGACAAGTCGCAAGGTACAAATTAAATAATAAAAAAAAAATGTTCCTTAATTTAGGATATTGTTGCGCGGGCGGTGAGCAATCTTCCTTCGCAATTATTATTTATTTAGGATAATCACGATCTGTGGTGATAGCTCGTTTGTATCGAGTGTTGCTCTTCATCTTAACATTTCTCGGGCGATGTTCGCAAATTCGTGCCGCTTTCTTGCCAAATTGCGGCGACGCGAGATTAAAATACTTTTTATCGTGACCGGACCGAGGACGTCGACGTCTCGACATTGATATCGACATCGACATCGACATCGACGTCGACGTCGACATTCGACATCGACATTCGACATCGACGTGGCCGTCCCACGAGATGCGTATTTCATTTTCGTACCGAAAGAGACTAGAGAAGGTCGGCGGACGATGAAGAAGAGAAAATGAAAGGAAGTCCGAAGGGAGAGGAAACGACCGAACACGGGGTGATATTTCAAGCAAAGGTTGCCCCTCGACGACTATTAGTCGAATGATCGTCTCGCTTTGCGTAAAGACGCTTGCATTACCAATCGAACGACTCTTACAATATTCGCAAATATTTACAATTTAAAAATTTCTATTTTACAAATATTTACAAATTTCTCCTACATGGCGGACGAACAAAAAATGACAAGAAGATAGCGTTGTTCTGACCAACGCGAAGAGGAGATCTGTACCTGTTCCGCGACATTTATTTCCATACTTGTATCGAACGCCCGAAGGAACGAGAGAAATCCCATTGCTTTCTTATTTCCAAGCGATAGCTTGGAAATTATTCGCGGATCGCGGTGTCGTTTCTTTCTTGGTTTCAGGCGATAAAAGCATCTTCCTATGGGCAAATGGGCGGCATCTCTCGCTCTCGTTCGACTCAGGATATTTTTCGACGTTTTACTCGAATGTGTGGTAGAATCGTTTTATCGAAAAGCCGATTCCTCGACTATCGGCTCGTTCTCTTTAACAAACCGTGGCAAATTCTCGCGGACGCACGCGGCGGGTGTGCCATTCCTTCGAAAAAATCGTCCCTTCGCCGTTATATTACGCGGCCACTTGCCAGAACTTCAAATCGAATCGAACGCCGGTATTACTTCCCATGACGTCATAAAAAGGATTTACGAGCTGAAACCATATAATGTTATTACCCGAAATGGTTATCCCTTTGGCCAAAGAGATTTCACCATATATATATATATATATAAACGCCACCCGGAGCTATTATCTCTGCTGTATTTTAAAAGAGACGTTAGTGCAACAAATTTTTGTCCTCACGTTTCTCCGATATTTTTCTCTTCGATGGAAAATATTAGGGTGAGCAATATAAGTCGTCTGCTTGAAATTGTAAGTAATAAGTTGAAACTAATAAGTTGGGGTCTTCTTAAAAGATCACATACGGTGTTATTCTCACTTTCGCTATTCTTTTTACTTTCACGTAATATCTTTCTGTGTAATTACACTGCAGATTTTTAAGCGAATTTCGTACCTTCAGCAATATAAATGAAGAAATGAAACTTGGGTACATACAAATTTATTTCGCCTGTTAAATCTTATAACAAGTATCTCACTTTGAATATTTTTTATATCTTTGCATGTTTCGTACATTCCTCGCGTTATTGTTAGACCTTTGTTGCTTGCCTGGCGGAATTGCAATTCCTCGTTTCGATTCTTTTTAATTCCTCTTAAACGCGTACAGATCTACAGTTTATACACATATACGTGTAATCAACTGCTAACTGTTTCATCTCGCTTCTCCATAAATTTGTATCTTTCATTAAAAGATCGAAAGGCGTGTATTTTTAAATTCTTTAAAATATTAGCGTACAAAATATTTTAAAACTCTCTAAGGGATCCTCTTCTCAAAAAGAAAAAAAAAAAAGAAAAAATAGAGAAATGAAAAACATTGAAAATTTCGAGCGATCCTATATATCCAAATTCCAGTACTAAAAAAATCTTTTGTTGCAGATCTGGTTTTTGCCGAGTGTTGAACAACAAGAACCAAAATGGCAGCCTTCGTGGCGAAGCAGATGGTCGGCAACAAGCTGAACGCGGTTAAAGGTGAGTTTTTATACATCGGAAAATTCGTTTTCTTCTACAATTGCCTCGTTTTCTTCTGGCCTTCTAGAATTTCCTTGATATATAATTTCCTGGGGCAAGTAATTAACTACCAATCGCGTAGCTTTTATAACACGAAACTCTTCAATCATCACAACGCTTTTTACGGAATAAAAGAAACGAGGAAGCAGATCGGGGAATTGAGACGATCAATTGCTACGTAAGACGACTGAATGCAATTACAATGGTCTGACTGACAGGCAATTTACTAATTCACGCGCGGAAATCGTTGATCTCCGTTTCACGCGACCAAGAAACCGAATTAACGAAGAACGCTTGATTCGGAAGCGATCGACCGCGAAACGAGAAGACATCTTGTTTCATTGAATCAAGCCTGGAAATATCTCGGGCAGAGGTCTTTTAAAATATATCGCGACTCGTGAAAGATAGATAACATTTTACTAATTGGTAATTATTATTAACTATTTACCTGGCAAAATATTTTATTTAAATACTTTAATAAACTATATGGGATGAGTAGGCAACAAAATTTGCACTCATGAATACATTCCAAACTAGTATGGATAATAAATGCATCAAAGTTGGCTAGTATCATTCTGGGAATTATTAACTATTATCAATTATTTATGGAACAAATTGTTTTACGTAACACACACAATATTACGTAATTCGAAAACGTTCGTGAGGTTTTCATTAGGAATTCCTATTAAGTATCGAAATATTTGAACAAATACCTACAGCTTTTATATGAGCATCGAAGAGAAATAAAGGGAAACGTTCGAGATTAATCAATAAACCGTGTCTCTCTTTTTCAGCGAGGAAACATCGAATCTCGTATGTACGTGAAAGGAATTTTGAATCAGAGTTGGCATATGTTCTCCTCCATCTGTCTCATTCACCAAATATGCCGTAGTCTCCTATTATTTATCCTGATCTTTGCAAAACTTATGTCAAGGGCATGGAAGACAAGAAATGGAATAATTTCATTGAAGCAACGAAAAGAGACGAAATATTTTTCAAAAAAAAAAGACTCGTGAAATTATAAATGACAGAAAGTCTGATTCTACTTAAATCTTTCTTAAAATTCCCTTCGTATTTTCCGGACAACCTGACATATTCATAGAAGGTTGAAATACTTTCATAACCCGCTTATGGGAAAAATTGGGAACGGAATTTGCAATTATAGGTACATTCCAAAGAGGGGTGGATGATAAATGCGATAAAGATGAACACGTACGAGGGTTCTATCGTATGTTCCTTCTACTGATGATCATCGTACTCGTATTACCGATCGACAGACCGTTCCCTTTCCAAACGATATAAAACAGCAATAATAAGCGATGGTTGGCTTGGTTTCGCGATCGTGACGAATTAATGGTGCAAACGTGAGATCGGAAAGTGCCGTTTCATCGCTCGGCCACGCGAAAAGCACCGTTTCACCGCGTCTTAATATATTTCTTCGGTAAGGGAACATCAGTCTTTCGGTCGGTAATTTAGCACGCGAATTAAGATTGATCGCTCGCACGAAGCAGGAAGGAAGAAAGCATTAGAGCAAATGACGAAGCACCGTTTGCCCCCTGTGGATCGGCGACTATGGGAAAAAAAAAATGATTTGCTTACGCCTTCGTTTCCCTGATGTATATATAGTACGGTAAGGTTATTTGATTCACCTAAATTCCCACACCTTAAAATTCAATCTTCAACTCTGCACAGAATAACGAAACTCGTTACATGTCATGAAACATCATTGATCTTTGATGTAATAACGGAAGAACGAGGAAATATCGCCTGCTTTAGGCCCAGCAAGAGAAAATATCAAAAAATATAGTAAGCTTTTGTCTAAGCTAACCGAAAGGTGCTATATAATGATTATATAGCTTTTACGTACGTTACAGCATATATACGTACATTGCACGCATTGTATGATCTATACTCGAAGGAAAATACTCTAAAGAAGAAAATAATCTGCGAAGATAAATTATTATTACTCTAAAGAAGAAAATAATCTGCGATGATAAATTATTATATACACACGCTACTGAACTCTGATAATTACAAACGAGAATATTAACATTAGTTCAACAAACTTTCCTTTTGACGAATAGAGGTGATATCTTCTTAGAAAACTGTGTCTACCGAGTCGTCAATGTAAGTACGCGATATACTTCGCGATTTATCAGGCCAGTAAAAACGAGTCGAGTAATAATCTGTTATCAAACGTAGATGGCATAGAAATTGTTCGCAATCGGATTCGACGATTACTTAGCTCGGCTCAAACGTTCTTCCGACACAAATAACCATACTTTACGGCGCGCACCATCAATCACGATACAGGCAACAAAGAAACGATTCGATTCGATTTCTTCGAAAACGAAGGGCCACGCGAAAGGATTGTACTGCATATTTCCGATTCATATTTTCACTTAGAATCACCTGCTTACCTATCACGCTGCGATAAACAGGACACCTTGTATATAAATATTTTTAACTTTATCGATCCGAGTTAAAAGAATCGTTTCTTAACGCGTACTCAAGCGACTGATAATACTCGAAATAGAATCTTTACCCGGTTGCTTCGCTGGTTTAATGCTGTTCACGTAACTGTGTCAGCGACGTGTATAAAAAGCTTGGCCGCGAAGCAAAGCGAGCCAGCGACGTTAATAAGCTTGACAAACGTGGCTCGACTCCCGACGTTTCCGATTATACGGAATAATGTACTGCATTAAAGTCGAGTTGGTCATAGTTGACGACTTTAATACGATGCTTTTCCATCGGTGCTTCATCTCGAAAGACAGAAGCAGATGTGGCTAAATATCACGCTATTAATCGTGCAATCGTGAGATTAAAGCGAATGACCAGAGCAGACATGCATTTGATTAAAACATCTGCAAGTGCCATCGAGTTCTCGAAAATTCCTATGCAGCGTTCCAACGTCGATCGATTATATCATTCGCGACTAATTTTGTTATCCAGCTTGATGATAATCGGTAGCGGCAAATCAAATTTCAAAGCTAATAATTTCATCGATTTGCGATTAATCGCCCGCATAGTTCCAATCTCTTCTCCTTCGATTCCTCTTACCTTCTAGGTCATACGAGCTCCTTTCACAAATTAAATTGAACGGCACATTTTACGATGAAATTTTTCAAGAAGTTGCTGATCATACTGAATGAAGAAATTTGAAGAGAGATGTCCGTGTATGTAGAAAATATTAGAAAGACGTATACGCGCTTCAACAGAGGAGAAATATATAAAAATATAAAAATTGTAATAATAATT
The DNA here is from genome assembly GCF_014825855.1 of Bombus pyrosoma. NCBI lineage: Eukaryota > Metazoa > Arthropoda > Insecta > Hymenoptera > Apidae > Bombus > Bombus pyrosoma. The sequence goes on from NC_057784.1 coordinate 3,695,946, forward strand.
GTAGAATTTCGATTATACATATGTTTCGCTCATTTTTGCACTACCAATCTTCCTGAGCTGCTAAATTGCGTATCTTTTTTAATATTAGCAATTTATCTATCTAATATCATATTATAATATATGTATAATATTATATTAGCTAATACAATATTAGCAATTTATCTTAATATCTATATCCTTTACAATCGAATGAAAATTAAACGTAGATACTAATTAAACGTTAACTTTAGGTGAAACTGAAAAGAAACACTGGTTACTTGAACCAAACTTTCACGCTTCTGGAGAAAATAAAAAGCAGAGATTACAACGACGATCCGGGAACGTTGCAATATCCTAGCTTGTGTCTCACAGACGAACGAATATCCACTATATTCAACGGGATAACCGATGTTTCCAATAACCGAGGTTCTACCGTGCGAAATTTATACAGACATTAAGGGACGAATGCAAATCAGCTTTGACTCCTACAATTATGATAGTTGCTCGAGGCAGTTACTATAAACGTTCAAACGTTTTTGATTATGGTTATTGCTGGACGTTGGCAAGGTGTCCAGTGGGATTGCATGCCGTTCCAATTTCTTCTAGAAACGCTGCCAGTCCTAACATCCATTAAAATGTGTATGTTATGTATATTGTATTATGAGTAATTAAATTTTACAGACTCGTCACGCTTGCGCACTTACTCATATGGCTATATAATAATCTCTTTTTAAATGTATTTGTCGAATCAGCACGCACGTGACCTTTAAATCCTGGCAGCAGACGATAAAAGTTGCTTCCTCAAAAGGATGATCCTGGCACAGAGAATGCCCATCTCGATCTTCTTCGGCGAAAGAACGCTGAATCCGTATTTCAGCGGGCCAGTTTAATTTTCCGCGGATTTTACCGCGCGTATTTCGCGTGGCCAGGGGAAACGTCGCTCTGCGAACGGGACACTCGATCGTTGTTATTCGAGTTACAATTACAAGTTGGCTAGTTAGAGCGGGAATTGAAGAGGAGCAGAGCGTAGGCCGGGAGCCGACGCGTCGCCAGCTGGCTTGTCGGCTTGCTGGCAGGTTGAACGATGGCCCGCAATAAAACTTGTGTCATTAAGGGAAAGTTTTAGCCCCCGCGAACGCCACGGGAACGAACCGTATCACGGGGAATCCGTAATGGGAAAATGGGGACCTTCGTCAAACGAACCAGCCCCGACCTCGAATCTTTCTTCGGGTAAAGCTTAACTCACTTGGACGCGATCAATCCATCCTTCTTCCCATCTCGTGGCTTTTCCAACCTCCTACCATCTCGATACCGCGACTTCTTCCACTTATTTTTACTCACCAGCTCTCCCAATGTCCACCATTATACATAGAAGTAGATACATCGAACTCCTAATCGGGCGATTCAACGTTTTCGTACGATCCTTCTACGTGGTCGGTTAAAACGCATCAGCAAATGTTTCTTGTAATAGTGGTCTCTTGTACAAGTGTACAGAAAACAAACCCAATTTCAAGAGTTGAGACTGGTAATCGCGTAGATTGCTCCTCTTGCAATCCCAGATTACAGATCGGAATCCCAATGGATCCTTTTCGATTCTTCTCGACTAAATTCTGGAAATTAATGTTGCTGGCTTTCGCGTACTCTTTTCGATCTTTTATCTCCAATAAATTCCCCAAACTAATATTCTCGATTTTCATCCTTTCCTTCTCTCTTATTTTTCGTTTGAAATAAATTCCCCGAATTAACATTCTCTTATCCTTTATCTCGAATGAATCCGCCAAATGAGTATTCTTAATTTTTATTATCATTCCCTTTTTTTTATTTTCCATCTCAAATAAATTGTCCAAATTAATATTCTTTTATCTTCTATCTCAAATAAACCCGGCAATTTAATTTTCTTCGTTTTCACTGCCTTTTCTTTTTTCACTTCTCAGCACAAATATATTCTCCAAACGAATATTCTTTATTTTCACCTCTCTTGCTCTCGACTCGGTTAGTTACACTTTGGGATATAAAATCCGATAACAAGAACCGTCGATGCCTTTCGACATTAAAAACTCTCTCGAGGTAAAGCGATATTTAGAATACTTTTCAATTTCGATAAATAGCAATAATTCTTCAAAAGTATATAAACAGTTCATCTCGATACCATTGACAGGTTCACTCTGAATGAATCACGGTTCTTAACCGTTTCCCTAGCAATTATCACAGTTTGTCCGTCACGGTGTAAAGCAAAGCGGAGTGAAGAGGAACAGAGACGGAAGTTCCAAGTGCCGGAAACCCCCAGTGGTTTGTTCGGGGGTGCGACGGGGTTTAACGGGAAATGCGGTGGGAAACTTTCGCCAAGCTTCAAAGAGTGGATGAATCGAATGGCAATTAGTTTGGAGATGACCTGAATGCAAGATAGGACACTGGGGTGAGAACATATATAGGGTGAGCCAAGAAGGAAGAGAAGGAGAAATGATAGAAGAGTCAAATGGGGGGAAAAAGTGTTAGAAGAAACGTTAAAATAAAGGATCTTTTCGAGGAAGAAGATCATCGAGTGGATAAGGAGGGAAAAAAATTGATAGAAGGGCGTTGAATAAAAAGCTGTTATACGATGTGTAAGAAAAAGGGGTGATAGGGGGAAAGAGATTAAGCAAAGAGGGTGACAGAAAGAACAAGGGTGTACGAATTAGACCGAGTATCAGGGAAAGTGTGAACAATAACGACGAACATCAGTGCGTCGCAATTAGGTTCGAATATTAACTTCCTAGAAGGTTTCAGATTTCGTCAATATAATCGTGACAGTCGTGCCCTACTACAGTGCCAATGAGATTTCAAAATGTTTTATAGAACACGTACGATATGCGCATAAAAGTCCTCAAACTGATTTCTCAATTTCGTTAAATACAATTGATATTCAATTTTCTAGAAACAAATACTTTCCAGAAGTTCACTCAACGCATAAAGAAGACATAAAAGTGGTGAATTCTAAGATAGTAAATTCTACGGTAAATTGTGATACACAATGTGATTAAATTGTGATTAACAATTCTAGGTTAAATTATGGTAACATGTCACATGATAAATAATGGTAAACCGCGAGATAATATTAAAAACCAGTGTTCGTAACATCATCACTTTCCTGTACTTTCCAATTTGTGGAATTGATTAATGTGGCTTTTAACCGGCTCATATATAAATTCCTCCGCTGGCCTCCTTTCCCAGCACCCATCCCCCTATGCTCCGGAGCATCCAAACTGCTGCAGGTTTTTCCTCGGTCAGCCGGTTAATTGAAATCCCGTGGATCGATCGACCGCGACCTACGCTGCTGTGCGGTTGCTTGTTGGAAGTCGACCGAATGGCTTTGGTCTTCGACGTTCAGAGGTGATGTAGCTTCCCCTCGAATTCTCTATGCATTCCTCGAGATGCATTTTCTGTCTTGGAACACACAGGACCGCGGTCAAAATGGCTTCGCACGATAAACAGATGTCAGAGGGTGAAATGGGGCGAAACGATGAGTTTACTGGAAATACGGTGGATCGTGTTACTTTCTAGGATGCGCATGATATCTGTCACCAGAAAATTCGGCGTTTCCTCGGGAAATCTCCCTATTTCACGGTACTCGTTGTCTTCATAGATTCGACCGGATTCGCGGTTCGAAGGAGCGCAATAATTCCATTCGCGGCGGATTTATCTGCGTGCAACGATTCCACTTGAAATCGTTGATATTCCCAACAGCGAACACCTATCGGCTTTTAACCTCGATTTATGTCGAACTGCTATGAAGAGAATAGATTGGCACGAAGAGCATCAAGATTTCCCTCTTGCACGATTCAATTAATAGCTACTCTTAACGCTGCACGCGAATTTCGTATATTTTGTCCTGATAGCTGTAATAGATCGAAATATACTCGCGCTATATCGTCACGTTTCATTTTTGTATAAATATTATTCCTGTCATATTTGTGCACTTTTTTCTAACGAATTCTCCAGTGGTTGTAAAAAATATTTATACATTTATATATATATATATTATTTATTATTGCACTGATACATTAATTAATTAGATTCGACTATAATAAATCTCGTAGCATTTATAGTATTTTCATGCGATTAGAAAAGTTTGGTGCTATGGAAGTGAAATATAGAACTTGTCTTTTTTTTTTATTAAGTTTCATTGTATAATAAAGATATACACGAATACCTTTTTTGTAGCCACCGTAAATCGTTCATATTGTTGAAAATTTATCTTTCTTTACTGGTTCTGAAAAATTTCGTGATATATGGCTCACCTATGACCATCGTGTGGCAGGCGACGTATTCATTTTAATTTTTATTTGTACGGCAAGCAACACGACGGCATGGAAAGCTGAAAATTGTTGGTTTGATATTGTAATGCTAAGTGAACACCGGTTGTGAATATCTCGAATCTAGTTTAATGGTGTTTATACGTTATGCCGTTAGATAAGTAACAACCTTTACGCCGCTCTTTCGAGAAAACTTTCGAAATAGCCGGGACGCTCTAATTTTCGAATTTCCAGCGCGAATAGAGAGACTCATCGAAAGAAGTTTGTTATGTTTGGGATTGAAGAAACTTCGCCACGATGCTCACCGTAATCCCTTCGCAAATCCTTTGAGCGCTATTAGCGACTTCGTTGCCGGACCTAACTTCCGCCGGGTTTTCTCCTATATACGAACGCAAATATTATTTAATCCTTTACGCTCGTCCTGCTCTTGAACCATGCTTTCGGTATATTCCATGCTTGAGAAACCTCGCGACTTCTGCCTACGAAGGAGCACATATTATCGACCTAGACTACTGCTCAAACGTGTCTGGATACTTTGTTTATTTTTGACAAGCAGAATTTTAATTTTTAAATTAGAGACGAATCAAACTGTAACGATTTCATGGTACATTATCGATTAAATTGATTTTTGAATGTACGCAATGGTGAAATTGCCATTCGCAATCGACCGAATCTTATTGCGGAATTATTCTGTTGCTTGACGAACTCTGTACCTTTAGGTTCTTCAATCTTTGAGTCATAAGTAGAACGTATTTTTATTAATAGGAACAAGGAAGTGGAACTTACATGAAGATTTATTTCTTCTATTGAAGAAAGTAAGAATTACTTCGCTTTGAGTATTTTTTATATTTTCGCATATTCTACAAGTCCTTAAATCTTCCACGTGCGAATAAAAATCCGCAGTCTGATTATAAGACAAATTAAGAACAGCCCTCTAAACTGATAGAAATACTTTTGATGATAATACGATCAGTTGATGGTTAAATAGCAAATGTATTAACATTATAGCCTGATGATTTCATAAAAATATAGTAAGTGTTGTACCCCATTACTAATCTATGCTTAATTCGTATATGTAGTTTAATAAAATTTACATTATCGTATAGAACGACTAAAGTGTCCGTTTACAAACTATATCGCTTTTCAGTTACTTGGAAATTGTTGGCGAAGCCACAAAGAAAGCAGAGAGAATGAAATAAGCCTAGAAAACGTAGGCAGCCCATAAGCAGGAATAGAATATTAACGCGACTAATAAACCATCGATAATGATGACCGTTGCGCACATTCGTTTCGAATCGAAACAATTCACTGGCATTTGCATACCATTTGCGTGATTTATAATACTAGAGATAATTATCTTCGTATCCAGCCACCATAAATACCGCTCATGTGCATATTGCCACTCCTCTTCTCTATGGCCTCTTATGCCAATCGTTCTGCCGTTTGTTCGCAGTATCTCTTCGTTGGTTGTATTAATTTTCGCTTTTCCATGTTTCATTACCTTGTGACTTTACTTTTTAAACATAACTTTTCCTCGTGCCTTTGAATATTTCAAAAATATTTATCGTCGTGACGTTATCGTTGTGATATTCAAGATGTTAGTTTATGTTCAAGACGTTTCCTCAACATAAAGTTAAAGATTCGGCGCACTTGACAAATACAAGGAACGTCCACTATACGCTGTAACAAAACACAGATGAAAATAATTAATATTTCGTTAATCACTATACGGTTAAATTCATGGAATATCGTTCATCGCCTAGTAGAATAAAATATCAACACCGAATTTTCTTAATAAAGCTATCTCGTGACATTCCTTGTTGTTCTCTTCCCATGTTCTTCATATAAAACTGTATAAAATATACAAATTATACAACACCCCATGAAAATATAATTTTACCACAAAAATTAGCAATTTAATTATAATGTAATATATTTCAATTTATTGCGGTCCCATGGGCAAAGTAAATAAAATTCACGTGTCAGCCGATACGTTAAGGGAAGATGAGCGACGATCTTAAGTCACCAACGATTCGATAGCAAGAAGAAAACTAATTAACGAGCCGATTGTCGCGCGTTCCACTTGGCCAGGCTGCACGTCGTTGCATCAATTATCTCGCCGTATCCGGGATCGCATCTGGGCCGATGGGCAGGGGTTGAACTATGGCGGCTTCAGGCTGCGGTTGGAACTAGCCAGAGCGTAGCTGCGATGCTGGTCGACCGATGTGTTCCGCGTGTTTCGTGGGAAACGCGGTGGAATGATCGTCGTGCGATTTAAACCAACTCCCACGTGAACTCTATTTACGATGCGACCAGTCCACCTTTTTTCCCAGAGTTTTCCTACGACCGAACAAAGGCCAGAAAACAAAAGACTACGAGCCGACCAACAAACTTTTCCGCGACTTATTCCGCCCCCATTCTAAACTATTTCCCAACGTCGTCGTTCTCTTCTGCGCCCCTCGGTTCTCCTTTGGCGTTCGATGAAGAACAAGAGAATAGAAATGACTCGCAGTGAATTGAATTTTAATTGCTCGAGCGATTGTACGAAGATTGAGAATCGATGCGAACCTTGTAGGATGTAGATTAATTAACGAAAGCTTTATATGTAGTGCAAATTCGTGCAGTAAGTTCGATACATGGTTGTAGACTAGGTTCGTGTCTGTGTTTCTGTACTCTTCGAAAATATTTTACGAACGCGGAACGATAATCTCGCGAAATGACTCATTTTGTATGATTTAGTTTAGTTTGGAGAGGACAGGATGAGATTTAAAATCAGCGAATGGCGAACATTTTGGTTTCCACATGAAGTGATCCAACGCAACCGTTCCAAGTCATAGCATACTTTTAGTGCGGTTAAAAAATGATACGAACAGAAGAAACACATAAAAGATTTGTCGTAAAAAGATTTGACAAAGAATTGTCGTATCTCTATCTTCTTTTTCTTGTAAGTCTAACGATACACGTACAATGTGCATCGTTTCCTTAAATGGAAATGCATTTCTTTCTCCACAGATCGAATCCAACCATGAAATCTCGTGTATGTAAAAAAGTATTGAGACAAAATGGTAGAAACTGAATAGCACATCAGATATCGTAAATAAAATTCATCTTTGGGTATTTCGTTTTATATACAAATTTTCTATAAAAGAAATACGTTTGTCCTTCATACAAATGATTTCCTGCTGTCCTCGCGCGAACCATAAAATCCTATCTTATGACGTGTTCTGTTAAGAAACCGTGAATGAGTTTATTGGATAAACTGAGGCAAATGAAGGATGCTGCACGCGTTTAGTATGTTCTGTACGTTCAGTATGATTCGTCGCTTCCACTTTTTAGTCACGGAATCGGCTGAAGGGGACACGCGAGTGGACACGCGGGCTGCGGGTATCGTACATCGTTTTCGAAAGTGCATTCGTGTCAGCGCCAGGGAGACAGCTGCGCCGTGATGGCTCGTTGAAATGACTAGACCGGCCCTCGAATAAATCACGAGGCGCATAATTAATTGGGACGATTGTTTGTCGCGCGGTGATATCGATGAACAGGCTGAATCGTCGGCACGCGCTTAGTCTCGCGTCGATATCCCATTCTCGATATACGACCTTCGTTCTCGCGCTCCAACGCATTTCCAATTTCTCGATTCACCGATAGAGGAACATAGCTTCCCCTGTCTTCCTTGTAAACATTTTCTGGCCGAATCAAGCCTTCTTTTTACGGTAAAATCTCGTTTATCCGCGTTTCTCTACGAAGAGGCAAATTGGTCCTAAAGTAACTTGAGAACAAAATTAAGCAGATCGGTGCAATTGAACTACGAATCTTCGCGCAATTTTATATTTCTATTGATACGACTGAGACGACGAAACCCACACAAGGATTTATTTCATCCATTAAATATCGGTAACGCGCAACTCACTTTGTATATTTTTCATAGTTTTGCGTTTTATAGTTACAATGTGCATTTTGTGTATTTCTAAATCTCAACGTGTCCAACTTATCTTACTTTCAAATTTGAGCGAGTTGCAGTCTGTGTATTGTTATGCACTTCAGAATTGGAACTGTCTGAACGTTTAAATCATTTGACGGAGCAGCGTCTTTCTGCGAAAAAATTCGTCGAATCTCTGGCCAAGAGTTTAAACGACAGAAATCACCGACCAAGCATGAGAGGGATTATGTTCATAAATATCGCTGTATGTATATACGTAGGGTAGATCGACAGTTGCATCGCGGTTAAACAGTGGTCGGTTCGCGTACGCGTAACCAGCACTTCGGTTCCGTTTGTTTTATATTTGCTCGATGATTTACCGATGCCAGTGAGTGACGTTTAATTATTCCGGCTCGTTTTGCGCACCCGTCACAGGTTAATTTAATAACTTGCCCGCGGATCGTTCACGCTCAGCGTCACGCGCCGCATTGAAACGCATCGACCAACCTCTCGAAACTAATTTTCGAATTGGCTTCGGTGCTCGGAACGATATGGTTTTTATTCGAGTAATTAAACGAGGTGCGGTTTCCATAAAAAGTAAACACAGTCACGGGAACCAGTCTTATTCGTGTGGAAACTAGGTATGATAGAAACTTGTTTGTACGAATAGGGCGGATTATAAGACAGGTACTGCACCTCTTCTTATTAATCTAATTCTTATTAGTCTCGTTTGCTCAATTATTTGCCAGCTAATGGACATTAGTAAATGAACAAGTTGCAGATTACGAATTATAAACTTGTCTTTTACAATTTCACGATTTCAAGTCTAACAGAATGATTAACGTTCTTGTGATTGATTTCTTTTGAAAGATAATAAAAATAAAAAAACGATACTTTACTTTTATCATTATCTCTTGTACCAAAACTTTGTCATCATATTCATAAGAGTCAACTCTACTCTGTAACAGTATAATCACATCATAGATTCATTGCTTCCAGCAAATATAAATCCACTTTCTAAAATTATGTCCTTTTTTCACGCTTCTTATTTTACAAACATTCTTTTGTCAGTGATCGTTGATCATATAAGAAAATACCGAAAGATGCTTCTGATTTCTAGTTCGCCATTAATTTGTATATTTTAACATTCGCGTATATTTAATATAAAATGACTAAACACGTACATGAACGACAGTGTACGTTCTCACCAACAGGTACGTCCGTTGTTCCTCGAGCTTAGACTCCAACATGACTGTTCGCGGCGAGGAGTTATTTTTCTCGCGCGAGAACCTTGCTACTACGAGAGCGTGCAAGAGACGACGAGAAGTTGGAGGCAGGGTGAAATAATTCTTGGGGTCGCGCATTGTGCACCCGTGACCCTTATCTCGAGATTGTGCCGCGTTAAATAAGAACAAAAGCTGTGCTTTTGTGTCTGGGCCGCTTTATGCCAGCACGCCGTTCTCCGAGAGTTCTGAATTAATCACGCGGATACTCCATTTACGTGGTTCTTCGTCGCCAAGAATTCCCGACGATGCTTCGATAGGACAGCGCCCCGATCCTTGTTTCTTTCTCTTACTCTCGTTTCTCTTTGGGTAATTAGACGAGTTTGCGTTCAATTACGACTGTCGCGACAAAACGAACGCTGCCTTTGCCCGCCTGATCGTTTGCTTGGCAATTAGACGCCGCTTGTTATCGCTCGCAACTTCTTAATTCGTTCCTCCGTTTGTTCAATGCGAGCTTCTCCTTTTGAATTTGTTGTACGGTGATCTATCAGATGGAACGTCATTGCGTAGTAATTCGCGAACAATAATTACGTTTACTTAGTACGTATTACATTTATTTACGCAATTTTGCTTCTCAAAACAAATATATCAAACGGAACATACGGAGATACGTCGACTCGAATATTTCGAAGATTCTTTCTGATATGTTGCGTATCGCGGCGTCCAACACGCATTCTAAAGAAACGCACCGATAAAATTTCGCCGTCGAAAGAGGAGCGAAACGCGCTTTTATCCGTCTATCTTAAATAAGAGCGCAGACACTTAAAGGTACACTAACATATCGGTAGAGTACGATATGGGATCTAAGTTGCGACGTATTTTCATGTTAAGACTTGAATGAAGTTGAAGCAAAGCACGGAAGTTCGGGTGTAAAGTTTTACGCTATAAACTTCCGTATAACTTTACCGAAGGAGGACCATTTTATTTGATCAACTATCGATAGAGACGCGTTTTCTTTGATGTTTTTATAAAAAACACACGATGCGCTGAAATTTGAGAAAAGTTGCACCGACAATAAATACAATACACCCGTCGTTTAGTTAGCTAATGACATTGTCGAAAGATCGAGAGACTGATTCGTCTGTTGGTCGATGGGATCAAGCCTTGGACAGCTGAGGTCAGATTTTGGATAACACGGCGAATTTACAGGACGTCTTCTTCGAACAGCGAATCATCCATCTTTGCAGGACAAAGTTGTGCACGGAGACTGGCGGCTTTTTAGGCCGGCCTGATATTTCGAGGCCGAGTTTTCGCGGCTGGACGCGCACGAACATATCGATCGTGCTTTAGACGTGGCACGGATAAAATGTAGGGTCGTTGTAAGGTGGTGCACGGTCTAAAAATAAGTAACCAACCGTTGCCACCGTGGAGGCGGCGAACGAAAAACCGCGGCCGTTTTGCGTATTTCGCGCGAACAATTACGTGCCGCTGAATAAAAGCGCAGCTTTCTCGTAAAAATCCTCTTGTATAATTCTCCGGCACACGCTTACCGCGCGTTTCTCGAATTCTTGCTTTTCACGCGGCACAGTTACGTCTCTTTTCCTTTCTTTTACAGCTTTGTGCAAGATCCTCTCGTCGTTCCCCAGCCACGTTAAAAGTTATGCAACGCGACGGCTGCATTCGGTTCGTACGATAACTCGCAGATGATCGTGAAAATTATGCTTGCCGCCGAAAAATATATTATCGCTCATAGGTGTATTTACATATATGTCGGAGATGAAAGAACATCGGGGCCTTCCCTTTGGAATTTTTGGGAAAATCCACAATACTTTAGTCCAGACTTTTTATTATAGCTGTACTTAAATAATAAAACTAGTAGTTGTTGTTTATAATTTCCGATGACGTTTGCTCGAGATTTATAACAGTAGGTTTGGGCTCGAGGTGACACATCTGGTCGCTAAACGTAGCCACGGTCACGGGATGGACGTTTTTACCCAACAGAGGTATGCCATAGTTGTATAACTCTCCTTAAAAATATAATTGACCCAAGGGGTACAGAGAGATACATAGAAAAGTACATGAGTTCAGTTCCACTTAAACTTTTGACAAGTCTCATACGTTCAATATCGTAATAGGAAGCTCGCTAATTGTATGTCTGTACGTATGTAGTAAAATTTAATGTGTTCTTTGACTGTACACACAGTCAATTTCTATTTCATAGCTCTATTTTCGATTATATCTTTTGTATCGTATAATCTAGTACGTTTCATACGTCATTATTTTATCAGCCGCAGCGTTATGAGTCATTTAATGCATCCTAATTGCTTCGAAAGGGAGATTTAGATCAGATAAAATTGCACACGAGCCAACATATAATTGTTCATTCGCTACTTCCGATTAAAACTCTTCCAAACAGTTTACACGATCTTTCACTACGTATTTCGATTCGTTGTAGCTGTAACGATTATAAAGAAGAAAATAATTGGAAATTATTTGACTGTAAATTGGGCGAGTTGGTTAAACGAACAAATTTAGTTGGTTTTCGTCAAAAATCGATAAATTAGAATCGGCGCTGAGTTGGACGCACCGCTAAAATTGACGGCGGATTAGCGTAATTCGAAATCGACACTGGCGGAAATTATTAATTAATAATATATACACCGACAGTGATCTGTCTTCGTAGCCGGTAATCTATCTGAAATTAATTGAACGCCGATAATTAACGGGACTACCGGTTCAAAGCTCGAAAATAATATCCGCGTTGCAACTCGTCAACTCGATAATAACACGTCGCGTTCGATTTCCTTTCTTTCGTTTCGATTTGTCCGTTTAATCGATAAGCATATCTTCATTTTCGTCACTTTCTATTAAAAACACACGAATGCTACTAAAATATACGAACTAATGGGTAAACTACTGATGCAAAGCACTTTTTACCATTTTTTTGTACGATCAGCGAATATACGTCACACGAAGTATAAACGATTTATTTGATATCTTGTCAATGGTATAATATAAAAGTAAATACGCGATTAGTTAAAGCGCCAAAATTATTTCCAAATATTATTATTATTATAGAAATAGTCTCTCTGTCAATTTGGAAGAACTCGATGCTGAACAACCAAACAATCCGAGGATAATAAACTCACTAAATGATAACACTTGCACCAACTATCAACTTGTACTACTACTTGCAGCACTAAATTTTATCATGTCATAATATTCTATGACAGCTTTGATAATGGGCAAAATTATCCTGAATCTTTCTATTTCAATCTTTTTCTCACTAAATTACATTTTGTCGGAGATACACCATTTTCAACAGCACATACTTTTAAGCGTCACAGTGTACGTCACGTTTCGAGGGTGAAATTCCAATTGTCTCGAATTTGTTCCACTCGCGACTTGATCAAACGCCATCGACGAAAGCTGCGGAGAGCCTCTTGAGTCCTTCGTGGAATTCCTTCGAAAGGGAATTTCATCCGGGAATGGAGCTTAGAAATTGTCCTTTTTAAATCTACCTACCAACGAGGGACTCTCGAGAAGCATATCCCTTTACGTTCGCGGGGAATTTTTTCGCCGTTTCGTAAATGCGGCTCGTTTATCTTGCGACTTTAATTTCGGCGAAACGCGACACAACCACCGCGGATATTGCTGCCGCCAAGACGAAAGGGGAGAATAAAACGGAACGGTTTCCATTTATAAAATCCGCGTGACGTTTTCGAGCGATCGGTCTCGCCGGGACCTGCACAAACTGAATTTCTCCTGATTCAAGAAACTTCAGCTCCCAGGAATTCGTTTCACCAAACGGCGATACAAACAATGACTGAACATCGCGGTAGTATAGGTCAAGATTTTTCCAACTTGAACTTAGAATCCATATCAGATGTATTTCGATTATTTACGATAAGAGTATCAAATGATATCAAACGACACTTTTTGATTTTTTATTCTTATCGATTGTGTCATATTCGTTGAAATAAATCGTTTCTCAGTTGGCAAATTGACAAGATTAAGAAAATTTCGGAAAACCTGAATCGAATGTAGTCAGGTCTTTCAATCATTGACAATAATAATAATCATAAACCTAAGATTTCCTTCGTAGGAATTCCTTCATTCTTAGGAGTTGTATTACATTCGATAAAATAATTTTTTCAGTTGATAAATTAACAAGAAATCGTTATTAAAATAAATGACAGATAATATCGAAGAAAATAGTCAAAAACATCTGGTACAATTTTTAATCTTCTTTTTCTTAAATTAAATTAAATTAAATTAAGACATCGATCAAGTATTAAATTCATACAGTGAATGAAGTGTAGAATCATACAACTTCACGATAGAATAACGAGTTAACTAGGCCGAGACGCTGCAACTTTAAGTGTTTTGCAAAATTATGTTTTTATCATAACGCGTTACGTATTTCCCTCTCATCGACGCTTCGCTTATTTTCACCGATGCTTTTATCGTCGCGGAACGGAATTGTTGGTTTCGAAACAATTAAAATTCGATAGTTATCAAGCAGATAATTCAAGAAGCTTCCGTAGAACAACTAAAATTTATTTCTACCTTAGAAAACAGCAGCGTACACGATTTAACAAATAGATCGGTAGAGAGGCTTTGCGCTGCTTTTCTCTTAAACGAGTCGATCGAAAGGCACAATGGTGAGAGAAACAGCTGGATATTTCCGTACAACAGACGAGGTCGGGCCTTGCGTTATAGGGAAGCTGTGTTTCGCGATATTTAATTAAATCCCCGGATCGTGGGTAGAAAGTTCTGTCGATAGTTGGAAACAGTTAGCAACCGCGTTTACTGTTCGACCATCGGACATTTCGCGGACACGGACAATCCACGTGGCTGTTTCCCAGTGTCGGAAGGCCGCAATGTTCCGCGAACCAATTCCATTGGCCGATACTATTAACCGATTGATTTTCCTGGCCGCGTTCGTGCCAATGGAAAATTGATGTTTCCTCGAGACCGCGACCTCTCGTCGCGACATCTTCGCGAGAACGCGATCCGAAGAAAAGAGGAAACACGCTTTGGACACTTTGCACAACAGTGGCACGCGGCATTTTCCCTATCATTGGAATTTGCAAAGCTGCTTTGCAAAGCTTTTTATTCAAAATTCTATCTGTTATCGATAGACCACGAATGTTCGTTCCAATTCAGATTTTTTAGGTGCAAATAAAGCAATGGAGTATTAATAGTCGTCTTCTAGATATTATATTATCACAAATACTATACTGGAGATATTTTATATATTTTTATTTAGGTGCATTTTATCCATTTTTGCGCATTTAAGTTTCTCATTAATTTTAATTAACGAAATTTTATAAGTCACGCATAAGTGTAAGTTGCCAATTTTAACGAATTATAATCACGTATTATAATTACTTTTGGTATTAGAATTAAAACAAAGATGAAACAGATGAATTTTAGAAATTACAAGCTAGTAGCTGGTTCTATTCGACATGAGATTGTGAAATATATACGGTCGCCAACAAAAGTATTGGCACACTCTTTGAAACAGAGATAACTTTCTTAAAATTAGGCCAAACAAATTTTAGGAGTTAGGAGGATTGGTTAACTAGATGATGTGATTGAAACGATGTATTGTGAAACGATTCTTTGGAAAAATTGCAGTTGGTAGAAAAGGCGAATAAATTGTGAATTTATCTACTGAAACTTCACTCAGAAGCGTATAATCCAAAATTCGAGATCGAAAGCAGAAGCACGCCGACGTGTCCAGTTCGCGTTTGCAAACGATCGCAAAACCGAGTAAAGCCCGGAGGAATGCAGGTTGGTCGACTCCGTTATCCCAGCGTGGATATCTCCGGTTATATTTCAAGTCAGTTCCACGCTGACACTCTGTCGTGTCCTCGATTTCTCTTCCTCCCTCCATCTCTGCAAATCCTTTTCCTCGGCATTGTTCGCAAAACCAACGAAATCGGGAAGCCCGGATCGCCCCAAAAACGTATTCGTCGTGGTCGTTGCAGTTTCGCTCGAGTCGTTTTGCTACCGGTTGGAATCCAGTGGATTTTCTTTTGCGTTCTCAGCATTTGGCAACGGGTCTTAAAAGAATTTTAATCGTCGGGACAAGCGAGACCGAGGATCGTCAGTTTAGACGTTTCCGACGTTCCTTGGGCGAAATATTCGTTTAGTTTTCACTGAGCGTTTGTGAAACGGAAACGGAAACTGCGTCGCGTAGTGAGACACTTGAACGAGGATTCGAGACAAAGATAAGAAAATGCATATAACGCGCAGTTTTCCTGGAACATTTGATATCAGGCGACTCGACGCGAGTAAAAGTCTGCTTATCGGATCTTTGTTAATATTTTCCTTATGTCCTGGCTCGGTTGAAATATTTATTTCTTTGTTTAACCAAACACGATCACGTTTAAGTAAATGAGGCTCGAAACAATGTTTCCATTTCTTTGTAAGTGTCATACGGAAAACATTTATCCTCTCTTCCTATTATTTCGTTGGATATTGTCCTGACATTTAGCAAAGAACAGAATTTTGCAACTCTCAAAATTTTCTTGGAGCGAGTGCGATCAGGAAAATTCGCGATTACGAATGAATTTCACTAAAAAAATGAAGAACATGCGGTGTAGTAGTTTGTAACAGAAAAAGATTATACGGCAATGTTATATAATATCTCCTTGACACAGAAGAATCGAAATTACGAGATTGTTTGAATCGTTCTTTTTTAAATTGTTCTTTAAGGAAACACCGAATTTTTTTAATCGCTCTTTAAAGAAAGAACGAAACGTTTTAATTGGAAATTAAAATTGTACTCATCTTTGTTCAAATTTACCATATTTAATGCGTAAGGTTAACACTTGCTGACGAGAATTGGCAAACAAGAACGTACGACGAAGGAGCGAGCTAATTTTCAAGCGATTAGATTTCGATGTGTACAAACGATCTTTAATAATCCTGTATCGATTTTTGCGGAAATTATTGCTTACATTTATACCATTTAGTCGTAGACCGATGGTATCATCGAACGATGGTTGTTTCGATTTTTGTCCACTGTATTGCCGCAGTGTGCGTCGGGTCGAATCGTTTTAAATCGAAGGAAGAATTAGAGCGGAGCATTGGTTCGATAGCTATACAAAGTTTAACGAAACGCGGATTGCGAATCGAGTTAGTAGTAACAAACGACGAGTTTTATCGAGGAATAGTTGTCTGTGAACGCGTCGCGTGATTCGTTTGCGAAATAAGTTGCATGTCGTCGACGGTGCGTGAAACTGGACGCGTTGGTCCACTTTTCACCCCTTTCCTCCTCGTTCGGCGATGCTTTCCTTAGGAAAAAGAAATTTCACGAACGACGTTTCACTGCGCGACACGTCAAACATGGATCTTACAAATTCAAACGCATGCGACTGACGACCGATCAAAAGTATCCGGCAAAATGGACAAATGATTTTCATTTTTATAATTTGCAGTTGCAAATACGTTTAATGGCAAATTATAACTCGATTAAACTAATTTTCGAAAGTCAGTATGCGATAATAAAGTAGCGAATTCCTGTGTTTTTATTAGATTTGAATCTATTGAGATATGTGTAATTTTGTGTGCTACACAAAATTACTAGATTAGCCGTGTGATGGTGACACATATATGAGTGTGAGTGTGTGGAAGTATGTGCGTGTACAACGTCTCGTAAAACATATGAATGCAACTGTTCCGTGAGTAGTGTGGTGTAGAAGACTCTGAGACGCGTGCAAATGTGTATCGGCAAAGATCTTGTAAATCGCATATCAAATAAATCTGGAACTATTTTGATATCAATTCTAAGTGTAATCTAAGTGTTGCTGTACATTTATTTCGCCGACAAAGATCCACAATTCTCAACAGAATCGATAAAAGGGAAGTAAATAATCCGTGTATTTTAATAAACCTTATGTAGCGTTACGCCAAATCGACCAGAGTACGGTTTTTGAAACTGTCCGGATACAAATGCGTCGTATGATCTTTAAAAGCACATGTGCCAATGAAACACCATAAATAAAGTAACAATAACGAGAATAATAGTAACGAATGAATTTAACGCGAACGTCGTCTAGGAAATCCACTCTTAGCTCGTTAACTCTGGCAGCAGAGACGGACACGCCCAGCTAGACAACTTTCCTGTCGGAGTCAAAGTTGGAACGAAAGCCGCAGAACCTCGAAGAGCAAGTCGAAGATGAGAGACTCGAAGTCGAAACCTCGTAGGCAACTAGAGTTTCTTCGTCTGCTCGGTTTCTATGAGAATCCAGACTTCCGTAGATCACACCGATCTCCTCTATTTTTCTAGACAACGGATTTTGTAGACTAGAAGATTTCAATTTTCCGGAAAGCGGCCGATTAAACTGCTTGCACGTGCCGTTAAGTGAAACTTTCCGCGCGTATTATCGCTATATCGAATCGGCCGCGAATCGAATTACAAGTTTGCAAATCGTCGCGACAATGTATTCCGTGGAAATTGCGCTGGAAATCCTCGTTAACTAATGGCTGGATCGTTAAAATTCCTCATCGACGTCGAACTGTCGAACAGGTATCGGTGTAGCGCGATTTCGATCGAGCGGAAGTCGTAGAATCTGGATTAGCGTGGTGCATCGCCGCGCTAATCCCATTAACGATCAACCGCGGACTCGACGTTGAATCCTGCTCGCACGCTCGGTTAATTATTATTCCTCGACGTTTTTCAATTGCCACCAGGATCAACGTATCGCGTTCGCGAATTCATTGATACGCGTTCGCTCGACGATCGTTAACATTGCAAGCATAAACGCACGCTGTCTGCCCGGTAATTATAGTAACTGTTGTTACTGCAGTTATTCAGTGTGTACACGCGGTGTCGGTGGCTGTGCGTAGTCGATACTCGGCTGCATCGAGAAGTTTGATCCGGTTGCCAGCATAGTTCTGGCAAGTTTCTCTCCAGTCAATAGAGGAAACGCGAGCAAGCTCGTTATGGTATTTAACGAACGAGATTCTCGATGGGCAAGTTACATTGTCGATGAGGAAAAGTTTCGCGATTGAATCCGCGAGGTATTCGAGCGATTTAATTAACAAGGAGGTCGCAATCAGACGAATAAAGGCAGAAACGTTTGATCGTATGAGACACGTAATTAAAAAATGGTTAAGCTCCACTTGGCGCCAATTACACGACCAGCGCGGTGGCTGGTTTGTATAAAATTTATAAAACTTCATGTACAGTACACTTGTCCACAGCTTTTCACGAACATACTACGTACGTTCTATGAAAAATTGTGAAATTCCGTCAGTTACGTAAAGCTATCCAACCATCATGGTTATACTGGTAAAATTTAAAACAATTCTGCGAACGTATACAGAGATTACAAGATATTTTATACAAATATGTATTTTTCTGGGATCGAAAAAGTATTTAAACAAGCAATCATCCGCAATATTAATAAGTCTCGGTATCCAGTGGGACCATCTTTAATCCTTTTTATTTGCTTATGACGATTATTTGTAATGTATACTAATTTTTTACTAAATACAAGTTTGCAGTAAATATCCTGTAACTTTTTGGAATTTTGCCAATATAATTTTGACAATCGTGTCTCGTTATGGTGCCAATAATAGAAATATCAAAATATATAAGAGGCACAATAAAAAAAAAAAACATAAAAATTTTGTACAAATAAATGTACAAATTGCCACTGTACCTACGCACGTCAACATGTTTCATTCAATCATAAAAGAGAATTATAATTCTGTCAAGATATGTATGAAAGTTGTTTTCTCATTGGGACCGCTATAATCGTGGCCTCGGTAATTAAATTTGTGCGACTGTGTACCAAGTGTTAAATATAAGAAAAAAAGGAAACGATGCTGGTGGCGTTTTAACGGGAAAATGGATAGTGTGGTCGCATGCCACCAAATTGACCCGGGTTCTGTTCACGGCGAGAAAGGCGAGCATTTTTCTCCGAAT
Source organism: Bombus pyrosoma (assembly GCF_014825855.1). Lineage (NCBI taxonomy): Eukaryota > Metazoa > Arthropoda > Insecta > Hymenoptera > Apidae > Bombus > Bombus pyrosoma. The sequence goes on from NC_057784.1 coordinate 3,715,305, forward strand.
TTCTCATAGTGAAACATCACATAGAAAATTACACCGAATTCATAAAAGTAATAGGATATATCCTAACTTCGTGTTGGATGTTGATAATTAGACTGTCGACTTCTATTCAGGTACAAAAATGCACACAATACACGTGGTATAGAGAATTACAGGGTGTCTAGAAATATCTTACGCAGTGTCAGCAGGGCACATGAGTCTGAATGACTTTCTTCTTCGTCGAATGTAGCTGATTTGAAGCACCTAATGTCAGGAACAAGACTGAGCTTTGTACGAAAGAAATTCATCCTTAAGTGTTACTGGAGTGGTGGTTAAGCGTAAGTGGAAGCGCAAAGATAGTTTGAGTTTAAACGACAATTTCAGATGCATCCACCGACGCGAATCACCAGCCATTCTGGTAATGTGAAAATTCTATTGCTCTTTTGTAGTGGAAATGTAATTTTTAAAAATTTATAATCTTTTTCTTTTCGAAACGAGACCTTTCCGTTTAAAAATTGTTATTACAAAAATATGCTGAGATTTCCGATAGATGGTATCATGCGAACTTTCAATGTTACAATGACGATTAAGTATTTATTGCTTGAAGAATACTCGTAATCAGAAATACAAGTTTGAGGCCATCCAACGTACGATATTTCTTACGATATTTGATACGTACGTAAAACGATTTTTACCCGAGTTCTAAACCCTTTTCAATTACCTTCATGAAAATGTGAATCTGCATAAACATCCGCAATCTAACAATGATTAATTCAAATTACAAATGAAACGATCGATCGATCAGAATTTTCTATTCATACGATGTGACGATCTAAGAGTTTGTAATACCTACGTTACAAGGTATTTGTAAAATTAACGAGTATCAAATACCTGAATAAACCTGAGTAAAACCTGTCACGGTAATCCTAACGAAATCAATTCGAAGTTACCAATCGATTAGATTACGTATCAACGATAGGCGACAGATCGATAGTAGCAGCTGATCGAGGCTCTTCCCTCTTCAATTTATCCCGGCATTGACTTCTTTGTCCCGACACTGTGACGCGTTCCATTGTCGATCTCTGATCGATGATCTCTTGCGGCTTCGAGGTTAACGAGGATGCGGCTTTACGCAAACGAAAATGTCGATCATCCAACGTGTGTTCTCTCTTCTCTCTCGTTATATCCGTCGTACTTGCATTTCTCTCTCGCTCTCTCTGTCCCTTCGGCATGCACACGAGCTCTCCGTCACGATTATGCTAATTGCTGCAGCTGCAATCACTCTGCGTGACAGCACTCGATCTCTCTCTCCTTCACTCTCTCTCTCTCTCTCTCTCCCTCTTTCTCTCGGTGTGTCTGCCGATCGATCGACAAGGATCTGCAGATGCGACGCACGTTACCGGCAACGCTAATTAATCGGTCGCTGCTAATTCGGCCGGATCATTTGCATGGAGATATAATTGCAGACACGAGACCACGGGACCGCGAGGCCGCGGGACCATCCTAATAAAATATATTGCTGTTTCGAGCAAAATGTGTCCCGTACGTGCGGTATTCGCTATCGTTCGTCGATACTGCGGCGATTTTTCCTCGATATATTGTCGCGCGCTGCATCGACGATTCCTGATGGTGCGATAACGAGATTCGCGCGCGCGATTTCATCGAATGCGCGAGAACGTACCGTAGCCGTAGCAAAACGGCCGACTCGAGGGAACGTTGCATCGCGTTCAACGCGAGTGTTCGAAACGAATTAAGGAAAGGCGAAAGCAATTTTCCGGCGAACAAAACGGCGCGTAATCGCGCACGATTTCTCCTCCTTAAATGATTCACCGCGGAAATCACGTCGGCGTAGCAAGTGGATCGTTATTTCGTGCATTAATGCAATTGCCGCGATCGATGTAACTTTGCGTTGTCCTCTCTAGCGATTATCACGATCGAGTCGAGGTATTAGAGGGAGGAGGTGGTTGATTGTTCCTAGAACGCGAGACATCAACACGTTTTATCGATCGAGTCGTTTAGACATTGCGCAGTAAATTAAAATTCATAGAAGTATGATAATTACAGGCAGTGTTTTAAAAATGTTCCCTTGGAATTTATAATTACTTGCGCCATCTCGTTATGGTAAATGAGTTCATAGGAAAAAGATTTCTTTCTTCAAATTCTTTCAGCTGAATGCTGATTGTACAAGACGTAACAGGATAATGTAGAATTGAAAACCGAAGCAATTAAAATTAATTCATAATACCGAAAACGATCCACTTCGTAAAAAGTAAGTAGAAGAGACGAGAATGTTGGCAAAAGAGCATGATTCACCGGTCTACAATATAATTTCAACTAATTTTTCCCCGCGAACTGTTTAAAATACCACCTGTGGATTTACAAACAGACTGAAGATATTCATACGTTTATGAACCCTTCAAAATGTACGAGGTGCATTTAACGCGCGGAAACATATAAAACGTCTAAATGTATAATACTCGTTATAATATGTAATAGGTTGGAGTCGAATAATCCGTTCAAGGATACGTTAAACATATTAAGGCGCCATGTAAATATGTTTAATTAAGAACTGGTTTAGTGCACGTGCATGGTAAATTTTCAAACTCGATTTTCTTCTATTCTACATACATTTCCTTATCAAAGGAATCGTCTCGTGCCACGGCTTGTACGTACGTGTTATTCGATCGGGTACTGTATAATTTATAAAAAGGGCAAGGTACTCGAGCTACCAAATAGCCAAATCAGCAATGTCTGAATATTTCACGTGCCACCGTGAGGGTTAACCAGGGATTTGCTAAACGAGAACCCATTCATAATCGATGCAGCCCATCCTGCTACCTTCCATAGCATTCCCTAGCCCTTATTGCGGCCAGAAGTGTGTGCATTTGCTCGGTAAAGAAGTAGGAACTCACCTCTCCGACGATGTTCCATTCCCGATGCCTATTTACCCGGCCGAGGTATATCGCGCTCGGAACGTAATTTTCACGGTGGCGAGATATCATCCCCTTTCGCGTGCCATTCTCACCCTTCCTAGTCCCCGTCCGGCTTTCCCCTTTCGACGGACTATATTAAGGATTCCAGGAGGATGCTGCCGTATCCAGGGCGACCCTCCCCAACCACCCTTCGTTCACCGCCGCTCATCTCAACCAACCACCACCATCGTTCTCTCGTTGTCGGATGGCTGCGGTTTACTGGAGAACCGGAGATACAGCGCGTCGCGATGCTAAACGACCATTCAGCGTATTCAATTCCTTCTTCGTCTTCGGCGGCAGTCGGAGAAAAATGCCAGCCGGTTGTGCATGACGCTTTATTAAGTTTGAAGCGGACAGACGTGAAGTAGAATTGCGCGCGGACTGTGTGGCAAGGTCGTGGTTTCACGATGGAATTAAAAGGCCGTGAAACGATCCAAGGAATCCAAGGAGGCCATCACGTTTAAAGAAATGGAAGACGAGTTTCGAGGACCGACTCGATTCCATTCTACTGCCGCGTTTCCGTAAATTGCCTCGCACCTGAAGATTCCCGTAGCCATCTGGCGAATACGAGAACAATCTTCGCTTCTCGATCGAAAATAATTCCAATTGTTCGCGGCTGTACTTTCGTATTTTATCTTTTATTCGTTCTATTGCCTCGTCAGTCTTCTGCATTGCTTTTAAAGTGCTGTGTAAAAAGGAATTCGTCAACCATTTATTTCATGTTTTCAAGGGAAATTTCAAAAAAACACCGAAAATAGCTGCTTCAACGGGGCGGTTAATTTATTCGAAAGATATTATTTTCATTGGTAATGGTTGCCGGTAGATCGTCGATGCTTATGTATTCATGAGAAATCGTAATATGCGAGAATTACGAAGAATTTGCATTTCTACATATTTCGTCCCGACAGCACTTGCGCTAAAGTTGCGTTTAAGTAAAGTTGCGTGTAGTCCTTAACGAGTTGATCGTTTCCTCGATACTTTAGATTAATTGCCACGTTTTATATCAAATTAGTAGACATTTCAATATTCATAAATCAATATAAGGGTTCAACTCGACGATAAGTTCTACATAACATAATAAAAAAGGAACCTAAATTTCAACCTATTAGCATTACAGATGGCTATAATAGTTTATGTTGGATTAATTTTATTTCGTATTTTACGTTATAATAATTTATATCGGCTTACTAGAATTTAGGATGTTCAATTTTATTTTGTATTCTACATTCTTAACGCTAGAGATCAGTAATTAAATTAAATTACATAATCCAGTCCTAAACTATCACGGTAGCCCAATAATATCAAATAAGAATTGTCATATTTAATGAAAAATTACACGGACCGTTTGTTCAAACCCAGGATTCCTCATTGAAGGATCTTCGCAAGCTGCACAAAAGAACGGTGAAACAGAGTGAGAAGGTTCATCGACGACGACTGCCTCCGTCGCTTTTTGTTCTTCGCGCGATGTTCGCGCTCTCGTAGGGCCGCATTAAAATAAACGGCAAACTCTCGGCGTGGGAGCTTCGCGCGTTTTAATTTTCCGGGTACGGTGTCGAAAAGGAAAAGGAGGAAAGGGCAGGAAAGGATTCGCGGATTAGTCGCCGGTAGTTCTAATTAGAGACGGCGGTAATGAGTTAAAAACGGACGCGAGAATCTCGAGGAAGCGGAAGAGTCGCAAGGGCCGTTGGACAAACGACAGTCTATTACGCTCGGCCGCCGGAAAGAATTACCATGTTGACGAATGGATTTCCATTTTCGAGGGCCACCCTGTGCACTTCTCCAGGGCGGCGTTTTCCAGCCTTCTACGTGCTTGCGATCCTCACTGTCCGAATTGCTTTGACAATCGACAAAAGAGGGACGTTTGTCATCTCTAGAGCTGCGATTTTCAACGTTTTTCAGCTCGTGGCGCGTATAATTGCTAAAATTCTGCGGCGAAAGATACATTGCGTTTGATTCAAGACGCGGCATTCACGCCGGACAGCTATACGTCTCCCTGGTAGTTGCGAATTGTTTCAACTTCGTTCTTTAAAAAAAGATCGTAAAGCAATCGAGTGTTCGAAAGTAGTCTGAGTAATCGAATAACGTTTATGGTCATAAAAGATTCAACGACGCGGAATTTTTTGCAAGTAGCATACCTTTTTTGCCTTTCTTTAAACTCTGCCCGCTTTATTATTTTATTGCCTGCGAACTCTGAATGCGAGCGAGCGACATTTTACCGCGCGATCCCGCTGCGATCATACGTGTCTTTCTTTGTTTCTTTATTAACGATAACAAAGACATACGTATGATCGCAGCGGGATTACACGGTAGAATGTATAATAGCTCGTTTGCATTCAGAAATAGTCGGACACTCGAACGTGGCGCGCCGTTTTCCACTGCTTCTTTCTTCGAAACGCGCATTCTCTGTCCTCCACTTGCATCTCGTCAGAAATACCAGGTCAGGAAATTCGAATGTCCAGCTCCAACAACTTGCCTAACTTCAGCCATGTTTCTCCACGTATGTCTCGTTGGTACAAAGGATAGAAATTCGTGATAATACGATGAAAATTCCGCTTAGAGAGAGCAGCGAACATTCGGTTCTTTAAAGTCTCAACTGCATCCAATAACATTAAACTTCATGAACTTCAAACTCAGTGGACCTCAAACTCACAAGCTAGCGGAGGCAGGTCAGTTAAGAACCAGAGTGGCGTATTGTCGTTTTTATCTGACAATTTGAAGAAAAGAGGGAGCATTGACTAAATAATCAGATACACCGGTTGAAAATCGTGGCTCTAAGGGACCTTAGTAGTTTACAAAAGTACTTGGAAAATATACGTTTCGCCGTACAATAAAACAAAAAAGACAATTTCGTTAACATGAGATTACATAATGTGGAATAAAATATGGTTAAATTAATATCGAATGAAATGGATGGAATATAAAAATGACTGTAAATAATGAAAAGCGTTACCTCGTCGTCCTTCTTCTCTAATCTCCAATTCTCAGCAGATTAGATAATTTCTTAATAGCTTTCCTTGACTTTCCTTAAGCTTCCGTAAGCGTCCTAATATTTATGAACTGATGCACCTCAAAACTCTGGCAGTTTAATAACCATTCTCCTTGCATCCTCCGCTTACAGGCGTCGTCCCATAAATTAATCTGGAAGTAAAAAGAATTTATGAATTATGATTTGGCCGTGAAGTACCATTCTCTGTTCCATTTGCAAGCGCGACGAGCAACATGGTGACTGCTTTCTGTTTCGCGGCGTCATCGGAAGAAAACGCGAAGTTTTAAGCGGCCTGGCCACGAGAGAAAAGAATAGCATTGTTTCTGGCCGCGGATTATGCGCCGACATTAGCATAAGACGAGACAGAATGGCGCGAACACTTAACGAGATTTTAACGACCATCCAACGCGTCGTTAATGCCTAGCTGAATCGCAATCGTCGCGGTCTCCAGCCTCGAATGTGCGGCGAAAAAATTCTTCCGGCTCTCAGTTTGCCGCGTTAACGATATTAATTATGCGTTGGACATCGTCGAACGGTCCAAGGAACGCATTAACGAAGAACTTTCCTACCGACTACCGCCCTGCTATGAAAATTAATCGACATTTTTACTCTGACTATTCTTTTCGATTTGCGGTCCGAATGTAGGAAACTTTCTGGTCACATCCTACGGTAGAGGAAAAGTAGACGGAGATTTTTATTTTTCAATTTCCTGCAGATTCCAGAAACGATAATTGGAGGGCTCAGAAGGCAATCGGTGTAAGCCAATCGTTTTCCCATGAAAAATAATTCACGTGGTGTAAATACGCCTTCGTTGTCGGCATCTTCAATCAACGGAACAGTTTAACAATTATATTATAATAACTGAATTAGAGAACGTATTATAACGATTAAATTGTTTCGTCGGCTGGAGGTTTTGATAACGAAATATCGTGAATAAATTGATTGATTCACACTGATTGACTTCTGAGCCCTCCAATTAGAAATTAATTTCAAACGACGGCTACAAGAAAGTTTAAACAGTAAAACGGAAAAAACGTGGTAACTTTGCACGACCCAATTATAATGGACGAGAGAAATGAATTTATAATAAAATTGTATGTTCTATAATGGACGGATGTTTAGAACAGGAAAAATGTTTAATAGAAAACTCGTCCTATAATTTTCTTTCCGCCGCTGTACAAGGTGTTCCAGCATTGATAACGAGAAGATTCTATCCTACATTTTTTACTTATTCTTTCACGTAGAATCTGTTCCTTGTCCACTATACCATAATTACTCGAACTGCCTGTATTCTATCGGTAGTCCATGAAACTCGAAACTAAGATGAATCGTCGAAATCTTGCATTTATAACAATTTAACTTTCATCCGTTAACTCTATGGCTGTTGGCGAATTTTTATTTTTCAACCTCTAAACTATCACGTAATCCCGACTTTCTAACATTATCCTCTACTTTTCTTTATCTCGTTTTATTTTTCTTGAGAGAAAAGTGATACGCTACTTTTCGGTAGTTACAACTAACAAAGTTTCACCCGCGAATTCGTAAGATCGTGGTTCAGCTCTGTTCTCGAGCGAAGAAAAAAGTTTTTGTAAGTCTGTGTTATAAACGAGCGAGCGAGCGGCAAGTTCGCCTTCGTCTTTTTAATGTGCACGAAAGCGTATTCCGATTGTTGGCTGTCGACGTGGTAGTTCGCGAGACGCGGAAACGCGATAAACCTCTTGCCTGGAATGTTTCGGTAAGAGAACCTGTCGCGAGTCGCGAGAAACGAATCTGATTATTTTATTCTGACAAACGAATTTCCCAAAGTAGCCATAGGAAAAGAAAAATTTGTCCAACCATCTCGAACTCGACCCTTGGCCCATCGTTGCGTTATTAATGCATTCGACTCCACACCGGCGAGATACTTGTCAGCTATTCCTTGAATGTTTCAGCGTTTTGTAAAACTTTCTTACCAGGGAACAATGGCTACCGCACCGTCCCTATTACCTTGTATTATAAATCGTGTCCCGAGCTTTCGATCTCCCGCAACTTTTTCAAGCTTTCCGTTTCTAGCCGACTCTCGTGATTTAATTTACGTCTACTTGGAACTATCGAATATCGAAATATCATACTTTTTTCATCTCCAAATATATGATTCTTGTAGACATAATGAATATAATGTAATAAAATATCTCGAGACTCCTAATTTATGTGTCATTAAGTCCTGGAAAGATAATTAATTAAAAAGATGCAACTATTTCGAGCACAATGTAATGGGATAATGATTTAAAGGATTCATCAGTTTCATTTGATTTTTTGTACTCTTTTACTTGGAAAAATAATTTCTTCTTGCCAGCAAAAGTAAGTTACCTGTTAACTATACAATGCATCTGTTAAAACACATTGCGGTAAAAACGATTTAAATATAAAAGAACGTGGTAGACAATTGTAGAATAACATTACCAGTAAGACAGATCAATCATACAGACGATGAGATAATGAAAGACGAAATCACTTGTAACAAACTGGCGGTTTATACTTTCGTATAGTATAAGGTCGAACTTAAATCAATTCTGGGTAACATTGTTTCTCGATATAATTTCAAACATAGCCTGCTTCGTTCTTATCATATTAATCACAACACATAAGAATCGAAATTTTAGGGCAGTTTTGTAATTGCGAGTTATAATTTATCAATTCTGAGAGACATTGTTCTCCAATATAATTTCAAGCTTCGTTCCTCGTTGTAATAAGCACAACACATAAGCGTGTCGGTGATCATGTAAACGATATAAGTCAAGAAACCAAAGATTTCATTTCGTCGAGACTTTTAGTCGTTCTATGTTGCATCGATTTGTATTTCTATTCTATGGAATATGTATTCTAATGTATTCTAATGTAATATAATGTATTCTATTGTATGGAAAAATGTTTGCCAGGTATCTATGAAATGAGCAACGTCACGAAGATTTTACTTTGACATTTATCCGTGTTGGTGTCTCGTTTATTTCGACAGTGGTGTAACTTATGTGTTTTACTTGCGTAAGTTGTGAAACTTATGAGGAAGAAAATACTTACATATTTTTGCATTATATCGTTAAATAAAGTCTGAGATATGGTGTATGGTAAAGCCCCACATAAAATGTTTTATAAAACAGCACAATGGATCCTGAAGCAAAATATCGTATTTTAGACGTTTCATCGAAAAGGGGAAGGCCAAAGTTGTATTATAATTTATAGTTATGTCTATTATATGCAAGTGATAGATTATCGATAAAGGAAAAATACAAAGACATAGCAAATCTGCTATTTTACTTTCCATCCATTCATCATGAACACTTTAAAGTCCTTAAATTATTCGAAACAAAAAATTTTTTTATTGAAGCAAATAATGATTAATAATTAACTATGCACAGTCACGATATATATATACAACATATATAAATAAATCTGTTTGCTTTTAACTTGTTTTCTTAATAAAATTCATTATTTTTTACTATCATAAGTCTCACTAAGTATGATGTATTATTAATTTTAAAAATGTTTAAATCGTTTAAACAATCAAAAGACACTTTCTCGATCAGGTTACTCCTAAAATTGTACGACGATACATCACGTAAAAAGATTATATATTTTACGAAATATTTCATTCCACAATGGAGAAATATCTTGTTAACACGGTCGAATGTAAAAGTCTAAATATCCGACGACGAAATATTTATAACTCACAATGCTTTCACAATCACTGACACGGGCATTAAAAATGTTATCTTGATTTTACAATTATGAGACACAGAGCGTAGCAAGCTTGTTTATCAGAAAACTGAAATTCGCGATTTAAACCGAAGAGAAACGATTTAAACAAACGAGTGTTTCGATCCGTACCGGTTTTCGAAGTAGACGTTCGTCCGTAGCTTCCATCCCGGATAATTATTTCGCTCGTTAGCGGGATCGGTTAATATTTCTCGATAAATGAAAGCGGAGGCTTGGCCGTCGAAGCGGCTAGACGATTGTATTCGCGGCCGGTGGTGTTATCGGAAAAATCGAGGGTGCAGCCTCTGCTTTATCGGACGAACTTCTCGGGAAAGCGATTTTCATGAAATTCCAGGCGTAACGTTCCGCGCGTGCATTTTTCGAATGCCGACGTTATTAAATGTCCGATATCGGGCCGCCACACCGGTGACATAGCGTCGAGGTGAAACGCGCGCGTGCGCTCCACGACCTCCGTTAAAAGTTCATGCGAGGAATTTTTTGGTAAATGTATCGGGCTCGCGTGTATGGGCTCGGTTAATGCCGAAGATACACGCGGCTGCACGCCGCGAATTCCCCTACGGTCGAATTCGTTTAATCCTCGCCAGTGAAACCGGTGGAAATCACGCGCGGAAAACTGGCACGCCAGCCAGATTTATGCATTTACGCGGCAAATATGTCCACGTGCAACTTGATTCCCGTTAAATCCTTTGCCAATTTAATGCCTGAAAATCGCCCGCCTTTATTTCCTTTTCTTCGTTTAACTGGTCTTTACTTTGTCGTTGCCTTGTCCCGTGTTTGGGTCACTGGGTATCCAGGGTTGGGTAAATTTTATTTCGCTCGTTTATTAAAGCAACAAAGCTTGAAGATTTATTCGTGAATAAGAAATACCGATATTATTTGGCGAACTGTTATTCCTTAGTCGCGAATAAATCTGTATTTTCATTCTTTATTCGACGGTAAATCTTTCCTCCTTATTCGAAATAATTCCGCGACGAATGAATTCAAGGACGCTCTATATTTTTCTCGAACATAGTCAACAGAAATAAACGCGTCTCGCTGTTCGAAATTCTCATTCTTTGCACATTCGCGTCTTCCGAATAACAATTAACGAATACTCACGACGCACATGGAATAACAAATTTCAAACAAACTAATTAGACAGTGGAAGCAGCGAAAAGAAATCTCTTTACGATCGCATAACACCAATGGATATTTTAATCTCATAATTCGCTAAAATAGAACCAATTGTGCCGCTTAATAAGTAAAACAAGCAGAATATTCCTCTGTCCCTGTACCACGCAGCTAGTCTGCTGCCTAGCTATGCACGGTAGCTAGTGGGTCGCTTCCGCGTGAGAATCTCCGCAATACAAAGTGTAACAAGAGTGAAACAAAGCCAGGTTTCAAGGACCGAGGAAGTCAGAACGCAGATACGGGCTTCCGAGAGTCAAAGACGAGGAACACCAACTGGGAGGGCAGATTCCGTAGCTGCCGGTAACGCGGAATGGTTGGCCTGTTGGCTAGCGTTTCTCAAACTTTGCTACACTGCAGACGCTTGATACGTGACTTTCCTCCGGTTGGGTTTTGCTATCGTGCACTTTCAAATAAGCTGTTTCGAGCATTATCGCGCGGGACACGTGCACGCGAGGCAAAGCCTAACACACAGAGCCAGGAAAAGAAACGCCAAAGGAAGCGCGCACGTGTGTACGAGCAAGTTACATACACGTTGGCAAACATGGTGGAACTGTATAAGCGGAAATCAACGTATGCTGGGAGGAGCAGCTTCTGAAGTATACACACAGGCAATTGAATTAACCAGGATGGGAATTACAGTTTGCACGCCGGTGTTATAACATTAGCTCGGTAGAGCTCACGAGATTCTCTGAACGCATCGATGAACACTCTTCGTGTGTTCGAGGATGGAAGGTTGGCGAGGGTTAGTTCGAGAAATGCTGTTCTAGCCAGGATGACCAGATCCAGGGGGTTGGTCCGCGTTATAATCTTCTCGACAAAAGCCACCAGCTCTGGCCGCAATCCGAAATCAATAGCCTGTGGTCTGTTGCCGCTATCTATTTCACTGACTCTACGTTCGGTATAAATAGATGTATACTTAACCGAGTATAAGTTCCATTTCGACTGGTGCCGAAAGGATTCGCTGTTCGCCATAAGGACAACGGTGTTTGTCGAGCGTACTGTTTAAATATGACAATAGATTTCAAACGTTTCGAATATACAACCACCTACAGACCTACACAGCTATACTGCCTTTCTTAATTGAAACGTATCTATCCGGTAGTTTTCAGTGTACGTTTCCATCTTTCAGCGAGTGTTGAAATGTACTTGAAGTTCGCCGTGTTTCTTCTTTCTATCTTTTAAGTAAAGTTAGAAACAGCTGCGTGCTTTGTGGAGATATAGAAACGATATAAGATGGCTTTACTAGTTAAACGCTGATAGGATATTTCATTTTAGTACATACGTTGCCGTGACGGTTATGTCGTTGTCGCTATATCCTTTCCACTGTTTCATCCCATGTATTTAATTGATTGCCACGTTAATAACGCCAGTTATCTGCCTGTATACTTCTATCTATATATTTCTGTCCATTTCTTTGCACAGTTTGACTCAAACAACACGCTGACCTGTCGTCCCTATACATCACTTATGATCGATCTATGTTTTTGTCATTGTTCCAGCTTCACCGACAGCCGTGTAACTTATCACGCTCGTTATTTCGCGTCTACGGAACCGTGGCACCAAATTGGAACGAAAATTTCGATACAAAACACGCCTTGAAAGAATCATTGATTTCGTTCGAATTGAAAAAGTTTCTCCTGTACAATCGAAATAAAACCTTACTCGAAGGTTCCATTACGGAGATTGCAAGATAAAAGAAGAGGGAATGTTATCAATGGAAAGTCCTTTAGATTAGATTATCAAGAGGAAACGTGTGATTCGATGGGAAACTGGGGCCAGCTGACACAGAATTTTCCGCCGATGGTTCCGTCTTCTTGAATTACCTTTTACGTAATTCCGTAGCCAAACGATCAGATTTTCGGGGTATTACATGGATTTCCTGGTACCGTTACAAGGTACAAGGACTTCGCTCCGCGAAATTTATGCCCCGAGACCGTTCCACTTCTATCCATTGTTCCTGCCGATTTTCCTACGGCGCGAGATAAAATCAACGCGATTACACGGTCGATTTTAATTTACATTTCAGCCTCGTGGAAACCGAAATGATCGAATCTACTTTTTATCAGTTCCACGATTTCATTTGCCCGAGTACGTGATTAATGTTTAATTGTCCGAAAACAATTGATTTTCCTTCATAAATTCGTTTATCGCGGGAGGATGGCATAAATGCTGATAGATTTCTATTTGCATTACTAATGAATTAGTATTCTCCGACAAACGAAAGATATATCCATCGAAAGCTTAATTATTACGCTACACACGATGAGTCAATAAAAAGCACTGTCTAAAATAACTCGTTATCTATTGGTTTTATCGTCTTAATTGAATTACATTGCGCGTTAAGAGATTCGTCGCACGCGTGAAATATCATTTTTTAGTATCCTACATTTCGCGAGATATTAAAGTGACTCTCAATTGTTTAACTTTTAGCAACATTAATCGATCTAATTGGACATTCGTTGCAGGAACGTATTTCCTCGTCTTTCGCACGTTAAACACGACGAATTAAAGTAAAATACCTGTTGAGCTAATGGCTTTTCGATATAAACAGGTTAATATTTTTCAGAGAACAGCAGAGAAAACTAATGTTATAAAAGGTATACGGTGACTATTAAAAAACTTTACTTAATAACTCAAAAGATATGAGATTTAAAAGATCAAAACATACTGCTCTAACCAAATCCCATAAAATACAATGAATTTCATTTGAAACATATTTTTATAAAATCAATGGCAAACGATATTTTTATATCATCAATTTCAGATGATAGTTTTATACCGACTCGTCCTGTATATTCTCACTGATACGTGAGCAGTTTAGAATATACGATGTTCACGAATGTCAAACATATAAATTCAAATAATTAAACAATTGCAAGTGTACGAATATATAGCTTACTTCACCTAAATACGATTAACAATCCTTTCACCTCTGCTTCCTATTCCTGATCGGCGAGAATTCCCTTCGATCCGTTGCGGCCAGACGCGATTCTCTTGAAATTCCAGAAACTCTAACCTCGTTTCCTTATTCCCCATTCACCCTTGTATCTCCAATTACCGCGTAGCCCGTACAGTTAAACTTATTCCATAGGATCCGTTTTCAATACAGCACAACGGTGCAGAACGCGGCCCATTGTTCCTGCTTTCTCCATTGTGTCGCTCGCGAGAGCGTTACGTTCCTAACCTTGTACAAGCGCAACCCTCTTTCATAGGTCGCGTTCTGTCCCACTTGGCATTCTAGCTTCCTGGTCATTACGGATTTCTTTCCCCCCTTTTTTCGATCCGCCAGTCTCTTACCAAAGATAAAACGACTCGAGGTTTCGCGGCTTTGCGAACTTTGCCTGCAACGTCGAAGAAAATGTCTACGAATGTTCGAATACTTTCGCGAGCTTGTATATATTCAGGTTGTACCCCTCTTCAAATATTTCGTATCAATAGGATTTCTTTCGAGCCATCGAGTGACACAGAAATCAGCAAACCAATAAAAATGCATTTATCAAGTGTTTGAGACTACTATTCATGCTGTATATTAATCGTTTGGTAGGTACGTGTTTGCAACAAATGTCATGTGTCTTGCAGTTTGAAGTTTCATGAACATCGTAATCACGCTCCACTATCTCGATTATATTGATAATATTTTACTGTATTAATAGGCCTCGGTAATTATAGCCTCTTCTGACAGTCTCAAAGCAAGACCACATTTAACGTTTATTAATTTAAAACGTCTATTACACGCTGTATACTAATCTTCTTTGTTAAATATGTCTTGGCAGTAAATATTTTCTAACTTCTATATACGTTTCTAGATCGCTCTCAGATTTTATTATTATAATCACGATAATCCGTAACAGCGCTAAGGGAATTTCAAAAGTTTCGAGGAATGTTCGAATAGATTTGTATCCGATTAGATCGACGTATTGAATTCGACAGAAGTTCGACTCGTCTGAATAACGTAACCATAGCCTTAGGCGCAGCAGCGTTAAGTACAACAGTGCAAAGTCTGGCAACGTTAAGTATGTTCGTCCTAAGATTTCGCTGAAACTCCGCTGTAATTTTCGCCGGAAGCCGAAAGCTTCCCCAAAGTATCACTTTGGGAGCTTCGACATTCTCTTCAACCCTGTCGAGGAATTTCGGGCTTCCCCATGAAAATTGATGCGTCGTTAACATCGCAGCACCGTTTCGAGACGCGTGACACGACATAAACGAAGGAATCACGCGCGTCCCGTGCCAGAGAACTCGACGTTCTCTTTTACGGTTGATCCTAAGGCGGTTTAACGACGCTACGTTACCGCGTTACTCTGTTTTTCCGCTCGTACGTTGCGCCATAGAGAAACGGAACACGTTGGGCGTTTTATTCCACGGCTCTTTGCCACCAGCGGAATGTGACTGACTCTCTTAAGAGGTCAGAGTATATTTGGCTAACCATTAGCGGATCTCCATCCAGGAACGAAAAAAACGAGCACCTTTCTCCCTGTAGAGATTGCGCTGCACTCCGCCAAGGGACAAAGGATATTTCACGCAGCAACGAGCGCAGATCTCGAAAATACGGCTGCACGATCGAGGCCACGAACGAATTTTTAACGCCAGCTCGAAAACGTTTGACCGCTCGTGAAACGCGTTTGCACACGACCATAGTCCTTTTAACGTATGTGAGCCAAGAGAAAAATACACACCCGCAGCTGTTAGCGAGAATTACCGCGACGTAATTGAACTATCGAAAATGTGGTTTGCTGATAGAACCGAGTTTACAAGTATCGTATTAGGATAGCCACTGATATCATCTGAAACGTGATATATTCGATCTAGATTATATAAATTGAAGATCGTCGATGGGAAATACGATAAGTGGAATTTCCTGTTCTTTTATAGATTTTTAAATTCAATATCATTGTTGCTAGTAAAATTCAATATATTCAGTGTACAACCGATTCCACATCGAAGGTATCTGGTCGTTTGATTTTCGAATTAGATGAGAATATATATAGAAGATATTTGGAAAAATTAAATTAAGCTATTTAACATAATTAAAGTGATATCACAGTTAAAGTGATATTATTCGTTTTTTACAGAACATTGTGTAGTTATCGTCTACTTTCTTCGAAGTTATCAGGTGTATATTATTGTTTCATATTAATGTACTGTCTTTCAGCTAGCACATACAGACAACATAAAGTCAGAAAATTATCAAGAATATCATTTAGTCTTCGAATTGTCGGGCAAAATTTTGTATTCTTGCAAGACAACGATCCATACTCCCAGCTAATTAATATGTAATAAACTAAATATGTACGTAATTTACGTATTTTTGCACTTACTTTTACGTACGTTCTTTATCATCTTCTTCTATGAAGATTCTTATCTTTATCTTAAGGTGAAACATCAGACCAATTTAGAATGAAAAGAAAGGAACCAGTAGATATTTTCTGGGCTTTCTTTATCGGCCTTTATTGCACTGTTAAGGAGTTAAGGAAGTTTGTTGCGGTTCATGTAGCGATAGAAGAACACGAAATAATCTCAATAATTCAAGGAGAAGCAATTCATATCTCGGACAGTCGGTGGCCGATAAACCAGACGTAGCAGAGTGGCCGCGAGTGAATCATCGGCCCAATGCATTTTACAACGCGAATTCGATTTCTATCCATCAGACGTCGCGACGACTTTCGTTTCGATTCCTAGTGGAAAAGAGCGAGGAACAGAGTAGACGGGTGATTAATCGACGTGGTTTGTTCCAAAAGTAATGAGATTGCTTACTTTCTATCTCGAATTGGCAAGTTGGATAAAAAGTAAATAAATTACTGTGATCTGTTAAACTTTTTATAGTATTCTCATTGTAGGTAGTATGTTTTTCTGAAAATCCATTTCACATCTTTTATTTATACATTTCGGATTTATTCCTATCTATAATGCTATGTATTCTTTCAATATCCACTATATTTATTTCATATCGCGTTACATCGATCCATCCTGACCTTATCAATTTCCATCGTCTCTCGCGTTAGCTTCGTGGCAAACGATAACGTGGTAAAAGATATCTGAAAAAATCGCTTTGATTTTTAGAAATATGATCTACGAGAGGCTCTCGTGTAAACCTTATTACCTTATTGCGAAACGAATCGAACAGATCGTTTCAGAAAGATATTAAATAATATTGGCAAGTCGTCTTGTTTGCACGTCCAACTATAAGCAATATTGCTTCATTATCGACAGAGCTCACGATGTGATAATATCGAAAGCGATTCCGCGAGGATGAAAGAATTTGGTAGACTGCCAGGAGAGGCCGAGACATCGCCTCGTCAGCTATCCGCGTTCGATAGTTTACCGATTTCCCATTAAGCCTTTTAAAGCGAGGAATCGTCTCGGGGTCGTTCTTTGTTTCGAAGATTAATTAACGATGGGGAAACGGCACTGTCGTCGATGTAACGCGCGAACAACGAAAAGTCAACCGCGGGGAACAGGAATTGGAGCGTGATTCGCCCCGATGCCGAAGCCGATAGGATTCCAGATTGTTAACTTTTTTTTTTTCTTTTTTTTTTTTGTCTCTGGCCAATCGTTCGAGATTCTCCATCGGAAGCCGAAAATCCAATTACTAGCGCGGCGGAAGTGGAATTTCATTTCCGTGGTCGCCGCGTATATCTTGTCGGGACGCGTGTATCGTAAATCGGCCGGCGAGCAAGAATTTCCACTGGAAAAAATGCTCTGGCCGAAGTGAAAGCGACTGCAAACGTTTGCTGATCAATCTACTCGCGGCTCGTGTTATACAGTGGCGGCAAAAAGTATCGGCACGCTATTGTATTTATTATAGCGTTTACATACTAGTTTATCAACTTCCGTATCATTTAGTAGTATCTTGATGTGACGTTTATATTAGAACAGCTGTTGGTTTCGCACGAAATGCGACAATTAATCTAAGGTATCACGAAAATGAATCGATCAGAAGATTGCATTCGTGCAGTACGTGTACAAAAGAAACATCTTCTAACACTTGAAAGAATCGCAGTGGTGAAGCAACGTATATTTATATAGTTCCCATAAAACCTAAATTCTCTTTGGAAGAATTCAAGGAACGAGAAGAATCATTTGTGTCGTGCAAATCAAATAACAACACATAAAATAACGACGTAAATGTTTCCATCGATCGAACACAGACGTAGACAAGAAGAGAATCAATTTTTTAATATGAAATTATTATTCTGATACCGAATCCTTTGGTCTAGCATTACAAGTGAAATAATAATTCTTAAAGGTTTACTTATGTTTCGGTGATTATCTATAGTAATTTACAATAGAAAAGAAATACTATAATTTTACAGAATAGAATTATATTTGGCACGAGTAACGAATAAACGTTACCCATATTCCGCAAGTTGTTCGTGTCGTGTTAGAAAATGTTTAATACAAAAGTTATCGTACCAATTTTAAACTTCCTTTTGTCCGTGTATATTTCTGAAATTTCGCCGAAATTTTCTGCTGCAAAAATTTTCTGAAACACGATTCCTCTGCCATACGAAGCACGTAAGTGTAAAAACACGAAACGGAAACGTCGCGTCGCTTCTCCACGTCCAAAGTAAACGCGTGCTGACGATTACTCTCTGACAGAGGATAGTACACCGAGGAATTCTCTCTATCATCCCCGACGAATTTATCTCCTGGCAAGTTTTAATCGTGCACGTGTTTCTCCACCTTTGTTCTATCCGTTGTCGGGCTTTTTGTAATCGGATTTCATACTCGTGAAAGGACAAACGAAATCCCAGCGTCGATAAGCGGTCGTGAAACCTCATGGTGGACCTGCATGCGCTCTGAAACCAAATTAACCGTGTCTTATCTGGACTATACACGCGATATAGGCTGAAACATCTCGAACCTGTGTATATGTATGTCGCCTCCATTCACGCAACCCCTATACATCTACAACCGACGTCCCATTTGATACTGGAATTAGCACATTATGCCGACCCGTTTCGACAAACACGGCACCAACTATTTGCGTACACAGAAGACGCTTGTAATTATACGGATTCTGGGTCATTTGTCCTTATATCCTGCGGAAACGAAAATTCCAATTCTGATAGTTGACGTTGAATCCGAGAATTCTTCTGACGAGATTACTTGCATATTATATAATCCTTTTGAAAGGAATACGTCATATATTATTATTGATATTATCGATGTAGATTATATTTTCAAAAAGGACGTGTTATCACGTGTTATTGAAAATATTTCTCCATTTATTATTCATAAATACGAGGACAAGTAGTAATCTCGATCGTTGGCCATGAATGATAAAATTTTCTTTAAAAGAGAGTACGTATCACGTTATTATTGATCCTTTTAAAAAGAACATATTTCATACTTTATTAAGAATGTATCCCATTTATTACTCATTAGAGTAAAGAGTAATTAAGAAATACAGTGTAAAGAGTTATTAGGAAATTGCTCGAAAATTTAAAAATTATTAGAATGGTCGGTCTGTGCAAGACAGTAAATTCCATTGTGTATGAAAGCTGGTCCCAAGCGATTGAAACTTTGCGTTCTCTCACGATGTATTCGATCGTTTAATCAAACTTTCATCGATAGTATTCGGTAAATAAATCAAATTAAATGCTTCTCTCATCATTAATTGTCACGTGTTTCTGCGCAGAATTCTGATTTGATACCTAACGACTGGCCTTAAGTTGTGCTTTCGAAATTTTAACATTCTCAATCGCGCTTTTATTCCGGTGTCGAAATTTCTCCACCCTCGGAGATTAATGAAAAACAAAATTCCTACAGTACGATGCTAAATTCCTGAGATAATTAGAAGTTAGAAATTCCTGCAACACGTATCGGGCAAAGGCGTGCATTTGAATAACGGGAAAGCAATTTCTGCCAGTGCTCTATTCTCCATTCGTAGATACTACGTATAGTAGGATGACCCCGTTGAAGGAAAGCCGCTCTGCTCGCAACGAATGGACCCAGAAGGGAAGATTATCCGGATACAATCGCGAGCTGACCATTTTTTGAACACTTGGCGCAACGTGGTCCGAAAATTGCATCAACCTTTCTTATCGACAGGCTGCACCCGGACAATTTCAACGAGGCGAATAAATAGAAGAGGACCAGGTAGAACGATCTGTGTGTGGTCAATGACCGAGTTTCCCTCGAAATCTGGTTCTCTGCACCCTATTAACCCTATTAACCAACGCGCTACCCTCCGACTACCGGCATTAACATTTACGCCGCCTCTCTAATCTGGCCGTAGATAAAATCAGAGTAATTAAAAGTGTGGAGGATAAGTGACGAAAGATAAACAATTGTAATCTTTTATCTGCCTTTACGGACAGCTACAACGAAAAACGTTTAAGTTATTTTATACGAACGATTGCAATATTATGTTTACTGTTAGCCGTCAGGGTATCTACCGATATTCTGTACAAATCGAATGCTTTGCCGAACGTATTTTATTACGAATTTGTTATTTCATTCTTCTTAAACCTACCTTAGCTAAAGTGCTAAAAGTGTAAAACACTCGCGTAACTCGAATATTCGTGAAATTCCTCAATATCGAATCACTTAGTCGATTTTGCTAAAAGTTCTTCGAACGAGGTATCGGACATGTGGAAATAATCGAAGAATTTCCTGCCATCATCTTAAAGCTCTTCGAACAATATACGTGTAGAAGCTCCTGTCTTTTCGCTTGTGCCATTAATGAAATGAAAATTTCCTTATCCTTTCTCTTTTTAATATCCCTTGTTTAATAGTCACAGAGATAATCCTTCAATCTCGTTCGTTTTTCCCGAGAAGATAATCGTTTAACAATGTGTGTTTCATGCAAGAGGATGGAATAATATTACTCTGTTAGGTGAGAATGATTAAAATACCACACATTTCATGGAGCAAACAATTTTCAACAAAATGAATGACAGATAAATGTTGTCAGGAAAAAAGATACGCGAATACAATGTAACGTTCCGCAGAAATGAAATGTAACAGTGTGGTATATACCAATTCGTTGCGGTTCCTAGGGCAAAATATACAGACTGAGTCAGAATATGTGGAAAGCACGGCAGAAGCTAATTCAACATACTAAAATGAGAAGAAAAATCCATATTCAAATTCATATTCCCCATATGGTATCGTTTCCTGTTGTAATATTCGCTTATCTACCTTCAGAGAAATTGCTCGAAATAACTAGAGTCAGTTTCAATAGAAGCGTGAACGATCATGAATCGTCGAATTTATTCGAACAGCTTTTTACACGGATTTGTCGGTGATGTTTGGTCGTCACGTTGGCCAACAGTTTCGACGCTTCAACGAGAGATTCTTGGATGCCCCATAATTAACAATTAGATGGATTCAGGCCCGAGAAGCTGATCAGCAAATAAGGTCACCACGAATTATCCATTCGCTAGGAAATCCTTGATCCAAGCAATGTCTAGCATCATATTTATCTCCAGTCCATTTTCCCTTTATATTATTGTATCGAATTACGTATGATCCATTTTGTTCTATCAAAATAAAGATCAGAAAGTTCGATGGATTAGGTTCCATGTTTGCATAAAGATGCATCGTTGTAAAAGACGTGTCTGTAAAAGAAAGACACTTTCCGGACAACCTAATACAACTCGAAAACAAGGTTGCATCGCGCGTATCTTTATACGAACCTTTTTGCCTATTCTCGTGTGCTGAATCATCCCCCGCTGTACCTCGCTTATATTCTGACTCACCCTATATATGTTCGCGGCACGTGGCAAGAAACGTGTTAAAGAGTGTAAACGAGAATCGTGTCGCAAGGAGCCGAACATGTTAATCAAACGTCTATTAACGTGTACCGGGACACAGGCTGTGCACAGACATCCGGTGGTGGCGCAAAGAGAAAAATCTTTATGGCTGTCCCGGTCGGAAGCCGAGATTTATCGTTGGCCCTTGTATCTAGCCGTGGCTGCATGTGACAGGAACTCGATAAAATACTCGTGTAATAAACAGGGTAAACGCAAATTTATATGGAACAGGCTGGCTCCGGCCGCCGGCTCTGCACGCCGCATTAACCTCTGTCCGCTCGATCACTTATCGTTAGGGAAGGCAGATTCTCATCGAGTCGGCCAATCCGACTGAATCTCGATATTCTACCGGCACTAAACTATACTTCTGACATTTTATTCGAACCATTGTATAGAAACAGTAATACCAATTGATTCTTTTTATCGCCGTTTTTTCGCTATTGTTTCCCATCTCGATTTCAATTAACGAAACGAACTACAGATATTCGAACTTTTCGAAACGAGTTCGTCTCGATTTCATGAATGATAATAATAGCATAACTACGCTACCGTGTACCAGTGTTATATGAAGCTTTCTAATTATTCCAGATATGTAAAATAATGCTACAGTTACAACTCTTTAGATTAATTGTCGCTCCCCGATCTTATCTCGAGCAATTATATACAGTTAGTGGTAATTGATACGAACAGTTGATATTAATTGGGACAAATAAGACAGAATAATTAAAAGTCAAAGTTACTTCTACGGAAACACCTAAGTTAAGTTTCCAAATACATTCTAGAAGTTTCTATAGATTTTATGAAGTATCAGCTGTTTATTGGAGATAGGATGGATGCAGGTATATTGCTTGTTTCAATTTAGCAGAATATTTGGTGCCATTTGTGGCGAGAAGCGAAGAATTAACAGCGAAGAAACATTGTTCTATCACGATATTGAAAATATAATAGAAATTAAGAAATACGACGTTGTGATTGGATTGCGTGAAGTGTTCGAATGCTTATAAACGGCAGTGTAATTATACAAATTGTCTCTGAGAATGTTTATGCAAATTCGTACTTTTGCGAATACAATGGAATGCGTAGAAATGCAAAGTTTGATCGTAACAAAAGAAACATAAGTGGAACGTAACGCTGGCTGCAACAAGTATTGCCGCATATTCCTATTTTTCTAAATTTCAGTCTCATAATATAACAAATTCATATAACGATATAAAAGTACTATTAAACCGTACGAAATGTAACACATACGATGTGACAAATACAATAGCGCGGCAATATTTTTCGTAGCCAGTGTAAATAAACTGCGCTTTAAAAAGAAAGTAGTGCCATCGCTTTCAGATCAGACGACGTATGTTCGTAATTCCCGTGGCGTTAATTTCCCACGACGAACGTTCTAGACGCGGCCTGTCTCGGCGAATGCTTTTTCAAACGCGTCTTTTCTGCGACGTTAGGGGATTTGCCAGTATATGGCGAGCCATGCGGGCTTCCGGCGAGAAATCGGCTTAACGCCTTCCGCGATAAAGCCGCGCACGCCGTCACGTGGCGCGAAAAAAAAAGAAGAAAAAAGAAAGAACGACTCGCAATTGCACTTATTGCGTCGAAACGCGAGCGTCTCTGACACGAGAATACGCTCGCGAATCACGTTCCTTCGCGACAGCTTTGCCTTCGATCGCGTTATTTTTACGCGTAACTGCGATCTCGCGTTCGAAATACTTGCAAATATTGGCTTCGTCCTGCGAAACATACGTCTCGAAAGCGTCTAGGGGAATGTAGCGTTCTCGGAAAATTCTACGATTCAAACAAGTCGGAGATAAAGCAGGGATCGTTGGCAAATGAAGAATAGTGGCAGGACACGGCGTTCGGCACGAGTCTTCCTTTAAGATAATGCTGGTCGTTCGAGGGAAATCACGACGCGCGTAAATTCGAAACAGGGGAATCGAACACAACCTTCTCTTTGCAATTTTGTCGGCAGCATCGGCGATTTATTGCTCGGCAGAGACGTAGGTACATCGTTAAAGCGTCTTTATAAGGAATGCGAGGACAACGGGTCAGGCAGGAACTTTTAACGAGCTTTCGCTCGTGTTACGATTTCTCTCGCATAATTTAAGAGATTCATCTCCTTCGAGCGATTCCGTTCAATCATGAGAATAGATGCAGACTGTTGGTTGTTCCAAATAAACGTTTCAAGCAAAATTGCTTCGCTGAGAATATTTAGAAATTCGTTTAATTAATACAGTGTATTATTTGAAGTAAATTATCGTACAGTTCTTCTAACATAATCTTTGCAATTTCCTTTTCAATTCTTCGAGAACACAATGTAAATACATTTAATGTACGATACATTTACGTCTTAAGTATAATGTGTCAAAGTATTATTTCTTTTGAAACAATGTTCCGAACGATTACTCGAAATGGTAATTATGAGGAGGAATTCATTCTTCGATTATTACTACAAACTCTAATTAAAAAATTGATTAATTACCGTCGAGATTGAAATGCTCCATGAATTTCTTATTGAGAAAGATTTCTGATCATCGAAATCCCTCTTGCCATCCTTTCATTCGATATATTTGACTTGTTCCTAAGGCTTAAAAAATGTACACGAATCGATCACGTAAAAATATGTTTGAGAAACGAGAAAATATTCTTGGTATATACCTGTTGTCTAATAATTTTGTAAATATACGTCGTTCATAGGCCTGGTATTTATCACGTTGAAGGAAAACTTGTCAACGCAACTAGAAGCATCAAAGATCGTTATCTTCGCAAAATTCGTCGTATCAAAAAACCAAGGAAACTCAGTCCGATACTTCGAAATTTAACATAGAGAAATCTGTATCTACATTTCCATTATTTTCACCTCACGTCACGTATATTAAATTCCTTATATTATTTCGCGATCTCGAAGTGGAAACGTTTCGCAGAAACTTTCCCTGTAAGTAGAAAACGATCTCTTACTTTTTGGTTAACGCGGATGGAGTTTCACGGAAATTCGAATTTCCCGTGGAATCGCTGCCAGAGAAGCTCCAGGCAGCCTATTCCGTCTGAGAAGTTTCTTAGCCGCGAGTTTTGATAACCGGCGGCCACTCGCCACGCCACTCCTTTCGGCAACTTTTCGTCGTACTACACCGTCGATCACACGTTTCTCTTTTAATCTACTCCCTGTCTTCCGAGTCTCTCGAGTCTCGCTTACCTTCCTCGTATATCCACACGGTCTCGCGATACCGTTTGAACACGTGTCAGATGAAAGCTTTTATGAATACATTATGTGCATTATACGAAGCCTTTAGAAATTTCATTTATATTATAATGAGAATCGACTACCACGATCATGTTGATAAAGTTTTAAACAAATTCAAAAATTTATATAGACGCCACAAGGTATTTAATACGAATATCAGAGATATTTCTCTGAGATATTTAAGCAGTCAATCATCTATGATATCAATAAACCTCAATAGTAGTAATAACATTAGTAGTAGTACATTTATCGATACCCCAATGGGGTTACAAGTCTTCCGGTTATGGTAACTTGGAACTAACCTACACCTACGCTATTCGCCTAAACACAGTTATATACAAACTATACCCAAACCGCTTCTTACGTACAACTACGCCCAATTTCGATCTATCTTCGCTTGCGTGTGTTTCCGTAATGAACGTTAATATTCTTTCAGGGCTACGATATTTAGCTCATTATATGTTAAAGACGGCTATTCACGCTGTATACTAATCTTTTAGTCGATATACATTTCCAATAAATACCCTGTAATTTCTATATACATTTTTAGATTAGTTTCAAGATTCATCGATATAATT
Organism: Bombus pyrosoma; assembly: GCF_014825855.1. Taxonomy (NCBI): domain Eukaryota; kingdom Metazoa; phylum Arthropoda; class Insecta; order Hymenoptera; family Apidae; genus Bombus; species Bombus pyrosoma. Next base: position 3,740,738 of record NC_057784.1, read on the forward strand.
CGTACATCAGTTAGAGTTATAACGTCTACAGAAATTTCGAAATGTTTCGTATAACACACGTCGTACAGACATAAAGTTTCCGTGCCAAGCGTTCAAATATACTTTCGCGAGCCAGTGTATAACGCAAAAGGAGATGTTTGAAGCGTTACGTGGTAAATTTCTGTTACTTCCCCGGAGCTACATTGCGTAATAGCCGGAAAGGAAAAGACCAACCCTTGAAAATCGTTCGACTTTCTCGAAATATTTCGGATTGAGGGGGAGGAAAGGGTGAGCTTCGCCCTGGATTTTGAGAGCGTTCCCAACGGCATTGGCCAGACGCCAATCGTCTGTATACGCGATCAAACGGATCCATTGAATTCGGTCTTCCTGTGTAGAGCTCGTAAAGCGCGGATATTAAATTTACTAGCTATTTCGTTTAATCGCTCGTAGTCTCGTAGGTCTGTTCCAATTGCAGAATGTTGTCTCTAAGAGCCCTCGTTGTTCGATCTTGTCCGCGAAACCAAGCTACCATGCTGCGCCCTCAAAATTTGAGTCAACTTCCTCACTGCTATTTATTTTCACTCTGCTGATACTCGCCAACTTTTATATCGCGATCTTGCTCTTGTTTCTGCAGGTAAGGAGACTATTTAAGAGGTTGAAAAAAAAAATGTATAGCGAATGAAATTGCATTAAAACGTCACGTACCGATAAGTAAAATATCGATGAAAGTTTCCTTCTTTATATCTCACACAAGCACGAGATATAACTTAATGTTGGAAATGCATGATTGGCTCGAAAATGACCTAAGAACGTGGATTAAATATGTCGTTTCGTGATTATATATTATTGGGCCATTTTTTTTCGCCATAAGGTTCCTCGAAGAGATGTTAACGAGAGGGAAAGGCCTCGTGAACGTCGTTGAGACTCTGTTATCGACGTTTCGAGCACGTAAAAGGGTTATTACCTCGTAGAGGAGTCTTCTGGTTAGAAAATAAGAATAGGTGTAAAAATCTCGCTCTGCAGGCTGGCGCTTTGCGCGAGTTCCGCGTACCATTACGCGTGACATGGAAGTAGAGGAACTTGCACGCGAAATATACGACTCTCTGAATCCGTAGTTCCGATAAAATGTTTTAATAAAAATGTCGTAGTGACAAGCAATCGGATAAGACAGGCGACAGGCTCGAAGTTGTAAACGTAACATATAGATAAGCCAAGTAAGTATTAGGTCTCTTACAGAAAATGGGGTAAACTCGTAAAAATATTAGGGATATTAAAACGTTTATTGTCTAATTTGGAAACGTGGAGTGCGAACAATTCGTATATTCTTTATTATAAAAAGAATCCCTTTTATCTACGAATCATTGATCTTTGGTTTCATATGATACCACAGAAATTCTGATCGACTTCGAGCCAGATTCGTCGAAGAATTTCCTTAACCTGCAATATAGAAATCTACCTAAACGTCTATAATATTGAGAATTTTATTGTCCAATCAAAATCACGAGTTTCCTTAAACACATGATTCTAGTCGATTAATCGTTCCTTTGGTGATCTAGATGAATTATTACATTTTCTATGAGATCGCCAGATGTCCTAATATTCATAAACGTGGAATCGTCATCGCGGGAAGATGAAGGATAGACAGGCGAAGAATAATTCTGCTGTATGACCAATAAATGAAAACGATTGTGAGATCGAATCACGTTCCATAACATTTTTACTACTCCCAAGTCGTATTAAGATCATAACGAACCTGCAATGAACCGTCTTACGCTGAAAATCAACTCACTGGTTAAAATTCTCACGTTCGATTCCGCGTCAATCCTCGACTCAGCTATGTCGTTCGTTTTATAACACGATGCTACTAATTAACAATCGAGAGTGCTGTTTCGGCGCGAGAGAAAAAATCCGAAGCTGTTGCGAAATGATAGTTTTGTCGCGAGCCTGGATGTTCCAATTACTAGAGCAGAGCGTAAAATTTTAACGACTGAACGCTATTGCGACTGCATGACAGCTGGTTATAAACGAAGCATCGACGCGACGCCACGTCGTAGGGCGGGCCCTGTATGCTCGTCTCGATGAATTCTCCCATAATCAAGTCGATTTTTCTTATAACACGAGCATTTTTGCCTCTACGTATATTTCATCGTTCAATCGAAATTTACCGGACAACGTTTCTCTTTCTCCTTACATTCTTCGATGAACTATACGCGCCATCAAAATCTACTATTCTTTGCGTTACTCGCGTTATCTCTGCCTTATGCCGCATTTATTTTATGAGAATGTGCAATTTTGGCGAATTTCTTCGCCACTTTCGTTAACCCTTCACGGTTGTAGCATAACTGTTCTCAGCTACCAAAGCATCTTTACTGTTACGCCACCGGTTTGAAAGTCTTCGAGCATCACCTGGTTTTAATACAGTTTAAACAAAAATCTGCTCTTTTCATTTGCTCTTGAGACTAAACATAAACATCTCACACCTTCTGAATATTTTTAAAATATCGACTCTCCTAACATTAGTTAGACCCTTGGTTTCTTACAAAATACATTCAGTACCTATCTTTAACAGACGTATAATTTTAATTCTACGAGTGTATTTCCTTCATGAATCGTAATATCAAAATGCTTCTTCGTGACCACGAATTACCAGCGAAATTACAAAATCAATGAACCATAAATTTGCGCTTGACTGCGGATTTTTACGCAATATAATACGTTTATGAATATAAGTAATCAAACGGAAATGTAAACAACGATTTGTTTCATTTATTAAATACCGCAATAAGTATTCTTCTCTGAACGCATATTTGCACCTTCGAATTTTCCGCAAGCCCGTCAAAATCCGCGCTTTATTTATCGTATTATCCGTATGTGACCTGCAAATATTATTTTCGTCCGTATCATACATTTTTTAACGACTAGTCCTTGTTCGATGAAAATTCTCTCCAGGAATTATCCGTATCTGAACTCAGTGCAATCGCAGCAGGGATTAAAAGTTGAAAACGCTCGTAAAAGATTCTCTTTGGCGTTCCGTTGTATTTAATGGAGATGGAAACTGGTACGGCGTTAGACTCTCCTAGGAGGATGCACGTCGTTGGCCCAATTACTGCGGTATCGAGTATTGCTCCTCCGTAATCGGCGACGTCGAGTACACTAGCAACCTCTGAATACGTCGATTCCCTTGTGGCCTAATAGAATCGACTATCGCACTTGTTACGACACCCCAGAACAGTCCACCTACCGAAAGCTCGTTCGATTCGGGTTAACTACTCTTGCAGAGGTTTGCGAGAATTCATCTTACTGACGAGCCCACGCGAGCGGGATCATCTCAAAGCCAAGCTTTTCATTTCGATTGTTTCGAAAAATACCATCCAGTATGGATTCTTCTCTTTCTCGTTCGTAGCATTAGAATCCGTTGATATTGCTTTTTCAATGGACCAGTCGAACATTCCTTTTCCAACGGATAACGTTTAAACCAATCGTTATTGGTTGTTTCGTTACGTTAAATCGTTGTTCACCGATACCGTAGACACGTACATCGAAGACAATGAGAACTTTTTATCGCAGGCTCTCGTACGCTACGAAACCATTTTTTGGTCCATTCGATCGGTTTAACTTCGATCGATTTAATAACGACGTTTTGCTTTTATTTATTGCGCCAGACATCTTTGTTAACAAGGATCGTAGTTTGTAAGGGAATTTCTGAAAAAAATATGGCAATCTTCCGGGAGAATCGAACTGAGAAGGATCATGGTGGTAAACGAGCACGCTACTTATCGAGGCAACGCGACCTGACTGTTCCTTTTTCCTTGTGTCTTGTTGTTCCAACCTACATCATTTTTGTAAGAAATACTCTTGTTATGATACAGTACGAGTATACGATTTACTATCATTATGACATACTGATGCAAGACTTACCGAAGGTAGAAATCAGAGAAACTTTCACAGCCATCTGTAAGCTACGAATAACGAACCAAGTAACCGAATATAATTGGATAGATACAAAAATTCTGCCAATTTTAATAACCTTGCTTTTTCGTTGAAATGGAAACTACATACTTTATAATAAGTATACAGAATCTGCATTGTAAATATTTTATTCTAACAAAACACTTGCATCCGCTTGAGCCTCATGATTCCCATAGGATCTTTTTAAACCGATTTGTCTGTCAGCTTGATCAACTATTTACTAGAAATTAAGAAACAGACAAGAGTAGACAAGACTGAAGAAAGAGACAAGAGTAGAGTAGACAAAAAGGTACTTGTTATACTTTTATTACATAAAATCGACGGGATTCTTGCAAAGAAGACTACGGACGAGCAACTTTCGTCGCATACTTTACTCAACAATTTACTGTTTGCTTCCATCCTATCTCTAATAGACTATGCTTAATCCTGCAACTTGGAGCGTACAGTTCCACGCGAGTTTCGCGACCATCTTACCTCCATCCAAAGAGGAATTTCCAGAACAATAACCGAGCAACCGATCGTGCGACGGTTCCCTAATGAAACGTTGCAGCACAAACGAAAAGTTTCCAAGGCAATATAGCCCCGCCAACGTCCGAAACACAAGGCTCGCGGTGAACGAGAAACATATATCTGACCGCACACGATATACAGAAGCCACCGACGCGAATTTTGCCGTTCCTATCGCCGTTCTGAGATGAAGCTGTTGCGAGAAGGAAGTTCGGTGCCAGGTGCTGTCTACGAGCAGCGATAAATCCAATACGAAGCTATTATTTTTCTTAACGTCGAACGACTCGTACGAATCGAGAAAGGTGAACGTCGCAAGACGAGAAGCGACCCGTTTATCTCGAAGGGGGAACGTTACACTCGCAGTTTATTCCGTACACGAAACAATTTCCCTTCGACATCGATAATTTAATACTCTCGTTGTGTCTCTGGGTTTCCAGGCGATCGTTATACGGCCCGATTCCAGGCATGTTTAATATATTCGCCACCAAGTGTATTTTCACAGATTTTCCGCTCACGCCTTTTAAAGGTGAAAAGGAAGCTTTAGAAGCGAAAAGTACTGTAAATTTTACAGAAATTCGATTGTGACCATACGAACAGCAATGAGTATTATATATTACAGCGAATTAATTATGAATTATAATCGTACGAGTTATAAATTAAAATTATATAATTGTATGGACCGTAAATAAATAATCGAGAAGCGAAATAAATATACGATACAATCATATGCCCTACCACAGGAAAGTGTTTAACACAGACAAAATATTTAACACAAATTTCACTCACACTCGTATACGAAAGTATCAATTTCACACATTCTTCTGTCTACCGCTGTATGTGCTGTACGTGCTTAGCAACGTCACGAAGTACGAAGCGAAGATGAAAAAGCACCGTAAACTAGACGACGTTTGATGAAAAGATGCTACGATGAAAATGTGAAGAGATTTGTTCGAGAATTTTCAAAAAAAAAAATCATACAGGAAAAATACAATTCTGTGAAGATTATGCCAGCAACTCTTCCTATTGATATGCTTTCGTACGGCTCATCGCAATATACCAAGTAATCGTTTTCTAAATTTCCGTAAATAAAAATGTTACATTGTCCATCGATGTGCTTTGTTCTTTTTTCTCGATACTATTAAAATATTAATAATAATCTTGAAAATACGTAATTACAATTGCATCGGTGATCGCCACGACGTTGAATAAATTACGGAAATTTCATGGACATTGCAGCTGGAGTTTTGGCGCGAAAGAGAAGACACCGATTCCGGAAACGCACGTACGCCGGATCGGGAAAGAGACACGGACCAATCTCATGAATAATGAATGGGACACGAGATCGCGACTCTCAACAGACCTCCAACGTTTTCCTTGATTTCCGTAACACCGGAGCTTGTTTTCTTCTTCTTTCGTTATAAAAAATCTAGTGCCATCCGGCAACCGAGGTGAATCGTACGAGATGCGATCGATTGGTAGAAACAGTAACGAGGATCGTGAAACGATGTTAGGTTAATACGTATTTTTTCATACAAATGTTATCTTATTATCTAAACATTTTACATCTCCGCAGCTTTAAAAGATTGTCTAGATCGAATAGAGGATCTGTCTTTAATCTTTCTCAAATATGAAATTTATATTTTCCATCACCTTCGTGACAGTTTCTCCGATATGAAGTTTCAGTATTTTTATTACAAATCCTCTTGAAATTCGATACACGTGAGTTACATATTTCTTCTTCTTCGACGTAAGTGATAATCGGCAATAAGATAAAATCCAACAGACGATATTTCCTCGCTTAGTTCAAACTTCAAAAAGTTCATACGCTTCCGTGCATATATTAATTTTCCAGCAAATATATCTCCGCATTGTAATACGAAGAGTAACGCAAATAAATATCTTACAATTTTCATATAAATTTTCAGATTGTTTGCAAATTTTACCAATACATTTAATCGTCACAGTCGCGTCTCAACACAGTTCCAACGTTTCAAAGTGTTTTATATAACGCGTACAATATATACAATACGATATATATCGGTAAAAGTTTGCTGTAGTAAGCGTTCAAGCTACTTCCGTGAGCCACTCTAATCGGAGCTTTCCTTTTGTCGAGTGTAAGGGTTAATAGAAGGAATTAAAAACAGCGACGAAGTAAGAGAGAAGAAGAAAGGTTGGAAGACAGGAGAGCGGTTAGTCGGGTTTAACTTCGGTTGCACGAGGAAAAAGAAACCAATTAGTCGTTCGTTTCCGAACACGGACCTCCTTGTGGCCTCGGTGTCCCTCTTCCGTGCTATCGGAAAACACTCGACTCCTTTCTTTTCATTTCGCGCGCGTCAAGCAATCGGGAAGCGCGCCGGTGTTTGCGTTACGCTCTTCGACGTCGGCTGCTCCTTCGCTAAACCGAGAACCGATTCGAAAACATTGTTCGAACTGCCACTACACACGCGCACGTTCACGCGACGCCGTGAAGAGATTGCGATTTTTGTTGGTCGGTGATTAAATTTACCAAAGCACTTTCCATCGTGAAAGGGTCTTTGTACCTCGGCTCGATGATGAGATTCTTTTACCGTGGCTGGTGTTCCATCCTCGCTCTCCAATTTACTTCGCCAAAAAATCTCAGAACATCGGCATCATATCTAGAAGAAAAAAAAAAAAAAAGGTAAAAAAGGAAGAAAAAAGAAAGAACTCGCGATCAGCCAACTCGGGTGCAATTTGCGAGAGCAAGCCGAGCGTAAGAGAGCGCATCAAAAACAGAAATACAGAAATCAGAGCCGGTGCTGTGACGCGTGTTCGATAATCGTTGACCTCGATCACTGAAACGACCAGGACGAAACGGGTCACGAGGGACGCGTGTAGGAGATGCTCGTTAGGTCGATTTGGTCGTCGATTAATTCTGTCGGTCGGACGGCGTGTGATGGAGCACCCTGGATTGAAATTTTCGCCGGCCCAAGCGTTCCTGTCGACGACAGCGGGTCGAAACGAACGGACGTCATATAAGCAGGAAAGAGAGATGGAGAACGCGAGAGGTATGCGTAGGCGATCTTCGGTTTTACGAGAGCCATAGATATTATAGGGAAGAGCGTCCCGCATCTGCGCGACGTGCCGTCGTCCTCGAGAGACGTCGAGGGGCAGTGGTGAGCGCATAACCGGCGTTCTCGTAAATTTATCGAGTGTCATATCGAGTACTGTCACCCGTCGTAGACCGATCGTGTCCATCTCCTGGTTGTCCGTAAAGTGGGCCAAGATAATCGTTTAGATAAACCACTAGCGTCCCTGACACGCGTGCTAACCCGTCTCTCTCTCTATACTTTCCTCTCTCTTACGCTTGTCAGTTTGAAAATCTGTCCCATTCTGGCCATTCATCCTTTCTTTTCATTCCCTTTTCCAATTCTTTCCCTTTTCCCATCTTTCTTTCGGTTGATATGTTTCCAACGACGACGATCTGCCGCGTCTTCGTAAATTCTCAAAGGGAGCACGTTTATTGCGAGCGGCGAAATCGCTGGTTGTGTACCGTCGGATGAACGATATCGTTGGAGCGGCTCGCGTTAAATCTGTCCCCCATTTCTTCTACAATTTCGTCCACCGCCTCCTTGCTCGTCGTTCAGCCGTCGAGGAGATCGATTTCCTGCTTGGAAACGTACAGATTATTTGTAAAGAGAAGGGCGCCCCGTTGAATCTCTGTCGGCCACTCACCGGAACAACCGTTTAGTTTAACGCTGCGCGTACGAAATGTCAACCATAGGATTCCGTTGGACTCATAAAACGTCGCAGCTCGCCGATTCCTCCCTTTCTTCTCCGCGGTTTTACGTTTCCATCTTGACTACAGCTAATCGAATCCCACGCCGAGTTTGATACTTTTATCCTTCACGGTTTTTTGGACGCGATAAAGAAGAATATTGTCCCGGCGTTGACTGGCTGTGCTAGAACGAAAGGTAGAGATAGAGACGATTATTTTCGTTTCATTGATCTGTTTAATACGTCGATAAGATTTAAATCAAAGAATTGTATACGAACCAGTACACAATCATTGTTCGTTCGTTATGTTTCCTTACCATTCCTGTGAAATAAATTCTACATTTTTGAAGATTCCCTTGAACAAGTTTAAACGAAATAATTGTTAAATCATTATTCTTCTCTAGAATTCTTGCAAACATTTTTCACAATTTTCTATCGCATATTTTGGATTACATTCCACGAATACAGCACTCTAGCCAATCAACTGTCTGCTCAACGATCCTCGTTAAACGATGAGTTCTATACAAGCCCATCGAGTGTCCTAATATTTAAGAGGAGTACTTGCAGCCAGAGGAACAGGAAACGAAAGATGTTGGCAAGTTACAGGACTCGTAGTTCCTTTTCGTTTCATTGCTCTTTACGTTAGATAGAAGAGAAGAGATTTCATTCTCTATCTCGCTACTTTCCACCAGTCGACCCTATAAATCTCTTAGCAAGTTTAACGAGCATATTGCGGGCCGAGCTAGCAGTTCGAGTTCTCGTGTAATTGTCAACCCATTACGCGGAGAACTGTGCGAAATCGTTCCTTAAGGAACTTCTGGTATTCACCTTATTCAACTCTCTGTAGCCCTCGGTCTTATCTCGCGATAGCTCCTATCTGCAATAACTATACGGCCGGGGAAAACAGCGTTCACCAGATTCTCGACGAAAGAAAAATCCCTTATCGAGCGTTATTTTTCTCGTCGGTCTTGATATCTCGTTTCATTACGAACGAAATACGGAATTAATGGATACACTCGAGCGAAGGCTGGGATCACGAGGAATGAACGTTGACAAGGGACGACGGAGCGACAAGAAGATCCGCAATAAGAGCCCTGGTATTATTTATCGTTGGCGCAGCCGCTCGTAATATTAATTATCTCATTTTATTTTTCACGACTATGTAATTAACATCGGCGGCTATTTACTCGAGAAGCTGATATCAAACGTTATTTCCTGGCGGAAGAAAAGATAGTTTCCGACAGGTAGTCGTTTATCTTGAACTTTATCCGTCTCCTTCTTTAATCGCATTTCTCTTCTTAAAAACATTTGAGAAAGAAACGAGAAAAAATGATATTAATATTAGAACCAGCAAGTTTGTCGAAACACGATGCAACTTCTCTTTTGTTCGCAACTTGAGATCACAAGAAGAAACGCGATAGGTACAAGTGAAAGGGACTTGTTAGGTCCAGCCAAAGTGACATTGAAACATGCAATGCTTCGGTACTTTTAATATTTCAATATCGTAATAAAGAATATTATCGCCGATGTCTTTAAAATCGTAAAGAAGATGGAGAAATATCCTAAAACGAAACGAAAGGACAATTTTGGCAACGCAAAAGAAATCGACAACGTATTAAATTCTAAAATCGCTGGCCTGTAAATGAATATAAATGAAAATATGCTATAACTACTACGCTTATTAAAATCACGTATGTATGAATTCACGATAGGTATAATTATCAATACGCGAAAACTACACGGGAAAAAGAGCATTTGGTTGATTTCCTGAAATCTGTTGGCCATGGTACGAGGAACGAACGGTTAATTCGTAAAACGAGCGACGAAGAGAAAATCGCGTACGTTTCACTAGTACCAAATAGCACGAATGCGTTTAGCGCAGCTAGTTTCCATTTCAGGGATATAATAGCGATGCTATTCGCCACAATAGATATCCGATGTGCCGTGTAACGGGGTAGTTCGTCGTGAAATTACATAAAATTTACGGCGTTTGCAGAACTACGGCTCTCTGCCGCTTTTACAAACATGGACGGCCGCGTTTTCAGTCGCGTTTTCAGCCGGATTTCAGCGCAAACCGGACGAGAGAACGGCGAGATCTAATCTCGGAAATAATAACGGCAGATGCGGTAGTCGGATTGCAGCTGGCCGAAACGAAAAGTCGGAGAAAATTCACTGGGCGTCCTAAACATTTCGTTTCCCTTCCTCTTTCCTTCCATCGTTTTCTCTTTTCGGCCGCGTAACGAGGTAACCTAAAGCAAAGTTTATCGCGTACCGGCCGCTATCGCGCCTGGCCGACTTAAAATTTCGAAGCCAGATAGGAAATTACCGAGTCACGAGATAGCCAAGTGAAAACGGCCGAAACTCCAACCCCTAATTAACGTTGCCACGTCAAATTTTGGTTACTTCTTTTCTGCTTTTCAAACTTGATTAATGCTTCCCGGTTGTTGGCTATTGTACTAACGAACAAAAACGATTCTTCGAGAGATTCGAACGCTAAATTAACTCTGTAGCCGTTTGCGATGCCGAAATCGCGCTCAACATACGCCGCTATCTCGGCGGGCCATGCAGTTTGCAAAGTTGTTACAGTTTCGGTTAAAAGAAAGTTTAACATTGATACACTATGGATTTCAGTAACTTTTGTACTAAAAACTGCTTCTCATACCGGCAATCGTCTATCCTGTGTGGTATATGTTATATTTATTCATTGCTATTATTAAAGCATTTAATCGCATTATAAACATCGATTAAACCATTTAATAAGAGCAATGTATTTATAAATCCATTTAGCAAAATTATGGTGTCTTTTTATACATCTTATTATACTAAACTTTCTTTTACACACCGTTGTAATAAAGGAAGATGTTTTCCTTTCTCCCGTTTATTACGTTCTTTAAATAATAATAAAGCTGTACAAGATATAAATTTCGACCGAGGTTTTCTGGAGAAAAATATGCAAGTCGCCCGCGGCTGAAGGATTAATGAATTGTTCTGTGTGAAGGTGTATAACAGTTTTACTTGTTGCCAAGTAGCTTTGTATTCGAGATTCGACACAGTTCTGTGCACTCGCATTTGAATCGACGTCACGCGGGGCAAACATCTGCCAATACGTGTCACGCGTGCACAGAGTAAAGGATGATAGAAGCTTCGCGTTTCCTGATGCACAGCTCACGCTTTCTCTAGAATCAGTTCGTAGAGTTTCAAGCGTTAACCTTGGTTCAAACTGTGTGCAGTTGGCCGATTGCCAACTAACGACCAACATGGCGTCTCGGTTTAATGTTCTTCCTGATCGAAGCGACGATATCGGGGATAAGGTTGGTCGTAACGTCACGAACTATCCTGACTTGCGAAATCCTAGCTGAATTTTACGGTTTCGTCGTATTTGGTTCGTCATTGGAAAAGAAAAGCTCTTCGCGAATGGGAAAACTCGTGCAAATCTTTATATGACGCGTTCGGTACTTACGTCGCGAATCCAGTTTTCCTAAAAACGATCAGCTGCGATTCCATTGCGGAGCATCGTCTACTCGCTGCATTTTTACCTTCGGGTAGTACGACATCGAATTTTATGTTATTTTAACGTTTAAGTAATACGAGTCAACGATAGCAAGGTATTTTCAGGTTTAAGTAGTACGAGTCAACGATACCGAGTTGTCTCTTCGCTGCATTTTTACGGCCAAGTAGTACGAGTCAATGATATCCTTTACGTTACGATTAGGAGCAACACGAATCGACGATACCGAGCTATCTCTATGTTGCACTTTTATGCCTAAGCAATACACGGGTCGACGAGAGCAAGGAATTTTTACGCTTAAGTAGTACCAGTCAACGACACCGATATTTTCTTCGTTGCACTCCTATGCCTAAGTAGTACGAATCAACGATATGAAGACATTTTCACGTTCAAACGATACTAGAAAAAGACAGCGAGGCATTCTCGTGTTTAAGTAGTAGGAATCTGGACGAGGAAGAAACTGTGCCGGTCGATCCTTCCTAGGTGAGATCCACACAAAAATTGTATGCAGCAGAACCGCACACCATGCGCATTTTTATATTTAATTCAAAGAAATTGGACGGTATAGCATCTTGTGAAATACGATATTGTAAAATCTTTTATAACAAAAATTATCATTCGAATTTTATTTTTGTTATTTTATGTTCATTACGAATGCTTCTAGTTAATCCTCGTTTATTACTCTACTTGTTTCAAACCGAGGACAAAGTAAAAAGTTTCTGACCTACACATAGAACCTTAAATATGCAATTTTGCTCATGTTTGCCTGCTGTAGAAAACAGTAAACAGTAAGGGAGCTTGTTTCAGATAACGTTAACATTTCCAAGACACTGACACGGAAGACGCGCCCGGGTTTTGACAACGCACACTTTCCAAATGCAATATCGCGTCTGCTGCACATTGCGAGCATTTTTCCCGACAGCGGGTGTATCGCCGCAGCTTGTTCTGAAAATGTATCGGAGAGTTCGTAACGGCTGAAATATCGTACAAAAATCGCTCGGATCGCCTCGTCGTGGTGAATTTTTTGCGACAAATGTTATTTCTCCAGCATTCCCTTTCTCCCTGTGTATCGAATCTGCCTCTCGGCAGATCGATTTTCTTATCCGTGAATTATGCACAACTTATTTCCTCGACGTTGATATCGTTACGCAAATCCGCGACGACAGAAGCGGTCGGCTGTCAGGGAAATAGAATAACGAGTAAGAGAACGTTCCAGATCTGCCACAGTGTCAAGATTTCATCGGAACATCGCGTAAGAAAAGGGAGTGAAATTCGCGTGTCGCGTGTAATCGGTTGTTGCGAAAGTATTTCTTTGCAGACTCGCAAACATTGCATTTTCTGCGTGAATTTCGTGGAATTGTAGTCTATGACTAGTGATTTAAAACCACTGAAAATTTGCAATATTTTTTGTACAAGCAATATTCATTAACTTACTACAACAATCTCATACGTACCGTAATAATTTTTATTCTACACATACGTCTTCTCTTTCTGCACATTATAAATCATATTTTTTCCACCAAATGTTTCACATCTAACATGTAATACGTCCCGTGTCATACGTTTTATATTTTCATTATTTTACCACATATCTTGCATTTTTGACAAGGTTTCAAATTCAAATAAACGACACACGTTTCCGAATACATTTACTGTCACCGGTAATAACGTTTTCGATGGTTGTAACTTGCATAAATTCCTCGGCTATGACGATACAACGATGTTTTTCGACGAGAGCAAGTCTCACGCGAATTCCATGTTATTCCACGATATTATTAATAGCAATCAATTAATTGTATATTCACAAGCGTCTATGTATCGAATAATATTTTAAACAGCCAAGGACAATTTGCTATTTATAATATGATTTTCGGTGTTGATCGAATGGTCGTAAATTATTCTGCCCACTAAGTAAAACTAAAAACTCGCAGGTGTTTGTGACTATTTGCTGCATTCAATTTACCGCACTGAATCTTCTCTCTGCCGGATAAAAGGATTCTGCATGAAATTCCGCGATAGAACGAGCACCCGAGATCTCCGTAGCCGATACACATCGCAGTGAATCGTCGAACATTTTCATAAAATTGTGAAAAACCAACGATACAATGGAGAATCTTTAACGAAAAATGTGCGAGTCTCTCGAATCGAGAATGAAGAGAAACACGCGGCTTTGTTTTATCGTTAAACGCGAGAAACGATGGAACATTAAAGACAGTATTGCGTTTAGCAATAAATAGCAACTTCGGACTGAAGACTGTGATATACTTGGAATGTAAATACAATTTTAGTGATTGTTTGCGACGAAGCGAATGAAATTCTTGATTACCACTACCCGATGATGTTGGTTCGAGACTTTTATAAATACCTCTGCAATATTTTCTATGATTTTAATCGAGTAATATAGAGGAAAGCGTAACTGAACGAAATTTTCGCTGCTGAGCCGGCCATTTGAATTAATTGAATTGAGAACGGAATGAAATCCAGAAGAACATACGGCAGAACCATGACCAATCTACATTTATTGCTTTTTCTCGTACTTTTAATGAAAAACGATCTGCTGTGTGGAGAGAAAATAGACGATAAATACAAGAAGTTTGGATAATCACAATGTTACGACAACTCTTTGAAATTATTTTGTTAAATATTCGAAAATAAGTAGATATTTAATTCCTAAAATACATAAAAATAGTTTAATATGAATAACTAATATGGAATTATTTAGTTAACAATATACTGAATTTTAAAATTCACCTTCCAAATTCCTATACACGCAAACTGTTAAAATTTACAATTGTTACGAACGTCACACATAGACAGGGTAATCCTGTTTTAAAGTAGCATTACCTGTTTTAAAACCTACCATCCGAGTACATATTAACCAATATGTAGCTACTAAATTTATTACGCACAAAATCCACCTAAAACAACTCTCTTTCAAATTTCGCAACACTGTCCTGCCGATATATCATCATTTTAATCCACCGTGTCGCATCGATATTCTAAAAATACAAAAAATATATCTCAAAGATAAAAAAAAAAGCTACATGATACGATGTATCTATTCCATTTTATCCGGTATATCGATCGAAAAATGAAAATCACGTCAGCGTATGCGACAAGATGTGTTTCCAGGTTGTATTTCCAGGATCCGTGCTTCTCGCAGTGGAAAAATCTACAATTTAGGTGGCCAATGTTACCAGTCGGTGGATTAAGTCTTGGTCCGTTATCGAGCGGATGGAACAGACAGTAAACCACAATGGACAGATTACGATAAGCTGGTTCGCTGGTACGTGGCAAAGTTTAGCCAATAAATGATATTTCAACGCAGCGGGCCGCATAGTTCACGACTGTAGTTGGAACGCGTAACGAATTACGTTTTCGTCCAGCCGTGAAAAACGATTCGACGATGGCTTTTCATCCGCGGATCGAAACGCGTGCCCTCGACAGCGTGCTACGTGGTAGAAGAAAAATGATTCGCCCCCGTTCGAAGCAGTTTCGCAAAGGCAATGACGAAAACGTTAATTGAGCCCTTCAGAAGCTAAATTAACCGATTTTTGCAAGTTTCTCAGTTCTGTTATCTGCATATGTGATTAATATCGAACTTCTTGAAGCGACAATTTATTTAATATAACTTCGATTAATTTATCACAATGTAACTAAATATTCATTTTCGTAGATATTCGTACGACTGATATATATATATATAAGAAAGGAAAAGAAGATAGGAAAATAAAAAGTAATCGGACAACGACGAAGAGAAGAGAAAAAATAGAAAATGACATGGTAGAAGTTAAAGTTTAACAGTTAAATTATTTAGCGTGAATGAATTCCAAGCAAATACTCTGAAAATGATAACACTCGATACGCTGTTCTTCACTTTTCAATTTACGCGTTTAATTAGTATGCATATTGAGCAGTTCAACTGACGAACGATTTAATCGACGAAGGAAATTTGTAATTATCATCGAGAGACGATAATTTCGAGGGGAACGGTGTTCGTCGTTTTCGCGACAGCAGGAAAAGAAAGAAAAGTAGGCTTTCTCTCGATCATTGTCGACGCGACAATTGTGCCCGCGGGAAGGATTCGAAGCTTCATTAAATTCGAGAGCGCCTAAATATTCTAGAGTATATCGACGCGTCAACGAGATGGAGCTCTGCCAAGAGATTAACCCAGAATGGCGAGGTCGTAGTGGCCAGATCTGGAGCATCGATAGGCCGTCGACATTCCATTCTATCCGCTGTTTTTTGTTCCGCGACAGTTCTCCAACGCGCGATTCCTAGTATCCGATGCATACGCGTCGATTTTCCGCTTCGATCGTGCGCTATATATACCGCTACGCTAGGATTTTTGATCAGTCTGAATACCTAATTTTCACCGGAGGAGATAAGTTTGTCCCATTTTTCCTATTGATTAAACCGATAAACTGATTCGTATAAAATGACTGATAAAATTATAAAATTTCTCAAATAAACAGATCGTTTATTTCCATAAGTTGATTTGTTGCAAGAAAATTACACAGATAAAAGTTGCAAGGAAATAGAAGATTGTACCATTCGACGTATTTTTCTTTCCTTTTTAATTTATACGATTGAATTGGATATGGCGCGCGAGGAGTTTAATTACTCTAAACAGCGCCGTAAAAATAATACAATTCATCGAAGGATAACAAAGGATCCACGACGAAATACCGTCCCAAGCCACGAGCTGCCATTCCAACCGTAAATATTCCAAATTTATGAGAACGAACACGAGTATAGAGCAGACAGACGAGTGCAGCAATCGGCAACGATTCACGGAACTATACAAAGCGGAAGTAAGTCTAATAGCGGCGCATTATAGGTCAGCACGGTCGGAGGAAAAATTTCGGAACAAACAACGCTAATAACTCGCAGTTTCCCATCTCGACTATACGCAGCCCGGTAGAAACACAATAAAACCGACCTATTCCGTCCCATTGTTCTCTGGCGGGGAAAAAATGGCTCGGTAAAAGCCGAGTGAAATCCTGGCGCGGCTCTGCGTCCCGCTGTTACGCGAACCGCGGACGTAAATCAGACTGGAAAGCGTGCAGGAGCCCGTGTATACCGCGTAGACCCAGTTAACTGAGAGCGGGTAAGGGATGTCTGAGGGTGGAAACGGATGTCGACGAGCATGCGAACAAAGAGGGAGGCATCTCGTTCTTCCAGACACAGATATTTCTCCTTCTTCCACGTGGATCTCATTTACATATCAGTTGATTTGTAGTAAAATGTCGTCCCGCCTTGGGCGCTCCTTCCCCACCCCCTCTCTGTCGCTCTCTTCCTTCCTTCCTCCCTCCCTTCGTGACACCACAGGGTGCTGTCGCTTTAAAGACGTCGGGAAAATTTCGTTCCGACGTTTTACAAGCTGCGTACCGTCGCCAGGAAAGCGATATTTCGTCGTCGGATTTTGTAATTTTGATACTTAAAAACGTGTACGCGATGTATCTCTGGTAAATGGATATGTTACCTCTGGTTAAAAAAAAAAAAAAAAAAAAAGAAGGCGACGCGCGAAAACGAGATTTCGCAGTAAACGCGTTTAAAGTTATTCACTTCGTAGCGGAGTCTATTTCGTTTTCGCCCGTGTTACAGGTTTCATCGAGTGTTACGCGTACTTCGCGATATAGTCTGATAGTGAAGCTTCTGTAAACGATTCTTCAACATTGCGTTTTATAATCTTCACGAACGGAATACGCATATAATCGTCTACTTCCGTTGATAGAAAATTTGAATCGTAAATTGCGAAGTCAATGATTATGGTAAAATGGTAAAATTTCTAACGAAGCTAATCGTTTTGCGTTTCTCATTCTTTCTGAGAATAACTTCGCTTTCCGTAAGTGTTCTGACGCTCGTGAACGAGGATATATCGCGCGCTCCATCGTTCAACGTATTCCACATTCGATTCGTTCCTTCTTATTCGGATATCTGAAGCAGGGAGCTCCATTCGTTGTCTGTTTATACAGCATTCAGTCGTATAAAAAGAACGTATAAAACGAGTGTAGAGGCGAGGAACGAAGGAGAGCATAATTTAACAAGCGAGGCAAGGAGATGGTTCTCGTCGACTGGTAATAAAACACCCCATCGCTCCCCTTGTTTCGTAGCTGCCGACAGCGTTTCCATCTCGCGAAACGTTCTCGATTTATCCGCATCACGACCCGACATGGTTTAAGAGAAAGAGAATGCTTTAAGGAAATCACAGGATGGGACAGGGAAATGGTTGCATTCGGAGATTCGTGTTGCACTGGCGCTTCGACCAGAGAGACGAATGGGTTTAAAGCGTCGAAGGACTGGCTAATATCGAGTAGCTGGTTTATGTGCTACCTTGGTGGAAGGTCAGTGTGATTCGAGGTTATTCGATTGGTGCACAGTCGATGGAAATACCTAGAGCAAAGTGGAAATACGTTTCAGACAGTGGAACATCGAAACGATAAATCCTAAGCTTGCAGCGTCTGTGTTTTGCGCATTCGGTTGGCTAACGGCCATAAATTTCACTGGTATCCTATACTATGGCGCAGCCCCCGGGGAAACAGCAGCGTTTTCCCGATCCTCCCTTTAGAAGAAAGCGTTACGGAAATAATTTTCGGAAAAAATTTCAGCGGGATCGTGGCCTGTTGTGTCCGACAAATATCTCTCGGCTGAAAAACTGTTAATCGGCTCGCGCAGTATCGTAGAGTCGAGACACGCGATGTTTGAACAGTTTATTTCAGCCAGTTTATTTTGTCAGAATGTCTCTATAAACAGATGAAACGATATCGTTTTACGTCAAAATCCTACATGCGTAAATTTTCATTTTTTCATTAAAGAAATGGGCTCGATGTCTTCTTCTTCTTCTCGGCTATATATGCGATGGAAAATTAAAAAATGACAAACATGGTATAATAGCTTAATGATGGTACTCTGAGCTTGGTCCATTGTCTTTAGAATTGTCTAATAATTTTTTACTCAATTGTGAATTTTTATAATCCGTCGAATCACATATTCATAACACGAGAAGTACCTAATCGTCAGGGAAGTTTAAAATTTAAAAGCTGTACACGCTCTAGAGTTTTAGCTTTCTTCGCACTGACCAAAGACGCGTTGTAAACTCATATTGCATTGTTTGCGACAATGCCATAAGCTCTTCGCATATTTAACGCACATAAGCTTTCTCACTCTACTCATATACATCGTGACTGAATAATATACGATTATTCGGACACAACGAGCCGTGAGAGAGTCGAAGAATTAACGGAGGCAAGATCGTAGTCGTCGTTGCTCGCGTCGCGTTCTTAATTTTTTTCCATAGATTCACGACTTTGTTTTCCTTTTTACATTAACAATACGACGCGTCGAACACGGCCGAGCAGAAAGGCCGACGAGACGTTGCGATAACGAGGTGACGGGCACAATCGTCGCGAGTTGCCTCGTGTTTTTAAAGTTAAGGAACGTATTACGGGTGTGTCGACGCGCGATCTGTTTTTTCTTTTTCGCGCGAGTACAAATCCGCGAACACAGTTTAGAATGAGACAAAGGAGAGCGACAACGGTGGAGTTAAGGCGACGTTTTTACGTCCCCTTACAAGCGAGCGGAGCGAGAGGAACTCGGTAAACAGCGACAAATTATTAATCCGCCTCACAGGCAAAGTCGCGCTTCCCCCTGCGACCACGCGTTCTTCTTACTCGTGCGGAACGAACCTTAATGCTCCCCTTTCCTTGGGAAATGACGAATCTCGGGCAAATATATTTCCTGCCACGATTCGTGGTTGAGCTTTTAGAACGAACGCGACGCGGAAAAATTTACACGTCTTGCACGTCACGTTTGAATATAATATACAATATTACACTTTTTAACAAGTTGTTAACTAGCCGAAGGATAAAAGAATTTATTTTACATAAAGACTGGATATAATCACAAATAATGTATTTGTTCAATATTGTTCTTGAAGCTCTTTAAACCTGTCCTGAAGAAGTGAACTGGAATATTCGCGAAATGTTGGAGCAAAGCTGGACGCGCCAATAAGACGATCGAAGCCGGAACAATCAGCAAAATGTCACTACTCTCTGTTTATCACCTGCCTAACACGTTAAAAGTTCAACTGAAAGTCAGCCTTTCTTTGCAATCGCGCTAATTTCCGATATTTGGCCGATAGACGCACGCTTTCTTTCGCGTTCCGAACAAAACAACGATAAAAACTTGCGATCCGAAAAATACACATTCGTTTCTTGTAACGAGTGGAAGCGACGCCATTGTTCCAGAGACGCGACGGAGATTGTAATGGTTTATTGTTTTTACTCGTTTCCCTTCGTTCTCCCGATTTCTTGGCCGTTTTGTCGCAATTACGCAAAATTTCCGTTCCGAGCTCTGGCTCCAGCTTTATCAGATAAACCGTAACAAGAGATAGAGAAAGAGAAAGGAGGAGGAGGACCGAGAATTGTGAGAAGAAAACGATGAAAGAAAGGGGTCTAATAACGAAATGGAATTCGAAGGTGCAGCGGACTCGCGTTAATTGTTTTCATCCAATTAAGAAACGCCGGCGGCCGCGAACGTTTCATTATTTTAAGAGCGACGTCGTTCTTCTCCCCGCGACTTATCGAACACTCGCTTCTCCATCGAATCGTTTATATCGGTGCCATTTTCCAAGCCGTTTAATCCCGGTAATGCGAAACAGTAAGGTCGCAGGAAAGAGAAAGCACCGAACTGTTACTCGTATTCGCGTTGTCGTTTTACGGTGTCGCCGTTTCGAGTTCGATAGGTCGAGTGGCCCGTCGAGGCCAGACGCCCAGCCCAACGAATTGCATTTGAAATTGTAATACTCGCTCCTTTGTCTCTCTGTCTTTTTTTCCCCCTCGTTCCTTTGCCTTTGTCCTTCTCCACGTGTCTTTTTATGCATCCCCCGGGATACAAGATTTTTCCTTTCGTATCTGGCTCCCCACGTTTCTCAGTGAATTTTCTCCGGTTACGCGTTTCGCTTGCCGCGGTTTTCTTTCCGCATCCGTCTCGAGTAACAGCCAGCCACGCGATCCTCCTTTTCAGAGTTGCTTAACGCGAATAACTTCCCTGCGTGCCAGATCTAATACGTTTCACACTGAGCCAGAGAACGTACCATGTCCAATCTTTGTATATACTCCAGTACAATAGAATTAGATTGCTGATTTTCCTTTTACATTAAGCGCGGAAGATTTAAAGATACAAAAAGAGAAAATTCATAAGATATCCATGGTACAGAGATGACAACTCCAGCTAAGATTCATTCGACACAGCTTAAGCTCGTATGTGTGCTTCTAAATTATACTTTTATACGTACACTTGTCTGAGCTCTGTACAACATTACTTGTCTCAACACTAATGTTATTTCGTATTGTGCATTACTTTACGTCAAACGGACCAGATTCGTAAATAAGCTAAAACTTTTTAAAAATTCAATGAAATGAAATTCAATGAACTTCAACATGAATTTCCACATCGCCTCAATGAGAAAAACACAAACTATTAGATTGTCCTTTTACAGGCGCGTCATTTACAACGACGCGTCTTGATAGGAAACATGAAACCTAATGTGTCGAACGTTGCGATCTTTATTTTGATAGAATAATATAAAACAGAAAATTATGTGCATGCATTGTTTCCTTACAAAACGAAAGAAACTTTTCGAACGACCTAATAAGTTTCTCGATTTCGGAACTCGATTCCACAAAGATTCACACGGTATCCTCCGTGCCTCCTTCTATCTTCCTTCTAATTTCTCCCTCTATTTCTCAATTTTCACAGTCGTTCTATCGATCATCGAGGATCTTTTAACCTTCGATGGTAATCCAAGCTGAACGAGAGAATTAGATTCGTTAGCCTTTCGTTGCCTCTTCTCCCGTGATTTCGTGTCTGGAAGACGCGAGAGCATCGACGAAGGCAATCGCCTTGCGGGAATATTCCAAGCCAAGTCAGAGTTCGAGTGGAGAGGTCTCGGATTTTAATGGCGTCGGAATATTGCGTCGCGTGAAAAACGACCGTAGACGTTGAGTTAGACAGGCAAGGATCCACGGGAGCCTTCTAAATGCCTGGCTCGACTCTCCGAGAACCGTGGTCGATGTTATTTACGTGGAATAGGGATGGCCGGCTTGTCGCGTGGTCGTTGCTTAATCACCCTTCTAATCCATCGTGATCGTGGCTGCTGATCGGCGACCGCCTTCTGGATTAAGCCGGAGAGATTAATCGATCGGTAGCACGCGACGCAACGCCATGCACTGTGACGAGATCATTTGCAACCTTAAGGAAATTTCCTCATCCGGTATTTTGAAATCTTAAACCTGCTCACCTCCGCGCTTTTATTATATCTCTTCGGATATCTTCCTTTTCTGTACTATTTTATTCATGAAAAATCACGAAACGTAGAAAAAATGACACTGAATAGGAAAACCAAGTATCGAAGAGCTACGTCTGTTTGAATGATATTTACTGAAATATAACGCACATTTCGTGGTTGTTTTTACGAAACTCGTTCGAAAGGAACAGGCAAGAAATTAGATACTTTGGAGGCTCGTGAAAAATATTGGAAGGAATTCGTTGGAGTAGAAGATGACAAGTTCCTCGAGAACAAACTCGTTATAGGTAACAGAAAGTCTAATTTCACTTAAATCTTCCTTAACTTTCGCCAAGAATTTTCCAAACAATCTAGCATCGTTATTATGTTAAAGTTTCGTCATTGTTTTAATACATTCACTAATGAATGGACGAATGAAAGATGGAAAAAGAATATCCGTGCAACCTAGATTCATCGTTAGTCGATTATTCCTTTTTAACGAGCAACTTTATCGGGCCGACTTTTCCTCCGCGCGACTTCGCCGGGCTATTAATATTCATTCCTTTAATCCGACTTAAAGGGCAGTTCTTTCTAAGTTCCGGTGCCAGGCCTGACTCATCGTCACGGTACAAACGTGGTCTCTATTCGTCTCATTGTCCCGCTGCGAAACGAGAACGCGGCTGAGTGATCGATCTCTCTGGTCGAGAAACGTGTCGACGAACCGGAGGGGCAGGATTTTAATTTTTCAAAAATATATATTCGACAGCTTTCTGTCGTGAGTGCGGTGCAAAATGGAAAATTCGAGGAAATAGCAGACTCGTATCGTTGTCCTGTCGAATGTAGTCAAGTGATTTGTTAAGAGAGACGAGATAAAAAATCATGTTGCCTTGGCGATACAGCCAGTGATAAAATCGAAGTACATCGCGTCCAATTAAATTACGTTACGCGAGAAAACGCATCGACTCATCGTCGATAAATTTTGTAACACGATTCTGTAGGAAAGGAAAGCTGTTTCTGAATTAGAATCTCGGAACTCTGATGACAAAGAGGAGTGATAAACACGATGCTCCTTAGAATTATAATTTCTTACGTGCTCTATGAATGCTATTTAATCATTTAAAAACACATGTACACATTTCTGATCCGAGGCTTACGATGATCTTATACTTGCAACAAATATCTTCTAATTTCTACGATATTATTTATACGCATGTTCAGGATACTACGTACATTTTCAGATTGCTGACAAATCTTGTCAATAGAATCGGGACGATTGTGTCTCATTGCGGTTCCAATGGAACTTTAAAATTTATTTGATATAACAGCGCACGTCACATAAACGTGAAAGTTTGCCGCTGCTAGTGTTCAAACACTATCCACAGCCGTTGTAGCTTGAAAACAGGTGGAACACGGTTTCGAATGTTGACGCTTCGTTCTGAAAACACCTGGTGTGTACAAAATCTATCGGTGGAAGGTTTGCGACCAAAGAATGCCGGAGAATCCTTACGAATCGTTTGCCGTATCCGCTTCTTCTCACGAAATCTCGTCCCCGAAATACGTTCGCGGCCCGAAAACTAAATTACCGCAATGCGGAGGATACGGTCCCTTTGTCCTCTTTACGATTCAAACGTGCTCCACATAATCTTCGTATTTGCCACCATGTCGCCATGGTATCTCACAATTAGGTGTGGCTCACTGTGCCGGGTTATCTGGACGTTTTGTTCGAACGGAGATTTAAACGTCCCTGTTGGCTCTTCCTTTGTCGAAGCGAGCTAGAAACGAGCCTGCCGGCTATTCTCTTTCGTGGGAAGAGTTAACAGCCGAAAGAAGATCACGCGCAACGTAAAAGAGAAACAAAGCTCGCTGGACTCTTTTCTAATGAAACGAGGCGAGCGTGAGAACGCTCGCAGTTGCACAACAAATTTGCTGTTTGGCTGAATATTTCAACTTGCATGGAATTGAATTGGAATGTTAATGAAGTGCAAGATCTGGCAATTATTATTACGTTTGAATAATCAATCATATTTACGGTCAAACATATTTGTTATGACCGAACAATACATTACAGATATATTTAACAGATATTGCACGACAGATATTTAACGAGTAGAAACGTTGAATAATTCGAGTGCTCTAGTTTTGACAAGAACCGAATTGCTTTTGCGTTTGTACTATTAGTTCCATGTAGGTGAAGCGATCTTTCTTCTGCCAGCCACTTACCTTCCTTTTTCCCCTCCTTTCCCTTACAACTTCCTCGCTTGCTCATCCCAGTTGCAAAGCACGCGACGCGGTTCCTTGATTTTACAGCAAGAAACGAAAGCTTATCGCCGCCACGAGTTTGGTTTCCAGAATTCTGGTGATTCAGAGTAAACAACGAACCATTTGTCTTCTTCCTTTTCCTTTCTCTTCGGCGATGAAAAGGTAATCGCAAAAACTATCTCAACATCATCGTAAACGTTCTGACATTTGTGTGCTAATTAATTAAGTTAAACTATGTTAAGTTTCGTATCATTCTATACGGCTATGGGAACTCCAATGCTACGAAAATGAAAAATGCGTGGAACTGGATGAAAGGATATTTCTCGTTGGGAACTTAGGGTATACAAATACTTTTTATAGTCATCCATGTAGTCCCCTATTTCTTCCAGCGAATATTTTATGTTTCCCAATATCGACGCGACTTTGATATCGTCGCGTACACTTTTATCATACAGTTGTTCGTTATTCGAAAGCCTTTCTACTCGATGTAACATGATTCTTCTCCATGTATGCCAAATATATGCTTACTATATGTCTCTCAAGAATACACGTTCTCTGTTGTAAGTCGCCGATCGAGCAGAATATTCTTCAAGCTGATTTCTGGCCATTCGTATGCGCGATTTAGGTGTCGTTAGCATATCGAAACACAGGAACCACGTTACAGCAAAGTGATGTTCGCTCGTGCGCGTAAACTACGCAAGTGCACGATGAAACAAGATCGACAGAAACCAGGTTTTTCCACGCAATTCTCGTCCGTGACCGGAACACGACTAGCTCGTGATCGTTGCCAGAGTATTTCGGCTAATTTGAATATTCATTCACGGAGATGGCTCGATCGCGACCTCGATTACCTCGATCCGTGGAGAATTTCGTGGAGCCAGCTCGTAAAAAGCGTTCAGAGTAATAGCCACGACAGAAGGGACTGGAAATTCTAGATTAAAGTCGTCTGATCCCGAAAAATCCGGAAATGAAAAGAGACTCGTTAATTTTAAAGCGTTCGACGCTGTTTTACGAATAATCCGATACTTTGCCATAGTGGGATCTCCGCTGTGAATGCGAAATTGGAAACGTTTGCGTACGAAATGTACGAACGTAAATCCGACAAATTAGAATTTATACGATAATTCAACTATTACTATTATCATTCGACTACATAAAATTAACTACAGTCTATCATCGAAAAGTAAGCGATATAAAAATTCTACCAGCCAAAAGATAGTCCAACCGTACGATATTTTAACGACTTCGAACATTCCGATTTTATTCCGACTAAATTGGTACTGAAATTTTTTCATTTTGATTTTGCTGCTACGTATTTGTTAAAAGATTGACTTCCTCGAGAAGCGTATAATTTATCACGAGATATTCATATAACATTACTAGGTGCTTCCTTTTCAGAAAACTATACGATCGTCGTATATATTTAATCTATTTCACGCAATCGTTTTACCTGAAATTCACATTTCTCCAAAAAAATCCGTCATAGTCCTGCCACGCTTCGATATCTCGTCCACGAGCAATCCAATTATTATTTCAAATAAGATGATTGATCCATTGATCCATCCGTTAGATTGAATGGAATGTCGCGCGATTAAATTCGAATGAGCGGAATATTCTATACGAATGACAGAAGGTGTCCATTCGAGAGCTCGACAGTGAGATGTACATCTATATAATCGATTCGCCGGGTAATCCAGATAAATCCCTTTGCTCGATATCTCGCGAGAAGGAAGGTTATCATTATTCGTTGAATAAAAAAAGGGCTTGCATGGGCGTTAGCGCGACCAATTCAACGTGAAATAATCTATTTCCTCGAGTTAAGTGGGTTTAGCCCGTCGCTGAGCAAGCACGTATTCTCGACCGCGGAAACAAACTTGCACAGACATAATACAGTTGTAGGGTTTTTCCCGAATTTACGATAACTGGCATTCAGATAACCCAGAAACGTGCTTATCCTTCGGGAACAGCTGCTGTACGCCGCTTTGTAGCCAGCCAGGACGCGCGCAATCCAATCGGTTTAACTCATCTTTACGGCTGTAAAAGAATTCAAACGCGATCCCTTAAGTGGATGCGTGCTTCCGGTTTTACGTGAAAACTGTCGACTTTCCCCTATTTTACACGATTTAGGAATATCAAGTAACGACGCTTCGTTATTTTCGACATATTTCACAGCGATATAAGGATATTACCGAAATATCTTATATTACTGGAAGTATATTATTATGGGCAAATTTTGTGAGCTGAAAATTGCTTGGAAAATGACAATACAGCAAGAAAGTGGCTGTAAGTCGGGCGACGTGGTACACTTTTATCGTACAAGAGGTTAATTAGATATCTTCGGCCGGTTTTGTATCCATGGTATAAATATTAGGTTGTCCGAAAAGTTTCTTTCGTTCCATAAGGCGATGATGGATGAACAACAATTTCTGTTTTATATTATTTTATTGAATTAGATATGATCCATTTCGTTATATTTCTATTATTATGTTCGTACGTAATTCAATAAACTAATATAAAACAAACAACATTGTGCGTCTGTTATTTCCTTATAAAACGAAAGAAACTTTTCGCACAACCTAATGGAACGAAGAAGGTCCTTGCAAGTTAATAAAGGGAACCTTGATTAATTAATATAATAGGAATAATATTTTAACTAGCACTCGACATACTGCTTCGTTCGATTCTTCTCAATTTTAATTTTATAGTTTACAAAGATAGGAAAATTCTTGGAAATTGCCAACAGCTTATTGAGTATGAACCAATTAGAACGAAGCATCAAATTCTGCTTTATAAAAACTATAACTTTTAAGAGATAAACCATTGATAGGATTTCAAATACACATTTTATGTTTTATATAAAATACGTATATCCGCTGTTCCCGCAAGAAGATAGCGAGCGTTGCTTTTCGTCGTCGATTCATAAAATACTTTATTTAGTAATATTCTTATATTGAACGCAAGATTGATTCGACGGAAATCGACCATAATATTTGCACACTTATCAGCTGCAGTGAACGTTAAATCTATCGAGTGTTTTACGCTCGATTTGCGTTCAACGCTCAATCGTAGAATAATTATGAGTGAACGATGAATTAACCGATGAAATAAACGCTGCGGCGTAATCAGGAAAAGTTTCGCCGTGCAAATCATGAGTAATTTTCCCAGTGGCTTCCGCAGAGAGGATGCGTACACGTGGCTACATATCCAATTACTATAATTTACACCTGCCCTGGAAAATTCTGCTCTTTTAATCGGCCCTCTCGAATTAGTCGTAAATTTATATTTCGAATCGATGGCCAACTAAACAGCACTATACGTACACATCGTAACGCAATGAAATCGTCGCGTGTAACTAGCGACATACTTTTTCAAAATTCACTCGTATTTTCCCATTTTACCTTTTCAGCCAGCTAATCATCGCACACTATGGATCAGAAATATTTCGATACTCCTAAATCAATGTAAATATCGTATAAAGTGTACTGCGAATAAAACTCTTTGATCTAATTTCGTGTGATACAGTTTCGACGTAGGTGTATAATACACAAAACCATTTTGAAATTCAATTAGCACTGTAGTAAGACACGACTATGATTATTACATTTGAATTAAAATTTGAAATCAATCTAGAAATGTATATAGGGGTTAAAAAAAATATATATTGCGAGCATACGATCGAACAGTTAGCTACAGTAATTACTTGGTGATTCCTTCTTCCATATTAATTATATCATTAAAACTATTATTATCGTATACTAATCTCGTACGCACTTTTTGCAATAAATTATTGTAGTCTGTATATTGGAATAAATGGAAAATTTCACGAAATAACACGCCTTGTTCGTTCGACTCACAAAGACTATTATTTTACCTAATCCAGTATTTCTCTTTGTGAACATCCGGAACAGAGTACGATGACAGAATAATAAATGCAACGATATCGACGGGAGAATTTGAGGCGGGCCAGGCCATACCTGCCATTATGAATGTATTTAACGATCGTTAATATGGCTAGCCCCATCAACGTTTATTATTCATAGGTCATAACGCGACTAAAAGGCAAATGTTCTAAAATAATTTAAAAATATATATCAATTTGTTACCATTGTTACCTTCCGCTTAATCCTCTCTATTTTTCCGCTGAGAAATGTAAAAACAATTCAAGAAATCCACGAAGACTCGGCGCGTCTTCAAGGATCCCATACTAAAGCAATTTTATCCATTGCCATCGATTCTCCGTTTCCTCCGCGACGAAGCGAATTTTTCACCGCGGAAACTCCGTCTTTCAGTGACGAATGCGAAAATTTCGAAAACTTTCGCGAAGAACAGCAACCTGGTACCGAGTGTGAGCTAAAAAATGACACTCACTGACCCGAATACTTGGCACGACGGCGAATCGATGGAGGAAAGGCGTTGCTTCCTTCGTCAAGCTCCCCTCGCGATCCATCGCTCTTCCCTTTATCACTGGGCCGTAACAATGCTGGCAGTCGAGCGAGCAAGATTTCAACGGGATCTCCGAAAAAGCGAATTAATCACCCCTTTAGCTCTTCAGGCTCGACCTTCTCTTTTTTTTTCATGGCTCTCTCATATGCAGGAAGCGGGTGGCGGCGTTTCGCTAGCTTTTCGACGAACGCGATCGCGCATTTATACGTCGTGGCTCGATGACAAATTACGAGCCCGGGTCCGGTGAAATTACGAGCTCACGGTAACGAAGAGAATTTCTGCCTCGTAACTTTTTTCCCCGGCAGGAGAGCCACCCTCCTCCCTAATCGCTTCAATTTCCATCGGTCTAACCGACAGTAGCTCACGAAAATATTCCAACGCATTCCACCCAATTTTTTGATGAATATATTATTCATATACATTATACGAAACATCGTGCAATTTCGTTAACACCACGAGACACGATTGCCGTAATTATAATAGTGAAATTTGAAGCATTTTTTGTTGGCTTCTACGTTTCATCTTTATGATACCAAATTTTTGTAGCCATATGAAAATACTGCGAAACGAGACGCGTAATTTAACGTACCTGGATTCGATTAATTGCAATGTACATGCAATAACATATACGACGATGTGCCAATATTTTTTCCAGCCACTGCATATACAGTGGATATACTCTATTTATCTATGTTTAATTCTGTTTATTGGAACGAAATTTTCGTCCAGTCGATTTAATCTGTTTATCCGATCCTTGGCTGCTATTATGCGAAAGAAAAATTATAAGTAGCGGAAAAGGTAAGCGAACTCCAATCATAGGATCTGTTTGCCCTCTGACAAGTTCAGATAAATGGAGTTCGACCGTATACAAAAAGTCCCCAGCAGCGTTCCTCCAATACTTTTTTGAACCATCGTGCTTCTTCATTTTCTTGTCGATGTATCCCTCTCGATCGAGCGGCAATTTTTCAACGCTCTGTTTTTCAAAGGCCGTTCAGCGATCAGTTGGAATAGCTGCGGACGAGAAGACATAAATTCCTGGCGAATTCATTTTCATAGATGAATTTTCGCTGTCTAGAGCTCTTGAAATTAATAGAGCGTTTACTGGATCTCGATATCGTTCGATTAAATTGCCATGGTGATCGACGAGCGTCATGGGGCAATTTTCCATAGAAATCAGCATCGAGCACGGCACCGGTCATCGATTCAAAAGGAAACCGCGATCGCGCTGTCGATCTTGACAGCTAATCCGTATATTCGCTAGGCGACAGGAACACGGCCGCGCACGGCCGATGTGGATCGTGTTCACGATTATGGAACACGGCGACGCAGGTGAAACGTGCGAAACTTCCGGTACGTGCGGTCGGAAATGGCCATCGAGCGTTCCGCGTCGATGTTTCGGCGACCGAGCCGACGCTACATTACGAGATCGCGAGCTTCATAGTTCGCTCGTTGCATCTCACGGCTGATAAACTACGTGTCCATTGCCGTTAATTAGAAATCACTGGCGGTGTGCATGCGTGCTACATTTTAATTACACGAAACAGCCACGTAGGCTTGATCGTTGACGATTATTCGCTGGTTAATCCTACTATGACTACAAACAATCGATTATCTTATCCGCGCTGTCGATGATTTATAACGTTTCAACACGCTACGGGCTCGTCTTTGAATTTGATCAACGTGGAGGTTCCTGTCGATAAGGAGAAACACCTTGACGAAGCCATATTTTGCAATTCTACACTGCACTTTCTTGTAAACTTTCTCGAAGAGGTTTCGTTTGGGATATTCACGAAATGCCAATCGACATATTTCTGATAAATTTGTAATAACAATATGACGCAGCTTTCCTCAACCGATGGTACGAGACAGATAATTAAGCACATGGCTATTTTGTGCGATATACAATATATAAATGATCTTGAAAAATTGACATGTTATATGTCAATTAATTATCGCTAATTGAATGAAACCACGTAGGTGCATTTAGAGAAACAGAGATCACTTTGAAATCTCGGAAACATTTCCATCATCCACCTAAGTGGATCTGTGACAATCGTGAGATGTGCAGCTCGAAACGAAGCAAGTTTCGTTCGAATCGTTGCGAATCAACGTACATTTAAATTTGTTATAAAGAATTCTACGCGTGTATATTTAAAGGAAGTTTTGAAAAACGAGGTGAACTTAATCTTTATTAAATGACTGATAAAAGGCGTGATACGATAACTACCAATAATCATTTTAACACGGCACAGTCTTTAAATTCAGATGGAAGAGAACGTGATACCGTAATGGAAATGTATCGTAATGATTTGGCAAATTGTAAAACCACGGTACTTTATTCTCTATCGATTTTCTTAATTACGTAACGTGCAGCGTTAAAGCTGCGAGGAATCGTTGCGCAGAACGACTTGAAAATATATTATCAAGTTTCGTTCTACCTTTTGCCATTTCAATGCAATTGAGCTATTTAACTACCGAATGTCGATGGTTAAAGTTCCGCTTGGCGCAAGCAGAGAACAGGCGCGCGACCACATACTCGCGTATTCTCATCGAGACTTTAATATTACGTGCGGTAGCGTTGTTGAACAAAATTCTTGCTGCGAGCAATTTCATCGGAAAACCAACGATTTTCCACGGTTTTTCATACGCCGGTTTTTTATCAGGCAAATTTAGCAAAGACACGCCTGTAAACCGTTTCATTTTGAAACGCGACAGCCCACAGGGAATCGGCCAATTTTCCCTGGATATGTAATTTCGTCCACGTACTGCCCGACAATTGCAACTCTCCATCGTGAAATAATGTTAGGGGGTAAATTCAAGAAGCAAAAGTTCTAATTTCTCGGCGTATTCTACAATCTTGATCGTTGATAAGTATAAGTATAGTGTATTCGACGTTATAACGAAAATTTCACATGTGATACTTTTGCATGTAACAAGGCTAGATCGTTTTTTCCTTTGTATTCACCGTTATATATTTTTAAGACACGAAATTTTAAAAAAATTCTGGCTGATCGTCAGAGTTCGTTCGAAACATCGCAACACAAAATTCTAAAATATATCCTTCTAACACATCTAACACAATTCGTATATAAAATTGCAGTATTACCGTCAATAATTAATCTATGCAACGACGATGCGAATGATGGAACTTTGGACGGTCAGTTTGAAACAGAAGAGTGAGAAAAGCAACCTCCAGCTAAAACCAGCTAAATCAAGATATTCGAGAAACGAAGCATCTCTAAAATGCTGCAAATTACTTTTCCAAAAATCGGCTTTTTCTTTGTCGGAGCTTCGGGTTTTCGCTCTCGGAAAACCACCCAAGTTATAGACCACATAATACCTGTCCATACGTGTTCTTGCTAAAATATTTGCCACTTCCTATAAATCTGCCTTCGAAGCTACGTGATCGATAGCGATCGTTGCAGCGAAATCCCGACTCGGAAAGAACGGCCAGAGGTAGAACGAAGTCTTCCTGACCAGTTGATAGCGGCAACTTGATGGAGAAATGAGGCAGAAAAAGTCCCGATCCCGCAGACCTGTTCCGCGTTCCCGGCGATTGGGCAGTGGCCTGATTTTCATGGTCGACTAGCCGCAAGATAGATTAAGTATAACCCTTCGTACACCTTGCCATCGGTGTCCGTGGCGCGATGCGCCATATACGAGTTGCCTGTGACGCTGCGATACGTCCGTTGAATTTCACGTTCGCGTGATTTTACACTGCGATACGAGACTCGATGGCTTGGCTGCTCGAACGGAAGAAATACTCGAAAAAAGAATACGGAGAATTAACCGCGTGTACTTCGCAAAGCACGTTCGTTTACTGGTGGATCGTGAGTCGACTTTCGTCCCCTACGAAACCTCCTATTTTCTTTCTATTCGTATTTTCTTTATTTCACAGGAAAAAGTGCCATCTTTCCAACGAAGTACGTGAAAGAGAAAATATAAGAAAAAATTAACCGTGCGTTTTTTGTAAAACTCTAGAATCGGCATTTTTCTGTTATCTGCATTTCCCTTCTTTTAAGTGTTACAATTTCTTGACGGAATATTGGAAAAAAGAATTGACAGAGACAGATTTATTAGTTAGATTTTGCTAAATAACGATATCCGTCTGTCGGAAAGGAAAGAAGCGCTTCAGACTTGATCTTTGCATTTTATCACAGACAGTTTCACTTAAAATCCTTTTGATCTGCTATTTGTCGTACGTAACTGTATTTAGGATGATCTAAACAGGCGCAGTTATATCAGCAGCTATAATCCGGTATTCTCTTGACGAATAATTATCTCTACAAAGGACAGAATTCTTTTAGTATTAAAGAAAAGCTACTTTTTTAAATTAGTTACTAATAGTATAAACATATTAATCAGTAATATTAGTCAGAGATAACTAATACATAGCACATTATATATAATAACGCTAGCAATTGCATGTAATTAGAATTATGTAATCAATAATGTATTAATAATTATATATCATTATAATAGTTATCACATGTGTTGTTAAGGATTTCGACAATTTCCTAATCATTTTTAAATTTAATCTCGCTTCTTAAAAACAACTTAATGCTTACAAACTAGGATCTATATCTGTTCTAAAGTCTTTTACAGTTCTCGTTCGTGTAATCGTATCATCAATATCGTTTCTTCCACCAGTTTCCAATACAAAACTACCAAACTGTACGATGAAGGAGTAAAATCGAAACTCGCGAACATTTGGTCAGTAATTGCGCTCAATTGCGAACTATTCCGAGAGAGGATTGGCCAAAAGGGGAATTTAATCAGAGGACATGGTCAGTGTCGCAACAGGAAAAGTTGTCGGGACGAAAATTAATTTTCCATCCGTCGCGACGATCGTATCCCGGTCGACTCTGTTCGCCAGGTCACGGACTTAATAATATCATAATGGCGACCATAGCTCGCGGTGTGTCATTAAAAGTGCCGTCACGCCACACGAATGACCTATACACTGTACGCTATCGGCGCTCGCTTTTCGCCAGATACTTCGCCGTACATGACTTACCGGCTCACCGAGCAATTTCCCGGAAATTAACGTGACGTGGAATTCGTAGACCGTCGGTCGTTCATCTTATCATCGATAAAGCCCTAGTAACATTTTGATCTCTCGGGATCGAGGCAGCCAACCTAGCAGATTCCCCTTTTTAATAGGAAATCATCCTCTTTGACGTCGTTGAACAAGGTTGCTCGAGAATTTATGTAATCATCGATGTGATTTAGGGGAAATTACTGGCGCAATTTCACCTTTCTTTTACCTATTACCAGACTACGAATTTTTATAGGAATTGCCATTTTTCTAAATCGAATTAGAGAAATGGGATCCAAATAGAAGTTCATATCATTCAACGAACGTTATAACAAGTACCACACTTTGCATACTTTACGAAATTTTTCAATCAATTTCACCTAGTATTTTATATCAATTTGAAAGAAACATCTGCCTAAACGTTTACTTACTACGATAGATCTCTGGTTATTCGATTCTCCTTCGTTACCAGAACCAACCAACAAAGCTGAAATCGTTGCAAACATATTTGATGTATCTTTTTTTAACTAAAAAATCTGCTGACGTAGCTAGAATGCTAGTTTGCAATTTTCCATCGAAATTACGCTCGTTGGCCGAGTGAGATTGCGTTCCTTTGAATTCGGCCGGCTGAAACAGCTGCCGCTTTTCCCGGAATTTTCCATCGTAATTCCCGCGCCTTTCCGAGGTTTTCGTTAATTTTCACCGCGTTTCACGAATTTTCAATGGCGTTTCACTGCCAAACAGAGAGTCCCGTGCCCGTTTCTACGCTGTTCTCGTATCGTAGTTATACGGTTAAATCGCGATCGCGTTTCTCCCTGATACCGGATTCTATTAAATTCCGATTTGCAAGTAGATTCCGCAACGTTTCATCAAACGCGTAACAGGATACTCGAGCACAGCAGCTGACTGGCGTGTACTGTTCGTTCGAGCAACCGTCTGTCTATCTGGCCGTTCGTCTGTCTGATTGAATCTTCCTTGAAAGGGCCAATGACCAAACGAACAGAACCAATCTGCCTGATACTGATCTCTCTTCCTCTCTGTACGAGACGTAACGTAAATTGACCAGTTTTCCCGGTACTTTCCATTATCGCGGGGATCCACGTGACTCGAGTGTACCGCAGCGAGATTATACCAGCTGTGTCTCGGACAGGTCACTCGAGCCACCAGGTTCCCCTTTCGACGATCTACCGTCTTTCCTTCCACGTCACTTTTTCTCTCCTATCTTCTCACCAGCGACGAATTGCGAGAAATCGACGGATTCGATTCCACGGAAAAGATGAGCCTTTCTCCTCTCCATTTATTCTCCATCTCGTTTCAAGGCTGAGCAGAACGAAGCGGTATCGAGATGCAGCTTCGTTAGTCGACCATGAGCGGAATAAACGCGTTCGCTGCCATGATTTTCATCGCTTTAAGGAATTTATTAAATCACCGCGTACTAAGTTGTACCGTTTACTCGTTCTATTAGAATAGTTAAATTATTTCAAATTATTCGTACGATTACCGAGTATTTAATATAAATTTCGCGGGCTACGAGGTTTTCAACGAACGCGAATGACTTAGATAACGTTGTCGAGGGAAAAGTAGGTAAATATTAGATTTTCCAAAAATTAAACGCTTATGATATCGCTGCTTTGCCTTGATGTTATCACGACTTATTTTAATTTTAAATTTGCCGTTACTCCATCCAATTATTACATCGTGTTTCTACTTTTATCGTATAAAACGATATATTTATAGTTCCATGAGTTTTGCATCAGAGAGAAAAATATTACTGTTATCGTTCATCCTCGGTTGTTTCGTGACGCCGATGAATGCAAATGGAAAGTTGCACTGCTTACGCGAATAGCCGGCGTATCTCGTGTCAAGTTAGTCGTTACAATGTCGTTGAAATGGCTCAGGATGTCTACAGCATTTCTTTGTCAATTTTAAATCGCCTCTCCTCTAAAGTTTACGTTTTCTTAGTCGTGCCACGATCAAACGAAAGCACCGATATATAAAATTCGCGCGACTGTCAACGCATTAAGGAAATGAAATCCTAATTCTCTTTCTTACCTCACTTACCATCTCTCCGATGACGCTACCAACTAAACGAAAAGCTGACAAATTTTGAATGTCGCCACAGTGGCGATCTCCGACCACAAAAGGTTAAAGAAGACACGCGCGAGATATGAAACATTTTTAGAGTATTCAGGTTTTCGTTGTCCGACTGGACGAGCAATCGCCAAACGGCGAACGAACGAAGCAATTTCCTTTACATTTTCATTTCACGAAATTCTGCTGAATAACGTGCAACCAAGTCCGGATGATCGAACGTTTAAACAACGTACGATCGAGCTTTAGTTGGAGAAATGGCTGTACACTTTCGTTGCCACAGACACGAGCTCGAAATAATTCAAAGATACAAATTGCTCGCGACACGGGTTCCGCGTTGGTGAGATCGATACTCGTTGGCTGCGGCTTCCTGGTCCGATACATTGCGAATATATTTCCAGGTCTATGTACGTGCCATTACGTGCATTTATTTTAGTCGATTTTAACCGATCGAATGGATGACTGAAAAATGTACATACTTGATCAATACGTGCGCGTTTTCGTTGATATTATAAAATGCTGGAATGTTGATATGTACGTTTCTACTTCCTACTCTCTTTCTCAGATCTTTGGATTTCATCACTCTTCTTCTTCTTCTTCTTCTCCTTCTTCTTCTTCTTCTTCTTTTGAAACAAATCATAATAAAACAGGTTGTTCAGTGAGTTTGAGAGTTACATGAGTTATGTTGCTTTTATGATTCTCAATGGAAGTTGCTACTTTGTGCTTCTTTCGTGTTTTCTTTCGGTAGAGACAGAGTTATCTCGAGGACTTTAGCCCGTGTTCGTAGTCGTAGGTTTAGTTTCTTTTAACTGTGGTAAACGCGCAATCGAGAGAATTGCTGCAGAATTCTGCGAGAAGGTTTCAACGAGAATCTCTCGAGGATTTGGAATTCTTGCGTTCCACGCTCATGATACAAAGTTTTCACAGCCTCAAACATACATTCTGTTCGAGCGACGGATTAAAAGTATCAAAAGACACGACTGTACACGAATGAAATGCAATGACTGAAGTAAGTACGCTTGAACTTGTACACAAATTCTCAGATTGTTTTCAACTCGTTCGCGTGTAATTTGACAAAGTTAACGTTCAATGTTATTAAGACAGAGACGCGATTTTGATACATTCGATTATTTATGCATTACAAATAAAAAGATGATTATGAATTATGATGTTCTACGTGCAATATATTTAAGTACAGATTACAGGTAGTTTTAATGTTAAATTATTGAAACCTCGATGGTCTTAAGAACAGAAACACCAAGTTTGCCAGACACAGGCTGAAACAACGAACGACCTACGAAGCTTATAAAGTCTACGTGTAATTCAGAGCCAGTGGCCACGCCACTGGGAAGAGAATAAGAATATAGGTTCCTCGGTTGCGTCGTTCCTGGCGTAATAAAAATCAATTGAGCTCGACGAACAACAAGTTACCCGTGGACTTACGAGTCTGCCAAAGTTTCTCGAGTTCTCGTGCATTCTTTCACCCCGAAAACCACCACCAACTTCCAAGATAAAGACAGATAGACTGGGTAGGTCTTCCTGTCAGAGATTATAGCCACGTTACATCGTAAGACAATTACGCGGGGCTTCGCGCGCTTTTGCTTACGTTTTTACCGCACGCGCTTGGAAAAACACCAGCCGTGAAATGTCGAATTATCGGGAATCATAGCTTGGGATTTTGAACGGTTTCAAAGCGGGGCAAGCGACGAGCTAATCAAATTCTATCGATTCGAATGGCCACGAGCCATCGTTCGAGGTTGGCTTTCTTCGTCGAATTTGCAGGTTGCAAAACCACGTTGGGCTTACAGCGACAAAAAGCTGGACGAATGGGTCGGAAAAGCCACCGAGGTCGTTCGAAATCCAATAGCCGGTACACTTGTAATGCCTGCCGAATAGCCTCGTTGCCAACGATCGGTACTTCCGTGACTTCGATATTGCCGAAAATTTCCAAGGCTCGTGGTAGACAGAATCGCGTAGACGAAATACGGTGGCTCACGAACACGTTTCACGTTTTTTTATAGATATGTTGCGTGTGTTTTGCGATATTAATTTGAAATTTCATCGATACTGAAACAAGACACCACCATTCTGATTATTATATTGCAAATTACGCGGCTTCGTATTTTTATAAACAGAACTAATGAAATGGAAGCTACGTAGAAATTTCCTTCGTGTAAAATTGCAAGAAGTATTCCGCTTTGGATATTTCATCTATTTATGTGTATTATATACACCAACATTCAGAAGTTTTCAGACACTCGTTATATTTGCTTCAAAACTAGAAGAGGTTAAGTGGTTATTAAAAAACGCGATAGAATACGATTTAGCTTGACGTTTTATGTAACAATGAAAGTATCTAACGTGGCAGATATCAATGTGCAAGTGGCTGGCACTAAAGTTTATACTAAAAAAATGTATACAATTTAAAATTCACAATATACGTTAAACATCGGAACTTTATTCGAATTAGGACATATCCTAAGACTTTTGAACAGCAACATTCTGTGTATTTTCGCACCCTTGAAATCACAAGAACATAAAAATCCTTCCGTGGGCCATCGTGTACCACTGCGTGTATGAGTGCATACGTATATATTTCTAGTCTGTCGGTCAGTTGCACGACATTAGTAGGTCCGAGGTGTTGGTTTATTAATTCTCGTGATCCCATCCTTTGTTTCACGTCCAATTAATTCTCGCTGTTTGTCCGGGTGTCAGAGAGAAAATTGCCAACGAGGAGCGAAGCAACCGCGGCCTTTACGCGCCTCCCCGCGTCTTCCCCAATTAATCGATCGGTCCGCCGTTTAATTAGGCGGCTTGTTAACGAAAGTGTCTTCGTTAAAATATATTTACCAAAGAACGATAACGTCTGTTCGGTCGTGGTCGGTCGCCAATGCGCCGCAAAATTAAAATGTCAACACCGTTCTGTCTGGATCCTCATCGAACAAAATACACGTTGTAGAAAACCTAACCATGTAGTTTACGCTGTATAGTTTGTCTTTTATCGACACGATCATTATCAGCCGCGATATAGAAGAAGTCTTCCTCGCTCCTTTTCCATAGAAGATACGATCAGAGTCGTAAAACGTTGAATCGTCGAACGAACGCTCGTTGAGGAAAATGTTGGAACGAGACTGGTTCTTACGTGTGACTCCTTGGTTAATCCAAAAGAATCGGTCTAACATATAAAAGTTTGCACGTACGTGTCGACTGAAGCTATTCCGGAAAAACGAACGATAACGATAGACGTTGGAACTGTATGAATAACGAACGAAAACTGTAGAAGAGAAACGTCTTGAATCACATTTCCTATTTTGTAATAGAACGACTTTACAATTTGACAGAAAAATTGTCATTGAATTATCATCCATTCTGTATCAGAATTATCACTGTATTTGATATTCTGAACTATGAAGCTGTACGAAGCTATTTGTGGACAGATTTGCGATTGTATATGTCGTGAAATGTATAACGAAGCTATGTTTGCGTTCTGACCGGAAACTATTTGAGACTGTGACGAATATTGTATTTGCGTTTTGGAACGGAGCCTGGAAAAAGTACGAAAAATATAACTTTTAAATTGGAGAAATACATACTACGTAAATGCATGATCCGAGTGCTGGAAATCAAAAATAGTAATCTAATTTCGACTGATTTCTCGATTATAGTAATTGCGCGAGTAAGGTCGCAAAAGATACAGTCGTATTAATAATAAAAATGCTGGGGACGAATGAGCACTGTAAATTTGTAGAAAGAGGGGAGAAGGAAAGAGGATAAGTTGACTTCGGTTAGAAAAGTTCGGCTACGGGACGGTATCAAAAACGTCGCACGTCAAACTCGACGGCGATTAATCTTAGTCTCGCGCAAACATCGATCCGACTTTGTAGAGGAATACGTAATGTCGAGTTGCCTGAGTGGTTGATGTCCTCGAAACTTTGCATCGAAAGCTCGCCAACTCTTTTAACGACCTGCTGACTCCACCTGCCTCATATTTTTCTAACTTTTTCGTTTATATACGTATACTATCGCTCATAACTATCCGAGCACTTTAATCAATTTGTGATAACGATAGTGAACAAATTAACCATGAATTAGTAACTAGAAGCAACGCTCTTACTACCTCTTTATGCAATTAACCGA
The DNA here is from genome assembly GCF_014825855.1 of Bombus pyrosoma. NCBI lineage: Eukaryota > Metazoa > Arthropoda > Insecta > Hymenoptera > Apidae > Bombus > Bombus pyrosoma. Next base: position 3,780,692 of record NC_057784.1, read on the forward strand.
CTATACATTCGAATTACTTGTTAAAAGACGTAGCGACGACATATTTTATTTACAACACGTATACAAATATTATTTTGAACAGTCCTTCTGAGTCCTTGTTATAATCCAGAAATTTGAATATAATATACAAAAATACAAAAAAATACCAAAAGGCTCATACTTTCTATGCTTCATCGCTTAAACAAATAGATGAAACGTTCCTTAAACCAAGATTCCATCTTTTTAATTAGATTGGTGAAGATATGAATTTGCATAAATATTCGCAGCCTGATTACAACGTGCTAATGATTCTTTCCTATTTATACCCATAGAACGTATCATGGAAATTTTTTTCTATGAAAACCTACCCCGAGAACATCGTCCACGAGCGACAATTTCATATTCTGTTTGCTTAATATTCAGAAAGACGTTGACTTAACGTTCACTTCGTGGAATTCGAATCGAATTCAGAGAGCCACGAGCGAACCGTCGGCTAAAGAAACGGCGAGTCCATAAATCCAAGAGGAAAGCTCTTAATATGACTCGTGAAGCTTTATATACATAAGCAGTTGCGTTGATGCGTGCGCGCGTGTCGCATCGGTAAAAATGGCACAGAGTACACACGTGCCACTGGAAAAGTGCTTACACGCGCGCCAGTTCTTCCGCCGTTGCATTTCCCTTCCATATTCCAGAGAATAAATTTCATTCGAAATTGCGCGAGCAGATAGAACGCGAGTTCACGGCCATCAAAGGGATCTCGTTGCGCGTCCGAATACGTTTAGTATTCTCTTTGCATAAGTGACGCTTATCGCTCTTTTTCCTCGTCTCTGCCCGCTCCCTGTTCCCCCTCATTTTCCCACCGCTATATTTCTAATTTCCCATTCTCTCGCGTTACGAACATTTCTATCCATTCGCGTACCGATGTTTGCTCCCTTTCCCGCCTCTATCTCTGTCCCGATACGGTTTGCCATGTACATTATTAGCCAGCCCTTGTTGACCCTTGCCAACTACGCGTTTCATTTCTCTAATCTCAAGACACTTTTTACTAACACGCGAAAAGGTATCAAACGATTTCGTGCACGCAAACAAAACGTTTAGTTGCTTGCAGTTGGAAATCTGTACACGAAATTTGTTTGTTATGGCTGAAGTAGACGATTATGCGAGATCAAAGGTTACTAATATTAGGCGAATTTTTGTAAACCAGGTATTTTTTCAATTTTCGGAAGTGGAATGTTCCACTTCATTGGAATTTCACCTCGCTACACGTTCCTTAGTTTAACGTGATAATAATATTAGTGGATTTTTATGGATATTAAACAAATAATATTAGTGGACTGGCGAGTTTCAAGTTGAAGGTCAGAGGCTTCCCTTTTACAATTTCCCCGATAATAAATTATCGATCCTCTTATTTATTACAGATAATAAATGTTTTACAAACGCGCATTTATCTTATTGGCAAGTTCGTCGCAAGACTGTTTCGCATGAGAATTGTAACGGAACCTAAGTTCGCAAGGGTGTGCGAGAGAATGCAAATGTTCGCGGATATTAATTAATAATAGTATAAATGCGTTTTACGATGATAGCTTTTAAGAGTTAGTACTCTGTTTTATACTCGCAACTGAAATGCTGGTTCAGCCGATTACCTGCAACTGCTTTTGTTCACCATGCCAGCTGCACGTACTGATTTAATATTCAGCAGTTTCTGTGTCTCTGAAATCCAAATAGAGTTACTCCGCGCGAAATTTTACGACCCTTTTACTGCCACGTCCCTATTCTACTCGTCGACTATGACACGATTCGAACATAAAGAGGTTTCGCGATACGCACCAACGTTCCTTTCCCTGAGAATCTCTTCCAGACGAAAAATAGCCACTTTTATTTTCTATCGCGCTTTAAATCAAGTTTTCCGCCTTATCTTTGCCTAACAAACTTTCTGCTCGTGAATGAAGAAAACATTACGCGGCAACGATTACATTCAGCGAGAAGCTTTCTTTTTGTGGTGGCTACCGCAACGGGACGCATTTCGTTTGCGATAAGAGCGTTGGAGGGGAAAAAAGGGAGAAAGTTTTGGAAAACGTATGACAGCCGCGCACGAGTAGACTGCTCGAAATTAATCCGCCTTGCAAAGAGATGAAGCTTACGGTCGCGAGGACATGGCAAAGCGGATGAAACGGGCGGGAACCGCTTCATCTCCGGTGTAAAAGCAATTCACCTCGGTGTATGGAACGTATGTACACGATCGTGAGGAAGGAAAATGTTACCGTGCCAGTCAACTTTTCAAAGGCGTTCCGCTCTCGTTTTATGCGATGAAATCACGCAATAGAATGATACGATGCACTGGCTTTCGAACAATCGTCCTGTTCGAGAGATTTTTAATCAGCTACGTTGGCTAATAATCGAGAAGTGCGTATAACGAACCTGGTGTAAGCAAAGCATTACATATGCAAATTATATTTTGCAATAAAGAATGCGATCTTTTTAGTTGTATACGCAATCGTTGCATTTTTCCGAATGAACGTTTCTTTATATATTTTCGAAAATTGTCGACTCCAATATTTTCACTCTAATGTGTTGAGAGGCATTGAGTTTTGGTAATTCCGTTTCTCAGTTAGCTCTTCGCTCGTTAAACTCGTTAAAGTATCCTTGTACGGTATTTAAACAGGGAAACGCGTCACTATGCGTTGATTTAAGAGCCAATATCGAACAGCAAAAAGTGGTTAATCGAAAACACCACGGTTCTCGATGCAAAAACACCGCGGTCTCGTTTCATAATCGCAGAATAAAAGATAAAACGAGTAAATGGTATCGACGCGGTATAACAACTGGCAGCGGCCTACGAATATATTTTCGTAGGGTTTTTTACCGGCTGGGGAAAGTAAAACGAATAATGATTTCGAGAAGTAGGTCAGCCGAAAAAACGTCATCCACCCCGAAATCCGCAATATACGAGACGATGCACAATTTATTCCGCCTACCTGAAATGCGAAGCAACGACCTCGCCGCTGCCGGCGAATTTATCTATCTACCTCCGTATATTCTTATGCCTCTTAAAGAAATTGCACGTGGCACACGTTCTGCACTAACGTTTAGGGTTGTATTTAAAATATCGCGTCGCCAGGCGTATCCTCGCAAACATCTGTCCATTCGTAGAAACGCCGATTTTGCGTAAGATCTAAGACCAAAGCCTATTAACCGTTTCTTTGCCTACTATCCGAACGTGGACATCGTACATCCAGAGATTCGTTAGTCACCAGCGATCGCTGTGTCTAAAATAGTTTCTGTCATTGGTTGACTACGATGGATGTTTCCGATGTTCCCCTGCCGAATCCAACTACTTCCGTGAACAGCATCCATCTCGGATCGGTGACGGGGGAAATAATCTATCATCCGACGGGCTTCCACTTGCTACACCTTCCTGTACACATAGACACGCCATTCGCCAACGTAATGAAATTGGAACTTGCGACGGTTTTTTGGCTGGGGAAACCTAACGAAACGACAGAATTCACTTTTCTCGATGAATGAGAAATTTCGCCGATAAAAAAAGCCATTGTAGGAGGAAATAAAGAAAAGAGAAGAAGTTAGTAGAGCGATAAAGAAAAGTAGCTTCTTAAACTATAAAAATAGAATTCCAGTAGGAAGAAGTATGATAAAAGCGGACCGTACTAAAAAAAAAAAAAAAAGGATGTGCTTCAATAAAAGAACAAGAATACTCGAAAGAAATGGCAACTGTAGGAACAATAAAAATGTGAATCGAGATTGAATAGCTGAGGTGCAGTTACGCAGTCTGCAAGTTTACAGTCTTCGAATGTCAAGATTCCTGTCCTCTCGTGTTCTAGCAATTTACTTATTCAGACAGGCAAAATGTGCAAACTTTTGTCTCTTGACGTCAAACCGCTATATCGTAGAAGCTGGTACACGTGCACGGCCGTATCGGTGACACTGAACGCCATTATACGGCTCGATCCCCTTTTAAACTTTGATGATTGCGTTATGTGTAGAGCGCGGTGAAAAAGTTTAGAACCTATTAGCATTCCGAAAGAAATAATATCTCCCTTTATTATAAATAAATCCTTTGTAAATGATATTAACGTTTTATAATACAGCATTTTTATATTTATAATATGTTCTAACTTTACTTTGCAACCGTAGTTGATTATATTTGGAAATTACGCTTCTGGTTATAATGTTCTTATTTCTGAGAAAAAATTTGCTACATCTAAAAACAGAAGTGTTGCGAACTTCTGAGCGAAAGTTTGTTCGCGAGTTGGCTGCTATAAAAAAGCAACGAGCCACGAATTTTACGCGGAATCGCGCGAAAGGGGAATTGCAAACCGTTATTTTAACATAAAGACGATCGAAGCACAAAGCAGAACGCGACCGTGAAATGAAAAAGAAATTAATAATCTCGGAAAAGCCGGAAGAGAAATCGAGGGGAACCGCGGAACGGGGCTAAAACTGAGGACGAGAAAGAGGGTGCAGGAGCGGATATTGCGCGAGATAAAGATCAAATTAACCTCGTGTTCCCGGCCACCAACGAGCCCTTCAGAATTCCGCAAGCTTTCTAACGGACAGTGTAACATTCTGTTAAAGGAAACCAATGATTTTACATCGAACCTCTGACCTGAACTCCTTCTATGAATCTTCTAACGGGCGCCAAAATTGCCGTTATCGATCGTCCTTTACATTTCCACAGTGGATTGCATAATTAATGTAATTACGTTAGGCTTAGAAGAACAAATTAACCTCGTCACATAGAGCAGACAATTGCAGAGAGGCGACCAACGAATGCGTAGCAGTAAGAAAAATATTAAGTGACTCGAGTGACAGATAGCTAATTAATTAGATTAATTAGATTAAGAAACGGTGGGAAATGTTAATTATAATACATATAAGTGATCTGAATAGTGATACGTTTTCATACTGTGAATGTAAGTCAAGTCCGATTTCAAAGCCAGTCGACTAAACGTAATATAATACAATCACTACTAAAAGTATTTACGTATATTCCTATTTCCCAATGAAACGATTTTTCAACCATTTCTACATTTCATTCTCGTTTAATTCATAGTATCAAATTTCTTCTCTTTTCATACGGAACTACTACCAAATGATACAAATTTCGATATTCTTCTAATCAATTAACACGTAAATGTTATCGCGAGTACAATGTATCGCAAGTATCTTTCGTAGCCGCTGTAAAATAACAATAATACGTCAGTCGTACGGCTAATCCGCCGATGAAGCGAAACTCGTTCATCCAAATATCACAGCAAACATTTGCAACCCTTCGCCATTCGTCACCCATCTCCTACCTCGTTTCTACACACGAGGCTCCTGAATATTCTACGAAATCTCACGAACCCGCTATCTTTGGTCTGTTTCAGGTGAGAGATTTCGACAGGTGCATTATCATGGCCTGATGGCAGGCGAAGTAGCGTAAGTAGAAAACAGACTGTTCCACGGGGGTCAGAGGAAGGAAATAAATCCACGGTTTAGCGGCAGGGAGGAAAGTAGGCTAAGCCCTGGAATTTCAAATCGACGCTTAGAAAGAGCACTTTGCGGCCGGCCGTGGAATAATGCCGGCGTTAGCCTGCGCGTTCGGGGATCGATGGAGCCTCCGAATGCAGATTAAGCAATCTACTAATGAAATCTCGGCTACGACGCGCACCCCAGTCACCCCTATGTTTATACGCCGCTCGCTTTCCGCCCTCCAGATTCTTTAATCATACGCGATTAATGGCTCCTATCGGACACCTCTCGCGAAGTTAAACAGATTTTCGACAACCCATGTTCCACGAGTGACTAACCGCCTCTTTTTGTCGATCGACAGTTTTGTCTATGTCAATTAAGAAAGAAGCTTAACGTTTCCAACGTCGATTCTGATAATTTCCCCTTTACGTAACAGCGTGAGATAAAGCGATGGCTGTCCATGAATACACTGACTGTAAGCAGTCTGTTGGAAATTTCTAGTGATAGATCGTGTAATTCGCTACTTGTTCTTGTTGATCGACGGTTTGGTCCATGGCAATCAGGAAAGAGAGTTAACGTCGATTTTCATGATTCTTTTCTTTACACCACCCAGTGTGATAGAGCGATAGTTGTCCATAAATACACCGAGTATAAGCAGTCTGTTGTAAACTTGAAGCGACAGCATGCGAGTAATTAAGCGTCTCCTTTCGTCGATGGACGACTTTGTCCCCGGTGGTTAAGAAAGAGCTTGAGGAGATTGAAACTGTAAGATTTCCATGTGAATTATTCGATGGAAGAGTTCGACGAATTAATTTACATTTGCGCAAATGTTCTTAGAAAGAAGTCCAAGCCTGGCCACTGGAACAGCAAGTTTAATTTTCACGAATGATCGTCAGGACGTTCAACGGGTTAACGAAAAACGTTGCGAGGTTCTTCCATTTACGATAATATCAGAAATGTCGCTTGGTATCGCTTCGTTTCGTAAGTTTCGCGAGGGATTCGGGGGGAAATCGAAATAGGATGCGTGGGTGGTAGCTGAATTTTCCTGGTTGGTATAAAAAATGAAGAAGATTCGCGTTCCCGAGAGCGACACGACGCTACAGGGGTTAGAGATCGCTTAGGTTAGACGAAACTCGTAAATGTCGCTTCGAGAATTTAGAATAGGCAGATATCGGGACAATTTAGAAGGACGGTATATATATAAGATAAAGAAGATAAGACGGAACGTTTCGTAAATATTCCACTTTCGTTCTTAAGAGGGGAACGAAGAGAAATCGGGTTAAGCTTTGCTTACCGTCTCGCCAAATAAAGTGGCCCCCTCTCGATCGTCCACCGTAACAAACAAGGGGAAGGTTAGCCATCTTCTGGTAGTGTAAACTTCACGAGATACGCGTTCCGCCGTGAAAAATCGAACTACCATTCTTTGCCGAGATAAACAGTAACGCAAGCGTACAGCTTTACAAGTCAGCCGAGACTGTTACAAATTTAACGCTGCTAATGTAGATAACGCTGTTATTAATATCACTAGATAATACTATTATCCTAATGTGAAATACCGAGTGAAGCAATATTTATCAAAGCTTTTCACTGAATATAATGGACGAGTATCTTGATATTGGGTTGGCAACTAAGTGATTGCGGCTTTTGTCAATAACACCTAATGACAAAATCCGCAATCACTTAGTTGCCTAGCCAATACTTACGACTGGCAGCGTATTTCCGCAACGCCTAAACAGTCGGATCTGGTAGAGTAACGGGAATAATCGCAATGCCAAACTAACCAAGCACGTGATAAATCACGCCAATACCGCTGTAATTAATGGCGACTTATGGCGTATATCTCGCGAGCCTCTGCCCTCTACGCTCTATATAGCTACGTGTTACGCGAAGTAATTCTCGGCGACCGTGTGCCAGTGTAATCATTCGATTGGTATTTGTTACAGGCATACGTAATACAGACTTAATTATCGGCAAAGCAACAAGCGCTATTTCCATTGCCGATCGATCGCTACGTTTTTCACGCAACACCGATTCGCTGGTTTCGAATGTACAGGGTGTTTCCTATTGTCCTGGTCAAATTGTAAGAGAGTAGTTTACGATGAAAATAAGAAAATATCTTTATATAAAGTTCGGCTCTAGACGTTCTAAAATAACAGACAAATATCGAACGCGGCCTGAATATGCGCACAATAGCAGATTTTGGATCGGGTAGTGCAAAGGATGAATCGTGTTTACTTTATCTCCACTGCAAACAACCACGATTGCTTAAATGCTCAAATCCTCATTACCAGGCTGCCGATGCTTATGCAAATTAGTGTTTTTACAACGGAGGCGAATAGAGGACCTAAACAGTTTTATCTACTAAATATTATAATGAGTGCTAAACTTAGCATAGTTCGTACACTTTTGCATATTATACACATTCCCTTGAGAATGATTAAGATCTACGGTCTATCCATTATGAAATGTCGTCATCGTAAAATCTCAACATCGATGTAGCATGGAAGTTATTAAACGTTGCAAACATGAAAATTTTACTAAACATCAGGGACTACGTTATTAATCCACTGCGTTAATTCGACCCAAGTAATTAATTCTGCACTATATTACGATCTCTCGTAGTTCGTAATGACAAATTTCTTCCCGTGTATATTATTTCACTCTACTCTGGGTACTTGATTGCAAGTTTCTAACAAATCGATCGAGGTAAAACGTTAAACAACATTTTTTTTTGTTTTGTTTTGTTTTCACTTATACATTATGATTATACAGTTGAGGCGGAAAAATAAGAAACACACTGTGTATGCACAGTTTCACGAGAGAATGAAGGACACAGAGGGTATCGCATGAATTTAATTCCTGGAATGTCTGACCAACGACAGGCTATTCTACTGCGCGCATGTTACCAACACAAATCAGATCGTACAGCTGATTTATTTAACAGGGCGTTGCTAGTCAACGGATCGTGTATTTTCAAACTATTTTATCGTTCCAAATGGTCACTGTATAGAAAGTACACGTTGCCATTATTGCACGCTATATCATAAAGCGTGTAATAAAGGACAAAATGATACGAATGCTACAAAAGAGAGTCATGATAATTTTCTGATTTTAATGTCACTTTAAATAGAAGAATTTCACTATTACGTAACTGAAAATGGAAATAACATATTGAGTCCAACGATGTGGAACTGTTCAAAATATTCTATAAATTTATGAATTTTTACGAAAGGAACAAAGGTACGACTCTATGTTGGCAGAAGCAATATTTCGATATCTTTCAATATTGAAATACCAAGAACGATTGTTTTTCGTAATTTTTCAAGGGAATGAAAAAACACACGTTTCGTTCTAATGTATTACAACATACCCAATGAAATATAAAGACAGTTTTTCTAACGCGAGATCGATTAACAACGTAGCGAGTCTTAAAAATGTTTCCCTGTAGAAAATAGCAAATCCAACTTATCTCTTTCTCTGCAGTGCTCATATAAGTTTTGATTTCAAAAGTGGACGAGTAAATAAAGCATGTGCTTTGTCATCCGGAGGATCAATTTACATTGACATCTACATCGTGCTGGGAAAGAAATGGGACTCGGTAGACGGTAGCAAGCTGTGCACACCGACCGCAAGAGCGTCACGAAACACGCGATAAATCACTCGCAGAGTAACGTCGTAATTAACGATGACTTATGGACTGGCTCTCACGTCGGCCATATATATAATACGCGGGCAATTATCGCTAGGTACACCGTACTTTTCATTCCCTACGTGCAGCGCTTTGGCCTAAAGAGAGGAGAGAGAGGAGAGAGAGAGAGAGAGAGAGAGGGAGAGCCATTTAAGTCAACGCCGCGTCGTTTCGCGTTGTTCTCCACGACTGACAAAGTTTTCCGGTTTCTGCTAAGCGAAACCGGAAAACTTTGTGCGATGTGTATCGTCGCGATTAGACGTATGGAACAAATTGAAGAGGGAGCCGTCTCTGATTTAATTTAAATATTAAAAGCTTCGTCTCACGCGAATGCAGCGTGAGTTGCATCGATACTGGTTCGACTGCAACCATAAACTGTCTCACTTTCACGTTGATAATCGATCGTTTGTTTACGTGTCGTAATCTAGCAATTCTTGGAAACGAATACGAACTGCGATATAGATTTACTTTGCGTAATTGACGCCAGAAGAAATTACATCAATATCTTTATAATACGTCAAGAAACTTGACGTGTCACGCAACGGAAACATTACCAGTTCTCATGAAAGGCTTGTAATATATCATGAAGATAAGGGCGAAAATTATCATGAAATTGCGCAATTATCGACATTAATTGCACCAGATATCGCCTACGAGAGATAAAAGAGAAGACCGCGTCGAACTTAAGAAACGAACAGGACAACGCATTTTTCGTTAAACATCTACCGTGCAATCAAACTTTACTCTCAGAAATAATCTATTTACGTATTTTCCAGCTACAGTAAATGCTTCATATTTCCGTACAATAAGAAATACGAGTATTTAAATCGACCCCTCTTATACAAGGCAACATATTCACAAGTAGTTGCTGCGTCCGAATATTAATGCGAGTATACCAAGCATAAGGGAGAATTTTCATTTGCCTGGCAGATAGAGAATATCATATGCGCGAAAAAGTTGCATATATCATTCGCCCGAGTTTGTTTTCTTTCTCGTTTAGCTTTGTACACAATTCTTCCTCCGATGTGTCTGCGTAAAAAGAAGAAAAGGGGGTAAAAGAAGGGGAATTTATTTGGTTTCAATTATCGGTTCATTTCTGTTATTCCGGATGCTTCCACGTTTCCTTTCTCTCTCTCTCTCTCTCTCTTTCTTTTTTTATCTCTCCGGCGAGTCCATCAACGCGGCAATCCCATCGTCTCCCTTAACTCGACACCAAATTAATTATTAGCGGCAGTATGGCCGGTATTACGGTAATGGCTCTCGATAAAGCATCAAACACGGAAACGGGAGACGTAAAATGAATAATGAAAAACAACCCTCCATTCCTCACTCCGACCGGCTCCCTTCGATTACCCGTTGAATTATTCAAACGCAGCCGAAGCCAGCAAGAAACGCTCACACGGAGGCGTCCCCAAGTCCTTGTTTCTTTTAACTTCCATCCGTTCGATTCGCGGTTTTCGCGATGCGACCTGGTACGTAATCAAATGTATTTTTATCATCCGAGTCTTCTTTCGCTAAAAGCTGTCGATTAATAAATAAATCGCGGACAGTTTGTGCAATTTGATATTCTTACTATTAATGACCAGAGAAATACATTATAATGACCATATAAGTAATTTTCCTATTCAAGAGTTGCACAACTTTCTGTTTTGTAATTACGTATATTTCTATTATTTATATTTCTATTATTATCTTGTGCGAGTATGAATATTTCCAAAAATTCTTTTTTCACGTTTTCTACGTTTATCCGTTGGATATTCGTAATGGAAAACTTCGCTGCGGTGTATCAAATTTGTTAATATAACGGCACGGTGTTTATTAACAGTAACTCGAGATAACTTGTAAAATACATATGACGAATAATATTACTTCAACTATGCGCAAGATGAGATATTGTTTCTATCTATACGTTGGTCGTAAATTGTGATTTGCACACGATTATGGTGCAAATTCGGAGTTAATTTCGTATAACGGGCTGTAGCCAGGATTAACTCGTTAAAATTACATCGTATTGTTGTTTAATCGAATTTAAAAAGAAATCTGTCGCGAAATTATAGTGCGTGCAATAACTGCCACGTTGTATTTATAATATTAAGCGGAGATTGTTATTTTCAGAGGTATTTTTCACAGCACTTTAGCTTCCATTTTTAAAGGATTTACGTCCACCTAACAAATTATTTTCACTTTTAATTACGCCATATTGAAATCCTCTTGTTTAATCACAGAGTGACGTGAAAATAAAAAAAATTCAATGAAAATATATTTGTCGTGTTTTTCTCTCGCCATCTTCACATAGAGCGCTCACCTTTTTCAAAAGTTTCATCGAGGCCACGCTTCTCCACGCTGAAGTAAACTGGGCCAGATCGGAACTTTTCGTCTTCCTTTCCTTTCCGCGGTAGTTTCCCGACGTGAAAACGAAGAAAGAAACTTGGGTCGGCGTATTTAAAGAGGAGATCTATAACTAGAAACGAGAGGGTTGTGCCGCTATCTGGCTCCGATCCAAAGATCCTTCACTCCTTGGAAACTATATGTATACGATACCGCGTCGTTGTTTTTCTCAAATATTTTACATTCGATCGAAGGAGCAGAACGAATGGAAACATAGTTGTATCGTAAAATAAAAGTCCAGAGATGACCTGGAAATATTAAACTGAGCAATATATTCATACTCACTGCGCTCTACAAGTTTATCGTTTTTACATAAAATTTATCTGATTAACTTGATAATCGCATTTCTCTAAAAATATACCTAGAAGAATTCAAATACCTGTATTTTTATGTTCATTCGACGATTTTTATTAACATTCTAGTTAATAAAGCTGTACTAATAAAACAACATACCGTAGTATAGAATGGTGGAAAGCGAACGAACTTATTATTCGATCCAATATGAAGGAAAGCGCACCGATGATTTTAATAGCAGCGTACGTGCAACCAGAGTGAGAAAAAATATACGTACAAGTCGTGGGGAGAAGAGAAATCGAGGCCAGGAATTTCGCGAAAACGAAATGACAGAGTGTGCAGCAGCGTGATGCTGTGGCAAAAAGTGGGAGGCGTTTGGCCCGCGTCCAGCAGCCGTTCGCAATAGGAAAATTACCCGGGATTACGTTGAAATTCATTTCTCGCAAGAAAAATCGCCGTGCGTTAAAAGCCTCGGACGATTATTAATTCGGGAGAAGTGTCGTGCTCGCGTGCCCACCTGAAAGATAAAAGAGGAAAAACGACGATATAGTGCACGGTCTTTCGTCGTTTGAAAACATTGAGAAATGTCTAGGCGATAGATTTTTTTCATTTTTTCATATATATAACGGACTCTTGAAATATATTAGCGCGAAAGTGTTTGAACGTTTATCATGGAAAATTATTTAGGAATATATTATGCGCGGTATAAATTAGTATAATTTCATTAGCGGCGTAACGGTGCACGATCATCGTGATTATATCGGGAAAATTTGCGACCGATCTGAAATAATATTTCAACACCGCCAATAGATATGGAAATCGACAATAAAGCATCTATCGTATCGCTATGAAATACCATCGCCATAGAAAATCACGTCAAATTTGAGGAACTTTTAATCTCTGAAATCGTCACACAATACGATATGCTGTCGTTTCGCTGGACAGTGTATAATATAACAACTATTAAATACGATCGTATTAATTAAAGCGATTTATTAAATACAACGAATTATGCGCTTGCCATAAATATCTTGCAAACTTCTACATATATACATTTTCATAGCCCGATGTTTCTTTTAACCGATATAATTATGACACTCGTGGCTCATTAGCATGCTAATGCAATCATAAAATGAATATTCATGGCAAGTTTTTATAAACGTTGAAACACCTTCGAACCGATGTACGTGTTAAAGGGAATGTCGCGTCGCTACAACGACACGGTAAAACTTTTACGATAAACGCGAGCGTACGATTATTTACAACATCGTAAAACGCTATCTAGGTCAATAGCGGATAATCCATCGGCATTGACGCGTGAGTGGGTAAAATACAATTCTTTGACCGTTTCGTTGGCGACATTATTGTCGAATATTCCGCCCAGTCTCACCTTCCATCACCAGGCACCATACGCTTCACTCTCGTTTCAGCCGTTCGTTCTTCCCACGATATAGAGAATTATTAGTCGCGATAGCATCGTGTTTACTGGATGAAACGAGCTTCCGAAAATTCGTAGCTATAAAGTAGCACTGGACGGTACGAACGATGATGAAATAACGCGTCGCAACGATAGCAATTAAGCGTACGACGTGTTTACCGTACGATGAAATTTATAGCAATTCGACGATCCGCGTACAATAATTTACATACACGAGCCACGAGAACGATAAACGCGTTTATCAAGCCAACGACTCAAGAGATGTTCCCCGATCGTGCTTAAACATGCCAGCCTGTTATTAATTCGGATTACGCATTAGCGAGCTTGTACCGTTATTGGATCGTGTGCGCACGATCTCACGACCTAGACCTTAATCTGGTTTAAAGAGCGCGTCCCGTGCCGCGATCGACAACGTTTCTGTCCCCCTATCCTTGCTCGACATCGTGTTCGAGCTTCTAACTCGATATCGATTTTATTACGCCTCTTTCTCGTTGTTACGAATCGTCGTTCAATCTCGAAGAATTGCTCCAACGTGTCAAATTCTGCGCGTGTCCATCGATTCTTCGTGCTATTCTCGAAAAAGCATGGAACACGAGCGACTTAGAGCTTGTACATATATTAGGTCGTCCGAAATGTTTCTTTCGTTTGAGAAGGAAATAATGGATGCACAACATTTTCCGTCTAAACAGACATTACCCGTTAGATTTAAGGGCTGGATTCAAACTAGAATCAAACATACGATAAACACTTATTAAACACGACATTGTACCGCGCCAGAAAAATTTAGTTATAATTCTCGATGAGAGTTGATTGTAAAATTCATGCAAATAAAAAAAAACATTTTCCGTTTTATAATATTGTATCTAATTACGTATGATCCATTTTTTTCTATCAAACTAAAGATCACAACGTTCGACAGATTAGACAGGTTTCATGTTTATATAAAGACGCGTCTGTAAAAGAAAGACACTTTCCGGACAACCTCATACATGGATAATAAATGAAAACTACTTACCAAGAACATGACAAATTACACACACTTGCTGTCATTCATAGGAAAGCTTTCTAAAATGCAATATCCGTTTCATTGAAGTTTTGCTAGTGTACGAATATTCATTTCGTTGAAGTTTCATTAGTATGCTGGTAATCATAGGATTCGTTAATTTTGTATTAATTCGTTGATTAGGGAAGATTAATCATTCCATTGATTTTATACGAAACTCCTTCAACTTGTATTTTCCCTCGTAGCACGTTCTTCTTCGCAACTAGTTCACGGTAGAACAATTTTTTCCGCTTAAACATGCCGAGCTACACTGTCGAGCTCGTGACGTAAAACACGCAGTCGAGTTTCTTAACTGTGGACGAAATATAGTAAACTTTGAACTTGAAGCGTCGGAACACGTGTTCACGGGGATGGAAATGGCAAAACCGTGAGACATTCAGAGCGCAAGAACAGGGTCATTCCGGGTTACTCGAGCGGCGAATCTTCCGGGCAAAGCGGCAAAACGTAATGAGTTCGGCTTAATCCGTAGGACGGCCGCGTTTGAATAAAGCACACACCCTCCCGGCGAGAAGCGAGAATTAATTTCCCGAATAATAATCGGATGAACTTGGCCCGTCTATGTCGTAGCTCCGCGGAACGTCGAAGAGAAGTTCCGGTGTCTAAAGGGAGAGAAGTTTCACGACGCTCGTCTCCTCCGAGGGAACCAATACCGGCGACGCCTAACTGCAACGCTTCTCTGCCTAAACCTACCGCAACTTCGCTAATCCACGCGGATGCAATTTGAGGAGGTTCGCCTGCAACTCGCCACGCGCGACCACCGACTTGACCGAGGCGCAGGTTAAAGACGATTTCGCTGTGTACTTTTCTCGGACTATCTATCTTTAATCGGAAATAATACAAATTTTCGACCTTTCGATTGTCGAAACTATTCCTATTTGTCATCGAAATACAAAAGATATTTATGTGTCCTCATTTTAGTCTTGAGGGTATTTTGAAGATCTTCGTAAACGGACCTAATGTAAAATTCAGATTGGAAACCTATCAGGTATATACGAATGTATGAAATCCCAGGTAGACAAGACGATCGACAGAAAATGTTGAATAAAAGATTCTTCTTTAAAGCTTTTGAGACAAGGGAATTCGAAAATTTTACGAGTACACGCGTTCAAACTGTTATTTTCTTCGAAACGAAACCATAAACCGAGAAACTTTACTCTACATTTTCTAGGAAACGTATTCCACGCGTTGAAAAGATCAAGATACACAGAGTCGCGTTAAATAATATTTTAAACGCCTGCAGAAAGAAAATGTGTAGATTGAATGACGTTATTCTCCCGTTCTTCGCAATTTCTCAGCTGTCAGCTGGGCAATAGTCTGCAGAAGACGTTCGAGAGGCAGAGGACAAAGTGTAGGTCGGTATGGAACAGACAGCTGGTATTTTTTTTTTTTTTTTTTTCGTGAACGAACGAGCGGAGATTACTTGGCGAATCAGCGTCGTTCGATGAACCAAGATTTAATTCCTTGACCAGCGAACCCGTAATCGGTGCGGTCCGATTCGTCGGCCAAACTTTCCGACGCCGAAACGAACCGAAGTTGACCAAAAGGTTAGTGGGTTGCCGATATCCTGAGCGCGAGACAAACTGCAGTTTGGCTTTATCGCTTCGCCTAACTCGCGTTATAGCACCTCATTCGTCTTCCGTTCTCGGCTTCTTTATTCGTCGACTTTTAGCGAACGATCGATAAGCTGCTCGTGCGCTATCCCATCAACATACCTAACAGATGCTTTCCACTTTCCGCCAGTCTTTGAAAAAAGTATCGCGTTTCCATCGAGAAGCGTTTATTAACGAAATCCATCAGGCGAGATGTCCATTTTTACGTTTCGCTGCCTCAAGAAACTATTCCCACGTTTATCGTTAGCACAGAATTTTTTTACGAATATGCTACGTGCGTTGCATGAAATTTCTAGAGATTATGGCAAATTTAACGAAACAGGATTCTCAGAGTTACAATGGTAGAATTGGCAATATACGTAGAAGTTACGAGATGTTTATCGCAAGCATACACTTAGTTGGGAAATTATTATACGGCATGAATAGTGGTATTAAACACGCAATTCGCGTTGAAGATGGTCTCGCTACGTATCGCGTTTTGTCGCTGTAGCGAACAATTGTCTGTTCGAGCACTGTGGCGATCTTCGGGAAGCGTGTGCTTCCCATAAATATCTTGTTACTTTTATACGTATTTTCTCTCCTATATACATCTCCAGCCACTGTCTATCTTTAACGATACTCTTCCACTTAATTAGCGCTTCTAATCTTATATCAGGAAACTTTGTAAATTGAAAAGGATCTTTCTCGTCCGATCCGTATCTTAAAGACCAAGAGGATAACGAACTTTTCTAGAACCTTTCTTTCATAAATTTCACGGAAAACTTGTGGCCATAACTTACCTCGTTCTCGCAGATGCCGATATTTCACTGCACATCGATCAGTCTCTTAAAATCAATTTACGATATGACGATGATAGAAGAATTGACCCAAGAATATGCGTACGTCTGTTCTGTCGTCCTTCTACTCCTTGTTGTTTCCAAACACGCTCGGACAATTATAAAAGATTCGCCTGAAACGTCCCTATAAATATACAGGTTTCCGAATAAACGTATCGTAAATGGCAGTCTGCCGTTTCGCGTTTGGAAACCAGTTAAATTGAATGATAAGCGAGTATTGTGCGAGGGAATTGTGTATAAGCAAAAGAGATTTATGAGATCCGCTCTCGAATAAACGCAGCTATATCTTACAGCCGTGGTGCGAAGCTACGCTCCAAGTGCATGCATCATGCGCTATCGATGGTTTCGCGACGCGTATAAATTGCGAATAGCTCGAAACGGTTGCGGGATCGCGGATCCGGATAATGAATTTATGTATTCTATCGGTGATAGTACGTGTAACGGGAAACGAAGATTGCCTGGGGAATCAGCTAGTAGAAAAAGACGATATCTCGACGGCACGACGCAATGTATTTTGAAACAGACGCCTGATCGGGCAAAAGATCATAGTCTTAATCAGTTGCTATCTTTTCTTCTTTTATTTTATTCATTTTTTCTTTGAATTTCTTCGAGTTTCTAGATAGTAGGATATTCTTTTAAATCTTAAGAATCAGGGAAATATCGTTTATCTATGAAAAGTGTTCGAACGAGATGGATTTCTTCTTCTTCGAATAATACTTCTTCTATTCATAAAAGATGATTTTCAGTCATGGACTTTATAGGAGGAAATACCTAAATTTCGCGATTGAAACACTGCAAGAATATAACGAAAATTACAAAATCCATAGAGCATGAGACAACTCGCTATATTATTTTTTATGAGGAGAAACATTTGCCTCTATCGTTCAAGACTCCTGTGTACATGTTATTCCAGTTAAAAAAATGTTCATAAATAAACAACAGGTTGACGAAGAACCAGTAATTATTCAGAAAGGAAAAATCACGTAATATAAATAATTGATCAGAGCTATGATTTACCCGCGTCAGGCGACCGTTCTAAAACTCTGCACGACGCCGACGTTGCTCTTGTCTCATTCGAAACGGAATAACCCCGTTTCCAGCCGTGAAAAATAACGGGAAAAGCGATAACCGTTTCCTGCGTGAAAAAATTGCGAGCATTCTGCCATCGACTTCGCATCGTTCCGTCTGATTCCTCTCTAGAAAATTCCATCCTTCCAACTTTTGCCCAACCGCTGCTGTTGATCGCAGCAGCATCTGGGCAAAGTTGACCGCGTTTTCGCATCCAGATGATTCGGGGAATTTTCCAGCTCGCGCATTAAGCGAACTGTATTATTTCTGCGAGTCGAAGCTCGTTCGAGTTTTATTAATTACGAGGCCAGGGTTCGGTTACTGTTCAACGAGGCACGCCACGAATTTGACGGAAAACGTCGGCCCATAAGATATCGTTAGGAAAGTTGGTAAATTCGTGTTCCCGGTGCTCCAAGCTGCGAGCCGCTAATTCATTGTAAATTTATACAATTAACTCGGCCAGCCTGGTTTCCTGATGTACGATACTACGCGGCAGTACCTCTATGTTTTCACGGGCCTGTCAGCCCCGATTTACTCGCTCCTACTAGCTCTTTTCTCCGAGAGAGGAGGAGAGAGCGACTCTCGCGAGCCAGCCCTGTCCCAAGTTTAATCCAACTCCTTGGATCGCTGATGAACAGACCGGGGATTTCGCTGCAGCATTTAGCTCTGGCGAGCAGTATGTCTCGCGAATTGAATTTACCATGGGCAATAAGTTAAATGACGCGTATACACAAGCTCGCCGAAGTACTCCAATACTTGTAAACAACTCTTACGTAGGTATTGTTATATCTTGTCTGAAACGTTTTGAAATTTCGTTAGATGCCCGACTACTCCGATTATATCGCTAACGTTTCACATAAATCTGGAAATATGTACACGGATATATCTAATGGGTATAATAATCTAACGATACGAATATGTAATTAAAAATACGATAGACATAAACGAAGATAGCGCTCAAAATTATGAATATAATTGGTGAGATTTTTATTATGAGTTTTCTATGGTAAATGTTCAAATATTTTCGCGAGTTAGCGTATATCGCGTGAGAGAAGATCCAGGGAGACTGTTATTGGCCGAGATTACGCACGCAAAGTAGCAAAGCGATATGAAAATCGGCGAGAGCAATAAAATTTTGTATGCGTTATTACGAGCGAAACGCTAGAAATTATTATTTCGTTATTAAATCGTACTAAACGGACTCGGGATAGTGTTTGACACCTGGCGAGAAACAGCCAACGCAAATAATAATTCGCTGAATTCCGGGCCAGACATTTAAAGCTCGTATTGAGCGTGTACTGCGACAACTTGAAATTCAATTAGAAACTTACTTCGATGGTGAAACAGTGTAGCTAGGTATGTTATCCCCGGTTTCTGGACTTCGGTCAATTGTAACTGAGAAATCTGAAATAGAAAATTATTACTAAAATATCTATTCTTTGAAATTTGAAGAAAATCGGACGTATAGTTTCATAAGATACTTCGTTTCGAGACAACATTTTTCTCTAGTGAATTTTCCAGATTGTATTTCAAAAGTATGCCTGTCATGATACCAAATTATCAAGACTATCAAAGGTATTGCTCGTTTTCACGGTTGTACCTCTGATTTTTATAAAATTTCGTCAACTTCAAAATTATTTTTGTGACGCTTATATCTTCGTAAAAAAATTATCTCCATTAAATACGATTGCTCGATCGGAAAATGACTTGAAATTGGTAAACATACACATTGGAGTACTATATGAAGATTATTCTCTAACACAGATCACTCTAAATAATTCCATAATAAACGCAATAATTAATACACAACGAAGAAGAACAGATCTGGTGATAAGACGGTAGATAGGGAGAACGGAATAGGAAGGCAAGTAGAACGAGACGCGAATAGTCAGCCGGCTGCGTCGGCTGCAACTTTCGCCGATTCAGCGTGGATCGAGCAACAACGTTTCACGAGAAGACAGAACAGGTCGGTTGTAATTGGTAGCTGATGTCGCGGCATCGAACGAAAACCGGAGACGTTTTGTCCGTGATTGAGCGAGTCGCGCCTTCGTGCTCGTTCATTGTGCATAATTTCTCGCGTATTGTCGCCCATCAGCTGCCATTGTCTCGTGGCCGACAACTAGAGCCGCCGATTGCTTTGTAGTCGAGGTGACAATCGAGAATACAGCCTGTTCTCCGTTTCCATCGTTCGGCTAAAGTGGCGCGATTGTTGCTTTATGCGTCTCTGTTGATAATTGTCTCTCGTTTTATTTCCAGTTGATCCGCTCGAAGGATGTGCGACACGGCGCGGCCAAATCTCGCGTAGGCAGAGTAAAGTGCTAGTTCGACTGTAGAAGCGGCGGCTCGAGTTTCCTTTCTCGCGCTTCATCGCGTTATTAAATTAAAATCCGTTCTCTAGAAAGGTATCTGAGAAGATTCTCCATGGTTGCGAAAGCCAGTGGATTTGGCAAATGATGTCACGTGTGATCTCGTATCAGGGAGCTACCGTCGAAATCCAATTGAGAGGCGCGGGTAGAAGCAGGTCGATCGTTGATATCACGCTAGCAGGGAATTTCCTGAGAAAGATCGCGCTCTTCCACGGCGGAATTCGAACGAACGGGCCGGTCGGTTGCGTGGATCTAACTACGTTTCCGGTTACCATTGAATTTCCTAGCCGTTGAATAGCTGCCACTGAATTTCCAAGCTCGTGGGCCGTAGCTAACAATGGGAATGCGGACACGGAGTTGCTTATCCGCCCCAGTGGGAGATCCATTTACTTGGACCTGACGGTCAGCTTCCATTCCTCGCTCAACTATTCAACACGGATTTCTCTACTAAGAAAACGGCCAGCGCGTTCGTTTTCGACTCTTAAACGAGAAATCACCGCCGTTCTCGCGCATACGGCCACGTGTAAGTTAAAGGATTACGAGGTTTTATCCGCTTTGCGGCGAGCTGGCCCGCGAGCTCGTAGCAGTTTGCATTGGAAACGGGACGAGCGGAAGGGAATAGCCGCAATCCTCGATTTTTTATTTCTATTCGCCTTTATTTCGACGCAGCACGGTATATTTCGACAGCGATTAATCTACTCTTCGCTTGTTTCAATGTATATAACTCTTGTTAATCTTGTTTAACGATCACTCCGTATATCTACTCTAATTTGTTTTCGTTGGCGGTACAAAATGTCACACTCATTACGTTAATATGCCAGTTTGTTAGCCATAGCGGCGAAACAAATAGATCACTGCGCCTCGTATAATTCATCTTTCTAATGTCCTTAATGTTCTCAAACAATTAGCGATCGCGCAATTTCTCTACGCGGGTCTCTAGACTCGGTACGGCCACGTATTTTCAGTTTACAGATCCAGCCATCAAATAATCCGTCCCCGACACGTCTCAAGATCGGCTCTTGCAATTTCCATCAGAGCCTAAAGCCAACGACATCAAAGCCGATGCTTCGAACCCCAGATACAACGCGTTCGTCAGTCCATCTGGTCTCATGGACAAAAACAATCCCCATCGAAGAATTCCTCGAGCGTTGGTTCGTTTCCATCGATCGACCAAGACACGAATGGAAAAAAGGGAGCACCTGGCCTCTCCGTCGTTACACGTTCCTCGCTCTATCGAAGAATTCGTTCCGCGATTCAATTTCTCTCCTCTGTTCGAGAGATCTTGGAAAAAGAAGTTCCCCCCCTGTTCGACTCCAATTTCTTCTCATCGATCGACGCCTCGCATTCACAGAATTATAGTCTAAAGAGACAACTTCGCACAGAGCAGGGTCGCCTGGACGCCGCGATTATCCAGCCGGAGGTAGAAACGAGCCGTGATTTCAAGGAAAACGAGATGGTTGAAGTAACGGGCGGAAACGTCAGGGCTGATGTGGCAACGATTCGCTCTACTTAGAGCAGATAGACTCGTCGCGATCCACGTTGTTCTCGCCACGTTGTCCCGGTTCGATCGAGCTTAAGAGCACTTGGCGACTTTCGATTCTCCGAGTCAACCGACCGCAACCCACGAAACACGTACGCAACTGCAGCTAATCCTGCCAATTTCTACCGAGTGCTTCTTAATCGACTTTGCTATTTACTTTTCTCGTTTTATCGACCTCTTCGAGTTTAATCATCCTCGACGATAGGAAAGGGCGAAAATAATTGCATCTTGACGCTATTCTAAATCAGTTTACTACGTATGTGTCATTATTCTAGTTGATTGGTTTTTCTCTTCTTGTTCCACTTACGAGTACCTTTGACGATTTCTCGATGGGGTACAATAACTCTCTGACTCACACAGCATCGAGGCAACAATTTTTCATCAAACACAACGTCACGGTGCTCGCTCGTCCTCGTCTATCTAACCTTTTCTCGTTCCATCGTGCGAATGCATTCTGCGAGAAAGTTTTACTGACATAGACAAGATGAGACAAGAACAGCCTTAAACAGACTTTAAACAAAATCCAGTCCGACGAGTTCTGAAGAATTCCTCGTTGCTTCCAGCGGCGTCAAAGACGCGGAGACAGGTACATGGACGAATTAACCCCGCCGCGTTCCTCGGATTTTAAGCGAATCTTTAACATAAGAAAGTTCATCGTGTACTTAAGAAAACGTCTACCATGATAAAATCAAAATTGCATATACGAACAACGATTCTCCCACATTTTCCACCAACTTGGCACACTTCTTAACATTAGAGAAATACGCTCGAAAATGACGAAAAGAACGCAGCTGAGTCAACAACCGGGCTATTTCGAAGACTAAAGCTCAAGAGGTGCAGGAGATGGTAAATCGAACCTTTCGCCGAACAAACTTCGATTCCTTCCGGTACTCCGTCGTGTTACGCTCGTCCCGTTTGCTCTCCGAGCTGCAGGCCGAGGCTCTAACAAGCCGCAACTCGTAAGAAGCAAAGTGGATGACAAAAAAGGAGTCTAGCGAGTTCCAGGCAGATAATATTTCACGGCCAGTCTGACTCTGACGGACGAGAGGGAAGATACGGAGTTTTCGTTGAGCAGCCAGTGATGCGTGCGAATGCTCTCCGTGCGGTTAGGTCTATGGCCTATCGCGTTTCCGCAGGAATGAACGAAACCGCCTTAACGCGACCGTAACGAAATGTCGCACGCGCGAACACGCCGCCAGATACGCCACGCCGGAGACATATTTACCCTAGCTACGGGGTAATACGTTAAGCGGCCTTCCACGCTAGTAAATGTAGCGACGTCGAGGGCGTCGCGACGATCCGTCCACGTTAAACGCTCCACCAGCGGATTGTATCGGTTCGAGTGTGAAGGATTCGTTATTGTGCTTGCGAGTCTGGCATCGAGAAGATAAGCGACGCGCCTCGCAACGGACGCACTCTTCGGATAGTTGCACGAAAGACGCGCACGCTTTTTCTCTTCTCCTCTATCGTCGCAAGTGACACGAAAGATTGGCGTCGAAAGCGTGCAGCATCTTCGAGTCTCGTCGAACGATAAACGAACATACGGGAGGAAGCTTGGAGATGGACACATGGAAACGTGGTCGTTTGTACGCGAGTTAATCTCGACTTGACGTCGTCATTAGACCGCGGAATTTTATGCAATTTCCTATTTTTCGTAACACAACCGAAGATGATGGAATTTACGTAGAGATTTGTTTCAGCCATTAAATATTACTGCAGGCACTTCGCTTGCAATGTTTTGCGTGTCACGCGCACTTTCTGCTTTTTTGTGTCTTTAAATATGCCATACGTACGTATCTACGAAAAATCTACCGTCTACTCATCGTGTGGCCCGTTTCCTGTAGTATCAGGTTGTCCGAAATTTCGTTTTAAAAGGAAATAATAGAAGCACAATGTTTTTTGTTTTATATTAGTTTATCGAATTATGCACGAACATAATAATAGAAATAGAACGAAATGGATCGCACCTAATTCAATAGAATAATATAAAACAGAAATTGTCGTTCATCTATCATCACCTTATCAAACGAAAGAAACTTTCCGGACAAGCTGATAGATAGAACAATAGAATATAGAAGTATTTGTATTATTCCAAACTACGTCCAATTTTTTAATTTTGTTGATGGAGTTCGACTGGCATACTTCATTTATACGAAACAAGCAAGTGTTTAATACTTAATACTTATGAAGGGGAGTATATGTACGAGTATACAGTGGCTGCAAAAAGTATTTGTGCGTGGCCTTATTTTCCAGTGAAGCGCTTTTTAGCCGATCCTATATTTCATTTCCACTGTACCAATATTTTATAGTCATACGAAAGCACTAGCGAATAACATAAAATTTAATCTAACTTAATTAATTGAAGCTAATTAATTAATATATAGATGCTGCAACAACTACAACGGTGTATAAATACTCTTGTAGCCACTGTATCTTAACCATACAATTAAATCCTATTTTTATACGTAACGTTATCATACGTGAAAATAAGATTTTTGTTATAACCAGACTTAGACGAACAGGTCGTTGGTTCGCGATCTAATCGGATCGAAAGCTCGTATCCAGTTACTGTCGTCTATGCTGGCAGCTAGACCAAACATCGCAATCATCCCTCGCGCTTAATCAACGCTGTCGTGCTCGAGTAACAGGCACAGTGTTATATAGACGCAAGTGGCTAGTAATTCTAGACGCATCCTGGTGATAGAGAAACGATGGTGCACGTTCTTCGAAAAAATAGGTCGAATAGATAAGGAACGTGTTTCCACGGAATTTCCATTGGCCGACTCGAACGCATCTTTGCCTTCGTCAAATTTCCATCGCACAGATTTCGCACAGATTCTACGAGTAGATGCGATAGAACGCGGTAACAGGTCAGCCAGTTTGTCTGCGTTTCGAAAAAGGTCGAAAGCCAATCGCGAAGCGGCTCGATTACGGCGGTTCACTTTGTAGCGCGACGAAACATGCAAATCAGCCCTTGTTATGGAAATTCTCGCGTTGCACAAGGCTCGTCCCTCTTCTACTCCCACGAAATCATTATTCCAGCCTTGGACTAGACAGTTTTTCACTAGAATCGCAGCGATCGATCAAACTCGTGAAACCGTCTCGCTGCCAAGATGGAATAGCGTTCGAAAGGCGTATTAATTCGTGAGTGGGACGCTTTCCCCGCTGATGGCTCGTGGATCATTCTCCTGGTACATCGTTACCATGTTTCCTCCGCTTTTTACTCGATGGGATCCACTCGACCATTTTTCACCGGATTCCGAATAGAGTTGATGCGGGACAGCTATGCTGACAGAACCGGCAACCAGGAGTAGGTCGACTGAACGGGAAGAGGGGACCTGGCACGCTGAATCTTTCCCGAAGCAAACTATGGAAAGGGAGAACGCACGTGTACGCTACGCTACGGAAGGAAAACCTACACGCTTACTTACCTTTCTACGAAATTTATTCGAATTCTTGAATTATGGAATGTAATTCCTAATAGAGATATTAATTCCTGAAGTTGGATACGTGTGTATAGAAATCGAACTGCAATGATTTTATTCGCCATGGTCGTTATAGCTGCGTACGATAGAACACAATAAATTATATTTTCTAGTTTCTGCAAGACTGCAGTTTTTATTATTTCCTATGAAGAAGATAATTACCATGTACTTCTTTCTGTGATCTTCACATTCTAAGATATTCACGTTGATTTTTATAAGAAAATGTGCAATAATAATCTTCTACAATCGTCAAACATCGTAGGATTGTTTTGTCAATCGACGAACTCTTTGCCCGCAAATATTTCATTTATGAATTACAAGTTTCATTAAGAAAATTCACTTGGATCGATAGAAAAGTTCGCGACGTTAATACAAACAACGATATTCAAATAGCAAATATACATACTATGTAGTAGCGTATGTAGCAAATGGTAGAGCAAATAATTGTTGCGCCTTTTAACAATTTTCAATTGCATAAAAAGGTAGCAAAAGAGGCATTTCCGATTGTTAATTCATCGCTAATTTCCACGCTCCTTTTCAAATTCAAACACTGTTGCTACATATCGTCCAACATGTCTGGATACTTTAATTAACGGAAGTGTACACGGTGGAACGAACATTACCGAATGAAGTTTTACGTTTCGTTCGTAATTCATCGGACAATGGAACTGTTCGTTTTCGAATCTGGTTGTCGCGCGTCGTTTTGAAATTCTAATTACACGGAGAACGCGCATTGGCCCGTATCTAACTACCTCGTGGAATTAAGCGTATCTTGTCGTGCGCTTACATTTGAGTAATTAGCGAGATTGCGGCGCAACTGCGCTACACGTAAGTATTCTCGGTCTGCGTACCTTTGGACGATGCAATCACGGCGTATCGTTTGTTAAGGGGAACTGCGGCTGTGTTTGTGCACTGCTAGACGCTACATATATTTTCGTGCGTAAGCATTACAGCACATTTACCTACTCTATACAGAACGTGATAATTGGTTCAAATTGTCGAGGAATTATTTGATCGATTAGAATTTTACTTTTATACATAACGATCTAAAAATGTCTAAAAGACTAAAAGAAAATTCGTTGCCACGCTCCTTCTCGAATTTCTACGATCGAATGTCACTTTTGTTTCGGCGAGTAGAGAGACCTTTGATGTTTCAAGAAAATCTATTAAACTCGAGAAAATTACGACGATAGAACAGTACGATTTCTTCTCCGTAAGTTTCCCAATATGTTGCAATTTATGCAGACAAAATATGCAGATTTATGCGTTACACGTCAGGTCATCGATGTCCATTTTCCAAGTTGATTCTAATCCTATGATATAGAAAGCTTTCTCGGCAAATCTGCTGGGTGGGAAAATTTTCGAAATCGAAAATGAGCGAGAAAAACGGTGTCAAGCTGGCAAACTATAGGATAGAAATTGTGATATCGCTAGAGCCAACTGGTGGCCCAGTGTTTCCAATGCATATGCAAAAGAACCGGCTGTTTCCTTTTTTTCCCCCCTCTTTCAATGCGCCGCCCGTGCATATTCATGAGCCGCATCCGTAAAAATCCTGTGTAATATCAAGCTTGCATCCGGGCATCACGCGACGAAATTTCGCGAATTTAATGACCGATGTAAATCCCTGAGAACTGCAGAAAATCTATGGGACCGTTATATTAGAAAATATGAAGGTTCGGAACGTGACGTGGGTCTGAAACTCGCAATTTCCCTGTTTTCTAATATATTAACTCTTGTAACGGATTCAAGATGTTTAACCCTTGAAAGCTATCGCGGCTGAAATTCCATCCGGTGCGATGTTTCATTAGAACGATACCATCGCTCTATCACCATTATTTTTAATCCCTGCAGACAATAATTTCTCTGTTCTTCATCTGATACTGAATAATTACAAAACATCAAACTCCGCTTGTTTATAACTTCGTTAAATCTTTTGCATAAATACACATCTTCTTCCCATGGGGTTTGTCTATACCTCCTTCACCAATTAGAACGCTTCGGTCTACGATGTTAGAACGTGTGCCGCTTCTTTCATTTATATTTCTTGCGTATCATATTATTTCTTCAACTGTGATATTCGCAATATTCTCGGCTTCATCTAACCAGCCGTGACGTATCTGATAAATAGAGAAATAGGACCAACATACTCTAAATGGAGAAGGTAATCGAGAGAGGGAGAGTGCAATTACAGCAAGATAACGCGTGTACGAGACTTCAGGCGGCGTGTTAGCACGCTCCTGGAACCTTGCTCGCAATCACACAGACACACATAGACACACAGACACATCCTTAGTCAGAATACCCACATGGCAATTCGATTTAATACAGGAAACGCCTGCGCCAAGCCAAAAGTAAATATTAGCATCGCGTACAATTTAATAAAGTATATCCACCGCAAACGCGATTTGATTTGGAATATGAAATTCTGTTCAAATCTAGTGTTTGCATTGTTTCTAGGCCAATGAAACGATACCGCTGACGTAACTATAATTGTATGACCATAAACGCCTCCAGGAAGAGCGCATCGATTACTCTCGCCAACTCGAGCAAACATTTTGCATAATCGCAATTAACATAATTCTGCTGGCCGGAAGATCGCGTTTCAAGACGAATCGCGAGCCACTCGGCTACTTAATCCTGCCGCAGATAAAAGCTCCAGTGTTTTATCCAGTATTCGCTGTGAAAATCGTCTCTCGTAACCGGTAGCCGACTGTTTCATTGTATTCGTTAATTCCACCGGTTGGACTTTTGAACGAATCTCTCTCTTTTTTATATATCTTTCTTTTTTATTTTTATATTTTTCTGGATAGCTTGTATGTTACATTTCATAGAAAAAGCGGAGTAAAATATGAAAGATAGCTAAATATACGTGTCGCGTTAAAACGTTAATAAGAAGCGTTAAAATTGTTTCGACGAGAAATATTTTCCGTGATGGATAAACGTCGAAAGGCATTCACGAGTGACTGTGATAACTTCTTTTCTAGAAGCACATTTCTGCGATGATTTTACAGTAGAAGCGAAATCAAGTGTACAAAGCGTATCGTGCCTCTTGGAATTTTTCACCGAAGCCTTCGTATTATTTTCTTCGCTTAACTATCCACGGATACTATACGTTTCTATAAAGATTGTTAGACCGTGGACTTTTATGAGAATTACGAGAAATTGAAAAGTGGAGAAACATAGGAAATCAGCGTAACGCGGAAATGTATATAAAGTAATGCAAAGATTACCACCTGCTGTAACATTTAATAAATAAAACGAGTTCCTACTTAGATTCTATTCTATTGCATTGCTTGATTCGCCTCTGCAAAGATACCAATTTTCACAGATATCCGCGGTGTAAGGATTACCAAGAAGCAAACTCACATTAGCCAATTCGCATTAGCCTCGCGCAACGGGAATTGAATAGATGCAGCAAACAGAGAATCCTTTAGGAAGCTGCGAAGCGTGTCCAGGTCCCCCAATTCCGGGGGTGCCGTGAAATGTCTCCGCAAGGAGGGTGAAAAGTTCAGTGGGTCAGAGAATGGGGAAACACGGTGGCCCCTCAACGAGCCGTGTAACGAAGCCAGAATCCACTAGCCCCCTCGGTTTGCAGAATGCGTGATAAACACGAGGATTTTGGCGCACGGAAGGCCGTGCGAGGCAACGTAACGGCAATTAACGATCGCGTAGACTCGGTTGGACGCGTTTCTTGCTGGCCGTCGATCGAATTAAGAGCAAAGCATAGCACCGAGTCTCGCTCAGAGAGCACCGGTTTCAGAGGGAGAGCCATGAAAATGCGATAAAAAATACGACGGTCCCTGGACGCCGTATATTTCCCGCGGCAGGACGTTTTTAGACTGAGACACGCAGTCGCAGCGCCAACGATGACGTCGAATATGCAGAAAAGTTCGGTTACAGAGTCGATTCTAACGGTAATTCTGTGGACACGAAATTGAAAAAAGTGGTTGACGGCTGCGCTCTATATACGCGGCCAGAATTTAGGTCGCTGGGTAATTGTCTCGCGTCGATAAAAAAAAAAGAAATATTGCTTTCACAGAGAGATCAAAATTACCGATAACGTTATCAGTCTGGATAAACTTTAGGGACGTTTCGCAATTCATGGAATACGATGAAAGCTAAATATCGTGATCTGGTTCGTTACACGTTTAACGAGTATATGTTGCCACGCCACAGTGGCAAGTAATAGATGATCGAACAAACGTTAACGCGGTTATCAAAAATGATTTAAACAATTGTTGAAACGTGCTACAGCCACGCCCAGAAATGGGTGCTTGTGCATGTAGAGCGCAACAATTCGCGAGATTTCGCAGCGAACGTCAGAGTCCAGTTTCCAGGCGACGCGACGATCGTGCCGCAATTGGCGATCGATTTGGCTGCTCGATGGCTGCTGCTCGATTTGCCGCATCTCAAATAAAATATAATCTTTGACTAGGGCGGAGGGATGCGAGTGGGAAACGCGTGTTAAAGCATCGTCCCGATGAGTTTCGCGCGAACTACTGGCTCGTTCGAGAGAACGAAGCCCCACCAAAGCCAGCCCGTGTCACCATCGACATCCGCAGTGCCGTAGCTGGCGTCCGGCCAAAATCCTGCACATGCAACCCCTCCGCGGCCTGGTCTGCTGCTTAGTAAATCGGGGTTACCCGGGATTCTAGCCGCGCGTCTTTATCGCGGGGATTTTCGACCGCTCGTCCATTGGGAAGCACGAAGCTCGATGATTATTAGACGGGGATTTCTCTTAAACCGGCAGTGATATCCAGGAAATTTTCCCAACGGCGGCTCGTAAAGACACGGAGAGGAGCGAGAAAGATATTTTTCCAGGCGAAATACCGACCTGTTTCACGCCTTTACGGTTGTTTCGCGCAATCATCTGACAATTTATGGCTTAAAGATCTACGATTCCTCGGTAGGTTATTGCCGTAATTGAAATAAACGACGTCGAACGGAGATTCAGAAGCCGTTACATGGAATCAATGGGCATGAAAAGAAGCGACAGATGAAAAGAGAATGATCGAGATTATACAGTCGCTCGTGAAAGTGTTTCGAGACTTACTGAGTGTATATATATAAAATGTAATAGTATTTGGAAAGTATCGTATGTATTATACTATATAAAACGTTTGAAAGTTTCGTTAGTACTTTAGATAATTTCGTTAGATGAGACACGAATATCGTGGTTATATTAGTAAAATTCGGAACGTAACTGCAAATGTATAGGGCATTGCATGTAGAATTAAGATTTAGCTGTACATGTAAGCGTGCATACACATATCCGCTCATAACTATTGGAAAGTGAGATTAATTTCAGAAATTATTAGAAAATTATTGAAACCTTCAACGATTCTGGTCTCGTTTGAAAT
The DNA here is from genome assembly GCF_014825855.1 of Bombus pyrosoma. NCBI lineage: Eukaryota > Metazoa > Arthropoda > Insecta > Hymenoptera > Apidae > Bombus > Bombus pyrosoma. The sequence continues at coordinate 3,811,279 of NC_057784.1, forward strand.
TTCATATAAAGCTGAGTAGGAATCGTAGAATTTTTAAGCGAATAAAGAATTCGTACATTCCATGTTACAATAGAAATCTGATTTTCGCCAACAACATTAAACGTCCAGCTTATATCCATTAACGTTTTTCAGCCATTATTTCAACTGTTTAACAGTGCAATAAAACGAAGAGTTTGTAATGAACAATTTGGAGAATAATTACTCGGTGTACGTGTGTGTAACAGGCGTGCTTACGATTAAATTAAATCTCACATAAAATCACACGTGCCGAAGCTATCAAATTGCGATCGATGATACAGAAGCCAGAGCACGCGTGGATGTCTCGATCGCTGAAATTAGATTTTGAAAACGTTATCATTTTCATCTCAAACGAGATCAGTCTTGCATAGCTCGCGAATCTATTTCGTACGCCCGCTAAAGTTTCTTCCACCGAGTTTTTGTGCCTAATTCCAAGGGATTCGATAGAATTAGGGATCCGATAGTTGCACCACGAGCTCTCCTTCTTCTTTGGGCGAAAGGATTTCCCCCAAGATTTACGATGCAGTCCGATGAAAACTATTTATCTTGTAATGGCCGACCACGATAACGTCCCGAAGAGCGGCGTTTATGTCCAGATGCCGGCCGTCTCCTGTCAATTTTTATCTTTATCTTCGACACTTTTTCTCATCCTTCTGCCGTGTCAATGACGAAGAAAGATTACATTGTTTACCGTACGGAAAAATGGACACGCATCCACACATTGTCGATTTATCACTCGTCGCTTATCGAATTTAGCTAGATTCCGTGTAACAGTAACTACTAGAGAACACGTGTGTAAATAGGAAACTACCGTCACACCCAGTTTCCGGTGAATTCCATGTCTTCCATTTTGCGCATCAAAGTTTCACGTCGTTTAACCGGCGCCTCTCCTTTCAAACGCTTCCCAATTTCATTTCGTGGATAGAACCACGTGAATCAAGTTTGCGAATATTTAACAAACCAATGTGATTGCCTGGCCGGAAAAACGCGTAAGATCGTGATACTCGTTTAAAGTAAACTCGACGCGATCTGAATTTATACATTCGATGGATTTTAACCACTTTCGAACTTTGGTTTATTTGGTTAAAATTCTTGCAAAGTCGATATGCGTTTTTTTAGAATTTTTATGCAACTTTAGATTTTTCAAAAGATAACCGAAGAAATGGGATCCACATGGCGTGTAATTCGTTTCGTCTACAAAAATTTACGATCGATATATTCCATTTATATAACTATATTTTATACGACTTCGCACGTGTTATTGCATTCTGTGGAATGTTTGTCACCTTTAGATTTGTAAAAATACATAGATATTTACAATTTTATATTATTTTATCGAATTACGTATGATCCATTTTGTCCTATCAAAATAAAGATTACAACGTTCGACAGATTAGGTTTCATGTTTGTATAAAGATGCGTCGTTATAAAAGAAAGTGTCTTTAAAAGAAAGACACTTTCCGGACAACCTAATGTCTTCGAAAGGCTTAAATTATGGCATCTCGAAATGCGTCGTTACATAAGTTTCAGAGAACAGGTCGATCGAACGAGAAGGCAGATCGCGAAAATGGACAAGGAAAGTGCGCAAAAGGAAAACACGTTCGCCGACATTCCCGTTTCCTGGCTCCATAATTACTCCAGTAATTCGTGCCACGTGCACGCCGCTAGGTGAACGCAAAGCATTCGAGCAACGACAACGATTATACGAAAAAGAGGAAAAAGAGCACGGGGTAAATTGAATATTTCTTGCAGCTTTGGCGAAACAACCTCGACTACCAACATTTTCCTAACGTAATTAGCGTTCTGTATTTTCTCGTTCACTCTTAGTTTCTATTTGCCAGCGAATTCGAAATCTATCGCAACCTGCTGACACAAATAATGCACTGGTTCGTGAAATTTGAATATTTAATGTAAAAACCATTTATGAATATATTACGCGTGTTATCCTGCGAATAATTCAAATTTTACCGATACCATTATGATACTCGTGTCTCATTACAATATTAATAAAATCCCAAAACGCTTGTATATCATAATAATAGTAATCGCATAATATATCGATCACGTAATATATTATTTTCGCGAGTCACCATATTAATAATAATCTCTTTTCGAAAAATATATTTCTACGGTATATACGTAAGAAAGGGGCGTGATATTTTTCGCTGAAATTCGAATACCACGAGCGAGAACACGCATCCTTTCTCACACTTCCTGCGTTGTTACTTCTTGTTGTCGCAGGACCAACAAGGCTTCAGGGCTTGGCGCTGTTATCACGTCTCACTAACGACTTTTTCTTGCGAATTTTCTTGCCTCGCTCGCCTTCCTCCCTCACGCCATTTCCATATCTTCCGGTGGCATCTCTGGCATTCGCCTTGTCTTTTCTCGTCTATTCTCGCACGGACAATCACAATCTGTTCGATTGTAGCGATATCCATCCCTCGTGTCTATTACGTACATATTTCTACGTTATCTATGTCTCATAAAAATATGCGTTTGCATAAACTTCCGTAGTCTACCTTATCGTTTATTAATCACTAAAGCTGAACTGACTGATGATAGCTGTGCCAGTCTTACTACTGCAAAGTCATTCTTTCAATCACGAGTCATCGTCGAAACTTTCCTTTCCTTAATGTAGTTTACAGCGGAAGGAAAATTGGACGTTGACTTTGAAAGTCCGTTTCATCGAGTTCTCGAAATAGCTGCAATTTTCGACGAGAGCCAATTAGACCTTCCTAATCTAGATCATCGCACCCTTTGCCGTATTCTGTCTAAGCTTGTACAGTCCTCGGAACGGTCCCTTCTGATCCCAGTTATCGTGTTAGAACGGTGAATCCTTCTGCGAGGAAGTCATATGGAAATTCACGATAACCTCGGGAAATTAATCTCGTTAAACTTGCATAACGATCATCCTGCAAATTTATTTGGCAATTGTGGCCGGATTCGATGACCCACGCGTCGTCTTACGAACTTTTGCAATGTTCCATCTTCGCCTTTTCATAACTATAAAACCATACCAAAATTTTTCATTTTCATTTCATGTTGGTCGATTGAACTTTGTCAACTGAAAGATAGAGAAACAAATACTTTTTAACGTTAGAATCTACGATTATACAATACGTCATGGAACCAAGGTACTTTTTATTTTTTAAGAGAATTTTATGCATTTATAGGAAATTGAGAATTGCACAGAATGCACATAAGACGAGAAAATAAATAAAATATCCAAAGCACTGTCTATAACACTTTGTAGGTAAAGCAATCTTCCACCGAGCTTCTACTTTTCAAATTACGCTCTTTGAAATATGAATTTGCACAAAAATCCGCAACCTACTAACGACGCATGTAACGAATAAAATGACAAATTTTGGAAAAGGTGGAGTCGATCAGTTCGACTAGAAATGATAATTATTGCAGGGTTTTAAAGATAAATCAAAAGTTAGCAACGAAAGGAAAATAAGTTGCTTTGCCTTGCGTTCTTTCGAAACATATACGACACAACCCGTGACTCGATTTGCGCGCGTTTCAAAAAAGCAACCGTAAAAGTCGTGAACACCAGATTTCGGCCCCGCGAACGTAATTAGAAATTTGTGCCGTGGCTAATTCATTCCGGGATAATTACTCGCTGGCGGACGTGACGTGTCGTAATTTCTGCCACACAACGACGTTACACTTTTCCTCTGACATCGATCACCCGGGTCGCCAACGTCGCCACCATAGCCACCGTTTCCTGAATATCACGGCCGACGTTCCACAGTAACATTTTTTATTCCTTCAGCAGCCACTTACGACTTATCGGAAAATCTAACGTTTTAACGTCGTTGGCAAGGTAGTATGCAACAAATTGTAGCTAGAATATCTAGATCCAAACACGTTTGCTACTATTCATACTGCTGTGTAGTTTGACAGCTTGCAAATTATTGCAAATATATGAAATACACGAGGCTCTTTAACCGAATAAATAACGAGGCTACGCTCTATACTTGGCGAATGAGACAGATGAAAATGAAGCAGCTAAGGATCAAAATTTCTATATGAAATTCTACGCTGTCTCGCTCAACGAGAATTCCGAATGTTTCTCTTTAACTCTTTTCGGTATCCAACTAAGACAAGATCTACGTTTAATAAATAAGGCAAATAGAAATAAGCATTTCGGCTAAGATTCGACATTTCTTGGATACACGAGATTCAACGATGTCCCACTTAAAAATGATCTCTTTTACTAACGAATTTTTAACGTTTCCCTTTAACACTTTTTAGTATCCAACTAAGAGATGACGCCTATATTCTATAGTCTTATCACAATCCTAGTCCAATAAGCTAGACAAATAAAAAGTTGCAGCTAAAACTCCAAGTTTCCTAGAAATATGAGGTTCGACACTCTCTCGCTGGGAGAAATTTATTTTATTAACGAATTTTGGATGCTTCTCCTGAATTGTCTTTAGTATCCAACTAAGAGAAGTACTTGTTCCAACGTTTCATTACTTGACAGAGATTCATAATAAAAAGCGCTACGGAGTTTTCGAACAACGCGAATATATCGATGAAAAGCGTCGAAATTTTCCCTCTGCACTTGAGTCATCGTGTCGAGGTCCGCCATGATCTAAAACACGATAACTCGGCGTTGAAAGTCGAAGAAGAGATCTTATCGCAAGTCAAATATTACACCGTGTGCTGGCTTGTCAGACTTCTCGACTATCCTTCATTTCTCTACAACGACCAGAAGCTTTCTCGACTTCTTAACGACGTCGCTATTCATCGTAAATCATCATCGGCGATTTTCCAGTCTCTTCGTTGCAACGATTTCCACGAGTTACACGAGGCAGTTTACGCTGAGCGTAAATCAGCCACGCGTTTCGGCCGAATAAAAGCTGCTAACGGTCGATTATTCGCCGGCTTCCAGCCATAAACTTTCGCCGCTAATTTACGTATCCTAACGGGCATTTATTGACCCTTCGCCTCTTTCCCTCTACCTGTTCAGGTACCGGTAGCTCGATTATACAGCGCGAATTATGATCGTATCTCGAGCATCAGACGGACTTGCGGCGAGTGGCTGGAAACGATAAAACCGTGCCGCCAAGTCTACCTCCACGCTATAAACTTTATCTCGCGCGTAATGCGAGAAAAACGTAAACGCGAATAAAATCGGGGATCTGTGAAGGGATGAGCGAAAGAGTCAGACGTAAGACATAAATTTGTCCTGATTTTATACGTACGTACGTCGCGTGTATTGCAAGAAATTTGAAAACATGTCGATTTTTATACATATCAGGTTGTCCGAAAAGATTCTTTCGTTTTATAAGGAAATAATGGATCCACAACATTTTTCGTTTTACATTATTTTATCGAATTACGTACGATCCATTTTGTTCCATCAAACTAAAGATCACGACGTTCTACAGATTAGGTTTCACGTTTGTATAAAGATGCGTCGTTGTAAAAGACGTGTCTGTGAAAGAAAGACACTTTCCGGACAACTTAACATATGCTATATATGTCGGGAAAAATATAAAAGTAAGTCGAATTTACGTTGCAACCTAATCTATTCCGTAGAAAGCAGTTTAGGGGAAGGAGCCTGTTAATCGCTTATCACATACCAACGACGATTCTTCCATATTTTTCTTGAACTTGAGAAACTTGTTAGCAATAAAAAAAAATACCATTGTGTTTTAAATGATCCAAAGAACACAACGGATTTAATCGTTTGATACGCCCGTGATCGGAAAATACTTCGTTATATACTTTATAATACTTATACTTTATAATACTTATCGCTGCTTGCATCAAACAAAAATTTCGTTTCAAGTTCTTTCTCAGTCGATTTTAGCAAAAAGGTGTATTTCAAGAGCTAACTTCTCCTTCCAGTTAATTTACAAGCAATCGGGGAAACGATACTTCTACTTCGACGGTTCGGTCAGCCAACAATCGGAGAAAATCATCGTGATTCTTCTCGGTCGTGGAGCAGGAACGCGCTCCTTACTCGTTTCATTGAAATAGTTCGCCATGATCCAGCAGACCAGCAACTTAAAATCGAGCACGAAGGGCGTTTTAGCGAATTGTAACGTATAACGTCGATTTAAGGCCACTTTCATTGACTTGCCAGCGAACACCCTTTCGGCGACATATTGCAAAGAAAAGAGGTTCAGCAGGAAGTGGTAAAGTGATTGCGAGAGGAACGGGTAGAAAAACGCCGGAGGTGGACGCGCCTGGTTTATGATCACGGATATATTCCATTTTCGTCTTCTGGCCACTTTATCCGTCTCGTGGAAGGCCGGCTAAAGTACGTTTGATTGTAAGCTGCCCGCCGTGGTTTAAGACTGATTTACAGTAAAATGGTGGTGGCGTGGTTCGCGCGCACGTGAGTGGACTTCGAGGATTCCGTTGCCGAGCGTTAAGCTGCTGTTAGTTCCACGACGGGCTTCCCTCGTTCCTCGTTCCAGCTCCTACAGTTTTGCTCTTGGTTTATCCATCTGCTTTCGGTATGGGAAGGCGGACACGGCGTCTTTCCAGCTTCTCTAAATATCCGCGAGCTTTATCTCTTCCACTCTCGTTGCTCGCTGCAGTCCGGCGATTCTTCTCTTTCGCCCATTCAGAGGCCGTTGCTTTGCTTACTTGTTCGCTTCGCTCCTTGTGCTCGTCTGCCTCAAAATTTCCCTCCTTCCATTCGCCGACCGTACGTACAATTTCTCCGCCAGCCGCCGACTTCCCCTTATTTACCGTTCCACCTTGATTCCTCCGTCTGTTGCTTTTCTCCTTTTGCCCACGCCTTTTAAACACTCCCTTTGTCCGTTGTTCCTTGCCGTCCGTGGCTCCTCCTTCGATTCCCCGATAAAAGAGTTCCCATCGGGTGTATGTAAGCGCCAGGAAACCAGCTTCTTTCTCCGCCGCTTTCACCCGTTCTTTTTTCACCCCGCAGCTCCTCGCGCTCTGCTAGCTTGCTGCTTTCTCGTTTTTCTTCGCGTCCTCGATTCAACCGCACACCGCCACTAAATCGATCCGGCGGCAGCGAGAGAAATGACAAGCCGCGAGATGGAAAAACGCGAGAGCGGAGAAGTTAAAAGGAGGAAAGCACGTGCAAGAAGGAAAGCGGGATGGAAGTAGAAAGGGAGCATCGGTAGCGCGACTCCGACGAGAAAAAGAAAGGCCGTGGCAATTAGGCGGACGATTCAGCCCTCCTTAAGGGGATCATCCCGGCACAATGTAGTCGGAGAACCGGTCGATCGGTGCCTCGGCGTGAAATTAAATGACCGCCGCTATTTAGACCCGGATAGAACAAATTGCTTCTACGGACACCCACGGACACCCAGTCGACAATCGATCGTATATCGGTGATTGGATTATTACATGGCGTTCGCTTCGCATTTGCCTATCCTGTAAGCGACTTACACAGCATTTTCCAGAGTCTTTTACAATGTAACTCGTATTTTTTCTTTTTATTTATTACGCTTTTCATGTTCCTATACAAATATTTGCCATTTCTACGTTCAGCGCATTAATAACTAGTTTCGTGTTATTAAAACTATATTTTTACACGATTTAGAAACGAAATATGCGCTGTTGGTATTTGTCTATTCTTGAGCATTTCGCAAAATGTTATGTTGGTTTTAAAAATTTATACGAAACTTGTCGCTCACTTTTCCCATACAACATACCGTTTTTCGTTTCAACTAACGATAAGCTATATTCAAATATCCTGATTTAAGGGGACAAGCGATATGAAAGTCAGAAATTCAACGAATACAAACCTACCGTATTTTTTCCGCGTGATTTCCATTTTATAGATACGTATTTCACCCTGTTCTTCTCGTAGCTACGTAAATATCCGCGATCTAGTTTTGAACATTGAAGCAATAAGAGACTTTAGCAGCCGCCTTTTATAACACAGCCTCGGAAACTAGTTTGTACGGTTTCGATTCTGAAAATAATCGCAGTAAAAGTCCAACGACAGTGGAAGTTAGATCGAATTCTTTTGACGGAAGTCGCAAGGGACGCGAGGCGATCACAGGGAAACAGTGAGCCGCATCAGGACTCGATTTAACGGAAATGCAAACTAATGGGATCCTTTCGGCAAGACGCGTGTGTCTTTATAGCAGCGTTTCGTATCCGAGTAACTGAATTGCCGCGTATACGTTCTCATAGTAGTTGCAGAGCTTCGCTGCACAATAGTAAGCGCTAGACGCCTTATCTACTGCCATGCGTTCTAGTTAAACTCTTCTCGTTCTAGTGTCGCGTAGATCGTCGTTTCCGGTTAATTCGCCGATATTAATGCCACTGAACGCGCGACCTTACGTTTCATAAAAAAGTACAAAGACTATCGGAATACTTAAAAAGAGGCGAAAAGAATCGGAATACTTAGAACGAGACAAAGATTATTTGTACGCGAGCAGACTGCTTGATTTCGTCTTTGTCGCCTGATCTTTATTACCATGATATTTTTTGTATGCTCCGTTGCCAGAGAATTCGAGCAGTAAATACGACCGCAAGGTTTCACCTGTACTTAGAAGGTTTAACGCGAATGGGGTTAGGTCTATTAACTTGACGTCCGTTTCTGCTTCAATTTAATTGCATCAAAGAGACGAGGCAATCCCTTATTCGAGATTCAATGGCATTCAAAGTGATTCTACGCGTGTTACGTCGCGCGAGCAACGTGATCCTTCGCTTTTACTTTTAGTCCACTGTATGAGTTGTTAGATACATACGCTGCTAGTCGCAGATATCCGGACACTTAGCTACAGTATGTGAATCTTTCCAGGTAGACAAATTAATGGTAAATCGGTAGTAAGAAGCTACATTTACTACCATCTTATGCAATCGCCAAACTATAACTCGGAGATACTTACTTACTGAAAATCGTAGCGATAGTATATTTTAATATGTACTTACGTATACTACATATATTTGCTATTCAAATGTCACTGCTTATATTAACATTTGGGATCTTTCTATCCGTTCGAAAGAATCTCCCTAACTTGTATAACAGGTTGCTCTTAATTTTATTTTAAGATATATCTTTTTAACTACCGATTGAAGCAAGAATCAGAAAATCAAGGAAAACGGATGCGCCGTATCTTTCCCTTGTAGTCTCTAGTCGCGTCAAAGAGACACGAACAAATTAGTCTCCGTTTCGAGCTTAATACGACTTTCAATCCGATTCTACTCTGCTTACCATAATAAGCATTATCAAAAATATTGATTACTACAAGATCAGTCGCATCGTTGATACCTTTACCAAACTCCTCCACGATCTTCGGCTTCGTATTAAGACACCTGCCAGCAATTAACATAGAAATCAGGAAATCACTCATTTACATCGCCCTTTCCTTTGTAAATTCCCTTCAATTGCACGAAAGAGACGCTCCGTCCCTTTCGAATTTAATACGACAGCTTTCAGACCGATTCTGCTTGACGAATCAATTTCATGTTTCGTAAATCTATCCCTGTTAGACCCAACGGCCTCATCTGTCACCGAATGACCTGTATATTGGTATAGAGAATCAAGAATTCGTAAAAACAGCTCGTAGGTGGAAGGTTGGAAGGTTTTGCCGGTCGGAACGCAGAGTAAGTGAGAGGAGGCGAAACGATAGAGCCGGAAGCACGAGAAAAGAAAAGGGCATCCCGATCGTCTCAATTCAGTCGTGTCGGCGGCTATAAAGTTGTTCTTGAAGTATTCCCATATCACCGGCCGTTGGTATGCCAATATACCGGTGCCTGGGCTTTGTCGCCCCTTCTCATTCCCGGAGCCACGCAGTCCCTTCGCCAACGTATTCCCTCATCGACCCGCTCTCGTCGTAGACCGTCTCCCAGGAAGCCATCGCATACCCGGTTTCGCACGTGGTGGTATGTCTGCATACCATCGAGATAATGATTGGCAGCAGGACTGCCTGGAGTCCGACCAGGACGACGACAATCCTCGACAATTCGTGCCGGCCTAGCCAACCCTCTAGCCTCCAGACGATATTAAACCGAATTACTGAGGAGTCTTCGGATCCCCGTGATTCTCCGTGATCAGGCTGGTACCGCGAGAAGCAAAGGAAAAATGCGATCCGAAACGTGATCGAGTGTAGCACCGTTTTTAGATCAGGCGAGTGACACCGTAGGTTGTAGCGCCAAGCTACTCAAATATACTCGTATTCTGTAAATTTCGTGTCTTAATACTGATTTGAAAGCTTTGTGTCGATCTTGTTATCGATTAGCTACATAGAAAAGTACTTTTAACGTCGTAAGGACGTTCTTGAATATGGGGAAACTTCCCGACGAAGAAAACGTACGATCAGCTTGGACACTATGGGAAGGGTACGGTACGACAGGCTGAAATTTCATTGTACGTATTTATCTGCTGTAGAAAAACTGGAAATACGTAGCCTTTGTGTCTGATAGCAAAAAGGCGAAGAATCTTAACGATGAAGAAGCGATTATTTTAATTCTGTGTTTGATACTTCTCGCGGTATTGCTGACAGTTATCTGTTCCGCTGTCTGTATTATAGCAATTCGCTGGTCTTGTCGAATACGATCTTTGGTTTTGTACAACTATGGTGTTTTTCTTAGCACTTGCGTTCCAACGCAACTTTCCCTCGCGCGCCTCCTTCTTCGCACGATTTTGCGATTCGCGTCGCGGTCTCGAACGCAATGCCGTCACGTTAATGAGATAATTTCGCGTGGGCCGGAGATATTAAACCGTTTCGGTAATTGCGGACGTTAATAACGATAGACGTGTTGATGGAACACACGGGCAATCCGTGTTTCGGCATACTAAGCGGCGCAGACGTGATGAACTCGTCCACCACTGTAAATACTCGGACCTAATCAACGCAAGATGGCCGGATGGGAATTACAGACGAATTTCGTGGTAAATATTTGTCACAACCGACAAAAGTCCCAAAGGGCGCTTGTTTCGAGATTTCAATCAGCCTGCATGCTACCATCCAAGAGTCTCTATTACCCGACTAATTATCACTAATTAGCATTGGTTTAACCGGTAAGACCCCCATGACCGTACAAACACAAGCTCGTTATCGACTCGTCTCCTTGTTCACGATCGAACTTTGCGCGTATAACGCTCGTCGAAACATCTTCGAAGCTGCATAATTTTATTCGCAAAATTTCAAGGAATATATCTCGATTGATAGGTTTGCAATTGTTCGACACCTTAAGGGAACGCAGCACGCTATCGCTCAGGATAAATACTAAATACCGCGAGAACATTGCTCGAGTTGTAGTATGAACCAGATTCGCAACTGTTCTATGCCAGTCACGTGCAAGAAACTAACGCAAATGCTGTTAATGGCGAATAGTCGAACGTTGATACCGCGATTAACACTCACGTTGGAAATATTATTCCTCGTTTTTCTACCTTTCCTTTAGAGAATTATCGTACGAAGAATTATTATAGATTTAACAGACGCAAGGGACTTAAGAAAACACAAACCGCAGCCACGACGTGACATCTTTACGAACCAGATATTGCAGCGTGTTCTCCAAATTCCATTTCCAAATTCCACCTTTCTGCGAATCGCGTTCAAAATCCGATGTACACCAGAACCTAGTAAATTTATAATCTCGGAACTTTACGTACGAGTTGATATATCTTTTCAGAAGGAGCTTTACGGGGGCTTAAAGAAAAGAACAGGTAAATTAGCAAAGTTCAAACTTTCTTCCTTCCGCTACTGCGCCCCGTCCTGGCAATTTACAAAGCGATTTTTTTTTCGAATGAAAGGGACGCAGTAAATGACACAGAACACGACCGATAATTCGACAGACAGATTCGAAGTCAAATCGCTCGATTTCGAGGATCCTTTGACAGCGTGGCCCAATCAGTCGAGGAAAATTGATCGCTCGAACGCTGGGATGCGCTGTGTAGTTTCAATTCACGAAACGCAATGGAAACCGATATGTTTCGAACTTGCAGTCGTAGCTGTGAGCTCGGCTAACGAGCTGCCTCGCAACGAGCGGCTTGCGTGATCCCTGTCGTGGATTTGCGTGCAGGTACGTGCGTAGAGAATTCTTCGAGCCAACGAAATTCCAAGACGCCAGCCAGTGAGGTCGTTTTACCTGCTTCGTTTAGTCGCTTATACTTGCATATTTTACGCTATCGGAAATACCAGGTGTTTTTGCGGGATATCAATCTCGTTGTCGGCGTTGCCTCGGAAGAGCAGGATGAAGGCCAAAGACGATATCGATACCGTTGATCACAGTATCCAGAAGCCTTTTCTCTGTACGGTTTCGATATCCAAATACTATTCGGTATCACGAGGAACAAATGGATTTATAGAGTTTCTAACAAATATTTGAAAGACTGTATGTACGCTCGTTTTTCTTTTTTTTTTCTTCTTCTTTTTTATCGAACCAAGGAAATTGGATCTTGCGACTGCTATCATTCCGAAAAGCTGCGCTTCATATTCGATTCAACGACGGGTCCGATGGCATTAATATTCATGACGAGCGTATATTTTTTTAATCACTTTCGATATTCATTGCGCGCCCGCAGCTATCGCGTTTTTCAACGAAATTACCTTTTCTCCTTCCTTTCAATCGATAAATTTATTTTTGCTCTACCCTCGCCCCTTCTTTTTTTTTTTCTCCCCCTCAAACCAGTCCATTTTGCCGAGATTCGACACACATAGACAGATAGATAGATAGATAGATAGATAGATAGATAGATATATAGATAAAGAGAGAAAGTGGGAGGAGAAGCAGTAGATTTTTTTTCAAATGTTCGATCCACTGGAAGCGGCAAGGATCGACCAGGGGCCATAGTGCAATTACGCGGTCGGTCAATCGAAAAATTCGTCGCGTTAAACGCACCTGGGCGAAAGGATCTCTCTAGAGAGAGCGTATCGATTTCGCGTCCGCCTTTAGCCAGCCAAGAATTTAACGTCGTTTTATTCATTAAATCAGTACCACGCCGCTGGCGAAACAACTATCGTTTCTTTTTCCAAACCAATGGGCAACGAATCTAAAGAGATTCGCCTCGCTTATATCGTGCTGAATTTACGAGGCAAAACGGTGTCCAACCTTGGATATCGTGCCAATGAAATGTGCACAGGGGTCGCGAAAGTTGAGCGGCGACAAGTCAAGTCGAACGGACAGTGGCAGAGGATTTAGGCGAATCAGTATCCTGACGGTGCCGGACCCCGGTGTTAGGTTACTTGTTTACTCCCGAGTGCCGGAACGGCCGATGCATTATTCAACGACTGCTTGTATTTATCAAGCCGATAGCCAGCTCGAGACCCCGTGCACACACGAGGCGGAACACGCGCGGGCACGTCAGTACCAGGCGGTCGCGTAAACAGGTGAGAGATCGCCTTGAATTCTCTCTCTTTCTCCCTCTTTCTCTCTCCCTGTCTCTGTTTCTCTCCCTCTCGAGATTCTCGTAGCCTCGTACAAGTGGATTGCCGATGTTTATGGATTCGGCCGCCTTCACGGTTTACCCTAGCCTTTCTAGTCTCTCGGCTTACGCGCCATAAGTTAGCAACGCTTCGCTGCTTTATCGCGAATAACCGGCACCGAGATTTTCTTTTCGTTAAGTGGTCAGGCTCGTTGAAGCGGCAATAGTCGACTTCCATCGAGTCGTATCTTCTTGCTAGTCGTTGCATTGCGTTGCGTTGGGCGCGTGCAGAGGAGACCCGTGTAGGTTTTAGGGGTTGCTTCATGGAGTATGTCGCTGGCGATTTATTTAACAACATATCGGATACAACATTGGATGGAGAGATAGAATCTGCGTAGCGATTTATTTCAGCTTCTATATCGTAATTTGTTTCACATTCTATATTATAACAAATGGTTTACCTTGGGCGTTTTGCAGATTTTTATTTATTATGCATATTCTGTAGGTTTCTGAATATCCTAAGTTTACGTATGTGTACTTTGTGTTTTCGTGTTCCGTGACATTGTGTTTTAATTAATAAATTTCTAATTAATTTAAATGTTTTAATAACAGAGGAACTGTGATTTAATTACGGATTCTTTTTTCGTAGTTGCGCATGCATTTCAAACGTATTTTGCAACGTACTGGATGCAACGATTGAAAAAGTAAAATTTATGAATTGGAAGTAGCTTATCTTAGTTTGCATATATTTATGTATTACTAGTATTCTTTGCATTTTGTAGTATTTCGATTTTTCAGAAATCTATGAATATCCGCAGTTGATTTATCAAGGATTTACCAACTTTCTGTTCTGATTAATATTTCTTCCGTGACATAGTTACAGATACGTTTACAACAATTCTGCCCTTCATGCTGATTGTTAGTAACATGCCCCATCCAGCGTTTCGGAGCTGAAGAAGGCTCGAGTTTGATTGTTTCCTTCGTAAAAGTTCATCCTCGTTTTCCACGCCTCGCTAATACGACTGATCTCGCGATTCTTTGTTAGAAAATAAACAAAACCTCTGACCTTACCAGAAAATAATAGCATGGAGCAATTTTGAGGGATGAAAGGAAGGGTGAAGTTTCTGATATGTGCGTGAAAAGCCCGATAAATCTTCGAGAACCGAGTGTCTGAAAGATGAAGGGTGCGTGTTCCTCTCGGTGTCTATCAAGTTCCTATTCTGCGCAGTATGGTAGATGGCCGAAGAGGATGGAGACGTAGGAAACGAAGGAGAATTCGAATAGGCAGAGAGAAGAGATATACGAGTGGTACAAGCAGCGATAGAGGCGGACAATGAACGAGAAGCCAGACAATGAACGAGTGAATCGGGACGGAGGAACTCAAATGGGTTGGTAAAGGGTAGTAGCAAAGGGCAAGTTCGATGGTAGCGATCGCTAGCTTCGATAAAGCTAGTCGAAATAGCAGGAGAACCAGAGAACCTGGTCCTCGAACGTCCTCTTGGCCGAAGGTGGCGTCTTACCTTCCTACGTACTCGCGCCGTTAATGACACGAAGATCGTAGGTCCTATTAACTACAAACCGCAACTAGACCAGGTTCTAAGTAGTGGCGATAAATTATATCGCTCATTAAGCGAGGCTTGTACGCGGGAATATTCCTTAATGGGTTTCCGGTGGCGCGCGGAATGCGTGTGTTCCGAGAACCTTTCGCGTTTAGTAATTGCAATTTCACTTGAGTGCAAGAATCGCGTCCTCTGTTGTACGTTGCCGTCTGTGTCCCTGCCGCTTGCAGGCTTCCCGCTTCTTCCACCGAAGCTTTTACGCGTGATTTTACGCCGGCGAAATTTCACCGAGACTTACGTTTCTATTTCACTTGCATGAGGGAAACAATAGCCGGAATTGAACTGGATAAAACTCTGCTGGAATTGTTATCTCATTGACCGGTCGGTTCTTCCGCCACCTGGCTTTTTCAAACATTCGACCCGGCTAAATTGGATGGATTTTCCATAAAAGCGATCGGCGATAGAGGAACTTGCCAACGCTGCTTATCATTAACGTTCGTAACGTGAAGAAAAATCGGTGAAACCTGATCGGTATTCGACGCCCTAATGGAATTAAATCATTGAAAACAAAGGAAAAAGGAGAACGGTGGAAAGCGGTGTTAGCCCAAATTACAAAGCCGTTCTTTCCTGACCCAGTGTCGTCGATTTATCTCGAGGGTGAGCTGCGACGCACTTCCCCTAACGTCTCCCGCGACCTCGTCGATTGGAGCTCGCGCGCGCACATAATCCTCGCCATCCACCCTGGATCGTACGGATGCGTGGACTCTGGTTTTCTCGGAAGGAGAACCGATCGGCGTCGGCTCCACAGAGTCCCGTAGAAATATTAGGCGCAGGGTTACAGGCTGGCTCTCCTCGCAGAGGCAAAGCTAGGACGCGGCAAAGGGGTTAGAAGAGCGTTCCAGAGGGGGAGACCAACATTTTTCTACCCCTCTCTGTCCACCGTGTACCCCTTCCGACTATCGTGGAAGCACGCCCACTGGAGAATGCTGGTGGGGAACTCGGTTCTTGATAGGGGACGCCGACGATGCTAGCGGCGGCGGTGGTGGTGGTGGAAGTGGTGGTGGTCGTCGTCGGTACTGGCAACTGAAGTCTGACCGAAACGACGCCAGTACTACTGTCGCCAGCATCACGAGCGCAGCCACGAGGCCGAGTCATGGACATACTGGGTATGTCCGCTAGAAAGCCAAGCATGCACTACTTAGCCTCTTCACTTGCTCTTGTTGATTCCTCGCGGCCGCTACGTACGCTACCAACGCCACGTATCGTTGCAACAGTTGCGAACGAGACGAAACGCGCGAGTTATACGAGTTCTTCATTCCTCCCGTTGCCGATATCGATCCATCGATCATAGTAACGCGAGCAAAACAGAGCTGGAGCCTGTCCCTTCGCGTTCCTTTTCTACCACGCTATAAGTTCCAGTTTAACTTTAGTTTTGCCCCTTTTTTCGCTTCACCAGTCATTACGTGTCATCGCGGCCGCAATCAAGGGGACTGGCTCCAGAGTGGCGCGTCACCAAGCACCACGTTTTGCCTGCCTGTAACAGCGAACGGACTCAGGTATTGTTCACATCAAACATAATCTCTGTCTTTCTGTCTCTCCTATCTTCTGGCACGTTTAAAAAAAAAAAATCCACCTCGAGTCGACTGCGCGAAACTTGCAGATCGTTTCCATCTATCTACAGATTTTTCTTTCTGAGTTTTTATTACTTCGGGATTCAATTGACAATTTTTCGGGAGAGCCGTGTATTTTCCGGGTATGCTTGCATCGCTTCAGTGTTCGCTATGTTCCGAGCTTCGTTCCAGCATCTCGTCATTTGTCTACGATCATCGTTCTCGTTTAGTCTGTATGTATATTTGTTACTACCCACAGGTACGCTAAACGTATGTACATATACGTGCGTTGCTCTACTTAAACGTGAAAACTTGACCCGACCTACGCAATGCAGCTTCGTGCGTGACGATCCTCCTTAAACGCCATGATCTACTTATATCATACTCTGTATATTTAAATTTTTAACGTATTCTCGGACCGTAACGAATAGACCGCGAAATTCTGATTACACGAAACTTAGTTGTCCGCGGAATAAAAATTTATCTTTTATCTTTCGCTCGCAAGATTTTCGATGTAATTTCGAGACCCGTCTCACTCGCCAGACCCTTTCGCTCCTCCTTCGTGAAACCAAATTTGAAACGATTCCAGTGCTCGTTTAAGACGAGGAAAAACAAAAGAACGTAGTACGTTTGGATGGAAAACAACCGCCTGGTGCAACACCCCAGTTACGAAACTTTGCTCGTTACCACTTTTAGAATCGTCTCGAAATGCATTCAAATTCTATCGACTATATTCGTGGCTTGCGCATGGCGAAAAAGTTAACGAAACGGTTCAGAAGGTTTCGGGAGAGTTTGCCTGCTATAAATTCCAGCTACGCCAAGCGTTCTTTATCTCCACAGAATTAAAAAAGATCGGTACACCTCGATGTGTACTCTCGGGCGCGGTTTCTAGGGGAGAAAGAAGCTTTTAAGGTCAGCTTTTCCAACGAAAACCAAAGAAACGAATTCGTAAAAGCCGATGTTCTAGCAAATACACGGACAACACTCATGACCCAAAAATTCTTTCTAACAATTCTTTCCAGAACATTTTACAAGTTCCAGCAAGTTTCGATTACGCGGCGAATTGTGTGTCATGATATATCGGGTTGGCAACTAAGTGATCGCGGATTTTGTCAATACCACCTAATGACAAAACCCGCGATCGCTTAGTTGCCAACCCGATATATCCAATGTCAATAAAATAATCTACGTTCTCGCGGCCAATTGTCCGTAACAATTCGACATCGGTGCTGTGTTTTCATGCTCGGCGTTCCCTTTGCTTGAAAACTGTCTCGGGCCACTCCCATTTCCGTGCGCCCCTTGTATTTCGTAAATACAAGTGCTCTCCAACGTGTCTGCCTGCATACGACGTTCCGATTCTACTCCGGTGCGCTCTCTCGTGTTTTTCTTTCGCGGATCGAAACTTCCGTTTGAATGGTTCCAACCTCGATAAGGTAGCTCTCTCGTAGCTAGGCTATGGCGTGCGTGGAAATTCTTCGCGGAAAGATAAACGTCACAGATTACAGTATATTGTATATTACGTATTACAGGCTGGTAGTTTTGTACGATTCGATAATTCTGTCATAGCCGAAGTCATTTACGCGATCATTTACGTTCTGTGCTAGTTCAGTTTTGTAATAAATAATTTGTTTTGTAAGAAATAACAATAACAACTTGAATGGTCGGTTCTAAAAAAAACACTGTACAGTTTTTCAATCGCGAGAACGTGCCTACGTTCACCGGAACTGCGGTTGCCCGTTAAAACGTTAGTTATTTTTCAGAATACGTTGAAATATTTAAAGAGATCGTTCCCGTATGATTCATTCTAATTATACAGTTTCAAAGACAGAGATAACGGAATTAAGAAATTCGCATGAAGCGGAGTCAATTGGGCTTCTGTGGGTCTCGAACAATGACCGAATATTTGAAATAAAGAGGACCGAGTTTTGGGATAACTGATGGTGTAGATTTTGTCGGAGAATGGTAGAACGATGCCAGGAAATCCACCATTTATTTGGCTTCTCAGAGACACGACTAACGACTAAACATCTACGATACAGAGAAAAACGAAGACACGAGAAAGTACTAAAAGTTCAGATTTCTGGAATGTTTTAACGGCAGATTTGATCTAAGAAGGGCGATCAATTTGCCTCGTTCCGAGAGACTCGAACAATGAGCAAATATTTTCAATCGTAGCAAGGAAAACAAAGACACGAGAAAGTAATAAAACTTCTGGCACGTTTCGTCGTAGATCTTAAAGTAAGGAGAACAGAAGGATCGCAGGAAATCCGTCATCTGTCTACGTCGTTCAACCGCGCGTATTTCACTTGGCAAGCCCGAAACACGGCTGGTTTCGTCGGTATCCTGACCCGCGCAAAATCAATACATTACAACGAGTCGTAAATAACGCGTTGACAAGCCGGCCCAATATCTATCCGTTTGTTCCTGGCCGCGTTGAATCTGCTAACACGGCAGCCCGTTGACGCTCTAACTCCTTGTAAATTATTACGCGTTCGCGCTCGCTTTTCCAGCGGAATCGCGCTTTCGGGCGCGCTCGCGCGATAAATATGCCAACGCGGGAAACAAGGGGTAGAAGCAGATGTATGTCGCGAGAGTGTGCAAAGAGACAGAGAAAAAGAAACGAAGAGAGGGGGGAGAAGAAAGAGAAAAGAGGATATTTACGGTCGAAGCGAGAGGAAAATCATCGATCGTCCGTACGACGAAAAATTGAACATTGCAAGAAGCGTGTTGGAACGAGAGAGTTCGAGGGTGGCAAAATTTTCGCTTATTCGACGAAGCTGGTCACGTAACGAGTGCGAATATATGCAGAGCGGAACGCGCGAAATCGATTGTCTGCGTGAAAGAGTCTGCGAAAAACGTGACCGCCGTAAACAAAGTCCGTTTGCCGGAGGGAAATTAATTTTAGAGGCAACGTGGCGCGAGCTGGAGGGTCGGAACGCCCTTCGAAAATCAGCTTCTCATTAGCCACAGTGCAGTAGTTTAGGTTTAGGTAACGATTTTCACCAGGCACGTGTGGTTCGCTGGTAGCGAGCAAACGCGAGGGATAGCGTGCGGGTTAATTAGGGGAAAGTTTTTTCGTCACGCTGTCGACTGTGCTTCGAAAAAATGGCGACCTGTTTTCGGTAGCTGGGTGTTGGTGTAGAATGTGAACGCGACGGCTGCGAATGTGTGCGTGCTCGTGGAAAATATGGACGAGTAAAAATGTACAGGATACGTATACAGTAGAATTTTAATTATTACACCACCAATTAAGGGAACAATCGATTAATGGACAATTTTTGAGACGGTATATGGGAAACAAGGGTAAAAATTGAAAAAGCTCGTTACATTTTCATCTGAAAATTTTCCAATTTAATATCTATTTTTATAGAGTAATTCGAAGATGATTAAACGAACGATCCTGTACGATGACGCGATTATTCAAACGGCGTTATGTTGCGCTCAGTTCGGGTATATATAAACGAACTTTTACTTGTAATGCGCAAAAATATACATTACAGATAACCACGATAAAATGCTAAAATTATGCTATTTATAAAATGACAGAAACTGTTGATGCTCTACTCGTTTAGTGATCTATTCGTAAAAATCTAACATTGCGTAAACATTCGCAATCTAAAAATCACGTAGACTTCGTCAGCACTGATAAGCAAAACGCTTAAAATATGTTGTTAAAGGCTGCAGCAATTGAAAAAATGGAATTTGAAAATTCAAAAGTTTGCGCGAATAGAAACAAATCAATATCGGACACGTTTAATTGCCGTTGAACGCCAATTCTCGTTCCAACTATAACCACGTTTAGAGATCGAAATTCAAATTCGGTTGCCGGGACAGATTGCCCGATGGCCGCTACTCGTAGTTAGCACTGAGTTGGATACTCTTACCCGTTTCTATCCCATTCGCCCAACAATGTTATCCATTGTGGATTTAATTGGGATACCACTGAAGACGAACAAATATAGCTACATTCTAGTTGTTGCTACTTTAAACCGCTCTACACTCGCCGGTGTATTTCACCGGAATAACCGCGAACACATTTGCTTTCGAGACCGCTCCATCCTACGAACAATAGCGTTTCTTTTTACGATTGTAATGAAACTTCCCTCGAACACAATGACCAGCGAATTTACACGCACTTTTCCCTTATTAGCTCGCTAATCCATCGTCGTGCAATTCGACCATTCGCGTTAGCGATACGAGAATAATTAACCTCGTCCATCATTTTGACGAGAAAAGAAAAAGAAATAAAAAGGTGTTAGAAGGACGATCGTTGCCGTTTACCGTGTCTCTACGTTAATAAACGAAAATATTCACACGTACGCTGTAATAAAGAGTACCGAAACGCGTTCGATATTTTATTGTCGAATCTATCGAGAATTTGCAGCTGGGATTTTGCAGCCGGCGTATCGCTAAACGACAGATGCAAAAATGTTCGTCCGACCGATCCGATCGTTTCGAGCGTCAATAATTTAATTGATTTAACGAATACCAATGCAATGGGACACGAAATATACAATTCAGTTTATTCGTTTCCCGATTCAATTACGAACAGCCCCGCGAATTACTCTTTCAAATTTCTTGGTGTCTCGCGGCTGCTCTAGCCCATCGTTCTTGCGATTCTTTAAAATTTCACCATCAACGGTGTTCTGTCTCGTTTCGAAGCTGCTAGTTAAGATTTTCGCTCGTCTAAACGTCTTGCTATCGTTTCGCGCGCGCAAATAAAGAAAGATACAACAAGCGTTTTGTAAACTGTAACCATAAACGACGAAGAAGCTTCGAATTTGAATTTTATAAGTCTAACAAATATGTAACGTTTTGCACAAGATTACAGTACATGTCGTTAGGAATAAAAGAAAGTAGTTACTTACTCGTGCAGTGATATTCTGTTAGATGGTTGAGGTATCTCACACGAAACGTTCCACCTGGAATTAGAGACAATTATCATTTTCTATTATTTTCAGTCGTGTTTTTTTTTTATGAGACAGAAACAATTGTTAAACGATACATTTTTTATTCGGCTTTCTTTGACACCAAATATAGTGAGTCTTTAATTCTAAACTGTAGATAAACGATTATAATTAACGCCGTATATTGAAAATAAAATTGGAAGGTATATTTGCACTTGGATCTTAATAAAAAGCAATATTAATTTTGCCTAAAGTACCTACACGGTTCTAGAAATTGCAAGAGAAGGGGAACTGTGGTCGCGTCTCTCTAACGAATTCGCTGGTTCTAAAGTTAAAAGTAGAGCAAATTGTACAATTCTGTTCCAAAAAAAATAACATCGATACTATTTTGTTACTATCTCGTTTTAACCAAATATATATATATAATTAAATATTATTCTATCGTTTAATTATACATTTTATAATTACATTTCACATGAAATATTATTTTATTTCATCGTATAATACTATGGTTGCGTCTACGGTTGTAAACACTCCGATTCTCTAGTTCTCGATCGCCAAACATTTTCCAACCGGAGAATTCTATCGTTCGACGCATGGCACACGACGTCTGTGTTCTCGAAAAAAATAATCCAGGCGCAATAGGCGGATTGCTAATTAGCAGGTTTCAAGGGGACGTTGTCACGACACAGGCGGTCGTTGAATTTCGAGATAATTAATAGCCGGCCGGCGTGACGCGCAAAAAGACGACCGTTATCGACGACCGGTGGGTACTTGGCCGACTCTGAATCGCAATTAATTTGATTTCTCCGACAATAAGAGCTAATTACACGGGAAGAAGTCGACGTTCACCGTAACAGACCGCGATGGATCGTTGTAACCGCATAATTCCAAGACACGAAACTAAAGATTCACGCTAACAACAAATCACAGAATCGAAAACACTTACCTAATTCCAAGGTATTGTATTTGTCACGCGTATCAAGTAGTCGTAACGATCGAGTTATTTAATTAGCGATTTGCATGAGAATCGCAAGAAACAAACCTTAATTCGCAAAACGGGACGAGGAAATTTCGCAAAGCGGATTTGGCATTTCGAATATCCCTACGGTTCGTCGGGTTTGCCCGATTCGCAGAGGAATTCCGTTCGGTCACGTGCGTGCTAGAACGTGCAATTAGAATCGGTTAATCGTTAGATCGAAGCGACCCGATAGCGTTCACGCGAGAGAACTCGGAACTATACAATTAATCCTCGAACGTGAGGATTATCCTTATCCCAGCGTAGCAATAATTCCTGCTGTATTTTGCTTGAAGCTAGTCGAGCTTATCGCGCTTCGAGCGTTCAACTAGTCGAGAATAATTTAAAAACATTATCAGCTCGGCAACTGTTAGCTTCTTGCCTGAAATTTCGTTCGGTGGGTAAGGCGGAGGAACAAGAAATGTCGCGGAACAACTTTATCGAGAAAATTCAGTTTCAGCGTTTCGCTCCACTAGAAACGCCGCGACCTTCGTTCGATGAATTTAAACTGTGTTGTTCATAAAATGAAATTTATAACTTTACTTAGACACCGTAAAAAGGATATTAGATTGGTCATTGTTTTACGGTAATCGTAGCGATTCTTGTTCAACTCGGTGTTTTATTCAAATTTTTCCAAATCTTTCACGCTATCCTTGCACAGGCATTTTAAACATTGAAATCATCGCGATTGTAAAACTGAAAATCGTGAGAAATGGATATTCCTCGTGTGTCTTCTCTCTCTCCTTATCCTTCATTTATTCTTCAAACAAAAACACTCCCTCGTGGTCTCTGAATGTCTCCACGGATAATTTTGTCGACTTCGAACACGAATCCTGTTTGGCTCGTGACTGAGAAAAGCCCAGAAGGGAGCTGGTTAATTCGTATTCAAGGATCGACGACCGATCGGTTGGCATGCGATCCCAACGTCACGTGTCACATCTCGCTGAATTGCTGAGGTTTCCCTTTGACCGACCTCGACGGTTATGCGTCACAAAAAATAGAGTCTTTACGTGCACAAGCTGGCCTACTTCTCCCTCGAAACGGTCGGTGCTTCGAGCATTCTCCGTTGCTCGCAAAAGAGACCCTCCACGTCAGCGGTTCCCAAGTCGCGGTTCGGGCCACTGGCAAAAAAACAGGCGAATTACTTTTCCACGTCGGCAGTCGAGCTGAGCGTGTCCCGCAGAAAGAAAAAAGGTTTCCTTCTCGGAATTCAGGTGCTCGCCTTGGAATCTGAGGAGACGATTAGATGGAAGGATACTACGAGTTTCCCACTTCCTTTGTTGATTTAACGAAATATTTTTTTCTGCGACAACGATGGATAATGGGATTCGCGATAGGCTGAGCTGGAGCAAAGTTTCTTTTATATAGGCCGCTTCGACTAGCACAATTCAGAAGAATCGAGAATAAGAGAAGCATTGTAGGGTGAAGTTTCGTTGTAGATGCTTCCTTACGAAGTTATTAGCAGAAGGTTGTGCGTTTTTGGGAAACTTAAGAATGCGAAACGTAATGCATAGAAAGCATGAAACACGCGGCAAGCAAGATTGCAAGGAGTGCAGAAAGATTGTTTTAAAAAATGCTTCTACAAATGAACTCGTACGTTATGCAAACGTCAGTATGCTTTTTTAGATATTTATGGAAAATTGTAAGATGCAAAAATACATATAGAAGCACGATATTTACTATTTCATGATATTTACTATATGAAGCGAATTTTTGTCCAAGTCCCATTTGTTTAGTTACTATTGTTACTATTTGTTACTATTTGTTTAGTTACTATTGTTACTATTTGTTCATAAAAATGTAAATTGTATAAGCATTCATAAAAGTTCTAATTATAAGAAAATACTGAGCGTAGACTGAGATACCAAATAGATATCAAAAATGGATCGTATTTGCTTTCTCCTTGTACTTACACAGCGCTAGTTGAAATGATCTAACGTGATCGACAGTAGCTATCGTTATTAGCGATTGTTGAAACGCTTAAACTCTCATTTGAGAATGCAAAATTCCTTATTAGATTCGTATATCAAGCTGCGTTCAATATTTGAATATAACTAGACTGCGGATATTTATGCAAATTCATATTTCCTCGATGAGGATAATTAAAAAAGTGGAACGTAGGTAGAAAATTGTTTTACCTACTAAGGTGTTAGGTGTAACGAGTACTATGCTTTGAATATTTTATATATTTTTGCATATTACGTGCATTCTGTGCAGTTTTAGACTTTCAAATTTCCCAAAAAATGCATAAACATGCGCGGTATACTTATCATTTCGTAATAAAGTGTTTACAGCGCAACTATATCCAACATTTTTTCCTTACTTCTCGTAGATTATGTTTTCGCAGTTTGTATGTTAAAACTTGTAGTTTCACAAATTGCAGTCTAGGTAATTAATCGACCGGTGATATCGGAAACTGGCAAATTTTATCTTATACTTCTTCTCTTTTACAATTTGTTTCTTGCCAAATGTTAGTTTATTATTTAGCGTTATTCTTCGGAATTTATCGACACTAATAACTTGTAACATTTTTATTAACTAATTAACGACAGTGCAACCACGCAAGAAGGCTCAGCGAAGATCAGAGTTACCGAAAAAGCGAGCTGGTAACCACTGGCCTGCCGTGTGACCCGTATTTTTTTAACGACGCTTGTGAACAAGCCCTTGGTATCGCGATAAGCGGCAGCTGCTTGAATACAGCTTGATCCCGGGTAGAAAAGCTCAGTGAAAATGAATCAATCCCCTTCCGCCACCACGCGACACGTATATCGCGAGAAGCTGAAAGCGACTTCGGCCAATCTCCCATAAATACACGGCGTTACGTCTTTTTCTCTGGTCCAACGTTTCTCTCCTATACTTGCTATTTATATCTTGATGCAAGGCTAGGCCAAATCAATCTGAAAGATTCAGATTGATGGACTTAATAGACTGGTAATAGGTGGTAACGAACGAAATTTTTCATCGAAGATTCCCCATTTGAAGTTTGAGTTCGCTTCAAGTTAACTCGGTAGCAAGCTGCTTAACTTTATTAATTAATTGCTGGTAAAACATTCGACTGTCGGTTCGTGTTCGTGTATCTTACTGAATAAAAGAGCACAAGTTGTATCGTAATTACAGTTCGAGTGGTTCATCGGTTGCTCGTTAATCGGAAGTGCAATAAATAAATTGAAGTAACAGCTGCAACGTCGACCTAAGACAAACGTTGCTATTAAGTCGAACGCCGTTGAAGCTTTTCCAACTGCAGTCAGGGCAACGAGAACAAGATGTATCTTTGGCGAGGGCAACCTCTAAAGTTATATCTCTCGTAATATTTGTAATTTAAATATAGAACGTGAGTAAATTTGCGAAGGTTTCTTCTGAAAATCGCTTGGAAAATTTCGTTTCGCTTCGATGACTGGAGAAATGTTTCGCGAATTCTTCTTTAATATTCGCTATCGCGCTATTGAGATATAGCTATCTCGTTTTTTCAAACTCACGCCCCTTTCTCATCGGAAAGGTCTTTATTTTAGGTAACGATGTTTGTTCAAACCGTACAAAACCGCGAGGAAAATTATTCAAATATAGATAAAGCGACGCAACGAACGCGTCGATAAGACTAAAAGTATTACAAACTTCTTCCTAAACTAAAATACAAACCTACGAACTACGATTTTTCCTTTTAATTACAAATCCGAGCGTCGTTCTCTTGTATCTTTATCGACCTAGAGAAAAGAATACTTTGCTCGACAAATTATGTGATATTTTGCAGTTTCTTTTTTTTTCTCTTCTTCTTGAAAATTCTCTTTCAAATTAAAATACCTTCTTCTTTAATGGCACTACCCTTGTTGTAATTCTTTAATCTAAACTGATCTAGTGAATCTAACCGAACATTTCGAAAGTCCGATTGAGGAGACAAGGACGGACGATCGAGGAATACCTTCGGCTGGTGACCGTCGAGTGTAGGTTTCTTTGCACAGCACATCTTCCACGTTGGTCAGTGAGATGCTTGACCTACTCGTGACACACTCGAGTTTTATTGCTGACAAGGTCGTGTCAACTGTCGACGTCTCTTTCGCGATAGGTAGCTCGCTTTAAGCATTCCACGGTTCTCGTGTTTTGACTTTCCTTCGGCCACCCGCCGTGGCCTTACCACGTATCGCGTGCAGCTCTTTCTTGCAAGCTTATCTCGCAGGTCCTATGAAAATGACGCGAAAGCCACGCGAAAACGGTAACTAACGGTTCCCAGAGCGATATTTAAAACTCTGGATGCATAAGAGGCAAAAGTTCCTTTTTCTTATGTATCTGGGTTATTGGTCAACCTAGTTCCGTTAGCATTTGACGAAAGTAATCTTTCTTACAAAGAGAGAAGAGAGGGTTCTATTTCGAGGAAGCACGGAACTCGATCGACGATTGTTACGTCTTTAGGCAACGTTCGGTTGAGTGAGAGTACTTAGAGAGTTGTGTAATAAATCCTGTCGCTACGACCGAGTAAATTCTTTTCCAATAATTCGTACGGAGCACAGGCATCCTATCTGTTCTGTTATACCAGGGGTTTTCTTATAATTTCGTAATATACAGCATCGTGAGAATATTCGAAAAGAGAAGAAATATCATGAATATACATATTGTATGTATTATACGAAACGTTTTGAATTTTCATTGGAACTGTTACGAGAGCCTCGCAATTTTCATCGTGTTCGATTAACACAGAGTCATTCGAATCGTTTCCTCATTTTTCCTATCTTCTGTTTGCTGAACCTAAATTACGTTATATCTTCTCGTCCCTTCGTTATCGTATCGAAGACGAATGGCGTTTCATAATATACGAGAAATTTGATTATTCTGGTGGAAATTGAATTTTACGATATTAAAGCATCAGCGACGTAACCGCAGCTTAATAATTAAATTGCCAAGATAACATTTCTAGAAACGCGCACTTCTCCGTGCAACGGCAACTCTCCGCGCAATAGCGTCAGAAGAATCGGAAACACAGCGTTGGTTGGCCGATATTTACAGAACTCTCGAGACGGATCGTCCAATCGATGAAAGTGGCGTTGATTGGGATACGCTGCTGTTAATTAGCTCAAAACGGTCCTCTGTGCTGAACAAGATCGACTGAAAAGCGGAGGCCACGCCGGCTGCGACTTGGCAATTTCGCGAAAGTACAACCAACTCGAAACAAGTTAGTCGACGACGACGACGACGACGACGACGACGCGGCCTCGCAACAGAGGAGCGACGCGAAGAGGGAATCAGAAACGGAGGAAGAGAAATTACCCCTCTATTGTGGCAGGCAAAGCAAGGCTACACAACCGGTTCTGTCTCCAGACGAAGATCATCTCGTATTTCCGTCTGAACGAAGTTATCGCCTCGCTGTCGGTCAGACAGACAGCCGAAGAGAAAGAGACAGAATGAGAGAGGAGAGCAGCAATCAATAGGACTAATTCTACGACGTGTTCTGAATACGGCCGGGAACAACTTCGCTACACTTCTATTTTCTACTCCGTTTCTACGGCTAATTACGAGGCGCCCACGGGATTTTCGCCACATCGGGACCTGGTAGACTTGTAATTGGACGAAGATGCGTCGCGCGGTAAACTTTCGAGATGCTCATCGCCACGATAGAGTTGCCGCGATCGAAATACGACGACTCGGGCGTCTTGTTCTTAATGAGAATGGAAATGGCACGTGGAAGGGAATTTTACGTGAAAGTTCGCGACACCGAGAAACAGCTATTGCTCTTCCACGTATATTCGCAGCATCACGCGTTTCATCGACGCGCCCCGCTGCATTTACATCCTTGTGCAACCGCTTTGACAACCGGCGAAAGTCATAGTAAATTCAAGGATGGAAGGAGAAGGCTGTGTTCCGGGACAGAGTAGCTTTGAGCGAGGATTGATTTCCAGCTTCTCAACGGGACATTTCTAGCTAACGAATGCTTTTAGTGGAGAAAGGAAATGTTATAGTGAAAATATGGGGTTAATGGGGGCGAAGTAACGAGGGGCGACAGTAACGAGCAATATGCTTCGAATGTGTTATAACCATTGACGCAAGTATCGATTATGCGATGAACAATTACAGTCGAGGGTTCGTGGCAAAAGCTACCCTTGTCCATCTTTCTTTCTTTCTCCGGAAAAACGAACTAATTTAGGATCGTTAATTTTCGAACAAATTCCAATCGTTTTTAACAAAATATTCGTCACATTGCACAATTGTTGCGAATGTTATTTATTATGTCATAGAGTTTAATTCTGTCGCAGGAGAACTGTATCTGATTGTACGAATAATTTTTTACGATATGAACAGTTTAGTCGTGGGTGCGGCAGTTTTTGACAAATCACGTTTCAAAATCAAATTATTATTTTGGATTCGTTCCACCATACGATTGAATTTCTACTCGAATCGTTGGATTTATTCCAACTGCATATCAGGTTTCCGTGCAACCGGAACTTGCGACGTTCCATGTAACCAGTGACATAGCTGTGAATGAAAATTATGTCTTCGTCGGTTGGGAAAACTCGCGCGATCGCGCAGAACCTTGACCATAAATAACGACGCTCTCTGTGGGAATACTTCAATCCGTGAGCTCGCAAAATCTCGAATCGCAACGAACGAGAACGATCGTTTTGCGTCGGAGTATCTATACGGCGAAGCATGAGGAAGAAGATGAAGAAGAAAAAGAAGAAGCGGAGGTTATCATGCGATGCTCGTGTTGCACGATTCGTGCTTCCTTGATATTTGTAGGAAATTCGTCTCTGAATCGACAATAAAGGCAACTCGGTAGAAACTTTGCTCGGTTTCTTTGAAATTTCTCACGTCGTTCGTGCTTCCTCCTCTTCGCCCTCGTGAATCGATCATTTTTGTGGATTCCGACTGATCATATTCTGCTTTCCCATTTGTTAAAAAAGATGTACGCTTCGTTGCTCGTAGACATGCTTGGTCAATTTGCATAAACGATGTACGAACCAGATGTATTTCTGATCGTTCGAGTTTCGATCGTGTTATTAATACACTTTGTGCATCTTGTTTCCACGTTTCATGAATATTTTAGCTCGTTTCCTCGGGAACCGTAGTGACTCGCCAAACGTACACCAACGATTGCCATAGAAAATTTCTCTCAATACAAATACGTCGTTCATCGTGACAATTGAAAATCTAAAATATACGAATCGATGTTTACCTATGGAATTCGTGATTCCTAATCGAATGTGCGGATACGTTTATCAGCGGAAACAGGCTCGAATGATTGTATTATTCAAAGCCAAGTGTTTGCAAAGCTGTGTTTGCGGGTACATTAATGGCGAGAATGTCGCGCGATTAAGAGTGACGATAAGAGTGACAGAGCAAATTTTTGTTTAATCCTGATGGAATCTGATACTGGAAGATTCTTAACTGGTGCGACGTCAATCGTGCGGTTCTGCTTTAACAGAAGGAAATGATCGGTGATACGATGATCAGTCAAGGATTATCATTATCCTATTGTCTTAAATGACTGGATCGTAATCAGTAATCGATAACTGGCCGAAGCGAATAATTTGACATTCACGTGACACGTTTGCACCGTTACGTCCTTGCAGCAAGCGTATGGCAGCCATAAGCTCGAGTCAAGTAGTCTTGATTAAGCCACTTTGACATAATTAACCGCATCTCTAGAATTTGCTCTCGAGCCGATCGATGTCGACCGCGTCCGATCCTACTGTCGGTTCTCTACGGATGGAGAACAGATGGTTCGTTAATGTTCGCTTAATGGAATTCACGTTTCTGTTTGCACGTTACGTGATCAGTATATTCGCCTTGATCATTGACGTCCTCGCAAACATATAAATACAATGGACATTTCCACGAGGTGCCATCTATCTCCGTGTCAGACATGCTTGAAAATCGTTTCTTAAATTTAAAAAGAAACTTGCATAGCCGAGGAATTCAGAATTATCAGGAACAAATAGATTTCAGTTCGTCCGATTTTGAT
Organism: Bombus pyrosoma; assembly: GCF_014825855.1. Classification (NCBI taxonomy): domain Eukaryota; kingdom Metazoa; phylum Arthropoda; class Insecta; order Hymenoptera; family Apidae; genus Bombus; species Bombus pyrosoma. Next base: position 3,841,663 of record NC_057784.1, read on the forward strand.
GTTTGCGAATGCAAATATTACGATACGATACGACTCATTTGTGACGCAAAGAAGACGACGCGCGAGGAGATAGGTCGACACGGTTGTACTTTCTTTAACATTAAAACATATCTCAAATTTGTGTCAAATATCTTCAAATATCATTGCGTATCCTAAGTTTCCAGCCAAATAGATCGAAATATAAAAATTCTAAGATCGTAGAATTAATTATATTGTAGTATCGTGGACGAAAGGGCTAAAAGATATCGGGCGAACTATAAACAGTGCGGCGAGAAAGCCGAAATGCCGATCAATCGAATAGTTTCGTGGAAAAGGCCTGCGTGACCCTGGCCATCAACGGTTGCGGAACACGTGCGTGGTGAGACTAAGACAAAAGACAAAGGGATAAGGCTAAGGGAGAAAGACGAATTAACAGTCAGTGTGTGAGTTTGGAAGTCAGAGAGTGCGAATTGCGTTGACGAGATGGTGTTGCTAGTGTCGCGTAAAATCGATGATAAAAAAGGAGTAGCTGAGCAGTAACTTAACTTGACTGTGCTTTTATAATTTTGTAGGCTTTTATTCGCGAAAATGATTAAGTATAATATTACAATGAAGTAGCGAAGTCAGAATAGTTGTTCAAATCACGGCCAAACTGTGCACAAGACTCGAGACTCAAGACTCGTTGTCGAATGCTTGCAGTCTTTATATGTTGCGTTTGTAGGTGTTGAGGAGCAAAGGGAGGATCCTAATTGCCCTACGTAATGGGGAAAGTGTAATGTTGGGCCATGTGCAAAGGTCATGTCAAAACCTAACGGTTCGCTGTCAGGTAGTACGGAATGGCGTGGATATGGTCGTTGTCACACCAGCGTTGTCGAGAGAGAGTGTTGGATCCGTGATGACGAGAGTTGCAAATTAACTATCTAGTTGTCTTAATTATAATACGTTCTTGTAATCAGTTCGCGTTGAACAACCATCGTTTTCTGTTTAACCAACATCTGTTTAATCCATTTATTGTAAATAAGCTAATTGTAGTAAAGATCCTACAATATAATCAGGGTTGACTCGAGCATGGCGTCAGATGTTGGCGACAAAAGCGAGAAGAACGAACGAAATTGTTTTCCTTAGCTATGCGTCGACTTTTTATCGCCTATCTATCAAACGAGCAAGGTTAAAATAACGATCTCGCCGAATCCCTCGGGGCGGTACCCGGTTATTCATTTCCTGCAGAAAGATCGAGGGGATCCTGTCGGATCTTCTACTCGCGGAAGTGTCGGGAAGGCTATCGGGAACTGGTACTGGCGGGGCACGTTGATTGTTCCGGTCGCGCGATATGTAAATTTCACTGATGTCGAACGCGAGTTGTCTAATCTTCAAACTTGCAAACTCCATAGCTAATATCGAAGTTCTCTCGTAGGCGATCGGAAAGTCGACGCGTATTTTTACGTGGAAGGGATTCGATTTTCGAGTTAAACCAAAATTCGAAATTATCCAGTGCGATATTTGACGGTTTGCTTTTCTCTCTTGCTAGAACGCCATAGTCAATTCGTGTTAACGATACACGGATGTTAGTGAAATTTATAAATTAACGAGATGCTGGTAGCTAAAAACAATATTCATCGGACAACGAAACTCGATCGTTTATGTAGAGACTGGACGAGAATGTATCAAAATTCAAAATACGTATCCATTTTACTTAAACTTTTCACCGATAGACGTGTGCACGTACATATTTAATATGTTCACGTTAAATGTACGTATATTTAAATGAAGTCGAAAATTGCATTTTCAGATAGGAAATTCTTTATCAGACATCTGCTTGCATTAGTGACAGACAACGTTCCACCATGTTTTATTCATAAGCGCAAAAATGTCTGGACAATATGTTGCTGCATCGTGGCAATAAAGGGAAGAGCTTGGTCCTCTCGAAGCTTATTTTATCCCTCTGCCGTTTCACTTTTAAGACCACTTCTTAGCTAAAATCATCGAAGAAAATGGAAAGAGAGGGGCATCGATGTCACGCGACGCGTCAAGACGGAGAACGAAAGTAATTCGGCGGCAAACGAAAATTCACGGGGTGGAAGTCCGATTTGGTTCGCCGCGAAATCCGATTTCGATGCAAATCTGCCACTTGCAGGCGCAGTTTTCGACGATCCTTCTCAGGATTATGCGAGAGCTCGCCACAAAGGATAAAAACCTGGCTGTACCTTCCGCTGATCGAAAATCGATCGCCACCGGGAAAAACATAATATCTGCATTTTGATCGCGTCATCGTGGCGAAAAACAAGAACTAACGGTTCTGCGTTGGTAAAAACCGAATACGATGAAACCGATGAAAAGGTTCTCGGGGTATTCCGATGCAGCTTTAAAATTGAAGGCAACTGCTGTAACAGAGTGTTAGGAATTTATCTGCGAATAAAAGGGTCATTTAATGGAAGGAATCGGTGGCTGTGGATATCCCGAACACGAGAAAGTCTCGTTAGGAACATCTGCACAGCTTCACGACGAACATTGGCTTTTACTGGAACGAGCGGTTTCGTCGTCGTCGTCGTCGTCGTCGTCATCGTCGTCGTCGTCGTCGTCGCAGGCTAATTGAATCTACGCTTAACGAAAGTTTACAGCAAACTGGTAGCGCGATCGGCGTTGAATTAAAACGCTAATCCACAATGGACAAGGGAAACAACAAGTGGAAAATGTAGTAGAGTTGTTCGATACCCTATAGGATATTGTATTCTATTCGACTGTACTCGCTTTGAATTAATCGGTTGGTCGATTTTTCCGCTTTCTTCCCGAGATAAAACCCGTATATCCTCTATGAGAACCGAGTGACCCGAATGAGCGGTAAACCTAGGCCAGTTCATCGTTTGAACCCGTGTTAGTTTCGAGCGGAACCAGGCCGGTTCTCGATCGGAACACGCGAAAACGAGGCGCGCATAAATCTGGTTTGGGTAGAAAAGCTCGTTTCGATTTCGACCGAGTGCACATCGTTACCGAATTCATTGATCGGATCTGCATTTTAACTGGATTTTACAAGACTTAACCGCGTCATTCCAATACAGGATTGGCTAACGAGTATAAAAAGAGACGCGAACACGCGAGCAGAGCGAGAAGGAACGAGCGGACACGAGTCTTCGTTTTCAACGGCGGACAATATGCTGTCCAATCATCGGCCTGGAGATATTGCACCTGATGGCGAAACAAGTTTACGCTGATTTCAAAGGAGTCGCAGGCACCGGTGCAAGATAGCAATCGGTCCTTCTCCTCTCTCTCTCTCTCTCACCCCCTTTTCCCGCGTTCCTGTTTCGTCTGGATTAAGGGTTAGTCTGGAAAACCGGTCGGACCGAGAAAACGAGAGGATTATTCGCTGGCAAGTGAATTTTCCAGCGAGTTCGAGCAGCCAGTGAAGAGAAGAGACGAGAGGCGGAGAACGAACGGATAGAGGACGACTTAGAGCCCGGAATCGATGCGAAACTACGATCGCAAATTTGATTCTCGCCTGCATAGATCTGTCTTCTTTGCAATTCCAAGCGAGCTCGATAAATTGTCATCGAAGAAGGAAACAAGTTTCTATTCCGTCGAACAGACTACGCTTTCGAGCGTGTTCCGCGCGCAAGAAGATTCAATCAATTTTGTTGCGTTAATTGAACTAGAATACGCCGTCGGCTGGCGACTCTGCAACACAAATGCGATTCTCATTTATTCGTGGGGAAAAAGGTCTTGCATTCGCTCAATTTCCAATAAGGGCGCGTCGCTGTCAATATAACTAAAGAGAAGAGAAAGAGAGATGAATTTAATTCGTGGATTTCATCGTATTAGTCCATCCCGATGGAGTGATATATTCCGCTAGACTTAGTTGAGATCAATCGAAAGTCACGGACGACGAAGGGACGTTTAATATCATTTAAAAGAATAAGTTCTCTTATAAATGTCGAGAGGAACCGCGCTCAACTTTTCATCAAGGATCGATCTTTATTACCTTACTGACACAGTAGAATTCTCCGTTACGTTTCAGCCAACGTTATCCGAATACACTGATATCCGAACTTCTATTATAAGTGACATAATAGCCGTTTGTAACAGAGAAAAGGCATTTGTTACGAACCTATTATTATGTACAAGACATGCTCTTCATAATGGTAATAATGGCAAATATTGTTTCCTTGACAAGTTACGAAGCTTCACCTTCTTCTAATATCAAATTAACCTAATACAATGTCTTGTAAGCGTTATTAGTCTACATTATAAAAGATTACAAAAGATCATTAATTATAGGATATCGCACATGGAACTGTAATTATACTACAAATTCGTCTCTATTCGAACAAGTAAAACTTCGTATCGGAAAAGTGGCTGTTCCATTGTTCGGATATCTTTAACGTTTTTTACGTTTATTACATTTATTACATCGGCTAAATTGCAGCCATGGTAAACATCTTTTCCCGGTTCTTATTTCGAAACACGGCTAGAAATGGGACAACGCGGCGCGTGGATTATTCCAGTATGGAAACAAAGGCGAGATATGGGTTAGTGCTGGAGAGAATACTCGCATATATCCATTAAAGCAGTGATACCTGTTCGCAACTTACGTAATGTAATTTAGCACGTGCTGCTCCGAAGCTACCCAATATTCCTAGCCTCATTAGCATCTAGCTCTTATGTATTTACTAAAATGATTGGTAGTCGACGAAATTGGCTGCTAGTCGAAACCCAAACCTCCAACCTCGTCCCGTGTTTCCACTATACCTTTCTCACGATCGCAAGTTTCGTGACTGGCGACGATGAATTGTTCCGTAAGCCAGTAATTTACTCTTACTGCTTTCCACCTGCGAGTTCTCCTCTTTCGCTCTGCGTCCAGATCGATAATTTTCCGCCCGTGTGTGTATCTTGACCCATATCGATACGTTCCTGCCCATTCCACGATCCTGGTACAGCGTCGGTCGCTAACGAAGAATTATTAAAAGAAAGAACGCTGGAAATTCGATTTCGATCGCAATTTCATACATTTACGGATGCGATCAAACGAATGAAACCTAAATACGTAGCGATTTTTTCCACCTGTTAAATACGTACCGTGGATTTAACAACAATTACCGATAAAGATAAGAACAAGAGCCGGGATTAGGAAATTTTTCGTTCAACTATCAATTTCGATGTACAAGTGCGTACGTTATCGGTTCCATCGAACAAACAAAATCCAATTTCGTTCTGCGTATCTAGCGATAATATTATTCAGCGTTGATTAGTCGGGCCCAGAAATTGACTGCACTTCAATCTGCGGAATTATAGCGAATATGATATTTAAAAGACAAACACGTGGAATCGAACGAACGAGATTTATTAATTATACGAGAGTACATTAATTGGATGAACGGAATTCCAGTGCAGCAAATTTTATATCCTTATTAACAAAATACACACGCGCTCCTTCTTTCCCGGCTGATGGCCGATATCGCGATTCACGTGGAATTAAAATTACTCTTGCCAAATAATTGGCCGTGTATTCTAGCGTTATTTTCTTTCTGGGGCATTCCGCGCGTTCGCAACGGTATTCGTTTCCCATTCGAACACCGGGATACCTTTTTCCCGCTCGTGCATGCTGCATGATCTTAGTGAAACGGCGCACATGCACCAAATATCTTACGCCCGACATTTTCGCCGATCCTACGATGCCCTTCCTTTTCCGTGGAGAACGATGAAATTCTCAGACGATTGCCGGAGAATTTCATTTTATCAGACAAAAGTGTTCAAACCCGCATACCTGACCCGTCTCTACCATTTCTGCCGTCTCGTTGGACAGAAAGAATTCGCCTTTCCCGTGAGAAAAAGAGAAATTCAAAAACTCACGCCCACTTTTTCTTACGTCAGAATTCCCGTGAAAATATTTAATCGCGTCCTCGCATCTCACTCTTAGGATACCATCGGTCTTCGACGAACAATGCTCGTTAGCTTCTTTGTCCGGGAATATGAGGACAGAATCGCGAAGAAGCGACTTTAACGCGTTAACGTTGAAGGACCAGTTAACTCGTCCTTTGGATTCACGATCTTTTAGACGTGATCGTTCCCCCGTCTACGCAACCCTCGCAGCTCTTACGTTGGTTTGAGTTAGGTTAACTTTAATTTTAACACGTAGTTTCTTCCAACTATCGTGTGTTTGATCAAAGTTGTTCTCGTATCATTCGATACGAAGACCAGGAAAGAAAGACAGGTGAAAATAACCGTTACAAAGTTTTGTAGTCACCGTGTAATAGTGTGATACGTATTGGTTGTAATGTTTCGAGAAATAGTATAAAAATTATTTAAAGAAAGTGGAGGAGACACGTGAGTTTAATCCTTTAACGAGAGATATACATTTGTGGAATAAATGGAGTAAATAAATTATCCTCTGATCGCGCGTGTATAAACACATCTTATACGAAGGTAATAACAATTGCTCTATTAAGAAAATCCAAATGAATTTGCTTACCTAATTATTAACCTAACTATTTATGTTCGGAGGAATTAAGATCGACCTATTTGAAACTGACGCGTTCCTATCGAATTTGAATTTCACGATTACAGAAATTTGTAAAAGACAACTAACAGGTTAACGTTCTCGCGTCGACAAAAAGAAAGCTCGATGGTTAAAAAGAAAAAAGAGAAGAGGCAAGAGAAGCTCGCATTAATTTCCGCAAAACGAGTTTTTGGTCGCCAATAGCCGGCGCCGCAAACGACGCCTGGTTCGGAATAACTTTTTCAACCCGGCCAGAGTTTCGCAGTGCAACTGAATTTTTCACACTCGGCCAGCTCCACGTCCGAGTTGCCAAAAAAAGTGACGTTTGAAAACGAAACGATTCGATCGCCTGCAGCGTTTGTTCCACTGACAAATACGCAGATAAGGGAACAGTCGTTCTCAGCAAGACAATTCCACGATATTAGAAAGAAATATTATACGCTAGAAATATTATAGAAATCGAAACGTTGCTGTAAAGTTTCAACGAATCCGGCGAAACGACGACGTGGCCTGTTGTAAATTAGAAATGTCCACGGTACGAATATTCGAACGAGTTGCGAATAATGCAGCAGCGTCTTTCAAAAAAGCCGACCCAGTTTTATCTAAGGAGACGTCGGTGTTCCAACCCCTGGTATCTAAACAAAAGACGAGAAGAGGATTTCGAGAAGGAGGAACTTCAACGTGGAAAATAGAAAATACCGGCTACCGATTTTCTCCCTTCGGAGCCGTCATTGTTTTTTGTCTGCCATCCAAACGACAATATGGAAAGTCGGGACAAATTCACCGGTGTTTCCTCTGGTAACGGGTGAAACATGGAGAAAGGGTGGAGTATAAAGGGTGCAACGCAAAGGAAACAACGACGGCCTCGATAGTCATCGGTAATCACCCGCGTGCCGCGGTGGAATGGAAACCAACGAAAAGCAATCTCCAGCGTACGCCGATTTTTTCTCCTGTTCCTTTTTTTTTTATCCGACGTTTTATACCCGATAGAAATTCCGTTTATCATCGATCCACGCGAGTCGCTGGGGTTATTAATCAGTGATTCGTTTTACGAGCCAGCTCCAACTTGTCGAATTTACGTTTCTCGACTTTTCATCGAAATGGTTGTTTCCACACCGTTCTCGAACGAACTATGAACGATAGGAAGTTACGTTTTTATTAGGTCGTTTAATATCCTATAATCCTACGCAATTTTGCGAAGTTTTGATGAGATCGACGTATCTATTAGCATTACAATGAATTACTTTTTTCTTTTTGAAGCAAAAAGGTCTTTTTTTACACGTTTCTAATTTGTACAGTGGACTTTTCTGAAGTATCTACTGTTCCAATACGGTTTTTGTACTCCGATAGAACGATATGTAAATTACTTTGCTACATTTCTCAATAATGTTGCTTTCACGCGATATATTATTTCATATAATGTTGCTCAGTTTAATCCTTAACACGTTGACCGTTACGCGTATTTTATATACACTGCTCAAATAGAACAATTCAATATTTATATGGTACACAGGACACACCATACTGGACAAAGGACCTTGGTAAACACGGGTCGAAAACAACACCGTTTCCGAAATATAAACACTTTCTTATTTTAGCATCATGATGAACGGCAGAAAAATTACATTGCCGAAACCAGCATATTTGTCAAATAATACGACAGAAGTATGGAATTTTCGAGGGAGTTTGCGGCTTTGTAAGAAGAAGATACTAAACGTGTATGCAGATAGAAGGACACATGGGGCACTTTCTATAAGTATCGAGTAGTATCATGGTGCTAACATACAAAAATATTTATATCTGAAAAAAGCTCGAGCTTTCGACATATGTTGACTAAGGTTGTTTTACTCGGTTCAGTGTATCCTATGTGCTATATAAATATCGAGTGGATTTTCTTAACACCCTGTATATTGTGCCTTGGGAATCGCAGTAGATCCAGATACGTGTATTACAACATAAAATTTAATTCTTGCAAAATATTACATTTCAGTACTTTTTCTCAACAACATTACCTAAATCATTCTTTCGTTGCTGTAAATTTGTTAGTCAACAAAATTTATGTTATTCTAATCATACTAAAAAGAAAAATGTAGTAACGCGTATATCACAGACGATTACCATGACGATCAACGTGTTAATGGGTTGAACTCTTGCCTCCATTAGGGAAAATGTTTTCTCCGGCATGAGAACGTATCGTTTTTAAACTAATTTAAAATGACAAATTTTATATCTCGACTCCTATTACCTCGACCTCAAAAGCGCGGCCAGGTAATTCCGTAATAAATAAATAAGTGTTAATTGGAAGACACGCGAAGCACGGGAATACTTTAATTATCGCGTGGTGCGCGTGCAGAGCAACGTTGACGACGACTTTAAAAAAGGCGCGTAATCATTAAGGAGAGCTTGGCGGGAGGAAAAAAAATTTCTCGAAAGCCGGATTTAGCGACTGCATCATTTCGCGTAATGATCCGCGCAGTGAATTCGCGGAAACAAAAAGCTAGCTGCTAGTTGCAACGGACTCTTGGCCTACATGCGAAGATATAGGAAAAGTACGGTAGCCAGGGGTTGGCTCGTTTCTTTCTTGTTAAAATATCGACCAGAAACCCTGGATGACTCCATCGTGCTGCTTTCAAATCATCGCCCTATTAATATTGAAGCGCCGACGGGAACGTTCAAAAGAAAAACAAAATATTTCGTTGTCCGTTCCACCTGCTGATTCGCGTGGTGGAACCTGATGAATTTTTTCAGCGTATGCACGCGGTGAAAAATTGTAGAAATTAGTAGCGGAATCTTGATAGACTTTGGTCAAATTTGTTTCATACTAACAGCGTAAAAGTCGAACTGAAAATTTCTTAATTATTCATCTTGTGTGTTGCTCGAAAATTCATCTTACAGTGGTTCATAAAATAACAAGCATAAAAATACTCCGGCATTTGAAGAAGTGGGTTTATATTTAATAAGAACAGACGAATGTTTAATAAGAAGATATGGTTGGAGAAATTTTTATTACAAAAGTGCGCCGATCTTAATCTTCAATTTATCCGCAACTGTATGCCAAATTCGTCTTGTGTCTGAAATCGTAACGCTCATGGCCGGCAGTGTATACTTTGTAACGTAGTATTATCCTTTGAATTTTGGCCGAATTTTGAGATTTTCAAGCGCGATCAAGCCTTTAATAGCTTTTAGAAAATTGGCAAGATTCGAATGATTCTTCCGCGAAGGAGCGAGTTTCACGATCGACGAGACGAGAGAAATAGTGGATCGTTCTGCACGTTGAACCGGCGGTGATCTCTGTGCTGTAGCGCGAGACGAGAAACGACACGGATTCGTGAAAATGTCGGTGCAAATGACAATGTTCCTCCTTCGTCGCTCCATTTGCACCGGGGACAATTGTCCTCGTTCGCTATTATGGCCGTTCTTGTTGTACGATTGCACCCAGGAGATGACGTTCCGACGCGTAGATGAGCGGCATCGTTCGTAAATCGAGCCAACAAAATGACGGCGCCAAAGAGCTTTCATTTTCATTCTATGGACGGGACATTTGTTGGAATAATTTATGCGAAAGGATATCTCGCGAAGGAATAAATATTAAGTCGTTCGAGAATAATAGATAAAAACGATCAACGAGAGAAAAGACATTATTTGCAAGGCAGAGGCAGAAAGAAAATTGATCGATAACCTCGACCCAAGTTACGCGCTAGAATAGAAGCTCAATTACGAGACTCGCCGAATTTTTCTCATCTTCGTTTGATCCCCGACCCGTCGAACCGTGTGTTTGACAGGACGAACTAGGCCAGGTCGAATTCGAGATGGAAGGATCACAGAGAGGATAGGATAGGATAGACAGAGATCAGTGTCAGGTGAAATAAGTAAATTTAATTAAAGCCCGGTATGATGGATGGCTGGGAGAACGGTACGGCCGAGTGGACAAAGAGATAAGTGGATTTTATTTTCACCTCGTGAAAACGAATTTTTGAAAAGACCGTGTCGGTCCCATCGGCCAACGCCAGCAAGGGACGAGTCAAACAAACGATAAGACGGAGGCATACGAGGCCGTGTAATAATGTAAATGCACCTTGCACGCTGTATAAACGATAAGATAAAGAATCTTAACATGCAGCGACTAAGCGGGGAGGAACGATTAAGTGGCGTAGCGTTAAAAACCAGCCGGCATAATTAATTAATCGAGCAAAGTACCGAGCACAGGACTTACATAAAAAAGGCAAAAGCGAAACGACCGAGCTTTTCCAACGACTGGATGATACGCGAGTTATTACCAGCCGTGCTCCGGCCAATTATGCAGCTACTCTTCGTTAACGAAATTCCCCTCTCAACGCGGCGGAATTTTCTCCGATGAATAATCCGTGAAATAAGCTGATTTTTCATCGGCGGAATAATTAAAGAGGTAAACGACATCACGATAATAATGATAATTTCCAAATTTGGCTATCCGGCCTATCCGCAGCGAGAGGAGAATCAGGAAAGCACGGAGGTGTCAGGCGAGAGAAGAGATGGAAGGATAAAAACAGAAGGAGAGAAGGAAAAAGGAACGCGGAGAATGAACGTCGTCTCTGGCTCGGACTTCAAAGTACCTTTCCACCTCGCGGAAACCAGTGCTGCGGGAAACAGTGCAAATAGAAGGGACGAGGTAGCACGCAAAGAAAAGGGAAAATGGTAGACGGCGCCGGGACAGAAGTAGTATTAATTTCCTCGAGCCCGGAGGTCCTGGCACATCATTCTCCGGCAGACAGCAGGAAAGACGAATCCCTTTCGCTTCCCTTCAACCGAGTCCGTCTGCCTTCCCGATATTACCAACATTATACACGCCTGGAGTTCTCCTTTCGTTCAATCCAAAAGCGTATCGTTTCTACGTACCAACGATTCGTTGCGTGATATTTCGTGAAAATGTCCCCCCGATTGAGCAATTCCAGCTATTTTTTCGCCATCATCGGCTCCCAAAAGAAAGAAAACAAATCGATTCGACTGTCGTTCGTGAAAATCCTGTCACGCGAATCTCACCCTCGATGGAGACCTGTCAAGCCTCGTCTATAACGGCTCGATGCTAAGCATGACAGACGTGTGAACGAATAATAACATCGGGGCGGCGAGGTGCGGGAGGAACTTCTCTTGAAATCCGACTGGATTTTTCGAGATACGCTACCAGCCATAAGTATTTCGGTACTTGGACATTACAGTAGAATTCCATTTATTTGATCTCGTTCGGCCAACAGTTTATATAATTGGAATTCGTTCAATTTTTTCCGCTATATAGCATTTCTCGTTCGCACAATAGGAGCCCGCTTCGGATTAGCGGATTCAGTCGGCAAGGATTCGATCTAATCGGATATTACCTAAAATTTCGTTCCAATAAACGGAGTTCGGATACAGTGGCTACACAAAGTATTTGTACACCGTTGTATTTGTTATAACATTTATATACTAGTTAATTAAGTCCAAGCAGATTAAATTTCGTACTATCTACGCGACTATAAAAATTCGAAACGGGGATCTATGAAAACGAAATATAGAACCCTATGAAAAGATTTTCCGTTGAAAAATAACGACACGTTCAAATACCTTTTGCAACCACGGCGAATGCAGTTCTGTCGTGCTACAAATATGCAAAATGCACAGTGGCTCACGAAAGTGTTCGAATATTTACACAAACTTTTTACGGATATACCAAATGTGTAATACGAATATTTACTACTACTGGCAATCTGTATTGCTTGTTGTTGTTGCTTGTGATCCATAAACTTTCACTAACAATACTCGTTCAATTTCCAGCTAGAAGGATATCCAAATATTTACGAACCTATATAGCGCACGGTCGAATAAAGACGCGAATTTATTAAGAACTCACGTGGCTTCCGACGAATCGCGAGAAGCTCGTTCGTCTTGCCGGTAGGGCGCTAATAAACGATTCGCGTTAACGATTGCATCGTGACAACCGGGCATTTTTTACGCTCGTAAACACTCGGCCGTTATTTGTGCAAGAAAAGAGCATTACGGAAGACAAATTTCCCTTTGTTTGCCATTAATTTCTCCGGGGATCGGGACGAGGATGAACGAGGGAAAAGTTAAGAGTAGCCGGCTAACAGATTCGCAAACAGCTTTCATATTTTTACGTACGCCGCTGCCGCCGGACAAGCCGAGGGTATCGCGTTCCGTTGGAAAAACGAATGGCCGGATGTGTTTCCGCTGTAAACACGATTTTTCCTCGAGAATACCTCTCGTAGAGGGATTCCCCTTTCGTTGGTACTCGTCGGACGGAGTAATAGGCAAGGAACTCTCTGCGAATCCGCTTAATCTTTCGGTAAACTAATAAAACTTCGTTAAGGCTGTCGAAGCTTCACTGGTATTTCCATCACGGGCTTCGAATGAACGCGACCGATTTGTTCGTTCCTCTTCCTCCACTTCGGCTATGAAGTCGAAGGTGAATTCGATCATAAGTGCTCTCTGGAATGAAGTTCGTTTTCGTTCCACGAGGGAGCAGAGAGAAATCGAATTAATGGACGAGAATTCCGAAATTTAAGAACGCTCCCCGAAGAGGCATCTTTAACTCGATATTGCTTCGATACAACGAAGAATCTTTGTATTAGGTTGACGTTGACGAAATCATATTTTTACGATGGAAAAAAATCTCGATTGTCGTAGAACAACGACTGATGGAATAACCGATTATCGTCGCAACTCTCATTAATGGAATATTTGGATAAGTGGAAATTGAAAGAAACTCTTACATTTTTATTCGGCAGTTTTCGTTCCCGTTCGATTTTAATATCTGAGCGGCCCGGGGGCCACGTTAAAAAACATTCGGAATAACGATTAATGGAACGATCGATTAATGGAAATTTTGAAGATGAACGCTTTTGATTACGAGAAAAATTGAAAGATAAGAATAGAAATTGGAAGAAATTTGTACATTTCTATTCGCAAGTCTTTGTCCCTGTTTAATATTAATATTTGAATCGCCCGCAAGCCACGTCAAAGAACATTCGGAATAACGATTAATGGAACGATCGATTATCGGAACATCGATTAATGGAAATTTTGGAGATGAAGCCTTTTTATTACGAGGAACGTTGAAAAACAGGAATAGAAATTCCAAGAAATCTTTACGTTTTTCTTCCAAAGTTTTTGTTTCTGTTTGTTATTAATAATCGAGTCGCATAAAGAACCTCGATTGGCGGAATAACGATTAATGGAACGATCGATTATCGGAATTTGAATGAACGGAAATTTTTACCATTTCTGAAAAAATTAAATGAATTTGTACAACGATAAACGCACAACGCTATTTTGCGAAAAATAACAATACTTACTGATATTTACAGTAACTTGCTCTTACAGCATTATGATTCTCAGTCAATTTCGAAGAAACTTTCCTATCCGTTATGACGATCGATTGGACGCGTTTCTATAGCGAAATAATTTTCGCTGGGAGCCTGAGGTACCACCGCAATGGTTTATAAACTCGAAGGGAATAGCGTCACAGCTATCAGGCTGATTTACAATGTTTGCTCCCAAGGGTAAACCGTTAGTTTCTCGTCCTCTATTATCCCGCTGGTTTGTACACCGAACATAATCTAAACGGAAGGAAGAAAACTAAACGCGAACAAAACACCGACAGCTTTTTAACGCGAAGATGGGTTTAATCATCCTGGAACTATCAATTATTTAATTTAAGCAAATCAAACAGAGAAGAAAGGACGCTAAATATGGAATCACTTATTACATTATGTAAATAACGATAGCGTTATATTATATTAGGTTGTCCGAAAAGTTTCTTTCGTTTTATAAGGAAATAATAGACGCACAATGTTTCCTGTTTTATACTAGTTTATTGAATTATGCACGAACGTAATAATAGAAACAGAAGGAAATGGATCATACCTAATTCGATGAAATAATATAAAACAGAAATTGTCGTTCATCTATTATCATCTTATGAAACGAAGGAAACTTTTCAGACAACCTAATATATACGTTTTAATATCATTGTATATCCATAGTTGCGCACGAAAGTATTTGGACACTGGTAGAAACCTTTTACGAATACACGTATTATATGTTGTAGAAAACACTTTGAAATTTTATAAACATTATAATGAAATCCCGCTATCTTGATTATATTGCTAATATATTAATTAATAGGACTCTATATTCGGTATGTCTCGCGTATTTAAGATGGCTATTCAGGCTCTGCACACTAATTTTTTAGCAAGTCTATGTTTGCAACGAATATCTCGTAACTTCTACATGCGAAACTAATGAAATTTCTTAAACGTTTTCTATAATACATTTAATACGCACGTAGAATATTTCTATGACAAATATTGAAATACTTTCATGAGCCACTGTACGACGAAGAAAAAAACCAAGGACTGTTGTTGAACGTATTGTTTCTTTCGATTTGCAGGAGCCGTTGGTGGCGAAGGCGGAGACGAAGATGACAAGGAGAAGGAAGAAGAGGCCGAAAGAGAAAGGCAAGAAGCCATCAGGGAGGCTGAGGAACGAAGGAAGGAGAAGCATCGCAAAATGGAAGAAGAACGAGAGAAGATGCGACAGGAAATCAGGGACAAGGTAAGGAATAACACCGTTTCCTCTTTCCGTCTTTTGCTTTCTCCTGGCCAAGAGGGGAAGGTTGCCGCGATATAAAGCGCGTAAACGGAAAATCAGCTTTCGAAGAATTATACATCGAGTCAGCGTTAACTCTATTTCGCTTTACGAATTCAAAGGCTCTCGTTAAATGGACCAGTCTTAGAGGAGAACTACGGCTCTTGGTCTTGCCGCGCGATATAACAAACAAGAGTTTCGTAAATGTTAGTTCGTTCTTCTGCGAAACTGCCGACTGTTCGGGCAACTTCGTTCTAACGACTTTTGAAAATGTGCTCATTCGAACTTTCGCTTCGTTTCGATTATAGACCTAATCTTATTTGTTAGAGGAAATGAAATTTCTCTTTCAAAGTTCAACTTAGAATACCACTATCATGTAAATTGATTGGAAGTAAATTGCGAATGAAGTGGCAGTTAACACAGCTTTGATTCCCAACGGTTTTCATTCCACGTTACCTATGAGGTGGATATTAAACGTGTTGGTTTGTTTATTAAAGAGACGAGTGATAAAATTGTATATAGTCAATTATATTAAAATCACTTTAAGTACAAGTATAGAAGTAGTGTTAGTATGGAGATAGAGTGTATTCAACTCTCTAATTGTTCAACTATTCGACTGTATGACTGTCCTAGAGAGCGCGTTCGTCTATTTATATCGACAGGTGTTATTATGAAAAGCTCAGATGTAACTCCGGTTGACGATTACAAATAACAGCGATAATATTTTGTCCGGAGTTCGTTTACCTTTGAACGTAGCAAACGAAAACAACGTTGGTATTCCAAGGCGCAATAGTGTGAGTCCCTCCCGATTCAAATCTTCCATTGACTCATATGCCGCTTATATATTCGCGACGATTTGGAGAAATGGCAAAAATTGCACGCATTTCTTAGCAAAATTGTAAAAATACATTAGCAGCGTACGTATCCTTCATCGTACAAGGTAGCAAACTGTAAATGAACTGTTACAACGTAATTCACCCATAATTTTTGTCGATCTTGGAGATGACGTAACGAACTAAGATCTTTGAGCGAAGACGCGCTTACACGACGCGTTTGTCTGCTTGCGAATTGCAGCCGAAGAGCAACAAAAGCTACTATTCGTATCAAAGGTAATTCATGTTTCTCTGTTCTTAACAGCCTGAGAGAGAGAGAGAGAGAGAGAGAGAGAGAGAGAGAGAGAGAGAGAGAGAGCTCGTTCGTAATACGCGTACTGAATGGGGGAGTACGTAACTGAAAAGCTACATGAAAGATAAAATACTCTGGATCGAAAGTCTCGTGCTTATTTACAAATGTGCGCTGGTGTGTCCCGCATTGAAGCGTGGAAAGCCCCGAGGAACGTAAAATACACGTGTATATGCTGTATGCTATATACTGTATACTGTATACATACGGTATATACACTCGTAGTGTGTATCGAGTGCCTTGTAGGGGCCGGTGAAACGGTCGAAAATTTCAAAGGTTCTCTCGGCGCCTAGCTATCTAAAAAGATCACGTTAAAGAGCGAATGTTTTTCTAGATTATCCCTACGATACGCATCGTGGAAATAACTCGGCGAAAGATTTCGGTTTACGAACCTTCCATTAACCTCGAGCCAGTTATTTCAACGAGAGAAACCATTTCAGAGAAAGTTTGAGAAAATGACACTGCGTTTCTCCTCATATATTACCTCTCGCCTCGCAAACTGCAAATTTTCAATTACGAGTTTCATTTTCCTTCGATCTTCGCGGTGCTCTGCTCGCTGCTCACGAATCCCGCCTACCAAGGAACCGCGTGCATTCTTCGAGGACAAAGGATTCTCGCTTTTCGCCGCGAGTTGCATGGAATATCTTTAGGGCGTCTTTTCATACTTGCCGGAATAGGAACACCTGGTTTCGTTTGCCGATGGATTCGCGCCAGTTGTCTGCACGATTCCGACGTCGCTGTTCAAACCTACCGCAACTTTCATTTATCGGGATGAATCCCTGTTCCTCCTTCGACGAGTATTAGTCCCTTGCATACTTCGATTATCATTACGAGTATCGTTGATCGGTCGACGAATGCCTATAGATTTCTCGGTTATATCACGGACTTGGATAATATCATAGTCGAGCAGACATCGATAGAATTAATTCCACCTGCGGCTCTTTATGCTCGTTCACCAGGAAATCTAATATTTTATTATCACCTCCGATCTCCTTCCTCGAAAGTTCTCGCGTTACATCGACGCTACCAATCGAACCTCGAAAGATTATCGCGTAACCGTAATGTCCTCCGTCAGCTGCGGCAAATCTCACCACCCTTGCTTTCCTCCCATCTCCGTTTTAACACGTTCCTCTCCAACAGGGTGAAAAATGAGCTCTCCGTCTAGCGTTGCTCGCGCCGAGTTTATTATTGCCGACGAGGATCGATTTTTTCCCCTCGAGTTTTAAGCAACCTCGTAAAGATACGTTTGAAGACCATTCGTTAACGGCGCGTATCTAGTTCCATGCAGCGACCCTGCATTTTAACACTAACATTTGCCCGGTCAAACGACTGGTTTCAACATTTCATTTAATATTGTACATTCGTTGTTACTTCCTTTGCTCATCTAACTTTATGTAAATTCTTATATCAACGAAACCTGGGAAATTGATCGATCAGATAATGTAAGGATTTGCACGAAGTTGGATGAACGAAAGAAACAGCAACGAATGTACAATATCAAGTTAAACGTTGAAATTAATTTCGCTCGTGATCTTCAACGTGCTATCGTTGCTAAAGTTACGAGCTCGATAATTTTCCGTCATTTTTTAAGGAACATGCGAGGAATCAAATTTTCTCACGCGATATTGCCAGCGTTTTCTGGACGATTTTAACATTTATCGCGGAGCTATTAGTTAAAAAAATCCAGCATCGCAAAAGTCCGAGCAACACCGGCCACACGCAACTATTTTCTCATTAAATTCATAAAAGTTGGCACTCTAGTTGCGTGTCGTAATCGCGTTATACGCCAACTATACACGAAACCATACTGTCGCGTTGATCGACGAATTTAATGACCGTTCAGGAACGCGTATGCTAATAAGCGGACGCAGCCAGCAACGAAATTGAAACCGCAGTTTGATAAGGGAAAGGCTTCCAAGAATCGCGGCCAATTTATACCGCTGCTCGCTCGATTAGTCATAATGCGCGAGCTAACGCTTCTAAATTGAACGCTGGACAAAGCTCGGCTACTTGGCATACCTTGCTAATTTCCCGTGTCAATACGAAATAGAGCAATTATCTAACGAAGCTGATTTCATAATTCGAGCAGATCAGAACGGTCGCGCTCGTATTTTGTCTGCTGCAATCACGCTAATTAGTCGTGACTGTTCGATGATACGTAACCGTTTGATCAACGGGAACCATTGTTCCTGGTTGTCCGTGGTTTCGTAATCGTCCGCCGATAATGACACTAACGAATAATCCTCGACACACGATTATTTTCACGCCACGGTTCTGCAAACTTTTCCAAGTGCCCGGGACAATTTCGATCGGCGAACAATGCGCGATAATGGCGGCCCATTCCGCGCACCAGTGTCGCCAGCGCGAAAAACAGCGTTCATTTAACCGTTCGACCACGGCGTCACCCCGTTATCTCCAAAGCCGTTTCGCGATTAATGCGTTTATTTTACTAAATGCCACGCGAAGCGTTTTTCGCTCCCGTAAAAAATACAGATATTTGCAATCGACTGAAAATACTATGAAAGGCCGGATGAACATTGTCGAGGGTTTCATAATGCTCGTACAGCGAAATATTTAGCGAGTAAATTAAAAATTTACCCCGGCACCGCTCGTAAATATTCGGACAATTTGCTCGATTTGTAGCAACAATACGTGAATTTCGCCAGAATAATTACAAATTGGAGATTTACGACCAACTGATAATTAGAAACAGCATTTACTGCTTTTTCGTAAAATTAACAAGACATAATAATAAACTGTCTATTTAGAAACATAGTAATGATATATATATATATATATATATATATATATATATATATATACATACATTTTACCATTTATATTGCTACGTACTGCGGCTGACGAAGATGTTGCAACGTTTATCACAGAATTTCTTTGTTAATTTACTACGAATTATACGAAACTTTTTCAAATTTCGTTAGCACTGTGATGCTACACGACTATCCTGATTATGATAGCCAAATTTGAAACCAATCTGAAAATATATGTAGAAATTGCACGATATTTATGACAGACGGCACGCCGGGAAAGAAATCGTTATACAGCGTGAACAGTAGTCTTAATTATCGTGGCTTGTTAACATAACGAATAACCGACTGTTCAAATACTCCAGTGATCTTCGCCAAGTATATTCCCCCAACAAACATCTTGTAACTTTTGCATACGTATTCAGATCGCTTTTCCAACTTGACCAAAATAATCACGATGGTCATGGTATTTAAACATCGCTGATTTTCTTAACATCTGGTACCTGAAGTTGGTGGTATGGCGAGCAAATAACACGGCAGAAAGTGGCGGATAATTTATTAATTTCCAGGGGAGAAAATTCGAGCAAGCATTTCGCGATTACTATGTAAATAAGGTAAAATAGACGGGACTGAAAAGAGAGGTATAATTATTCGTCCGACAAGAAGACGTTAATCCAGCAAACGTCACCGAAAAGATAAATCGTCCGAGATGGCTGAGTTTCATGGCGGACGCTTACTCGTTTGCACGTATGCAAGCCGTCTAACAAGAACGGTCCCCGACTTAAAATGCAAATTTGATTACGAAGCGGCACTGCGAATACGGCGAACGGTCCGTCACGTTCGCAGCCTGTTCTTCCACACCTAAATATGGCCACGCGTAAGTGCACGTACGCGTACATCTCGAACACGCCGGGTTTCTCCAACACGAAAGTCACGCCGAGTTTCTCCAACGCGAAAGTCGCGCCGGTTGTTTATCACGAACCCGTATAAATCGAGCCAAGTGCAAGATAATTTCCGCTCGTGTTGCACGGAATTTCAGAGAATTGCGGAAACCGAAACGCGAATTCTCCGGCAGAAAAAGAAATAACATTAATCAGAGATATGGTAATTTTGAATAATAATTACGTGGAAAAGGGCACAGTTCGTCCTTAACATTCTGATCCAACGTTCCGAGTAATTTCATTTAACGTAGAGCGGCGTATCATCGTATTTATCGTAGCATTTATATATAATAACAATTAACCAGATCTCGCGTTATTTAGTAGTCTTTTTTTATGACTATAAGAGTTTAATATCACGAGGATGAAACATGCAACTTGATAAAAACTGCTTTTTCTAGCCGCATATAACCGCAGAGCAACTTTACTTCCCGAGATATACACAAAATTATGTTTACCTCTGTATGCTGTGCTTTTTACAAATAGATTTCAATTAGACCTTAGGACTGATGTAGTTTGCGCGTCAAAACATTGTTCAGGTGGAACAGAGGACGCCTTTAACCTTACCAAAGAACGATGAATTTATATCTTCCATAGCTTTCCTCATACTTTTCTTCGTGTAAGAAAATTAAAGGAATATTCCGGTTATCCAGGATGGTCAGCAGGTAGTGAGATTTGAATATCCTTATTGCGAACGCTTCAAGTCGTAGGAGGATTTTAAATTTCGAGAAGTTTCGTGGTCTCGAGGTTTGGCGAGCCCCGTTCCTAGAAATGATTTGCCTAAAACGTTCGTTAGAAATTCCTTTAACCGCGAAGGAGGAACAGTCTTAAAGAAAGACATCGGTATTTTTAGCGGATATTTTAGTTACCGCGGGAAAAACTCTCTTTGAAGTGTCCATAAACTCTTGGCGTATTCAGTGACGAATGTTCCGACAACTTTTCGTGGTCGGGGCCCCGGTTGGCCAGACTTTGTGAAACATTCACGAGCGCGCGCCGCTGAAACGGAATTGTTTATCGTGAAACGTGTAGCAAAGCTGGCCGGTCATTGTTTACGAGTTCCGTTCCATCAAAGCAAACTCAATCCTTTCTTGTTTTTTGCGGGATGGAAAGTGAGCAAAGCTTTATGCAAAGAAGGAATAAATTTCGAGATTCTCATAAAACTTCATTGAGAGTTGTTTCTATACGGAGCGTGCAGAATAAGAGGAACAAAATTTCTGACGTTACTGAAAGATTGTGAAAGAGTGCGCAGAGAGAGAGAGAAAGAGAGAGAGAGAGAGAGAGGAAAAACGAGAGAACTATCGAAGAGAAAGATAATTTCTCAGCGTTTTTGACATTCGCCGGAAACCATCAGCACAATGCACCCAGTGTTCGGAAAGTTTTCCAACACGGCCGATTTACCGCGAAACAAACGACGAAATGAAAAAAAAAGAAGAGTTGAACAAAGAGCGAAGAGATAGAAAGGACAAACAGATGTCACGCGAAATCGTACTATTGTCAATCCTGATGTATTGTCCTGTCAGGATGTAGTCAGCGGTGCTGACATGACCCAGATGGAATCGAGGGCTCTCACAGAATAATCGAGAAAAATACGTCCCGGTATGCATTGTACGCATTAAATGAATAACTCTCGAATCATCGGCGTGACGTCGCGCAATTAAATCTTGTCGCGTTTGTTCGTCGAGTGCTTGTAAAATTATTGTCGATAAACGCGTGTACGAAGATAGGACCACTTTGAAAATGACCGTTCGATCCGATACCCGATTGTCCTTAAACAATTGAAAGTTAATAGGGCATTGCTTTTGACGTAAAAAATGTCCAACCAATCTGTATGGAAGACAACGAGTTCGAAATATTGGCCACTCTGGCGAAACGCTGCAATGTCTATGACAACAAAGATTTCAATACCCTCTCGACGATTTGGAAAATTAACGAGGGCTACTTATTATCGAATACCGAAACAATAGAAGATTAAAGATACACTTAAAGGGACACACGGTAGAAGAGCGGTACATTTTCATTATTACGTGAAAAAATGATCAGACATTTAAACGAGCGTTTATAACGAGATATCTGGTACGGAGACATCTTCATTTTTCTCCAACAAAACAATTTGCTGGCGACAGATCGAATAACCTTGAAACCCTAAAAAACGTAACAAGTTCTCTTTCTAATAATGTGCATAGATTGATATCGAATTCTTATAGAAATTCATATTTCCATAAGTCTGAGTCTAAAAAAGCTACAACCTCGATAAAGGTTTGTTCCATTTTCTTGACACTATTTAAATTTTGCATAAATACCTAAAGTAGCCTGGTCTAGATATAACAATACGATATAATCGCTCTTAAGGTTCCTTGTCCTCGTTCGAACGCGTGCGTTCACGGAATATGCTACGAACGCACGCGTTCGAACCAGGACCAAATGCACGAAATCGTCGATTTCGATGTTCGTGGAAATTCAACGGGAAAATACGAGTTAGGAAAATTGAGACCGTTTTGCGTCGGCATGTAGGAAGCATCGTGTCATTCCTGAAATATCAGTCCCTCGTTAAACGGAACCGAAGCTCATCCGGCTATCTCGTTACCGGGGGTTCCGCTCTCCCACTGCTTTCCAACGCACTTTCATACGCTCTTCAGCCTAGCTGTTTAGCCGGTATAAATTTAAATTTCGCCGGGACTTTGCAACCTCCATGACAAATAATCCGAATCGCGTTTTATCAAAAGCCTCTGTGACGAGAAATAAAAAGTTGGGAACGTTATCCCTGGTCTTAGCTTGGCTGCGAGCGGTTCTGTATCGGCGTCGAGGATCGTTCAGTCAGAATTAATAAAGATTGATACTTCATTAGCCGAGACATCGAAATCCTCCGTGGAAGTCTTTTCGCGATATTTTCCCGAAGGATCCCTTATCCACCTTTTCCAGCAACAATGAACGGAAAACTCGAGATATAATAACACTGGTGATCCCCTTGAGAATAAAGATGTATTCTTAAGCGGACGCTATTCCGCAAGAAGATTTCCTTCGGTAATCGCGCCGGCACGACGGGGTCAAAGAAAATCCGATTACGGGCCTCGGCTAATGATCATCAAGAAGAGATTTCGTTATATGGCCCTTAAGAAATTCCGCTTAGGAATCGGCTCCTCCAGCTTCTGGAATATCCTACACAGTATAATTAAAAATACCACAACGTCTTTCCGTTTCAACTGTTGGACACTTAATGACTCCAATGCGATTCAGGTTTAATAGCGAGTGAAAGAAGATAGCGAGCAGAAAGAAACGGTGAAATAACAAGTCAAACTTGCGTTAAAGAAGATAATGTATTTTCAATTTACTCGCGTGCACTGGAAGAAATAAAATCGTAAAGAAAAGCCATAAATCTAAGGAAATGTACGAGATACGAGTAGGTCGCGAGCGCAACTGCCAGCAAATCGAATATTAGAATCTACGATAATGATTTAAAAATGCAAAAATGGAGACACGGTCTAGTTTCTATCGCAAAAGTCTATATACATTTATTGAATCTTGTGCATTCGATATATTAAAAGAAATTAGTAAATATGCGCTTTCTTTTAGAATCGTTTAAATTTCTAGATCGACAAAGTAACTTTAAATTTACTCGCAACATTTTTCTTACAAGTATTAACAAATGATAAACGTTTAATTGGAAAAGTCCGAAGAAGGGACAAAGTTACACGTGTGGTTACGATGTCTTTTTATTTTATCGCTACCATGTCTAGTTGTTTGTTTTATATCATATAAATACAAAAGGTATATGCAAATTTCTGTAACATTGTATTTCGTATTTTATTTTTTCGTTTCTCCTGTTAATAAAAGCGTAGGTAATAAATTACGTTGGTTGTCCAAATACGCGTTCGAATCCGATGGGTAAACAAAATTTAACGTGAGAAAATTGCTGAACCTATCGGGTCTTTGCTGTAATATCATAAATTTAAGAAGCGTACGAAAACGCGTAATGAGAGTAAAAAAGAAAAAAACAAGAAAATATCTCACGATCATGTAACAGGAAGAAAAAAGAGATTTGAAATCTGAAGACGCAGTGGAGCATGGAATTTAAAAGTGGAATTTAAAACTTTATTCAAGTCTGTCGTTGCGGAAATTCCAAGTTATGAAAAGAACATTTCCTTTTCTTCCTTTTTAAAACTTTCCTCTCAATTAGGAACGGGCTTTTTAAGACATGAAAATAAATATTTTTTCTATACCTCGGAACGTTATTTGCTAATACATAGAATGTAAATCTCATTTATGCAGGTTTGCAAAACGAACTGTTTTTCCGCGATTCGAAGAAGGTCGTCTCGTTTTACGTCTCTCTTCTGTGTCTCTCAATTACCTCGAACAATTAATTAAAAATCCTCGAGACAGTGGCGACAGACCAACATCCGTTCGTCTCGATGGCTCGATGAAACAATGGAAGCGTCTTACGCAACTGAAGTAATGACATTCGATATGGTGGCGCTACTCTGATGGACTTTTTCTAATTAAAAATTTCCCTCGTGTCTTTGCTGATGTTTATTATTGAACGAGTAATATACAACAAATATTAAATTAACCATTCTTGTATAATTTATATTTCCTTTGTTCCAATCGTTCTTTCTCACTCGCATTGATTAACGCTGCAATAATTAATTATTATCGTACGTTTAAATATATTTGAGAAACTTCTCAATCATCATATAAATTCAGTAAAATCATTATATAAATTTGAGAAACTTCTAGGGAAAAGCACTGATAAATAATACTGGAAGTTTTATTTCTAGCTTTGGAAAAATTATATTAAACCATCAATGATCATTCAGAACCGAGTATCGTTGTATTTGCATATTAGTATGGAAAATTCAGAAGAATGCTGTTTAATTTCTAGGAAAGGCAATTTGCTGCGTTTTATAACAATGACGCAAGCAAAATTATAAAATAATTTCAGTATTCAAAGGTAGTTGCTGATGCCCATAAATTGCATCGCTATTATACAAACAATGTAGATATCCAGTCCAATTTGCTGCATTTGCATGTCAATGATGAAATAATACTATGCAACATACGTGTGTGTGCCCGTATAAATTCTCATTGACATTCAATATTTCATAGCTAATGTTTATTCTCACTATTCCGTATAACTAATTTATTTCTACATCTCCATTACTAAGTTCAAGCATTACAAAAACAAGATAAATCGAAACAGATCGGCTTATTAAAAGCTGAAATTATTATATCGTTTGAAACTTTGAAATATAAACAATCTATATACCCCATGCAATAATAAAAATCTCGCCAGTTACAAATAATACAATTAACTTGTTTCTTACCTATACTTTTCTCTCTTTGTCACTGATAAATCTGTGCTATAAAATTTGTCTCTTGATTTCGTGCATTCCATAAATAATTTCGAGAGCCAGATTCGAATTTCATCGACAGGATACACTCTATTAAATTTTCCGAATCATTCGTTTAGACCACATTCATTTTCGTCTCATCGGGGTTTAAATCAAAAGATGATAAGAATCCATATATAATTCTCAATTACTTTCTCGAAACTCTTGCAGACAATTATTACAAATTTTCTACCTATTCCGAATCATCGTCTTAAATGAATATATAATTTTCACTCCTCGTAATCCAAATCCAATTATCACGTTTTTCACAAGATCGGCAGATGTCCTGATATCTATGAACGAAGATATACGCGTCGTTTTATGCGATACAAATCGATAAAAAATAGACAACCTTTTGGCCGAAATCATTTTTAAACGTCGTGGGTATATAGACCGAGATGGTGCGCAAGGGATGTTTCGGAAATGAAGCATCTCAACTTTGTCGAGGGTCTGACCGGACGAACATAAATTCAGCAAAAAAACGGACAGCGTGAAATAGGAATATCCATATGGAACGAGTATTCTAATATGATACGTTAGGATTTATCGTCGTGGCGACCTGCCAGTATATCACCATTTTTGGCAGTATTATCGTGGAAAAATGCTACTGTCGTTCCTCTGTTAAGCGATCGATAGGTTTTGATAGCGGAATATGGTCGGCGAATGGAAATCGAGGTTTCGACCAACCATCCATCTTTGATTCTCGTTAATGTACCTTGCGATTTTCCAAACTTCTATTAGAACGACCCAAACGAAACAAAAGTTCGCATTCTTCCCTTTCTTTTTTTTTTTCTCTTTTCTTTTCTCGATAACGCTCTAACGTCGTTCGCTTTTCGACTCGAAGAGAAAATGTTGCCGCGCCATCTCCGGCACTTTGTTCCATCGGCGGCGGGTTTCCTGCTCTTTCCGAGAAATTGTCGAAGGAACGACATTATTGCACGTTGTCGTGACCAATCCCCATCGACGTCGTCGTTCCACCGCCGCTGTATTTTATTATGTACTTTATCGAATCTCTCGTAGCAGATGTATCTTGGAGGGACCGATGTTCCACCCAACGGCTCACTTCGTCCACACGACACGTTCAATTGCCTGTTTAACGTACGTTCTTCCTATTCTATTACCGTTTCCCTTCGTAGCTTGCGTCAGTAACAATTAGCGAAGAAAAAGGATAAAAGTAATTTAATCGACCGTCTTTAGCTAACTGTATTATTTTCTTTTATATTTATACGTTTATCGAGCTTGGCCGATGGCTCGTTAACATCGTATAATAGAATAACTAGAAGCAGGAGATCGATTCATCTTTATTCAAATTTAATAACTCGTAAACGAAAGGGATCTTTGGTCTGGTGATTCGTAATTTATTTGTTTCGTATGCGAAAATTTTTAAAAAGTTGATTCAAATCTTTTGCTCACGTTGAAATCTTGTAAACTAATCTCGGCTGTTGCTCGTTTAAGATTTATAATAAATCCAGTGTTACGTATGCATGTCGATATTCTTCAAAGATATAGCGTTCCTCTTCTTAATAAATTTCAATATGAAATTGCAAAAATCGTAACTATCTCTTTTCTCGTTTCTGAAGAAACCGCTGTTTATGTTTGCTCGATTTCTTAAAAGAGAAATATACAATCGAAACTACGCCATATTCAGACGTAGTTCGCCGATGTAAATGACTTCGCTCTTAAAAAATGAAATTTATCTTTCTACTGTGCGAGCCTTGCGTCAACGTCGTACAAGTTTATTAGGATTTAGATTAGAGAAATTAGGCTAAGAACAAGACCAACCGAATATAGTAACAGATTTCGTAATTCGTGTCACGAACGATGTTGTTACGTTGGTTAAAGTCTGACCAAGAATAGAACGATTCTGAATCGCGAGCCAAGGAGATACGAGCCTTTTTTACGTTTCGATAGGACCGTAATCGGTGAAACTACTTTAATGTTCATAACACGCGAGCACGCGATTCCCGTGCAGTCACGAGCAAAGCGCGCCATTGTATTTGAAATTGTTCGTCGCAATTGCAGAAATCGCGAAACTCGCTTTTACCTTATTTTACTTTCTTTTATTTTATTCCATTCTACTTCGTTGTAAATTTTAAACATTGGACAAATTTCATCACCATGTATTACCATTCAAAGTCACAAATAATAATAACGACGAATACCGGCGTGCTCAAAAATCTTGCCCCTATTTTAAAACTTATCAAACTTATAAAGTATCCGATGTCGATAAGCACGTAACACCTTTACCTTCCACGTGATACCGATCGGTAGACACCGATCAATCAATTGACAAATATTCTTCAAAAATGTAACCAGTGTATTATCGGCAAAGTCGAACGAATATCTGAATCTCTGTCGTCGTATCATTTTCATATTTGATGTACCATTTCGGTATTTACATAAATTGATTACGCGAAAATATTTCTGAATACAAAAATTCCTGCCTAATCGTGCAGATCAGCTACGTTCGTGATATTCGTGTCGGCGTTCCGATAATCGTGCTTCTACTGTATTTCGATTCGTGCTTTCCATGAATATTCAAAAATTCAACTAGCGATAGCGGCGCGACTTTGAGAATATAAATCGATGATTAATCGTAAGACTTGTAACGAAAAACAAACGCGTCCGATAATGCGGGTCGCGTGCCAGGCGAGTATAAAAAATGGGTTACAAGCTCGGGCAGCTGAAGCCGAAGCTACGATGAAATAAACGAGCTGAATTATGGATGCATAAATATATCCAACAGGTGCAGAGGAACAATGTTATCTATGTAGATTCGCGGCAGGTAGCTCGCGCCTTTTGCCTTCTAAATTTCGCTGAATTTCATAACAGCGAAAGTATTGCTATATATGTACAGCATATCATGATCGCGATGTATCGCCAACGAATTTACGATATCGTAACTGGCGGCTAATAGCAATCGCAATACGATCGGGGTGAAATGTAGTCGCAGAGACCTTGGGCAGAGAATAGTTGGCTAATCCTGTTGTGTTAAAGAAACGTAGACACATTAACAGATCAAAGACAAAGATAATCGCTAGAGGAAGATGCTAACGAACTTAATGAATACCAATGAGGATCTTGGTTAACGCGTTTCCTGTCCTATTTGCTGTTCCTTCTTTGTTGTTCCTCTGGTAATATTGGATTTATGCAAAAGGTTCCATTCGTTTCTTTTTCCTTCTACGAGAATGCAATTTATTTCTTTATTGAAATATTTTCCCTTGCGTTCATTTCGCTGTTTCTTTGATAATTCGCCGATTTAATCGCCAAAAACTGAAAACTTAGTTTTCAAGTAATTAGTCGCGTAATTTCTATTGCGTCCGTTATTGAACTAAATAATTGTAATTGCATTCCCAATACCTCGAACCTATCGTCTTCTATCTGCAGAGGAGAATTTTTCTTCTCGTTAAAGTTTATAGTTGTATATTTTAGTAACATTTCTTAGTACAGTTATTATTAAGCTTTCTCGAATTTGTTTTGGAACACACGTACGAGAAAATGACAGTAGCAAAGATACACAGATCAATACCTAAACGCAAAATAAAACACACATACATTCCGATGCGTATAATTTCAATCTCTGCGAATTTAATATAGAAAAATATCGAATTTCATTAAAAATATTACACGAAACATTTCTCGGCTATTTCCAGCGATGAGAAACGATAGCGCGCGTACGCTACGAGTAACAAAAATTATACGCAGCTCTGAAATTGTTCATATTCGCATGCAATAAATCGAAATTGCAAGACGACGGGCATTATTCGAAATTTTTTACCGCTGTCTCGACAATGGTCTCTATGAAATTCAAACAGGCTGCCCGGACGCGAAAGAAATAATACGCCGGGATATCGTCACGTAGCCCGTCAACGTTCTCGATATCCAAAAGCCGGTTGTCTTTCTCAGCGGTGATCCACGAATCAGGGAATATGAGTACAGGTCTGAAACGGACCGAGGATGGAAAGAACGGACGAGGAAAGTGTAAAATGGGGAGAAGAGAAACAGACAGCTTTCCAATTTCGCAAATTCATGACCCACGGAAACTTCGCCGGTGTCTCTTCGCCAGACTGACTGGTGTCAATAAAATCGCATGGAAATACTGAGAAACGGGTGCAGAAGGGGCAGGGACGGGTGAAAGGAGGTGGCTACGTATCAAATTGACGGAAAGTCAAAGTTTTAAATCAGCCACCAGACGCGCCCTCTCCTACATTCTCGTTATTCGCTCTTTCCCATTTACTCTCCTCCGATAGTTGCACGCGCTCCTCAACATCTCAATTTTCATTGATTACAAAATTTAAGGAGTAAAACCGTTCGACAGATTTGAATCGGTCGTACGACTGTTCATAACATTGACGTTGGGAAAACAAGCTTATATTCGATGTGCTAGTATCGTAAACTTGGATGACTTACAACATCGTAGTTTGGAAAACAAGTTTGTATCGAATATGTAATCTGGTATCGTAAAGTTAGGATAGATGTAAGACCAAGGGCAAATTTCTTGGCTGAGAGGTTGACATAAAGAATATTCAATCGGCCAGGAAAATAAACGGACAGGCAATGGAAACAGATATCAACGAAGTTTCGCTAGATACGACATTGCCTATACAGAAATATAAATATCATCAATCAATCACTAAATATCATTCACTAAATAATCCATTGCGAGTGTGTGTAAACAGCATCGCTAAAAAATCTTGTTATATTCGTTTCAAAATTGGACAGGTGTAAGTGGCAGTAAAACGATATGATGGAGTTCCGTTTAACTTGGTATTTTATATAACCAAAAAAAAGTAGTTGACGTATAAAATGTTAACGCGAGTAATGCGAGGTAATATAAAGTTCATAATATACGTCAAATACCGAAGTTTTATTAAAGATAGAAAGTTGTCAAATCTTTGTGACTATATGTACAGGTGAGTATATATGTATAACACTATTACCAGTTTAATTAAACTTCTTCGATACCCACTTCCACTACTTATGCGCTTATTTTTGTCACCGACAGCATCCACCTATATATCTATCAATCTGTATGCAACGTGTATGCAACGTCTTGCTCTCGAGATGTTCCAAATGAGATCTGTTCGCCTAACATACGTATCCCACTACGTGTTGTTCGTAATAGGTGTGACACGACGCATCGATCACCACTGTCGTTAGATTCTAAGCTGAGTTACGCTTAAATATCGTTCTGAACAGCAGCTCGATCAGGCAAGACACGAACTACGTGCCAAGCTAATTAGCTTTCGACGCGATAATTAAAATCCGGCGTCTGATCGATATCGTGTTTATAGCACGAATACCCTGGCGGGCGTCAAAGGTGACGCTGACGAAGAAGAACGAGAGGAACGGGTAGAAAAAAAAAGAAGAAGAGGGGAGAAAAAGAGCCGCGAAAGTAGAGAACCGAAGAACAAGACGGCTGACAACGTAAGAACAACGAGCTGCAACCCGGACGTGGTCGACGTGGGAGAAAGGAAGAAGAACGGCAGACGACGACGACAGGAGAAGCGAAGAGAGAAGATTGAACTTAACTGGGGTCAAATTGACTCTAGTAGGGAGTCCCTGCATTCAATATGGCGACTTCCTAATAGAGTCAGGCTGACTCCTTTTAAGACGTTCAACGGACCATCGTGAAAGTACTTAAGGATGCGCACGTCGAAACAAGTTAAGGCTACTTGTACCACAAAGTGTCGATTATAATGCGATAAAAGCATCGACGACAGAATCGGTATCGGTGCGTTATTCCTAGAGAGTGTGTCAGCGTTACGCGAATGGAAAATGTACACTGCTGTCCGTAAGTATTAGGACACTCGCTGTTTTCATGCGAAATGTGGCAATTGATCTAAATTATCGAGGAGACGATTGATCGACGAATATTCCGTGGAAGATCGCGATTCGATGTAACGAAATTTGTGCAAACTGTATATTTGCAGAAGTTACAGAAATATAGCAAATTACTGTAATAATACTATATTGGTCTCTATAGTCTTTCAGCCTAAATTCTGTCGAAAAAAATGTCAGATGGACCAGAGATGAAAACTTGAAGAATTCTGCAGAAAATCTGAATCTTTTGTAGCATATATGATACGAAATATCAATAAATACAAGACAGATACTCTAATCTTATTGTATGGCATTGATGAGATTACTATTATAATATTATAATATAAATGGTTTCTTCATAGTCTACCGTCCTATAAAGTGTGCTAATATTTATAAAAGGAGAAGTAAACGATACGCAGCTTTTAAATATACACGAGAGTGATTTGTACATTTATCGTACTGTTAGCTATTTAACAACGATATATCATACTACGACGTTACGTACTGATAATTTCGCGAACAAAGTGAAACGAGCATTCATAACATCTTTTCGCGATTTTGCATGCAATGAACGTATCAGGCAATAAATTCTCGCTTTGTAGAAAGAGCACCGTGAAATTACAGATTTTAATGTAGCCACAGTTGCAGTCACGTACGCCCAATTAGAAAATTAATTTACGTAATTGGTACATCAAATTTAATTAAACTCCTGTAATTACAACGTACTGATTAATAAAATATCATAAACGATGCGTATCGGTGGCACTTTCGAAATTGTTTATCGGCCGCAACAGATAAAAATTAAACAGTAAAATTCCCTTTCTCTCGAAATGAAACGAATGGTGACACAGCAATGATAGCGTGATATATCCGCGTGTAAACTGCGAATGCTTACGCATTTATGGAAAACCTCAAGGTAAAATAAAAATGCACAGAATGCGACTAACATGTAAAAATTGTATAGAATATAAAATCTCTTTCCAAACCGAAGAAAACAAAAATTCTGCTTCTTTTTGAGAACCAAACAAAATGCTAGATAGAAAATTTTACGCGATAAGAGCACAGTACTCTCGTTATAGTATTCGACGAGTGAAACAAATCTCTGCTCAGATCCCATTGCTTTAGACGCGTTCGTAAGAATATCAGTTTGCATAAACATCCGCGGTCTACTTATTGGTCATCCTATTTTCCCCTTCTTTTTACTTTTTCAATTTTCACGGGAACGGCGACAGGAACAACGCGACAGAAATATTCGCTGATCGTGAAAAATAGTCATGATTCGGCAGAAATTGAAAATTGAACACGCACCGGCGATTCGCCATTTACAAAGGTTGATGAGAATATCGCGATGTCATTGCGCGCCAAATTCCTTTAGAAATGAAATCACGGCGCGAGTGACACGCTTGTACAAAGAAATCGTAATTTCCAGCGATGTAATTAATGGAAACAGTTCTCGTTCAACGAAAAATCGATCTTTCGCCTCTGTCGTGCTCGAAATACACATGGAAACGTGGGTCGACTGTTAGCCTCCCCCCGGGATTCAACAACGAACAATTTACAAATAGTTGCGTTTGCTTCGTAACCAGCGATGCTTGTACCGCGCTCGCACCGTCACGTGACAATTAGGCTGATTGTGAGAGACAGAAACTGCGCGAATACTAATGCTGTAACAAGATAGCTAGACAACATTGCGAACTAGGGATTTGATAACGTTCGCAAAGTTTCCGCTGTTACGAACACGTGTTACCATCGAACGATGTTGAGATACCATAAATATAACTGGTTTCGTGAAAATCGATTATATACTTTACGTAAAACCAAGCTTCCTCGCGTTCTTCATAGTCATCGTCTTATTAAACAAATACTGATTCGTCACTGGTAGATATCGACGTTTATACCATTAGATGCTTCGTTATATTTATTACCCGTAAATTTTCAACAAATTGCTATGAATCTCCTATTTAATTCGTTCAACTAATTACCAGATTAATTACCACGTTCTGCATTAGCAGATGTCGTAATACTTATCAACGAGCGTGTATGTCGTTATATTGATGGATATTCAATCGTTTTCCTAATAATCTTGGATAATTATCACATATTCTGTGTACACCTTTATACGTACACACACACATACGATACACGTAACAACGGATCTGGCAATGTGCTGAACTTAGCATTTGTGCGCACTTCAAATTTCTAACCCCGTATCATTGAGCCAGTACGTCATATTACAACCAAAACATACCATTAGACATACGGCGTAACGCTTGTTGAACTAGTTTTTAACAAGGAAACTGGTTACTAAAAATGTGCTGGGTAAAAATGTCGCAATGCGACGTGGCTTGCAGATGCGTCTACGACACACATACAGATGCAGCCATCCAACACGAGCGTACAAATCACAGAACGTAGCATCCGTGGCGAAAGAACGTTTGAAGACTTCCGGCCGTGATACGCGCGAGTGCGTCGCAATTATGCAGAGTGTTACGAGTCCCTGGGATTGCTCAACTTTTAGGATTAAAAAAAACCAGAGGGTCGAGAGGGAGGGGCCGATAATTAAAAGGCGTTCCTTGACGCAAACGTAACGTCACAAATTTGAAATTCCACGTGAGACGCGCTCGTAAACGTTGTATCGCGGAGGCGCGCGGTGCGTGTCGAGAAGCATTAATTAACGTCAGGATCGGTGCATCACATTTGACATCGTTGGGAGACTGGACCGCCGTTTATATACGCGCTATCTGTCTCCTTCGCGCGGCTTCACGGTGCCTGGGACACGCCACTGTACACCCATTACGAACGACCGCGCTGCTAATGGAACGGAACAGCGGAAAAACAAAGAGAGACAGATTTATCGGCAATACCCGTTAGCCCAGAGCAAACCGAATTTCTACTACGCTAATTAAATAAACCCAATCAACTTTTCCTATTTCTAAATATACTCGTCCCTCCGCCCTCGTGGTACAGTCAAACTACCACTGTCAGACTACTACAACTTTTGTTCGAAAATGTCGCGAAAATCTTTCTGTAAATCGGCCTATAAACTTTCGTTGCTCGTGTTTAGGTGCGTTATGTTAGTTCTGTGACTCGAGTTCGAAGAAAACTGCGTAAGTCGATACATATTTATATGTACACCGTGTTCACCGTCTTACGAGATTTCTACACGTACGAGACGCGAGATACAAAGGGACAAGATATGATTAGAAGTATGGAGAGTGGAATTGTTGAACCGATTGAAAATAAGAGAGAAAGCCGTGCATTGTTCGTTTTATTGTACCTTCGATAAAATAGAATAAACTATTCCGTTATATTGGATCTGCGGATATGAGGCAAGAAATATACTAGCTTTTCCCAGCGAATATAATTCAGTGTTACCTGGAGACGTTGTTGGTCTATATGATTTCAAACATTTCGTTTCTTATCACATTTTCACATTTCCCTAACCAATGGCGTATTCACGTCGACGTACTTCTATCGGGTCACGCTATGATACAAAAGAAAAGGTTTTGTATACTGAAATCGAAGAAAACCGGGTGAAACAGAATATCTAAGTAAGGCGAAACCTTTAGAGCCCTCGGATTTCATCTCTTCCAGATGTAAGATTCCAATGATAAATGTTACACCAAAATGAATTCCAATTTGTTATTATTTCGTAGCAGAACGGTCAGAGAAATATGCGACTGGATTTTGATTGGGCAAAGTTTTTCGCAGAAAATCCCTCGTGACAACGATATCGAATCGGACAGCAACACGCCCAGTGAAAGACGCGTGTAGTCGCATGGCGCGGTAACAAAAGAGCGATACGAGACTCGGGACAAAACGCGAAAAGCCTTTGCAAAAAGGGAGACGAGAGGGCCGAACAACGGAGAACAACAACGAAACAGACGGAGAATTTATAGTGTTTGTAGATATAGCCGCAATACGCGTATTCCACGGTCGGTTACAATGCTACGATAGAGGCAACCGGCACCCGTACAGCCGATCACGTGTCTGGCTTGTACCGCAATCGGGCTCATTGTCTGCCGACAAGAGTGGCGTGGATACAAAGCATCAGAGCTGAGTTACTCGCTGCATGTAGCTAGGTAGCGAGCGCGTGCAGCCGTCATTGCGGTTCGATGCAACTAGACAATCTAGTGTAAATAGGGGTACGACGGCGCGGGTATGTTGTTACGTGCCGATCTCCTGTTGCAGATCCTCGAAATCATGAGGCAGATTCGATGATACGAAGCCGAGATTGAAATTGTCCAGCTAATACGATTACGGAACACTGCGTGAGGGCTGGCTAATAGCCGCGCGTCGATGCTCCGTGTGATGGACGCGATTGACTGTTTGAGTTTTAAGCCGATTGTCCGAAAACGATTCTTCCGTAATCTGACCATTCCGATTTCATGCCATCGTAACTGTGGAAATGGTAAAAGCAAAGATCGTGAACAGCAACAAATGACAGTTATTAGAAAATGTCAGCAGAGAATATTTTGGATTTATGATACTAGCGTCGCGACTCGAAATATCACCGACAACACGACACGTGATATTCGCAGCAAGAAGACAGAAGTCACGACTAGACGAATATTTATGCTCTTATGGGAAGTTTAAAGTTACGGAAAATGTACTGGAAAAGTTGCGTGTAAATAGAAGCCATCCAGGGCCATTCGCGCTGTTTCCTTGTAAATTAATGGGAACAGCCAAAGGCTTCTCGATAGGATCGCACATAAATCGATATTTGGTCGTGAGATAACTTTTTACGTCGCGGATGTTTTTGTGGCTGTCGTTGTTCATTAAATTCGAGGCACGAGGGGTTGACACCTCCTTTAAAACGCTTTCGATGTTAAAGTCTGAAAGAAAGGTTGTCGCTCTCGGCTACTTCGTCGCGTTACTACAACTTTCTTGTTAGCGAAGTTTGGAAATATACTGTCGTCGAGTGTCTTCAACGTGGCCACGTAGCGGTGCACCAACTTCGATCGAGAAAACTTCGCGACTGAGCTTCTCGCACTTTGGTCAAAGGTATCTGTCTATCGCGTCAAAGAAAATCTGACCGGAATACTCGTTAACGGGTCGCGCACGTTTCCTATTCGCTTGCTTCACAGAAAGTCAATCGCAAAACAAAACACAGACCGAACGTTCGTTTCGCTTGAAGATCATCCATCGTAAACGCTCGTGTAAGTACGTTTCGTTTAACTACGCAGACGGACGTGGAACAGGATTAACGTAGAATAGGATTTAAACGACGATCCAACAGATATCAAGCGAAGAGCATTTGTGACTCGTAAAACTTGTCGAATTCGTGCCCCGACTTGGTGAAACGTATATTACTATCTCTATAGTCTATTTTTTAATCGATTAGGAGGCTACACCTTCAGACGTTTAAGCATAAATAAAATTTGGGAATTTTTCTTATAAGTAGTTGCAAGATCTGTACGTCGAACTGGACTTGACATTCTATTTTACTCGATTTTTCCAATTTCTTCGTTCGCAAGTAGAATCCCATTTGAAAGCTTCGAGAAACTTAAAACGATACACAAACGTACAAGACCTATGTATCTTGTTAATGAGAAAGTCTTCGTGAAATAATAAGATAAATGAAAAGGACTTTCGTACGATATTCCACACCTCTGGAATATTAAAGAGACTGTTTAAAAGATTCCGATTTTTCGGTGCCTGCTTAATTGAAAAGTCTTTGTTAGACGAAAAGATAAAAGGAAAGCTTACGTGTGTCGCGAGTTTTTTCGCCAAGTACAAACGCGTTCTTTTGTAACCGGTAATCCTCCTTTTGTTCACTCGCTTCTCGTTTTTCCGTTTCAGTATAACATAAAGAAGCGAGAAGAAGTACAAGAAATGACCCAAGAAGAGCCGAATCCTTTGATGCGCAAGAAGAAGACGCCAGAGGAATTGGCTGCGGAGGCCGAGGCGGAAGACGAGGACGAGATTACAAGTATGTACACTAGTCAATTGCATTCGCTCATCACACTCGGTACACACGACCCTTCGCGAAGAGGTTGGCCAGGGAAACCATGGCCATGGAACGGGGTTAAGAACGAGAAGCTACAAATTCACGGTACACGTTCACCGAGTGCAGCTGCCTGACGAATTAATGCAGTGGCGCTCAGACACGGCAAGGGATGATCGATGAAGGGTTAACGAGCCTTGGCTAGAAATCAAACAACTGCAATCCTCCACTCGGTTTCTGAGTAAATTCGACAGAAGCCGGTCGCATGCCACGATTCTCGTTCAGTTTCACGGCAAAATCGATGTCTCGTAATTGAGAGAACTTGAAAAACTGCCAGCCAACTTTCAGCCGTGTAGTCATTCATTTGCGTTTTTCCATTCTTTTGTAACTAAACTGGGACACTGTAGCGTACGCATACTCATTTATACACCGGGGCTGAATAAAATACAGGGAATATTGGAAATCGTGGTACAATGCCAAGAGGGTAGCTCGTGAAACTGTACACCCTCGCGCTATCAAAAATTTTACGATAATTATTGTATCTGTTTCGCGATTGGACAAATGTAAATGATAGTAAAACGATGCGATGGAGTATTCGTATAACGAAAGTAAGAAGTAACTGACGTACAGTTGCGGATGAAAGAAAGTTTAAAAACGATACACCGTGAATTATAGAAACTTTTGTACTAAAGATTTTTTTATCGTATTGATAATAGGTAAATTTGTCCTATGATATACATATTGTACTTATTCGTTGTTCTTTTATGGTGTCGTTCCATATTTCTATATTTTATAAACTTTCTTCTATTCTCGGCTGTATGAAACGAAAAACTGCAAGCTAACGTAAAGTCTATAATTCATATGCAATACTCAAATTTTATTAAACATAAAAAGTGTATCCACGAAACGTAAAGCGGCAGACTTTGAAATTCTACTCACGAACTATGAATAAGATAGAGAGATTCGTCGTCTGATTCAACGATATGAGTATACTTCTAGCGTAAAGTGAAATCGTTTACAACTTGAAAGACAAGCCTGGAACGACATCTTCGTGCATGAATTCTTTTCATCGCTTTCATTGATATCTAGAACGAATCCTACAAATATCCGCCACGTATTTTTCGGACGCGCTATATATACAATATAATACATGAACGTTCGTTTGTTCCAGAAATCAAGAACGTGTTCGACACGCATATACAAGAGTTCAAAGCGCAAGTACTGGAAGGTAAATGCGACCTCCAATAAGCCTACCTACACCCTTGAAGCGGTCGGTAAGGAGGGTGGTGCATCATGTGCTACCAGAGCCGCATCCGCCTCTCAGCCCCTACGACATCACGAGGAAGAGAACGAGCGAGATCTGACGTGTCATTGGAGAAGCGAAAGGAAAGAGCGATACGAGAACTCGCTACCAGCGTCGTCGTCGTTGCCGTCGTAATCGTCGTCGTCGTGTTGTTCGAGCGTAGATCGATTCGGAATTCGAATTGGCCAGTCGTCCCTTAGAGAGCGTCGAGAGAAGCGACAATCGCTCGAGACACCGCAACCAACGCCCATCGCCCGTCCTCGGTCCTCCAACGACCCATCGAATTAGATTTTCTACGAGGGTACGCGCGGAACTATCTTCCGAAACGAGCGCATCGACCAAACAAGAGAAGAGTTACGAGCTTCGATCAACATTGCCATCGTGTGAGAAGGACGTGTCATCGTTGAGAACGAGTGGATGGAACGAGACGAATTCGACGGATTAAATAAGAGAGATCATCGTCGATAGCGTTGTTAATTGACTCGAGTGATCTTGGAAATTGAAGGCAGGGGAAGAAGGAAGCCGAGAAGATCTAGAGATTCGAAGCTCGGCGAGGATCTAGGATGTCGATGGTGGAGCGACGAATCCAGATCAATTTCACAATCGACACAACCGGAGAAGATCTACTAGAGACATTACGCATGAAAATTCATAGGGAAAAGAAACGAGGAAGACGATGTTAAACGAGGACGATGACGGGATAAAGAAAACTGCGGCAGACGTGAGAACGTAGGAAGTATGAGATCGGCGAGAGTTCGTTTACGCCTTACGATTCGAAGAAGGAAGAAGGACAGAGACGATCGAAGTTAAGAAAAGAAGAAAATGCAAAGTATAAGATCCGTGAGAATTCGTATATGCGTTACGATTCGAAGAAAGAAAATGAAATATCGGAAAGAAATCTCGGCAAGAAATAAGACGGGACGTAAAAAACAGAGAGAGAGAGAGAGAGAGGGAGAGAAAGGAAAATGATTGGATCGATCAAAGTCTCTTCGGATATCGCACGAATATCATGGCGTAAATGAGACGTGAGCAGTCGAAGGGCGCGTGCATATAAATATACCTATATATATATATAAATATAAATAAAGAAATATATTATATATATATAAATAAGAAAAATGAAAGAAGTAAAAAAAAAGACATAAAAACTTAGTACCTAAGTTTCTAGCGAATTTTTCGAATAGTGGTAAAAAAAAAAAAGATGAAATTACCGGTAGCAGAGTTACGTAGTCACTAGTTCGTTCAACGGCTGTTCAATAACAAGGAGATCAGAAAGGAGGGAGTCATTATTATTATTCGAGTTATGAATTATTCTCATAGTTTATTACCGCGGTCATTGTTCTTATTATTGTTGCCATTAAATGTTTATATTTAGAAACAAGTTAAGACAAGGATCGAGGGCCACGAGAAACTAGAGTCAAGAGACCAAGAGCTGAACGCAAGACGGAGATGGATTGCTGAGAGAGAGAGAGAGAGAGAAACGAAGAGAAAAAAAAATTAACACAGGAAACGAGTAATGAGAAAAAACAAGTGTAACCGGCGGCCCTTGCTCTCCCTTCCGTCCAAATTCGAATTTTTTCCGATTACCTCTCGGCGATATAGCTCGATCGCGATCGATCCGTAGTGAAACGCGTAACACCTGAGCGATTCTTAGGGACACTTAGTTAGGGGACACATTGCCGACAAAAGTGACGAAAAAATATAAAGTGGTTATTAGACCAAAAAAAAGAAAAAAAAAAAGAAAAAACGGAAAAAATCGACAAAACGAGAAAACATTTTAAATGCGCGCTTCGTTAAGAATAGCTCGACGAATCGAGCAGCACTGACTCTCGCGTTTAAATGCAAACAAATAAGAAAAAAAGAAAAAAAAAGTACTAAAGAAATGCCTTTCTTTCACGTTTATACGGTGCGTTTCTATCGAGTGTAATTATATAGTAGGTTAATTGTTAGAGAAAGGAAGAGAAAACTGATTTATATGTTCGCTCGTGAACGATCTTAGAACAGGATAGAGAAGTGTCGCGATTCGACGATCGAGACTGTTCTTAGCAAGGAGTTTTCAGGTGTTACCGCCGGAAACGTTCGAGCAAAGTAGCCATTGTTTCATCCTTTCTCGAAGCGGTTCACCGGTCTTTCATCGTGCTTGTTCGTCCGCGACAAACACGTTGTGCATGATGGACGACGCGTAAACGATGATGGACGGGATGGACAGAGCATCGACTGCCGGCAAGTAACGCGAGCCTTATACATATACAGAATTAACAAGAAACTAAAAAATGCTCACGCACGATACCATTGCGATATACTTAGAGACTAATTGGAAACAGGGGGATGAAAGGTATGAAGGAAACATTTCGTTGAGCAAGCAAACGTTTCCTATTCCTTCGATCGGAGGATCTACGTTTAATGAAGAGACTGAGAAGATAACTCTGTTTAAATTAAAATGTATCTTGTAACATAGATTCTTGCGTATATGTCGTAAAACGTTCTGAGTTGGTATATGTATAGGGCGGATAATGCCAGACGAAGCTGCGACGGAGAATGAAAGCACGAAGAGGAAGAACGTGCCATTTAACGCGTGATGTGGTTTTTTGTATGAGTGACGAGATGATACGAAAGTGTACTTTTTTTTATGTTCGATATCGTTCCTCGTTCTGGTACCGATCTATATATTCTTATACATCTTCTTCTTATCTATCGAGTCTTCTCAAAATCTCTCAATTGATTCTGACTCTGAAGCAACGGCTATCCTCTGATTTCTTTGCGACTTCGCGATATATTCTCCTAACACGCGCTCTATCATACTTGATCACTCGGATTAGGAAAACATTTCTCGACGATATGCCGCAATACACGCGAAGAAAGATCTATCGGGTGTCGGGAAAAAAAAAGAACTCCAATTGCTCGGACGAAGAGAAATTAGAAAGAAGCAGATGAAGCAGGATCCGACGGGAGAAGAGAAAAGATTGGAAAAAGCTTTCCTCGTCTCATCGAGATAAGTGTGTTACATTTAGGACCGCGTCCCAGTTGAAAAAGAACAGGCAACTTAAACGTCAGTCGAAAATGAGAAGTCGGAAGGCCTTCTGTCCAAACGTTTTGCTATAGAGACGAACGCATGTCAGCTTTCTATGTGCACTCTGCTGTTTCTCGATGTATAAACGTAACGCGACTCTTCTAGTCGACGATTATCAGTCGTTCCGCAAGCACGTTCACGGATCTTTCCCGTTTGCCAAACTCCGCGACGTAAATTCGACCATCGAAAAGGCCAGCACGCCAGCCTTAACTTTGCCAGAAACTTTCCTCGAAATTCGATAATATCGTCGATACTTTTTCGAACTTTGAATCTCGGGTGAATGTGAGCAAAGAATAATTTACGATATTAAAAATTTCCAAACTTTTAACGATTTGCTATTTTATCGGTAGTGTCGTTATCGATTTTCCTCGAACCAAGCGATTTCTCGATCGCTAAATTCTTCAAACGAGCACGAAAGAAGTAAGATGTCGCGCCGGGAAGAAATTCAACGAACGGCTTCCTTGCTCGCTGTCCGAACTTTTGGAAAACCGCCGCGCGCTCCGCTACTTTCTCCTGTCTCAATGTCGTAAAATACCTCTTGGCAGCTGTTCGTCCGCGAAAAACAAACCGACAACTTTTCCAATGTTTCCAGTGTTCGGCTGTATATCCCTTCGACCAGAATTGCGAATAAAGTTTCAGCGGAGACTTAAGGCTGGCGCGATCGAGCACACAGATTCGATTTTATGCCTTCCTTTGTTCTTCTTTTTTCTTCTCTCTTTCCCTTTACCTTAATCGTTTTCAATAAAAAGAATGACCGAGGAGACGTTATATCGATCGCGTCTTTTTGCGAAGCCACGGCGAATTTTAATCGTCGGACGCGGCGGAACGAGACAACTGAGAAAAGAACGCGAAGCGGACGGGACGTGCTTCGAATCTGAATCTACTTGACGTGTAGTCTCTCTCGTGTCTCAACGTGCATGCTACTTGCCTCTCTCTTGTCTGTCGATGTCAATGTCGATGTCGTTGGTTGGATCTTCTCTTATCACGCGTGAGATCTTCGAGGATCACTCGACCAAAGATAGAGTTCAAACTAGAACGTGTATTTTGCTACCTGAGCCGAACGCTGACGAAGAAAGTACAGAAGATTATAGTGCGACATATCGCGATGATTTTCGAAGATCC
Organism: Bombus pyrosoma; assembly: GCF_014825855.1. NCBI lineage: Eukaryota > Metazoa > Arthropoda > Insecta > Hymenoptera > Apidae > Bombus > Bombus pyrosoma. Next base: position 3,884,285 of record NC_057784.1, read on the forward strand.
GCAGACTCGCATTCTTTCTCTCTGTAAACGATCGATCCACTAGATGGAAACGCTTTAAAAGTACCTAGAACGATTTTACTCTAATCCTCCTTGTTCCTTCAAATTGCGCCCATTTCCTGCGCGTCCAGGCATCCTGAACCGACCGAATTCAACAGAAATAATAACCTGTCTCGCATATTCTAATCCTTCTGCGCGATCTACTCGATATACACTTGAAGTCAATTACTCAATTATTAACCCAAAGATGTATACATTATATTATCTATATTTATTCTAGAGAATATATGCTCGTACGTTCTTTTCTTTTTTTTTTTCCTTTTTCTTTTGGCGAATTTTCGATACGAACGTGAACACACCAAGTTAAATAACCAGTCGATGGAAAGCACGATTTCGGTGTAGAAGAAGACGAGTTTCAGCGTAGCTCGAAGCGAAATGTTTTTAGAGACAGACCGTTCTTATGATTACGATTAACAGGAGAAAAAATAATTAATTGGACATCAAATTAGCCAGACAACTTCGAACGACAGCAGTGTATAGCTCATAGACTGTTTTCCTATTCCCCACGCTCTCTTTAACTATTTCTGTACCTCCCTCCCTCTCTCTTTCTCTCTTGCTCTTACTATTTTGCTGTCATCTTCTGATCGTAACAAGTTTTCTCTCCGCCTGTCGTCTTATAGCCCCTTTGCTCGATGTATCTCCTACGCTACGCTCGATTGTTCTCTTTGAAGTCACGACTACTTAATGCATGTGTCACGTAAAAACGAACGAATAAAACGAATACAAAAAAAAAGAACATAATATCTTACTGTCGTAACCGTTACTGTTGATTAATGTCGTGTGTCGTTGTTGTTTCTCGATGTGATCAACATAAAACGTTGTTCGATGTACTGTCTAGTCAATGTTGACGCTCTAGTCTCAATAGTTCGTCTTTTTTCCTTTCTTCTGTCTTATACATACATATTGCGTTACATGTTGTTCAAGCTTTCTGTGTAAGATTCAACGATCGATTAAAAGCTTTCTGTGCCATTTAATTCGATGTAGTTTAATTTGAGCGTAAGCAATGCTTAGCAAAGATAATTTTTTGTTCGGTTGGCGTGCGTGAAATGGCTGATTTCATAGATAGCTAGGACTAAAACTATCGTTAAATAATTTTGACGTTTATATATGATTCATATGATACGTTATATTTATATGATATATCATACGTGACATTTGTTATTCAATTTTAAATTTCACGCTAATTAAACGCAACGTGATACTCTGTCGAAGACGGATCATGTGTCAAATCGAATCACGAAGTAACATCGAATTCGAGTGCGTTCTTTGTAAAACTTTTTGCCATATTTAAATTGCCATAATCTTAGCTTCCTTTGACATTGACTACGTTTAATCGTAATATGATTAATATTATTTTCAATCGGTTAAGAAATCCGCCATTTTACTTGAAACGACTTAGCGTAAGTTCCTATGAAACTTTCAATTTATATTTCAAACTTTCGTTTGCGAGAGATCTTCGCGTATTCTTGTATTCGATAATCCGTGAAATTTAGTTCAGGCCATTTACCGACGATTTTTCACCAGCGTAAACGTTCATCCACCAGTTGTCGCGTGTATGCGTGCAAAACACGAACACAAGTTGTTGAAACGCGACAGACGAAAAAGTGCAGTTCCCCTCGAAAGTCGAAATGTTCGACTGTGTTCGAAACCAACGAGACAAGAGTAATCCGGTGATATGCCAAGACATAATCTACGCGTGACAATCTTCTGTGATTCTCGCTATATGGAAGGAAAAATAACGCGGTCCGAGAAATAAAAAGGAAGTAAGAACAGAGAATGGATTTTCAGAGAAATGGAAAATGTATCAGTCGCGTGAATACTCTCCAGACTTTCTCTTGTTCTTTGATTCTTTTCATCTTTTCCATTGGTACGGAACTGTTGATCCTCGATCTCCTTAATTCCCTTTAACGAGTGTTTTTCCACTTCCACTTTGCACACGCACCTAACATCGCACGATTCTAGGCGATTTATCGCTCTATCCTTCGCATCCTTTACCTGAAGCCACCCTAAGCCTGTAAGCGGCACGTGGCAAGTGATATAAACGAATACTTAAATCTACTTAATTCGTGTTTCATAGACGACCGTAATCGTGAAGATAAAAAAAAAAAATGAACAAAGGATTGAATAAAAAAAAGAAAAAAACAGAGAATCTAGCGACTCGTGTCTGTTTTCGACGTGACACCCTCGAACGTAGCGTTCTATCAAAGAGACGGATGAGCCAACGAAAGTTGCTGGTAATTGACGATCTCGGTAAATCTGACTGTAATTAGAAAGTATAATATCGTAGTACTCGCTAGCAAAGTACAATTGATCCGTCGAAACGAGACACGCGTGCAATTATTATGTAAAAGATAGTTGACGAACCTTTCTTAGGTACTTAATTATCGGGCGAATGTTTCAAGCAGGACAAACCGAAGAAATCAGAAAGAATGTAACGCGTTAGGTACGATATGCGCCGAAACGTTTAAGATTATACGACAAATGTAACGTTCTTTTCTTCATGTACATAGTCTCGCGTATAACCTAGACCTGCGTTTAGTATAACCGAGAAAGTTTTTGTGATGGTTTCGTTCTACGTAACCGCGTCAAGCGAAAAGGATGAACGGAAGACGAGATGTCTCCTGGAAGCTCGGGACACCGTTCGTGTCCCAATTTTCAAATCCGAGCGTCCGATTTTTGCTCGAGCCAGGGAAATCCGTAAGGAACCAAAAGGGTGAGCACGGAAGGTGTCCCGAAGTTCGAGGACGGAGGAGATTAATACCGGCGTAACTCGCGAGGAAGAACCGACTTAACTTATTCAGAGACAACGACACAACGCATTATAAAGTAATAATGATAACTTATCGTTAAATCAACGTACTATTGTTATGATCTCTTACATTATGATGATGATCTCGACGACGAGACGATTGCATAATGTAAAACGCGTTCGCACGTGTGTTTTTTCAATGCGTTCACAAGAAACAAAGTACGAACTAACGTTGTAAAACGGTAAATGTTAGACGATAAGCGAGAGAAAATACCGTTCAAACACACGTAACATCTACACACGGAGAAACGTTCGAAAAGAAATAAAAAGAGGTAAATAAATAAAGCTAAATAGAAGGTAAAACAGGAGAAAATCACGATGTTAAGTAAGTAGTCGTTAGCTTTGTATACAAGGGAGTGCAGAACAAAGACGAAGACGACGTTAAAGGGAAAGAGAAAGGGAGAGCTTCGATAATTGGAGAGTCCCGAGGCGAAAAGATACACACGAAAAACGGTACTTTTCAGCAGCTGCCATTCGACGAGAGGTTCGTGTACCACCATCTTCGAGCGGACTTGTGCGATTTTTTGGATAGAGATTCCGTGAACACGGTACTTACTGGCTGTCGCTCGATCCTGGAAAACTCGATTATGTTGCACGCTAATCGCAAAAGGATGATTTCGTCGCACAGAACATTCTCTCGCGACATTCTCTCCGACGCTAAATCCAATTTACTTTACACAGATGCTATAAATTCTTGTTGGCAAAAAATTTCAAACCGTTTCCATGTTATCGGCGACGAGCGTGTGAATAATTTAGACAAAGCGACTCCCGACTCAAATTGAATGTTGGTGTCGCTCGAGACCTAAGGTCGTTTGAAATCTCCTTTAGAAATGGAAATAAAAATGCGAATCGGCTAACTCGCTCCAGGAACGAGCGCACGATCCAAAAACAAAGGGGGCTGCAATACACGCGTATTCTATTTTTCGATCGTTATTCCCGGCGATTCGAGTAACAGCTTGTTTGACCGTGTTGCGACATCGCGACGTGTACGTAGATCACACCTGTACCGTGCCCGGTATCTTCGTAAATTCGTTGAATCGAGAAGCAATACTATAGATGCCTATAATTACTAATGTTATACGTTTCTTACAACAACAAAATAAAAAAAAAAGAAAGTTGAAAAAGGATTAGAGAAAAACTCGCGTACACATGCACATCAGACACTGTATATGTATTTAAGGATCAGAGTTACACAAGCACACCGCGCGATAACGAAACGAAAGGGAAGGGAACATCGATGCCCATCTCGTCGATGTTTCTTCGTACGATCGGCGCGAAAAAATAGAAAAAAATGAAAAAAATACAAAAAAATAAAAAAGATATGAAAATATGTTACTCTCAACCTTGAACTCGAAACTCTGTAATTGCGACGCGTACGTTCACACATCGATCTCTGTGTAATTTTATATTTCGACGTTCGAAGATGCGAAGCACTTTTAGCTGCATGCAACGACCAATAATTATCGTAATCGTTAATCGTGTAGAGCTGCACCGAAAATAGAGGAACGATTTAAAAGGAAGGGTTAAACGTGGAGGAAAGAAGGGAATAAAATGAGGAGAAAACTGAAAGGAAGGAGAAGGGCATATGGAGTCGTTCGAAATGCCCAAAAATCGCACGAAGCTTGCTCGGCAGATAAGAAAAGCGGGTTCGCGGAGAACGTACGATGAAGTATAGCATCGAAGAGGGGAATAGTAAAAGATCTCTTGTATGAGTTATAGAACGCTTAGTGGCTGAATCGCTGGAACACGAATGGATTGATTGTTAAGAATGAAATATTAATGTAACATGCGAAGAAGAGAATAAGTAACGCCGGATGGTGGATGATGATGATGATAATATTATATATTGTTGTTAGATCATGTATAATATATATACACATAAACATTGATATAAAAATAAAGTAATCTAGATATTAAGCGACCACTTATTCACACGTTACATAAACACATACGTACACGTACCCTGTGCACATGAAAGTTAACCGTTTATTTAGCGAATTAAACGACTACGCAAAAAAAAAACGCAAGAAGATTCTTTTTAAATCGTTTCTTTTGCCATTTCGAAATTACCGTTTCGGCATTTTATTCCCTGTGTGATAATCGAAATCTTTTTTTTTCACCACGGAGATTTCCTCGAAGACTAACGTACAGTACCGAATAATTATTCGAACGATACATCCTTCGTGTTTCGTTTAATTTCAATTACGAGCGCTAAATATAACGAGCGTTTCTTTATTTCTATCTACGATTATTTCTAGAAACGTTGAACGCTATTCCATATTATACTATTGACTAAAAATTGTGCGTTAGATTTAAGTTGTTCAAGAAACTTTAAACTCCAAAAAGATTTAAATTGTTAAATATCGACTTGAAATTGGAAACTTCAAAATTAAATTGACAAACTTTTATTCGAATTCTTAAATTAAAGAAAAATTAGAATTATTCCTCTAACTAATAATTCGAACATTTATGACGGATAACGTACATACACGGAAAATCGATCTCGGAGATTGATGCGTAGCCGTGTGAAATTTTCAAATAGGTAAAACGTTTGCCCGTGCCAAATAAAAGGTTAATAGAGGTGCGAATACAGATCACAGGCACCGTTCACACACATGCAGGAACACGACACGACAGGACACACGATTTCGTAGCTGTACCCGTGAGCATCCCCCGTCAAACCAATCCCTGGGCATGGTCTCGGCTCTTGGTTACGCGTAAAAAATGCATAGAGTCCTATACTCTCTATTCGTCCCTCCTCTTGACCCTTGAAACTACGGCAGAAGAAAAGAAAGCGAGTCGAGGCTTCTTTAGGTCGCGTCACTCGTCCCTCTTTCTTCTCGATAGAAAGGAAAGAAAATTTCAAGTATCAAATAGGAGGCGACAGCCACGAATCAGAGTCGAAAGCTTGTACGAAACGAGAAACGAAGCGGGGATAAAATCAAAAATGAGAAAAGAGATGGATAATCGAGCTTTCCTCTTCCTACGTTGTACGAGAGATTCACGGCGTTTCTTTTGGCTTTCACGGCGGAAGAGATGAAACACAAATTGCGAGAAAAACAAACGAGGATTAAGAAAAAGAAAAAAAAGTAAAAAAAAAAAATGATAAAGCATGAAGACGATTTTTAGGGGCGCGCCTCGTCGTTATAGCTCTTAATACGATAGTAATATTACGAGTAATAAACAAAAGTGAATTAATCAGAATATGCGTTTATGTTATTTAGTTCTAAAAAAAATGAAAAAATGTAATAAAAGTCAATCGTGTTACCAATCCGATCGTCTATTTATTTATTGATCTACCTTTATCAACAACATCTTTCCTTACAAAGCATTACAAAACTTGGAGAAATTTTTTAGAAACATGTTATGTGTCTCGCGTGAAAGATTTTTTAGAAATTTTATTAGATCCCCATCGTCATTGTTAATCCATCGTTAAGCATCGTTGAATACTGTCGCGAATTACTTGCACAGGAATTACGGTTCCTAATCATCGAATTAGAATCAAACCCAAATTTTTAACGTTTTACGGTTTTTAATTAAATTAAGAGTATTTATGTTCATAAATATTTATATGTAGATCTATTGATGTACAGTGGCAAAAGCATTTCAATACTTAATACAGAACATTGTATAGTAACTGCAAACTTATCCTGCCTATCAATGAGCAAAACGGTGATTAGCAAGCCGGTTGCGACGATTATTATCTCGTAACTTGCACGTACATTTTCGAATCGATTTCTTTCAACGGTATAATCGCGACAATCCTATTACGTATCACAGCACAGCAACAGTGAAGTTTCAAAATATGTTATGCAATACACGTAAAAGTTTCCTACGAAGAGCGTTCAAACACTTTCATGAGCGTATATTACGCTTTAAAACGCTCAGTTCCATTTATCACGATGACGTAGGAATTTCAACAATCAACCGGTGCATTCCGCTGTGCGTGCAGTTCGCGCTACTCCCAATTTCTTTTTACACAATTCGTAGCGATTTCGAAAGCGTTCAAACGTGCTACTTGTCAATCGATGCCATTTATTATTTTCCAAACAATCGTTCTTCAGTACGAATAAAAACCTTGCCGCGAAACGTTCCAAACGAACCAAAACCTTCAACAGTTTTCCAAGTACGAAATGGAAAGTTTCCTGAATTGATTCGAATGGCAACTAAATCGATCGACAAAATGAAATATTTCAAGCGGAGCTTCCTCTTCTTCTTATTCGTTCTGTATGATCTCATGACTGGTTCTCTAACCGAGGAGATAACGTTGAACGTCAACTTGAAAGAACCCATCGCTGTAACCGATGAGAAGTTCCTCAGTCTTACCATTGATCCAGTAACCCTATTAGCCGGGAATGCGCTAAGGTACGTACGTTGAATTTATAACGCTCTCATATCGGCTTTTTACGGTAGCTAACCTTGTTCCATGATAAATGCGGTTATCCTGCTTCGTGACTGAATTTAGAAGATTTTGAAAGCCGCGTCGAATATAAATTCAAACTTAATGATGAATATTTCGCGCGCGATAACGACGCAATCTCGCGAAGGAAAAAGAAAAGAAGCGACCGTGAAACAATTCGAGATCAATTTAAAACCAATCAATAGAATGCCAGGCACCGATAGCTCGTAGAAAAAACTTCCGGAATAACCGTACACGTATAACCTTTGAACGAAACGCAAATCCAATCTAGCTTCAGCGAAATGAAGCGTGTACGTGTTTTAATTTAAATTTCAATCACCGTCGTCTCTTGCCAGTACCGCTGTTATCGATCTTCGAAGAAATCGAAGTAGCGCAGAAACTACGTGAAAATCTTGTACGATTGAGAGAAGACACGCTTATGCGTGCTGAGTTATTCGCAAGTATGTCCAACGACTACAGGGGAAGAGGGTGATGAACCACATTTTTCACTTCTTACTGGACGGAAGCTTTAACATTCAATGCATTCAATCAAACTAATCTTATATTACCGAAATTGTCTTCCTGTTTCATCTTGGAGGTAGACGTGTATTTTTCTACTATCTTGGTAATTTAAAAAATATTCCTTGTCATAATATGAAAATATTGAAAAATATTCAAATATTGTTTGTTTTAAGAATTATGTCTTTGGTTGCACTTTCCTTCAATGGAAACTGCTTCTCTCCATTTCTAGCTATTTTATATAAAAATATTCCTTTCGCGTATCGTGCTTTTTTCTCTGTGATCCTCGTGTGGGCACTTTGCTTGATTTATATCAACAATATACGAATGTTAATGGAATATACGGTTTAATGGGGGTAAACTAATGATCAAAAGGAGTAATTGCTATCTCTTTGTATAGAACTAACTGATATATGTGATGCAAAATTTAAATTGTTCATTTAAAACCTTGTCGATAGAGTGCTCGAATTAAATACACGATTCTTCAAAGTTTCAACCGTTTGTGACAGTGTAATTAATTTATCGATAAAATGGCGTAATATTCAGAATGTATTTTTAATTTTAAAAGACAGTTTTAATAAAAGACAAATAGTCCTGGGTTTGCCTATATATTTCTAATTTTACAACTAGATTAAATTCTGTCAAAGATAAGCAAGCGTTCATATTCTCAAGTACGCAGTGTGTATATCTAGGACCAGATTGCCTAACATTATCGTATCTTTAACATGCGAATCGTGGTCGTTGCAATTTCAGCACGGATTTCGAGAGAAGCATAAACATGGCTAAAGCCTTAGGTCCTGCATATTTACGATTCGCCGGGCCAAATTCTCTTCCCTACTTTGGCGATAAGGATTCTCAAGACAAAGAGGATAACAAAAAAACAACACTATCTGGTGAGCTCAATTAATCCTTTCAGCTTATTTAAATAAATCATATACTAACTAATTAAATCGTGAATGTATCTATTTTCGCTAACACCAATTTCAAGTCAACTTCTTTACACAAACATCAGAGAAAGCTCTATTTCTATCGTTAATAATTAAGATACCAGAGAAACATTTTTCTGGCAATTCGAAAGGAGCTCGGTTAGCAAAGGAAATATTTATATCCTATATTATAAAATCAAGTCAAAGTAGAATAGACGAACGTTGGCTGACTTACGGACGGAAATGTACATAATCCACTCAGTTCGCCAGTTAGTAGATTCTCCTTCCATATACATTCTGCTAACTTGACTACGATACAGCCGATATACGGACCATTATCATGGTTAATTTAGGCAGTAATGTAACGGACGGCGGCTTACAAAGGATCCACATGCATCCGTTCACTTCAAAGTTACATGAACAACGAAACGCCTGCCACACATCTTCCTCGGCCAATTTCGCCACCGATACAACACCGTGGTCAGCCAGTTGCAGAAACTGCCTGAATTAACCTAAACAATGCTTCGTGCACCAGTGCGCGTCCATACACGATACAGACGCGACGTGTTTTGCGAAGAGAAACGAGAAGGTTTACGTACCATAGTTAGACACACATGCATACCATCAACATTCCATCTCGAACTGTAGACACCTGTTTCGTTCGCGGTTACCTCGCGTTACCTCAGCCACTCTCGCTGATTACGTGCAAACCTTACACGCCTGTACCAAGGTGCAAACGTTAGCCACCTAACGAGCTTAGTAATTTAACATTCGCTGCGCGACTCTACGACGTAATCCGATCCGACGCGGTACCAAACTCCGTGTCTTCCACCTGAACCAAATTTCAACCTTTGTGTAGCCTATTTATCATACCTAGCGTACATTCGATGACGCAAATGAATAGGTCGATCGAAAGAGAAGTTGTAATTGGCAGAACGTAGAATACTAAGAAACTTTGAACCTTCTTTAGTTAGGTTGTCTATTGACACAGCGGCTTATACCAGGACCAATTAATTGTACTGTGTAATGTAAGTATCACTTCGTTTTATATTAAATATCGTGTATTAAAATATTTCGAGACAATTTGTTCCAAGTCTACGCAAAATAAAAAATACAAGTGTAAAGATATAATATATAGAATTAATTTATTTAATTTTTACGCATTATATTAGTCAGTTCTTTTCAGTATATATTGCTAGCTCGTGACTACGATAGTAAAGTAATTTTAAACAATACTTTCGCTCTTAGAAGTAATTATAGGAACTGAACCTGTAACGAATAAGTAATTAATCGTACTGGACTAGAAATCAATCTTGCAAACGATAAGAAACATGATGTGATCTCATTTGTTATAACATTCCGATTTTATTCCTAAGGACTGTTTGTTATAGTTCCTCGTAAAACCATCACCGTATTCTATTCTATCAATGACGTTTCGTGATCGTAGCGTCAGATTGGGTTGTAATCCATCAGTGGGCAGGAAAGGCAGGATTGCATGTGATCGACTGCATTTCGCCAGACAATCGACAAAAGGAATCGGAGGAACCCCAAGATCCTGAAGAAATAATTTCTTTCAGCGACCATATGCATTTTAACGCGAGCTGGCAACTAGGATATGGTAAATTAATTCAGCCAGTTGAAACGTTCGAACCAGAATCAGAAGTTACATTCATCAATTCCAGAAGTTTCTTCGTTAAAGATTAAACAAATCGCTTGCGTAACAAATTTAAGAAATTTACGAACGATGGAGTTGATCAGTTTGGCTTTTGACAGACTCGTTCGTTTCACCATGGAAAGGAGGAGATCTACTTTAAGCTCGATTTTCTAGAATGCCAAATTAGATGCGATCTATCAGCTGGTGATTTAGGAAGACAGACGATGGCTTTGCGAAAAGTACTCAACGAATTTCCTAGATATTCGAACAGCATCGTTGCTGGCCCCGATGTCGTGGCTTATAACACCGATAAACAACGAAAATATCTTCGAGATTACTTCAGCGTCGCCGCGCCTGCACTTTCGGCGATCACCTGGCATCCGTAAATTTCTTATCGTTATAGGCTTAATAAAATTTCCTGCGCATCGTTTCACGTGGAAATATTAAATCGGCGATACTATTTTAAATTGATTGCAGCCTGTTTGACAGCATCACTTTGGGAAATGGAGGAGCTTTCATACATCAGGATAATTTAGAGCAGGATAAAGAAGAGATGTTCAGAGTTATAGGTCGTTTCATACAGAATAAACCATTATGGATTGGTAAGAAATTTCCGATAGATAGTTGCGTGTCAGAAATTTCTTGTGGACGTATTAATTGAAAGGTTCATAACAAAATGAACGCTTGTTCGTATTTGCCTTTCGCCAGCAGAGCAAAAGAATACCCTGACACCTTTCATTCTCAAATGAATGAAAGTTTTCAAACAAGTTATTTATCGCGTTACACGTAATCTTTCCAATGTATCTGTAATTATACGATAGGAAACTTCTATCTAATTAAATCATAGGGTTGCAGACCTCGTGACAGAGGTTTCCATAGAAACAGTTCACTTATTTTCCAGAATATCGATTTTTGACAACGCTTAAAAATACATACAGTCGTTAACATACAGTCGTTAATTGTTATTATTTCGTTGAAAGCCGAGTCCAATCCAGAAGAATGCAAAAATTTATTCATCGGAGCGCTGGTTCTGACAAGAAGACTAGGAAACGCTGCAAAGATAAATGTAAAGACGTTCATGAGGCAACCAACAGACCTGACACGACCGATGCCAGTAAGTTTCGCAAAACATGAACGAATCCTCTCGTCAGAAATCGATGATGAATACGTCGATCTATACACAGGATTACTGGGTGTCATTGCTTCACAAGACTCTCGTTGGACGAGAAGTATTCGATGCAAAGATTCGAACCAGCAACGAGAATCACATCTACCTGTATTGCCAATGCGCGAAAGCTTCGAATAAATACGAGAAAGGATCCATCGTGATCTTTGGTGTGAATTTAAGTCCTGAAGATGCCACGATTAATTTCCAAGCAGCCAAAATTACCACTGTTCACGAATACGTTCTTTCGCCGGGTTTCGATGCTGCTAACAGAATGTTTGCCGAGTGAGTATTACGATCAATATGAAATACTTTATTATGATATAAAGATACGAAATATTTTACTTTGCCATGTACGTATGTTCTGTCGCTGTTTAGAACTATTTTCTTAAACAATAAATTGCTGACTTTAATCAACGACACGGTTCCTGAGATATATCCAAATGTTTTGAACGATACAAAAGGCGTGGATCTTCGCCTGCAGTCGGGCGATATTGGTTTTTGGGTTGTTCCTGATCTACAGGTAATAATAAAACGCATTTCTCTATCGTTTTATTTACATACAGTTTGTCGTTACAGTTTGTGAAAATTTTGTACGAATATATCACATGCGTTATAATGTTAGAACATGTAGTATCGCGGACATAAGGCCTAGGAGTTAGCGGGTAAACCACGTACAATGTCGCGAGAACCGAGGTGTTTTTAAACCATAAACAATGTCCCGAGAGCCGAGGCGTCGATGGGCCCATCAATGTGTCGTCGGTCCTTCAAGTGAATAGTTTCGTAGAAAAGGTCTACGTGACCTTGGCCACGAGCGGTCGCGGAACACGCGCGTGGTGGGTCTACGGAAGACAAAAGACATGCGAGAGCAGTGCAGTTTTGAGTTGAGAAGTCAAAGAGTGTGAATCGAGAAGTCAGAGAGTGCGAGTTGTGTTGTAGAGTATAGTGCTGCTAGCGTTGTCGAGAGAGTGTGGTCCGCGTAAGAGAGAACGTTGGATCCGTTGTGTCGAGAGTCGTCTAGATTGTAGCGTATTATTGCGATTAGTTCATATTGAACTACCATCGTTTTTCTGTCTATATTTGTACAATCCATTCATTGTAAATAAATTACAAATATTAGGATATAATAACAATATATTCCATTGAAGATACTACAAATATTTTAAATTTACAATATGAAAGTAATTTGTAAGATAATGTTATAAATTTCTACGTACGTTCGCAGATTACTTTCGAATTCAGAACAATTGTGTTATATCGCAGGGCTAACGAAATTGTGAAAACTGTTACACCGAGCCACTATATATACTCCAGTCAAATGAATTGCCCGATTCTTCCAGGTAAAATCTTGCATGGAGAGCGACGTAACGCAAAAGAAGGAAACTCCCGTAGAAACAGAAATTCTACGAAACCTGAGAAAGGCGAAGGATGTAAGAATACACGTGACCAGATCTGTGAAAGATCAAGCAACCATAAAAAAAGAAAAACGAAGACAGAGAAGTAACATCGCAATATATAAGTCGAATATAAAAAGGGAACTCAAAAGACTGAGGAGATTCGTGAAAAAGAAATTGGACGATTACGAGAGTAGATCGCTACTGAATATCAGAGGATTATCTAACGAGGAAAATAGCGAAATCTCGAAGCAACCTGAAGAAAGCGTACAAGATGGATTACAAGAATTCAAGGAACATCTTTTGCGTTTCAAAAACCTAATGGATTCGAGCGATACGAGGATTGAACTGAAAAAACCGATAAGCGATCTCATCACAGACGCGATTTCTCTAATGTCGAAGATACAGAATACTCTAAGAAGCATGAAGAGTAAAACCGAAAGCAACGAAAACCGAGTAAAATCATCTCGCAGCGTAAAAGAGTCTCTGAATACTTTGTACGATCGTTTGACTCGCACTGACTTGGACGAGTCGATCGATCCTCAAGAGAGCAAGATGGATCAAGCATCTAAAAGGACTAAGAGGGATCTACTCGCCGAGATTGGGGAATCTGTGGACAGTCCTTTACGAAAAGGACCCAGAGACGACGACGTCAAAGAACGTAAACGTGATTCAAAGATTGGATGGTTGAAGAATATTAAAAAAAAAACGCGACCGAGTCTCGTGCAATTTGAAAGCGACGACAGTGAAGAAAGCACTTTACGGAAGATTTTTGATATAAATCCGGTGGAAAATTTTTCAAACGACCATGTATTTTTTGAAGATTCATCTCTAAACAGAGACTATGATTACGTCTCTGCTGGAAACTCTCCTTTGAATAAAGATTGCTCGAGGAACGATGAGCAGAGAAATCGAAAGATCGAAGGAAATTCTCGGAATAAACCTTCGAAGATGGATTACCTGAACGATCATCCATGGACTGAACTTGATGACACTGATGATTATCCTTTTTACGATCCCATAGATTTCATCGAAGACTCAAGGCCCTGGAATGATCCAATGGAAGTAGCTTTGGGAGACTCTACCGAACTGTCGGAAGAGCAAATCTATGAACCTTTGAACAATAATGAGTTTGACAATGAGAACGAATCTAGAATCATAGGAATTGAATCAAACGAAGATGACGAAGCTCAGGATGACTATTACGAATCCAATAATTTTCCAAGGAATCATAGACTCGTATATGGCCCTTTGGTCGATCCTGATGCATTTATTATGAAAACCTATGGGTCTGGAAAAAATAACAGAGCTGGTAATGAGAAGGAATTTAGGGTCGTAGGAAGCCAATCAAACAGAGTTCAGAGAGTACAGGGCGATAAAAGTAGATTAAAAGGAATGGATGATTACTACGAATGTACTGATTTTCCTAAAAACCATAGACCCACATATGGCCCTTTAATCGTACCAGACGCAACCATTCTTCGATATACTTTGACTAGACAGCCATCCAATAAAAGGAAGAATTACGCAAATGAAAAAGCTTCTTCTGATTACTACTTAAGGTCTATTCTGAAAGGATTCGATTTGCCGATCGAAGCTGATCATCCTAGAAATAAAAAACTTAAAAGAGAGGGCAAAGATTTGCAGGCTGTACTCGATCAAGAAATGATTAACGAAGACGACGCGAACTCGAAAAATTGCAACTGCAGAGTCATCAGACGCTCGAAAGGTCGATCGAAGAGAGAGGCTATCGAGTCAATGGAATCTGAAATAGAACAAATCCCAGAGGAGGTAAGCATGGGTTTTAGAAAAGACATAGTTAAATCAGGTGTACGCGACGATACAGACGTAGAGGTGTTCTCAGAACTCAGAGAGGAGCTTTTAGAGAAAGTAAAATCGCAAGCTGAATCTTCGAACCCGAAGATTGGTCGAGATACAATGACACCGTTACAAATCGAAGCTAGCACGAAGGATTTGAATGCAAATACAGCTTCATCGACCCTACGCGATGATTCGGACAAAGAAGAATTTTCAGAATTCAAAGACTCGCCTGTAGAAAATGCAAAATCGTCAAATGAATCTGCGAGCAAGAAAATCGTACAAGATAGAGAAGAGGCGTCGTCGAAAATTGAGAAAGAGGAAAATAATGGGCCGAAGTTTGAGTCAAATATTCCCTCTCTGCAAAACAAATCAGATCTTAAATTTTATTCCCAAATCCTACCTATTGATCAATCGACAATTTTAGACTCGAAAGAACAGACGAGCTCAGCTGGATCTTTGGAAACATTGAAACACGACGAGAAAGTGTTTTTTCATGGGCAATCCGGCAAAAAGAACGAAGAGAACACATCGACTTATACTGCAAGGTATACTGCGGTTGATCAAAGATATTCTACGCCCGATCAAGGATATTCTACGCCCTTCGTCGTTGAAGAATTTGCAAAGGAAAAAGGGGAAACTGAGGAGGCTGAAGAAGCTGAGACTCGGAAGGTAGAGAGTTTAAGCACGACAGTCAAGACGGCCACTTTATCAGAGGAAACTATCGAGGAAGAATCTGAAAACAATTACGATAACGGTAACGCTGCCGGAGCAAGCTCGAAACGAGAGGTTAAACTGGAGCAAGTTCCCCTTGAAAAAGCGAGGCTCGCAAACCGACCTCGCTCACCTAAACAAAGTAAGAAGCAGACGAAATTAAATGTTTCTAAGCCTCAAGAATCTAAACTATGGAAGAGGATAAGAACACTGAAGGGGATAAGGGATCTGTTTCGTAAATTGAAAGAGTCGGGTACTATGTCTCTCCCAAGGTTGAGATCGCCCAAGTACGAGGAACAACGAAGAAATCGAACGGAACGGCTTAAACAATTACGGAAGAAATTAAGTGACAAAGCACAAGTGACATTAAAGAAATACGAAAAAGGTGACAACGATACGGTAGAGAAGGAAAAGGGCGAGCAGAAGAGAAATCTGAGAAGAAGAGAGGTTTGGGAGACGGTCAGAACCAGCGAAGATTTTGCAGATATGATCGATCGCGAGAGATTAGCGTATATATTAATGTACCCACCAATGAAACACGATTTGAGAAGAGAAGCCATTACGAGCGACGAAGTGGAAACGATAGAAGTACCAGTAACTGAAATTATCAGAGCGAAAAATGTCAGACAAAGAGTTTCTACTCCTGATAATCGAAGAAACTTTCGCGACACTACGATTATAGAACATCCTAATCCTGATAAATTAAAAAAGAAGATTATACAATTGACTAATTTATATCAGAGTAAAATATCAAGAGGAGGAAGATCTGATGAAACTAAGGGGAATGATAAGGTTTATTTTGCTGTAGTGGAAGACGTAGAAAGACCACGAATATTTTATTACGAGGAAGATCCGGAAAATGAAGGGAAGAGGAATATGCGGGTAATTCGTTTGTTTCTTATTGTCTTTCATCAGGATCCTCCTTTATTTAATTAATTGTACACTTTTTCATTTAATTAACTTGCTCAACAGGCACTGACGTCGCGTCCCTTCTACAATAGCAAGTACAGGCACAATCGACTGCTACAGAAGCCTTACCGGGAAAGTCTTAAAGCCGCTCAATATACCAAGGAAGAATCAGATGAGTTCCCCGGGAGCAAAGAAATATACATAATCGATCCCTCCGAGTACAAAGGAGGGCATCCTTCGTTGCAGTTGTACAGTCCATCGACATCGAGAACCAATTCACGGGGAAAGATCGCTCCGAAAAATAAGTACGAAGTCAGTTGGGATCCTATCTCCAGCTCCGAGCCTTATAGAATTCGTCAAACAACTGACAAACGCGAAGGAAGAATGCCAAGTAAAAATTCTCAAGAACCGTCGAAGAGCGCTGAAAAACTTTTACAAATTTTAATCGAAAACCTCGACTCTGAGACTACTGACAAACTTTTTAAGAAATTAACAGGACGCAGTGTAGCGGACGACAAAGGCGAACATTTCGCCAATTCGATTTCAAAATCGAAAAAAGAAACCGGAAGAAGACAGTCAGAGGAAGATGAGGAAAGTGTGTCTTTGGATGATGATACGCAAGGCACCAAGAGACGGAGGAAAAACTACCGAGATCTTTCGAAAGAAAAACTATCGGAAGAAAGTGTAGAAGAGGATGAGGAGTCCGAAAAAATTTCTGAAAGTAGAGAGAATTCTGAGGAAAGTGTGTCTGTGGATGACGATACACAAGGCAGCAGGAGACAGAGTGAAAACTATCGAGATGTTTCGGAAGAAAATGTGGAAGAAGATGAGAAGTTCGACAACATTTCTGAAAGTAGAGAGAATTCTAAAGAAAGTGTGTCTTTGGATGATAATAAACAAGGCGGCAGGAGACAGAGAGGAAACTATCGAGATGTTTCGGAAGAGGAACTACAGGAAGAAAATATCGATGAGGATAAAGTAGATGAAGAGTTTGAAAAAGTTTCTGAAAGTAGAGAGAATTCTAACCAAAGTATATCTTTGGATGATGATACACAAGGCAGCAAGAGACAGAGGGGAAACTATCGAGATGTTTCGAAGGAAAAACTGTCGGAAGAAAATTTGGATGAAGGTAAAGAAAATGAGGAGTTCGAAAACATTTCTGTAAGCAGAAAGAATTCTAAGGAAAACGTGTCTTTGGATGATGATAGAGAAAACAGCAGGAGACAGAGGGAAAACGTTTCGGAGGAAGAAATACAAACTGAAAGAGCGGATATTTCTGAAACACTGATTCCTGAAGAAAATACCACAAACACTAATATTTCTGAAGGAGATTCGGAAGAAGAAGCAACGCACATACGAATACGGAGAAATGCGAATACCAGATCAAAAGAAGAATATTTGAAGTCTGTGCCTTCGATTTTAATGCGTAAAATATCGAAAGCAAGCCAGAAGACTGAATTGGATAACTATTTACATGTAAAACAGAGTCCAGGAAAGATCTCTGGTGAAAATCCATCTAAACTGAGAATTGGAAAAGCGAAAGAACGTTTCAACGTAGTTCCTGACAAAAAATTCTACGGTACAGCGGTAGCAAATATAAAGAAACAGATTTATTTAACGAAAAGAAGCAATAACGATGAATTTAAAAAATATCAATATTTTCCTAAAAATCTGAAAATTACAAGTACTTTACCATCGAGGTCATGTAATTCTTTTACTAAGAAAAACTCTGTCGATCCGTATAGAAAACTATTTGAAGACTACCAAAATGAGTCAGACTTCATGGAGAAAGGATCAGAATTGAGAAAAAGCAGAAAACGTTCAAACGATGCTTCTTATAAGGATGAAAATGTATCCAACGTGCAAGAACTTGGTAATGAAAAGAAAAATGAAAGGAATAAGGAAAGTAACAAGGAGGTGGATTTAAAAGAGGAATCACTTTCTAATAAACGTGAAGTATTAATGGTGCTGCCGTGGGTAAAAAGATCCAGCAGACCGCGGAGAGAAACGATAGATCAAGAGAAGATCGGCAAGAATAATAAAGCGGATAAGGTAAGGCTTCACCCTTTGCTTCACCCTTTGTCTTTGTAATAAAATGACAAAGAACTTGGAATAAACGATTTTGAAACTAATTATCTCTAAATTTAAAAGTGCTAAGAATATCCACAGAATATCCGTAAGAATACGAATATAAAAAGATAAAAATATATAAAATATCGAAAGTAATAAAATAGTCGTAATAATACTTGGCGTATGAAGCGAATCTCTGCTTAGATTCTATTTCTTTAATTATATTCATAAAAGTATGAACTTGCACACGTTCATTCTCAGCTTTATAATTACCTACCTATATGATAATATTCACGATACTATTATACTCATTGATTCGTTCGAATCTCTCTCTAGCTATAGTGTTAAAGGTTGAAAAACGAATAATAGCGATTTTGTTTTATCTTCTGTATTAAAATTTGCATAAAATTGAAATGGTTTTCTTTCAAGGTACAACCATTTGTATTGCAACATCTAGACGGATCTTACAACCCAAAGAACCCGATATCCAGTCAGATCGATGACGTCGAAAAATCGCTGATCCAGAAGATACCACTTGAAAAATTTACGGCGAAAGGGAATATTAACAGGAGGAAAAATATAAAGAGAAATAAAAAGGACGATGATGGATTGTCATCGCTTCTACAGAAAAGCATACCAAAGTTAGGGAACGTTGTAGTCAATGGGTTAAATAAAGCAGAGAATTTTACTGGATCGGTGGAACAGTTAATTATGAATCTGGATGAGAAGTTTAACAATACTTTGAAAGAGGAACCACGAGGCAATTCTACGATGTCAGTTGACCCTGGTCAGAGTATTTTTCACAATGCGATAGTGAACGTGAAGAAGTTTTTTATATTACTTAATGGTATCACTAATATTCTTCGAGATATCCATAATCCATGATAATATATTTTTTCATTATTAAACGCTACGTAATTTATAAGATATACATTCTGATTTTCTATCTACGCTATTTTTGTAACTTAATTTTCTAATATTTTAATATCTTTGATCAAATAAAGATTACTGTAAATTATATTTCGTTTCGATGAATGAAATTAATTCTGCTCCCCGATACAAATAAAACACACATTGATGCAATGTGTAATCTATCCTTTTTAAAAACATTACTAAATACAATCTACATAAAACGTGTATGTAACATCGTTTACATTAGCGTCATTTATTGATGTTCCACATGTAGTAAGATACATAACAAGTTTACTCCTTTACATTGCAAAATGCAATTACCTGACACCATAAATTTTGCAATACAAACATATCAAAACACGTATGCAACTTTGAGGGATATATGCATCGGACGTCAAGTTCTACAGTTGTCCATCGATTTCGGTACACATCACTTCGAGCTAAGAAGCAGCTTAATGTTAAACGCTCAACGACTCACCAATGATCAAGAGTGACTTCCGCGATCATCATGCATCCTCCTACTTTTACATGGTTCTTGCTTCTTACGCTCATTGCAACATCATACTCGAAAAGCATCAACATTAACAGCGAAGACATCGAAACTCTTACCACTGACAGGTAACTTTGCTTTTTCTATTCAACAAATCACGTACATTTACCGATCACAAGTATTTGATTACGCTGAGTATTTGATTTTTCTGTTATATTTGAATATATAAATGAAATAAAAGAATTTCTTTGTATTGTCAATATTCTTTCCATTCGTGAAACAACTGGGATCAAATTGTCACAACCGTTAAATGAAATACAAAGTTCATTGTGCAACAGGTGCTTAGAGGATCTTGAATATTCCAAAATCAACCGTTCAGTGATAGTTGAAAAAATGGGAATAAAGTCGAAGCTGAACGTGAACAACACGAACCGAATGAACAACCTAGTACCAGCTATAGCACATGGTTACCAAAGTTAAATTAGATAAAAAGTTTTTATTCGGGAGAATTGTATTCTATGTATGTGCAGTAATGCGTTCAAATATTTATAGACGATAGTGTATGCAAAGTGAGTCCTCGCGGAAACATATTTCAAGTCTTATTCTTTAAGAATGCGGCGGTCTGTTGTAGTAGTACCACATATATTCCCCGGTGAATGCGACTATCATATTTACGAAAGATAATTCAACAAATTTTCTCTAGAATATATTTCAGCACCCCATACTGCAGGATTTGCTACTCCCTCATAAATTCTCTTTATCCTGTACCATTTATCTAGCTTCCCACCGAGTACATCGGAACATTCTTTCGATTTTTCAAACGACCTTCCTTCTTGGACGAATTCCGGATTAGGAACCAGTCTGCTGGGTTGCAAGCGCAAAAGTATGTTAGTCGCCCAAGAGCAACGCTGGCGCAACTGTTAGCGTCAGCGTCGCTTAAATTACACACCGTCAACTTGCTTGCCAAGATGATAAAATTTCGAATTCGAAAGAAAGCACCGAATCAACATAATTTATACTCATACATATATATGTGTTTGTGTGTGCGAATCGCGGAATAAATCGGAAAATCTCGTAGCATTTTCAATGAGTCTTGCAAGTATATTTATTCATCGACCCTTTTAGCTACGATGGACTTTCTTATGGGACCCTGAAGTATTTTAATGAAAACTCGAATCACAACTTGTGATTTACGACTGTCAAGCTCAACGTAATCAAAGATTAGCAAAAATGAAATTATAGCGATATTTATATACATCTGAGATTCTCCAGGATCCCACGACAACAATTAGGGGTAAAATATTGAGTTGTTCGAAAAGTTCGTAGTATTTTCAAAATCGGAAATCTTGCGTATCGTGGAAGAATAGATTAATAATATCGAATCTTATTGTCATCATTTATGTATACTGTTATTGTTTGTTATTTAGCATTTAATGACAAGAAACAGAATATTTTAAAAACCTACAAAAGCTGTTTGAAACAAGTAAAACTCGCCGGTTAAAAGTGCATAGATTAATTAATAAAATTCTAATTCTATAAGAAAACCTTTCGAACAATCCAATATTTTTATAGGATATATTTCTGGTCACTCACTTACCAAGAGGTAACTCGAACGATCCCTGTCACGGCCTTGACTCCTCATATTCCACCGGAAGTACCGGACACCGCAGGAGATCGCGTTTGATTAAATAATACTCACTATTTCACTTTATAAAATTATACACGTATAAGATCGTACCGATTTTACGCATGCTATCGCGATCACGGTCGAAGCTAGACTAATTCAAGGGCGCTCGAAATTCTCGTTCTATTCTCAAGACGATGTTGTGTTTACGACCTTCTAATAACATCGTCTCGCTGCGCATAATTTCCAAACGTTGTTCCTCTTTCCGAGCAGTATCGAGGCCTCACGACAAAAACAAAAGCTCCTGAAATAATACAAGACGATCAGCTCGTCGAAACTTAAAGTAAACATTTAAAGTAAACGCTGTAGAAAGAAATTTACGATTATTTTACTTATGATGTTTGTTATGATTAAGAAATATATATTAATTCTTAGCAGCTATACATTAGTGCATTAACATGTATCTACATTTTATAATATTTTAATTAAATGATTGCTCGGAAGAGCAATTACGAAAAAATTCATTCTTCTTGTATTGTAGTATAGTATATATAATCATACTAATGTATATAATCATATTATTAAACTGTATAATAAGATCACTTTCAGATCATATAATTTTATATAAGATCTTTTCGTATTATTTTGTCCTATTATCCTCTGCAAGTGAAATATCAAACTATAACTATTATATCAAAGATTTTCGCCATTTATTAAAAAATTCCGGTATATGTATTGTTCGTAAAGGTTTTATAAATTGTTTAATAAATCGATAAATTTAATTTTATTTCAATATGTTTCGATATTAATAGTGCCATAGATATACATATGTATACATGTGTTTAATATAAACGACCGAACTTTTTTTCCAGAACTAGTACTACAATCTCAGGTCCTTCGCCAATTCAAGATGAGCCTGACTCCAAAGATGGTAATAAAAGAAGTTTGCTAATTCTGGTGCCAACAACCAAGGGAAAAGAAAATACAGAGTGCCAAAACGAAAAAACGAGACGATGTAAAACACCGTACCGCAGGGAAAATGTTTCCGCACGAATACCCAAGGAATACGCGTTGAAATCGAAGAATACAGAAAACTCTCCAAACAATGAAGGAGATCGTGAATATTTTGTTGGTCTAAAGCCAAACTTGCAACTGCTTTCTTCAAAGAGACCTCTGACAAGACCTAGACTACGCCCAATCACAATAAAAGAAGCAAAGGATCTAACTTCTCGTGACGAAAGTTTAATAGACTCGCTTCGAAGAGAGTTCGCACTCGCAGCTACTACTGTGGGTGCTGCTCAAGAAAATATGACGTCAGAGACGAGTGTATACGACGATGGTAAATTCATTTGCTACTGCAGAGAAAAAGATAATTCTTCTTCTGAAAAAGGCACGTCAGATGTTGCTCCAAAGTCACGAAGAACGAAAAAACCTACAATAACGAGGAAACCTAACAATGAAAATCCACTTATAGGTAGCGTGCAACGCTTAAAACCAGCTCAGGCAAATGTTCCACATCGATCACCTTTATCCAAAAAATTGCCTGCCGCGTACCCTATCGTTTCTCGATATTCGCCTATTGGCTATATACCCAACAATGTGAACCCAATTTCTCCACAGAAGGGACACGAAACAATACCGTACATTCCATACGTTTATCACCCAAATCCTCGACCTTCCATGACCGGGACCCCAAGTCAAGAAAGAACGCCAAATATTAATATTCCATTGAAAGCATTTGGTAGTAGACCCAATTCGATCGTTGAGCAACGAACACCGATTGGTCAACACGATCCAAATAAATATCAACCAACCGTTGGGCAAACTCAGCGTCCTCCAAATATGGTTGGCAATAGTCCGTCTCAAAATACGAATCCTGCAACATCTTCAAAAACATTTGCAGAAGAGGATACTTCGGGTAGTAACGAAGAAGATTGCAATGATCCTGGTTACAATTCGCAATCCGTGCAACCAGAGTCGAAAAATCACTTAACATCGATGGGAACGATCGAACCTTCCAAAAAGGATCCTAATCTACAGGCTAATAATCCTAACACGATTGATGCAATACCTACGGGCTTTGGAGACAAATTCGCGGATGAATACGAAACGACGGACAGCGGAGCCCTAGATTACTCCAATATCAAGGAAGTTACGGCGACGTACTTCACGTCGAAAGTCTATGACGACGAAACTGGGGACGACGGATTCAGCGACTACGGTGATCTTATAAGCAACACGGAAACTGCTGTGAATCCAAGTTCGGGAGAGAATCGTTATTATGATGTCAATTTGCAGAGTAAGCATAATGATCCGACAGAAAATTGCAGAAAATCTGCAAGTGCTGGGATGAACTTGCATACGAAAGATTTAAATAACACGGAGGATTCTGATCAAGGAAATGACGAGGGAAATGTTGTGGGCAAAAATAATCCTCTTTGGAATCAAGATGAATCTGCAAACGATGATTCGAACGAGAATTTAGAATCCAATGTGGAGAATACACAAGAAGACACGAGAGACCCAAATGAAGCAAATAACGAAAGAGATCTTATGTCGGGAAAAAGTGATCCGTATCTTAATGAAGAACCTCGTATCAATAGCAAGGAGGCTGTGAGTTCAAATTCGCAAGAAGATTATGATTCTAATGTGAATTTGCAGAGTAGACATAATGATCCTATAGAAAATTCGGGAGAATCTGAAGAAGATGAGCTGAACTTGGACACGAAATATTTAAATGACGAAAACGATCCTGATCAGGGAAATAATGAAGAGAACGTTGCGTTGGGGAGAAATAATCCTAATTGGAATGAAGAAGAATATGCAGATGATGATCCAAACCAGAATTTAGAACCTACTTTGGAAAGTACAGAAGAAAATGAAGAGGATTCTGAGCCCAAAGAACCTTCTCTTACAGAGGAAACAGGGATGTTGAATTTTGAAGATTCGAAAAACTCAAATGAAGCCGATACGTCAGCAAGGGTCGATGATAAGGACGATCCATCGAACCAGAAATTTTCCGCCGAAGATTCTGTGAGTGAATTGCCAGAAACGGACAATAATGCTGGCTCGTTAAATAACGATTACGAAATGGAAAATGTCGAAGCTAATAAGTCTGAAGAAAGAGGCGAAGGAAGAAGTCCAGACGAAGGTTTTATAAATACGGACAATGAGAAGGTGGGAACAGAACGAGTGACGATCCAGAACAACAAAAATGAGGACGATCCTTCCCTACAGCCGACCTTGGAATCAAGCAGAAACAACGATGATAATATAGAAATAAATGATCCATCGAAACAGCTACCTTTCTGTGACAACACGTTGCTCCAGAAATCGATAAAAACGGTAATTAATAGCTTCGCCACCGGTGACTCGCCTGAAATGGATGGCAACGAGAATGAAGAAACGGTGGGTTCCGCGAAGGGCGAAGATCTACTGCCGGAAATTGTACAAGTTCCGAACTTGAAAAGCATTTTGTCCATGCCGTCGATAGAGAACACTGTTCTGGATAAAATAAAGAATCTTCTGTCGAAAGTAACGGGAACGGATAGAAAGATTTTTGACACTGACTGGGCCACCAACGTGATCAAAAATAATTTACGACACACGTTATCTGCTGCGCCTAGTTCCAAAACAGAACTTCCACCGATGACTGTCGAGGAGCATCAATTCAAAAATGGCAAATGGGTGACGAATTTGGTTACACTGGAACCTTCGAACGAAGAAGATCGTGCTCAGACAAATTTACAAAAACTGCAGGCTCGCGTTAAAAACGTTTTGCGTGACCCAGCTGTTGGTTTACAGGCAGCTAAGAATCCTGCTGTTCAGAACATGATCGTACAAAGCATTCGACATACCTTCAGGCCGAAAAATGTAACAGACGATGAAAATTTCGATTCGATTATTCAAAGCACATTGAACGACGAAGTAAGCATAATGGAAATGGAAAATGAAGACATGCCCACGACAGAGGATATACCTGAATCTACCACTTTTGATATTTCGAATATCGATATGAATAAGCTTCTGGATATTGCCAAAAGCGAAGTGGATGTGGACGATAAGACAGAAAGTGAATCCACTTTACAATCGTCTATATATGAAAAAGGTATGGAAAATCAGGAAACACTTTCTTCGATGGAATCTTCGGATAAAGAAATGATAGGAGAAGCAATGAATTTTGAAACAGAGGATGCTACCAGTTATCCAATCACTGAGATAGATCAGGGTACAGAAGAATCTTCTCAAGAAAATGAAACACCGAATAATGCAGAAGAAAGTGAGATAGAAGAATTTGAGACGACAACGTTGGAAGAAATTCCTGAAGTTGCAACATATAATTCGATTTCCACCGAAAATTGGAACGTTGCTGCTACCTTAGGTACTCGAGACAAATCTCTATCTACGGAAACAGAAGATTACACGCCTGTAGAATATGATTCTCCGTCAATGAATCCAGCAGAAAATGCTGATGTTATGCATACAGAAGCGGCTGAAAGTACAGAAAGATCGATGGAATTGGAAAATAAGAGTTCGACAACGGCGCTTTACGATGATGATGCTACTTCCGTAAACGATTTTACTTATTATTTGGGGAAAATCACGAAGAAAAATGAGAATAACGCGGACGACGTGCAAAGTCTTCAGAATTCCGAGTTGTTTTACATCGGTGACGGTGTCAAACTACCCTTGGAGATAAGAAAACTGCACGATGGTTCTTACACTTTATCGATTTCCAGGAAGATCTGCGAACAACTATTAAACAAGGAGTGCCCTTGTTGCGTACCCAAGAAAGGTAACATTCTTCGAACTGTGAAGCGAAATTTAGAAACGGAAAATGCTGATAAGACAGATGGAAGAATTTTCAAACGCGAATCGATGAAATCAGTTTCACTGAACGAACGAGAAAGATGTGATTCAGCTGACGACAGCTTACAGATTTTCTCGATGCCCGTGGAAACTTTCGCGAGAAGATACAATCTATCTCTGAACTCGGGGAAAATGCAAACTGCGTGGAATTTTGGCGCGGAGGAAAAGATTGATGAGCGATCAAAAAATGATAAAACTAATGCTGATGCCAAAGAAAGGAGGATAAAAAATAATGCACACGATGATGCAACAAACTTTGATTTTGAGAGGTATCGATATCAACGTAACACCAATGAAGACGCGGACAAACGAGTAGAAATAGTGACAAATGTATTAAATTGGTTAAAAGACATAGTATTAAATACAAATAATAGAATATAAACATATTTTTATTATTTTAAAATGTATAATGTATGTCGTTATTCTATAAGTTACATGATTACATTTGAATACCTTTTTATACTTCAGTATGTTATATTTGTTTTCTAATTTTCCTATATTGTGTAAAGAAAAAATAAATAAAATATATGTTTCAAAGAATTTGAGGAAGATTAAACCCTTCTCAATTCTTCTTAAATAAATAATTTCAAAAATTTTGTTGGAGAATAATAATACCAACATATATTTATCGCTTTAAATACTTCTCTTTTTATCCTTTATGTCTTTTAGTGTCTGTTTTTTATTACCGTGTAAAGATTGGTGATTCATACAGCAATGACGTAATCCTAATAGTTACCTAGAATAATTTGTGATTCGACTGGAAGGTAGCTTGGTTATGTTTGGCAGATACGAACTTCTGTCAACATAGCAAAAAAATGGGCTTGTTTGGCAAATCTCAGGAAAAGAATCCGAAAGAAATGGTTAGAAACAAAATGAAAATCTAATATCTATTCAATCATTTACAATAAATCGTATTTCAGGTTCAAGAATGGACACATAAATTAAGGAAAGAAGGCTATCAAATGGATAGACAGGTTAGAGGTAAGCCGTTACTGGTAGTATTTTATAGAATGTATTCTAACGCAAATAACATTCATGTACAGCAATTCAGCGAGAAGAAGAAAAGGTAAAACGTTCTTTAAAAGAAGCAGCAAAAAAGGGTGACAAGGATGTCTGTAAAATTCTAGCAAAGGAAATAATACGCGCACGTAAAGCTTGCAACAAGCTTCACACGTCAAAGGCACAAATGAATTCTGTTTCGTTGCAAATGAAGAATCAATTAGCAACGATTAGAGTTGCTGGTTCAGTCCAAAAATCCACAGAAGTGATGCAAGCAATGCAATCATTAGTAAGAGTACCAGAAGTAGCAGCGACAATGAGAGAATTGTCAAAGGAAATGATGAAAGCTGGTATTATCGAAGAAATGTTAGATGAAACTATGGAATCTGTGGAAGATTCTGAAGAAGTAGAAGATGAAGCAGATGAGGAAATTGATAAAGTAGGTCATCTGGATATGTTTAAAGAATATAAACGACATACTAATAAAATACATAATATATATTACAGATTTTATGGGAAGTAACTGCAGGTCAATTAGGTACAGCTCCTGCAGTTGTTACAGAAGCACCAGGATCTGTTGTAGCATCTACTTCTGCAGAAGAAGAAACTGAAAAAGTAGATGATAAGGAACTTGAAGAAATGAAAATGAGACTACAAAGTCTCCGTAGTTAGGTGTAATATATAAATAATTCATTTGCATTGACTTTAAAATCAGCTTGTACTTATTGGACATATACATACATAATGTACAAATACAGTGAAATGTGAATGCCTACCATATTTTAATAACATTTCTTAACAATATCTAATCAATGCTTTTATATTAAAAAATAGTCAAAAGAAAATAATTATTATAAGAATGAAAACAAAAATTTTTATTTCATCTACACAGCTTTTATATCCAGCTTTTATAATCTGTGCGTGATTTTTAGGCTGCCACTATATTTCAACTCCATGCGAAAGTCATAAATACAGAGAAGCTGGCTTCTCAATTATATTACGTTGAAAGATATTCTTAATTTAATTACAATCACCAAAATCTTGTATTTATTTGTGTTATATATACAATGGTGTTTATTGTTATTGATTTGTGCACTTTCTAATTACACCTCTCACATATACTAATACAATAAAAATAATGCAAAAGCATTATATAGATCACTAATAGATACATGTACACAAAAGGTCATTATATTATTTACACATGCATAATTTTAAAGTTGCTGAGTTCAGATATTTTCAACTTCAGTATTTTGATATTAACTTATACTAAATCACAGAATTGTAGTATTTTATAGCAAACTATGTATCCCAAATTTGATATTTGTGTAGAGCATCCTCTTGGCATATTGTGTAAATGTACGGACTATCAAGAAATAGTAAATAAATTCGGATCTTATGGCATTGGTACAGAACACTATTTACTACCTAAGGTGAATGTAGGTAAGTAAAAGTACAAATTCACTCAATATACAATAAAATTAAATGATATCCTGATTTCAATCATTTATGCTAGAATCAATTGCTTCGGCAAAAGTTTTGTGGATAAAAAACTCTATCAGATTAGGTGGAGATTTCTCTAAACCATTACTTCTTTATCCTCGAGAACAACCAAATATTAATACTTCTAATGTAGATAAAATGTGGATACCTATCATGCCAGACTTAATACCTTTGAAATTTATATTCCGTAAACTTTAAACTTCTGAAACTACATTGTATATTTGAAGAAAATATGCAAATTGATTTAAAAAATACATCCTTAAATTGTCTTCATCTTATATTTCAATATCTTGTCAAAAAATTTTATTGCACCATAAATCTTTTTACATATTTTTTTTTGCAACATAATATCACTATATATATACATGTACCATATGTACATACATACAAATACAGACACATTCACATAAATTACAAACTGAAATTATATCTTGTTCCTATTATAAGAATTTAAGATACAACATCAATTACTTTTAATCGTAAAAAATTTGTAAGTTCTTAAAAATCTTTATAACAGTACTATATCTTTGTTATTTAAAAATGTATGTTTCAACAATAATAAAATCAAATGACATAAGAATGATTGAATAGCTTGCTACACGTATCATTTGTACTCTACAAAACTTTTTGTTACTTTAGATATATTATTATCATACCTATCACCATCATGTTATAAATATATAATAAAAATAATATATCTTAATTACCACTGTCTAAATGGTATATGTCTGATTTCTCTTAATATATAAGTAGCTGTAATGTGTATAAGAGTTTAGAGTACTTATATTTAATTATATACTCTTAAAAATATTATGATTTATTTATATCTTAGCAAATTTACAAGTGATCAATTACCATATTAACAATTGCAAGTTTCATCTGTGCTCTAGCTCTCCTAGGTAATCTATGCATATGAGGTGCTAATTTGCGCAGAAAATATTTGACTTCACTTCTAATAGGAAAAATTGTTCTTCTCATTGTTCCTGAACCTTTTCTACGTCTCACAGGTTTTTGCTCTTTTGACGATAAGCATTCTACTTCTTCAAAATCTTCATAAAATTGCTCTTCTTTCACATTAGCTGCTTCGTCATCTAACACTTCCAATGTATGTGGTAGTACAACTTCCTCGTGTACTTCTAATTCTTCAGTTACTACTTTACCTTCTGTTTCGTCTAGAGAGGTTGACAGAAATTCAACTAAATTTTTATCTGTCTCTTGTTTGCTCTGTTTTATAACTGGCAATGTGACTGAAGCTTCACCATTTTTCACCCACACTTGCTGTCTTGTATCAATTTCATTAGACGCAATAGGAGTATGTGTTATTTTTGGCCTAGTTTGCTTTTTCATTGCTTTCATCTTTTGTTGCTCCTGCTCAGGAAGATCTATTTTAATTAATAAACCAGGGGGAATACTGGATAAACTATGCACTGGAATAGGAGCACCTAAGTTTGATATATCACCAGTAAATGGTAGGATTACTTTCTTTATGTTACCTTGTATATTATTTGAAATATTTGATGTAATATGATTTGCTATTGTTATGGGTTGAAATTGATCTGTGAATTGAATTTTCCAATTGGAAGTAGGAGGAAGTGGTAATTTTCTTATCACACGATTTTCAATATTATTAGGATCAGGCCTTGGAATGTTAATAAGAGTTGGCCTTTTAGATTTCCCACGTTTCTTTGCAAGAGGTGTGGGCTTATTATCTACCTTTGGTTTTTTACTAGATACTAAAGGTCTTGAAAAACCTTGCCTTTTAATTCCTTTAGCTGTATTATTACAATTAGCTTCTTCTAACATATCTTGGTCATCTTCTATCTTTTCTGTTGGATTGTCACACTCTAATTGTGATATATCCTTTATAGTTGGAACTGCATCGCATGGTCCGACTTTATGAAAACTTTGTCCTGTTTGAAAGTGTTTTGAACAAAGTACCAACTTTCTTATTTGATTTGGTGACATTTTTAATAAATCCTCTCTACCCAAAAATTGACACCATCTTAAGCACCTGCCAATTTCATAAGCAGGAAAAGGATGGAACTTGTATCTTTCTATTTTATTTCTTGGATCAGATCTTGATCTACCACAAGCAGCACATGCTTGACTTTCTAAGACAGCAGGTGGTAAAGGCTCTAATTTCTTAGATTTGTCTGAGGAACTATATTTTGATTCAAACACAAATTCCATAATATATTGTTCAGATCCATCCATCTGATCAGGGTTTCTGATATTGGGAACGGCATTGTCTATCAATCTGCTTTTATAACCAGGCATAAATTGAGAACGATCAAAATGTTTTGAACAAATGTAACAAAATAAAATTTCTTTTCTTGTTAATCTATAATACGAATCTACACCAACAAAATCAAGCCATTTCAAACATCGAAATTCCTCGCCAGGGAAGTGATGAAATGTTACGCCGTCATAATCTAAATCTGATGGATCTCGACGAGATCGACCACATAATACGCAGGTTATGTTGTACAAACTCTGTTTAGGATCATAAATTGAAGGTACTGCCGTACAATTTAATCTGTCAAGATACTCATTTAAAAAATCCTTCTGTTCGAAGTGCTTAGAACATACCATTCGTTGAAGTAATTGTTTCTTTGTAAGTTTATACAAATCTTCGCGACAGCAAAATTCCAACCACTTTCTGCATCGAGCTTCATCGTTAACGGGAAATCCAAAAAACATATATTCTTCTTCTTTATTGTTTGGATTCATACGCGAACGACCGCATACGACACACGGATGTGGCATCTTTTTAAATTATTCTTCGCCTCTATACATTCGTCAAATAGACAATTCCATTTTGTCACAGTTTCATGAAAAATGTTAACTCTTAATCAAACGTTTTCTCAAACGTCACAGTTAACACATTTTTCAAGAGATTTAAAGTTAAATTATTTGTTTACAACCTTTTTGTACATGATATAGTTTTATGATATTTAAAGAATAAAATCCAGTAATAAAATGTAATAACACCTTCATTATTTTTCAATCCTAAACGTACCTTAAATTTTTAACATTTATATGAAATGCAGCAATATTCAAAAAGTTCGAAATATTACAATTTTTTGTAAGACACGTCTTCTTTAAAAAAGAAGGTTAAAAAATCGCTTTCTCTTCATGTTATTACACTTGTTGCGCTTTTCTTAAACTACGAGAGGTTATGCTGCTTGTTAAAGCGTCTTCCACCTAACCTTCCGTAGAATTTAAATAATACAGCTGTAACTTGCCAATACAATAGCTAACCTGTCAAAGTTCTACTGTCAAAACTTTGCTTTACGAATAAAAAATTAGTCAAAATGGCAGAAAATTCAAACAATCCATATGATATTAATGGACAGCACTTTAACCCTGATATGTATTTCCAAAAATTATTAAAAGTAAGTACATCTCCTAATATTTATTATTTTCTATATTTGTTTAACAACACAAAATAATTTTTCTTCTGTTGCAGGAGTGTACATTAAAACAAATTATGGATCACGAAGCAGAAATCATAAAAAATACTCAAATTTTACATTCTGATATGCAAACTCTAGTATATGAAAATTATAATAAATTTATATCTGCTACAGATACTATCAGAAAGGTAAATCTGCTCAGATTTTGTATAAATATGATTATTTATTCAATTTTTAATATTTATTCAATATTTATTATTTAGATGAAAACAGATTTTAAGAAAATGGAAGATAGTATGAGTTTATTGGCGAAAAACATGGACAGTATCACTTCTTTTTCAGAACAGATTTCATCAACATTACAGGGTACTAGACAACAGATTGCCAAATTATCTTCAGTTCATACACTGTTAAAAAAGTTGCAATTCCTCTTTAAATTGCCTGGCAATTTAAAAGATAAAATAAATGAAGAGAATTATGCACAGGTCTATGTCACATTGTATATCATTATATTATATACACTTGCTTTCATTTTACATATATGTAATTGCATCTACATAAAAATATATTTGTAACTTTCAGGCAGTACAAGATTATATTCATGCACAACGTGTATTGAATCAGTATGGTAATATGCCTTCCTTTCAAGGAATACAAAAAGATTGCGAGGATATTGTAGAGGAACTCAAGTCAAGACTGAGAATGCAATTTCATAAAAGAGATGTATCGACTGTATCTTTAGCTGAAAATGTAGATCTTTTGCTACAGCTAAAAGAGCCAGCTGATTCTTTGTGTGCCGAATTTTTAACACATGCAGATGGAAGATTAGTTGAACAACTAGATACTCTAAAAGATATGTATGAAAATGATATCATAGAATTTGTAGATATGACTAGTTCAGGATTTCTAAGTGACTTATGTTTGATCATTGCATCCTACAATGACATGTTTATAAATCAGCCACCATCAGAAGATAATGAATTTACTGATGATTTTGATGCAAAAGCCATCACACGTTCGAATAACTTTATCATGAAAAATATGAAAAAATATTTTGATTTAATTGGTAAGAGAGTAGAAAGTGTAGCTGATACAGCTATTTTAGTAAAAGCATTAGATAAATTCCATAGAAGACTGCAAGCAATGAATATGTTGTGTAAAGATACAGATTTTGCAAGGTAATAAAACAATAGTCTTTATAAAAAAAAATGTAAAGTAAAATCCAGATTAAAACATGTACTTTTTATTTACAGAACAGGCACCAATATTGTTATTAACGTGGGTAGAAAACAATGTCGCAATCATTTAGACAATTTAAAGTCTCATTTAAGCGAAACACTTGTTAAAGTGATACAGATATTGACAACCAAAGCTTCCCAGGACGGAGATAATAGTTTAGCAGAACTTCAGGCATTACTGATAATGCCTACTATAGAAAAAATTAAAGGAGTTTTACAGGATTTATTGGTTTGTCTTTTATCCTTTATCCATTTTTTAATTTATTTTGATTAACTAAAAATTATGTAATTTTAGGTATTTTTGCAACCAGATCTGTCCTTTAGTTTAAAAACGCAATTCCTGCAAAATTTCTGTGTGGATGAAGTTAGGGAAGGCCTAGTAGTTGGATTTTTACATCATTTAATGGTCACTGCAAGTGAATTTTTTACCGGCTCTGATATTCCAAAATTCCCACCCACTCTGTTACTTTTGTTGAGCAAAATGTGCATCGAGTATAAAGAAAACAATGTCAAATATTTGGTAGAGTGAATAATTTTAAAGTAATTTTAAAAAACAAATCTATAAGAAATCGTTCTGACATTTTTCAACAATTACAGCTTACTACTACTGATAATTTATTCAACATCGAACAGTACACATCATCTGGAAACGTTGTTACAACTGAAGCAGAGATTTGCGACAAATTCCAAGAAGCAGCGCAAAATTTATTAAACCATTATGTTCGCATCCAAGGCTTAGCAGTATCGCAAATGTTAAGAAAATCCGTCGAAACGAGAGATTGGTTGCATACGATCGAGCCAAGAACCGTTAGAGCTGTGATGAAGAGGGTTGTAGAAGATGT
This sequence comes from Bombus pyrosoma, assembly GCF_014825855.1. Taxonomy (NCBI): domain Eukaryota; kingdom Metazoa; phylum Arthropoda; class Insecta; order Hymenoptera; family Apidae; genus Bombus; species Bombus pyrosoma. Next base: position 3,918,612 of record NC_057784.1, read on the forward strand.
GACGTTAATCGACACTCAAGTAGCTGCATTATACGACGATTCTGATGGTCAAGTCGACAGAAGTAGCGACAGCAGTAGAAAAACCCATAGGTACAATATAATCGTTTCTAAACGATTAATGACGTTTCATTAAATAACTTGCTTTGTTTCTAGCGTGAGTGTGTCGAGACATCACTATAGATCAAGCTGGTCGTCGTACACACCCAATCATATGGATTCGTCACTGGTGACGAATATTCATAAGTTATTTTCGGAACGTATAGAAATATTTTCCTCGGTTCAATTCAATAAAGCCTCGATACTTACGGGGATTATCAAAATAAGTTTAAAGGTAAAATACTTTTGGCAGACACAGTACTGTAATAGAAACAGGTGCTGTCAGCCACTTACAATGATAAAATAGCACAGTCATTATCCACTTTGCATCACGAAGATACCTTATTCTCTCGCGTTGCGTATACTGTATACTACGCAACATATTTTGTACATTCGATACTATCAAGACTCAATATTCTATCCTAAACGAACGATAAGAATTATTCTTTATTTACAGACTTTCCTGGAATGCGTAAGATTACGAACGTTCAGTAAATATGGTCTGCAACAAATCCAAGTTGACACGCATTATCTACAACTGTATTTATGGAGATTTGTTTCGGATGAAAAGTAAGTCTAAGATATTATTGTTTTGTACAAGAATAATCTTACACGAAATATTTTTCCAGTGTTGTCCATTTCCTATTAGACGAGATACTTGGAAGTGCTGTGCACAGATGTCTAGAACCAGTCTTAATGGAACCAAGCGTTGTAGATATTATTTGTGAAAGAGGATGAATAAATTATAGATAGAAGAGGAATGCTGATATTGTTATTTCGACTGGCATACTGTACAGTCTTTTCTAGCATTGTGTATATCTTGTGTTATTGTTTGTAAAAATGAGTAAATATTATGATATAAATGATTCATAATATCGTGTATATTCTTATATATTTTATCATTAACACTGTACATTCCACGAATAAATTTGACGACGAACCGCAAAAAATGACCTATCTCTTTTATCTAATTATCTCTCTATCCTTTTATTCGTTTCGTATGACCGCCCACGCAGATCGAATACTACAGGGTCTGATCGTGTCAAAGTACTACAATTCAAGTAGTGCGATGTACGACATACTTTTATGTCTTTCCTTCTCTATCGATTCAGCGATACGATCTCTCGTCTCCTTCCCTTTATGTCCCCCCACCTATCCGGCATAAAATAAACTCATTAAAGTCTTAATACTCTGTAAGAAGCAGGGTCAAATGATTCTAATAAGTCTTAATTCTCTGTTACATTCTACACTTTTGAACTTTAAATTTCATCGATCGTTTAATTTTTGTTTATACGAATTTGCTACCAATCACATTCAGATACAAAGAATAAATAGGACAAAAGTTTCTAGTATGTGGTTCTATCGCATACCAGCGAAGTTTTAATTCTCTATTATATTTCCCACTTTTAAACTTTATAAGTACTATACCGTGGATGCACATAATACGTACAAATATGTAAAATATCGGAAATATAATATTTAGTTGACGAAACGAATCCTTATTTAACCTCCCTTCTTTTAGTTAGGTTAAAAATATGAATTTCCATAAACATCCGTAATCTATTGTAAATTTTATCGACCACTTCATCATTTTTATAATATACCAATTTAACATCGATTTAGAGTACTTGAAATTTGTTGTTATTGGGACGACATTTTTCTATCGACGACCGTCGTGTATGACGCATAAATGTGCAAAGAATAAATGGGACAAGAGCTTATAGTATATGGGGTTCTGCCGTACCCCCTTGGCAGTGGCTCGAGTTAATTCGAACTTCCTCTCGTTGGATGAGATTCATTCTCCGAGTATCCGGCGTAGGCCTACGCACAGCATTCTACCCAATTTAATAAACTCTTCTAAATTACTCGGCCGGGGCCATTCCCTCGTTCAATCATGAATTTCCATGGAAATTCAGGGAAAATTCACTAAATTTCACTCAGACGGTTGCCAAATCCAATCTCAAGTCGAAAGCCCGATATAATATTTCAAATTCAAAACTACTCTGTATGTTTGTTACTATTAAATCTTATGTTCCAAATGTTTGCATTGTAATGGATTTAATTTAGAATACTGCTAATAAGCTGAGAGATTCGATTCCAAATTTTTGCGTTGTAATGCCTTTAATTTAGAATTCTGTCAATAAACTGAGAGATTTGGAAGTTCTATTTTGTTCTAGGACGAATAAAATATATATTCTCTTGCGAGAAGCAGTACGGTATCATTTTACAGTCATATGTGGCACACGTGATTTCAGGAAACACCTGTGCACGTGTGTCTTCTGTACGTTACGAAGTGTATTTTTGATGGCACGCTCATTCCACCTTAAATCGTTATACAGGCATTGATGAGCAACGAAATTGTGTATAATTGTGCTTCTGTATTAAAGAAACTTAAGAAGAATAAACTAAAACGAAGTGCCATAAACCAAAAGTAAGTGTAACAATATTTACGGACATTATTTATACATTTTCAAAAGGAAAATATATAAACATATGTGATGACTTAAAACTGAATAAGGTGCCGTTTTTCCTCAAATTATCGAATAATAAAGTAACCAAACATACTAGTGATTTCTGAACTGATTTCATTATAGTAGAGATCTCTGATCGTAAATTTGAAGACGAACGAAGAATAGCCAGTAAACCGATTTATGTTTTATTTAAATCTCACGGGACACGAGGCTGGTCTAATCGATGAACAATGGATCGGCATCGACGAAAGAAAAGACTACGTAACAGGGATTGTATACTAATAAAAGGTGTGTTACACGCTGCGTAAGTCGCTTTAAATCAGTAAAATGGACCCGCATGAGAAAATTGTGCGTGAATCTATCCAGGCAGAGACGACGATTATCACGAAATGACCAAACTATTCCCAAGTGCAAGCTGACGGTTGTACAGGAGCACATTCTGCGGCATAGGGGCACACCGCGTGCACACATTAATCAACAAGCTGTCCTTTTCCTCCATTAAACTCTATACGACCATCGTCATTCTTCGTCAATTTGCACGGCTGGACCTACTCACGGTCCTTCGATCAATTAGTAATTGCTCTACTAACGATACGATTTCCGAACCTCGATATTTGTATAGATATAGATAGCATCAACGATGAAAACAACCGAAAACGTTGGTTACCAATGATTCACATTATGACCAACTGTTTGAACTGATAAATCTATTTGAAGTTGTCTTCATAGATACTTTGCATAAGCGATAATATTTAAAGTAATGTTGTGAGAACGACGCATGTATATACAATTTACACAGCGTTGTCGCATATACGTATTTTAACCTTGCTGCATTTTTGACCCAACGAATCGAATTTTTCTATTACTAGAATATTTCTTAAAAAAGGAGCTATATATAAAAATAATTGCTTCCAATGTGACCGCTTTAAAATAAACTCATATAAAAGAAAACCGCTACTGTCACGCATGATTTCTCGTTTCAATTGTATACTAATAGTTTTCTTAAAGCATTAAAAATTCCTTTCTCTAAAGTGAAATTGGAAAATCAAAATTAAAGGTATAAGCAAAGATCAAAATTAAGTGAGGTTAAAAAGTGAAAAGCTCGAGAATCGCAGCAGGGTTGAGTTAAAGAGTTTGAAATAAAAATATGATGATTCTTTCAGGTAAGAGTGGTTAAGAGCGAAGATATTTCGACTTGTGACCGTAACAACGGGCGGGAAAAGAACACACTCGTTGTCATGTTCGCAAATTAAGCTATCTTCTCGACAGGTGCCTCGAAACGCGCGAAGTTGCATCTATATATGTATCGAATAGATGGTCTATTATATGTATGATTCTCTTTATAAAAAGCAGACGAGTTCCTTCATTCCTTCAATTTGGAAGTAAACTCGAAAGAAAATTTACACGTAACGAGATAAAACAAATCGTATGAGTAATAACCATGGAAAATTCGAACTTTAATACCATTTAGACCTATATATTTGGGTCTGCATTTCGTCTAACGCAGTCAGCAGGCAATTGTCGAGGACACAAGATCTAGAGAGATGCTACCACGTTACCTTAATGTGCTGATCTGTCTGTTAAGTAGTAGTGCCGTAGATGATGATTTAGAAATTCACCTCGGCGCGATTACTTTTCACACAGAAATGCCATAATTTTGATGGACACATACATCGTATAGTCGTGATTAAGTTCAATTTATTCGATATTTCAAAAATAATAGCAGTAAATTAATATTGAATCTACTTACGAATTGTTTAAAAATGTTCTACCATCTTAAATATTTCGTTATGGTAGTCCTGGAAATTTCAAATATATTCCACTCCGCTTGTAATTCACGGTAAGTTTCTAAACGCGTCACAATCGTTAAATGAATTGTTATTACGATATTAAACGACTCATTCTATATATAAAACCACTTATACCACTTATAAAATTAAAATATATCCGGAAAACGAATAATCGTGGCGCGGGAAATCTCACCACCAAAAATATACTTACTAAACCGGAAGGGAGCCTCTCGACCAATCAACGTCGCGGACGCTTCATCACCCGTGCCCGCGATTCTCAACTGCCACCACGAAAGTCATACCAAAATTTATAAAGGAATGTATATTCGTTTTACTTTATAAATGAATAAAAAGTTATAAATTAATTATATTGCAAATTAATTTTTGCGTTCTTTAATGTATTTCTTAAATTCCTTAGATTACTTTTATTACATTATTAAACAGGCTTTCCATCGCGTCTCACGACTTACGTAGTTATTCAAAATATAATCATCAAAAAATAAACTTATTCCATAAAAGAATAAAAGTTTTTAACATTATTTAATATTATTATATATCTTAAATAATTCCCCACCCTCGCAGCGACTCTCGCTTTAAAAGTGTATATACATATTCTTTTTGTCAAATTTATCGTTGAACGTATTTTTTATTCTATATGAAGAGTCTCATTTTACGTTACTACATTTCCGCGGTAGATTTCAATTTCCGTTTACCGACAATTCCGTATCAAATGGTTCATATCTCGGACATGTGTGTAATTCGATCAGCAAGTAAAGGTTGAAAAGCACTGTTACAGAGAGGTTGTGTCATCAGCCGCGCGATTCAAATCGTGCGCCAAGGCAAGGCAATAAGGATTTGGTGAGCCGGTGAATGGTTTGATAAAACAAGCGGTGGAAGGCAGGCACAGGGGAGAACGCACATTGCCCGTCGGTTGGCGGACCATTCAGTGACGCGATTCTTCACTGTCCGGCACTGATTTCAATTGGTAAATTGATTTGGAACGATGGCGAGAGAGAAAAAAAAAAGAGAAAACGACGGGGTTAGACGGGGAGACACTTCGGATGAGGCCATAACATATAGAAGATGATAAAGAAAGAACCATACACCACCACCGTGACTAGGTGTATCGTCACACAGTGCAGAAAACCATGGCGGTAGCAGTGGCAGTGCCTCTCTTGCGAACCGTTAATAGGTACTGAACGCTGGTTGAATGCTTAATGCACCGTGCTTCTAGGATTAAATTGACCAATCATTTCCCGCGCGGCAAGGAGCGGCCAATTACAGCGCTCGTCCGACTATATTAAGCCAATCAAGAACAGTTTATCGCTCAGTCGTCAGTCTGCAGTTGTGATGCATGTGTCGTGCGCGTGTTTTTTTCGCCTCTTCCCAAACAATTCTTAATTCGTGAAACAAACGAATCGCGTGAGAAAAAGATGAACGTTTGTCATGAATTACTAGTTCGCCATTCTTTAACAATCGTACAGTGATTTAGATCGCGATACTTCCATTTATACTTTTTGGCGCGGCGGATCTTTGCAAATGTTTGAAATCGCCAAACCAAACGAGGTCGAAGTCTCATTGTCAGTTTGTTCAATCGAATTTGGAATTTTTCGCTATTTATAGTTATTCGACGAGCGTGCGGGAAGAAAACTGTGTACAAAACGCAAGGGAAGCACGTGACAAAGCTTGAAACGATATTAATTTTATTGTACACGTTCCATTTATGATAAAGCTTATTTATTTCTGGTGACGGTTCGTATTTCGATCCTTCGAGATCGTTTCTTGTGATTACCGTGCATTTCTCTCCTCGTCGGCTTTACATTAATCGATTGAATTTGAGATAGTTCGATACCCTTCTCGGAATCCGTTCGAAACGGCAGTGTAGTGTTACCGAAAGATTTCGGCGATATGAGATTAGAAGATTCTAACGAACATCGGATCATTCCGAAGAATTGACCACGCCAGGTTGTTGCATTAATAAGTGCAAAAGAACGCATCAATGAACACTAGTGTCAAATAGAGTTAAGAGGTCATGAGATTTCCTCCAATTGTTCAGTCAAGTTAAACACGATTTCTTTGAACATCGCGTAGTCAAGTAATACATACGTATATATACATTTTATATGAAAATTAAAATACGTTTTACCATTAAATAGAATTAGGAATCACTGGTTTGCAATATAATATATTATATTTTACAGCTTTACATGGAATATCATTGTATCTCGTAAAAGCTTTCGAGTAACACCGATCACGTGCTTCACGCCATAGGAAATTGATTGTCCAACGTAATGAGGATCCGATTGTTTTAGATATACATGTACATAAGAGAAACATTATTCTTATTTTCCTCACAAATACATTCACGATCTCACGCAAACAAGATTAACTCCTAACCGCTAAAACCACATCCGATAAGTATTCCACTATTAATATATGGTTTTACGAGAAACGCTTTCTAATCTAATAAAAATTCATCTACATAGTTGACCGATCGGCTTATCTTCTTTCGATTGTCCAATAAAACCTGGAAATCCTAACAGATGCGCGATCCCCTTAGGTCTTCTCTCTCTCTCTCTCTCTCTCTCTCTCTCTCTTTATCCGCGAATTGGATAAACTTCTTCGGAACATATTTTTCGCGCTCGGCTTACAACATCCGAGAAACGAGATCACATGTGACCACACGCATAATAACGTCACAAAGTATCGTTTCAACCTGACACCCGGTGAAACCTCGAGAATAGAAGTCTCGAGAAGAAGTGAGGAGAAAAAGAAGACCGATGCGATATGCCCCGCGTAACAATCGCGGAAACGATAAAAGAGACGAAACGTTCTGCGAAAACAAGCGATTCTCTCGTATTGCCGAGTGTGTGTTAGAGGCATATGACGGCTTTGGTGTCTAACAGATTGGGAGGAAACGTAATTGGAGACATTTTGTTATTCTGAAAATATAATGGCACACAGCGTGCGTGGTTAGGCTTTATCGTCGCGACTTCTTGACCCCTCTCGAACGATAGTATAGAACACGAGAACCGGGAGCCTCGAAGAAAATTATCGAATGCCTAGAATCCAAATATCAAGACTAAACGTTAAAACATAAGAGGTTCCTTTGTAAAGGTTTAATAAAATATTTCTTCGCTTCTTTTACATTGTCAGAATTTCTTTGTCTCGTTTAAAAGTGACGCAACTTCTATGCATCGAAAGTTGTAGCAGCACAAGCTACGGAAAAATCGTAAAGTATCTCGATCTTAATTCGAAACGCGCCGCTCTTAAAATAGAACATTTTTGGTCGCAGGGCTGAGACAGAAGTCACGCTTTCCGAGACTCCGCGAATTTTTATAAAGAATCGTCTGCGTTTCTTGAGTAATAGTCCATTTTTTTTTTTTTTTTTTTCAAATATCGTTTCTAAGACGAAGAAGGTATCGAGTTTTTGCCACTTGAAGAGCATTTCCCCCTGTTCGTTTCTTAGAATTTCTTCTCTGTTCATCCACCCACAATTTGTGCATCGTAGCCTAATAAGTTGACGAGTTATTTCACGAATACCCAGAGGGAGCCGACATTAACAGAAATTAGCGTTAATTGGTGATATTCTCCTTTCCTCTTCGCTCCTCCCGTTTTTCTGTTATCCCCTCCATCCCAGTCGATCTCGCGATCTCTTTCCCTTTTCTATGAATCTCACACCATTTCTGCATAGTTTTATTTATGTTTTGTAAGTTTTTGTTCGTCTGCCTTTTCTCTTGTTCTAACCATCTTCTTTTCTTGTAGCATACTTTCTCATTTGGAGCGTCTGAGCTGACGAATATCGAAAAAACAATCCACTGAAACTACGCATGTTGCGTGTGCAACATGCGTTCGCGTCCAGCTGAATCTGCAACGGCCGCAACATCGAAATAATCCTCTTTGGCTTGTGGCCACTTTACATTTTTAACAGTCTGGAACAAACGTCCTGCATATTCTTTTCGTTCTGCTTTATCAAGTACTGAACTACTCGAAGAAAGACCGATCATTGTTCGAATCGTTTTTCTAAGCTTCGATAGTATATGAATATCTGCTCGAAGTTCCACAGAAGTTCCATGGAAAAAATCGTTCACCAATCTCGAATCATACCATGGAGGCGAACGATGAATACGGTGTTTGATGAAACGAGAAGCGTTAAGCAGGGTCGCGGGGCAGAGAAATCAAAGATTCGATTGTAGACTCCCTCTCTCTATCGTGCGTACACACATTTCCGTGCGCGATATTACTTCCAATCCTCATGTTCTTTGCTTCGTTTTGTTCCCGATCTCATTCTCGATTTTTTACATAGAAACAGAATTTTATTATACCTATTATGCCTATTTATTAAAATAGGTTCGCGGTAACCGATCTACTTTTTTATTTTGTAGCATAAGTTGTATCTTATATATTTTGAAAAAAGATATACCTTACATAAGAATGTCCAATGTTCAGAGTGATCCGTCTATCTTTCTATTTTGCAGTATAATTTATATGAGAAGATTAGTAAAGTCTAATTTACCCTACGGTGTCTCAATGGTAACAAGGGCACGTTAATTGAAACTGTCAATAGCGCGCTTGTGCAGTTCTAGGATATTCTTGGAAGCGTTTTTGGTAATAAAATAAAGATAGAGTAGAATAAATTGTATATGGGAAGCATAAAAATTTTCGAGATAGAAACGACAGATCTTAACGCAGAATCGACGTTACGACGTGAAACTCGAAATTTTTTTCGGAGACGAACAGAAGAAGAAAGAACAAAGAGGCTGAGATAGTGGGCGACTTTAATGACTACTCGAGGTCGCTTCAATGAGTACCACTGTGTGTCATCGCATCATTATAGTATATACGATATATAGTGTACGGTACCACGTCCGGACTAATAATTATAACGTATATCTTATTACTATCCGTACTGCTTTGTAATGATTTTATCACTATCGGTTTCATTCGTATAACTATACATTTATATACTTTGAGATTTTTTCATCCCTTTTTATAAATTAAATTTTTTGGAATAAATGTAATATTAAGCGGCTATAATAATAAAATAGATATTTATATCTGATGCAAGAAAAAGCTTAATAACTAGATTGAATAAATAGATATAGAAAATATTGCAAACAAGGATGTATTTGTTTGTAAGATGTATTTCATAAATAGGCTAATTCAATTGACTTAAGATTTCTATCCGTTTCGTAAAATGATTGCAGTGTGCACGTAGTGAATGTGTCATGCAATATCTATGAGCTACCGTATTCTTCTGCCGATTATCTAATCTTGCGTTAAATTATAAGGAAACGTGGGCACGTTATATTAAGACCTGCTTCGGCCTGCTTAATTGTCTGTTAATCGACGAATTCAATTTTCTTTTAAACGCCTAATTATACGTTTAAATTAAGGTTTCCTTTAAAACAATTTGAAATTAAATAAATTAAATGATTAATTTTGTATGATAATTTATAGGGATCATCATTGCTTCATCAAGAGGATCGTATAACTATCGTAACAATGGAAGGACTACGATACATCGGAAGTTAATCCTGTCTTGTTCATAAGTACTAGTGCCGCAGGAGTGACTAGGTTGGGTTAGAAATTACCATATCTCCTGCTGCTCAAGTGCTTATCAATGGGTCCGGACTCACATCTATCTTTCGAATCATGCATTGAATGACTTATACAAAGTGAAATTTCACAGGCGATATCTAAATGTATATAAAGCAGTTATTTGCGTATACAAGTGTAATAATACCGCAGTTTCTATTTTATATTTGTAATAATTTTATGTAAATATATTTAAAAATTCTAAAATACTACATAAAAATGTATTCAACAAATGATAGAATTTCGTTATTGAAAACGAAAAAAAAAAAAAAAGTAATTCACTTGGAGGAGCTGGGATTTGAACCCAGGACTTTCAGCATGCGAAGCAGACACTCTACCACTGAGTTACACCCCCGGTTATGTACTAAACATTTTACATAAGCTAAATGGTACGATGTTATTATTTAAATGAGAAATTCGATTGCTTTTAATATTTATTACAAAGTAAGTTGTACGTTTCTGTAATTCTTAATATTTTATCATCTTACTATAAAGATCTGAAATGTGGAATACTATTTAGTAAAAAGTTATTCACTTTTATGCTCATTCTATATTAAAAATATAGCAAATAAAACGCATTGTTTATTAGTTTTGATTATGTAATCAAGATAAAGTTAAATAAACATTCCAATGTATGTATTTATTTAACTAGGCATCAATAAATAAATATTTTATCAATATTTGTATCAATTATTGAAACCTTTATTTATAATTTACTAATGAAATCAGTTTATAGTTCCGTTAAGTCATAACAGAGAAAGGATGGAAATAAATTCGATCTCATACACCCCTTAATTTTCGATCCGTATGAAACATATACTGTTATACAACCTTACGATTATTGTACGCCGTACGTCGTGTATTGTTTGAGGTAGTGAGTAGAAATCATAGATCAAACTTAAACGATAGTATATATAGGAATATTTAGTATGTCTTACATAGAAAAAGGGAGATATATGAGACTGGATGCGAACGTTGAAAACTTGCGCGTTAGTCTTGGCGCTTTAGTCGCTTCGCCAATTGTGGATTTAGATACTAGAGATAAGTGCGGTTCTGCCAGGTTCTACTGATGTCGCAACAATTCAATCTAACCTCCGAAAAAAACTAGCAGCGTCCTACTCGAAGTAACTGTCAGTACACGGTACGTCATCGTAAAGCGATTCCATTAAGGTTATTTCGTGTATTCCTTACTTCTATTAACTCGCCAACCGATAAGGTTTGTTTTCTGGCTCTTAATATTTTGTAACTGATCGCTTTCAACTTGTTTATCTATTTCCCACTTTCAGCGAATCCACATCTATGACACATGGCTAGTAGATCATTGCTAGATGGTCAATCATAAAAATTTGAACACGTCGAAACTAAGATTAAGAGTAGTGTCTCAATCGAAGAATTGGAACGGTATTCGCCACGGCTTTCACAGACATGGTTGGATTGGCGGGCGGGGGAGGTCATCTGTATCCCTCGCCCCCAATGCAACCTAATCCAGAATGTAAGTTCTAACAATATAAATATCTTAGATTTTCATATTTCTTCGATATAGCGAATATTCATCTTTATTATTTAATATAAATGTTTTTATATAGTGAGAGAAATGACTGGAATTGCTCCTAGTGCACCGACAAGTGCGGATGCTTGTTTAAGTATTGTACATTCTCTCATGTGTCATCGTCAAGGAGGTGAAAGTGAAGGATTTAGTAAGAGAGCTATTGAATCATTGGTTAAAAAGCTTAAAGTATGTGTTACTCCCTAACTCGTAAATTTATCATACATCCCAAAGAATTTGGTTAGTATTTATGATATAATTCCTATTTTTAGGAGAAACGAGATGAATTAGATAGCTTAATAACTGCTATTACTACAAATGGAGCTCATCCCAGTAAATGTGTTACGATACAAAGAACTCTAGATGGTAGGCTACAAGTTGCTGGTCGTAAGGGTTTCCCGCATGTTATTTATGCTCGAATCTGGAGATGGCCGGATTTACACAAGAATGAATTGAAACATGTCAAGTACTGCCAATTTGCTTTTGACTTAAAATGTGATTCTGTATGTGTAAATCCATATCACTATGAGAGAGTTGTATCTCCTGGCATAGGTATGTCATGAAATATATTTTTTACTTGTTTTCATAGACAGATCACGTGCTTCAATCAATATTATTTTCATTGCGTTGTTTCTTTGCAAAGCTTCTGTGAATTCATTTGTAGCACCATAAGTGTAAATGATTTATTGTTGTGGCCTTGGTGTATGATGGAATGGGTTGGTTTCCCCGCACAGACCCGTTCTTTACAGACCTATCTGGACTAACTCTGCAATCAGGAGTAGGCGTAGGACCAGGTGGTAGATTAGTCAAAGATGAATATTCAGTTGGTGGTGGAGGAAGTGCAGCAGCTGGAGCAGTAGGATCCGCAATGGATGTTGATGGAGAAATGAACCAAACTATTCAACATCATCCACCTGCTCAACCCACTTCGTCTAATAGCACTCAGCCATCTCAACAGACTTTTATACCAGGTCTAGCACCGCCTAATCCAAGTAAGTAAAAATACTTTATTTATTTTTCAGAAATATAATTGTTCCATATAAAAATATTATCTTTTAATGATTATATACTAAAAATGTGTGTTTGTAGTATTTATTAGTAAAATAATCAGATTTTTAAGCATATTAAAATATTTTTATAATTTAGTTTATAAATGTGTTTTCAAACATTGAGTGTGTTGATTTATTTAAAAAAAAAAGCATGATCAAAACCTGTATAAGGCAGTTGATATAAATGCACTAAAATATATGAATAAGGAGCTTTATTATTGCAGTATTATATTGTTAGGAGGTTTTATTTTATTTCCCTGCAAGTCTTTTATTAATATTGCTTTATTCAGAATTACTTTGCGTTGCTAGTTTGATTTCATTTTAGCTTTATTCTTTCTTTTTCCTTTTATTGTTTGGCACAGCTAGTGGTGAGGGTGTGTTTGGCAGTAATGGGGGAGGGAATAATGGTGGTAATCCACACAATAAATTGGATGACAATAATTGCCCCAGACAAACCTGGATTCCTACACCTCATCATCCTACAACACGTAACATTCATCATCGTACGTATATAATAGAATGCTTTCTTATATTCTACAATATTTTCTGTCTACTTGCCAGTTAATTTTTGTTGCTTTGTGCTAATTTTATAAAAATTCGTAGTAATCTTACATAGTAATTAATTTCAGAAATTCTGGCCAAAGTTTGAATTAATTGATATTTTATGTTATGTTGCCTGTATTGTGTACGAGTTACATTTAATTTTGCAGCAGTAGTACATCCAATGAGTCACACCGTAGGTAGCCAACAGCAGTCATTGAGTACATCTAGTGGAGGCAGTGGGGCACAGATACTGAGTCCTTCACAAGGACAATCTACTGAAACATTTTATGGGACAAATACACCTCCTCAAGATCTTAATCAACCACCTACTGTTGATGCATTAGCAGCATCTTTAGGTATGCAATCTCAATCAATCATGCTTTAATGTTTGTTAAATATAATTCGCTTTTTTAACAGGTGAAGGTCAAAATTCTCCTGTATCACCTGTACATCTTCATCATCCAAATGGATTTCCAGTAGGCACAGCTGCTTATAATTCAGGAGCACCACAATGGACTGGACCTAATACTCTTACATATACTCAAAGTATGCAGCCTCCAGATCATAGACATCTTCATCCTACCTCCTATTGTGAGTTAGTGATAAACATTATGTTATAGTATTCTAACAATATCATAACTGACATTTTTATTAGGGGGTGGCCACGGAGGTGAAGTAGGTGGAAACATTGGTGGTTTATTGTCTACACAGCCAGCACCAGAATACTGGTGTTCAGTTGGTTACTTTGAATTAGATACTCAAGTAGGTGAAACGTTTAAAGTAAGCAGCGGTTGCCCTACCGTAACAGTCGATGGTTATGTCGATCCAAGCGGCGGTAATAGATTTTGCTTAGGAGCTTTGAGTAATGTACACAGAACAGAACAAAGCGAAAAAGCTCGTCTTCATATAGGTATAATAAATTACTTCTTCCTTAATTTTTAGTCTTCATAATTAATAACTGTATTGTCATGAACTTTTCAGGAAAAGGAGTTGTGTTAGATTTAAGGGGTGAAGGAGACGTTTGGTTAAGATGCCAAAGTGAACATAGTGTTTTTGTACAGTCTTATTATTTAGACAGGGAAGCAGGTCGTGCACCCGGTGATGCTGTGCATAAAATTTATCCCTCTGCATATATTAAAGTCTTTGATTTACGGCAATGTCATAAGCAAATGAGAGGACAAGCCGCTACTGCACAAGCCGCAGCTGCGGCACAAGCGGCAGCTGTAGCGGGACACTTGACGCACGGTGCACCAATTACAAAAAGTTAGTATACTAAAATAATATTAATGATGTTTTATATATTCATATATTTAAGTCTTTTAGTTAATATAATAAACTCTATAACATAATACAGGTCTTAGTGCAGCAGCAGGAATAGGTGTAGATGATCTTCGACGACTTTGCATTTTGCGTTTAAGTTTCGTAAAGGGTTGGGGTCCTGATTATCCTCGACAAAGTATAAAAGAAACTCCATGCTGGATAGAGGTATACACAAATTTTAGATTTGGTTGATCCACATTAATCGTAAATTATTCTAAGAATTAAAAACGAATAAAACTGTGTATCTGATATAGGTGCACTTACATCGAGCCCTTCAATTGCTGGATGAAGTCTTGCATACTATGCCAATAGATGGTCCACGGGGAATTGAATAATTTTATTTAATTTTGGATAATACATTTATTTCAAAAAAGACATCACATTACTACAAACTCTGCATCAGGTGTGCAAAATATATAAAATGCATACAGATACAATATTGTGGTGTCGTTAAAGATTTTGAAAGAAGTCAACAAGATATAATATTGGTTCAAATGAAATAGTGTGAATTGTAAATCCAGATGAAAACATTATTCGAGATTTTTATTGACATTTTTTATATATTTTACACACATGATTGACACCGCGTAGAATAAAATGTGTGCCACGGCCTTGCATTACCGTCAACGTACAAACGTTTTGCAAAGGAGATATTATTTTTCATTGTGAAAAATTATTTTTTAAGAAAAAAGGAGTGCATCTACATGAAGTGTGGGTAGAATGAAAGACTTCTATTTTAATAGGTAGTCGTTATCTGATTTAAGGGGATAAATACATTTTCTACGGCATGGCCTGGTGAGCTCAGCAAAATGCGTGGGTAAAACGTGATACTTTTGGAAACATTAATAGTCATAATCTCGTTTTTTGAGATTAGCTTTGTAAGATAGCATAAGCATATTAAGTACATCCTAATTAAAGAATGATGGTAAATTTTAAATTCACTGTTAACGTCAAATATAACAACAGTAAAAAAAATGGATTATATACATACATATATATGAACAGTAGGAAGGTTTTCTAAGAATGCAATACGTTTCAAAGTACTGTCGGATAACAGCTTTAATATATAGAAATACTGCGATAAATATTATATAAGCCATTCTATAAATCTATGTCAATCTAGTGTCAAAGAAGCTGTAGGATGTAATCAGAAAGAAATTTAATGGAAGGAGTTTGCATAGTGAAATGTTAATGGGAGCAATTAAATATTGAAAAAATTGCATTAGAAAAGCATATTTTTATTATATCTGTATCGGTTGTACTGACAGTAGTTTGATACTATGTTGTTAGAGCAACCTTCTATATTGTTATCTGTTTTATACTTTACAGCCAAAAAGTATCACCACATAAATACCTGCAGTGTTTGATTTGTAATGATGTTTCGTGTCTGCCCTTTTTTTATTATTATTTTTTCTGTAAGGACATGAATTAATCTGATAGTTAGTATTATTATAATTATTAGTATAGTTGTTGGTGGTGAGACAAGATGAAAATATTTAAAACGTGGTACGATATAATTCTTCTAATCAACCACCAATGTTACTACTATTACCATGTAGTACTTGTTGAATAATTATACTTACTGTTTATCAACCATTTTATTATTCTATATTCGTACAAAATATTCTTATATATATGCTATATTTGATAATATTATCATACAGAGAAAACGTTGACCAAATTTTATACCTATCCGTATATGTATATACATATTATATGTGTGCGTGTGTATATATACATATGTACATATATATAATATGTATATATATATATACACACACACAGACACGCATATAAGCGCATATGTACGCATATCGACATTTTATCTTTTCTTCACTTATTCTAGGTAAAGAGAAAAGTTTACTGCTTATTTTTATTAATTGGTGCGCATTGTAGTATTCTGAATTCTTGCTTCTTTGTTGTAATTGAGTAGAGATTATTTAGCTGTTTGTGTTCACATTACCCTAATATTTCTTATGTTATACTTAATCAAGGTCATTCTCATTGATAAAAGAACGAGTAGAATTTTGTACATATAGGCACATGTATGTGCATCATGTTGCAAGTAAAGAATGGGTTATTCTTGATTAAGCAACTATTGAGTTATTGTGAGATGTTTTATTCTTATTATGTGAAGTTACATGTTACCTTTTATAATGAAAACAAGGTTGAAAAGAGATAGTCTCTAACATCATTAAAAAATACATCTTAAAGAAATAAAAAAAAGGAGATTAAAAAATGAAAATGTTGTATAGTAGGAGTAACAAAAGGATGTGCATTTGTTAATGAAGATCGAAGTGAAGAATAATATTATTAACTAAATTTTTACAAAGGCTATATTTTAGCGATAAAATGCACGAAACATAAATTATATCGTCCTTTTTTTTTCTCTAAATCAAAGGTATGAAGCTCAAATAAAACGGAAAAATCATGTTTAAACATACTTAACGCCAAGTTCGCTTTAGAAACACATGTGCCATCATTTTCATATATTACCATACACAGAATAACAAACAGGATTAAAAGTTTTTATAAATCCTATATTTTTACCAAACTCGTAAAATGCGAATGCAACACATCTTTAAATTGTGGTGCTTCAGTACGTCCTATAACCATAGATTTTACAAGATCCAGAATAAAAATTTGTACATCTAAATTAAGCTAAATTAAATCTATATAAGAACGTAAAAAGTGGATTGTAAAAATTGATGCGTTTGAAACTAATTATAGTATTCTGAAATAGAATATGAAATAAGAAAAGAATTGATGTACAGGATACAATCTAAAACTTACAAACTTTACTATGGGAAATATTCTACAAACGTGTTCATATGATGTTTTAACGATGCCTCTGAACAATAGTTTCTTACATATATTGAAAGTGGTATCAAAGTGCAATAGCCCAGTCTCATGTCAAAGATACCATAACTAATAGTTGTAAAAGTAAATAAAATGCCTATGTAATTTATGTTTGCAATTGAAAAATGATAATGGTAATTTAATAACAGATACTATAATTATTATTGCTTTTTCTTTCACTTTTATCAGGGTAGTATATACAGTATATCTTGCTATTTAAGAATTTTAACGATTTGCTTCATATTGCATTCAATGTCGAAGCCTATACTTATATCGTTTTCTTTATATATAATTTTGCCATTCAATGTCTTATAAATAACATTTTAGTTAAGTGAGGAGATTTGTTACGTTTGTTTGATTGTTATTGATCATTTCCTGTGGTTATTTATTAATATTGATTTTACTTCCATTTTAATAGAAGGCTTCATTATTAATTACAGATTTTGAAACTCAAAGACTTGTTCTCTTAAACTTTAGAAGCATATACATAAGCACGTACAATAAATATAGAATTATACGTTTATAATTGCTATTCATGATTTAAAAAAATTGTAAAATAATAGATTTATACACTTTTTTTACTAGGTTTTACAGTTGAATTTAGACGCGAATCGTTTTCATAATATACATATTATTATTATATTTTCGATAATTCTTGGAATTTGGTTGCAAAGCGGCGATTTAACTGTCATTGTTTGTTTTTCAAACAAATTGTGTATATTTAAACCAAAGATATTTCGACGACACGATTACATCATGATATGTTACGAATATATATATACGAAATGTAAAAGTAATTATTCTTAACAAGTACGTCGCAATACATAATGCAAGTAGACACGCATATAAACATTTTAAACCGTATGTTGAAACACAGTCTCATTCAGGTATAGAATTTTCTGGTGTCGGAGTTACGATATTTCAGTGAATATTAAAAATCTAAGCATCATGTGAAAAATTGTATAATGATTTTTAGCCATAAAACATTTTTGTGTAAAACTGTATGATGATAATACGTTATTAGATTGTTAAAAAAATTTGTGCACATATGTGCTAAGTATAAGTTGCAACAGTATGGATAAACAGGAAATAAGCGATAGTTAATGCAATGCCTGTATACCATATTGTAAAGCACATATGCTTACAGAACTTGAATGGATGTGTTTACAAGCTTTTTGTTATTGTATATTATAAATACATTACATTATACATGATCATTTTCAATAAACATATTCTGTGAATTAGACAAAAATGTACTGAATTGAATATAGGAGAAAAGTAAATATACAAATGTAGCTACCAAACATTTCTGTTTATTGAGGGAAATTATTTATTGAGTTGACAACATAACACTTATTTTAACTTAATGAACTTGATACAGTAGATGATTCATTTTCTTTAGGTTTGTCTTTATAAAAATTACCATTGTGATCAATTGCCATATTATGGTCTGTAATATTTTCTAGTGCATTGAGGATAGCTTCATCAATATTTTTAGATGTAATAAATGTTTGAGCTTCTTCTTTTGCTTTTTTGATTTCTTCATCTACTTTCATTTGTAATTTCAAATCTCTTTCATTCTTTGCTTGTAGTCTCCTGGCAATTTCTTCTTGGCGAGCTTTCCTTTCTCGAGCTAATCTTTCCTCTCGTATCATAGCCACTTCTTTATTCCATTTATCATTTATAGAACAACATATTTCAAAATCTTGCTGCATATTTTTGTGTACAATATTTGTATCCAAAGATAATTGTGCTTCCTTTTGTTTCTCAATAAAGAAAGACCTAAGACAAAAGTATATTTCCTTATTTTATATATTGTAGTTGTTGTATTATTATAAATAATATTACATATTACATATTATTTATAGTAACCCATCAACTGTAATATATAAAATAAGGAATTTTACATACATTACAGATTTCATTAATGTTTTGTAATTATTATGCAATCGTTTCAGTTCATTATATTCTTCTATAGGTATAACTGGTCTTTTTGGTACTCTATACAACTTTGATTTTGCTGTTGGTAACCAAATTGGTTTTCTCTTCCACCTTACACATTGAATATGGGGTCCATTGGATATTATATGATCGTAAGCATTTAAATTTCTTACTGTCAGTATATTGATGCTAAGTGCCACTGGCGGTCGTATCATTATGTTAAATTAATTTTCTATTATAATGTAATTTCTTCTAAAAGAAACATATAATTATAATATGTTATAAAACATATACTTAAACTTTAATACTTATAATACTTAGTATTTATTATAGTATTTATAATTGTCTTACATTTTACCGTAACTAATAATGTATACCTTTATGCTTATGGCATTAAAAAAATTTATGTTTTTTTAAAACATTCGTATCTACATAACATTATAATCGAACTAGGTTAGAAACATGTTATTGCGAGAAAATTTCTTCAACCTCTTTATTATGTAGATGTCGTTTCTGTACCAAGCGACATCCAACCCATGAAACATCACGTATATGTACTAATTTCAATTTAATTAAAAAAAAAAAAAAAAAAAAAAGAATTATATTGTGTGTAAGCGCGCGCGTGTGTGTGTAAATTTACAATATGTGTATATACACATAATTTGTTGAATATAGCTAGAAAATTTATTATATGATATTAAATGATTTATTAAATTTAAATCGAATATATTATAATAGGGCATGATAGAAATGATATTTCAACTTTTCGATTAAAATTTAAAGTGATCATTTTTCTCGAATGGGGGAAAATATTTTTATATTAATTTATAAAATTGATGTTTAAGAGTATTATTAAACTTTTCTTGTTTACATATATGTAAAAAATGAAAGATGCGGTGAAGTAATTAGTCTTACTTTTTGAGGACCTCATTAGACACATATAGAGCGAATGCGCCGCAGCACTTACCTACATAGCTGTATTGCATTTTTTTAAAAGCAGTAGTGCCAGAGATCTTGGTCCAGCGAGTACATACTATCTTTATTTCTTATTTTGAACTCATTCGAATCATATACATTTTCCTTTACACTTCCAGATAAATTTTTAATAGAATATTACTCGCTTAAATCATAAAAACGACAAAGAAAATATAATGTTACTTTACCGAGCAAGTGCAAAATAACTGTTCTTCGCAATTATTTAAAAGGCAAATTAAATGGCATTAAATTATTTATTGGAATTAAATTGATAACGTGAAATTTAGAAAAAAATATGTATAGTGTTCATATGACACCGGGTAGATCTTCCGATAAACAAGGATCTTCGAAAAATGTGGATACTGAAGTGGGAGTATTTAAAAATCGAAGAAAAGAATCGATCCCAGTTAAGGTTTTCAATTATTTGAAAACACAAATGCAAACGGAAGGAATTTCAAGTAAGTGGAAATTCATTGATTAAAACAACTTTGTTAAATAGAATAACTCATAGTAATGATCACGCATCAAACACGATTTGTTGCTATTTAATAAACGCGATATTATAAAATTTAGGAAATTTATAATGAATTATTTTCTTTTCCTTATTATATGTTACTGTGGATGTAAGGCTTTAAGCAAATATTTTATTAGACGTTTATATTTGTGATGCTTGCTGTTTATTTTTTATTAAAATATATAATGATATACATATTAATCGAGGATAAAGAAAATAAACGAAAGAAAAATTTTTTATTTCACTCCTGCTTAATTTTCAAATAATCTTCTGAAGCTTCTTTAACGATTAACATCTTCCGCATTCGTTTCTTTGTCCTCGTTTTATAAAAAAAATTGTATGTTTTCTTATGTATATTAGGTATATCTATTAATTCCTTTTTTTTTTGCCAAATTTGTATTTTTACAAACACTAACTTAAGAAAATCAGAATCCTACTCTTTTTCGAGCTTTTAACAGTAGTATATTTTTTTATAATTGCACTTTCGTTAAAGTGAAAAAATAGTTTTACATGATCGTTATAACATAATGATTTACTCTTTTTGAACTAGATTAAACAAGGCAATTTCCTACTAATCATGTTTGATTTAAATATATAAATAATGTATAATTACTTTTCTCTAAATTACTTAATATCATTATTTTTTTTTATCCTTTTTCTTTTTCGATGATACATACAATTTTATGTACTACTAAGAGTGTACATTTTTTTTTATTGAGTTTAATTTTTAGAAAGATCATCTACTTATCTAATGGCTCAGTATTCATCACTGAAAATAAACAATCTGAGACTTCAATCTTTAAATCTTCGCATATATTTACATCTTTTTCGGTTGTCGTTTCATAATTCGAATAATTGTTCGGCCACACCTCTGAAATTGAATCTTCACTTCCCGCAATTTCACTTTTCGCACCATCCGCAACTGACTCTCTTAAATCAGAATTGCTATTTGACATTGATGTATATAATACCCGGGATTCGTCCGTAGTTTCCCTAACTTTAGTTTGTAAACTAGCCATTCGCATTCCGGACGAAGTATCATTGTAGAGTAGCCAACATGGAGAAAAGGAATGTTGTCTGTATTCTGCAACAAATCTCTCTTTTTGGGAGCAAGTTACACTTGATGAGACTTGCGTATGTGTAACAATAGGGGCTATGTAACAATATACACAAGACGTCTGATCTAATTTCGATAAATCTATACGCTTGGTACTAATGATATTCAAAATATTTTCTAAAATAGAATGTGAAGACATCTTAGTGATTCTTTTCGGATAAAATGGATCTAATATTTCTAAAAATAGTAAAAATATACAAATGTATTATTTTTCTTTACATTTTTAAATATATTATTTAAAAGCAATAGTACATACCATTTGTTTGTAACTTTTCTGTCATATTAGATATATCCCTATGAACATCAGATTCTGTTTGTATTATAGAGTTACAATTTTGTTCAGGTTGTCCTACATTTTCATATAATGGGATAGTTCCTTCATTATTGCGCGAACAAGAGTATTCATATGGTAGATTAGAGTTATAGTGATTATTGTTAGAAAATGTCTGTGACGTAGTAGATGCATAAGATTCTTGATCTATATTTGTATTTGAAAAGGAATGTGTATACTGCAAATATTCTCCAGTAGTTTCTGTACTGCATTTAATCAAATTTTGTAAATAATATGTATTATTGCAGTCAGATTGCACATGAGGAATGATGTTTGTGTCACAATACTGATTTTCTTCCAGTGTATTCAAATTCAATAAATTTTGATTGGAATTGTATGGATGTACGGTTTCTGTCATTCGATATTGACACGTTAAGCTTTCATCATTTATGGGCTTGTTTAAAGCATCAGATCCTATATTATCACAATACATAGTCTGAAATATTTTTGATGATTGGACATCTGATGTTGGACAGTTATTATCTACTGTATCCATATCACTAGTAATAGTCCAGTTTTCATAATCTTGATGCATGACAATATTTGTACTGGGGTATTTATATTGATTAATATTTTCATTTGTTAAGACATTTGAAATTTGTTGACCAATTTCTTCAACACTTTTTACAAAAGTTGGTTCATTTAAAAAATATTCCCCCTTTATACCACTTAGAAGACCATAACATTCTGTATTGTTTTCCAAAATTTCTTCATTATCCTGATTATCTGATTCAGCAGTTAAAGTGTCAGAATTATCTAACAAGTTATTAGACTGGTACTGTTCCACTGACAAAAATCTGCCAAGTACAGGACTAGCTATTTCTCCCAAATTTGCACCAACTGGTGCTTGTAACATTTTTTTAAGAAGTATAGATCCTTGTACATTACTATTTGTATCTTCTAATGTTTGATATTCTACATTATCATTTGGTTGATATATTGAATTTACATTGTTAACAGGAACTATATTAGATTTACTATAGTTACTAACATCTAAAGGAACCTTTTGCACATCAGTTGAAACTGTTGCTGTTCTTAGATCTACTATAGTTGAATCCTGTATTTGATTATTATTTGTATCATATGTTTGAAATTCTCTTTGTATTCTTTTTATTAAGAACTGTTTGAACTCTTCATAATGAGGGATTCTGTTGTTATCATCTCTATTTGTGATCTCTTCTTCTGCCCCCACCTAATAACATAATATATATTTTATTTTAAAAACTTTCAAATATTCTGCATCTTTCTTTATTAAGAGCTTCTTTAAAAATTTACGAGAATATTAACATTACAAAAATACCGTAAATATAAAATTTCCAATAAGATTGATTAATGATCGATCTATAGAATTATTCATGTTCGATATAATTTTCTGTCTCAAGCGTTATTGATCAATGTTTGATACGAACGTGTGATTTTGTGATATAATATTTGAATTTGTTCAAGTTCGTATACACATTACAGCGATAAAACTAAATGAAGATCAACTCACCCACTGATAAGGTGGTTGCTGTTGCGGACAATAGTAATCATCGGCCATACCGTAATCAGGACTATGTAATGGTGTGGAGGTTAACCCGAGTTTTCCGACTTTGACTTTTCTCATTTTCCTCTTACGATTCTGCTTAAGATCTTGCAAGAGCCTGCCAACTTCATTTTCATTTCCGCCTTTCGCGGCTTGTAACACTTTAATCAGTAATTTCTTCTACGGTCAAAAATCGTAATCGATCGTTCAAAAATCAATTTACTTGTCGTTTTAGGAAAAAGAACGAAGAAGTGGGAATAACTTTATTAACATTTTCGTTAAAGTTTCTAATGGTAGATCAGTTACCTTTATGTTACCTGGTACCCGATATCGGAGAGCTAAGGCTTGTAATTCTTTGTACGATAAACTTGAAATGTCGTTTCCGTTCATTTTTAAATATCAAGCCATCCGGCCGAAATCCTTCCCTTAGTACTCACACATTTCTGATATGGCCGATAGAAAAATTCGTCTGCTAACCGAATTACCCTGAAATCTATTTAATTTAAAAAATTGATTTAACCGAAAATCAGTTCCGTATAAAAATTGTCCTTCCTTATTAAACTTTGAAAACAACCATTTTTGTCTTAATCGTGAAACTGTAGAAAATGATTTATATTTTAATATATTTCTATTTAGTATTAAATTAGTTTTTCAGAATCTATCTCAAACTCGTATTTTAGCATAAAAAGATTATTAAGAGGAAAGAAATAAAACTAGTGATTGTGTATATTATGTTTCCTTTATTTATCTGCGCATACAATTACTTACATACTCCTTGACTCCTTTATCAGTAAAACGGTTCCTTTATCGATAACAAGTGCTATTATCCTGCCATCTGTAAATCACGAATTTGCAATTTTGTTTTATCGATCGATAACGTCGTCGGTTTCGTTATTCGCGTGAATAATTCCATTAGTTGAGATAATTCCCTAAATTCTCACGAATCTATAGCATATTTTAACTTGCGTGTTGACTGATAATGTTTGACATAGATTTCCGCCATGTTTATCGACGATCAACATAAACCAAGTAATTGGTCTGCATCTACAATGATGTTTTTGGCTCGATTTCAATCGGAACTGGATCTTCCCCTATTCCATAGCATATTTATAGTAAGCTCATGATGCGTTAAATATTTCCTCGTTTACTCGTAATAACATATGATCTTGTTATATTTTTCATGAATAGACGGTGGATATTTATTTTAAATTTATATTTTTACGAACAGAGCTAAAAAGGGACAATTCAAGTAGAAATTTGTTTTATCTATAAAATATTATAATAAGTACTGTGCTTTGGATATTTCAAATGTTTTGACATCTTATGTGCATTTTTAAATCTTTAAATTTTCCATAGATACATAAAAATTTGCATTGTCTAGTCATGGGAAGAGTACATTCTTATGATAGGGTAGAGAAGTAAGCAAGTAGCATACTCGACGCATACAGCTGCGTTCAGTAGAAAGGTTGTTCATAGTCAGACGCGTCCGGTACACTGTTTTTTGTGAAGGTAAAAACTGAGTGCATCAGGCTCGTCTGATTATGGACAAGTTTTCTACTGAACGCAGATATACAAATTCAGTTTTCATCTCTGTAAAGGACAATTCAAATTGAGTACATTTTGTATCGTATATAAATCGTAAAAAATTATACTTTTATAGTTACAAATCTCTTTTAGAATTTTTATACATGCTATATACTATAACGGAATGAAGAAGTGCTACTAGGTACGCGTTCTTTTGCCTCCTTTTATCTCATTAATTATCGATAAAGTGGAGTACTTTCGCTCATCTCTCGTTCCGAGTGAAATAGTCGCTGCTTGAAGACCTCTTATAAGATACATTAAGGTAACTTGATATTTTAACGCTTTTCATTGAGACAAGTTGTTTATTTAACAAATTAAAGAAGTACTTAAGTTCGCTAGAACAACATTGATTAATGAGTTTTGTCTCAAATTGGAATGTATGAAAATAACTGGGAAAAGGATGCACAGAATTGTATGTATTGTTCTAGTTTGCAAGTAAAATCAATTCATTTGCGAACATGTAGGTATAACGATCCAATGAAAGAGAAAATCGGATATAGTAATGATAGTCGTTTATTAAAATGATACCCATCAACTGAATAATATTAAACTGTATTAAGGATACGAAAATTGAGAGGCTCGTAGCAAAAACGAGCCTTGTCAAATTTTTCGGTGTTGTAAATAACAATATTTAGGCTTTTATCAAAGTTGTGCTTCATCAGAATAATCATTGTCAAGTTGATAAGATAATTATTTTAGGCTATCACGATTATTGCTTTCTTAAAATAACGCCTCACATACTAGCATGATTTAGTCTGATAATAATAACGCAGAAAAATATTGATATTTTCAAATATTCCATTGTTCGTTGCCTTTATTTTATGAAGATTATTAAGTTCAGACGAGGATACATTGTTCCCTATATTTTAACTTAATTTAGAAGTGCTTCGTTCTTAATTAAGGCATCCACAACCTAACTGAATACAGTTCTCGAATACATAATTCAACTGACTACGGTTCCTCCGCTATAGAATTACAGATAACATCCACAATAATTGCGTAACATTTCGTTAAGACAAAATAAAGTCTACTGAACAAAAACTAAAGATTCCGAAATATGTTTGCACCCTCTTGAAGAAAGATGAAATTTAACACAAATCCTTGATAATTTTTACCATGGACGCTTCAATTGTAGTCGACTTTTATGCGTGTGTAAACGAACGCAGTGTTTTAGCGTATACAATAAAAAAATAAAATCTTCTAAAATATTTTTACCAAAAGATCCTTAGATCTGGCACTCAGGTACAGACTTTACGTGAATATGGTTGGAAAAAGAGCGTGGACTTGCGCGAAGGAGCGTATACCCCGTGCTTTTGCGTGGCAGCTGTTTCAGTGCATCATCGCGAGGGCCGCGCACATCGTTACCGAGTCCCGCCGTGTGAGTTACGTTAGTCGGTCGTGGAGCATCGATCGTTGAATTAGAAGTGCACGCGTCGATCGGATTCGAACGGCCGACCACGGAAACGAAGAAGAAGCATCGTGGATAGGAGGCAAAGGAAGAAAAAAGAAGAAAAAGAGAGAAGGGAGAAAGGAAGGAAGAAAATCTCTTTCCGGTGGTTCAGGTTCGGTAACCAAGTTAGAAGGAAATAAAGGAAGAGATCGTTAGATCGATCATTTACGAGGCGACGAGGAAATCACAGTCGCGAAGCCGGATCGCTGAGCGCGATCGTTCGCTTGTGAATCGGCAACGAATCGGTGTTTGCGGTCAATGAAGGCACGTAAGAGCCGCGAGAAAAGTAAGTCCATCAATCATACAGGCCGACTGTAGTGCCGCTCGAGTTTCCTCTCCAATAATCGGTGCAGGCCAGTCGATACGCCGTGGAAAGAGATCCTCCTTGAGACGAAGGGATTGACACAGCCCAGGCCCGAACGAATCTTCCCCCTTTATCGCGAAACCGTTCGTTGCGGTGTGTCAGTGCTAACAGCTGCCAAAGATGCAACGGCAAGGTGCGACACTCGCTCAGACAGAGAAAGAAAGAATAGCAATTCTTCTCTTTGTTTTGCCCCGTTGACGACTCCTTCTTTGAGAGATAGCACCTTGGAATATACTACTTATCGTAGTTGGTCCGCTTAGGGAACCGACCGATGCGACCACGCTCTCTATTGCCTCTCTAGACCGTCGCGTCTCTTGCTCTCTTTTTCTACTATCTCTTTCTCGCCTTCTCTCTTTCTCTCTTTTTAATTGTGTACACGCACACGCAGATCTCCGGATCTCGCGCGTTTTTAATCGACAAATGCTCCGAAAGCGGAATCGCAAAGTGGGGTGGATACAGGGTAGGAGCTCTCCCGTTGCTATGGTGACCCCGGATGCCCGGGACCAGAGCTGCTAGTGGAATTACACAGTGCACAGGCATACGTCTATAATGTGTACACTATAAAAGCCAAGTTCGAAAGCGCACGGCTGTGTTTTAGACAAGTCTCGACCGACAACGGTGCGCCCGAGATGTTTTTCTCCGCCCTCTGAATTTCCCTTCCTCTTTTAACCCGTTTACTAACTACCCTGTTTTAGCAGCGTAGACGCAAGACGTAGAACGCAAACATTCCTTTTCTGTATTGATTCTTCGGCCTAGCTTTACAGCTTCTTCGGTTATTCGAGCATCTCTCTTTGACAGAATTAATATTCATTCGTACCTTACACAATTCCGTGATCGTAATTTTAGCAGCGATCAATGGGAAGCTTCTACCTTAGTCGCAAACAAGCCCGATGGTATTCAGCTTCTGAACACACGAATCGAGAACAAACATTCTCTTTCTCTTTTAGCGACACATTAGTTTTAGAGACACGTAGAAACGACACGGGGAACAGCATGATAACACGAGATAAAAATTCCAAATCTTTAACGATATCTTTTAACGATCCATTACGGTTTATTTGAAACTTTCCCCCCCACGGAGCTTTATGTTCCCGCGATCGCGTGTAATCTCGAAAGAAACGTCGTTTAAAACGGTTCGCTTGGTCGTTTTCAATCAGTGATCAGAAGCATGTGTAAAGGATAATTGCAGCAATTGCATGATAGGTGGACACGCGTGAATTCATCTATCGTTCACAAATATCCAATTTGCGTTGGACAAGGATTTGCTTGATTTTACTATGTGTCTTTCAATTGTGCGACAAACTCTTTATCTTCAGATCCTTTCCGGATTATAAGTTACATTAAGAAAATTTGTCCAAACTAATACATAAAACGATCCTTTACGTAGCAATATGTGGTAAACAGTAAAATAGATTATCGCCGTGCTATTCAATAAGTAATTTCATAAAAAACCAATATAAGCGATGCTTATTAATTCGTCGCTTATTTATATACACATTGCATCTTATAACTATAAAATTATCCCAAAGTTTTCAAGCACCAGATATAAGATACAACGTGACAAAATTTGACTAGAAGTATACCGAGTCGGACAGCGAAACTTGTAAAACCGGCGCAGTGTGTTTGGCTTAAAAAAATATTATTTCGACAAACAGATGAAAGTGTCCTGATACCCTAGAACGTGAATGTTTTAATAACGAGATCGCTCAATGTTTGCCAACGCGTTGCAACGCTCCGAAAGAACGGAGCGGCGTGTTTGCAAACTTGCTGATCGATACAGAGATTGAAAGGCAACTTGTGGAATTCGTGTCCAACGATAGGTGAACGCGTGCCAACGTCGCGATCATCACCCTAGTTACGACATTTCCGTAAATCAAGTAGTAATGCGTATATTTATTACTGGTAGCAATGTACAGTCTCTCGTAGAGTATGTTGGTAGAATGTCGATTGTTAGGTACTTCTTTTTGATCAGGTGCATTTGTATAGAGATTGCAACTACTCTTTAGAGCTCGATCTCCCTCTCTGTAGATTGTAGCGTTGGGTTACGCTTTCGTTTGATCTTGAATCTTATTTTCGACGGCGGTAATTATATTTATAGCCCTTCGCGTTAATGAATATCGATTTTAACGCCGCTTCGATGTGAAACGCGTCTAGACAGCCGTGTCGCGTGAAAATTGTCGCCCACGAAACAGCGTACGCTTAAATCGTGGCTTGATTCTTTTACCCCTGTAACGAAAGCGATTACTCGATGCTGCGTCAGTCGATCGACCTGAGAAATCTAAATCACTTTAGCTACTCGAATCTGAAGTGTCGCGGATGTCTCGAATTACCTGGAACCTGTTGACATTTAGCCATCTCTTTTCTATCTTTCTATTCACTCCGCGCATCTTTCCATCGTCTATAAAACGACGAAATAGATGGAATCGTGCGAATAACTCTATTTACAACTGTCCCCAAGTAAAACACCATCTTCGACAAGACCTAGATGGCAAGGAATACGCCAACTTGCAAACGTAGTTTCGATGAAATCTTTGTTTGAATAAACCGGGCGAGAGTCGATAACAATTGGTAAAATTCGGGCCAAAATGTTTTACCTGGGCAATTAATTCTTCCCATTGTCTTTCGCTCACGAGTTCTCCCCCTGCAAGTCTATGCACCTGTACATCTCCAGGTATTGTCTCCGTCTTGGCAATGCGCGCACTGTCTCCCGTAGAACCCCAGTATTTCTCGATGGGAGTGTAGGCAGGTTGCCTGGTGAAGTCAGTCGCGCTATCTTCTCGGGCACCCGGCGTATCTTCTCCCGTAAAGTAATTGACATTCTTGAGCTCGTTGCACCCTGTATCGTAAGTAGATACCGCGCCATCTCCTCTCCTGCCTGCTAGTGAGAGAGGAGAAACGGCGTTCCTCCCTTAGCCTGGTGTAGAGGAAGAACGCACTTTGATCAAAGGTGAGAGGGGAGTATCTCGAACGCGTGGTACAGTCTTAGAAGTGAAGCGCCTATTGGCAAACTTACAGAGGGCGAACTTGAAGAACTCGGGGGCGTTTTAGGGGGTTCCACCGCCGGTGCCCTTGCCCTTGGCGGCAGGTACAAACCGGAGGAGCTTTCCACATTGGCGGCCAACACCAGGTTCTCCAAGAAGGAGATACAGCTTATCTATCGCGGATTTAAGCAGGAATGTCCTACAGGCCTCGTCGACGAGGAAGCGTTCAAGCAGATCTTCTCACAGTTCTTCCCACAGGGAGGTAGGTTGATCCTTTCGTGATTGAATATTTCTCGAGCCGTGTAACGAAAGATCCCCCTTTGTCAATTATTAGAAATGAAAATGTTAGTTCATTTCATAGGTAACGTCGTTATTATCTGTATAACTTTTAAATGTACTAATTTGATTATACTTACCGATGAATACCGTATTATTATACAATCTGTTGTTCACTTATTCTGTAACCTTTGTAATCCTCCCTTGAAAGATTGTTAACATCTTGACGCACAATATACTGCTTTGAGCTTTCTCATCAATCTTATCCGTTACTTTTGCTTTGGAATATACAAATTTATCTATCCGAATTAATTAATAACGTTATGAAGCGTGAAAGATTTATGAGCTTCCGTTTCAACAGAAAAACGATCAATGTCGAATGTTTCAGATGCCAGCCAGTACGCTCATTACGTCTTCAACACCATGAAGAGGAAACCGTCTGGGAAGATAAGCTTCGAAGTGAGAGACTTTTACAGATATACGTACGCAACTGTTTATAGTTTCATAATTGCGTTTCATCGTATCCAGGAATTCCTGACCATCTTGTCGAAAGTTTCGAGAGGATCGGTGGAGGAAAAGCTTCAGTGGATATTTGGACTCTACGACCTGGACGGGGATGGATTGATCAGTAAAGAAGAAATGTTGGATGTGGTTGGTTCAATCTACGAGATGTTGGGTCGTTACACCCAGCCGCAAATAGTTGAGCCGCATTTGGCTGCCCGAGAACACGTCGATCGTATTTTCCACGTGAGTAAACGCGATCGATCTCGCTTTTGTCCCTTACATGTAAAAATATTTGCTGATTTATTCGAACCGTGATCGATCGATCGGAAGTTCTCTTCTAATTAAGGATTTAATACAGCAGAGCAATTTTTTATCCTCAGTTAATGGACGCAAACAAAGACGGCGTGGTGACAATCGAGGAATTGGTACAATGGTGTTCCAAGGATGAACAACTCTTGCGGAGTCTCGACACTCTCGACACTGTCTTATGAGATCTTTACGATTATTTTGTAACCTTCACTCAGCCCCCAAATGTCACAAATCCCCTGAAAATTATAACGCAACATTCGTACGAGTTCCGCGGGTTGTTTCTAAAATTTCGATTCCAGCGTTTAATATCTGACAATTCACGTGAGGAATTAAGTATCCGTCGGAAATACTAACTCGAACTCACCGAACGTTGTCTGTAAATATGTACTTACCCTTCCTACCCAGTCTTTCAAGCGTGCTATCGAATCCACGATGAAATTAACAGTATTACTAGGCTTCTATTATGTATTTCCTTTTCGCATCGTATACATAATCCTCACGCGGTCAACAGATCATTGATTGTTGTCGCGTGATTGTATAAAACTAAAAAGAAAAAAATATTTCAGCTACGGGAATGAAGAAGATCTAATCCATTTCATCGTCGAAGAATATCGACACTCTCTCGAAGAATATCTAAAGTATCTTTTATTGGCGTTAAAATTCTAATGGCACGGACTTAATAATTCAGAGCGAGCTATCGGATCGTAGGTATCGCAGAATTGTTAGCTAAGATCGATGTGAAACGGGAACAAGTCAATCTCCAGATTTGCTAAAACGGAGACTGAATTCTACATAATATCCGAACATAATATCTGTACTTTCGTAAAGAATTTTAACGATTTTACCAAGCTGTGCTATTACATTTTTCCGTAAAATTCGCAGAGTCAAGTAATACGATCTAATATTTCTTAAAATTCTATGTTTCTTCCAAACTCTACTTTCCCTGCATTCTACGAGTTAAAAAAGAAAATCCGATGCTCGTTCCGTTAGGTGATTTTCGTACGATGCAGGTACGAAATAGTTTTACTTTTCGCGACTGTTGAATTATCTCTAATTAAAAGAATAAACTGTAAGTACGCACTTCGATACTGACCATCGTTGTGGCAATCAGCTACAATTTAATGGTATTTTTCAAGGAGCTTCGACTATTGTCCATCGTTCGGGTCGTCTTCGTGTCTTGTTGTTGTTGGTCAAGTAAAAATTTATCCGAGACGTTTGCATTCCAAAGATTCAACGTTACGTTTGTAGCTTACAAATGATAAGGAGTTCAAGACAAGGAATTGGGATAGGGAAGAGATTATTCAGAGTTTATTCAAAGTTTCATTGTTAGATTCAGGCATATGCGAATAACGTTTGACAATCGTTTTAATCTTAATTAAAATATAATCTCTGGTACGAACAAGTATAGAAGTTTTCTTCGATCTCGTTGTACGTTCTTGGATATTTCCATATTGTATACTTCGCAGGCTTAGAAAGTGTGGCAAGAAACTGCAAAGTGTAAGTCGATACCTAAGTTACACAAACTTATAAAATATTCGCATATGTCTACTCTCTTCATAGATGATAGATTTATCAATACCTCCAAAGGCCCATGTACGATGGAAGATGTAGTTAGTAACCCAGTAATAATGTAGTATCCTCGACCAATTAAGAGAAACGTGGTCCTCTAAGATCAACGCTTCGTGTGATTCTCTCGTACCTTATTATATTTATTATTACTATCGCATAAAAAGTATTGTTATTAATACAATTACTATCAATCTCATTACTTGTCTTCTATCAAATTGAAGCAAGGTATGTATTGCGTTCACACACATGAGAAATCGCTGAGCGCACATTCGAGATATTCTAAATATTACGCGTACAAATATAATCGAATTTGTTGAATTTCTCAAGTTTATTAAAATACCTATATTATATTTGAGAAGACATGATCCGAGAATGTTATCACGTGGACACAAAGAAATTGATTCGACGTTTATACCTTGGATCATTTTAATGATGTGCGATTTAAATCAGCGCGTCCTATTACGAATGTTTGTTATATCAGTTTCAAATTAGGAATCAATTTTTTTACAAATTGGTAGATCGTGTATGCATAACTTATGTACTTACGTTTATACGTGTATGTGTATGGCTGTTCGACCCGAAATACCTTCGTATTATTTCCTTAACCATTATGTTATTGAAACAATAATGATACTGTTTCAAGATTCAATGTACCTCGAAACCTATCTTCTTCAGTTGGAGGTATTAAACAATTTGTATTTAATAAAATTATATTTTAATTCATTTTCATTGTACATATTGAAGGTATGATAATTGCGCGTTAAAATAAGATTGGTACTAATCATTTCTCTTTTAATTAATGTTATAAAATTGTACAAAATAAAGATAATTATAATTACAGAATACAATCCTTTTCGCGAAAACGAATTTTCGATATCTTCAAATATTCTTTTCTACATTCTCGCATTTTTAATTGTTTGTCTTGGAATATAATCCTATCATCCTGGAATAATATAACGTAATATAAATAAATTACTAAATTTATATAATTTTGTCCTGGGTGGCATGATATATGATTCTTGACTTCTCCAATTACAAGCACTCAATCTTTTATAGTACAGTAATCCTCTATCAGCGGCGCTGCAGTGTTATAACTTGTGTATAGGACATGTAATTCCGTTAATCATTAGTATAGTTTGTTTCTTGTATTTAAAGTTGAATTAGAATAATCGTTATCGATGCTTCAATTTGATAAGCGAAAAAGAATGTTCTGAGCTGTGTGTTTCGTGTGTTTTACACTTTCAACACTGTACAACGCACTCTAAAAAGATTTCCAATGCAACATTGAACATGTTATATAGTATACTGTGTAACAATTATTCATTTTTCAATTGTAATGTTAGTAGTTGCAGTTATTTCGATTTCTAAAAATGTATCTTCAATGAAATTTTAAATAATTCGATATACTGAAATTTATACAAGAAAAAGATGGTACGAATAAAGTGGTCTTTAACCAAAGCGCCTAATGTTCTTAAGTGAGTAATAGAAAATAATAAAGAGCAAACATTTTAGCTGCTTGAACATATTATAATATATTTCGTTGCTTTTAGACTTAACTTAAAACAAAAATGGTGGCGTTTTCAAGTCATTATAAAATCTTTGTTTTATAATGAATTTTTAAATTGGAGTTATGTTTGTGACATACTTCTAGAACCAATGTTCTGGTTTGTAGAAAATTTTACTGCTTGTTTAGGACCGGTGAGTACTTTTGTAAACTTTCCTAATTTCATGTATATATTCTTATTTTTTTGACTTATATCTTTATGTGATTCTTATAAAAAAAATTGCTATTGTTCACAATGTATTTACTAAGTTTGACAGTTTACAGGTATTTGTAGTAATGGTAAGCCTTTTAACTGCAAGTATCGTGTACATTGCATATTACATTGGTCTACCATATTGGTGGGAAAAGAGTCCATTGATGACAATAATCCTCTTAGTGATTGGAAATTGGTTATTAGTAAATGTATGTTTTCATTATTATATGGGAGTAAATGTCCCAGCTGGTTATCCACCGGAAGGTGGTCTTATACCAGAGGCTGTGAGTATCTGTAAGAAATGTATTAAACCAAAACCACCCAGAACACATCATTGCTCTGTATGCAACAAATGTATTCTTAAGATGGATCATCACTGTCGTATCCTTTTGAATATATAATATATTATTTTAGTGTTGCCTAAAAACCCTATATATTTTCTAAACAAAGAAACAGCATGGTTAAACAATTGTGTTGGTCATCATAATCATAGATACTTTTTTCAATACATGGTTTTTACAGTACTTGGT
Source organism: Bombus pyrosoma (assembly GCF_014825855.1). Classification (NCBI taxonomy): domain Eukaryota; kingdom Metazoa; phylum Arthropoda; class Insecta; order Hymenoptera; family Apidae; genus Bombus; species Bombus pyrosoma. The sequence continues at coordinate 3,953,611 of NC_057784.1, forward strand.
ATTTTATTCATAATGTTATTTGGTGTAGAAATAGCATATCAAGAATTCTTTCCAGCGCAAGAACCGGAATTAGATGGTCATCCAGTACGCATTAATAATTCTGAAATAATTCCTGTGGTAATTATTATAGTTCTATTTGCAAAAAATGAATTTAATAATTAGATCGAATTTATTTAATTGTTTGTTTGTATCTTAGTCTGAATCACTAGATCATCTAAGTGAAGAGGAATTAGCTGAAATAGCTAAACAAGCTGCAGATACAAGCATTAAAGAATGGAACCGTCGACTTATAGTTTTTGCAGCGCTAATTTGCGTGGCTACATTTGCAGCATTAGGAGCTTTAACATGGTGGCACGCGGGTCTCATTACTAGGGGAGAAACAAGTATAGAAGCACGTATAAATAGCACAGAAACACAAAAGTATAAAGCACTTGGTAAAATATATCAAAATCCATATAATTTTGGACCAAGACAAAATTGGAAGCTGTTTCTAGGTATAATTGGAAGGTAATCTAAAACATTAAATATTTATTAATAAGTATTTTACAATATAATAATAACTTTATATTCTATATCACAGAAGTTGGTGGCATATACTTTTTCCATCTAATCATGGACCATATGGAGATGGTCTCACATGGAAGACCATTCACGATACAAAAATATCTTGAGTATAATTTTCATGCCTAATAATGGCAGAAGTTACACTTATTATTTACAGTCACCCTGAAGTCATTCTTACAAATTAAAAAATCTTCTAGTCAATCTATATTACAACTATATAGTACTATGTGCACATGTTTCAAACAATATTAATATAATCTGAAAATATTAATGTCATCATAAAAATAACACTCACTTTGTGCATTAATAAGATTATTTGATATGTACATACATTGATAGATAACACTTTTATCAAACATTACTACACTTTTAAAAATTATTATCAAATGTATTTTTAACTTTTAATCTTTAAATCAGTCGAAATGTTGCTGGAAAAATAAACAATTTTTTATCTTTGCAAACTAAGGTGTACATTAATGATACAAAACAAAATTTATGGCCAAACAATATCTTCAATCCAGTTAAGATAGTGTGAAACTCTGGTATATACTCCAGGTGTATTGACAATTGCACAGCCTTGTCCGAAACTGGTAATACCTAATACTTGAAATAAGCATTCATTTTTTGGATGGGGAATTTGTAAAGGGCCTCCTGAATCTCCTTGACAAGTATCTTTATTCCAACCACTGAGAGTATCTCCCGCACAAATCATACTTGGCATAATTCCATATGGTATTGCTATTGATGTGGACTGATTGTATTTTATTGCACAATCTATGTTATCAACAATATTAAGAAGAGCCTTTTGCAGTTGATCACTCTCTTCTTCTGCATCTAAAGGTATTGATAATAACAGGTATATTTTTTTAAAGAAATTTTAGTCTCATTTGTTTATCAATACTTTGATCTTACCAAATTCTGTAACTCCCCAACCACTGATCCATGCTTGCATAGGCACAGTATCATATCGTTGGTATAAACAAGCGGGTCTTATTTCATTGTTAAAGGCAACAGTTGTACTTAGTTTTACAAGAGCTATATCAGCATACATAGCAGGAGGTTTATAACTTGGATGTCGTACTATCCTGTTGATCGTAGTTGTGATACCTTGTTGATTATTTCTCAAGTTGGACATACCAATACGAGCATTTGTAGGGCTTCTATTTTGCAGAAGATAGTAGTATTTAAGTAATTTTTACATTAAAAGCTTAACATGATAAATAAGATGAAATAATACCTTGGCCCATAAGTACAGTGTGCAGCAGTAAGTACCCATTTTGGAGCAATAAGAGTGCCACCACATGAAAAAATAAATGACCCATCTAAAGCTTTAATGCCTAAAGCAATCATGTGAGGAAATTCTCCAGGAGAAGCATCAATACCTCCGACAACAAGATGGTTTGTGGTTTTACAATTTTGATTAGGTATTGTAATCACCTCCGGATTTGTACCCACTAAAGACAATGCACTTGTTGTGCCTAAGATTTGTCTTCCATATTCCTCACATTCTAATATATAGAAATTATTAACAATTAATATTATAAACAACAAAGAAGGTTGTTTTACTTAGACATAAATACTTACTAAGCTCCGACTTTGATTTTGAATCTACGTATGGACTTGTTATACTTGGAATTTTATCCATTGGTACCTTCTTATTCTGCATACTTGTGCTAAAATACGAATTATTTATGGGAAATACCTGGAATATTGAAATATATAGAATACTAGTTGCATTAGAATCATGTGGTACGAAGGATTATAATTAAAAGTAGATATATTAACAATAGAGCTTTCTGATACCTTGAGTGGTTTGCTATTTACAGGTGTTTTGTTCAATTCAGTACTATTCCCATTATATGAAACAGACAATATTGAAATATTTGATAAAAAAGGATTCTTTTTATACATTTCACTGTTGCCTGAATTATGAAAAAATGGATTATTGTGGATGTTATCACTTAATCTCCATGACTCAAATTCTTTCTTATTTAAATTCCCTAAAAATATATTCAACTATATTTATTTGTTATTTAAGGAAAAGAAAATAATTTATAATCAGGAGTAACAAAAATTATAAGCAACCTTTCACGAGATCATGTAAAATACTTGAAGCAGAAAAATAGTATAAAGTATAAAATATGGTTAACCTGCTGTTTTCGAGGACACAATTAACGCTATGCTAAATATTAAGCATATAGTAAAAATGTTAAATTGGAGTGTCATTTCTGTAATGAGCACAAATGATCTTTCCTGGTTCTTGAATTAAAATGGTATTATGGAAGGAAAAAGATCATTTGTATCGCTAACAAAATATTCGATAGATAAGCACACGATGTTCCTACTGTTAACCTTAAGCTTCCATTTTTTATTAAATCTTTATAATGAATTAGCAGTGATTACAAAATGATGCATTTATTAAGAATAATATACGGATCCATTCACCAATGTACGGACGTACCATCAGTGTGTATAATTCAAAATAGCGTGCGATTGGTTAATTTGTGGATCTCCGTAATGCGTTCCCGATATCACGTGACTCTGTTTTAAGTCACAAATGTTAATGCTTCCTTATCGTAGAGGAATTTTCCTAATAGTTACGCTATTAATTTTTGTATTGTGAATACAATAATTGTGTTTGTTTCGATTTACATAATTCGAAAATTCAACAACTGAATAGGAATGAAATCGAAATAACTTAGGCATTTTTTAAAAAATGTTTATCTTTTTTGCTCTTTTAAAATTTCTTTATTTTAAAATCATATTTAATCATATTTATTTTAAGTCATATTTATTTAGCATGCTTTATAATATTATTGTTATAGCTGGTTTAAATCAAATGTTGAAAGTTTATAGCTCTAAAATATCAAACCGAAGAGAATTACTCTCCAAGCAAAAGATCCATATTCATTATATAATTTCTAGATGATAAAATGTATTAAAAAGACTATTAAAAGTTATAGGTTAAATTATGTAGTAATTTATGGAAAGAATAATTTCATTATCTCTCATTATTAATCGTTATCTAACCAATATTACTATTGCTAATTACATACTCCAGATATTATCACTATTGCTTAACAAAAGCAAATTATTATATGAACAAGAGCATACAGTATATATAAGGGTTATCACGTAAAACTAGATGTCCAATCTGTCAATTGATAAAAGTTTATGCGTGCAGAGTTCATTTTACCGTCGGAGATGCTCTATTACTTGATCTTTCTGTTTTGCCTGATCTCAGGCACGATTTCTGAAAATACTAAATCGCCGCGTATAGTGATCGTTGGTGCCGGAGCGTCTGGTATCGCGGCTGCATCGAAATTGATCGAGAATGGTTTTGAAAATCTTATTATTTTGGAAGCCGAGAATCGAATCGGTGGACGGGTAAATACAGTAACATTTGGTGAGTCTAGCTTTTACTAAAGTAGCAATAAGGTATTCGCAATTGCAAAATAAGATTTATACACTGTTTACGTTTGTAGACGAGTATGTGATCGATTTAGGCGCGCAATGGGTTCACGGAGAGAAGGGAAATGTTGCGTACGAATTGGTAGCTCCTTTGAACATTACAGATCACTCGAAACCAATGAACGATGAAATATACACATCTACTGGTGAATTACTTGATCCTAGAATCACAAAGAACATTACGGATACCTACCTATCTTTTGGACGCACTAGTCCGGAGATGTCGGATGATGAGTGTCAGCATTCCGTCGGCGAATGTCTCATATATAAGTACGAATTTTATGCTTCGCTTCATGAATGTACTCAGGATAAAAAGATTCAAATGAATACATAGTAATTGTTTTATCAGAAATTTATCTTGAATGTAATTCATAACTGTACGAACCAGGTTATATGGTATTCGAAAGATCGCAAAGTTGAGAACAAGCAAAAAGCAAGAAGAAAATATTATTTAATAGTAACATTATATTGGTGCGTGTAAAAATTGTTGTTATAGTATTATTTACATATATATTATTTATAGTTTTATAACATAATATAATAATATAATATAATATAATATAATATAATATAATATAATATAATATAATATAAGAATAATGTAATATATCATAATAAGAATTTTTATATTAGTATGCAATATTAGGAATGTGCTCTCGAATATTATTACTTCCATATAATTGAATTCGTCTGTTCTTTAACATTATAATTTAATATGATGAATCTGTTCGAGAATTTTAAATAGGCGTTATTATTGCCTGTCTGGCAAGGTCTATTGTGCCAGGCACATTGCCTGTCCTAAATCCATATCTAAAATGACGCGCATACCTTATCATATACTTTATACATTGATCTAAAATAACTTTACATTAGGTTCAAAGACAATTTTGAGATGTTTCCGGAATTAAATGAAACGCTACAGGATCAAATACTGTGGCTGTTGAATTTAATGGAGACTAGCTTTGATCCTGCCGATGACTGGTTCGATATCGCAGCGAAAACGTACACCGATTATAATGTGTGTGAGGGTGATCTGGCGATAAATTGGAGGAAACGAGGATATGGTACTATTCTCGATATATTAATGGTTGGTGTTTATTATCTTACGACAATATATTTTATTCGTTGAACATGGTTATTTACCGTAAATTTCTTAAATAGAAAAGATTTCCAAATCCGGAGGATGAGTTACCTGTGCTAAACAAAACGGTACTTAATGCTGAAGTAACGAAAGTTGACTATTCCAGTGACGATAATACCGTGAAAATAACAACGCTCGATGGAAAAGAATATATAGCCGATCATGTCATCATGACACCTTCTTTAGGAGTGCTTAAAGCACAGCATGAAACTCTCTTTAATCCTTCGTTGCCGGAATCAAAAATTAAGTCTATTAAGGTATATTTCCTTTTTTCCCAGAAAAAATTAAGGTTTAATTAACGATATTTAATTTTCGTTTTAGGGACTGGGATTTGGAAATGCTTGTAAAATATTTTTAGCTTTCGATGATATTTGGTTTACTCCCACAGAAACGAACAATGCAGGATATAGAATTTTGTGGAGTAAAGAAGAAAGGGAGAAGCTTGAGAGCGACGTAAGATTTTAAAGTTGCGCTACAAACGAATATGTTAATTTAGTTGTATAATATAACATAAATTATATTTTTATTTTGTTTAGCCAAAAACGAGGTGGATGCCTTACACAGCAGGCTTTAACTTTGTCGACCACAAGCCTCGTTTATTGCAAGCATGGGTATCTGGAAGAGGGGCGCGGTTAATGGATGACCTCACTGATGACGAAGTTTTTGATCAAACAGTACAAATATTAAATAATATGTTGTTAAAACATTATAATGTCACTAGGCCAATAGCGATGATAAGGTACCATTTTTTCAGCTTCAATCTATTCTTATCTCTATCTGATGACATTCTTTTTGTTTATAGGAGCAAATGGCATCAAAATAAGCATTTCCGGGGTACATATAGTTATCAGAGCATAGATTCTATAAGGATGAACTCTACCGCGAAGCAATTATCAGAGCCAATTATGAAAATGGGGAAACCCGTAAGTTTTATTTGAACGATTTTTAAAAAAAAATGTAATGCCAGATTACATATTGTTTCATCTGTTTCTTTTAGGTAATTCTATTCGGAGGTGAAGCTACCAATAAAAACCACTACTCTACAGTACATGGAGCAATTGCCTCTGGGTGGAGAGAAGCTGAAAGATTAATAAATCTTTACGACAATTAATAGTATAATTGAAAATGCAATGACAAAATAATACATTTTATTTAGATAAAATTGTTCATAATTAATATGATTATAAACATTATTAACACGATAATAAACATGATACGATAAAAATTATATACGTAACTGTACATATATAAAACATAAGAAATTTTTATTAAGTTTGAAATGTGTGCGCGCGTGTTTTCATATTGCATATGTACAGCGAATCTGTGCGACTGTACCCACATATTTCAAAGTACTTTCATTCGTATTTCTTAAAAATTTTAAATTATGTATAATTAATTCTTAACGACGTGATGTCGTAAAAAAGTTTGTGCTTGTTTTACTCCAGTATCGTAAGCACCATGCGTCGTAGAGTAAAAATTCTCGTGCGTTGCTTCACCAGCAAACATAATGATAGGCACATCCTAAAATAAATCAATTTTCGTTGCATCGAGTATTTCATAATGAAGTGTGTTGATTTTTCTTACCTTATTATCATATTCTTTTGCCTTGCCCCATATCGGCTCTGCTAAACTGTGTGGCGTAATGCCATTCGCGTCACATCTTGTTGTAATATGACTATAACTGCCACGAACATACTTATTTGCATTCCACTGAGTCCTCAAACATTTTTTTACTGGTGGTATTTTATCAAATTTTAAATAATGTTTAAGTAAATTTTCACAGTCCGTTGCGACCTGCTGTTCGCTTAAAGTTTCAATAATATAAGCTCCGCGTCCACCAACCCAGCCAAGGAGTACACCTTCGTGATTTGGCAGAACATCGAAACCCGTCAGATCTCTAGTCCATATAGCCAGATTTTTATTGCAAAATACTCCTTCTTTCCAAAGTAATTGAAACCCTTTGGTATCAGGTTTCCACCAAGGAACACCAAAATCGAGGAAAACCTTATTTATTAAACCGAAACCTAAACATTCGATTGCCTGGCTGAAGAGATTCGGTAAGGAGGGAATGAACATCTTCTTATAATTCTCTTTTAAATAACCAAGAGAGCAGGTAATTATTACACAATCCGCAAGAATACGAGTATTGTTAGAGATATTTATAATAAGTGGGGAATTGAAATCATTATCTATTACTTGTTGCCACTCGATTGAATCAACAGAGGTATTTAGGAATATATTTTCTTTACCCAAACTATCAGCGATAAGTTTGGGTAAAGCCGTATATCAGGATTTAAACGACACGTGTTCTGGACCGCCGACAAACTATAAATGAAATAGTTAGCGTTATTAAATTTTCCCGTACAAGTTCAACATTACAACTGACCCGTATTTACCTTAAATTTTCCCCAATGTTTCGTGGACAGTTCATCAAGTGTGAAACAAGCATTATCTATTACAAGAAATCTAACATTCCAATCAAAAATTTCCTTCTTTATGGTTCTTACTGCTAGTGAGTCATTCTTTTTATGTAAATGTTTATTGAGACAATTTCTTAAAACCGCATCGATATTTTCAAAACCTACTTCGATATCTTTGTTTTCACAATCTTCGCAATCTTCTAATGTAGTGCGAACAAGGTCATCTATCTCCTCTATCAAAGCTTCATCTACTTTACAACCATTATTGCGAATGAAAATTCCTTGACCATCTTGACATTGTATATCTGAGAGTAAATCATGTTCATAACATAATTGGGCTAACTGACTTTGATCACCGTGCACAAACTGCGCCCCACATTCTATCCAAGCTTTATTCCACGGAATAGATTGAATTCGACCACCGATTTCATTTTGCGCTGTGAGAAAATAAATAGTAAATACTTACTGGATGCAATTCCGATACGACGTTTAATTACCTTCGATTAATAGATAATCTTTGAAATCTGCTTCGTCTAATGTCTTCGCAGCCGCTAATCCCGCAATGCCTGCACCTATTATTACAAGTTTCGTTCTTGTCACTTTTTGGCTTGACGCATTCACTGTCCTTTCCAGTTTATCGAAGTTGTTTATGCAACCACGTGTTCTACGTGATTAGAATTGTGATTTTTCTTTTTTTCTTCAATTTTGACAGTTTGTTTACAATTGTAATCAATTTTTAACATGTATGTATGAATTATTACTATATACAAATTTAAATAATTAACAAATATAACAATATCGTAATCTTCTATCAAGAAGGAAAATTACCTAATTAATAGAAAAATATATTACTTACTGCTTGTAAATCGATAGTAGCAAAATCAACAATGCAGCAAGAATAGACATGCATGCATTTTATTTATTTACTGCTAAGTGTGGAATTTATATGTTAAGTTTCTTTTTGTTGGAAGAATAAAGTAATAAAAATAAATGGTTATTGATTAAATCAATACATTGGAAATATACATTTAATGTTTATATAAAGAATTTTTAAAATGTAAATCATCAAGTAAATCTATAATTTACCGTGGTCCCTTATGAAGAAATGTGGCTCTGGTTAGAGCTGAGGCTTTAACCGCCTAAGAAGCATGCTAATCAATAGAAATAGAATATATGATTCAATATAAACACCTTTAATATAAATTAGCTTTTTCATTCATACTACTTTTTCAGATTGAAGAACAAGTAAAAGAAATTAATGAAAAAGAGGACAAGTATAATTGTCATAGATTACGCAGATTATCTTTGTATGTGTGCGCGCCTAGATATTATTTTTAAGATTAAAAAATAAAATAGATATGATTGCATAAGACACGAAGTGTGAATTACAAATTTAAAGATATAAATTATATTGGAAAATAAAAATCAAATCACACAGAATCTTTTAAGCCATGCGATGATCACAAAAGTAAGCTTATTTTAGAATCAGTTACTGTTTAATCATCCACAGAATCATTATGTATAAGTAATAACCTTTTATTTCAACTATAATGAATAGCCAGAAAGACTGTACTATTTTACACCGTAGTTGCCCAAATATCCCAAATAAAATTGAAATACTAATTATATATGTAAAAGTTATAAAATTTACCTATAAAAATCTATTATTCTATCAGCTTCTCTGAAACCCGTTTCAACTGCGCCATGCACAGTAGAATAATAATGTTCGTGCGTCGCTTCTCCAGCGAAGAGGATTATCTATTGAATAAAAATTATTAAAGAATTTGATACCCATCTTTCCTTAATTATTCAGTTAACGAAAATACATACAGGTTTCCCATCAGCTAATATAATAGGTTCAGCTAAATCTTTCGTTTTCACGTTTAGCTTTTCAGTTCTTATACTTCTAAAGGTGTACGATCCACGGAAACAATCATCAGTATACCATGATGATCTACAAATAATATAATACACATTAACATTGGAATACGAAAAAAGGGAATATTACAAATTATTACCTAATCATTTGATCAAATTTTGGAATATTATACGTTTTACTCAAAAACATTTCTAGTAATAAATATAGTCCATCAGATACATCATTATCAGACAGTAACTCCATTTGTTTTGCAAATTTACCAGAGATCCAGGCACATAGTACTTTTGGTTGATAATCCACAGAAATAAATGCAAACACATCACATAGCCACTCATAATCCTATATTATATATGGTGAATATATTTAAGAACCAATACTGATAATGTTTATCAATATCAAAGGATATAACTATATACTTGTCCATAAGATTTAATAAATTCTTCTTTATCTTCCTTAGACCATATTAAACTGAAACCTGCACACTCTTCTTGCCACCATCTATGTGGGAATTCCAAGAACACTTTATTTACAGTTCCAATATTCAAACCCTAAATAACATATTACAATTGTGTTATAAATTAAATGCATACCAAAAAGTAGAGAAATTTCCATATTAACCATCAATATTAAATTTTTACCGTGCCTTTATTGCATGTTGCTTTGTTCCAGGTAAAAGTGGAGTGAACATTGTGTTGTGTTTCTCTTTCAGAACACCAAGAGATGCAGTAAATATAACATGAGATGCTTCATATGCTGAACCATCTTTTGTTTTTACAATTATATTGCTATCTGAAGTATAGTCAATATTATAAACATCTTTGTTAAATTCTATTTTTTCCATTATAGGCAATTTATTTTTTGCATTTGATATTTTTTGCTGCAATAAAAGAAAAATGAGCTATTGCTACATATACATATATAATGTAATTATTAGTGATATAAAATATACATACAGATAATAAAGCAAATAATGTTCTATAGCCATGACTCTTCCAATTAAGTACAAGATCTCCATCACAAGTCCAATAATTTACACTTTCTTTTGCAGAAACGTCAAACCATGAATCACTACATTGAATGGAATTATCAAATTTATGTATCCAATCTAGTAATTGCTCAGCTTTATTACGACTAGTAAACGGATTTTTGTCAAATGTTTTATAAAATCTGAAATATTTAATTTAATTTAATTCAATTCAGTTTCTTATCACAGCGATCGAAAGAGATTTCGAATTTTAGCGGTAAAATCAGGCCGAACGTGTGTCACTAACCTTGAAATGAGGAAGGAAGAGAAAACCATAGTGCATTTATTAAAATTTGTACATTATTAAGTATAATTTCTTGCATTGTGCGATTGTGCTTTATAAAACTATTGTATTACGTTACAAATTATGAATGATTTATATCTCTCTACAAAAAATGTGACACAGGAACATAAATTATATATACTTTATAAACATGTTTGCAAAAGGGTAAGGTTTATTACTGAATTAGTTTTATAGAAAAAATATGTTTTCATTGATTATAAAACATTTTGTATTTCAGCAATGTTGATCCTGAATTGGAAAAGTTGAGAAGAGAGGTTGATGGTCCTCCAAATTTAGATACTGTAGCATTAAATATTCAAAGAGCTACAGCACAAATTCATGCTTCTTATCTATTCGAAGAGATTGGAAAAACCACATTGCAAAAATTATGTTTATTACTAAGTTCTACTGCAACAGGGAAAACTTATAATGGGTGGCAAGAGTTTGCTGCACATATGGGCCTAACAATGGAACAAATACGTGTATGCATATAATATTTAATGATGGTTTTATTTAAAACTGTTTTGTTAGCTCTTTTTCTTACAGTGTATAGATTATGATTTTAAAGGCCTACAAGATCCAACTTATTATGTATTACTAACGTATGTGCAACATGCTGAGGCAACTATAGATAAGATTTTGAGTATTTTACAAAGAATACATCGTTTTGATATAATTAATCAAGTAAAGGATGATATTTCTGATCTAATTAACAGAATTTCACAAAGTACTACGGCAAATGGTATTTTAATATTTATCATAGAAGCAGTAGGAAACTTTTCTTTCAGTTTAGCTTAGATGAATGGTTTTTATTTGCATAGAATCAATCATGAGGCCAAATAATGTACCAAGAGCTCCATTAGTATTAACTCCAATTAATTTTGTACATAATATACAAAGACATAAATCAGTCTCTGGGCATGTTATACAAGATAATTTAAAAAAGGTATTATAGAATATTTGTGATGAATGCCTTTACATCAATACAAATTTACATTTTTTGTTTATCTTCTTGATAGACTAAAAAACCATATGGCTGTAAAGTTATGTTAACATTTGCCGATGATGGTTCAGAAACTGCACAGCATATAGCAAAAATATTCAGGTCTAAGGAGCCCAAAATTGGAGTTCTCATACTTCAAGAACAGGAAAATTATGTATATAGTAGAGCAGAAGAGTTTATAGATGATTGTTTTAAACAGGTAAAACAATTTAAATGTCTCTAGATTGAAAAATTTAATTCAATTTAATTACTACTAATTATTAACATTTAGGTGAACTTTATTATACCTATACTAACACAAGGATATATGGAAAGAATAAGTAATTCTAAGAAAATCTATACTGAAGACCAAAATAGGTTAGATGCAAAGTACATAAAATATATATATTCTCTTTTAAGATATGAATATGTGAGGAGTCAATGCATTAATTCCCGTGTAAGGTAAGTTTGTCAAAGATTACTGTTTATACTGATGTATTTACATAAGTATTTCTCTTTTTAGGTGTATAGTTCCTGATAAAGAAGTTTTTACAGTTGCAACAACAAATTTGCATCCAACTTTGCAAGCATGGTTTAGAGAGAGTGACATTGATGCATTTGTTAAGAACATTCTTTTAAAGAAATGTTCAAAATAAACTTGTATAATTTGATAAATAATTTTAATTTTATATATAATAAATAATATATTTTAAACCTATTTATATACTCACTGATTTATGAAATATTCCCCATATGACTCTGAATTATGTATATCATCCGATATATTTTCAGAAATATCATAGTATATTTTTAATGTTTCTATACTTTCTTCTTTTGGGAGAATTTCACCCTTTGCAGTAACAAATAAGTGTCTATCAAATTCATTAAAGCATTTTGACGAATTTAATAGTTTGTGTGGATAAGCAAGATCAAAAACAACATTCCCCTGTTCACCATGAACCCATTGCGCACCTAATTCCACTACATTATCCGCTGAAAATATAAAATTACAATTGCTTTAAAAATAAGTGCGTTTCTTTATCCTATGCAACAGAAATTGAACTTTTGTGTATGAATGTTTAATGAACGTATAATAGAAACAGAAATAATTTACTTACAAAATTCTACTGTATGTATTCTACCGCCGATCCGATCTTTTCCTTCGAGAATTGTAACATTTTTTAATCCCTTTTCTATTAATCTAACTGCTGCAGCAATACCCGCTGCTCCAGCACCAATGATTATTATTTTTGGATCTTTAAACATTGTATTGTTTTAACAACGTTTTGAAGTAGTAGATTGTAATTAGTATACTATGATGTCGTTATCATATATGCATAATTTATTCAGTATTTAATCTTTTTATCTAGAATAACAATAAATATGATTAATTTTCAAATAACCATACTAAAAACGTATCCGACGTAACTATCAATTCGTATTATTTGGTATTGTCAGTATCATGCTTTGATCAGCTGATTTGATGTATTCCGGAAGTGCATAGCGCCACAAATAGCATAATATAAAATTTTCATCCTTATACAAAATGCTAATGAATTTGTGGGTCAGTTTTGGAAAAGCGATTCTAAACACCGAAATGAATATTAAACTTGATATGCAAAAAAATCGATTGAGATTTAATGTTCAATTGAGATTTAAGTGTTATAAGTAATTGAATTTTGAACTAGAATTTCATCATTTCTCATTGGTAAACTGTAGATTTTTATGCATTTATAGGAAACTAGTACTTACAAAATTACACATAATGTAGATAGTATGAAAAAATATGTAAAATATCCAAAGTACAGTTAGTGCTTAGTGTACTTCAGCCGCACGGTACGATGTCTGATGATGAACTGCCCTAGTATGTTGCTAATTCTCTCCCTACCAGCTGTTAGGTTTCGTCTGTTTATCGTGCCTTTCCGGCTGGCTTTTACCTGACCTCGGGTCATTAGGTTTACAGCTCGGGGAGGACATGTAATTTAGAATTTCCTAAAAAAAGGAATGGTCCTGTCCGTGCCATAAACGGACGGCCACTCAAAATTTCGAACAGTTATAATTAGTAGATTCACAGTCTACTGATTAAAAGTATAGTATTGATGTTTTAGCTATACCTTATTTCCCGATTACAAAAATTCATTTTGTATCGGATCGAATTTGGTATATATTAAGTATAAATTAGATGTCGATAATATGAACGTTTTAAATATTGATAAATCGATTCATCAATGTGAAGCAATCGAGTATTGAGTATCGAGTATCGAATCTGAATGTAATGTAAACAACTTCCAAAGTGTTTCTTTATTATTAATATTAATTTTTAATAGAAACATCAAGAATAAAATAATTGATATTATCGAAAAGTACTTTTGAAATATTGATAATGGTGGTATTACGAAATATTCACTGAATATATTACTTCGTTCTTTTAAAGTTTGGGAATACAATTATATGGAATATAGGTTATATGTGGATTCCTTAATAATACTAAAGAATAGAGATATGTCTGTGATCACATAAATTATTCGTTTGAATGGTCTTTGAATCTTAAAATATTTAAAGTATTTAATTGTGTAAAAAATGGCACAAGAAAAAGGAGATCCCCCACGAAAGGTTATTTTACTATCTGATATTTTATCTTTTACTAATTATATATCTCTAAAATTTCTCTAACTAATAAATTAATAAACGTTTCTCAATATAGAGATACAGAAGAGAAGGAGACAAGGAAAGCAGTCCCCTGGAAACAGATGACGATTATGTTCCTTATGTGCCAGTTAAAGAACGTAAAAAATATCAATTAATTAAGCTTGGTAAGATTGGACAACTTAAAGATGAAGCTGCTGCCGGTATTATCGGGAAAAGTAGCAGTGAGAATGAAAAGGATGATGCAGATGATGATGATGGGCAAGTATGGGGAAGAAAATCGAACATTTCTTTGTTAGATCAACATACTGAATTAAAAAAATTAGCGGAAGGTAACTGTGTATGGTATACTTCGTGAAATAAGAAATTTTCAATAACTTAAATTAACCGATTCATAAAATATTTTAGCTAAGAAGGAAAGTGCTATGGAAAAACAGTTGAAGGAAGAAGAAAAGATCCTAGAGAGTGTAGCAGAAAATAAAGCTTTAATGGGTGTAGCAGAATTAGCAAAGGGTATTCAATATGAGGACCCAATAAAGACCAGTTGGAGACCTCCAAGAGCAGTTCTTGCTGTAGGAGAAGCAAGACATGAAAGGATTAGGAGAAAACTTAGAATTTTAGTAGAGGGAGATGATGTACCACCACCATTGAAAAGCTTCAAAGAGATGAAATTTCATAGAGGTATACTGAATGGTTTGGAACAGAAAGGTATCGTTAAACCCACGCCAATTCAAGTTCAAGGAATACCAACAGTGTTAGTATACATTTATTGCATATTTTTAGTCATGTTTCTGTAAGATATAAAGTATTTATCATTTTCCTTTTTGTAGATTATCAGGTCGCGATATGATTGGCATTGCTTTCACTGGTAGCGGCAAAACATTGGTATTTGTATTACCTATTATAATGTTTTGTCTAGAACAAGAAGTGGCTATGCCATTTGTGAGAAACGAAGGACCATATGGTAATACTATATTGTGATAATATAAAAAATGAAATATTTAGAAAATGATATTAAATAATATAATGATATTAATAAATATGACGTTTATCCCCTTTCAGGTTTAATCATTTGTCCATCTCGAGAATTAGCGAAACAAACTTACGATATCATTCGACATTATACGAGTACTTTACGACAAGCAGGTTGTCCCGAAATACGCAGCTGTTTAGCAATTGGAGGTGTACCTGTATCAGAATCTTTAGAAGTTATTAACAAGCAAGTATTCTGAAACAATTTGATTTTTCTTATTTCGATATTTCTATCGCGTCATATAATCTTTGCCTTCATTATAGAGGTGTTCACATTATGGTGGCAACTCCTGGAAGACTAATGGATATGTTAGACAAAAAGATGGTAAAACTTAGCGTGTGTCGTTATCTGTGTATGGACGAAGCCGATCGTATGATCGATATGGGTTTTGAAGAAGATGTGCGAACAATTTTTTCGTTCTTCAGGGTAAATATACTTTGCTATATTTTTATTACATTAAGTTAAATATTATTATTATATTAAATATATTTTTATTATATTAAAAATGGTTTGTACTACATTTAAGCATATATTTCATATAGGGTCAGAGACAAACGTTGCTGTTTTCCGCAACTATGCCAAAGAAGATTCAAAATTTTGCGCGTTCCGCTTTAGTAAAACCTGTGACGATTAATGTTGGTCGCGCAGGTGCAGCGTCTATGAATGTAATACAAGAAGTTGAATACGTCAAGCAAGAAGCTAAAATCGTGTATCTCCTGGAATGTTTACAAAAAACTCCCCCACCTGTACTTATATTTGCCGAGAAAAAGCAAGACGTTGATGCTATTCACGAATACCTATTGCTAAAGGGCGTTGAAGCGGTAGCAATACATGGTGGAAAAGGTATATTTAATTTTAATGCAATAAATATCATCAAGTATGTTTCTAGTGTTTAAATTGTGTAATTACTTTTTTATAGATCAGGAAGAAAGATCGCGTTCTGTAGAAGCTTTTCGTGAAGGCCGGAAGGATGTATTGGTTGCAACGGATGTTGCATCCAAAGGTCTCGATTTTGCCGATGTGCAACACGTTATAAATTACGATATGCCGGACGATGTTGAAAACTATGGTAATTTAGCATGTTTCTATTAAATTATTAAGCAATGATTAATTACTTAAATAATCAATTTTTATGTATAGTGCATAGAATCGGAAGAACTGGGCGTTCTGGACGAACTGGAATAGCAACAACATTTATCAACAAAGCAAATGACGAGTCTGTGTTACTGGATCTTAAACACTTGCTTATGGAAGCAAAACAAAAGGTTCCACCATTCTTGCTGGAACTTTGTTCAGAGAATGAAAAATACCTCAATTTGGGAGGTAAAACGATTGCAGATAACATTTACATTTTCTTTTTTATTGAGAAGGAGGAAATAAACCGTGTTTTTTTATTACATTTCAGATGAACGTGGATGCAGTTATTGTGGTGGTCTTGGTCACAGAATCACAGAGTGTCCCAAACTGGAAGCTATCCAAAACAAACAAGCTTCGAATATCGGTCGCCGTGATTACTTGGCCAGCAATGCAGCCGACTATTAAACGGGCAACTTCAAACTGGAATATTTTGTACATATCTTTTAAAAAATAGTGATTTCTTTGTGTAATATCGTATTCTGTATAAGACATCGATTTTGTAAATAGTCTTACAAAATTTGTATTCATAATTAAACATTAATATTATATCTCACTCTTTCCTTGATACTGCATACTTCCTGCTGTCTTTAAACGCGATGCTTTTATGTTTTTTCTGTTCATCAATTTGGCACACAATACGCACAAAGATAGAAATTTTTCAACAAAAGCTCCGTCTGAATTGACCTGAATAATGATTAGATGGCAAAATGGGAAGGGGGATGACGATTTCACGAGGATCAAAAATCAGAAAACCGATGAAATGGAGGCACGGCGAAGGATAATAGAGAAAAGTGCCGAAAGGAAGCGAAGATTACGTCAACAGCACATTGAACGCAAAGAAGCATTAGAAGCGGAAAAACTGCAATATGCCAAGGCGGCTGGTGATGTAAAAATTCGGCAGCTTAAACGCACGCAGCGACTAGTCGAGGAGCTTGCACGTCGTAAACGTAAAAGCGCAATTTTCCTTTAACTCGTTGTCAGGCTGTTGGTGTATATGCATTCATGGAAAATTAGAAGCTGCAAAGATGCACACAACGCATATAATATGCAAACATATACAAAATATGCAAAGTGCAATACTCTCTATGATGTTTTATGTTTATATGTTTAATGATTATTATGACTATAACGTTTATATGTTTGTAATTATATCCATAAAAATATGAATTTGCATAAATAGCCGCAGTCTATTAATTATAAATTTACTTGCTGTGCACCTTTTAATATAATAATAATTATAACAGATATCGAACTGCAAGAGTCATTAAAGAGTAGAAAGATAAAATCTGCTGTTCCATCTGTATGTAACGAAGCCTTGGAGAAGAAACACGCAGAATTGATAGAAAAGAAGACTCAGGATGAACAGATACAAACTTCTAATCTGCCCAGCCCATGGGACGTCGAAGAAGATTTTGAAATAAAGCAGCGGCAGAAGAAATTAAGCTACAAAAGAGATCTCCAGAACCAACTCTTAGATAACCGACGGAGACTGCGTGAGAAAGAAGAGGAGAAGCATCGTGAGCGAAAAATAATGGAAGAAGTTGGCGAGACGATGCACCAAGAAAATTTGGAAGCGGAGAAGAGGAAGAAAGAAATAGCTGCTTTGATGGAGGCTGAGAAGGATGCTTTTTTAAAAGCTCGACGATTTTGGAAAGAGAAGAGGAGGGAGGTTCTGAAGCAGGAACACGACGAGATTTTGCGAATCATCGCTAAAAGGGAGGCTTTGCAAAAGAGGGAAGCTGAAGGAAAGGTTCCACGAAGACGTCCATTCATTGGCACTGAATTTTATCTTAACAACGCACCTGTCTTTTTTAGGCTGATACTCAGGCAGCTAAGGGCGCTATGTTAGAAAAGATGATGAGTAAATTGATGGAAGATGAGCATAAACGAATAGAACGAGAAGAAATTTCCAGGGAATTGTATTTGGTAGAGAAAGAACGCAAACTAGCGGCTGAAGCGATTAAACTGGCGATGCAAAAGAAACGTACTGCGAGACAACAACTAGAAGAGATGGTGAGATTACGGTTGCATGCGGAATTTTTTTTTTTTTTTCATTGCACATTATCTTTTTATACAATACGCGTAAGAGATGTAACATCGTGTATAAAGATTGTTAGAGGTTGTAAAATGAATAGGCAAAAACTCAGAGAGCTGTGGCTGAAAGGAAAGCGAAAGAAAATGCGATCGACGCCGCTTTCGCTAAGTATTTGGCAGATGAACGAAAGAAACAGGAGGAAAAGGAAGGTAAAAAGGAGCAAGCACGGCGTGAAAACGGTATGTAAATCATCGTTGATATCAAAGATATGACATTTGACACGAAACGAACCAACATGGGTAAGCTTTGCCATATTTTATTTGTAGTCGTCCAATATGGAAATGAATTGCGCGAGGCTATAGAGCAAAATAAAATGCAACGTTCGAAGGATGCAGGAAAGATAAAGCGTGAAACTAATATTAACGAAACCAAGTGTCATTCGGAATCTAACTTGGAAGCAGCGAAATTTCAGCAGGCAAAGAACAATGTACCTTAAATAGAAACACTGAAGATGAAATTAAATTTTTAATTCTACAGCTATTTATTGGTATACAGATATATACAATGATGCGCGAAAACCATCGCTCTCGCGGTTCTTGCGGCTCTCGTCATTTATACAAAGTCCGTGTAAAAATACAGCAGCCCCATCTTATATTGGATATTAAGTACGTGATAAATTAACAGTCTCGCCTCGGGCGTGTCCAGTATCGAAAAATCGGACGGGAACAGCTAACTAACGAGTTTCGTTCTGCCGATCGGATTTTTCTTGGCAATCGAGGCAATTCTCGAGCGATTTCTTCTACCATTTTTACCCCTTCCATTTGCAATTTTTCATTTTCGATTTATAACAATTGTCATGTAATATCAAAACGATCGTTTCAATTTCTTTTTTCCTTCTTTCTCTGTTTCTCTTTCACTCTGTGTTAAAACATGTTCGGCGTAAGAAGGGGTTGAAGTAGCGAAACAAGTAGCACTCGAGCATTAAGAATAACTATAAGTACGAACGTTAGTTTTCTCGGTGACTGGCTAGTCGCCATAGTCGCTTACAAATTAATTTGATCGGTCGATCGTTCTCATCTCTTCTTTAAATGACGAGTAAATTAATATATCTATCGTTAAAACATTATACACTTGGAAACGATACAGTAATATTCGGAAATGAACTCGTGAAACGCATTCCTGAGATCATAGAGAAACTCTTTTCTCGGAAGATCGTCGTTCAATGGATGATCGTAATGATCTTAAACTTTAAAAACTGAATACTATTATAAGTTGCCTATTTGTATTCCTTACACGCTACGTGAAATCCGTATCTCCACGTATCGAAATTGCATCTCGACGAATGGTCCTGACCTACGGCTCTTTCTTCCAGCGAACTAAACAACCTCTATAGAGAATTTCTTAAGTACGAAGCGATAACGAGGGAGGGAATTAGGCGACATGGCCACTGGCTCAGAACCGGTCAAGTTCACGAATTTAACACAGATTGGTCTTAAAAGTAAAATCACATTTCCTTTGATAACCCATTTGCCTACATCGACTCGCTACTCTTGTTTTCTCTTTCGGCTGACGCGGCTTTCTACGCGTCGTTTCTTCTCTAACTTTTCTCTAAGAGAAACGAAGGAGGAAAGATGGATCCAACAATCTCTTAGCCAGTCGGAAACTGCAGTCGCACTAGCTGATGCTTCTCTGATGTTTCGTTTAATAAATAGTACCCGACTATTCGAGTAAACGTTTCTGACTAAATAATAATCGCTTACGATTTACGTAATATTAGGCCAATGGGTTAATTAAATATTAGTCGCGTAACACATATTGAACGATCGACTCTCAGAGTTTGCAGAGACTCGATCGCAATCCGCTTACGCCTGTTGAACGTGTATATAAATTCACGTAAAAGTAAAATCACATATTCTTACGATTTAAGTACACGTACGCACGTATGTATACACACAAGCAGATTTTTGTTCATTTATTCGCAGCAATCGGCAAAATACTCTACTGGTTTTAATCAGAGGTGGGCAAACGAAGCGTGTCTCGATGGTTCTTTCGCGTTATAACGATATACGACGTATCATTTTACGCGTAATTCCCCTCTTGTACGATACGTTATGGCAGTATTTATCGCAGCGTGTTTTACATTAATGAACAACGAAAAATAGATTTGCCCACCTCCGTCCCTTAACGCTAATAATATCTCATCAACGGTGAACAAATCTGGTCAGAAATTTCCTGTTGCTCTTCGTCAACGAGACCAATCACGACGCTTTCTCTCGGCGTCTTAACGATGATACAAGCGTTTTTTTTTTTTTCTTTTTTTTTTAACACATAACTCTCGCAAGTCTCTAGTACGTTTCGCGGAAGCTATTCTTCTTGTTTCACGAAACCATAAATGTTACCGGATATTTCGATAATGCTTGCGATCGATAAGATCTTTATATGGTGGGTCAAAGTAATAGAAGCATCGGGTAAATGCTAGAGTATTCTGAGAAAAACACCGTTTCTGTGGAGTGGAATGAATCGAAGCAAATAACAAATAACATTAACAAACGTTAGAATAAGAACAAGTAGTTTCAACGAGGGAAATAAGAGGAACATAGATTCGATTGGATGGAAAGAGATTTGGAGGAATCGTTGGAATGTTCGACGGGCACAGAATCGTTTCGCTAAGCGATATTGACTAATAGCACCGCAGAATAGTAATGGTAAATCATCTCGATACGATTAAGCTACGACCGTTTTCCCAGTAGTATTCAGACGATCTCTGAATACACACTGGCAGGAATGAAACTCATGGAAATATAGCGAAGAATGTGTGTCGATAATTCTCGTATCTTTTATACAGTCTCAAAAATATAAATAGCTCAACGAGAGTCTTGCCATCACTTATCCACTGGAAATGCAAATAATCCGGCAGGTTTTACACCGCGGTTAGGAATTGCCGGCGAATAGGAACCATGAGAATAGTACGTTAGATTAACAACAGCAAGTGCAGGCAAAAAGTATCAAGTTGACGATAGACGATCTTTAAAGAAACTCAAAAAGGATAGACTAGCTTCAACTATCAACCGCGATTTACGTTCTCAAAGATTCTTCTCTTTTTTTCCAAGAGGAAATTTTCGATTCGTCGCTAGATCACGAATTCCTTAGCAAATCGTGTGTCTGCTGACTTCCTGTTTGTTTCACGAAAAACCATCACCAAGGAAAAGCAAGAAGTTTTCTCTTCGATCGCGAGATTCTTTTCGCAAGTTTCGAACAGCGGTGTACGATAGGCACGATATAGTAATAGTTTTAAGTATTTTTCTTTCTCCCACTCTTTCTCTCCGTTATTCGTCTCCAAATAAGACGGTACATCACTCTAGAAGTCGCATCTCACATCGATCGAACGCTGATCCCTGAACTGTTATTGAAGCTGCGATCGCAAACGAATCGTAATCTCGTGTTTCCGGAGAAAGAACAAATTTTTCTGCGCGCTTTTCGACAGGCGAAAATAGGTCTGTGACTTTGTTCCTTGTGCCATCGATACGTCGATGCGCACGGCTGCGGTTAGTCTTCTCTTTTTTTTTTTTTCGTTTTTTTTTTTTAAAGTGAAATTTGGCCCCTTTTCTTTGGAAGAAGAAAACTTGGCTTGGATCGTTCAACTAGCACTTCCATAGAACGCGGATCGTTTCGGTGATCGATCGTTACATCGTAATACGAATTCGACGATTTACGAGGTGAATTATTCTGAACGTACGACAGATATGTCGTCTTATTACTAGGAAGACGTGAAAAAGAGCGAAAGCGTACGCCATATGTGTATGCGTGCTCCTCGTTATTAGATACCGATAAAAAAATAAATTCCAGCACAGTAGAACGGAAGAAGCTCATTTGGGGTTGCGTCAACGTTTATGAAAACACGCCCAGCAGCCATTAGACTAATACGATAAAACGGTTTGGTTCTTCGAAGTTCGATTTCACTAATAATAAATACCTTCTTCTTTTGATTCTTTATTCTGTCGAGCGTTTTCTAACGATCGACCAGAGCGATTAATTATATTTATCATTAGCGAAATTGAGGCTGAACCACGGGATAGCATGTAAAAGGTTTTCACATGTACCTATCCTTCGCGACTTCGGCGGACGGGATTCTTCGACGTATCGATTTCTTCGATACAGATCTTTTTCCTAAAAAGATTCCTCTAAATAATGAACAGATCTAAGCGTCTCTGATTCACCGTGGTCACGTGTCCGAGAAGAGGAACTCGCTCTCGGACAGTAACACCTCGAGATCGGAAGGAACGGTATGGAGATCAGAATTGGCTGGCTCAGGTAAATCACCCGCACTGTTTCCGATTCCTGTAGGCGCTATTTGTCTGGCCCTGCCGATTCTGACCCTGTCCTTCTTTTTCGCTGTCCTTAGAAGAACACCGGTTCGTGGAAGCTTCGGCCTGCCATTGACGTGTGTCGTGTTTGGCGCCAGGGCAGGAACCTGTGCTACCTTGTCGGATTTTCTCAGTTTCACGCTGAACCTGAAGGGGGGTTTATAAACTACTTGCAGCTTCGCCCTCTCTTTTCTTGCCCCTGAACTTGCTGGTGTTTTCGTTTCTTTAGATTCGGTTGGTCTCCTCGAAACCGCTTGCCTGGTCGCAGGCAGTCTGGTTCCTGCACCAGTCAGACCCACAGGAGTAGACTTGCTTTTCGGTAAACCAGTCGCGTTGCTTCTGCCAGTTTCCGGCCGACATTGAGAGGATGCCAATAACCAGGAACGTACTTTGCTTTTCGGATCGGCGTTTGGCTCGGTTTCTTTCTCAGCCTGGATAGCCGAATAATCGATCACTTCTTTCTTGTGTTGCTTCTTACGCTTTCTTTTCTCGTTGTCCGCGCTGCTTACGTTGCCACTCGAATTCTGCTTATCTCGACTTGGGAAGGTCTTCTTCCGTTTGTTCTCTTGCATCATCGCAGGCGTCACATCTGCCGATCTCTTCCTGGCAAAGTCCTCGGTCGCGTTCGCCGATATCCTCTTCGTCTGCGATTGAGGTTGTTTCTTCTTCTTCGATGCATCTTTGCCGGATTTGTCCGCGTTTCCATGAGAATCCTTATGCTTCCGATGTCTCCTCTTCTCCCTGACTTTTCTGCTGAGTGGAAGCTTTGCACGTACAGCCGGAGGATGCACCGTCACTCCCTCCGTTCCCTCCGGCGGAAGACGCACAGTTTCCGTCGTTGAGCTGTGTATTATTGTAACTGACTTGAGTTTCAGGTCCGGCCGTTTGCCCAGTAATCGCATGCTCGCCACCTAAATTCAAAGAACGAGTCGTAAAGTATTAACGATGATATCAAGTGGTTGCGTGTTCTACCGTTACAGGTATTGATTTAGGCAGATGTTAGCGGTGAAATGTACGAGGAAAATCAACTACGATACTGCTGATAGTTGTACGATCGCGTGTTCGTTACACGATTAGTTATACGAATGCTGGAGGATTTATAATGAATTAGATACAAAGGTACAACGACGTTTTCAACTAGCTTGTGTTACAGATGCTGCGGATACAAGACTCTACTTTCGTCTGTTCCTAGACTTACTCTCGACACGTTTTTTATCTGCGCGTTTCCTCGATAGTCTCTGGCGTAAAAATGATTGGTATCGCATTATATAGTAAACTGTATTTTTCTAAAGAACAATTCGAATGTGTATAGAATGAGAATTAACGTTGAAGATTAAAGGAATAATTAAAGTAACGCTTACCAATAGCGATACAGCAGCCACAATGATAAAAGCGGCTGCGTACCAGTGGTCAATTATCCAACGACGGAACGTGGCTAGACTTTCGTCGGATAAGAGAAGCTTCCTTAAGGTTGCTAAAGGACCACTTGGATCGACCTGTAAAACAGTTCGTAGATAAAAAGTATCCTATCATTGGCAGATAAAGTCTGTATTTACCGCGACGAAGCATCTAAATAGAGAAAGTCAAAATTCGATTTAATCTACTTTGGAATTATTGCTCGAAATAAAAATCTGGAATCCCTATAAATATAAGGAAGTATTGATACAATGAGAACATGAAATCTTCCGAAGATAGAACTTGAAAAATGTTCTATTTTCAGTTTGCTACCACAGCGTAATAAACGTATTTTCATATCCTGTATCATAGAAAAAAGAGACAAGATTTGCCATAATATAAAGAGCGAGTATATACGAGTAAGCGTTTGTCTATTTATATCTCGGCCACTACGATAAACTCGCCATATGATAAAATGTCACATGATCGCACCTCTCGACATTTTTGGAAGACGTCACAGTATCCGTTATAATCATTGCACGGTGTTCCAGGCTTCGAGAACATGTCCGGAATGTCGTAGGGTGGAGAGTTCCAATCAAAAGACGACCTACACGCGTAACATCGATCATCGATATATATTTATTTTTAACATTATAAAAAAATATAAGCGCAGAGAAAAATGCGGTTCATAACGTACAAGCAGGGTTGATTTTCTCCGGGTAGACGACAACATAGTTCGCAGGCTTTCGTCGGCGGATCATTTGGCCCGGGAATGCACTGGCAAGATTCCAATCCGTATGCAAGGCATATACTACCGGTGCACTCCTATGAAACAAGGAAAAAGGTAAACGATGCATATGCGGAAAAATATTTCTCCGTCATTGTCTGGATTTCACGCTCACCCCCATAAAACACACAAATTCGCGATTGCAGATCGTCTTGTTGGGCTTGTTGATGGAAGGAGGACAATACGGTGATCGACCGTCGCAGAAGCTTGCGTCGCGACATCCGTTGTCGTCTCTGCACTTGTCTCCGAATCTTAAATTGCACTCTGCAGTGCAACATGGACCCTGAAAGATGATAACACGCTTTCAATTGCTTTTTGAATTGAAATTCTTTTGCTTTCAATTAATTATTAATTAATTAATTTGCTTTTCACGAATGAGAAGATCCTCGAGGTGATATGGAAAGAATATGACAAGTCTGTTTGAAACGTATGTTGTAACATATCGTATCCTGCGTTTACGTACTTGACTAGGGCTACAAATGGAACCCGGTGTGAGCGTACAGGGTGTCTCGCCTGCTGGCGGATAACGACGTTGGGGAAAACAACACGAATCCCTGCAATCTTCTTCCCATCCGCAGTCGCACTCTTCACCCTCTTCGATGACACCATTGCCGCATAATGACACTTGCGGCTCTGGAAACACATACACAGTTTCCTTAGTTTCTCTCTAAACGTGTACACAAATGCGCATATTAGGTTCGGCAATAGGTTCGTTCGCTTTTGCTTGAAAGACTACGAAGCGTCATATTTGCTTTATCATTTACATTATCCGTAAAAAAATTCGACAACTCTCATCTCTACATTTTCTAAAAATAAATATCTACATCGGTGAAAGGTGAACGAACTTATTGCTCAACCCAATATATACACTGTCATAAGTATTAGGACTTATTCGTCGCATTTGTCAAAAAAATCGAGCAAATTTTATTCTATCTAATATCTTACGTTATAAGACACATAGGGCGTATTGGAAATCACAACGAATTTATTTTATAGGAAATTTTTATCACGATAAACGCAGAATAACAGTCTTTTTCGCGCAAATTGCTAGCAGATTGATTCGATCGTCGATACGATACGAATGAAATGACAGATCTATAATAAAACGATAGCAGTGAAAGGTATTCAATTTATATTAAATATCGCGTGTCCTAATATCTATGACGGACCGTTTATGCTCTAAGTTTCCAGTCCTTACGAAGGATATAGTGAAAGCGGGGATCCGCGGAACGACTTTATCGCTGGAGGGAACTGTACTTAAAAGTTTCGACTATTATTCAGGATAGATATATTCGGTGGAAATATTACTACGTTAAATAACTTTCGATTGGAGGAGCGCGCAACTATAATGGACGGGTACATTCCGCGAATATTCGATATTCGACAGGGGACATAAAAGTAACGAGCCAGAGACTGACCAGTAAAGCAACCCTTCGGAGAACGAGCTTTGCTATTCAAAACTGGGTTTATGGCACTCAAGCTACATGGGCTGAAACGATTATTGTTTCGCTTGTCGCCGCTGGTAGCACGAGCGAACATAATGAAGTTTCCATCCTCTCCGCCGGGCGTGCATTGTTCCGGATCGTGCTGAAACAAAGTAAAGTGGCGCCTGGTGTTACGCGCGTATCGACATCGACAGTCCTAGAAAAACGAGCAGAACCGTCAAACTCGTCTCTCCTCTTTCTCTTTCTATGCGCCTTGCTTGGCACGAAAAACGTATTAACATTACGAAGCGGTCGTGATATCTCATCTAGAAGCAAGAACGAGACCGTGTATGCGTACGTATATGGAGCAAGTAAATTCAAAGCAGCCTACCGGTGAGCCGAAGTTGTGACCGATCTCGTGGGCCAAAGTGACGTGAGAAACGGCGGGTGGTACGTGCTTGCCGTAATTCAGCAAAGTCACTATTCCGGTGTTCAGCGACTTCATACTGCCACGATAGTGCTGCAAAGTTTATAGTACATTTTGTAGATTTCAAGGCGTTCGATGTTCGTTTCGAGAGGAGGCGGGAGTGAGTTTCGGATTTCCGAGTCTCGAGGCTTCCTCGATGAAAGAAACGAAAGGACGGAGAGTTGACCGATAGCCGATTTCTATTTCATCCTTCGTGTTTGGAATTGTATGATCTCTATTCTTTATTGTCATTTTTGCTTCGGATATTTTCGAAGAAATCTTAAAATTCATCCGAATTTTGGTCATTTTTGCGAAATAGTTTACCGTATCGGTAACGATCTATGAACTCAACAACGTCCTCGCAATAGCCTCTGGGTCTAAAGTACAAATAAAACGATAATAAAAATTCTAATAACCTGGTAATATGGTGTCCCTTCCTTACTGCCTATTTTATAAATTTTCCACTGTATACAACGAGCATAATATTTTTTGGAATAATTTGTAGTTACGCTATATTACGATATATCGTTACGATTATATATATATATATATATATATATATATATATATATTGCAATATCTTTTTAATTCACTGTAGCAACAAGCTTACCCCGTTCTTTTCGCAGACTCCACCAGCGTTTTTCAGATCACCGGTCCAAGCTAGTCCAAGCGTTCCCATCTCGAAATCCCGATACGTGAACATGTAAGCTAAGCAGAACGCGTCGTAATCCTCTTCTGCAATGAACAAGACGAACCGAGGGATTTGCAATCGTTCGGGTGATCGATCGGATGTTTCTTTCGCCGCAAACAACAACCGGCTGCCGTTATGCGAAGTATCGTTAGAAGGAAGATTTATTTACCGGAGAAGAGCTCCAGATACTTTTCCACGCCGTAGTTGCCTGGGAATCGATAATTGGGATCTCTCAACGCGTCCTCGCTGTGAACTTTCACACGTTTTATCATGAAGCTGATGTTGTCAGGTCTGCCGTCCTGGTTGAAATCTAGCAACAGCAACGTATTCTCCTTGGATGTCTGGAGTCGGGACGAGGTACATACGTATATTGTTCGCGGACAGTGCATACACAACGTTGGCGAATATTTTATGATCGTAGTTTCTTGTGAAACTGACTCGCAACAAACTTACTTCACTCGGTACTTAATTGCGAAATTGAACTACTATTGTTAACGAAATTTTACAAGTCACGCGCCTTAATAAATTCCATTGCGTAACGCTAACAAGTTTGATATTGAAACAGAGAACTACGGGTTACGGTTACAAGAGTTACAGTTGATAGTTCTGTTCAACATAAAATCGTTGATTACGTTTGTTACCTGTTAATCGACCGATATTACCGATTAGTAAACGACTATCGTGCAAGAGAGATCAGTTTGGAAAATGCCCCTATGTACCGATTGCGTATAACTAATTATGTATAATTGGTGAGATTTTTATCACGATAACGAACATTCGAATTCTCCAAGGTCCGAGGTTTCCATCTCTAAGGTTCTTCAAGATCTTAATCATTTTCTAATAATCAGTTTGTCAGACTCTCCATAGTCTCTTTCGTAAGTGTGCTAATCCTTATAAACGTTCTAAGAATATCGGTTCCAGGCACTGATACTAAGAAAATTGCTGAACTTCCATCGCGCTATAAGGAGTGCGAGAAACGAGTAAGAAATTTACCAGTGTGCTTATAAATGGAGTTGACCCTTTGCACGTGTCTCGTCATCACCTCGATGCAAGCCTCCTCCGTGCCGTATCTCGCGAAAAACTGATGATCCGCTTGCAGGTACAGCATACAGGTAGTTTTTCGTGGATCCACAGTGGCACGTTTGTGCAAATGCCTAGCGATACGATCACCGTCGCTGCTTCTAAAAAGGAGAAAAGCGGCGAGTCGCGAATTTCTTACGGGACCCGGATAAGCGCGGCTTATCCTTTTTTCGCAGCGGTTCGCTCGAGACCGACTTCCGTTTCGTGATTTTTGTGATTTTACTCAAAACGAAACGTTACACGATACGAAACGAAATGGACCGCGTTACGAGAAGGGGCGAGTCGCGCTCAAACAATTTTCTCCGACCATTTTCTCTCTCGCATCCGACACTCACGTTTCCATACGTGCTGCGCTCTTATCTCTGTCCAAGGTCAAAACTCGTGCACCGTTTTCCTTCGAGTAGAGAGCTTGCCTCTCGCCGAGCAGAGGTTCGTAAAGCGTCCGAGAGTCGTTCCCATAATCATGTTCGCCCCTGAAAAAGTAAAGATACGGTATAACGATATGCGCATGGCGTGCGGACGTGATCATTGCTTTCGTTGCACGCGGAAGCTGCTGGTACAAGGAGCAAGGAAATTATGGTAATTATTCGGAACAGCGTACACCTCACTGATTTCGGTGAAGTATGTTGTCAAGCTTGATACTGCGAGTAAACTTCTTTCTATGTAGAGAAACCCGTACGAAATCGTATACTTCAGTTTCCAGGGTTCTACAACTTCTTAATTTATGAAACACAAGTTATGTAATCAATATCGTATTTATTAAATGCCTTCATAATGAATATAAAGTAACTGGAATGATACAAGACGTAAGGAATTTATGGTAATTATTCGAGATAGCGTGCACCTCGCTGATTTCGACGAAATACGTTGTCGCTATTGCGAGTAACTTTTTCCTATGTATGAAATCGTATACTCGAGGTTCTAGATCTCTATAAATCTTCGGAATTTACGAAGCAAATTGTGCAATTAAAAGCGTATTTATTAAATGCCTTCGTGATGAGTAACAGACAATTGAAATGGAATTCAAGAGTTGAAATATAGTATTCAAATTAACGATCGTTTTTGGTCCATGGATTTCTCTTTTTATCTATCGTAATTTTATCCTATGGTATCGTTGAAAATTATTTACAACCAGTACAGTTGTCGTGTGTCCGTCAATCGCGTCTTTACTCAAGCGACTTTTATTATTATCGTTTCTTCTAAACGCTTCGTCCGTTTTATTTTCATTGTACGTTAATCTTTAATTGCTTCTAAGTTTATGAACAGTGGCGCTTAGTAGAAAATGTTCTTCTATACTTTCGACTCGCCTTTTTCACGTGGAATCGTCGTCTTGCCGATTTTGCCATGTTTGCTGGCCCTGTAATTTCCTTACACGTTTGTACACAAGATAGTTGGCAAGGACCGCGATTTAGCTCGCGCTTAATTACCAACGATTCGTCCGGGAATGTTTGAAGATCCGCGGTTTAAAGCTCGTTACATCTACGTGGCGAGGCCCTGCACGTATGCCGGCGAATAATGCGTCGGAGAAATTGGTAACGAAATTAACGCGAGGAAGGTGCAGCCCGTGTTCCGAGTTGATAAACCTCAGACGGCGCAGACGTTCGAGCAACGGAGCTGTCTCTCGTTAGATCCATTTTCATCCTCGGTTAACGTAACGCGATTTGCCCGGGCTGTTTTAGAGGCGTTATCCTGTTACATTAACGAGCGAACGCCTATGTAGCGACGAGGCCTGGCAATCTGCTCGTCCTTCCATCGCTACGCGTTACTACGATTCCTTTAAAGTCTAAGATTACGGTTACAGGTTTCAATTCTTCGAAGCAATCCGTATATTTGTTTCTCGTTATGCTAGAAACGTTTACAGATGCTGAATATAATAAATGTAAATTAAAAAGGAAGAAGAAAAAAGAAAGAAGGAAACGTATCTTCTGTTCGTCCTTATTTTTCTTTCAGTAAGGGAGAATAGTTTATTTGTTAAGTATCCGAATTACGTTTTTCTTTCGGTCGTTATGGACACATAACGTAATTTCTCAATCGTTGAAACGTATCTCGTATCTTCTACGTGAAACATTTACGTAAAATATCAAAAGTTTTTCGCACTCATATAGAAGACTCCGTTACATTTGCTTACTTCTGTTACACTTTATTACGTTGCTTAAGCTTTTGCACGAACTGCGAATGTTTCACGTTGCAAAGTCAAGTTTGTACAAAGCGTACGTTCTTCTTGTACTCTGTGCAAGCTGTAAAGATATATGCTTGTGAGGCGTAATTCTTTTACACGGAGTTGCGTTTTAAAACGTGATTAAGACTGAAACGTTAAAGAGGAAGTCTTGTAACCCTATAGGGGTGGTAATAAACTACCACTACTACGTTCAAAGTTTCCTCTGCTTATTAAAATAAGTGTAAGATCGGAGTATAAAAATTCAAGGGTCGTAACAGGGTTAATTGATCTACGACGTCTACAAAAAGTATCTTCGCGCTATTACATACTAATTAATTAGTTCCAGGTACATTGAATTTCGTATCATTTAATAGTACTCTCGTATGACTGCGAACATTCGATACCGTGAAAATGAAACGTTGATAGAAGTTGATAGAAAGAACGCTTCTAATATTATCGAAGATGCTACATGGATGATTCGTTTTCTAACACACAGTGGAAATCATCAGAATGCGTTGGAAGACACTCACCTTTCCGTGAAATCGTGAGTAGCAGATTGATGCAACTGATGACTGGCGCAAGGTAACGATCTACGTGGCGTTAATACATCCGAGGCGCGATAAGCTATGCTGTGATACGTCGGAGATGTGTCTTCTTCCTTGTTCAAGTATCTATTTGTTGGCTCGATGTAGTATTCCTCGAATCCAGTAACGACCGTGCCATCGAAAAGGCCATCCTCTGTCACGATTCCTTGCACCATAGCATTGTCGTCCTCTGCAAATTATCATTTTCAAATGAGAAACTGCGTTGTAACGCAAACACGTATACAGTCGAGTATACCAAAAGGAATATTGGCACAGACAGAATTTTCCTACAAAGTATATCTATAATGTATATATATATATATTTTCTATAAAACGTAAAATCAATCGATAAATTGTCAAAAAGTGGTCACGATCTCTTTGTCTCCTATGAAGCTCGTATTGCGGCATACCCTGTATATTCGCAAAAGAATCTCTCTGTATATTTCTGGAGAGGATTTTTAAAAGTAGAACTTGAAAAGTATCGATGACTAAAATGGCTCGACGATCGCCAATTGAAATATTCGTATTCGTCGACTTGATTATCCGTGAAACTGATTGAAATACATTGTTTAACAATGTTCTAGCGACCATTTAGGCATATGATACATGCAGCAATGTACACGCATGTATGGTACATGATTGCAATAAATATCTTGTAATTTTTAAATATATATTACATATATATATATTTTTATATAAATTTTCATCTACAAATTTCTCCCAAATGTGATCAATATAGTCGCGACAGTCGTGTCTCATCAGCGGCAATGAAATTTCAAAATGTTTCATATAATGCATAGAATATGAAGATAAAATGTGTCCATGACGAGTGTCGGAATGGTCTCGCGAGCCAGTGTACGTTCATAAAGATACGAATTTGCATAAATATCCGCATATAGCGCATCCCATTAATATTATGATTTACAAGTGGCAATTCTCTTGCAGTTTCGAAACGGCCTGTATCAGGTGAACGATTCGCCTCTGGAGGTGGCGATCGAGAGAATTTATCGAGAGATAGATCGACGTTTTTACCGTTCCACTGCAACGAACTGGCTGCGGTGGCTCGCGTTATTGACGTAATATCGTTTCTTTCCCGGCAAAATATCGCGACGTTTTGGCGAAAATAAGCAGCACACTGGGGAATTTGTTGCCCGTGAGAGTAAAAATATTTTTTACCGCGTCATTTCCCGCCTCCCCACGCACGCGCAGACAAAACACTTCTGAGCTACCCTCGCAAATCGGTTCGTACGAGAATAGAAAAAAGAAAAATTTATTACGTCTCCATAGCCAGGAAAATTCGCAACGAATTAATTGAATACCGGTACTTCCGTGGCAGGATGAGAGATCGTTTTATCCCCTTAATTCGATTCGAGATTGCAATAATATTTACGATGTAATAACTCTTGGTAGAACCGTGAAAGAAGCGATTGCTTGGGAACGAGTGAAAATTGTGAAAAGCTTTTCCTTTGTACAAAGCTTTCGTTTTGTGAAAATCGACTTTGAAGCTGTGAGCGGTATGCGCGCACTCGTCACGGCTTGCTTTATCAATGAAGCGTACACTCGATGATTTTCAGAGTAATCTTCTCGAGAACACGCTATATTTTTCTCCCAATATTTCTGTGTATTTCCTTTATTACTTTCGTTCAAACTGGCTGACTGATATCGTTTTTTGTTTTTTTTTTTTTTTGCCAAACCCTTTTTACGATTCTCTACTAACCCTTGAACAGGGCGGCACGATAGATCTGTTCTGATTTACGTAGATACATCATATTTTTCATTATTATTAATATCGTTCGCAAGTTTTAATATTTATTGTCATTGTTACTATTATTGCTCTTAAATCATTATCGATTTATCGTCGCATAAATTTTATACTATTATCGTTCTATCAAATTATTATTAGTCCATTCACGTTTTCGTAAAAGAGCACATAAAATGTTACTACAGCAAAAGTGCATTTTCATGCAAAGTCCATTTATATAATCAACTGACGACTTTTTCATCCGATTTCTCTATAAAAATTTGGATATACGAATCTTTATACTCTTTATACAAATTTTATAGTGTTTTTCCTTTGTAATATCTTCATAACACTCGTAGACCAGCGAAACCGCGAACATTCACAAGTCTGCTACTCGAGTTAATAAATTGAAAAGTTTATTTTTTACTGTTTCGATAATCGCACAAAGGTAAAAAGTCTCTTTAGTTGACTAGGAGACTTTGTTTTATCGCTATAAAATACCATATTCGGCTCGCGTGACAATAATAATCCAACCACCTTTGGGTGAGGGTTGATAGTTTTGCCTGTGACAGTTAGGGATTGGCCTAATGCACGCACACTGACCATCCCGAGACTATTACGGGCTTACGTGTTTCGTTAATAAATGCATCGTAAAAAATATATGTACGTAAGGAAAAAATTGTAACACGTTTTAGAATATATTAAATAATTTTTGGCCATATTGCGAAAACGACTCTCGACAAATTTTCCAACCTTTTAGATAATAACGCATTCTAATACTAGTCAGCAGCTGGATTCACAACATGATGGGATCGGTAACATAAAAAATGATTTACTTATATCCGGACTTATTACCAAGCAAAGAAACCTTTTTTCTTACCAGAACTTTTAATTATTAACAATTAGATGCACGTAGTTCTTCCGCGATATAATTACACATATACACTTATAAGAATTAAATAAAATAAATATTTTGTTTGAGAAAAACGAAATAAATGGGACAGAAATAGAAAACGATAGAGCATTCTTTAATCTAGAGAAAGATATCTAGAGAAAATGATCGTCTCTACTAGTCCTTCAAACGATGAATTCTAAAATATCTACATTTGTATCTTATTTTTACTTTTTTTTTTAAAAAACCTTAGAACAATATATGTAGAGAATGAATTTACGAGAAAGAAACAAGTAGGCATTTTCTGGAAGGATTTCGTCAATTTTGTTAAACTGTTAGGTTAATATGGAAAGACAACGTACTCGAACAAACTATGCATATGTATACGTTCGCACGCGTAATCGCACGTAATCAGCTCGCACGGAAATCGAGCGAATCGCCTTCTATTTAGATTCAGGCAACTCGGGATAACTTCGTTTCGCGTCTCGAGTCTCGAGGTTCGTCGACGGCCCTGCTGCTTCCGGGTGGAACGATAGATTTCCGCGGCAAACTCTCGAATCGAAAATTGTCTCGCTGCGAGCGGAGACGGCGAGACAAAGCGAGCGAGAGCCACCGACGAGGAAGGAAGAAAGTAGGGTAGAGCTATCTATTTCCGTCATAGCCGTCGTCTTCGTCGAGAATTACACCGTTTCGACGATTTCATAATTTCCGGACGCGCGCGCTTCCAACCCTCCCCCGGTTTCTGTAAGAAGGAAAAACTGGGTCGACGAACTTTTACCGTCGCCGATAGAAACGCTGCCGATCTCGTTGGCTGGGATTTTCAATCGCCTGGGAATCTTTAATCGCGTAAAGGAAGGATGAAAAATGAAAGTCCAAGGAGAAAGAGGGGCGAGATTTTGAAAAAAAAAGAAAGAAAAAAAACAGAAGTCGAAATAGAAGCGGCAAGCAGCTCGCGGTGCACCCTACACTTGACATAATTCACCGTAATTGGTTGCCGCTCGTTTCTTCTTCTTCTCTTTTTTACCACCGACCTTCTCTCCGCGTTTTCTCGCTGCGAAGCAATTACGCGGGCGTTCTTCATAATTAATCGAATGATACACGGCCGCGGTACCGTTTAATTTAGCATTTTTCACCGGACGGGCAACCCCTGTGAAACTACGAAAAGAGAACGAAAGCAAGAGAGTTCTATCGGCGGAAGTTGAGTCGGTTAATTGTCGATTACACAAAAGCCCCGAATTTCATAGCCCTTCCTTTTTCCACCCTCTTTCCTCGTTCAACTTCCTCTGCGGGATCGAGGGGACGGTGGAAAGAACGAACGAATCATTCAAAGGTTTTTCCTTGCAATTAAGTGTTTTAAATCCCTCGACGGGAATCCGGGATAGGTAAATTCACCCCTCATGCTAATCGATACCCCTCGAACAAAGGAAACGATTGAACAAAGGGTTCTCCGGCTCAAACGATCTAGCTCCTGATGCGGAACTACGACCGGATGAAATTACCATTTAAGCGAGAATCGAAAATTCCTCCTTGAATGTCGGCAATTGAGCGAGAAAAGAGGTAAAAGGGGAGGAAAGGGGATGCTCATTAGCTCCCGATACATCCGGAAAAATTCCCCTCCGAGCCTCGAGTGTAGTCACGCGCTCTCTAACGCAGTTCCACTTTATTTTTGTTTTCCTACTAATAGAGCTTCACCTGCTATTTAATATTTAATTCTGATTAACCAATCATTGTATAGTTTGCTTTATACTATAGAATTTGGTCGACAATGTTATCGCGATATCAATCTCTCCTGCGCGTCCGGTCTTTTGCAGGATGCCGATTTATTTGTATATCCAATACATGGACAATACGTGGCTTAATAATGTTAATTAAACCTAAATCAAACCAATCCATTCTGTTAATCCAACTCTTGACAATCTACACGACTGATAAAACGCGTAATCTAGCGTCTGCAAGTATCACCGATTTTAATAATTCTTTGATGATCATTCGAAAGGGTCAGCCTAACTTTTTGAAAGCGTTAACCGCATATTAAAGCATATTAAAGATATATATGAATTTTATATGATCTTATTATTGCGCACCTGGTTTGAACGATCCTCGCACAGTGTCGTACCTCGGCCGATCTCTTATCTTTTATCTCTTATACAAGGCAGTCGATCAACTGATTGCTTCTCTGTATGTTCTCCAGATGCTCAATTTTCATATTCCTGCGCGTTTCCTTAGAAGTCATAATTTTTTCAGGTTGGAAACACACCGAACTTTCGTGAGGTGAAAATGACTGCTTCAATCGGATTTGTCAATTTGCAAACCATTTTCGCGATGTACTCGGCTTCTTTAATAATTCCCTTTCATCGTTCACACGATCTTTTACCTCTGCGTCATTTAACTAGTAACATAAGCTTGATATATGCTCAACTTTACTTTACGTTATATATTTATACGATGCTTAACGTTGAGTTTCAATTAAATCGTATTATAAACTTAACCTTACTCCCTATTTTATCGTAATTGTTAACGCTTTTCTCTCTAATTGCCAATTGTCATTTCCTACTCTGCAACAACCATATCGATCCGCCGATACTATAATGAACATTTTATTGTTTTTATTATTATTAGTATATGCATAAGTGGAAAAATAATGATCTCCGCGGCTTAAACCTAGTATTTTCCGATTTCATTCGAAACTGCCGTACGTTACGAGAGAAGTCAGAAATTCGGCGTGTCTCGAAACGAAGTTCAGCGTAAAAAGCGACACAGCGATGGAACCTGTGTGCCTGGCCCGTTTTTCCCCGCTTTATATCGAACTTTAGCCAACGCGCGCGCGATTCCATCGGCGAAATCCATTTAAAACGAACGTGCCGCGCACGAAATGGTTTATGAAACGATACAGTTAAGTCTTGCAAGTTTTCCAGTCCCCTGTAGTTGGTCTGATCGTCGGTTTACGCACAGTCGATACCAGTGTTTCCACGGAAAATAACAGACCGTGGCCGTGGACACGCGATCTAAAAGCCTGGCGGCAGGGGAAAAGATAACGAGAGATAGAGACAGAGGGAAGGGCGCGTAAAAGGGAGACCGATATCGAGCTTAACAAAGAATACGGTTCGCCGTTTAATTTGCTTTGTATCGCGGTACCTGGTCGATATGCGTGTGGACACTACGGACTGGTAACGATGTCGCTGATGGGATGTCCTGTTCTTTGTTACGTACAAGCGAGTCACGAAAGTATTTGAACACTTGCTATCCGTAGGAAACTTTCGAAATTGTAGAAATGTCGCAATGTGACACGCGACTGTCATGCTTATCCTGTTAAATTTTAGATTCTGAACTTTCACGACGATTAGATGGCACATCTGCGATTCTTCGAATTTCAGTCGCGTTCGTGGTGGCAGTAGTTTCACATTGTTCCGACGTTCCGTGAACATCCGAGGTCGCTTCCTCGGAAGCTCGCCGAAAATTTCTGCCCTGACGACGACGCGCACACGTTAAAAAATTGAAACGCCACACGAAAGAGAAGATTCTTTAAAATTGCGTGCAATGTATTTACGAAATCGAAGATATTTATTGAGGAAAAGAAAAAGATTTAGAAAAGTAGTACGACGATATCGGACGTTTCATATGCTCTAGAATCTGGTAAAAAAGGGAATATCTGCTATTAAAAAGCTTCATTGGTAAGTAATTCGAATTTATAATGCGTTTATGACTCTGCAATCACGTAAGAGTTGCTTATTAACGATATTTACCATCAGTTTTTCATTTATCATTAATATGTCAATTCTAATGAAATTACGACAGATCTATCGGTAGAGATATAAAAGTGTTTAATAGAACATAAATAATCAACACGAAACAGCATAAATAATCTTCTCTGAATACATTAATATCATTAATGAAGTAAATCGTCGGCTACGCCAATAAATACTTTTATACTGCTCAGTAGAGATGTATGTTTGCAAACAAAAATCCTGTAATTCCTATGTAAATTTCTCGGATCGTGTGGAAGTTGGCTACTAAAACCGCAATGCCGGTGTCTCATTACGGTTCTAATAAAACCTCGAAACGTATTTACCAAAGTTTTTACAATAAGCGTCCAAACACTGTCCCGTTTCGCAGTGAGCTAAAAAGTTGTCGGGAAAGGTGTCGAATAAAAAAGCACGAGTTACCAAGTGTCAGCGAGTATGAAAGTCAAATAAATTCACCTTCGACGAACTTAGACGACGCGTGAGAAGTCTTAAAATCCCGGGCATAAGTCTTCGCAATTCAATTACATCGGCTTACGTTACGCAAAAACTTCTTCAAGATTCGCGGCTTACAATGGCGAGCTAAACGAAGGAATCAACAGAGGCACTGTGTAAGCTTTTCATCCTTGATCTTACGTCGGTGGATCACGATCGGAGGACACGTTCGTGCATTTACTCCCGGGAAGAACGACACACGAGCGCGTTCGAATCGACGGTGGATCGTATCTAGGACCTTCTTTTTACCGCAGCTTCGAAAATGACGGAAGAAGGGTGGCGAATGGTCTCCGGAGACAAGAAGGAAATCAAAGAGTCCCACGTCGTCCAATTCCGTTCCTTCGTTCGATTTTTGTTTCAAACGAGCGGACGAAGGCTGGCTAATTCGATCCAATTTCGCGCGGCTGCTTAACCGTCAACGTGGATTCCCCTCGGACGAGTTTCAACGTAATCGACGCGCGATTCGATGACGTTGCCGATGCAAGATGTACCTTCGGTGCTGCCGTGCTCGACGAAATGGGAAAACGGTGGTTGGTTAGACTGGACGATTCGAGGGAAAGAAGTAAACGACGAAACAAACGAGTTCTTGCGGGCGTAGTTATGCGCACAGTGGGCGTAGAAAGCATTCGTACGCTCGTTTGAAACGGAATAATAAAAACGGATAAAGAAGTTGTAGAAAATTGTCTTCACGTTCTTTTCTTAGCGATCTCGACCGATTACGTTTTTTTTTCTTTTCGAAATTCTTTCTACGCGTCACTCGGTAAACCGATCCTTCTGATTTCTCGAGGAAGTCGTTTGGTTCAATTTTAAAAAAAGTTATTTTGTTCTAAAAGAACGTACGATAATATCTTCTACACTCGCTGTATCATGGTTCGTGCAAAGTATCTGATAGATATTATCCGCGTACAGCGCGGACAGAGAAATTAATATACTACGCTCTAATAGATGTTATCGTAATTTATGTTAATGCGTGTTAATACGTACTGGGAGAAGGAGAATGAGGAAAGTAGAGAAAGGAGGATGAGAATAATAAGACCAAAGAGAGCACTGTGCGTAGAGATCAGAGATCGTACAGATCAGAGGGTGGCATGAGTAACGTGCGAAGGGATGAGTGTTTGTAAAGAATATTGCAAACCAAGTCCATTCTATGGTTCTCTGGAATTACCATAAGTATCTATTTACATCTTTGACTGCCACGCCGAAATCACGTGTTTCGCTCAGGACGCCACGGGAGTATTTTTATTATTCAAAGCACATAATGGAAAAATAATAATAAATAGATGATGTAAGACAACGTTCTTCCCCAATGGACCGTTTATCTTATTGATGGTCACGGGTGACCACCGTGGCGCCTTGGTAACAGCTGATAGCGACGTATTATAACGAGGCTTCGTTTATTTCAACAAAACATTCGCATTCGTTATTTCGTCGTGAGCAAAACGTGCAGAATATATCGTTGAAACGTGTAAAAGATATTAGTAAACGGTATTTGCTCGTTCTATATATAGTAGAAAGGTATGTGCACATTTCCAACTTCAATTATACGATTATAAAGCAGCATTTACGATTATTTTCCGAGTTGTGTTTATAATAATATTCGTAGATTACCCCTCAAAGATATGGATGCAAACACAGTGCACCGTTAGATGCAAGATTTGTTCTCATTTTTTTTCCTGATGTTCTAATAAAAATGTTTAATCGTTCAATGGGGCACTTTTTAGTTCAAAGTATCTTCTATCTGTCGTTTATATTCAAAATGCCCTAACTGTCAATTTTCATTCGATTTTTACAATTGTAAGAAGTTCAAGCGCTCCGGTTACCAATGACCACCGTGGCAGTCAAATGTTGAATCGATATACACATTTTTCTTTTGTCGAAACTCGTATATCATTCTCTTGGCTCTTCTCTGTATATAATTTTGACGTCGAATTGATTGACGCATCTATCGGATTGATACCGAATGTGATACAACGCAGAACCGATCATTGACGCGTCTAACGAATTCAAAAATCGGTCAGAACATTCTATAAGGAAGGAGAAGTACAGTGGCGTAAGAAATGCGTCGTCCATCTGTGGTGTTATCAGAAATCTGCTTTTCATTTGTGCGACGCAACGTATTGAATTTGAAAATTGCTGTATCATGAAAGACGAAATATATGACTTATCAGAAGCGTGTTTTCCATCTGTGATTTTCGACTGTCCGATTTTCCTTGCGTATACGCGCTTCCATTGAAATTGAAACGATAGCTTCTTTTCCAAGGAGCAGGCTGTTTCCATTCACGCGAATTCTCGTCCATTGTAACCTAAGGAGCACAGGGGCGAAAAAGAACGAGAAATCAACGTTGAAAGCGTAGAATATTAGATTAAAATCGCGCCACTCCCTAGCCTTCTCTCCTTCGAATTCTCTAAAAAGAATTCAGTCTCTCGTGGGACGCGTTAAGAGTTCTGTCTCGCGTGAAATTATTTTCAAGCGTAGCCAGAGAGTGAGCGCAGGGCAAATGATGCGGAAAAATGTCTAACTAAATATTGCATCGAGTTAAAAAGGAATCGGTAAGAGAAACAACAGGCGAACGACGATGGAGAGTCTCTATCCTCGCGTTTAAAAGAAACCAGCGAAATTTGCTCGCAAATCTAATACGTAATACAAACAATAAGGTATCTGCTTGTCTCTGGCGCGAGAAGCGAATTCGAGAGCGCTTGGCTGGCGTTGTTTCACCGCTGAAAGTGCAAGATAAACGATAATATTGTGCAACGGCGCATAATCAGCGAGAGAACAGGGACGAAAAGAATAGAGAAAGAGACAGAGAGAGATATAGAGAGTCTTGCAGGATGCAGCGGGTGAACAACGAGGGAACAAACCGAGGGAACTGTTTCAAGGATGACTAGTCGAATCGGACATCCTTAGAAAAGTTTTATCATAGTCTACGTCGGCGTTGGTCGTCGACGATACGAACGTGATACGTTGTTGTTTCGTGTACACAGAAACGAATGTCCTTTCTCTTTTTCTCACTCTGTGCACGGTGTCTGTGAAATCACGGGTATTTGTAGTCTCTGGTCATCGGATTGAGATCATAGTTTCACTTTCTCACTACGATGTGTCACATGCACGTACAATGTCAGATCGATGCAAAAATTGTCTTTGCCCGTTGTACACAGTGACTCGAGAAAGTATTCGAACGTTTACCGCAGAAAATCGTTCTCAATATATTGTGTGTCTCGTACCAAGCTTTCTGAGATTTCGTTTACGCATAGTAACGACTATCGTGATTGTAGCAGTAAAATTTGAAACCAATTTGAAAATTAATACAAGAAATTTATCGGAAACATACACTCAATGAAAAATAAATACACAGCATGAACGCTAGTCTTAAACGTGCAATTGGCGTTAAAGACGCGTTCCACTAAATATCGTGGCTTACCGATACAACGATCCATTGACTATTCAAATACTCGCGTGATCCTTAGCTTGTATAACAAATATTTTGCAACTGCCACATATATTTCCAGATCTGTTTCCAATTTTAGCCGTGTCTCGTTGTAGTAGCAATGAAATTTCAAAATTTTTCCGTACGATTATACGATACGTAAAAGTTTCGTGAGAGCATAAAATTTGAGTTGTATAAAAAGTCGTTTTTTATTTTACATTTTCCACCTATCTTTTCACCAAGAGTCAGCCCTTGCTCGCTTACGCGACTGCAGAGACACCCTGTATATCTTCCTTTTCCTCTCTTCCCTCCGTCGAGTGTCTGCAATTCCACACCATATCGCCTGGCTACGTTTGCTCGCGTTAAAATCAGCTGCAAACTCTTCCCGTCTCATAATTGACCTATTTCTCGTGGACGAGGCCTCGGTGCGATATTCCACTTCGTGGCGGCCAAGTAACTCCGACGTCGACGCGAATGTAATTCGCTCCGATTCGAAGATAGAGAAGGTGGCGGAAAGAATCAGCGAGGATCCTTTTTCTTCCTCACTGGTCGGTGTTCTGTGTCGCGGATCGACCAAATCCCAATGAGGATCCATCTAGTTTAATTCGAATAGAGTGGAGGAACGTTGGTACGAAGAATGGAAGGATTTTGCGTTCGATCGGAGAAGTAACGCGAGGGTTCTGTATATTTGCTGGAAAATAAATAATTACAGCCACAAATTCGTCGTCGTCGGATTAATTTACGTACATTTAATTAAATGGCAGATGTTTACTCATATATGAGAACCTTGAATGTTTTGGAACGTGTAGAACACTCATGGGAACACAGTGATTAAGTTTAACAAACACCTTTTTTCGTTAAATATATATCGTCGCTTGGACGAACTGACTAAAAATGTCATGGCAAATTACTCGATGATTTGCAAAACACCACAGATTCACGATTTTACAAACAAGAAAGCTACTTATCACGAGAAAAGTGATTATCTAATAATTAAAAAAAAAAAACCACGTTCACGAGAAAAATCAACAACATCGATAACGTATTGAAAAAGATAAGAAATCTTATTTTCTCGAAGTATCGGCTGTCGATCTTGTGCAGTTACGGAATTCACGGCTTCGATTATATGAACGAATATGACGAATGTTTTGTTACGAAAAATTGAAATGTTGTTATCGAGATTATTATTGAACGGCAATTGCAAATTCTAGTGTAACTCTCTCGTTTTCCCGGAAAAGGACAAACGCGAAAAAGGATCGTTTTCGTTACGAGCCCTTCAATCGTTCGCCATTTTTAAACGAATTCTCTGTTTCATATTTATCGTATTTGTAACTACTAATTAATTTTTTCCAAATAACTTAATTTATCATATTTTCATTTTTATATCCTATTGTATTTTACAACGAATCTCGTTGTTTTAAATTCAACTTTCAAAGAACCGTATTACCTGACGGATAATTCGACGTTTTATTTATAATCAGATAATTTATGTAATTGCCTTGATTGGCGTATAACGAGACGCAAATTTCATAGACATTTCGATAACCCTGATCGATAGTGAATTCCAATTCCGTCACGACTTTATATTTAATTCGTAATTGCTGGCCAAACGGAAATCGAGTAGTTTGAAAAGACACGGATTTATCCTAAATAAGGGTTTGGTGCTCATTCGGAAAGCTTGCCTCGGAACAGCTGTAAGGAATTCTAGCGTCGAAGGAATAATCGATCCCTCCCCTTTGATTAAATTCGACAGAAATTCGTTATTACAGTTCCGGTTCGAGCGCGAGCCCCGAAGAACAGCAGGCCTTTAATTAAATCGTCCTAGACGTCGGTGTTCGCTGCCAGCAGGTCGTCCGTAAACTCCGCGGAAAAAGAATAATCATCCTCCTTTCTTCTTCAATTAAGAGCTCTTGGAGGAAATATTCTACTTCTAGGGGCTAAATACGAATTATTGGAATCCGGTGTAATTTCATTTCATTCAGCCTCGAAGACGCGACTCGGTCAAACCTTCGCAGTCTGGTCGAGGAACGGGACGAAGCGAAGCACAGAGCAAAGAAAAAGTAAAAAAAGAGAAGCAGGAAAAAAAAGATGGAAAAATGGGAAGTTGAAGATAGAAAGAAAAAGAGGCTAAATAGTATAATAGGCGTGGAATGGAGAAAGTAGAAATACTGATTATGGCAATGGAGGAGCGAAAGGAGTGAGCAACGCGCGACGAAAAGGAAACCGAAGGACGAAAGAGGATGAGCGAGGGAGGGGCGCGTAACCGGAGAAGCTTTCACGGGGGCAACCGGCCGCTTTTACGGAGAGAAGCTCTGGCGCTCGTTAGTGGGAAAATCCAATTTAGTCGGGGAACGGTTAGCGGGAGCGATCCGCACGCGGAATCGCGAAAACTCGAACAATACGCGTCGCGCGACCTCCTGCACCCCCGCGTGTGACAAACACCTGACGTCCGCCTGTTGCCAGACACACAGCGAGAATATGCTCAACGAACTTGTTTTATTGATT
Organism: Bombus pyrosoma; assembly: GCF_014825855.1. NCBI lineage: Eukaryota > Metazoa > Arthropoda > Insecta > Hymenoptera > Apidae > Bombus > Bombus pyrosoma. Next base: position 3,997,973 of record NC_057784.1, read on the forward strand.
AACAATCGAATTACGCCCAATCGTCCGGTACATTGATTTGATTCATCGTTCTATACCGTTTTCACGCGCCTCTCGTCTATCTTTTGAAATCGTCCGTCCCCCGTTTCGCTCTTTTCATCTATGTCCTATCCTTTCCTGTGTTTCACGCTCGCGATTCTTTTTAATTAGTCATAACCCACGGGATGGGCTTTAATTAATTTGATCGTGCCGCGTATCGCCGATATGGGCCACGCTCCTATCCTTTGTTCCGTGTAATTAACGAGCCTGGAAAAAAGTAATCGTCGCGCGAGTTCCGCTTCCGTGCGTCTTAGCAACCAGACGGATAATTTTATTTCTCAGGCAATCTGAGAAGAGACACGTTCTCGTGTTCGACATCGTAAGAATTTTCGTAAGACCGGATGTGAAGTCCGCGCGCACAGCGGATTATTCAATTTGGACGTGAATCGCGTTAACGGCGTAACGCCAATTATTTATCACCGCCGTGATAATTAATGCATAGCCGTTAATGAAGGCTCGTGGCCTGCGTGCAAGGCACAGACCGCTGACAACGTTTCCAAACCTCGACCGCTCGCAACAAATCGAAAATTCGTAATCGAGAGTCAGTCCCTGCAATGTTGTTCTCGTTTGTTCATTAACTATTCGATTGCGTTGAGCGTTACGTTGCTTTAAATTACAATATATCGTGGTCGCTTCTGATACTCTGTTTTGTGGATCGTTGATCATTTTGTTAGAATTGCGTGCGCATATTATGTGCTCGCGGAGTTAAACAAATTTGTTCTCGCTGCACGAAGATTTTTCACTTGGCTCGGTCTTTTCACTTTTACATATTATCATAGTATCTACATGTACGGAGTGTTTTGCTACTGAGCTTAAAGAACAGAAATAAGGAAAATGTCGTTCATACAGAGGTTCGTTCGTTAATGGGTTATTAAATAAAAAAAATTATTGTAATAAAAATACAAAAAGCTAATTCTTCGTACGATAAAGAATAGAGCCAGATTGGTGATGTAAGTTGAAAACTACAAGAATGCGGTGATGTTACGACCACTGTTTTCTAAATTTACCTTAGAATTTATTATTATTCGTGTCACTTGTTTGCGACAAGCGAACTTATGGAGATAAAACATTCGTCCTTTGAGAATTGAAATAATTCCTAATATGATGGAATTAAGAAACTAATTAACTAAGAAAAATGGGCCTGTTCAGGTTGGTTTCCAAGAGGTTCGTATCTCAGATGTATACATATAAATTAATAAGGATTTTCTATAAAGTCATTTCTCAATTAATGATCGCTTCCCTTCTCTGGAAGCTAGTCAGAGACCGAACGAACGAGATATCAACTGAACAAAAAATCAATGAGAATGGAAACGAGCAGTCGTAACGACATGTTTCAGAACGACGGCTGCCATCCTTAAATCCTGGCTTAATTAGCCAAAGTACCGACGCGTTAAGTACACATTTTATCTCTGCCATTTTGTTCCTGTAATTTGTAATCCTCGAGTGTGAAAATCTGCGAAGCGAGAAGCATCGCGTCGGTTATGAATACGTCGAGCAGTATACTGGCTAGCAGCCAGGAGACCTCGCCCGCAAACTCCATCGAACTCATCCTTCGTCGATGAGATGATGGCTGATTTAGGCGTTTGGGGATTAATCGACTAATCGAAAATAAAAAGTAAATTGCTCGTGCAAGAAATCTTATTATCGTCGTTTAGAAGGCAAGAATATCAGCCATGTTTTAGAAGACGATAATTATCCTTAGATTATAGTAAATAATATTAATAATAATAATGATAAATCATATAAACTTGCGTAAATTGTAAATGATAATAGCTGGTTAATTGTAGCTATTCAAATATGATTATATTTTAATTTGAATTTAGATCTTTTAGGAAGAGTATATTTCGCTAGGAAATCAATTTGAAATAGAAAATTATTAATAATTTGACGATTTGGGGAATGTGGCCAACAGTTTCTGGCTTTTGAAGATTTCGAACGAAATATTTTTATACAGAGGATACAGAAACTGATTAACGTGAATCTGTATTTTACTGACTCGGTTACGGCCCTCTTTATCTTTCAATTTTGCTCATTTTGACGGACAAGACAGATTTCTAATAAATATAAAATTATATCACGAGTAATCACGCACTTTTCCATAGTTTCTTTATAGCTGAGATATTTTTTAACACGAAAGAAATGGAATTAAGTGGCAAGTGACTCGGTGCAACAGAGTTAATAGACTTGCAGATTTTTACGTGAATTCATACGTTTCCAAATACACCGAAAGAAATGGAACCTAAGTGGAGATTTATTTCAACCTCTAAATATTATAACGATCTTGTTATTTTTTTTATTTTCAGCAGATTGACGGCATACGAAGAACATGACAAATCTATCTCTATTGATTTTCTTACTTTGATACCATTTGATGGCTAAAATAACATAATACAATAATTTAATTTCTTAATTATAATAATATAACAGAGAAGAACTTGTTAGGTTCGAGGCTACGAGATACGAACTTCTGCAAATAATCAAGAATATATTCGATATTATAATAACATATATTCTCAAGATCAGAAGTCCCATAGCAAGCAATAGTTACGTACTCGCCAAATGCCACGAATAAAGCGACAGTTTCAGTAGCGCGGTTCTGATTATTAAGTTTTCTGATTACTCGTATCCTATTCTCTTTCTCTGCGGTTTTCATATTTAACCAGTTAACTGCGTTTGACGTGTATACTCGTCGTCGCTTGTATTTATTTACGCACTCCATGAGCTAATCCCATGAGATATTTCTAGAGCCAAGTTCCACGGTTAACTGACTATACAGACAGAATCAATATTTCTAAATGATAATCTATTTGACTCAGCCTATTCGCGACACTCGAAAATAGACTGTTTGCAGGTTGATGACCGAAGTGAGACGAGTCGTTGATTAAAACGTCGTCGCTCGACGAATCTAAGGATACAGAGGCGAACATTTCCGGTAGGAAAGAACGCGTTGCTCTGGAAGATTGGCTCGGCTGGAATTTTCTAAGTGACTTGCCACGCATCATCCGACGTTCTCCATTATCGTAGCACGCCAATCGGCCGTTTCCGGCCGGCGCAATTACACACGGGTACACCGTCAATTAGGCAAGTTTAATTGGTAATCGGATTATCAGTGATACCGGTTATCCTGCGCCGTTGCGCCAACCGATGCGTCCCGTGCCCCATTCTAACACACGACCACCCAAACACATCTACGTACATGTGCATAGTCGAATCGAAAAGTCAAGTTAATTTAATCATTGTATCGTTGGAACAATTACCGCGCGTCCTGATCGTTTTCGCAGCGTGACAAACGCGCATTGTAACGGTTATTATGCTTGCAATCGTTTCATCTCTTCCGTAGCTTCCAATTACGAAGATATCGATACGATTATCTGCATCGTTCTATGGGCCGGGGTCGATTATAATTTCGTACACGCGACCTCTCCTCTCGGCTTTTACGGTCTGCCATTATTTATTTGTCATCGTACGCCTCCTTATTACATCGATCGTTGGACGAGCAGTGAATGAAACGCACGGCCAGTGTTAATTCACTTGGATCACGAAAGTAAATCGAACGCTTACCGTCGAAAGTTTCTGCGAATATATTAGGTGCGTTAAAGAAAGCTGGAAATTTGATTGGCATTCTAACGAGTAAATTGCAATGAATTTTTATAGTCATAGTATGAACGTAATTAAAGAAGCTGAAGCTAAATGATAATTTAGTTCGTCCATTAAATAATATAATAAATATTATAATAAGTACTCTATTTTGCATATTTTCTACAATTGTTCATATTACACGCATTCTGTGGACTTCTTCATTCTGATATTTCGCGTGTACGAAAACTGCATAAACATTCGCAGTCTGAATTAAACAGAGATCGTTGCATATCTACTCGTTCCACGGCCGATCGTGCCACGATTGTAGGGATACTGTACTTCTTCGATAATAGATTGTTAAGTAAGAACAAGGAAGAGAGTCTGTAGGCAATCACGGAGCAATTCTTCCACGTAAGCGATACGTAAAATCGATGCGTTCAAGCTGTTTAACGAGCACCATTAGCATCGAGCCAGCGCGACCGGAGGAACAATGCCAGGTGAATTATTTCGCCGGAGCAACTCGCAAGTTCCGTAGTCGAAAGAGTATGCGTCTCATAATTCCGCTTGCTACACGGATACGCAAAGTTTTCATCGTAATCACGTCGCGAGTGTTCCCCGCGCGCAATTGTTAGTTGAAGTATGCTGGCACATCGAGGTAGAGCCTTAAGCTTGGCCCGGACCCCAGTCACGGAAATTTATTCCATTGTCGTATAACGCTGCGGAAGAACCCGGAGGAAGCTAGTAGAACCCGGAGGAAGGAACTCTTTTTCGAGTTCGCGTACGCGAGTTTGTACCGCGCGACTGATAAGGAATGAAAGTAATTGGAAACCGTCGAGTTTGCGAAATACAGTCGACGACAAAAATAAGTTGTGCAACAATGGACTTACGAATTACGAAGTTTCATTAAATACAGCTTGTTTACACAACGATGCAAATTTGTTTCAACAAAGTTTCAATTACCCATTTATTGAATGATCTACGATACGTACCACGATGACGCATGGTGGTGGACAAGGGATTTTAAAATTCCTTTAAAATTCGCACTTTACGTTACTACGTTACATTAGCATTAACATTTTTGTACTAGACATGTTTTACCATGTTCGTAATATAATTGTCTGTTTCATATCTATTCGCAATTTAATTGTTCCTGTCGATTATATCGCTCTTATCCTTTAAACTTTCCTTTGTCTTTCACTGTACTCGTATGAAACAGGTAATTCGTACACTTATCGTAGAAAGCTTTTACGTTTGTTATCGCGCACATTTCACAAAACATTCAGAAATTATTCATCAGCGCTGTTACGAGATCTGACTGTCACGGTTGTGTCGGTAAAATTTGAAAGCAATTTGAAAATGTATATAGAAATTCATAAAATATGTTCTTAGAAAGTGTCGATAAGGATACGAATACTTTCGCGAGCCCGTGTATATGACATTAGTATACTAGCTCGAGTAAACTTCATCGATACATACTTCCGCTGTCTGTTCGCTTCTTTTTGTTCCCGACTGTAAAACGGAATAAGGTGGATTTTGTAGAAATTTGCGTGTACGAAGGAGACTAACGATATAGAAGTTGGAAATTTGGTTAACTTGGCTAGTGGACGAGCACGGTGCCCGATGAAGTCTCGCATACACAAGAATATGGGAATATCGGAGAGCTATCTGATTCCAACGAGCGTTCCAGTAGCGAGAGGAACTCGAGTAAGTAGATACGTGTACCGACGAAAAGCGTACGAAGCCCGCAATATAATTTCGTGCAACGAATGAGTTCGAACTGGTCTAACCGCAACCTCGCCACCGCTCGAAACTTGATCGTGCACAACGCCGTTGACGTCGATGCAGCCATGTCGCGATCAACGTTTCTCTTCGAGCTGCTCCAACTTCAACCTACAGCCGTCGTTATTCCTTCAATAATCGCTTCGTTGAGCGATCGTGCGAGTTGCGGAAAATTTTCCACGCGTAACTTGTTGAACCTATACGGCCGTTCGTCGGCCTACGAAAACGCAAAACATGCCGCGCGAACCTTTCGCGTTTCAAGCTTTTAATTGACTGCAGAGCTTTTAAATCATAATACAGAGCGTTTCACAACGCGCGGAGCCCATTTCAGCGGTGAACAGGGGACACAAAAGCGGTGGAAAATGTTCGCGTAAACACGTGTCCTATTTGATCTTGTTTCAAAGCTATAGACACTTTTGTGTTTCAGTAGCCCGCAACTGCTTACCCATGTATGTAAAAGGTACGCTGGCTTTTGCAGCCGCCTTATCAAAGAACTTCGCAATCTTTCAAAAATTCCGCGCGTATGTCGAATAATACAGGGGGTAGTCATTTCGAGCACCTTCTACGAGGGTAAGCCGTTACGGATTACTGGAACACAGAGGTGGCTCCAACTTCGAAACAAGATCAAATGGAACACGTGTTCATACGAACTTCTTTCATTGTTTTCGCGTCCCCTGTCCATTGCTGAAGCGAGTATCGCGTATGATGAAACAGCCTGTATAATGTGCTAAATATGCCGCGAATATTCATGCAACTTCACATTTTTGCGAATATAATTTAAAAAATTATAATTAAGTTATAATTAAAATTATGATCAAGAAATGAGAATTAATAAAAAGAACACATTATACGCATTGTCTGCACTTTTGCAGATCCAAATTTTCCATAAATGTATGAAAATTCGTAGTCTAATGGTCAGGTATTTCTTTTTTCGCTTTGTTTGTTAACCAACGAGGGTTCCTTTGTGTGACTATGTAACGCAGGATTCGTAATAAAGCTCTGCCGGATTTAAAAGGCAACAGTTACGCCTCCCGACGCTCGAGCGTAAAAATGCAGGCCCTAGCATGGCGTTTTCCGTTTCCAGGAGTAAGGCAACTCAATTACGGCGATCCCTCGCGTGGTCTTATCCAACGCTGTACGCAACAACTATAATTATACGATGGCCAGATCCGCGTCGAGTTAGCGAATAATATCGCGGAGGAAACGCGCGCGCGTTGCGCCGTTCCGCTTCGAACGATCGCAATCGCAACGTTCGAGATAAATGGCGAGAACGTGCCGTAGATGAGAAAAGAAGACTGTTGAAACATACGTAAATGATTCGTGGAAAATTGACACGACATCAATCAGTGAAAAATTAGGAAAGGTGTCTCAAACTTTACCGATGTAATCACCATAGTCGTATCTTATCACTAGACTGCGGATTTTAGGGACGTTCAAGAATGCAAACATTCACAATTTGCATATAATATCCGATGTATCCAAAATAGAATACAGTGAAGTCTCGGTTAACGAAATTCGTTTCGAGGTGCTTCGAACTTCACCATAACTTCACTTTTTATCGAAATTTTAGCACGAAAAGTACGAAAGTGTGAATAGTCAGATATCCTGAAAGCGATTAATCAAATCGATCAAACGACGAATTAAACCTAAATATGCAATATTACATTATCAAAAATTACCTATAATTTTATTATAGAATTTATGAACACGAATAAATCTGTTCGTATTATCCGAGGTAGATTTCCGGTCCACATCATCTCAGATAACAAAAAAGAGGTTCTACCGTGCTTATTATAATATTTAGTGGATGAACTAAATAGTCATGGACATTGAATTTCTTCAGTTATGTCTATAGAAATATAAAACATGCGCAGAGTATTTATTATTAGACCGAGGAGTTTTACGCATTTATGAAGCGTTTGAAGATGCAAGCGTGCACAGAATGCGCACAGCATTGAAGAAATATATAAAACATCGAAAATATAGTACTCCTTAAAATATTATCCCTTTTGTAGCAAGGGATGGTTTACCTCTTGAATAAAGAAATAAGTAAATTTTTTCACGAGAGATCATCTCGTGTTCAGTCGCATCACGATTGCGAAAACACCCTATATAAATGGAAAAGCAAGGACTTGGAAAGGCAGCTGCATTTGAAATTCGACGTCGGAACGAAGAAGATCGTGCGATATCGAATTCGCGATTTCGTTTCTAAAAGTTGAAAGTGAAGGAAGGGCCCGGTGGACTGGAATTCGACGAACTCACGATACGTATGTATATCGATGGTGAACATCGTTCGTTCATGGGAGACTTCTTGCTCGTACACCTTCAATAGGGTGGCTGGCTTGGTTCCAAACGACCGCTACTGCGAGGATGACGATCAAAATGAGATTCTCGGTTCAATGCCGGGAATCGAGCAAGGATTATGTGTCTTCTGTCGGAGGACGTCAACCGGCGAATAAACTGGCGTCGCGTTGCTGGCCAGCCAAGAAACTTTCCCGTTGGCGGTTTCGTTCGAATTCCACGTACATTCTCGGTTCTTTGACGAATTATGCGATGCGACAAGGAAATTAATAAAAATTAAAATAAAATAAATTAATAACATTAAAATAGAGGAAAGTCTTTTTACTTATTAACGAGTTTTATATTGCCACCTTTATATCTAACAAGCTCTCTGTTATTTGGGATGGATTTCATCAGGTACATTCTACAGTTATCACGATTTAGCGCTTTAATCGTTTTAAATTAATTTGTATGTTCTTTTCCCGAAGATTTTGATAAAGAATTAAATAAATCGAAATGTCTTTTTTTATTATATATCAAAACTTTTCAATATTAAAGCTCCGATATTACGAAGCTCTTCTTATACTCGTTTCCCGTAAAATAATCCTTTAACGAGTCGATAAAGATTTATGGCATTCGCGTAATCCTTCGAAAGAGTTGCAAAATTCATTAAACTTAATTATGTTATTACGACAGATTCTTACCAACGAATAAATCAAAATCTCTCCGTCAAGAGAGTATATAAAATACAGCTGATGATAATTAAGTATACGAACAGAAATTCTCATCGCGGTTTTATCGTCTATTTGCAAAAACCAGTCGAAAACTAAATCTAAATTATCTCGCGCAGCCAACACGATTTATAGCGCTTTTGAGCGTGAATTTGGTCTTTTTTTTTTGTTTAGGAAATGCTTTGTCCCCATCAGTTTCGACAGGAGCGAAATCCCAGAGAGCAAAAGGTAGCGAAACGAGAGAGGTATATTCGCGTTGATCCGATCGGGTTGTCGAAAACGCGGCATCGTTTGAAGCTGGATACTCTGAAAGAAATATCACCCTGTGTGCACTTGTGTACACTAGAGAGTTTGCAATGGACAGCTTTCGCGCCCTTGTGCGCAGTTATTGCATATTAAAATTAAAAGGTCAGCTTTTAAAATCAATCTACAATTTTTGCGTGGTTTGCAAAAGCCTACAGCGGAGTTTTAGCCATTTTGGCTATACGCGCGAATCTTCCTTTTCTTCTAGTTCGCTCTTTATCCCGTATCGATGCATCGGGATTGGGCTTTATACCTGCCGCGACCAACAGAAAGCGTGAATGGCGTTGGAAAACTTCAAAGGTCGGGGAGAAACCTGGCTTCACGGTGGCATGCAATTTCACCAGAATCCAAATCGCTTTCGTATATCATCGAAGGGTCGAAGCAAAGTGGTCTGACAAAACTCACCCAACACGGTGCCCACGTACGAGTGCGACGTGTCGAAGTCAATGGGGCCATTCGTGCTCTCGAATGTCGCATCCTTGCTGAATAGACCCTTGTCTCGTATCAGGCGTAACGTCCACTGTCTGGAACAGTAACGAAACTTATTATTATCAGGCAATTAGAAATTTTACGTCTCATAAACATATACATGTAGCTGTTACTATCGTATGAAATATGTAGCGTACGAAATATCCGATATCGTTGTATCTACGAGGCTCAAGACAATTCGACGGATATCATTTTTCGTGTCAGTTCGATCCTCTACGTTTATTAGTTGTGTCTGTTAGTACTTTTTCAATGATCGTCTCGAAGTCTATTGTATGTAATAAAATGACGAAACACGGCCAGAAAAGATATCCATCTTTCGTCTACGAGTCGAGTGTACGTATCTTACTTAATTCCTCTTGTTACTTCCTTATTAATTATTAAACATTTTTTTATATTTAAGTTCCTTTTATAATATATCTTGCAATTACATACATGGCACAGCGAATGAATCATTGTCTTTATTCATCGTTCCTTTTAAGCGTCTTCCCATTAAACGCAGAATCCAACCAAGGATTCATTATTTTTTGAATATTTAATGCACTGTCCTTACTGTGTACTTGATATTCGAATGGTTAAAAAACCGGAAGCAGCGTGTTTCAAACGAGCGACAGCTCTACGAGCATAAAAGAGAACAGGATCAAGACGAGATAGACAAAGTATCGGTGATTTACACATTGTTCCTAAGAAAACGACATTGCCCCTAAGAACTCGTCGACTAATCCTTTCGCCGATCAACGTAATCAGGTTTATACGCTCGAACGGTTCTCGCCTCCACCAGGTCCATCATAGAAAAACATCGTACAAGAATGAATCATAATCGAAGAAATCTTGAAAATACCAACAGTCGCCGGTTAACCTTGCGACTGTCCGTTGCGTTTCACTGCCCAGGACTGTTGGATGGAAGTTTGTCACGACGTAGGGTCAATGGTAACGAGTAGTCTCACGGTCGACGGCTGGACATCGGGAAACGTGCAAGAAGCGCGATGTCGTTGCACGAGTGTCGAGGAACGTTAGATTCAAAACCCGTTGTGCTCTCGTGATTCAGCGATTCTTGGACGATGACGCGATCAGGCCTTCCCCGGTACTCGACTCTTCCGAGTGGAAAACCTGTAGTCGAAGGACGAAGCGAAGCATACTACGAGAGCGGTTAACAACTAACAATAAGGCTACGATAACATGGAATTGATCGACACAACGTAGTAGCGCTTTAAGGCACGTTTCATTTGTGTCAAGCAATCAGATAACACTAATTAATTGATAACTAATTCCATGTCTAATTTTATTCTCGCGGTATACTACACTTGTAACCTTTCTTCGGCTACGCGGTCTCTACGCTGTTACCTACGCATACTTATGCACACCTGCCTGTCATTTAGTCACGTACCATTTGTTAGCTAGGTAAAGCCCTGATTGGCTTTCGCTGCCCACTTCTAGCTTCTAAAGATAGTACGAAAGAGGCCAGGCATAGTAACCGCATCAGTTCTCTTGTATCAAGTTTTCGAATATTTTTCGTAGCATGACTTCTGGTCTACAATATATCCTATGGCACTATACCGATAGTATCTTTAACAGTATCATTCGTTTTAGATAATCCGTCACAGGTACCTTTCCTTAACAAAAAGGAATAATCATCCTGATCCAAAAATTTATATGACGACCGTATCGCAATAGAAAAAGTACTGTGCCGTGTTTCGGTATATTAATACCCTCGGTATAGGTGCATCCTGAAAAATCTCGAATCGATTAAATATATTAAAATCTCAAGTCTCAACGCGTGACGACATTGCGTTGATACCACCGTGAATTCGACACTAATCAAGCAATAGCTCGGAACTGTGGCTTCTAAGAACAAGGGATCGACGTTGCTGCAAGATGGACGAACGAAGCGCGATGACTTTCAAACTTGGAATATTAAATTTAGAAACGCGAGAGGATCGAAGACTGACGCGTGGCATTGAAACGCGGATTGACCAGGAATTGCGTATGGAATGCAACGAGTGCACGCTGCTATAATCCCGGATTCGAGGGTAAATGGATTAGGTTTAATTAAATTCGCAACGAGCCTGGATTATTCGCGAACACGTGTAGACCGACAAAATATTCGATTATCTCGTCAGTGTTAGAGGCAAAAACAGAAAAATAGAGGGAAACGAAAGGTAACGCTGATGCTAAGGGACAAGGAGAATTTCCAGACTGATCATCGAAACCGTATCGAGCAGAATATGTTCGGATGGTTAAAAGAATGGTTCTACGATGTTTTTCCCAGAATATTAGGATGTTAAATGCACAGACGTAGTCGTAAATCTGAGCTTATACTTCCTTCTTCGAATACGAAGAAAAGTATTGTAGGAGAAAAATATCGCAAGTATAATTTTGTAGAGTTTTCAATCCTGATGTTCTTTCGTAATTATTTAGCGATCGATGGTGTATTTCAGTATAGCATAGTTAAAAAAAGAAACAAAGATATAGTTCTCTTAACAGTGTATGCCAAATATCTACGATAAGACAATTAATGCTTTCGAAGTCAGTATTTTTCCAAAGAGTCGGGAGAAATTCATATTTTTCGTGTAAATATTTTTCGGAAGAACCTCGTAATAAAGTTTAATAGAAAGACGGTTTTGATAGCGTATGATTGGAAAAGGACGAAAGGTTTCTCGACAGAGATTCACTGAAAGAAACAATACAGCATGTAATATTTAATAGAACGTTCAACTTTTATCGAATTTCACTACGTACCTCCCGAACAACCTACTGCTTTAATTAAGTACGCGATATTTTGGAGAAACCAGCCGCGGTTAAGGTTTCATTTGTATTTAAAGAATACTACGTTTAATATACTGAATCGAATTTAAAATAAGTAATGAATGGGAAATAAACCGCGAATAACGGGAAGAAACGCGAGAATTCCAAAATATCCAGCCGTAGCAGTTTCGGATCCCGGTAATTTCTATCAGCGCGAAACAGATTTCGTTTGAAATTCACGCTGGTGTTTTACAAGATGCCGCGAGGAAAAGGAGACACGAAGGTCTCCTCCTCTCTGCTCCTTTGCCTCGCGGAAAGAATTTAATACGGAGCATTACCATAAAGAAACGAGACACAAGACGAGCCGGCATTACGTAAGGTATCAACGGAAGAGCAACAATTAGTCGCGGATCCTCGTACCTTTCTCGCCGCATCTGCTGCAATTATTTTCCTAACTCGATAGCAAGCTGTTGGCGATAACGGTGAACCTTGTTTCCTTTCTTATTCCACGAGATCGTTCTATTGTTTCCATGAAATTGGTCCCGTTAAGAAATTCATAAAGCTGTCCGTAAAGTGCGTGACTCGCGAAAAAAAGGCGACGAGGTCGCTCGAACGATTTATCTCGTAATCCTTCGGATTTTCACCGCTGTATTCAAGATTGCTGGACTCCTTCTGTTTATTCATACACCGATTCGCTTGCTCGAGATACTTGTACTCTTTTACCATGGAAAATTTGTATGCATACGTTGTGTGTGTTACGTATGAAACGCGTCGAAATTTCATTAGAGCAACGATGAGACACGATTGTGACAACTGTGTTGTACAATTTGAAACCAATCTGACGCGTTATCGTTTGGATGACATATCTGAAAACCTACATCGATATACCACGCCCATATGAAAGCTGCATACGAACAAATTTTATTATATATTTTCGATTTATCTTTATATGGGGAATTACGTTGGTAAAATTTGTAACCAATCTGAAGATGTATACGTATATGGTGATTTACATCATACACCTCAAACCCTGTATCCTATTCCGTCTTCTATATCCTGTATCCTACATCCATACGGACAAATTGTATTCTATATTTTCAATTTACTTTTACACAATTACCTGCTTCTCGGTTCTACTCCGATTTCGAAAACGTGCTATGACTGTATGAGAAATTATAGGATTTTTTACTGCAAATATATACTTAATAAAAGGTAAATAGACAGCATGAACGATCATCTCAGAGATATAATAAATGTTAAAGTTATTAACTCATTGGACCAACTAATAACGAGAAGTAAATTGTAAATGTCCAATAGAAAAAAAATGTTAAAAATATTCCCTTGGAATATTAAGACTTCATGAATATGTAATTAATATTTATTCGCGCATTGTTGACGGTATATCGTGGGATAAATTTTATCCCACTTTCCGCAGATTTTTGTGAAATATGTCAAGTCAAATAAAATGTGAAACGTCCGTTCACGTGTGCTATTTTTAGCGTTCAAAAAATTGAAAACGCTTGATTTATGTTTCGCGTCAACAATGTGTTAATATCAATATCATTGACCGTTCAAATATCTTTGCATCCTTTGAGAAGTATCCGTACGTACTGAATACGTCGTCGTTTCAACGTATATTTGCAGATTTGTTTCAAAATTTCCCAATATGATTATGGTAGTCGAGTCTCGTGAATGCTAATGAATGCTTTCCAAATGTTTCCTATGACGCATAATATATTCGACAAAAGGTATTCGCAAGTATTCCAACATTTTCGTGAGCCTGTGCACATCGAACATATACGAAAGAGGGACAAAAGCCGATATCGCCGATTTATAACGTCAACTTATCCACATTCTGGCTTCGACATCCCTCTCGCTTATCTACGCTCGGACACTTTCTGAAAAGTGACTTTTCGCGGGACCATCGCCTCTGGTAATCCCGGAAAAGCAACACGCTGGATTTCTCATAAACTTTTTAGAACGTTGCACGACGTTCTCCTGAATCCCGTGTAACGAATCCAATAACACGGTCGTCCACGAATCCGATTTTCTCCTGACGAAACGAGGAATCTAATAACGCCGCTTTATTTATCCGTTCTATACTAATAAGCACTGAATACTGAAAGATGAATTGCCTCTTGACCCCTTTGCTGTCTATTGCGCGCATATTCGTTGTATTTTCACGGACGTTTTACAAGCGAATCGGCAAAAGCTCAAGAAAGGAAAGATCAAGTTATTTAAATCAAATTATTCCGCGGGATATTTACTGTGGCTAAAAAAGCTACTTGTACAGCATTGTATTTATTATAGCATCTACGCATTAATTAATTGGCAGATTGCAAATTTTTATGTAATTTAATATTTCTACGAAGAAGATTAAGGATATGAAACTCGCATAGAAAATTGTTTCGTCCGTTAAAAATGATAAAGAGCACTCCATTTTGAATACTTTATGTGTTTTTGTATGTTAAATACGGTTCGTGAATCTTTGCATCTTTAAATTAATTATAAATGCGTAAAAAACCGGCGGTCTATTAATTAGGTTCAAGTATATTAAATTTCCCATGATTTACTAGTATGTCCACATGATTATAAAAATTTCCTACTATGCAAACGAAATGTAGAACGTCGTGAAAAGACGCTTATTATTGTGCACTGTTGTAGCGTTACTAGAAACTTCAATATTTAGATTAGTTTGCTTTTTCTTTGCCGTAACGTGCCTAATCTCTATAAAAGCAACGGATCATAGCAGAAACGAGGGGGTGGAGCAAGACACGTTGAAGGTAATCCATCTTGTAAAGTTGAAGGTACGGCAAATAATAATTTCTAGTTTTACAAGAAGACGGAGATACCAAAGATTAGTTCGACTATTTTTATTTTACCCTATTTTCTACTTATAATTCAAGAATATTCGAAGAATGCCTTTTGTCTTTCATGACTCTTTGCATTGCAAATGGAGAATTAATTAAGATGTTTCGAAAAAAGCTTAAAACCGTGCTAGGTTTGCTCTGTTTGGGACTATGAAGTACAGGTTGGGCCAAAAAGGACACGAAGGACATCGAAACATAGTTGACTCGAATAACTTCATTTTGTCCTACTTTCTATTTATAATTCCAGAATATTCTAGAAGAATGCCTTTTGACATTCTGCATTGCAAAGAGGAACAGCGACGAAGCTGCAACATCTACGCGGCGTTGCTTTTTAAAGGTTGCGCACCTTCCTTTCTTTCGTTCTCTTTCGCATCCGTCGGTCATTAGACGCCTCCGTGTGCGCGACACGCGTTGCGTTCGTTGAATTCAACCTGTGCCCACGTGCGGGAAAACTGGATCTCAGCTCAGCCATCCAGTCTGTTCGTGGCGACTATATTCGGAAGGCTCGTGCGTAAGGAATGCGATTATACAGGGTGATTCTTGGAGAATTGTGCGCGGATGTCGTGAAAATTTTCTACCGTAAAAAGAATTTCCTGGGTCTATCAAAAACACGTATCAAATGAAAAATTTCGTGAATTCTCAACGCGTTTCCAAGAACGCGAACAAATATCCGCGATAAAATACACTTTCTGGTAAAATATTTCACTAGCACGCGTAATCAATGCACTGGCATACTATCGATGATATACACGTGATCTATCGAATGAAAAATTGCTCGAATTTTTTAAACGCCTAGATTCTCCAGGAAATTTCTACATTGCCGTTTATAAACGTTAGGATAGGCTACCATCGTGTTTCAAGTCGCTAGGCTAGACGAATGATTAATAGGTAAGGACTTTAATCGATGATAATGATCCAAAATATATACCGTTGTATATACAAGAATCTTCATACAAAAAAAAAAAAGAAATATTTTCGTTCAAACGATTAGATACGTGTCGTTGCATTCTCATCGAACTGATATTGTTAATTTGTGTAATTCGTTACGTGCCAAGAGGATTGTTATTTGAGAATATCGTAGGTAGCATGTGGGTGGTTAGACTTTTTGCAATTTATGTAACAAGCGATTTAAAAAACTCGCAACTGGATGACAATTTTAACAAAAATGTGGATAATCGAAACGCTCGTCGAAGTTGTTCCTAAATCCTCGCATCGTGGCCGCGTTTCCCGGTAAACCAGCTTAACCAGTTTTCGTTGAATAATTTCTTACCCCGCGGCCGAAAAGAGCAATTACCGGCTCGTCGATCGCTTAATAGCAATTACTGGAATCTATTTACGTCGGTGGAGACGGTCGGTTGAAAAAGAGAGAGCCAACCTCGAGAGCTTTGATCTTCGCTCGATTCCAGCTAAAATCGCCCGGTTGTCCGACGGTTAATTAAATTTCAGTCGCGAAGGACGCCAGAAACGAAATTGCCTTTCGTCATGAATTCGATCTGTTTTCAGGCCCCACCCACGCCTCTCCCATTCTATCGGCCGTGACGTTCAAGTTTCGCATAGTTCGCGTGCCGGAGATTCGTCGCTTTGTCCATGATACCAGACAAACTGCCTCTGCTCTGGTAGCTTCGCTGGCGGGCGAAAATTCGCGCGACCTACGGAGAGGTTCGGCGAGTCGTTCGAGTTGAAAGGCACCCGAGGTCCTCTCTGTGTGTCTGGTCTCGCGACTCTGCTGGCAGCGAGTGAATAACCGAGCGACCGACGGGGCGTTCGTCTCTTTATGTAAATCGGTCGAATTCACGGCAAGCAATAAAATGTAAAGCAGAGTGTAGGTGGGCTCCGAGCGTCCTAAATGTCGTACCAAGCGTACCTCCTCTTTTTCTTTCGCCAACTCCTCGCGTCCCTTCGTATTTCCACCCTGCTGCACCTGGTACAAACTGGCAAGATAATGCGGTCGAGGGTGGCAAAGGAAACGCGTGCACAAGGGTGTAGCTCGTGTTTCTCAGGCGCCACGCGTCTTTTATACATATCGACGATTTAAAACTTACCGCGATACAGAACGATCAGCCAATTTAGTGCCGCCTTCTCTCCCTTTGTCATGACAGGATCGAGTTCCCGTTTTGCGTGTATACGTGTTTTCCGGAGTTTTTGTAAGTTTGCAGTGAAATTTTCTAACACAATGGCAGACAGGGAAAATTGAAAATAGAAACGATTCGAAGAAGCAACGTAACCTTATAAAATAAAACTACTTGGACAAGAGCAACGTATAGACAAAGTATAGTAAAATACAATAGAATGTAGGATAGATGACAATCGGCAATATATTAAGAAACATAAGTTAAGAAATGTCTAACAGAAAAAGGAATACGTACTTGTATATACAAATATGTACAGATGCTGGGCTTCCTTTTATTCGCCACTGTATATATTCGTTTTAATTGATAAGAAATTCCATCGTTGGAGAAATTCAATTTCGGTTTTAATTTGTAAAGCAATGAACCACAAAAATATGTAAATGTAATAGCGCGGCGGGGTTTCAACGTAATCGGAAGCATTGATAACGTGATTACGTGTTAACGACTTTTTAATTGTCAGCTGGAAAATTTGCGAACCATTCTCCGACGTTGGACAAAAGAAGCGATTATAAATTGTTCCGAAGCACCTGTCCTCGCAACGCTTACGCGGCCGAAATTTATATTGTTGCCCGGTCGCGTAATTAATTTCATTTAAGGGAAATTCAGGAAAGCAAATATAACGTAATTTTGTGGAAACAAAGGGGATTCTATTACATCCGCGATGTATCGTTTCCAAATGTCAGGAAAGCTTTGTTTGCCGCTTTGATATAGTACCAAGTATCCTGTAACTCTGTTAATCTATCCCTTTGCGTTTGCGACATTCGCACGTGCACGCACTAATTCGTGTAACACGTATAGCTTCTACATGATCTTGACCTTAATTAACTTTAGCTCTATCGACCTAATCGTATGATAATCTTAGAACACCGATGTCATTAGATGTACCTTGATACTCGATTGGAATTTCGTATCTGTGAAAAACATACACTACCGTGCTTAAATATTTGAACACCTGGAATAGCACGACTAAAATATCATTATTCTTGTTGTATTTTTAGCGTTATAATTTATAAGTATAAAGAACGTTTCCCTACTGTCAATTAAGTGCTTCATTAAGATTGATGGCATCAGACGTGCTACCATATGCGATTG
The DNA here is from genome assembly GCF_014825855.1 of Bombus pyrosoma. NCBI lineage: Eukaryota > Metazoa > Arthropoda > Insecta > Hymenoptera > Apidae > Bombus > Bombus pyrosoma. The sequence continues at coordinate 4,016,024 of NC_057784.1, forward strand.
GAATTTCGCTTTTCCCAAAACCGTGCACTATCACATCTGAGTATTTGGATACGTTCGATTACGATATTAACATTATTGTTATCCTCGATGTTGTAATGGAAAAATGTTCCTCTACCGTTGACTGTTATAATTTTCAGTGGACGAAACAAATTACTGCGTAGGTTGCACGACCAAAACCATTATTAACTACTCATACATTGTTAGATTTGTAGACAAAGTTCAAAATATTTAACAAAATAACGGAGCCGTGAAATATACGACACGGCAGTGGATGCAGAGCACGCTAAAATGAATATGAGCTGTAATGAAGTCAAATTAATAATATGTACATATACGTGACATCTTTTTACGAAATAAACTTCGCTATCAAAATTTGCTCGTCTCCCTCGATTATACAAAAAGAAAAAAAAAGGGGAATAAAAAAAAAAATTGAAACTCCTGAGCGATCCTAGTTCAAAGTCCACAGACTGTACCTTGCAACCGTTAGTTTCCAGGCAAGTTATCTCGCGAAGAAGCAAGAAACATCACGTGGTTGTAACGAAGTAATCTCGCTTTAAGTGGCAAAAAATTCGTAACGAGATGAAATTCATGTTGGCAAACCGGGATGTTTAAACGTAGGCAGCGTAAGCAAAAATCGCGGAACAGCAGAGCTCGGCTCTCTTTTGATACGTCGGTGAAAGAAAGGAGAGTGGTCGCGGCTGGCACGGTAATTCGTTAAAGAATCCTTTAATGTCGTGTTCATTTCGCGTTTGTAATTTCCTTGGGAAAAATGTGTCGTGACCCAGCGCGCTAGTTAGCGAAGGAACGTACTTACTTTTACTTCGAGAAGTAAAGAGAGAGAGAGAGAAAAGACTCACTTGTCGAGCGCTTTCAGTTGCAGCAGCAAAGGTTGATTGTCGACCGCGTCGGAGACATCGCGACGCATCCGGTTACTATGTTGTCTCAAGGCCGCGGTATCATAGGAGGCCACCTCGTAATAGCCGATGTAAGAACTGAGCGTGATACCTGAAACAGATGGTAACCGAACATCCTTCCATTAACTGCTTTATAACTGTGAAAAGCAAAAAAGAAAAAAAAACGAGTATGAGAAAAGCTTCAGAAGGTTGAAGCTTAACTATAGCGAATTATGAGTACAAAAAAGATTTTTAACATATAATAAAAATTTGATATTTTGATTTATTTGATTAAAATCAACGCTAAAAAACAAAACACTTTGTTTTACTGCAGCGGTTCGAAACGATATTTGAAGTATATTAAGCTGACCGAAGAGTGTATCTGATGAAGGCCATTACGAACTATACCAAAGATAATAGAGAACAGTATAAAAACACGAAACAGGGAAGACAATAGGTCATAATTTGCTAATGAAAAGAAAAGGAGAGACAAGAAGCGGTGGAAGTTTCGCATCGCGCAAAAATTGCTAGAATGAACATGAACGCGGCGATTAGTTATTAACTCCTTTATAATTAGACTGTACATTTTTCTCGAGCTCTGGGAAATTTTTTTATATCAAAGTATAGTACATACTCTTTAGAATACACTGATACACGATATATTCTTGAATTTGGTGGGACAATAAAATTATATCATCGAGGTGCCACTTTCTCGGTCATATTCGACAAAATATGAATATTCATAAATATTCGCAGTCTATTTACAAGTGTCGAAAAAGAGAAAAAAAAAAAAATGAAAAATGAGGGGGAAAGAAGAGACGAGGGACGGTGAAATTTTGTATTGTAAAAAAATTACCTGAATTACAAGATAGTAATTAGTTTCTGAACTTAACTATCGTGCTCTATAATTGCATTGTAAAATATTGGATTGCGTGGAATGTCCCATTAACCGATCTCTCGCTTCCCGGCATTTTAACAGAACCGACAAAGAGAAACCACTTAGGATCTTGCAAAATCCGAAACTTCAGGACCTGGACTTTCGCTATCGCGGGGGTGGGAGTACGGTGAGAATTGCGCCAGAGTCGTTTGCACGAACGAGACACTTTGGTCCGTGGGAGGAACAGAGTTCGCGTTTCTTTCTTGTTCAAGTTAATCTCGAAAATTAGCTCGTAGTCTAATAAAAGGTAAATCATTCGGTTTGATTATCCCTTTCTTTGATTCTAGAAAATGAGAGAATCTTGCGACCGAGGGTGCGAGAAACAGCGGAAGAAAATAAGTCACGTTCTTCGTCTTCTTACACGTGAACAGTTTTATACTTTGATCTCTTGTCTCTTGAATATTTGAACAAACATTTTTGTTAATAAAATATAATATAATATGATGTATAATTAAGATATCACAGTCGAAGATAGTTGAAAATGGAACAGCCTGTTACATTCACGAATATAAGCTTCTTGGAAATATGTGGTAGATCTAGGAAATTTCATAAACGATTAAACAGTCGTTTTTAGTATATTCGATAACAAAAATAGATATTTAATCCTACAAGAAAATATGATATAGAATCGATCAATAAATTTCAAATATTCACGTTATTCTCCCGCCATCTTCTGATTCTGATTCTTTGTATTTTCATAATCAAACATGTAAATGTTAAATACATCCCATAATCCAATTTCCATTAACATGTTTCTTGAAATATTCAATACACTTTATAATTTATTGAACATTAAAACGTTCGCCGTCTTAGTCGTAGAAATATTGAAATGGGAAAACCACCGAAAGTACACGAGTCATATTTTCCCCTGAGATCTTCATTTCAGAGAAGGCACCTCTGGAAAACTCGACAGAAAATCCTCTTAAAGGATTTTACAGACACGCTAACTCGGGTTCTTAACAACAAGTACAACAAACGAAAAAACGTTACTTTTCCACATTTTATCCGAAACCTACATCAGGATCGCGTCATTGGGACGAGATAGAATCGAGAAAGAAATAGGGGAGTGCACTCGCGATCAGAGTGGCATTCGTCTTGGTGTTTCCATTGTTTGGTCGGTAAGTACCGGTCAAGAACAGAGACAACAACGCGATGGTGAAGTGTTTGCCTCGTTGCCTATTAAAACGTTGCTCGCGCGGCGTCGCGCAACGAGCGTAGTTTAACAGCACCTCGTGGCGTTGTCCAGGCCGCATCGTACAGCTTACAGCTTACGCAACACCCGCCAATAATCTAATTACCGTGGCTCGCTATCGATGCGTTGGCCAACGGCGAGTTACAATGCGATCACCCTACACCGGACAGTTTGTATCGGATTTTCCATCGACAATAGATATCTCCGTAGCCCGCAGCCAAACCTCCGCTATGCCTCTATCCTCGTTACGTTATCCAGCAAGATAGCGATTTCAGATAGAAGAAACCGAACGTGACTCTGCCTCTTTGCTACCTATTATCTCTATCGGTGGTGGCTCTGTGTAGTTGGGCGAGTTGCGGACACTAGTTACGCAAAGTGTGCGGAATCCTTGCTAATAGCCTAACAGTTTGGTCCTTAGAGTGATAGCGTTAATTACGATCCAGCTGTTTAGAGGTTAATTATACGCGTTACTTATACCTGGTAAACAGCTGTGAAAACAAGCAAAGGGACGTGGCTGGTCATTCGATTGTATGTCGTACACGATACTAGTGATGGGCTTAAGTAGGGTGCAAGTAGGTTCGAAAATTCACCATCTAGATTCGAACTCTTCATACGGTGGCGGACGAAAGAAACATAAGAGAGAAATAATTTTACGAAACATTTTTCTTTTCTATAGAAACGGCTGAGTTAAGTGGCTTGAAATATATTTGTCCAATGTTCTTAGGATGATTGGAATTATGCGTTTCCAACCAGATTCGAAAGGTTTCTATAGATTTTACGAACCGTCAACTATGCGTGTTAGAGATAAATATGGAACTTGATTGACGCAGGCATATTCCTTGTTTCAGTTTCGATTTACCAGGACGTTTGACCGCAGTTATGGCAAGTAGCAAAGAGTTAATTTCATCGTAATGTCGAGGAAATTATAAAAACATCGATGTTTGATTTGCATTGCACCAGGTGTACAAATATTTGTGCAGGGTAGTGTACACATTGAACTTGATCCCATCGTTACACGCTACCGCTGTTCGTCACAGAGCGTTAATGAACTGGGAAATTAACAGATAGACCCTATGAATAAACGGAGAGTTTGATGGAAGGCACTAGCTGGAATCGAACGTGACTCACCTCTATGTGGTGGCACAGGATGAAGAGGCGAGGCAACGGCGATGATTAGAAGGCAACCGAACACCAAGAAGAAAATCAAGGGCGTCCCGATTCCAGGTTGACGACGACGTTCCTTCGACCCGAAGGGATACATCGTGGCCCTTTGGGCCCCGTTGTGCCCTCCTCTAACCTCGTCCTCCTCTTCTTCCTCCTCCTCTTCCCCTTCTTCGTCAACGGCCAGGGCCGTAGCGCGCATCGGCTCGACGTTCTCCGGCCCAGCAATAACTAATGGCGCTATCTGCCTTTCGTCGAACAACCGACCACCGCACTTTGCGAGTCACCCACCAGACTCATCTCTCTTCCTCTCTCGACCTCTGTCTCCCTCCTACTTTCGATTTTCCTTCTCCTCCTCCTCTTCCTCCTCTTCCACCGAACGTGCTTCCGCCACGTCCTCTTTCTCTTCTTTCTCCTCCGCGGGTCGCTCAACCTTTCGACCCTCCTCCCACGCTTTCAGCCTTTTTCCCCCGTCTCTTGCTACCTTCGTCGATCGGCAGCTCTTCTTCGTCCTCACGGCCGATCGATCCTACTCCTGAAAAAGAAAGAAAAAAGAAAATGATTCAGCCAGGGAACGGGATTAATTTTTCGAACAGGCTTCGCCAGTCAACGTTCGATCCTTCGCGGATCTCGCGTTGTTCAGATTTTTCTGTCACGGTTACGTCATTGGTTCAAAGGACAGAGAATAGGATCATCTTCCATACCTTTGTTCGCAATCTTTATACGATGGAACATGTGCGTATGCATCGAAAGACCGTGACGCGTGGGTCTTCGTCGGATACAGCGATTTCCAACCTTTTTCATCTAGTTACTAAAATTCTACGACGTACCGGAAGATATATTGCATTTGGTCCAAGACAGGTCATTCACATTGCACGGTAATACTCATCTTGTTTGACAATCTAAGGCGAACAACGTCCGTATCTCCGACTAAATAATCGGGTTATTACATGCTTTAACCCTTTGCGATCGGCATATTTTTCTAATGGGAATAGCAATTGGTCGAAGCAAGTTTCAGTCATATTTCAGATAAATTAAATATTCAGAAATATTTATAGTGCCATTTGATTTTGAAACGGAATTTTAGATCCAGTCACCGTGGTGACATTCGACTGCGAAGGTTGAGGAACGAACATATTCGCGCTACACCAACGCGCCGCGCAACACAGTCGAAAATCGTCGATCTAATAAAACTGAACTGCAAGTTGCCGAGTTGAAGTCAATTTCAGTGACGCTTTGAATTGAAATAGACTAAGCGATGGAATGTCATAGACGAGTGATTTTACAAGCTACCGCTAATCGAGGGAACGTCGAGGGGACCATAGAAATCGACCATGTTTTACGCAAGACGTGACCGAACGCGAAAACACCGGTGAAAAGCGGATAAGGAAGGCGATTCTTTAAACGTCTCCTTAAGAAGTTGTTGCTGAAAAATTTCCTCGAGGAGAGCGCGTGTGTAGTGGAAGTCGGAAGACGCGATGGCCAACTCGCGCGATAAATCATCGTCAATGTTCGCCAGGCTCGTTCGCTACAGCGTTCTTAGATCTTGTATCTCCATCAGTTTCATGAAAAACCCAGTCAATGAATACGAATACTTCACTTGACGATCATCAAGCCTTTTTCACCGATACTTTTCAGAAAGAAATCCCCTTTAGAAACATACAGCGTCCCGCAATATCAGCAATTTAGAAATGAATCATATCGATCCAGTCGAGTTTCTGACAGTTCAACAGTTTCATAACATAAGCGATTCTCGAGAAACAAATTATTTCCATAAAACCATTTTTTGGTAGAATATGAGGAACTGATGAAGATCAATTTAAAGAATAGCATCTGTGACATCACCAGGGCTCTCCACTTTTCAATTTATCGAGCTGAATGTAGCTTCATAGAGCGGGTGAAAAGCGTACTTGCACATATCCTTATCTTCTAATGAAGCGTTTTCTTATCGAGTTCTGAATTTCATCTTCATACCGCCACACTTTCGTGATCACGTGAAAATACTTGGACTTAAGTAACTGGTATTGGTGGATACTATATCGAGTACAGAAATATGCAAATACTTGCTGTAGCCACTATACGTGAGACCCACTTTATGAATTGATCGTAACTGTACATATAAATCGTAAAGATTTGATCTATTTTTACGAAACAAGGAAACATCTTAAAAGTTGACGCTTCCTTAATAAAATAACGGATGGTAGACTTCGGGCTCTTCCGATTGATTTCTTATTGTAACGCTAAAACAGAAATTTCCGAAAGAAAACTGCAATCGAATATTCAGAATTAGGGAAAGTCACTAAATCGCTTAATTACTGTTTGCAAGAAATGTACTCTTTTTCATGTTTTTCATTATCATAATTGCAACTCATAACTTGAGAGTGCGATCGATTCCAAAAGCGAGTGCAACATATTACAGCACGCTTTGTATATTCCGTGAGTAATTGCATTTTTCTAGTTCCATGACGCACTGTACTAGAGCCTTTTCTGCAAAACAAACGAGTCATAGCGATAAGAACATGGGATAGTTATTTGCCCAAAGGAGCTCTCTATCCTTCTGCCATGGACACAGACGGTCCGGTCAAAAAGCGAGATGTTTTCGACGATTGGAAAAGGTACACGATATTTGCGAAAGCTCTCTGTGCGAGGTATTAACGTTACGCGAGACGTTTGCAGTCGTCCAGCAACCAGCAGAACCGATTCTGTCCACCGGTTATCACGGTAAACTTCCACGCGAGCTATGGGAAAACGATATCCAACCGAGTACAGACACAGTCATGGTTCACCCGTTCACGTGCGACATGTTGATTTTTGCATTTTTTTCTACGTTTCCAGTGTCGCGACGGCTATTGAATGACATACAACCGTGTAACCGAAACGAACAATTTGCAACCGTTCCCTTATACATACTTTTGCCAAAGCTTTTTCTTTTCGTTCTATTAACATTGGAACGATTAATACGTACCTAATCATAGTGTGTTATAAATGACTATTTTATTAAAATGATATGACGAAAATACAATAGAAACGTATAATTATTAGGACGATGGAAGTTCATATCAAAATGATGGACAACAGAACTACAGACGACTGATAAAATTTGTATCGACTAAATAAAAATGATAGACGTACGAAGAATATGGAATGCGAGAAAAATAAACTTCTATTCATTTAATACTTGTTATTTCATAAAACAAAATTATTCAGATGAAAAATACACGAAATCTATGAAATTCACATATAAAAATTACGAACTGATCGTCTTAATTATGCTAGTGCTTGTAGCGTTAAGAATGCGAAACAGATTTCTTCGTCTATATACATAATGCATGCTTCGCTTTGGATATTTTATACTCTTCTTCATGCCACGTGCACTCTGCGAATTTTTGCATCCTTAAATTTTCTATAAATTCATAAGCATTCGCTATCCGATAATCGTGTTATCGGAGTCTTCATGTACAGTAACATTAATTTTTCCAAAATTCTGTCCCTAGTAACAGGCAAGAAAAAAAGAACTAAAGAAAGACCGTTTGATTTGAATTTTCACAGTATCATCTAACGCCCACGAGCCTTTCTCTCTATCTCGTATCTTCCTCTCAGGCAAAAGTTGTTACTCTACTACTCTGTGAATCTTTAAGGCGCAACTAGGCTGAGACGCGTGGAAAGATAGAACGGAGAAACTAGATAACCGTATAACTCTCTCGAATCGGCTTTCCGTTTCGACGTGCGCGAATATCGTAGGTAACCAAGCAGACCAGTCTACCGTGCAATCTATCTCTCGTAATATTTGCAAACATCCGCATTTTTTTTCGCGCTATGTAGGTGTGCTGCAAGTTGAAAGAACACGCTTTATCGGCGTTCTCCAGCGGCCGCTGGATGAAACAAATTCTCGCGTGGGAGGAAAAACGAGGAAAAAGTGGAGATACGCGCAGCGAGAGGTGCAGAGAGAAAATGGCGAAGAGGAGCATGGTGGGGAATACGACTGGAGAACATGGTCGCGAGAGAGAATTCGACCCGCGTCTCCCTGGCGACAATTTGCAAAATTGTCTCGCGCGTACCGCTCGGTTCTGCGCTACGAACGCGTCGTTCTCGGCCGACGATCCGCGAATGATAATCGTCCCACGTAGATACGTACTACGGCTTTGTCCTCTTTCCATGACGCGAAACCGCGATACACCGACTTTGCCAGAAGGAACAATGAAACGACGAGAGTCACGCGGATTTCTCGCCAACGCTCCATCTATCGTCGCACCAAATATTTAATACCAGGCTCTGCATTCGTATGCAACCGGTCGTGATAACGTATCAATTGGCCATTATTAGCGGGAACATGCGACCAACGCGCTCCAATTGGGCGTAACGAGTATGTGTGTCGGGTGTAGCGGTAAACCGGCTACGGTTTCACCGTACAGAGCCGCGTCTAGCAATGGGCATTCCGATTTTGGAGCGGTTCGGAGATCTTCAAGACTGTGGAGATTCGAATCGCTTGAAACACGAATCGAAGCTTGGAATTTTTGGCAGTTTTCGTGAAGATGAAGGAGGTACCTGTGCAATATGCTGATTCATTAAAATTTCTCCTATAAATTGTATAGAATTTAACGTTCGCAATCTGACCGGGATAGGGAAGGCTTATAAAAAAACGAAACGTTTTCCAAGGTCTTTGAATGTAAATTTGGAATTTTCGGTTTTGAGTGTTTAAAATTTCGACATACGTATATCTTGAAAATTCTGCAATCCTGAATTGAATGCCATAATCGTTTAATTCTGACACGCTGGTCTTAGTCTTTCTTTCGAAACACGTGTAAGTAACATCGATGCGTAATCGAAGGAAAATACAAAGACTATCAAAGACTATACAAAGACTTCAAGACACGCAAGAGTTACAAGACTATCAACAGTTTCGTAGCTTTAAATTATATTCGAGGAAATTCAAATGTATACAAATTCAAAGTGATTTTAAGTCCTTCGAATGCAGTTGATTGTAAATGCGATTTTCTTCTGGATACTTCTTCGCGTTCTTTCTACTTTTTTGTCCATTTCTCTTTTATTTTCTTTTTTCTTTCTTTGCCCTTCGTCCCACTCTTCTCCGTGTTTCCGGAGAGCGCAGTTAATTTTCTTGGAGCAGAATTAAACCGACCAAGGGAACGTTTCTCATTATTCGAAACACTCGTCCGGCGTCCAGATGAAATTTCTACCGGGCGAACTTTTAAATTAACGCGTCGGATTTATCCGCGGAAAAACCAGGTCGGAACGTAAGCCTATTCGCTATTTCAGCGTTTGGGCCGAATCCGACTAACGGGACCGATGATGTCACCGGATTCGGAAAGATTAACTCGTCGATGCATCCGCGCACGAAATTCTTCTCATCGTGACTCTTATGGTTTCAAATTCGTTGAAGATTTCGTGATATATTATTTCCGTGCCACTCTGTATATTACCGACTATGTATATTAGAGCACAAGACGTCGTCTTGTACAATTAAACTGACATTACCAATAAAATTATACCGCAAGTTAGAGATTACGCGGTGCTGATAAATATTGCAATACAGCGGAATTTTATGTCAATCTATGTTTTTCTGCACGAAATTAGACAAATAAAAGTCAAATAGACATTCGTTTTACCCACCGTATATTATATTAATCCTGTTCATTTTTGCATCTTCGAATTTCGCATTAAAGTCACAATCTAATAACAGATGAAGTCAAATGTAAAATTGATCTCTTATGAAACGATCGGAAATATCACTTATCTATTTCTATCTCTGCTATGATCTTCGTTTGCTAGATGATCCAAGACTGACGCATACATAGATCGACAAACATTAAACGAAAAATTGAATTATCCTCGAAAGTTCTGCCTAAAATGGAACGGGCGAACCGTGACTAAAATCAGAGAGGAATTAGCCGAAATTCCTGTCCATTTCCGGTATTCCAGACTCGATGAAGATATGAAACACGATGGTATATGGTGTGTATGGTAGTTTCGGGCGAGCGTGAACCAACGTAAAACAGTCTGAAGCGACTAAAAACGCGTAAAAAGCTCGGTACGGGCGTCGAAAATCGCGAATGCCGATCGTAAAACCCAACGTCGGCCAACATCGGACAATTTTCCATCGAGCACGCCTCGCTGAACCGTTACCTCGTAACGTACACCAACAAAACACGTTTTGCGTAATGTCCTAAGCGTTCGTCGGCGGAACTCAGCGGACATCGGCACGGAGAGGAGGCGTAACTCCTTTAAAGCAATTACCAAGAGACGGTTCGCGATCGCTCCGAGGTCACCAGAGTCCAAAACTTTCGCGAGACCCGGTCGAAACTCAGAAAATTTCGAATGTGACAGCCTGATGAAATCGAGGAGGCGAGTCGCGAACGTGCGAGGATTATTAATACCCGGCTTAAGGCGATTAGCGTAGTCCATGGTTACGTTCATCTGCGAAATTGCGTCGATGGGAGACAAGCCGGAGGAGTTTCGGGATTATTAATTTCAAGTTTCTATTGTTAGTTAGGGCACCGTTGGAACGATGGAGGAACTGCGGGCGAGCAAGGGATGATTTTAAAATACAAAGATTCGTAGCTCGTAATTAACTCATTAAGGATTATACAATGAGGTAATGAGTACCAATAACGTAAACGTAATATTCTTAGGAGGTATAACTAAAGTAATAGCTTTGTCAACGTACCAGAAGTGTATTACGAATAATAAGCATTTTACATTTTATAGATGCTACACGATGTGAAGATAGAAGAAAATGTTTTACGATTTAGAAAACGATATAATTTATCATAGAAATAGTGTATCGTTACTGTTTCTAGGAATGATAGGAATATCACGTTTTATTTGAGGATTTGTTAGTTTCATAAATTTGTAAAATATAGATGGAGATGAAACCGAATAAAAAAGGATTTCAAAGTATGAGGATTTATGCTTTACAATTACTCAGTGAGTCATTGATGTTACACGTTTCATTTGTAGCCTCCTTCCGTCTACCTTTACATTATCGAATTTTGATTTTTAATCGTCGTTGTGAAAGGAAGCTTCAGACGTTTAATGCTTTTTTGTTACTATCTCTTCCATCTGGATTTAACAATTTTATGAAATTTAAAGAAATTGAAATATCATAGCATTTTGTAAAATTACGTGTATAGGATACGGATGAAAAATACGTATTAGCGAAAAGAGTATTAAATAAATATTTCGAATTCTCTTTTACAACAGCGATATTAAAAAATAAAATTCAATAACGTAGATTGATTGAAAGAAGAAATTACGAACGAAAGGTCACATTGACCAACGTTGGCCTTTAGTGGCTTAACAAGAATCGACGCGTGGATGTTGATGGATTAACCGTTATGTTTAATATAGTGTGTTGTTTAAACGGCGTGTCGAATTAACTGAATCGAAACGAGGCAAGTTGTTGTGTAATATCGATGAGACGATATTGGCTCTACATAGTCTGCAATTACACGGAGTTAGGTGATTTCGCGGGAAGCTTCGTTGGTTGATAACATTAATTAGTCTTAACGCATGCTTTTGTATTCCCCGAGCAAGTTTCTTAAGAGCATCGTACGGTGAACAATGGTTCTGACTTCCTAACGGACTCTCTGAGTTATTTTTTAATATAACTTTCACGTAGATAAGCGCCCTTATGCAACGCTCGTTACATGCTCCAACTCGATATCCGGTACCGTCGGTACTTGCGTTTAACGCTCGCTTTTCCCATTAAAGGACAATTAAAGTCTGGCTATAACTTTTGTAATTTCTCGCAAAGATAGCCACGATTCCCCTTACGACTATCCCTCCCTTAGCCTTTTTCTCCTCCACTCGTATCTCGTTCGTTTCGGTAAGTTCATAACCCTTCCGCGATTGCATCGGAAAAAATGGAGCGCATTGTGTCTATGATAAAAACGTATATAGCTATATAACCTATAAGTCGAGCGCGTTCGTTAATTCGCGTGTATTCCCTCGAAAAGTTAGCATCCGGCGAAGCCACTTCCGTCAGACGACCTGGTGGCGCTGGGGACGCGTTTTACGTGACATTTAAATCTCCCATCGTGCGCGTACAATCCGACGTAAACACACTAGTATACAAAACAACGAGGGAGAGAATGTGCGTGCGACGTATTCTCGACGGTTATTAGGAACGCGAGTTTCGTCGGATTATATGATAAAAGCAGACGTCGCGTAACTACGTTGACTCCGGTGATCGCGAGGGAAATGTGGCATCGTTCACCGAACCAACGATTCGCGTTCCCTTCGACAGGTTACGATTTGTGCATGTATATACGTATATATGTACAAACGTACACACCGATGAGCGACGCAGGAGTAGACAGACGTGCACGACGAAAAAAAAGCTACGGTGCTTAACCGCGCGAACCGAGGTACGGAGAGATAGATCGAGAGATGGGGGGAGAAAAAGAAAGGAAGATGCCGAAAGGGATGGAAAAGGAGAGACTCGCACGTAGAATATTGCGCGTGCTCGCTGCTCTTGCATACTATCTGACACCTACCTATGCACAGAGGTTGGAGTCCTGCCACGGGCGTCCTTTCCGCCGTGATCCTCGTCCTTCCAACCGGTTCTCGCAGGGACGTCGATTACTCATTTACGGTCATTGTACCGCATCCTATCGCACCACACCAACTACCCACAATATCACACGTGTGTCACACGGCAGCGTGCAGTCGCGTCGTTCTCTTTCTCTGCTTGGTCGACGATAATGAACAAAGAAATGCCTAGTCTGACAGAGAAAGACGGAGAGAAGCTGAAAACTGGCACGCGCGACACCGACTCCACACAACGAGACAAACAGGAACGCGTTCCGCGCCGTACTGACGGACGGCAACGCTCGTGACTCGTGTGAACGAGGACTCCGAGGACACCGACTTCCCCTACCATGATCGCGTTCGACCCAGCTGTGCTGCGCCCTCTCTCCTTCTGCCTTACGAACTCTCCTCTACCCTTTCTTATTCCCCTAATGTTGCGATCTCTTTCTTTTTCAGAGATCCCTTCCATGGCTGGACGCGGACCAACGCTTTCCAATAGTGGTACGCTGTACCATCAACCCCTCTATCGGTACCCCACTCTGGCTACCATGGTTCGACTCCCACCTCCGTGTAACTTGACCTTAGTCGTCGGTCAAAGGAAAGGAGTGTTTCTGAAATAGAAGGGCGATTGAAGGGTTTACGATCATCGTCCTATATCGTTATTACTGATGGAAAACAAGTAATACATGGATATAATATTTTTACCAATTTTTGTTACATTTATTCTTGTCACTACTAACCTTATTCTAATTTAAAACTATTCATTTGGTAGTTGTTAAACATGGCTATAATCGTCTGTTTTAATAATGTTTTTATCAGGAAATAGTAATTTATTTGTAAAAAAATGTTTGTCATTTTCTCACATAAAAATATGAATGAAAACTATTTACTGTATCATGGAATTCTTGTTCACGTACCTATGATGTTTAGCGCCAACCATACGTGCCAGTAAATGGAAGAAGACGAGAGCGTGATACCGCTGAAGTGGGGTTATTCAGCACGTAAGGGGAAAACCCCTGCAGCGGGCTTACTTAACCCCTATTCGCCCGACCGAGCCACCCCCGCTATAACCAAGCGACGTTTGCCTCGCAGACCACTATATCTTGTTCATTTTCCCTTCCTGCTAGTGGCCACGCCGCTCTGGATGACCCCTATTGATAGACCGAGCTACTTTCGTCCTTTTCATTCTCCCAAATTTCCATCGTTCTCTGTTTCGAATGTAACTCAAAATCCTAGCTACGAGAGGCGCGTACATTTATTCAATTTGAAATTAAAATTCTGATCTATAATTATAAATTGTTTATAAATACTTTGGCAAATTTATTACACTAGTAAAAGGATTACGTGAATAAAATTTGTTATTTCAATTATTATCAATATTTAGTGAGTACTTATATCAAAAACAGATGAAATTTCTATCTCTAAAAGATGAAATTTAAATGAAGATCGATCGATCGCAAGTGGTGACTGATTGTGATTAGTGCACGTTGCACACGACGGTGTCGCCTCTGTACAATGAAATAGTAAGGTTATGTGATTATTTGTCAAATAACCTAGTCTTACCTTAGATAACGTTATTTGACACGTAAACGAAGAATAAAGTAAAGTTACACTATTTTGTCAAGAGTCCTGTATAATATTTTACACTATGGTAACGTTATTTACTATAGAGTTGTCTAAATGTTAACTTCATAATCATGTTTTTAATTGGATGTTTTGGTTTCTAGGCTCGTTATTTTCGAGAAGAAGATATAGATGGTAAGGTGGTAAATTCTTTAAATTGGTTAAGATCGCTGTTTACAGAGTTATAAATTCTTTTTTACAGAATTTAGGGAATGCTTTTATCTATTTGCAAGGAATGGTCAAATACGTACTCTGGATGAACTTACAATCATTATGAGATCATTAGGATTAAGTCCCACTATCGCAGAATTAAATAAATATTTAAAGGATAAAGGTACAAATAAGGTGAAATGATTTATAGTATTATAAATGGTTTTAAACTCACAAATTTTTAACCACAGGAGGGAGGATGTCTTTTGCTGATTTTTTGGAAGTCATGCATTTACAAACAAGAGCCGAAGATCTGCCGAAGGAAGTGATAGATGCTTTTCAAGCTGCAGACAAATTTAGGACTGGTACTATACCTGCTAGACAATTAGCACACATGTTGCTTCATTGGGGTGAACAATTAAGTAACAAAGAAGGTTGGTTTTCTTACTTACTCTAGATATTGATTTCAACAAGCGTTCTTAATTACTTCATTTATCTCTAACTTTCAGTGGAGCAAATTTTTAGGGAAGCAAACGTATCTCCAAACGGGCAAGTCAAATACGAAGACTTTGTAAAAATAGCCTGTGCACCTGTACCTGATTATTATTAATATCTTTTTATTAATGTCTTTAGTATTGTTATTATTATCATTATCACTAATATCTTTTACATTCTTGAAAGGTCTCTTTTGATATTTGAACATATTCGAATATTTGATATTTATGTAATTTTGTTATACAGTACATTTTTTAAATTAATAAAAGAATATTCTCATAAAACGAAAAGAATTTATTTTCACAGCAGTTTATCTCCGATAGACGAACATTATAGATCTTATCCTTAAGATTGCTTATAATTACCAGTGCTTAATACTTAATCCATCGATCTTACTCGAAACAAAGTTAGTCGAATCCGCTGCCCGGTTAATACAATTTTCCTATCAGCGTTCTTCTCGAATCTATCCCTCCTTGGCGATATTCGTGGCTGGTGGAGAGCCACAGAGGATAACGGTGGTGCTGACGACCGTCGTCAAGAAGAAAACGCAAAGTAACGCTCGATCACTGACTAATGCGACTTGTTTCCAATCTAATTCCATTCGTTCGCGTCGGTCTTGTTCCGCCAGACGCTTCTCATTCCTGTCGATCGTCGCGTGCACTCTTCCCAGCACACGCAACCATTGCGCCTCAAGGCTCTCTTTACCAAGATCTGCATCAGATTTCTTTTTAAGTTATAGAGATTAAACTGACAGAATTCGATATATCTTTACAAATAAGATTCACCTAAACTGGGACTGCTGCTGTTACTTTCCTCTCTTCTGGTTACGAACTTGGGCGACGATTGCGACTGGGCCAGTTCCGATTTGCAGTGCAATGGACAATTGTTTTTTCTTCTGGGAGGCTCGACAGGGTCCTGATGCAAATTGTGTACAGGAGAATTTTATCTGAATCCATCGAAGGATGAAGATCAACTACATAAAGTTCATATAGTAGGGGTTTTTTGATTCTTTCTACTAGTTGTGATTTTCCCTGTACATATACACACTGTATCCTTTGGGCCATTTCTAACCGAATCGTATTCTTCTATCGTCAGAAGATTGAAAGAAATTGAAAGAAAATATGAAAAAATCAGTATTACATAATATGCGTGATTTCTCGGCCAAATATGATAACAATTTTCTTCTCTCTGTTATCCTGTACATTGTATTGTATTAATGAAATATTTGGCGAGTAAATTATTTAGAAATAATTTATTCCTCAAATAGGTTTTTAGAATTTTTTTAAAATTGTTTAGCAAATAACATTACCTTCATATAAATTTATTTATTATTTTATTTATCGTGCCCAACCCTCACTCAGATAAACCACGTTCTACTTTATCATATCATTGACAAAAACGTCGAAGAAAAGCAATATCTAAGTATTTTCACTACGAGTACATCTTACCGATCTCTTTTCCTCCTGGAAATTAAGAAACACTATCCTGGCGAGCTTATCCAAGACCAACGATCGAACGATACCAGGCACTCTGGTACCTTGAACGCCACGATGATGAAGATTCAAGGTAACTACCGCTAATCCCGAAGCGAAGGATACCAGGCATATGCTGACTCCGTAATAAAGACCTGAACATGATAATATGATTAATGATTGAGTGGATATAATAAATTAACCATTAAACCAAACTAGTTGTCGCTTCATGGAGCGTCACGTGTTTCTGTATAAATTAATTATCCAACAAGCTTGCAATTACGGAGTTACGCGTTGTACGTAGCCGACTCTTTCATACTATGCTTTTGCAACGGGGTAAACGTGATCCTATTGCGTTTCGCATTGGCACCGCAGGACTTTCAAAGAGGACGCCTGGGAGTTTTCAATCAAACTCGGTTACACTGACAATGTTGATATCATTGCCCAATGTTTACGCAAATCCTATGGAGACGGGCTGAGTATCAGGCAGGGTGAAAATATGAAAATTGAAAGTTACTTTTTCTACGGCATTTAGAAAAATAATGTCCTGTAACGAAATCAAATCACAAAAATGTCAGCCTTTGGTATCGTCGTTATTAAACACATACGTGTATCCGTTATTTCAAATAATAATTCTTTATTTTCATTTCAAACACATTTGCTCGAGACAAATTTAACCCTGCTTCGATCCTCGAATTTTTATATTCCAATTTTCTTTCATCATCGCCTTTTATATTACCGAAGAAAAGATATTTGTAATATTTCAAGAAGATGTTCGATATAAAATTAAAGCGTGGATTATATTTTAATGATAGAAAAATACAATTGGCTCGAAAATGACGGAAAGGATGCAGCAGGGTTAAACGATCTATGCTCAACAGCTTCGTTTCCATTTATCCCAAGATAATTATCGTTCATTAAAAGGCACTCACTTATCAACGGTGTTTTCTCCGTGGGCGGCAGTGTCTCGCGAATAGTCATTAGGAAGACTGTCATGGAGAGAAGCGCCGAAATCCCGAGGGTGACCTTTTCCCCCGATTCAGACGGCACGTAGAATACCAACAGGGCTGGACAAGCGGAAAACGGAATTAAAAAAGAAGTTCGAGCTCCGCCAGTGGTATTTTTCGTCATAGAATATCGAACAGAGGCCATTCTTAAGATCACTACGAGCGCCAAACTTTTTCCACCATTGTCAAGGGAGGAAATAAAAAAAAAAAGAGGGTCGAGGAAAGGTCCCGCATAAATTTCTCCCATCGAGTAGTGGACGACTCGAGATCCATTGTTAATCGGCTGTAATCGTGTTCGTTTCCTTACAAAGATTCAAATACCTTTGCCATGGGAAAGAATAATTTTTCCATAGATTAAAAAAATTGTGACTTGGAGCGTCAACCTATCGTACGGTGGCTTTACGATTCGAGCGTTTTAATGAAATTTCCTCTCCAGATTCGATAAGGACGCTTGACCCTCTTACGGATAGGTGCTGCATTCTGCCTGAATAATATGTATCGTCGTGATATTGCAAATTACTCTCATCCTCTCAAAGAGATTGTCACTAGAACAATCAGTTTTTATTACATACCTGTAAACAACTAAAACACAGTCGCGTCTCGTTACAGTGCTAATGAATTTTCAAAATCCTCTATATCATATAATACAATATATTATTAATTATATTATACAATATATTAAGTAGACGTTCAAGTTTCCAATCAAAGCCAATCAAAATCAACTTCTCAATAAACTCATTCGATCTTACGAATGATACTCCACATAGCTGTAGATGCCGTTGCCAATTTTTGTTCCTTTAAACATCCAATAGTAAATTTTACATACGTTCTTACCATGTAGTTGGAAGAAAAAGAGGATTGTAATGATTTCGACAGTTGCAGTGTTAATTAATCTTAACAATCGTAGGATGAAACGTGAAACATAAAGCAGATGAAGGATGCTCACCGACGCTGTTGATGAGTATGCACGGAAGGATCAAGTTGAAGACGTAAAATGTCGGTCGTCGTCGCAGTCGTATCTCGTAAGTAATATCTGGATACGGTTCCAGACAGCAGGAGTAGTATTCGGTGTTTTTTCTCGCGGAGAACTCAAGCAGGTCGAATTCACCGTTTGCTTGGTAATTGCTCACGTCTCCCTCTTCGCTTTGCCTCTCCAGCTCCAGCTGCATAAACAACATTCTACGTTTTAGTTCTCCAACAACAACAACAACAACAACAACACGATCCAAGTGCACACACCATGCACAAGCGCAAGAAACTGTATTTTACTCTTGGCATCTTGGCAACGAACAATTATCTCCCTCGAGGGTGGGAATAGATCCTAGAAGCTAGATTAGAAGCGTTAAAGCGTCAACTCGAATTAAATCCAACGGAACAGAACGGAGCTTCTGCGATTACGTGTCAGTATATTTCGAGCGGACAATCGGTAGACAGGTGCTGGATAAGGCAAAAACGAACCGACGCGACGCGGTGAAATTATATTCGACGCGATGGGCATGGTTCTATCGCGAAGTGGAACTATATATTTGCAAAAGAGAAATTTCAAAGCTAAAGGATCAAATTTTTTCTACCTTTCTCTTTATTCCTGTTCACTGTGCTTCTGATAGAAAGCTTCGGATAGAAAGAGAAATTGTACGAGGCGTTTGAGGGTTAAACAGTCGAACATTGTCAATTAATGCTTCAACAGAATGTTAAAGGTAAGAATTAAATCGACTTAACAAAAACCGATTTGTCTTCGTTAACTTTTAACCCTTTAAAGACTGTCACAGGTGAAAATTCACAACAGCATTTTCGATACTATCATTGGCATTATTGCATAATGATATAACGAGTGTGTCGTTACAGGATAATAGTTTTCGATTAGGAGACGTTTCAGTTAACAGGTTGATGACCAATTTAAATGGTTTTCTCTGGATAATGGGAAAAAGGCCTAAGAAGGAACGTATTTCCAGCGTTTTAGATTGCAAAAACGTAGCGACACGCAAAATGTATTCAATGACGGGGGTGAGGGGACGGGTAGGAAATGGGAAAACTCTGTGAAAGGATGAGTTCGGGCGTCGAGGTTCGCCGATACGGAGAAACGGCTCGCATTGAATTCTTCTCGCATTTGGGATTAAGCTGTTCGATTTGCCCGAGCCATTTTTGCGACATCCCGAACCGGCATTTTCGATTTGTCGCTGTTAAGCGCCTCTGGACTTTTGAAAAGATCGAATCTATTCTGATCGTGTTGGAAAATCTGTCAAATTTCCCAACGTTGTCTTTGTTCCGCCATTTTCCTACAAATAAACCAGAAAAATGTTTGAAGAATATAGGTCTATGCATTCTCATTTCTTTCCTTCTCTTCGCCATTTTATTCTTTTCTCTTCCCGTCTCTTCTTTGCTTTCTTCTTCTTCTTCTTCTGTTCACCTTCTTGCCCTTTTGTCTTCGTCCTCTTCTTTCTATTCTTTCCTTTCCACCCCCTTTCGTTCTTCCCTTTTCCTCCTTTTTCTTTCAATTTCTTTCTCTTTTAATCCCATCTTATCCTTATCTCTCATTCGTTCCCTACTCTTCTCTTCGTTCTCCCCTTTTACTTCCTCCCTTACCTTTTTTTTCAATCTCTTCCTCCTACTTTTCAGCAGTAGCTCGTCTATATGCAAGCTCGATTAACGTCTTTGCAGTTACGTCGAGCTTTTAATCCGGTAGGAAGCCACAAAATATTCAGATCTTTAGGACGAGACGCGTATAAAGGGAAAAGGGATCAGATGATACGGCAAATTAAATCTGATACTTTTTTTTTAAAGAGGAAAACCTGAAACGTGGCTCCCTCAGATTGATAATCACGAAAGATTTTTAGAACAGATATGTTGGACATCAATGTCAAGTGTCAAGGTTTCGGTCAAACTGATTGCCTGCGCCACCTCTCTAACACAGTGTGGATATTTTTATCGTCCAACGGATGGTCCTCCGGACGATATATCACTTTCTCATCTGCATACCGTCCCAAGAGAGGAACTGCGTGAAATTGAGGGCAATACAGTCGAGAATCTGGCCGATGCAGATCGCACACGTTGTCGGATTAAATCCCTGACCGGTATTTCTTAAATGTTCCACCAGGTGTACACATTTTACGTGTGAATTTACATATAAAAGTGTTTTAAGGAAGAAGAGTCTTCAATTGCAGAGAAGTGCGAAGCGATGAAAAATTGACTACCACATCAGTGACAAGTGTTTCATCCTCATTAAAACAGGGAAATGATCTCGAAGAGTACAATAGAGCAATTTCAGAATCGACAAAGATTCGAATGCAATGTACAAGGATAAATATGTTCAAAGAAACAAAAATCCCGATCATAGAACATACTAAAGTGATTGAATAATTAGCGTGTCCGCGACACGTGTTTCACTCCCGTTTAAAGGGAAGAATTCATACAGAGTAAGAAAAAAGCATGGAGATCACAGTAGAGAAGCTTTACAAGACTTGAATACAATGTACGTGAATAAACGCGTAGAAAAAGAAAGAATCTCGATCAGAGAACATTCGAAAATGATCAAAAAACGTACAAGCCTGGCCGTGACACGTGTTTCGTTCCCGCTAAAAGAAAAAAGAAGAATCTGTACAAAGTAAGGAAAAAGTGTGGAGAATTACAGTAGGGTAATTTTAGAATCGATGAAGATTTGAATAAAATATACGAGGACGAACGTGTTGGTTGCTCGTGGGTGTCAGCACGCGCTCATAGCCCCGCGCAGCTTTTGTTCGAGTTAATTGCGTGGAAAACTGCATTCCGCCTTCTATCGGCTGAATTCGCGGCCTCGAGACTGCCCAATGCCTTCAATATCGCCGTCTCTAATTTTTGGCCAACCATCGCCTGAAATTCCTTCGTTTCTTTCAAGCTTCCGTGAAAGGCAAAAGTTTAATATTATAAAGTAATACAGAAGCAGAGGGATTTCCAGGTGGATGAAGAAATAAACGAGGGGAGCTATAGAGATTTCATCTTACTTGGTATCCATCGTACGTCCAGGAGGCCCATTTCAGGACGCATCGTTGCTCGTCGAAAGGGAAGAACTCTACGTTGATGTCGCAGCTGCTGCGAAATATTCCATGGCTTAACCACACCACTTGCCCTGTGTGGCTGACTATCACGTTCGTATTGATGACTGCCGAGCTGTATTGTGGATCGGCGCTATAAACAAAACCAAAGGATATAGGCTAGTGACGGATGGAAGAAATCAGCGCGCCCCTGCTGCTACCAATCAATACCAAAACTTCTATTTTGTAATATAACGCTTGACTGGCCAGAGAAAATTGTACCGGTAGGAGCCCATTTATTCAAACTTATTGGGAGATAAACAATATTGATAACTAGAGCTCACATAATAGCAAGTCATTGATTCTTCCTGCTATTTCTGATTCTTTGTTCCTATATATGACAACGGTTTACGGTTAGATAAATGCAGTCAATGGCAAAAGTTCATTTCATTTTAATCTAATAAATCAAATAATCTAATTTAACGGGTCTTTTGAACTTTTAAGGATACTCGTCTCTAGTATGAAATTTAAAGGAGAGAAGGATAACGATAGAAAAACACGATTTAGTGAAAAAGGGAAAAAACAAACGCAAGAGTACCATATATAAGATATAGAAATTATGTGAACGCAACATTATTGAGAAACGTACATAGAGCAACATATACATTAATTGTGATGTTTCCATGTCTTGTTAAGATATGAAGCACGTATTAAAATGATGAATACTTTCTAGAAACTCGTTATACAAATCAAAGACTCAAAAAGATATGTTCATGATACAAAAGAAGATTAGACTTTATCATAGTGTCGTAGATGCTTAAATTTCTTCGAACTTCGATTCTACGATGCAACTCAAAATCGTACGATCTACGTGAAAGAATAAATAGCGAGAAGAAGAATATTAAACAAATTCTTAGCAGCAATGGCCTCCTTGTAGGATGTACAAATATTTTTGTAGATATCTGTGTATCGTACACGTGTTCGTTTGCCACCGAAATACCAACATTCATAATTTTCTTAAATCTAGTACCATCGTAACTATTGCAAAAATGAACTGTATCTTACATGACATTCTGCGAGAGAAATCGCTTACTTGTTGTACAGAATCGTGTCCGGTCTCCAGACACGGTTGTAAGGAACGCGGATCACTTGAATTCCAGCGAATTCCGAGGCGTTCCATTTCAGGTGATGGTCCGTCCAGGTTTGCGTCAACCAACAGTTGGTCGTCAGTATCTGGTTCTTCTCGTCCTGTGACAAAAATCGCCGAAAGAAAAAGAAGAGGTAACCATGTAACGATGTAAAAGTAAAATTCGTCGTCATATGAGAAGAGAAAGAATCTGTTGCTAGCTAGTCAAAGAGATACGGCGGGTGAAAGATGTCTTTCGCTAGATGTAAGAGAGACAAATCTTTGAAAGTTTCCATCCAGTTCTAGCGCGTACTTGGAGTAATTTGTCTTGGGTATTTCCGACTGCCCAGCCTTGACTATCTCCCACGAGATTTCCAAGCTTCTTCCTCGAATTCGAAGTCTGCGGCATCGTCATTACGAATACGGAAAGAAATATATGCATGATAATGATTATAAATTCGTACAAAGACTCATAATCAAACCTCGTTTCAATATATGAATATTTTTGCAATAATAACAAAGAAGTTGAGATTAGTCTCGTCTAAAATTAACGGTGAAGTAAAATCTCTTTTGTGCCCCGTTTCTGATCCGTGACGAATAAATTTCTATCGAGAAACGCTTCGATGTAACTGAAAAGTAACTGACAAATGTCCATCAATTCTTTTTTTTTTATTTTAATTAATCATGGAAACAAATACGATATATGATTTTTGTACGATTTTTCATGGATTTCTGCTATCTGGTGCAGATAAAAGGAAAAGGTCGCTGAGCCTCGTTATTGATTTGAATATTCGAAATATTTGATCAATTTGTGCGAGTCACTGTATTTCCCGGTCTAAATGGCCGCGCACCGCCGGAATGCCGATACTCCTGCCGAAGTCGAAGTTAATACGGGTTTCAGCCCGACCTGAATTTCCCACTTTTCAACATGTCGAAGGAACAAGCAACGTCCATGCACGAGTCGCTCGGCAATTGCCCGCTTTGTACACGTTTTTACGATTTCCAGATTATCTCGGTTTTCACGCGACTGCATAATATTTCCGCCGCCATCAGAACCAGAGTACGAATTTTCTTCGCGTTTGGCATGCTCGAGATGTCGCGGTCGAAAATTCTCGTTAAGCCCGAGAACATTGAATTTCTTGAGAAATTGGAAAAATTGACTACCTCGAAGAGAAAGCTCGTGGAACAGCGTGTCGTTTGAAAAATCACTTTTATATCGAGTTCTGGAAATTTATCATCGAGAATAAATATGGTACTGTGCAAAAGTCACATTGATGACGACAATTAATCACGCTTCTAACCCTGCTGCGATTCCCAATTTTTTAATGTAGCAATCCTTCGATCGAAAACAGTTTTATTCAGGCGCTCAGTGCGGATGACTCCAGACGATGATCTGGTCGCTCAACGTATCAACAAAAAAAAAAAATTTTTTTTTGGTCACATTGAACAGTCCTCGACATTGGATCTGTGTTAACGCGTTAATATTTCAAGAAAATCTCTTCAACGTGTTAGATCGGTACTCACCACGTCGATTATGTGATGAAGAGAGAGGCCAAAGACAACCGACAGGGGTTGGGAGAAATTTTTAGCTGGTCGTACACCGGCGTCGTACCCATCGAGCAAATACTTTGTCAGTCTGTATTCGTGTTCATCCCCAAAACCTGTAAAACCAAGCATACACGGAATCCGTCCAATATTCATGGGAATTAAATTTCGTATATCGTAATATACATCACACCGTCCTCCCAGTAATGGATTTTCTTTATCGTCATAGATTTTCTATGAATTCGTTTTCGTTACTCTTGTTTCTTTCTGGTTTAATACACGCTACCGCCATTCCTAAGTATTTGGAAGCAGTCGTTATTGCAAATATATAAAATATACTTCAAACAAAATTCTTTAATGCCAGTTCCACTCGTGAACTTGTTTCAGGCAAATATAGTTAATGGATTATCGATGAAAGAACAAATTGTAATTTCACTGTAAATCACAAATTAAATTATTAAATTTTGTTGTAAATTATACCTTGTCGAACAATCGAAAGATAGGGGAACATTTAGCCGATTTTGTCTTCGGATGAACAGTTTATATTGTAATTGGAGTTCATGGCGAGTATCATTTCACAAACTCCATCTCTTTTCTAATCACGAATCGAATTCCTTTCTTTACATCAAGGATGTCCATTATAGCGTTTCCCATCCGTAGGTGGAAGCGTTCGTTTCATCAAAGTGGCCATTGTGTCTTGAAACGCGGGAAGCCTTCTCGTAGATCAGCTAAGGTAGCTAATCTACCGTTCATTTCATCTTTTCTCGAAGCTCAGCAGGCGTTGCCTTCAAAACTCAATTAGATAAGAGATGTCTCGCTGAAGACAATAGTATACTAACCAAACAGAATTCGCTAATAGTCGTCAGTTTAATTAACGAGGAATATAATCCTGCAAATCTTCTACGATCTTCCAAAGATTTGCTAAATCTGAGAAAGACGAGTTAATTCGTCACTCGAGTTCCTAATCTAATGGATATAACCAATCATTTTATTTATAGATCTGCTATTCTCCAATGAGTCGCGCTGTTAATTTTGCTACAAATAAATTATATCGTATTTATATTTGAAGAACATGGAGGGGAAAAAGGTAACAAGTCATGTTTTGTGTCTCTTACAGAAAATGAAAAAATTACTCAAATACATCGTCGTCCCACAGACAAAATTCTCTTTTTTTTTTTATCTTGAAATTAGATTCTCCCATTTTTTGAATAATTAAAAATCTATTGTCATAACGTTAGTCGGGACTTAAAAAGATTTTGTAGCTTCATCACCCATTATGAAAGAAATCTTCTAATGAACTTCTCTACTTTAACGAAAGGAGAAAAGGACGAGAAAATTTTTAACAAACGAGTTGGTTAACAGGTTAAAATTACAGTATCCTCTTCCTCCCGCGTAACATTAAAAAGTTTGAGCTTTAACGTTTCGCTCTCTCCGCAAATTCTCGATTCCAATCGAGAACTCTTGGACAAGAGTAGCTGTCCGAGTCTTTGAGAGGTGTAAGGTCACGCGAGTAACACACGGTTCAGGGAATTTCCTCCCCAACCCTCTTATTTCCGATCGTTAAATGGACGTCACATATCGCGGTATAGCCTCCCCGCGATGTGGAGGCGTTTCTCTTTCCAGAATCATTTAACGGTCCACCTTACGATCGTTTTCAACAGACTATTGTATTTGCCAAAAAATCTATTCATTAGAAAAATCTCTCTCCGATAGTTTTTCCTATGGATTTCTTTGCCTCTTAAATCGTACATCTTATTAGCTCATTAAAAGACACAAGTTCATTACAGAGTTGATCGAGTGAAAAGTAAAGGGATCTAATTTTAACGTGGCCAAGTTTTGCCTGCGCTATAATTGAAGCGCGCGTAACGAAAATGACCTTTGTCCGTGTTTATTTTACGAACTCTCTTGTTCTTTTTACACTCCTGGCATGAACCTTGCACAACTAATTTACCAACTAATAGCATTATTAAACTGATAAGTTACAAGTTATAAGTTACATAGATTTTTTACGTAATGGAAATTTTCTTGTAATATTTCGCTTGTTCCATCGTCAAACTTGTTGGTGTTACAAATAGAGCGCGGATTTTTATGAAGATGTCTATTTTCATGATCGCGATCGGAGAAATGAAACCTGAAAAACAGAAATTTCGTTTATTCCATAAGATATTATAACAAGTACTTTGGATACTTCACATTATTATATTCTTGCGTATTATATGTATTCTATATATATATATATATTGTATAGTATATTTAATAATGGTACAGTAATTGCAATTATAAATATAATTATAATTAAAATATAGTAATATCTCTGTACTTTTTGAATTTCCCACGTATATAAATCCATGAAAATCCGCAATCTAATTATAAGGTTTTCCGATACGGGTAACTCTCATTAGTAATATTTAATTGGGTTGTGCAAGATAGACGGCCTTCGCTTTTTACACATTTTGCGAATATTCGTAATTTCCAAGAGAAATTGAGCGTATCGAAGCGTCGTGTCGCAAAAGAACATCGAGTGCTCTCGAACACGCTTTTCAACATTTAAAGACGACATTTAGGAAGAAGAGGGAAAAAGGCTGGCGAGAATCCGCTTTTTCCTTCACAACGAAAATTCTATTCAGCATCACGTTGGTCTCCGACGGTGCGGTGGTAAATCCGCGCATTCGGAACAATCAGCGCGCGAATTTTTCCAAGCCCGGAAAATTCGACTTGCTGTGCGAACCGAGCACTCTTTTTTCCTTCTACATACCCTACAATATATTTCATTTTCTACGTGGTAATTCGCTAAAAAATTTCTGTTTGATGCACTTTGATGATTTTTACTTGATTCTACTCGATTCGTTTGTGCGCCTTTAATTTAAAAATTTCTTTTTTCTTTTTATATATATCAGCTCAAGTGCGTTTCAGCACAATAGAGCGATCTGCGTTAATATTTGACCACTATGGCATTGCAGAGATAACAGGAGACACAAAGTTTATTTATTTAACACTATCCTTATCGGGCCCAGGTTTCAAAATTTAATTTGAAGCTGTACATTCATTGTTATTTCTCTTCTTCGTCTAACTTTATGTAAATTCTTACGTTGTCTGATTAATCATTTTCTCATCTTTTGGTTGATATAAAAATTTACATAAAGTTGGATGAACGAAAGAAATAACAATAAATGCACGCTTTTAAATTAAATTTTGAAACCGGTCATTTAACCGGGCCTGCCAATGTTAGTGTTAATGGATATAGGGTTTCAGCGAAATTGAACATCGCTATTTGCGTAATGAGTAAGTTACACTTTACATATGCAATATATATGAAATATATTTCATATATAAATATATATATTTATTTACTATACATTCTATTTATATGTATCATACATTCGACGTTACATATATGTGTATATTTTACACGAAATTAATATAATTTACTCATTGTCCAAATAGTTTTGCATGTCAAACTTCGCCATTACTTCGTCTTCACTTGTCAAGCACAAAACTAAGTTGATTAAATAAATAAAGTTTATGTTTCTATTAACCATAAAATACGTACTTTAATATATTAAAATATAGTTCATTCGATAACACTATATACTTAAATACCGTGGTGTCCAAATATTAGCTAACATTAGGTAAGTCACTTTGCTTAGTAAATTGATGAAAACGTGTTGTGCAAGTATAATGAGAAGAAAGTACAAAGTATATGATAACATATGATAGTTTCAGAATATATACGTTGTGATTGATACCTAACATATATTTTGGATAGATTTCGTGATGTTTGCTGAACGTTTAAGAGGTTGATTGAATCGTAACGATACTTGTGCCAATAATAAAAGTTTATATAAGAAATAAAGGGACTGGAGTACGCTTGTATTCGTATTTAAAGCAGCGATACGAAACGAGGGAAGAGAGGAGGAGAAGAAGAGCAAAGGGAATATTGAAAGAAGGTTTCCCGATAAAGCCGGACGCTCGAGGATTCAATTTGATACCGTCGAGTGTCCGCGAATTACCGTGCAATCCAGGATACGCCGGTGGAAAAACTCGGAATCGAGCATCGATACACGATCGATGCCGGAAAATGCGCGACACGCTCTTCATTCTCGCGTAGCATGCGAGCCGCGATTCTTTCATACGAACGAGACGAGGGCGACGAGAGTCCTCGAAAGAGTCTACGACTACAAAATGAGAAAAATCCTTCGCGCTTTTAACAAAATACCCGAGCAACGACGTCGAAGATCCTTCGAGATATCTCCCGAACGAATATAATTTCTATCGGCGTTTCCTCTTCCTTGCTTTTACCGTAGGGAAATTTCGATGGAAAAATATTTTATTTTCTTGTACCGTAAGTGGAAACGATATTGCACGATTGTATCAGCGGGGAGTTAAAATTTATGATCGTTTCGAATATTGAAACTTAGACAGTGCAATTTGAAATATTTCTAGAAAAGTAAAGAGCAAGTGCATGTAATAAATATTCTAATATTGAATCTATATAACCTATAAGTAAAATAATCATTCTTGAAGTAATTCGATGATTCGTTGAAGACCTCAATTTTGTCTCCCATAAGCACCTTAATACAGGGATTGGACAAAGTAATGGATACACCTCCTATATATTATGTATATATATCATATAAGGGGAGTTTCCATTATTTTTTCCACTCCCAGTACTTACATTACGTATCTCTATCTGTCCCTAATCATCTCACCTTTCATATACATATATTTGTATACAGCATTGTCTTCGCCGTTATATCTTTTTATACTGGAGGATTTGTTTATACCGAAGGATTTATCCTGTAAACAAGTAAACAAACCAGTAAGTATGCTGCGTACAAATATCCTAAGGTACGTACGAAAACTCGAAACAGCCTCACCGTAGAGACCATCTTATTTCCCTTTCCGCAAGACAAAACTTTCTCAGCTCTCGCGTTATCAAAAATTCGTGTCAACTTCTCCTAAGGAAGTAAAATCGGAAAGTGCAAATACCGCGGAATCGTTAGCGAGCAATTACCTTGATCCTTGATACGTACTTCCCGTCGTTTCGGTTTTACTTCCAGTCGCAACTAATAGAGATAGCGTGGTAAACAAACAGATCGATTTGCTTGGTGGGAACGTAACGAAGGAGTCGGATTTCCGGGGGGTGGCGATATGCAAATCTCGATGTTCCGATTAGGAATTAGCAACGGCGGAGACGGAACGATTACAAGCGTTTACACGGATGGCTAACGCAAACTTTTGATAACGAAGTTCGGCTTAGCATTACCGAACGCTTAAAGATTGTCTGGCAACTTAGCTAAGCTTGTTCTGGAACGTCCAAAGGCAAACTCGGCCGCGGTTTCAATGAGTGCTCGCCGTTCTTACACTTCTTTGTGCGTTTAATGGGTCGTCTTCGCCCCGTGGCGCAAGCTACACGTATGCAAATCGTAGATTTATTCCGACCGTGGTTTCGCACATAAAAGTTATGTTAACCCGCCAACACATTTGCATCGTACACAGAGTTTTGCATTCGCCCTTTCGACGATGTGCCTTAATCCGATGCTTTGGTTTACCGCCATAATATCAAGAATACCTCGAGTATATTGTTCGCTATCAGACAACGACGAACAACTCGTGATACCCACATAAACTATATCTATACCAGGGGCACTTGTGGTACTAAACGACACCATTGGCCTTAGAATTCCTCGGTGGTTGAACGTAGGACAGCTCCAGATCGTTTATTTTTGCGAAAAGAAGTCAAAGCGTTCCTCCAGATATCTGCAACTCGCAGGAAATTACGAGACCATTTGTTATTTGCATCCTAACGAGAAAACGCTTCGCTCGTCCCACGCGATAACAAAACAAACATCTCGAACTGAATAGCGACATTGCGTTTCCCCTAAGTTTCCCTACGTCACGAAAGAAAAATCTACGTAGCGAATAGAATACTTTTCGAGGGAATGCTTCGGTATCCAAAGTTTGGCGCAGCTGTCTCGAGCATCCAATGAAATATTCACGAACTCGAGTCTATTTTCCGTAGATAGAATACCGTGTATTCGCAACAAGACGAGATAGAAAAAATTCCAGAGTGATCGAACGAGTCCGAAAGACGAGGCAAGACACGGCCGAGAAGATGGAAATTGGCCGGTGAAATCGAATTCGAGCGACGATAAACATTTTGGCGAGCCCCGTTTAGAGGCGAGCGGGAAAATTTTCGAAAGCAGGAACTCGTTTATAAATCGATCGACGCTTGGAAAATTTGCACTCGGGAAATCTGATAGGCGGAGGCAATTCGGTTATCGGTACAGATAGAAGGAATTGGCCTTAATCACAAGGCCGATGTCCTTAATCGGTGTTTTCCTTTCGACGTTAACTACGCATCGAGATTGAATCTCGTATGCAAACGAGATTATGGACTTTCCATTCGGATCTATTTGTTCTCTCTAAGATAATCTTATTTCTCTTATTTATTCTCTGGTTATTCTCTGGTAATCTATTTTCATGTTTGATTGAGAAAAAAATTGAGAAGATTATAAAGAAGTAATAAGAAGAATCGATCTTTTTTTTATCGTATACAACACAGATGTTCGAAACTTAAGAAGAGAAAGTTCAACTTTGAAGAAAGTTCTACGAAAACGATATCTACACAAAGTAGATGGTGCCATTCGAAAAGGCTGTATCAACGTTTGATTAACAATAACTCAATTCCTTTGTGTCTCCTTTAAAACTTTTAGAAACACTCGACGAAACTAAGAGACATCTACGTTAAATACTCAAAGACACACGAACATTTAATTCATAATAATGCAATTCCTTCTTTCTTTTTTTCTTTCAGAACTCGATTAAGTCAACAAACGAATAAGATCCAGGTGAAATTTTAGTTAGATTTAGTTTAGATTTAGTTAGAATTCTCGTGAAATTTCAAAAGAAAACAAACGTGAGAACCGAATGTACAGAAAGAAAGAAAAGAGGAACGACTTACCGTTCCCGAAAATGATGGCCAGAACTCCGTAATGAAAGAACAGGACCAAAGGCGACATGGAATTGATAGACCACTTAAACGCGAGACCGCCTGTCCTCGACTGATGTCCGATGCTTTTCAACCACCGTGCAATTTCGACCCTGAATCCCGCGCTACCCCTACCACCGCCACGTCCATTCCCAAGGAAATTCGCGCAGGCGTTTCAAACAATGCAGACACGAATGTTAAACAAACTGACGGCTTGTACAAGGTTGAAACCATTCTGGTGTTTCATGCGTTCGCGGTCGATCCTCCAAAGAGCAGCTCCACTTCCGTCGATTACAAATTTCCTTCGATTAGTAGACCGCAATTAACCGCTATGATGAAATTAAGCGGAGCTTTCGTTGCTCCAAATTGCACGGACATTCTCTTCCTCGTTATCTATGACCAATTCAAGCTCGAGATTAGTTCTGTGGTATTGTTGCAAGAATTGGAATAAAATGAAATTTTTCTTCAAGTTTATATTAACCTTACTGCGTTCTTTGGAATTTTGAAGATAATCATGTATCTTTATAGTTAACAAACTCTTTAACTGTTACAAGATATTATTACAAAACAATCACATTTATTCTATCACGGGCGAAACTTCATCCCTAATACATCTTTTTTGTTTTAGTTTAGATATTAACAAAATCGAAGGAAGCAATAAAACGTTTTGTTATTATTCAATATTAGATGAATAGAATAAACAAATTATTGCCCGCCTTTGTTCAGTACTGTACGTTAAAGTTCTTCTTAAAACGTTAACGATCCTTTTACTTATTAGGACAAAAATGAATAACGATTGAAGCAAAAATGGTTACATTGGGATATAAAAATTCGAGGACCGCAGTAGGATTAATATATTGAAAATTAAAATACCTTTCTTTTCTACTATATTCTATAGATATTCTGTAGATGATAGTTTGAGGAAAGAATATTGTTGGAACCTGGCAATTTAAAACGAGAAGATGTCCACGCTCTTTTGTTATCCACTGATCCTCACATGTCACTTTGGCACGCTTTCCAAATTGACAAGTAAACCTATCGTTTCAGGACATATCGCATTTTAATCTGTGAATTTGATTGTTGCAACGATATCGTGGAAAATTTCTTGTTGCACTCTTTCGACGCGTCGCTCGAGCTGTCTTTCGTAAGCGAGAGTTTGATGCGATGACAAGGTGTCCTCTTAGTGTCTGAAAGATGGATATAAAGAGAAATCAATGTTCGAAGTGTGACGGAGATGTACTAGTCGATACTGGACGCTATCCCAAGTGTTCCTCAAAAGGTCCCAAAATCCTCAAAATGTTGAATACTCCCGGAAGTAAAACTAAGCAAGAACCGACCGAGGTTTCCGTGAAATCAGTGGAAACCAACTATGTAACGCAAATCGTGTCCAGTGGTATTCGGCCAGACAGCGTCTACGAGGTTTAAATAATTAAGATTAAAATTAAATTAAATCAATAATACATTTTTAACATAACTGATATCGATCCATCAAGTACCATTTAACATAAAATTTTATTTATATTTTTTTGATAAATTGGTGGATTGGTAGATCGTGGAAAATATTTACACATATTAATAAATGTGTGAATTATTTACATTTTCCAATGATATAACTTTATGTATCATTCTACTACGGGTTCTTTAATGGATTAATGAAATTAAATCAACGATGCGTTTATTTATCATTATCATAACATATCATATGATATAGACGAAAATACTATTGGGACCAGAGGTAGATCTGTCTTCTATTAAAATAACCGTAAAAGGGAACAATCTCCGTATAAACATGATCAAGCCTTTGGAAGAGCAATTAACAAAACAGTTACCAGATATCAGCGAAAGATCAATTTTTGGCAACTTAATCAAGAGAATGATGAAGCATTGTGAGAATTTACTAATACCGGAAGGTATCGACAACGCGAAAGTTCGAGCCGTTGTGGACAACGTAAACGGGATGCTCATTCTCACGGCTCCTCCCGCGATAAAACCGAGCAAATAGATTGAGCAAGATTGAGAAGCAGATTCTAATATTTTAGCTTTCCCTTATGAAGCTATTAGCAATCAAAGTGACAAGTTCGATAAGATAAAAGACGAGCGCACGATGTCAAGATTCTTATCAACTTCATCGAATTGATCTGTAAAAATGATTTGGATCAAATCGCAAATTTCGTTACTTTTTTTTGTTATATAAGTTTGGATGATTATTATGGATAAACTAACGCATCATTATCAAGAAAACGCAGTCACCTTAAAGCAAAATGATTATATGAATTTTGAAATGATGATGAATGGACGTAAAATGAGCTTTACCTTTGAGAAAATTCCAAATTTTTATGTCATTGATCATAAAGAATATTATGCTGTACATCAATTTTAAATTAAATAGTTCATCCGAAGGAATTGGTTAATATGGCGTTGCGTATTTACAGGCAGAAATGAAGACGGAAGGATTAAAAATAGGAACAGCTACTTTGGCGACTGAGAATATGTTAAACATAAAATTGCATAGTTCAGAAGAACTATCGAATGTTAGGAATATAAACTTCCTAATACCGCCTGAA
Organism: Bombus pyrosoma; assembly: GCF_014825855.1. Classification (NCBI taxonomy): domain Eukaryota; kingdom Metazoa; phylum Arthropoda; class Insecta; order Hymenoptera; family Apidae; genus Bombus; species Bombus pyrosoma. The sequence goes on from NC_057784.1 coordinate 4,049,734, forward strand.
GCAAATGCGAAGGAAGTATCGATCGAAATATGTAACAACACGATTTTTATGCGAGCTCCTGTTAAAAAGAAACATACATAATAATATCGTGTATAATGTTTTATAATATCATATTACTTGTATGCTTTTACTTAAATAAAACTGCGTCAAAGGTGGGAAATATAGTTACATCAATTACAAAGCTGATCTTCCTGTAGCTGTTTTCCCATATTTTATTCAAAGCAAATGAAGTTCATGGGTCAACAACAAACGTTGATAAAAATTTATTTCTCTTTAAAAAGTGTGTCTTTCTTTTCGGGGTGAGTTTTTGCAATGGCCCTTTGAATTCGCTTTGAAATCTTCCTAGGTTTCGACTCGGCAACACGAGATGATCCAACGAGCAAGGGCTTGTTATCTGCCTCTTCCCTCGCCTTGAGAAGTTGTTTCGCGCGTCTCTCCCGGAGTAATTTACTCTTTACGGCAGGTGTAGTCTTTGGCAGCTTGACCTGTAAATGTGAAATATTTTCGTTAGAATCTGTATGCATTAAACGAATATTATACAATTTAACATTAAACTTACTCCACGCTTCTCTGCTAGAGCAAGATCTCTCTCTTGCTGACGTTTCTTTGCTGTCAAAATTGCTGCACGTTTCAGAACAGCTGCATATGGATTAAGACGTAACATAGCACGCGTGTTTGTCAATGGGTTCAATTTCTTGACACTACGGACCACCTTCTTCCTACAAGTTCAAGATTTATCTTGAGCAAATACATCGCAAGTGACATAATTATAAAATATTTATAAACACTAAACGTCAGAAATGGTTAAAAATTATAATCACTGTCAATCAACAACACGGACCATAAAATTCATCATGAATAAGATATGTATTCGTTGAAAATGTATAATAAGACGTAAATCTACATACCTTGGTGCCCTCAGAACTTTACGAATTTCTTGCGATTTCAAGAGTCTCGACAAATCCGTGTTCGCCATTTTCGGATAGGGTAAGTTATAATCGGCCTTAAGTTGGGATTCTTTGCGCCAAGTTCCGTAAAGAGCATCTAACTTCTCAAAGGCAGATTTTGTCCAGATTACAAAACGTCCAACGTGGCCACCAGGTGCCAATTTAAGCAAGTTCATTTTGTTAATATTCATAAGATCAACACCAGGAATGTTACGGAATGCCTTACGAATACCCTAAAAATATATGATGAAGACGAATATTAGCATTTTAATCTTGAAAAAATAATTAACTATCATTTTTTAGTTATTTGTATACCTGATCTTGACCATATACAATCAGAGGTCCACGTCGTTGAATGCGTCTGCGGTTACGCATTTTACCTTTGCCAGCACGGAAACGTTGAGACTTGTAAACCTATTAATAAAACGAAAGTATATTAGTTTCTTCTAAATTAATATATTTTAATTGAATCTGTTCGATTAAAAACACCCCATCCTAGCAATTAATTCAGCTAGTCTAGAACGCCTATAATAACCGTATTTATTTAGCACCTGATAGGGGCACCTAAATTAAAATTGTTTTAATGAAGATGCGGACATTCTACGGTGCAAAGATACAAATTTTGAAAGTATACTTACTTTTTGAATATCATTCCATGCCTTGATACGTCTCAGGAAGATAACAGCTTGTTTAGTCTTGTTATATTCCTGAATTTTGTTGGATACTACTAATGGAAATTCTGGAACTTCTTGAATCATATGACCTAAACATAAAAAAGAGATAGTATATATACATTATCCTTTTCAAAGCAAACTACATATATTGGAACATTTACATAAATCAGTATAAAGCTATTAAAATAATCAACATCATTTCAGCAACACGGACCAAAGCTTATTCATCATTAAAATATTGCATATAAAGTAGGATTTATTACTTTATCTCGGAGAATGCTATTTACCCTTAGATTGTACAAGGGCTGGGACACCAGATGCAGCAATAGCAGAAACAAGAGCGTATCTTTTCTGGTTAACATTAATTCGACGATGCCAGCGTCTCCATGGCTTTGTTGGAGCAAACATGCGTCCACCTCTACACATGTTACCAAAAGCACCCTGGCCAGAGCGGTGAGTACCACCACCACGTACACGAGGTATACGTGCTACAGCACGTCCAGTACCCCATGACTCAGCAGAGGTTTGATGACCTAACAAAACAAACCTACATTTAATAATTGCAAATTAGTTCTTCAAAAGATAAAAAAAGCGAGCATAAAACAGTGTATACTCACCAGCTTCCTTTGATACACAGTATGGCTGTCTACTATTCTTAGAGACTTGCTGGTGAACAAAATTCACGATATCAGGCCGAATAGGTGCTTTAAACACAGCCGGCAGGGAAATCGTATCGCCTGACAATTCATTTTTATCGGTGTATACCGTAACAAGCGGCCGCGCCGTTGATAACGACTACAAAATAAAAACAAAAGTCAGAATGAGATACAAATCTACGCACAATTATCGATAAACTTAAGATTAATTCTGAAAAAAAAAAGAGAAAAGTAATGTAAAAAATTTCATGTTCCGATAGAATTATAAACGATTTCTATTGACGGCACATGGCGGACTAAAAGATGGGAATCACGTATATACGATGTAAACATATCTATATGTAGTAAAACTGCTTTATTCTACTGAATAGAATATTGCAAAAGAAAATATATAGAGTCACAAGTTACATTTAAACATATATCAAAACCAAGCTATGCAAGTTTGTACGCCACAAATCATTACACGTGGTCAACTATGGACTGTGTACAAGCTTTAATTCAAAACCAAATTCTTAGGAATTATTGCAAAATATAACAATAAAATTATATAAAATATTAACCTTTAATGAATTCCAAATAAAATGCAGGATTTCTTACCATTTCGCGTTCTTTTTATAACTTTCCACGCATCAGACAAACTAACCAGGCAGCTTGTGAGCCTTGCCTGGCCAAAAAGGAAGAAGGACGCGAGCGGAAATTACGTATCAAAACTGGCGCATGCTCAGAATTCAACAATTCTTAAGTCATGTTTACAATAGTCTACATTATTTTATCTAAATATCTATATATAACAAGTTTAACATACTCGTATAACAAAGAATTTATTTTTTTATTTGTAATATTTCCATTTAATAGAATTTTTTATAGTAGAAATTATATTTTATTATTTGTGTTTCCATAGTCATCTATCAATAGTATTACAGTATGACGGGAAACGTTGAATTGTGATTGGTACATATACGTTCTTAAGTGAAGTTTGCTTAGTCGGAAGTACGTCATACAAAATTTAAACTTTGTCAGAGAATTACAATTGTACATTGTCATTCAAAAGTGTTTATTTGTGCAATTTCTTTAAATGGCGGGAGAAGTTATAGTTGATGCATTACCATATATTGACCAAGGATACGATGAACCTGGAGTTAGAGAAGCAGTAAGTAATAGTTTTCTGTTATTTATAATAATTCTTTTGTTATAAATAATTATTAAATTGATTTTGAGGTTATATTGTTTATATGAGCATATTAAATAAATTGCGAATTCATACGTAGTTATTAAATATTTTAGGCTTTGGCCATGGTTGAAGAAGAAACTCGTCGTTATAGACCGACAAAAAACTATTTAGAACATTTGCCATCGTTAAATATTACTGCTTTTGAGACAGAGGTGATGAAACATGAATTTGAGCGAATGCAAAACCGTTTACCTATGGAAGTACTCAGTATGAAGCGCTATGAGTTACCTCCACCTCCACCAGGTAAAATGAATGATCTTGCAGCGTGGAATGAAAGTGTAAAAAATAGCAGTGCACAATTGGAACATCAGGCTACCAGGTAAATACTATAATTACTATTATATTTTTTTTATATTTTTGTTTAATATTTAAGTAATTACGAGATTGTAATGAGGATATAATGTTAAATTGATATATTATTGTGATGTTTAATAATAATGTAGAATCTGTAATCTTGAGTTAATGATGGAATATGGATGCGAAGCATGGAAATCTTATTTGGAAGTATTAGTACAACTAGTGAGTCAAGCCCAGAAACAGCTACAAGCATTGAGGAAAAGAATTCAAGAGGTTAATTGGCAAAGAAAATCTATGCAAACTCAAGGTGGAGAAAAGTTAAGGGCATTAGAAGCACAATGGGTAGGACTAGTGTCAAAAAATTATGAGATTGAACAAGCGTGTGTTCACTTAGAAGAAGAAATACAGAAATCTATGATGAATAAGGGTGAGGGTGTAGAAATCAATGATGTGCCGGGCGAGGAAGAACCTGACATTCCAGAGAAAAGCGCAACTGAGGTTATGGCAACAAAAATGGATCAGCAAGAACAACAAAATCAAGAACCTTAAAATGTATATAAAATTGTGACTAATTATGTTTTGTATTTTATTATGGCGATATTATTTAAATACATTAATTATATTTAAAATTGACAGGAAACTATCGATCCTATTTGTCATTTCCGAAATAGGTTATATTATATAAAGTTATATACGATATCGTAAGGGATATCGTAAGGTATTATTTTATAAATTATTGCTGGATAAATACATTAACCTAGGCTAGTAAGTTAATATAAACAATTAATAAGTGCTGCAGAAGCTAATTTATTAAAAATATTAATCTTTCGTTATTGGTATTGAAATATCGTCGAAGTGGTGTGAAAGAGGTTAATATTGCGGTGTAATATACGAAAAAGATAAAATACTGTAAATATTTAAGAGATTCTAATTATATTTTCTCTTTACAGATAGTTCGTACAATGCCGTATGGAATGTCATGGTCTCGATTTATTTCCTTCATTTCATTAGCATTTCTTACGACTGCGTCTGGCTCGCAAGCTGTGCATCTTATATACAGGCCCCTTGACGATTTAGATGATTTGATAGAAGAGGCATTTCAGAAAAGACTATCAGAACTACAAGATCATAAATAATATGTAATTAAATATATTGATTCGGTTACTGCTATTAATTTTTCAATTGTTTTAATAATCTATTAAACAATAAGATCTTTTGTAAGAAGTGGGGTTAAATTGATAGGGAAGGAATAATAACGAAAACTAAAAAATGAATCAGCAACTTGAAGTTACACTCAAATTTTAATCACAATACGAGATTTAATAAAGCACAATTTATTTCATCATAGTTTACACATATCACGCTTTTCTTTAATGCTTGAAATATACATATTTACAAGATGAATATCATCGTCTATAAATGACATATAGTATCATGTAACAATTATTTATAATTCACAGTATACTTGGAGGACTTTCTTAAATAGTTTGCTTGCATTGATGTGTCAGCAGCGCATTTTTGTGTAAGCCTAGCTTGTAATTTCATCTGTTAGGATAGCTACTAACTCGTACTTGTTTTCTTTTATATATAATTACAAAAGCGAATAATCAAGCATTATTCTTGGGCAACTATTCGTGTAGAAAAATACGTGAATTTTTATCTCCGTATCGATCGTTTTATAACGAAGGGAAGGATAGTTTAAAAACACTCGTAGAGCCCGTATTGATCGATTTCGATTAATCACTAAATTGTCATAATGATGTCTCGCTGGCGCCAGAACTCTGTGATTGGAGTGGTAAATTTGTTTTATATCCTGTAGATTCCTCCTCTAGCAATGCTATCCGTTGTTTTAGAGATTTTACCTATAAATTAATCATACGTGTAAAAAAAGAAAAAAATTGAAAGTTGTAACTAAGTAGTTTAGTTACATGTTACATCACTAATTTTGATTAGGGTGATAAAATGCAACTGCGCAGAATCAGACAGCTCGATACTGAAAGTACAAGATGGCGACAGTCATATGGCAGAAGCGGCAGCGTGCGATGTACTGTAAAAATGCCGATCTTACGAAAATTCAACATAAAGAGAACGATAAGGAGAGCTTTAAATAAAATGCCTGGAAAATTTTTAGGGGAATTTCGACTTTTACCCATAATGTTTTTAATGGGTGGTTTGTTAGAGTTCGTTATGATACACTGGCATGTCGGAGAGGTTAACTTCTATAGAACATATAAAAAAAGAAGAATAGAAGAAGCAGTTGAACGAAGATTAGCAGAAATGAATGCACAAGTGAATAGATAAATGCATATCGTAGCAAACAGTAGTAACAAATTAATGAACGAAGATGGAACATGTGAGCATTTGCAATAGCAAATTTTTGAATATAACATTTAACGTCAATATCTCACTTTCACAGCGATGAAGCTTTTAATAATGCATTATACTTTCATAGGTCTTCTGAAGACTAATATTACGAAGATGCAAAGAATGTAATTTATGCAAAAACATGTACAAAGTGTAATAAATTGTTTTACAGATGTATTATAACACGATATCTAGCAGTTCTTCTTAACTTCCTTCATATCACACACCACATTTATGCTTGTTCATACCTGAGCAGCATGTCTCTCCACCATGCCCAACATTTGTTGCTCCAGCTTTTTTAATCTAGATTGATATTTTTTCTTAGACTTCTCTAAAGTTTGTACCAGAGCTCTAAAAACAAAGTTAAAAAATAAGATTTCTCGATCGATTGTGAATCTACCGTTATACGTAATTCAATTACCCATTAGCTCTTTTCAAATCGTTGACAAGCTCAGCAGACTGTTGATGCCTCAGTTCAGAGTTTTTATTAACTTTGTCTAAAGTGGATACTAATTCCTGTAGACGTTCCTTTAGCCTAGCTTCTCGACCCAGTGCCTCTATCAACTCAGATTCTATGCCTTCGCTCTCGTTATCGCTTAAACCTCGATCCTATACATAATTTATATCGTATACATCATTAACTCAAGAAAGAGATTTTTGTTTTAAATAGCCATTATGTACTTACTTTATTCGTAGCCATAGCCAGCATGGCCTCTGTATCGCTGAGCTGACCCTGAAGATGTTCGATAGCAGCATGCTGAGCTGCGATTTGCGTATCACGTGCGTTTAATTTCAATTCTATGGTAGCTCGTTCCTTTTCCAGTAGGAAGACTCGTGCCCGTAGTTCCGCCTTGTCCTCTCTCATAGCCATCAATTCCTACACGAAATTGACTACATTTATTTTTGGAACTTCCAAGAATTCGAAGCTAATCGTCGCCTCGGACGGACCTGCATAAGTACAGCTGTTTCTAAATCTAATTTCCGGGCTTCGGCGAGGGAAATTGTATTCTTCGAATTCAATGGTTCAGCGTGAACACTTTCTAACTCCACTACAGTCGATCTGACCATGGCTCGTTCTCCTTTGAGTCTACTAATGTGCCTTCTGAGTCTCTGCTCGTCTTCCACGGACCAAGCCACCTCAGACCTGAAGATACCAGATTATTAAGAAAAATTACAAGCTCATCGAGATTTGGCAATGTACTCACTCGTCTGATAAAACTATACTATCTTCCCACGGCGCGTTTAGAGTATTCATACATTCGTTCTCCAATTTATTCAACACATGATAGGCTACGTGTTCAGCCGCTCTTCTGTTATCGATCGTGATGCTGTTCCTTTCTGTCGACAGAGCGATCTCGCTTTCTAGTAACGCTACCAGGACGTCGTAAGCTTCTATCGCGCGATCACTATAGGAGAGTGCTAATCGCAACGCGGTTGCATTCGACTCGTACTTTCCAACTAGGAGACTCAATCTGGAATAGAGAAACACTTATACATATTTTTTACATACTTGTATAGTAAATGGCACATGGCGAAGTTGTGAAATCAATCAGTATTCAAAATATCTACAGTGCAAAAATGTGCAGAATGCATGTAAGGTGCAAAACGTATTAAATATACAAAGTAAGATACATATTATAATATTTAATAAGTAAAATTGTTATCTAGGTTTCATTTTGTTTTATCATTATGATAAAAACACAAATACGATTATAATTTTAAACGACAATTGACACATAGGTATCTGGCGTTTAGCCCTAATTACAGCTAAGTTAATAGCTGATCCTACTTAATGTTTCAGTTTACGGTTTCACCACGTTACTAACGATATTTCGTATTTCACAATTGGAACACAAAAATACCTGTCACATTGCGCCTTACTCTCGTGCAAAGTCAACGCAAGGACAGCGTTATTTGCTCGCGCGTGTTCCAACCTGCTATTTAACCTTTCCGTCTCCACTTCGAACTGTTTCTCCGATCCATTCAATTCCTGAAGATTCGAGTGCTCCAAAAGGTCCGAGACCAGATGTTCAGCCACCATCGTGGAACATACCTATTTAAATTACCAAAAAGTTATTAAATGGAAACAGAAGCAAATTCGTTATTTTTCTATAAATCTTGCAAACAGTTTCTGTCAATTTTTATCGCGTATTTTAGATGACGAATTTTGATGGGTCAATCCATTTCCTGCTAATTCAGATCGATTATCGCGCTTCGTACGATATTATCAGGTGTCCTGATATTTATAAACGGGGCTGCATATGATTGTCCTGGCTGTATTCGTCAAAGAACGAGATCATTGTAACTACAAGCTAAGAGTGAGAAGAAACGAACAACCAGAGACGATAACGTACCCCCAGGTTGGTAATATCAGGTCCTGTGATGTGCCTCTCGTCGGTCCTCCTGAGTCTTACCCTCTCGGCTATTTTAAGAACCGGAGCTTCCTCCCTCGTTACGCTCTTTGTCGGCGGTGTCTGCAGGGGTGGCAAGAGTGGCGAGCAAGGTGCACTCAAAGGTTCCGGCGAACTGGTGTTGCCTCTTGTCTGCGGAAATCAAAGGAGCACGAGGAGAACATTACAGTCGGAAGGGTTGATAAATATTTTTGTGAAAGTGTTGGGCTGATCAAAGGCTGGCCAAAGCACGGGGGTAACTGTGCAAAAAATTCGTTCGGCATTCAACGGTTCGTTCCAAAGGGGGAGGAGGAAAATGCATTTCGGGTGCATCGAGATGAAAAGAACGATCTTCTTTTCATCGCGGACGAAAACTCAGTTCAGCTCGTTGCAAAACTGTAACATCACATAACGTCTCTATACGTCGAGACCATGCGGAGGGTGCGCGTATTTTGCAGCACGTTACAATAGGTCGGATCGTGCTACCCACTCGTATTTCTCTGCGGGGCGACTCGCTGCCAGCCTGTTGCCTCTGATTGCTAGCCTGATTCTTGAAATTAGCCAGCTGAGCCTGTAAGCTCGCGATCTCCGCTCGAAGGGCTGTGACCTCTTCTTGTAACGCTGCCACGGCCACGCTTTGGCACGAGGCCGCCTGTTGTGTTGGCTCCGGTGTTGGTAACGCCGCCGGACTGTCTAGCTGTTCTCTTCCATTCTGTCGATGTAAATGATCGTTTAATCGCAACTATATTACGCGCAAGATCTAGCAACTCGTCCGAGTTAAGGAACTTCTTCGGATTCGATTTCGAGTCTATTTTGCATAGTTTGAAAGTTCTACGTCTGCTACGAACATTTTACAGTTTGCAAAATCTTAAACGCGTTTCCCAGACTTTCCCAGGCAATTACGCTACTACCTTCTTAGTTAAGTTCCACCGAAGAAGTTTGTAATCCTTCGATAGACATACCTCGGCGGTACGTGGCTCGATGTCCTCGCAGCAGCTGGAATCGGCATCTCCCAATGTACGATCTCCATCACCCTGAATGTCACCTCCACCTTCGCTCTCTTCCACCGGGTTAGTGATTGACCCCTCCGCGTCTCTGCTTGTCTCTATTTCTAAATTGATAGGAAAGGGTCAAACGAAACGGAACAAAGTGTTCGAACGAAGTGCTTAAGAGCTACTATAATCATCAATGGAAACGGCGAATTAAAACATGCGCTACAATTTATTCAATTGGTCGTTTTACGAAGAGATCTCCTTGAATTATTTTGCTAATTTATCTCTTTACGACTCATCATAAAACACACACCATGCAAGGCGTATAAATGCCATATAAATGCCAGGCGTAAGTTTTCCAACTTACTCAACAACCTAATAATTCGCAAGAAAAAAATATTCAATTGGCCAAAGTTAGCCAGAACCAACAAGTTACTGTAAAATACAATATAAAACGGACACACCATGATCGGGAGAAATATAAATCTGCACGAAGAATTTCGAATTTTGGCGACGTCGTTGGACACCGTGAAACGAACGGCGAAGCGGCTTCCCAGCGGGGAACGCGTTAAAACATCAAACGGCCTCGGTCCATAAATCTCTGTCGGAGGGAGGCAGAGACCGAGCACGGTGCACAGATTTACGGAATCGGTCGTTTCGTTCTCTCCCTTACCGGACTCATCCTCCTCGGCAATTACGGTAGCGCGATGCCTCTCGAGCTGCCTGCCGAGCTCGGCGATCACGGAATGCAACTCGGTCAGCCTCTCCTCGTGCCTCGCCGCTTGCTGCTCTGCCCTCTGTTCCGCTCGCGCGGCTTGCACCTCCGCGCGGACCAGAGCCGCCTCGGTCGCCTCCCTGGCTCGTGTCGCCGTCACCAGCCTTGAATTCAGCTCGGCTACCTCGGACCGCAGCGATGATAACGCGGCCGCATGCAGCTGCAACAGAACCGACCACCCTCGGATCAATCATCGACCATATTTCATCGCTGATCAAATTTCTTCGTTGTTTTGGTTTTGTGACGAGAGAAAGCTTTCAGGATGTTAGAGGGATGTTGGAACTTTGTATTCGGAATTGGACTTTTGTATTCGAAAAGAGGTAGATTTGAAATATGAAATTTCTTAGCTTGGGGAAATCGTGCGTTTGGAAGATACAGATCCTGCTACATAAGAGATCTTTGCGGCCAATAGACGGCGATTAGTATAACAATGTGAGTGTGAATTAGGTATATGGTCGAGGAATAAATGTATATTAAACTGGAAAAACCCCCAATGACAGCTCACTTTCCTAGAAGATTCTTCAGTTGATAAAAGTTTCAAGGGGATTCCGATCAGGATCTATAATCAAGAAGATCCTGTGATATTATAATTCGAAGATTTCCATGGATTTGACTGGTCTCGTGACGCAACCTGTCTTGGCCGAGTCAAGACAAACGCGTAAGCATCTTGCTGATTGCAAACTACGTTTTGGAAGAATACCGTACGGCAGTCATTTTGATCAATCTTCTGTCTCGATCAACCTTGACTGCCGGATAAATTCCTACTTACGACGAATTGCAATATATTATGCAGAAGTCTTAGTCAAGGAAAGAATAATTGACTAATTTTACGTCTTGCCGAGGTCAACCTCGAACACGGTCGTCCACTCACTTTGCCATTAGCCGATCGATTTTAAATACACATTGTCTCGTTTCGAAGCGAGAAATGCATCGTTGCTAGTTTTATAAAATTTCTAGAAATATTAGGAATTGGTTATTTCGATTACCATTCTCTTTCCAAGTATCAATTATCGTTAATTATCGATCATCGTTATTACGACCCATTGAAGCTAAAAATGACGAATTTGTGACTTTAATAAGAAGTCCGATACCATCGACGTTAATTCCAAGTATAATTCCTCACGTTTACGAAGAAACGTCTATTTTGTCAGGGAATTTGTTAAAGAGCAGAAGCAGCTGGTAGCAGCGGATCGTCGCGCTGTTTCCGCAAATAGATGTCCCAGACGCGATTCTTCTTGTTACCGGTGGTCCTCATTAATTTCGTCGTATTCGCGGTATTCCGAACGCGAACACAGAAAACAGGGAAAAAGAAGAAAAGTGGAAAAATGCGTAGGAACTGGCGGATACCTGTTTGCGAGGCATCGTTCCTCGCGGAGTGCCCTTCGCGAGGGCAACCGTGCATGACGAACATTACAAGACGACGAGCCGCTAATGATTCCTGGCCATGTGATAACATACACCGATCAAGAGGGGAAGAGAAAAATACCGAGAGATCCATATAAGAATCACGACCCGTAATTACGAAGTATCATTCAAGAGTCGTCCTCTTATCGAGAAAGAGGAAAAGGATCGTGTGCGTATCTCACGTGTACTCTCGACGACAGGTAAACTAGTTTTGTCACTTGCTCACGACACGTACCAGGCATTTATTCTTTTTTCTTTTTTTTCTCTATTTAACTCCTTTTTCTCTTGTATTTCGAGATCTCAACGCGTTACTTTTTCCCGTTATGGTAGATGGGTTCGACGATTTACGTTTTACTCGGAAAATCGATTTGATTGCTCTGAATTTCATACTACGTCGAAAGCGTAGACTTGCTGGCTTTTGTTCGAACCAAACATCCCCTAATACCTTATTCTTCGATGAGATATCGTTAAGAGCGCGCGAAGTGGTTTTACGATTTGCTGTAAAAGCCGCAGCTTTTACCTGGAACTTTATTCTTAGTGATAAGTATCACGTTTCGGTAAATTTGTGCTAACGGTATGAGAATGTTACTGAATTCTCGAACTAATAGCGAACCATCGATGCTTAATACGCTCTAGCTCGATTTATATTTACCTGTAATTTTTTAAATTACGAATTTCAAACTGCGTGTATTTTAATTATTTCAATACCTTCAACGTTCTTTGCTTAAACTTTTCACCTTTGAAGCGAATATAAAAATTGTCCTAAGACTTTTGACCGCACATGTACGTAACTTCTTACGCAAGTAATTAATTATAAATTCAACTTCTGTTTAAAAAATTAACTATAACATACACGTTCTTTTTCGTTACATTGGAATTAAATTTTCTGACTTATAGTTCAATCGAAATTGAACAACTTGAAGATTAAGAGCTTTTTAAACAACAAAACAGATGCACAAGCTTTCACATATTACGAATACGCCAATTCTGTTATTGCATATTATTGGTACCGTCGAGCATATTTAGCGTAGAACATTTCAGTGAAAATACCTTGATACCTTGAGGTACCACGAGAATACAAAGAATTAATACTCTTTCAGAACACTCTTCAGGACGTAATAGAGGAAGATGAGGTCTCCCATGATCTTGGCGTTCATCCTGGCAATATTCTGTGCGGTAGTCGTGGCGCAAAACGACGATGAAATCGTTCGACTGCCAGGCAAGAGCTGCAAAGACGCTCCACCTTGTCCGAATGGCCGATCCTGCACGATGGTCGCTCCTCCTTGTAATTCGGACAACTGCGACAAGAATCCAGTGCCTTCGTGTGGCCGGAAGTTGTGAATGTCGCAGTACCGTAAAAGACACAAGTGGTCCTCGACTAAGCCATTGGTCATCTTGCTCGTTCATCGATTCACGCGTATGTTAATGGATGTTGCAATAAACGTATGACGTAACCGTGGTACCGTTGCAAAATGAAGTAATTTCACGCTCTATACCTGCTTGCTTTCGTTCGGGTAATTAGACGCGACGCGATTCGGCTGGAAATTCCGTACTCGAGCGGAAAGAAAACTTATGAATGGCTGACAATGCACATACTTGTGACTCTGTGGATTTTCATCTGAATTTTAAGATCGAAACCCGAAGAATCACAAATACGCGCACGTCACGTGAAATCCATTCGTGTAGAACGACGAACCAGACTTGCCGCGAACAATTTTCAATTTCCCATACAAAATCCATCCGATTATCCTATTTGACGCGTAATGATGAAATTCTAAAAACGAAGCCTATAACCCGCAACTCGTCGCTCGTTAACTATCTAATGTTAGCAAATTATTGCGCAAGAGAGTGCACAGGTGTGAGGCGTACATTTCTGCAGTTCTATTTAGCGCTATTTGCTCGGTTAAAGCGCGTACTCGCGACAAGCCAATGATTGCGTCAGAGCAAAATGTTTAAATAACTGGACATAAGTAATAAACTGAATGTTCGAATAAGAGGACGCAACACGTGCGTCGATAGGAGCAAATGGTGGCGTCGATGTTCACGTAATCACGTAAACGCCAGGTTATTCGTTTAGTCTGACAAGAATCGAGTGGAGTTCGTTGCACAACGAGTCGTCGGTCGTGTCATGTCGACAAAACGAGCCTGGTCACCGAGTGAATTCTTCGCAATGACTCACCAGGCGTTTACCAAAGAAGACAGCTTGCACGGGCTTCTACCTTCTCGTGTTCTTCTTGCCATGCGTGTTTCAAGCTGGCTAGGCAGGTGTCTTCATCACCGATTCCATCGAATTTCTCTCTTGCGAGACGTACCACGTAAAATGATACCGGAAATTGCGGTAAAGTGGTGCAAAGCCAGCGACAGGGGTGACCGAGAGGGGCATCGACTTTCTCGACAGTCGAATACCCGATATCCTACCCTGGATAGATGGAAGTCCGAGGTCGTTCTCGTCTTTGATACACGAAATTACTTGGAAACTGGAGGTTGGGTAAATCCGCTGGCGACGAGCTTCGTCGACGTGTTATAGAGGACTTACTAAAGGCAAACTTCGTCTTCTCGATGCCGTGGAAAGTTGTCGACCTGTTCACGACGATTATAGACGGCACGGACAATATACCAGCGATCAGAGAGCACGTGATTATACGTACGAAATCAGGGAAATCTTATGAAAGTGATAAAGATAATTTATGTGTGGCTTGTGCCACCGCAACAAATTTATTGATCAAATTTGGATTTTATAGCTGCCATGGTCGACTGTCACGCAAATATCCATATGTTTTGCCCTGAAATATACTAAACAGTAACGTTTAATTTTTGCAAAATATTATATTATGTTTGATCGTTATATATTGTATTACGTTATATCGTATTTGTGCACTTTTCCTCCGACAATGTTACGCAGATCATTTGCATCGTTGAAAATTTGTTAGCCCGTGAAATTTCTCTCATTCCTAATCGATCTAAAAAATTTAACGAAATCTGGTTGTTCATCGATAACCATCGTGGCAGTCGACGTACTGTACGTTGGTGGCAAAATTATTGCGATTTTGGATCGTAGACCGTGTATGTTCTTTTTTACAATCGATCCGCGTCGCGCAGCTTTGTACGCAGAAAATTCGATTACTCGCCTCTGCAGTACGCAACAACGTTGAACGCGCTGAAATACTATCGATCGTATTGGCGAAGAAACGCGAGTTTTTCTATGAAAAGACTGGTTTTTTGCCAGGAAAATGCAGCGGCTATCCGGTTTCGCGCGATTGACTTTCATCATGCTGCGCTTTTCAATGAAATTTTTCCTTCGGGACCTGTTCGATCGTTAAAAATAGAAAAGAACAGTTGCTTTTGCAACTTGGACGATCCATCGTACGTTTGACACTTTGCTAATCATTCGTATCGTATATTATCTTAATCCGATTGAATATTGCTCCTTAGAAAAAAGAAGTTTGTATTGGAGAAAGAACAGTGCTCGTTTCTGTTTGGATTTAGTTGTATAACGATGTATCGTGGGGTGTTCGTGGAAAGAAAAATGGGGCGAGTGCGTGGCCAACAGGTGCTTCCCTTCAGAAGGATTTGGCTTTTGAAAGCAAACAGACGATAAATTTCAAGGCAAACACGCCGAGAGAAAGGCGAACGTTACGAGTGAAACTCTGAAGATTTCCAGAGGAAAAGGCGAGCCAGGATCCCGTCGATCGCGTAGGATGAGCCACAACTTTATCGAGCTGAATAGGTCTATCGACGTCTCGTTTGCATAAACGTGTGTTCAAAACGCTTATTAATGACTTGTATAAATTCTTAGTCTATTACCTCGCAAGAATGGAAAATCGTTTCCTTTCTAATTTCAGCCGATCATCTGTATAAAAGTCAGGAACATTTTGTATAAAACCGAGATTGTCGTAATACTTACAATACTTACATTAGGACAGGAGGAGTACCATTAGTGCAGCGAAATAGAACTTTAAATACTTCGTAGATTCAGTTGCGATTTGCAGTGAAACTCCATTTATCGGAATAAAATTGTACTCAGTACTCTATTAAATGGAATTCCGCGTATTAAATCTATTTATCTGAATGTGAAATTTTGTTATACGAATGAAAAGTTATAGTAGCAGAGAGAAGCATTAAATTCCTATTATATGAACTGTTTGTTCCTCGATATGTTCAGATAAACAGAGATCTACTGTATTAATATTTAGTTCGCAAGCATTTGGTTTTTACAAATACTTTAATCCCCTTTCGCACACTCTGTATCGGACTTTCGCAATAATCAAGTCAATTCAAAACATTTTTTTATCCATAATAATGATATGTAATGTACAAATAAAGCCACGAATAGTATAACAAAATTTTACCATATGATATGCATAACACATTCGTTGCTTCTAACACCGAACAAAACTTTCTTCTTCTACACTGATACTTGACACGTTGCATCGTGCACAGACAGCTATGGAAACAATGTTTGTCACTTTGTGCATTGAAGCTCGATTCAGCGAGCTCGTAACGAGATCACCGAGCACCGATTGCTCGTAACAAGATTTTTCCAACGAATCCTGCCGTTAATCCGCTAAAGGGGTCAAGTAGGTGTCCCCTTTCGAGATGGTAAATTCCTTGACCAAGCCCCCGTGACCCTTTTTCTTCTCTTTGTCTGGTCGTCAAAAGGGACGAGCAACGTTATTCGTTTTTGATCCACCGGGGGAGTTCGTTGGACGAAGACGAACCGGCTTTAAGGGGTGAGCACACCGTTTCAAACGGTCCTTTTGTGACAAAAGAGGGACAAAAGAGGTAACCCACAGACACGTCTATTCTACCTCGATGCAAGGACGTTGCCTGTAAAATGACATCTCCTTCTTCTTTCCTCCACGCGCGGAGTGGACTGCTTTCAACGAATAGCGCTTCCGTATAGCGGAACTAATCCGCTCGTCAGGATACAATTTTTGAGAACATGTTACGTAGAAGGGTAACAGGAAACGTATTCTCGAGTTTATTAATGGATTAGATTAGTTTCGCTGTTATGGTTCCGTTTAATAACGTTGAAAGCGAGATCGATATGACGCGATGAAAATAGTTTTGTGTATTTTAGATATCGCATTTAATATGAATACCTATCGTACCTATAGATAACACCTACGAGGCACACGTATACGGATTATAGATAACTCTGCAACAGAGGATCTTCTTTGGATAGACAGATGAGGAGCTGTCGAATGTTTACAAAACGTCTCTAAACAGTAAGAAACAATAACGAATCATATGATATTAAAAGATCGTATCGTATCAAAGACTAGTCGCATAGAGATTTTGATTGAAGCAACTGGCTCTTTCTCTTTACAAAGAGCACAAACGACAGAATCTTCTGATTTACAATACGTATAATACACGTCGTTATTTATGACACGTAATATGCGCGTGTCTAATGTATTTATAGGAAATTGAAAATCGTAAAAACACGGATAGTATGGAAAAACGTATGAAATATCAAATGTGTGCCCATTTACATACCCGTTTCTTTAATTACGTTTATAAAAACACGAATTTGCATAAGCACCAGCAACTTAGTAATACATTATCATACAAATTATATCTTTCCCTGGGAATGAATGTCTCCTGTGCGTTCTTATCTCTCGTATTAGATGCAAATTTCCAGCGTAACGACGAATTACGCAAATACGAGAGAAAATTTTTGATTTACGAAGCCCGAAACCTTTTACGAAGCTCCGATAGGAGGCGTGCGTTTTCAAGCAAACGAGTCCAGCACGAAAACGCTGAGGTTACACGCGAAGAAAGTGAGAAAGCACTGGCGCAGAAGAACCGATCGACCCGTTCTACCAAGTAAGCGTTCGCCCAAACATGGCGAACGAGGAAGAGGGAAATCAGCAACGACAGACAGACGGCGTAGTCCGGACCGGTGATTTGACGGAAAATATGGTATCGGACAGAAGCGTCGGGGGCCTGGGCGGAGGTGTCAGAGCGGGGCAAACGAAATTACGGGAGCGAAAGTTTATTTGAAATTCCTCTGTGAAATCGATCGTCCGGTTGGTTAGCTACGGCTCGTCGTCCGCCGCTCTATTCCTGCCGGATTAAAGTTTAAAGGGTAGTACTCGATTCTGCATAAGCTTACGAAGAGACAGACGGAGGGATGAGACGGGCAAAGACAACGCCAGACGAACGGATTCAGATAAATAGATGGGGTTGACTGCTCGGATAAAGAGAGGGAAGACGAGAGCAAGAGACAATCTAAACGTGACGCGTGGAGAACGAGAGAAGACGAGAGAGGGATAAAAAATGAACGAGTCGTTTCGCGGTGAATATGGAGAGAAAAAGGGGGCAGAAGGGGGGAAAAGTGGTAGGAAGGGAACCGGAAGGACAGAAACATCGTCCTGTTCCTGAGAGGCGGATTCGATCCCATTCTCGGCGTGTACTCGGCTTTTGAATCGAATACGACACCGGCAAAAATTACGGAACTCCATTATCGGATGTCGGAATGCTCCTCGCCTCTGGCGGTAAGCTTGTTCCGCGTTTCGTTAGCGGCCTCGATGACGCGCCATCGAGTTTCGTCGCCTCTTCTTCGCGCTCTCCTGCCGTTCATTTATTCCAGTTCTTTAATCGATACCGGGATAAACTTGAGAATTTATTCCATGATCGGTTAATTTCGAATTCCAATGTACAGCGTGTTCTAGAAGTTGGGAACCATGACCAATTCAATTCGTATACTTTCCACGTAGATGAAGATGACTCTGGTTAAGAAACAACGTATCGAGATCATTCCGCGGATTATGGTTGGCACTCGATCGATTTAAAAGGAACAACAACGGTTGGACGACGGAGAAGAATCGCGTCTGGTGGACTTTAACACGAGAGAAGATCGAGTAGGTCATGAATTATTGTTCGAACAGCTGTCATCGCGAACTGGCGCGAATTTGCTACATGTTTTATTGCTTGTTCATTGAGTTTGATTGAAGATTCGAGCGAACGCGAATAACGCTTCTTATATGTACACAAGTTACGCTTAACGATAACACTTCTATATAGATTGAAACCCTTAACCCTTTCACCCTTTCGAGGCAGCGTATACATATAAACTCTTGAAAGTCTTTGACATAGACACAAACGATACATACATAGTCCTCCTCGACAAGACTCGACCTAATTTCATTGTACTATGTCTCTCTTTATAAAAACCTTGTTTATAAGAAGTACGTCTCTGTTCGCAAAGTTTTATCAAAAGTCTACAGAGATTGAGCAAGTTAAAGCGTTAAAAAGTTAGAAATTCGTTCGCTATTCCAACTTACTGACTCCTGCTGTTTCTTCCTGTGACTAGCTTCGACCTGTATCGGGACGGTTCTATCGTTGCTACGATCACCAGGGCAGCAGAGCCACGACCTAGACCTGGTTAATCCTTTCGGTTCCTCTTCCTCCTCCTCGGCATCCTCGTCCTCGGTGGTAGCGCAATGAACGTAAACCAGATCCCTTCGCGGTGTTTCGAGGATCTCTTTGCCCGGGGCAGAGACGTGACTCGGCTGTACGCTATACCTTGTCGTCTGTTGATAATGTTGCTGCTGTACTTGCACTCTCTGTTGGTGCAATCGGTCCACGTAGTAAGCCGGCTCCGCGGAGCCATTGTTCACGGCCACGGCGAAACCCGCCACGATGTCTCTCGATGCTTTCACTTAATTTTTCCTCACTGTAGCATCTTCCATTCGGTCCGCGAACAAATCGCCTGAACCTTTTTCACGTTTCTCGCTGCTCGTGAAACCAGTACAGCGATTATTGCCAATGGTATCGTTCGTCGGTGATATTTCTTCTCTGCACTTCCGCTTTAGTCGTTCACGTTCACGCTGAAAGCACTGCACGGGTTATTCACGCGACAGTCTCTTCGTCACGCTCGATTACGCGAAGCAATGCGACGATGGAGTGACCAGCGGCGCGATATTGCGACATCGTAGCGATCGGTAATGGAATCGGGCTGGATTTTTCCGCGTTGTAATTAGATTACCAGACATGGAGTCCTTAGCAACCAGCAACTATGTATTTCATTCCTGTCTATGATTAATTCTCCTTGTCCGAAGACAAAGCAATCGAGGAGCGAAAGTATTGTTTCCATCCGAGCGAAAGAAGCTGGGGAGGGCGGATAAGAGCAACGATACAAAGGAACGATCGATCATGTTGGATTGTTGCATAAAAATAAAAATCTGTCACGCGTCTCTTCCAATTTATTTCAGTTATCTCATCGATAATTTATATAATTTCGCCAAATTCAAACGGAATTATTATAAATTAACCAAAGTGATCGAACTTGTACGGACGTATTTCTACCGAATTCCTACTTGTACTTTCGTCGTTCAAGGTTCGACAATGAACCACCAACTGTTTCACTCGACTGCTCGCAACAGTCACTCGATCGAGGCTTTCGGAACAAAAATAGATTAACCCAACGAACTAATGCTCAACAAATTGTTGATTAATTGCTGTCCAGAATGCTATTCATTTCTACTTGAAATAACCTATTTAGCGTTCTTTTGATTTCTTAAGATATCAGAATTTGCTCAACAGTCGCACCATTGGATACGCACAAAGAAACCTTTGTTCACAAAAAACAGAAAGATCTTTCTACCGATGTGAATATGCTATCTTCTAGAGAAAACTAGTTTTCAGACGTTTCGCGGCTCGACATGGTCGACGAAACACGTCAGAGGCCAGAGCAGCGGTGCATTTGAGAAAAGGGGGAAAGCATAGTCTGAACGCGATTCCAATTTAGAGCGTGAAACGCAAAAATCCTAGTCACTAATTATAATTCGTTCTGAGATTTTTCCGCTTTGGCACGTGCCGCGCTCATTGCCGCGGCCCGTGTGCAGAGTGTTCACCCGACACACGCTGATTTAGCCATCGAAATCGCGGAAATGCTTGAGCACCGCCGCTGAACGTTTAATGGCGTGAGATTTACCGGCTCAAGTTTTTACATTTTCAACGTGTTTAACGAGCATGCCATTCCGGCTGCTCGTTAACTTATCATTAGTGGCCTGGTCAACGTTGGCCTTCGATGCACTCTACCACAGGCAGTTCGTTACGTTTTCAACGATTCGTTTCGACATTTGCCCGCCGTAGTCGACCGCTGGTTCGTCAGTAAAACGACGCCTCTGTAATAATCGCTGCTATTATTACCGAATTACTATTTCTGCATTTGTCGCTGCAGGTCTGAACTATTTTGAACTGTTTGACTCGGTCGCTCGCTCAGTTACTTACAGAATCGAGGCTTTGAGAACAAAAGTTGATTAACCCAAATGCTTAACGAAGTAATTGTTGTTTAAAATACCGTTCCTCTTAGCTGGAATGCCCTACATAGCATTTCTTCTTTCCTCGAGATAACACGATCGACTAACAGTGAATTTGCTGCTATCATACCGTTGGTCTTCGCGAATAATTAAATGCCTAACAATAGCAATAATGACAGCGTTGACGATATCTTTGACACATTCACTGTGTACGAGTCACGCATTCGAGCCAACACATACCTTCAAGTTATACATAACTTACGTAGCATACATGCTATTGATTAGAATGTTGCAACATGAACGGAGAATCCCGAAATTATGAAAAGGTATCTTTCGACAATACATATTAAAAACGTATATGCGAAGTTTCACATTTCAAAATTGTTCGTTAGCATAGATTATCACAGAGAATGAAAGTGGGATCCGCAACGAACGTGTTAAATTGCTACGTTCGTATGGAAATTACCAAATTAATATATATATTTAAGTCTCATTATGTCTATGTATAATTTAGTCCTATGTTTATATATCTATTTATTTACGATCAATACGAATTTAAACAGGCTACGTAATTCATAATAGCCGGCCTGATTGAATATGTATTTCGAATTGAATAAGAATCTCATCATTAACCTAGTTAAAACGGTTCTGTTTGTTCAACACTGAACGTATGTATCACTGCATCTTTATCGCCACTTTGACGAAAAAGAGAAAGCTAACTGGTCTACTTGCATGCGAACAATACAAATTGAACAGCGTCGAAAAAACGAGTAGTGAAACGAAAGCCAATTATATTCAGAGGAATTTTCTGCATTTAGAATTTACCTAGATTTTTATCATATCGATCGCTCTCATTTTACATAACTGGCAAGGTTGCCTATTCAATGGCCAGTTTGCAAAGGTCCGCGTATATCGCTGGTTAGCGTGTACCCATCGATTTAGAAAGCTTAATTGCTCCGCTAGTGTCTATCGATTCTCGACGAGATCGCGGCGGGACGAGGACGCGTCGCGAAACGGCCGCAGCGGCGAAATAAATTAATTGCTCGACTGGCAATTATGAGACGCGAGAGAGGGGGCGGGGATTTCTGTCTCGGGCCTAACGAGACCCTTATTGCTGCCAGCAATTAGTTTTTACTCCGAGCCAATGCGATCAACGCGGCTGCTATTACGGGATTCTACTCTGACCCGCGATTAATCCTTATCAGCGTTGGTATCTTGTATGATCCTTATCGATGTTGTCTCATAGTCGAATTCACAAAGATTCTAACGACTAGAAATAAGATGAAAACGAAGAACAATGAAATTACGATTGAGTCTTTGCTTTTGGGAATAAATTTAAAAATTTGTCGCGATACGTACGTACGTACGTACTGGACTAATTTCTTACCGAACGTGCCGTGCCGCCTCGCGGAAGCCAAACTGATCAGGTCTATTCTTTGTTAATTGCTTAACTCCCTTGCGCAAGTATGCGATTGATGTTTCATTTTTTAAGAAACAAACGACTTACTCCCATAACTTCACTTGTCACGAGAAGATGATATAAACGACAGTAAATTAAAAAGACGCTCGCTGGATGTTCGAAGTAGATTTAAAAGACAGTGAACGTAGGTAAATGTAGTAAATATATTTAATTATTCTGTATTTAATACCGTCTGAGACCTAACATTCTTAAACATTTTTTTTCATTTACGTACGTCTAAAATCCATGCTTGATCCAATTAACTTTCTCGTAATCCTATAGTAGGATTATTTCTTATATTTCCATTTCTCTTACTATTTCCTCTTGAACTTAAAGTACACACAATGTGTCCTCGTTCTTTTCTTATTAAATCAAAGACTCTACCACAAGACACCAATGCAACGTTGTTGCATCAGATACTATGAAACGTAATAACGTAAATTAAAGATCGATGTCCAATCCAGTGTTCAACATTGTTTTTTAAACCTAGCTGGCTCGAAAAATCCTACTTTAACTTGCAATTGTTCGACATTTGCAACTCTGACGTATATTCTAATAATCGATAATTCATCGATAAGATGCTACGATGACAAATATAATTCACATGATTCATGAAAAACGTCGAAATTCCGCGTTGCTGGTCGGAGTATGGGGCAGGCAGGAGCGTTAATTAAACGAGTTAATTAGTCAAGGCGACGCGACCGCGCGGTATGCCGAGAAAACCGCGTTGCGAATTTAGTAGAGATGGTCAGGAGGAGTAGCGTCGGCGGATACCAATTATGGAAGCGCTCGCTTGTTGGTCGAGACTTTTTGCGGAAAAAGACCGATCCCGTGTGATTCTGCACTGTTGCGGTCAGTATCCGCGATCCAGTTGAAAATTAATGATACGCGAAATCGGCGGTAGATCGTGTTTATAATTTAGATTCAATTACACAGCCGCTCTACAAACTTCTGGCTGATACGGTACAGGTAGAAAAAGTCCATTACGAAATCTGTTAAATACCAAGCGTTATAGTTTTCTATCGAGTATCGGCCGTAATGAGATCCGTGCACACGCTAAACGAATCTGAATCACCAACCTTTTTGCTTCTCTTATTTACATTTTGCTATGCTTCAACGATTCTTATTAACCCGTTGCGCTCAGGAAGCAGTTTAATGCTCCTCTTTATTAATTAATGATTAAAATAAACTACATTCAATACAAGAGTTAAAATAATTTTGTTTCTGTCTGATACGATTAAGAAAATATTTTAAAGATATGGTATCTTTGAAACAGTTGCCTGGATGATCACTTATGGGAACGTTCCGCTGTTGAATCCTTAATATACATAAACTTTCTTTCAAAATTAAATGTTCATATATATATATATATATATGTATATACACATTTAGCGTTTCACTTTTTTCTTGAGAATTCAAACCTGATGTTGCGATTCGAAGGAATAGTCTATGTCGGTTTATAAAGTTATAAACAGAATACCGTACTAGACGATTATATTTCTTACCAAGTATATCAAATGATAAGTTGTAGTTGTGCGATCTCTTGATCCATTAACGCGCAACGTAACAGTTCAAATAACGTGAAAAAAGGCGGATGACGAGCGAAAAAAGCGAAAGTAGCGGAGGGAAAAAGCGAGAGGCAGTGAGTTTTAACAGCTGCGCGTTACCTTGAATGGATTAGCTTATCGTCTATCGTCGCAGCGTATCCAGGGGACATTTACATTATGCTGACGCCAAACGAAGACCCTTCCCTTTTTAACGTCACCACCCTTTCCCCCTTTCTCTCGCTCTTTCTTTACCAAATATGCCGCGCATGTTTATCGCAAATTTGTCTCGTTGACTCACGCGTTCTCTTATAAGTCGCAATGAGATCCCTATCTTGATTATTAATTAACATCGAGTTCTTAAAACGGAAGAATTGTCTTTCCAGTGGGGACTGTTATTTAGTTGTATCTGGCTACTTCTATACGAAAACATATTATCAGCCATCGGTGGCACGACATTGACTCGTTTTGATTTTAGTTGTTGGGAAGCTTCAACAAATTTTACTTGAAGACCACAGCACAGAAACACGACAAAGTATCGATATTCGATAGAGTGGCTGATCGTCGATTATTTATTTGTTAGTTAAGAGGCAAAGAAAAAGAGACCGAGATGAAACAATCGAACATTGACGAAAGACATAATCGAGCAGATTGAACGATGCATATTGCGTTCTTTGTGCGAATGGAACGATTTGTCGCGATAAGTAGAGATAAATTTCTAGTAAAACTAGTTTTTTAACGCTTCTCGTTTTAATAATTCACTTTAGAACGGACGATAATTCGAAAATATAGCCGATTACGAAGAGATATGGATTTAACTGCGGTCCCAGCTGTGGATAAAAATAATCGTGGCATGATTCACGCGAAAGGCTCCCGTAGGTCAGTATCACCCTGATGTTGGCGTGCCAAGGGTGAAGTAAGGTCTACGTGGGTATATATTGTATGAATAATTAGCACGTGCAGGCTGTCTCACGTAGGTAATCTGAATTCATTGGCATCAATCGTTACGCGATGATGCACGAGAATTATTCTCGCTAATTCAGAACTGCGTGAACGTCACGTACGTTTAATGCCACGTGCTTATTGGCCATTTTATGAATCAGAGTTAAGCTTGGCATCTGCCAAGGATAACGATTAAGAGTACAGATTATACGTGAAATTTTGTCAGAAAGAAATCACTATCAGAGATATTCTTTGTAATAACTTTTGGTTCGTGTTGAATTAAACGAGCCAAAGTAAACTTCAAACGACTTTGAAACGTACATTCTTGGGAAATATTAATATAGCCTTGAATGATCCTAAGATACGCTCGAAATGACCTTCAACAAACTTCGAATACTCTGAAGATGACATTGAGTGACTCTCGATCGTGCCTCGAGTGACTTAGGACGGCTTTAACTTCAAACGTCTTGTACGCAACCTTGTGATGAGTTTCGAACGACCTTAACACGACCTTCGAATGTCCACGGCACAAGTCCCAACGACCGTGAAACAATTTTTGACTGAGAAACTTGTTCAAGGAACGACGTGATTAGCACGGGGATAAACATTGCGAAGTACAGCTCGAAGTTTGACTTTCCAGATACGTTATCTGCGCGCTAACGTGTCCGTTAAGAGCGACATTTTTCCAGAGAATAGCGCATTTGCGAAACTATCGAAGATAACGTTGGCGTAGCTTGCTAGGTAGCGCGAAAGTATTCCCGTCGCCGGTGTCTGTTGACTTTGTCGCGGTCGAGCAATTCAGGTTACGATCCCGTGCAATAAAGTTCGGACAGAGTACAGAAACGCGTTTTGCTCGCGCCTCGTGTCGATACGATCCTCTTATCCTCGATGGTTTACCACCGCTTTTACGGCCACGTTTTTCCACCGCGAAGCGTATAAACGCCGCGGTTACATACCGCTTGACGCTTTGTAATACCATTAAACGTCTGTTCGCGATCATTACTAAGGCGCGCGCGCTCGCGCTAGCTGAACGCGGCCAATTGCGACCGTTAATTTACGAGTTAATCGCCGGGCAGATTTACGAAATGTCGTTAAAACGTAAATGTCACTCGACATTACTGCTCTCTGTACTCGCGTCGAGCCGCGTTTCAAGAAACGTTTCCAGCTATCGAGCACGACAGCCTACGCCAACTACGCGCCGAGACAGCTTTTTAAACGTGTGATTAACTATCGTGAATTACGTTCTGGTAATCGGGTACGGCGTACCTGAGATCCTGAGTTTTTCACATTCGTTGGACGATAATACGAGGAAGATCATATCGGAAAGCGTATTCGTTAGCAAAGTAATGGCAATTACATGTATCTGTGCCTCTAATGATGATATTGGAAAATTTCAAACAGGATTGCGTTAGGCTGTAACATATATCAGACAGGTTTTCTTTTTACATTTTATGCCTTTCAGCACTGTACATTACGGCTCGAATGTCTTAGGAAATCTATTTTTAATCAAATTTTCGCATTGGGTGTAAATTACAAATTTTTAAATCCACGCATGTTTCAATCATAAATTCGTTAATATGTCAGTAGTATATACCTTCTTCGTCATACAGATGCTATTTCTTGGTGTCTTTAGAATACACGTAATTTTCTCTAATTTCTAAGCTGGTATAATAATTGCCCTAGACACTTGAGCGGCAAGCATTAGGACGCAATATTTCATTTTAAATTATAAATACAGTGCAAGATAGGAAATGGCGTGCACCGTTATATTCTTCAAATCGAAAAGAAAAAGAAGAAGATAAGAAATATCGTTCACGAAAGGTCGAGGCATAAAGCTCGCTCGTCAGCGATATAAAAAGGTGTCGTTACAGCGGATCGCTTAATTCCGTGGGCATGATGAGCGTCTCAGTAGGACTTGGCCGGTGTTTTTCTTGACGAACCAAGCGGTAAGGGTAGCGTGTGTACGACGGGAGAGAATCGCCGGTCGGTGGAACAGCAGGAACGCGGAAGGGATGCCTCGCGAGGAAGCCAGTTCGTTAAACTCGTTACCGATCCCTGAAATCGTTGCCCCGGAATGCAGCGAGCAATGTTTCTTTTTCTTTCCTTTCGTCTGTTTTCTTTGCCAGGACGGAGAGAAACAAAAGCGCGATACTCGCAGCGGCGCGACGCAAGAAAAGAAATGAAAACGCGCGCGCGGCGACGCGATGTAAAAATTGAAAGGTGGAGGCGGGAATGATGAATGAAAGAGCTCGGTGATTACGCTAATACTATGAACGAAGCCGCAGGGGAACGAAGAATGGAGCAAGGAAGATAACGTCTCGCGACGCTCTGAATATTCAAACTTCGCTAAACACCTGCGAGGAAACATGGATGTACGTGTACCACTGTAACGATACCGTGATGGTATGTTACACTCGTGGCAATGGCTGAGAGAACGTCCACGTACCCCATAATCGCGAGCTGTGTCATACGGCTAAGCGAAGGTTAAATTAGAATAAGTACTATTAAACTTACTTAATAGTACTAGACTAAAGTAGAATAAATGGATATCCGGAAAGAATTGGACCGAATAGAGTCAACTTGTACAGTTCTTTGCCGTCGAATTAGGCCACGTGCAGAAACTTTACCCTTCCAACTACAATGTGTCTTATGCACATACAGTGGCTTGCGAAAATATTTGAACACTTAACCTCGGAAAACTTTTATGCGTATTTGTATGTGCTATAAATAAATAAATCATTTGAAATTTCATTAGAAACGTAAAACAAAAATTATAAAAATGTACTAATAATGTTACAGCGATTAATAAATAAAGTTTGCTGTCATATTGGATCGAGTAATAAATTCGTTCATCTTTTACGCCTGTCCGAATGTTTTCATATGTTGCGAGATGACATTATGAAATGTATTTGCGAGACACATTTTGTCACATTCACTTAACAAAATGAGCAAATGTGAACGAATAATTCCCGATACATTTTAAATTACTTGTCACCAAAAGCTATAAATTTTAATCACTAACAAATTTTACGACCTCGCTGTATCACTTCCAACTATTCCACACGGAGAATAAAAAGCACTGAAGCGAGGAAAAAGTTGTCTGAAAGAGAAACCAAATGTTCGTGCCTGGTCGCGTGAAGTGACCCAATTTTCGACGATGCTCGCTCGGTGTCGAAAAAATCCGGTCAATGAATTATTGAAAACATAAACTCGGTAAAATCATGGTCTTGATGAGCATACACGCAATACGAACGACAAAGAAAAGCGCGAGCGTCTGATTTATGAGAGTCAACGATGCATTGACACGCAAACGTTTCGATAAATATGTGCATCGTTCGTTCAGGCTCCATGCAAATGTTCATGCATCGCTCGGCAACACGTGGTAAACATTAAGCGGGCAGCGTGCATCGTCGAATAAACAGCGTCCAGAGAAGAACTTGGGTGATCTGCAAATCAAACGGGACACGAGGATGGCGCCAGTCGTTTTTGCGTGTTACTCAACAAGCCGTTTAACGATTGCGACTCTATCTGCGACCACGTATACGGTTCAGGAGAAAGAAACAATGGTATATTGAAAAGGGGATACAATAAGGGGAGCACGACAGAAAATTAAAGACATTTGGGACGTAATTGATAGGCCGATTACAGAGAAACACACGGGTATACACATAAACGATGCTATCGCGACACGCTTACACTATCGTTTTAATAAGATTAATAATCTACTCCAAAACTCAATATACAATATATCATAATATACTATATAATATACTCAGTATACTATATAGAAAATGAAAAATTTCGCATTCTTATAATAGAATGATGACGAATAATGATGATACAGTAATACCCGCTGAAACGTGGCACGCGAAACATCGACTAGCTGTTAAAAAAATCAATGATTTTTCATTTACAGATTGCCTAACTACTTCGTAAACGTACGTTCTGAGAACGTCCGGCGATAGAAGCTGCTGACGTTTGTCTAGTTAAATTAAAAAACCGACGACGTATCCGAGTAATATCCCTGACAAAGTTCTAAAGCGGTC
Source organism: Bombus pyrosoma (assembly GCF_014825855.1). Taxonomy (NCBI): domain Eukaryota; kingdom Metazoa; phylum Arthropoda; class Insecta; order Hymenoptera; family Apidae; genus Bombus; species Bombus pyrosoma. The sequence continues at coordinate 4,078,724 of NC_057784.1, forward strand.
TATTAAAAACTTGCTTCATCCAACTCGATCTGCGGCATCAAAAACGGATAAAGTATCGTACGTGCGGCGATATCAACGAGTCCGAGCTCGTGGTCGTGTTCTTGGATCAAGTGCAATTTGTTAGACGACTGGAGAACGTGGCTTGACGGCACGAGGAATGACACGTACAAGTTCCATTCAAAAAAATAACGACTCGAGACCGGTGCATCCCACACGCGCGTGTCGCTACGTTCTTTGTCCCACCTGTCTCTTTTCTCGCGTTTCGCCATACGAACTTCGTTGGCAACGCTCCAAAAACCTGGGTGCACCATGGTCTACCGTACTTTGGAAAACAATACGATTCATTTAATTTCTATTAAGCTCGTGTCTCGCATTTTGTCGGCTTCCTGGCGCCAGCCATTCTCTGTCTGGCTAGAGCGGCACCTATACTACTTACTATGACCCGCGTTAGCAACCGAAAGTCGGAAAAATATCGACTGGAATCGGTTCGGCGACTCTGCTGCTTCTCTAAGGAGTTATTAAATTTCACTGCTAGACAATCTTTAAACGAAAAGTCGCCGATCTTCGAACGCAACTAGGCGAACACCGTGAGCTTTTATCTCAAGATGTTCGGCTACTAAATAGCTAGACAATCTCTAAAGGACAAGTTTCCAAGTAAATAAATCCGAAGCAAAGATTCCATTGCGTGGCTTGTCCTTTTTCTGCATTCGAATCCATTGGAATTTTACTTGTACGGACGTTTAAAATTTGTTGTACAGAACGTGTATAGTCGAGGTAATTTGTTATAAAATGGAACAAGGTTTTCAACACCTTTCGGAAACACCAGGTATCATTGAGAGAATGCGCTGTCTATAAAAAGTATTTGCACACTGAGTCGTATCGGAATGCCATTATTCTGAATTACGAGCCGTTCGGTCGATCGACGAGAGGCGAGACAGGGGTAAAGGCCAGTTACCCTTTCCACGATCACACGAGAAGACAGGTTTTTTCGCCGTTCGTGGATCTCGTTAGCGGATGATGTACCGTCCGGACCCACGTTCGTTCCCAACCAATCGATATCAACTACGACACGTCCTCGAAATTTACGCGATTCCCTCCGATTTTGCGATGCGGACTGCGCTTCGATACGTCACGGGGCTGACCGTAAATCGGTCCATTAGCTAATGTAAATTGTCACCCGTTAAGGTAAACCGGTGATCGGTGAATAATGACCCGGTTTTCATTAGCCAAGTACACCGTCAACGGTTCGCTGCCGTATCGTCTTATTAAATCGATCAAATGGCCACGTGACGAATTTACATGGTATGGGACGACTTAAAAAAAAAAGCCAGCTTGGGTATCATTGCGGATCGTAAATAATCCTTCGTACTACGGAAGAAAACGTATTTCTTATACTTCGGGGTTTCAATCGTGTTTTTATTAATACGTTGCGCTTTGTTTCGTCCTTTTTTCAGGTTTGACCCGAAGACGTGAACTGGAACATTTACGAGACGTTGGAACAGAGCGCAATGTATTATTAAAAATACGATGGAGACCCGAGGGGCCACAAATATGTCGCCTAAGTTATCGCGAAAGTTTAAAATCTAGAATATGAAAGGAAACGTTTGCGCGTTAACTACACAGACCGTCCCAGTAATAATCAGGTGGTGACTTTTTACGCGAAGAAATACGAGCTACATAGAATAAGATTTTCAAGAGGAAATTTTATTCTCTATATCTTCTATTTAATTTGTCACGTAGAACCACCCTCTTGCCGATTATTCATCCTATGATTATACGGAACATCCTGTATAGATTCTCCTTAGAGGCTCGCGAGGGAAACAGCATTGCTGGAATAAAGAAGACCGCTTGTTACGATAAACTCGAGTCCCTGACGCGACATGATTACTTTCAATTCGCGTCTCCGTCTTTCGCTCATCCTTCATCCTAATTACAATCCGCTAAGGAAACCTAGAAGAGCGACCAACCCATTTTCTACACTCACTGGCGTGACCATACTAATAGCTTGCGACACGATGTAACAAACCAACGATAAGAAGCATCGATCACTCGTTGTCCTGCTAGATAACATCGAACTGCATCGAGTTCGAATCACAGTGGAATATAAACGATACGCGTGAATCGCACGTAACCCAGAAAAAATAGAAACGAAACCGATTGTGGTTGAATCGATAGGCAGTTCTGTATCGATAAACAGTTTTAGTTTCCTATTATGCGGCGTATTGAAGAAAGAATTTCGTACGTGTATGTATATATTGGTGTATCGTTGGGGGAGGTGAACAGGGATGAAGAGGACCACTCCGAGACAGAATATACGGTGCATGGAAGATAACGCGAAGTATACCGCAGTGCAATTCACGTTAGCGGCGTAATTGCTTTTGCATCGATTGTCCTCACGAGGTCGGCCGTCTTCGCTGCGCTCTACATAAACGAAGAGTTAGCCTGCGCCAGCCTCAACAATCGCGGCTACGATCGTCATCGATTTTTGCGCAAAATAACAACAAAATACAGCAGCGTATTTGCAACATCCAATTATTAACACCTATTGACCGATTATGACCTATTAAATCTATCTTTAAAGGCGAATAATTTAAGTAATTTAATTGTTGTGGCTAGAGCAAAGTAGTAGTTAGATGTACGGTAGATACTACAGTATGCAACAATGGTAGCTTAGCAAAAAGATGCTACAATATTAGACAGATCTGTAGTATCTAGATTTATATTAAAAGCAGATAATTTTGATAATTTGGAACGATCAGACTGTTACATTGAATCGTTACATCATTATAACTCAGCCAGGTATATTACTTAAACTATATGCCTTTAGTATAAAACTAGATACGATGCAGATCCGATATCTTGCTACTATTTTTCGCATAGATCGGCAACTAAATTATTTACCTGTGCCGATCTACTCGATCCTAACAATTCTACGTTAACGATCGAGCTAAACTCGATAATAGCAAATACCCTAACACTACATAGTCGAATATTAACAGGGGCAAACGAGGGGTGTAAAAAAACGTATACAAATCCGTATTTCTACGTTGCCCGGCAACAAAGTGTTAATACCAAACTGTAAATCGTGACCCTATCTCGAAATGTTTGTAAACATTTTTTATAAATTATTCCTATCGCGCAAGTGGGTAAAGAGAATATTCCTCGAGTACAATTCTCATTTACCCGTAAGTACGACCCTACCGATCGCTACTTGTACGGTTCTCCAATGCAGCTGCGAAAGAATCGGAAATAGGTCACTGCACCAGTATCACACGAGAACGAACATGGTCGACGAAGACACGCGCGTCGATGAAGAAGACGAAGAGGATCGGTAGCGCACGCAAAATCGGTTGCTCGGAGCGGCGACCGGCCACTACGCTAGGCGGAACGCACGGTGACGGACTGAGCCACCGATTCTCCCACACCCTTGGCGCATTTCACCAAGCCACAGCCGAGGGCGTCCGAGCAACGCCGAGGCTCGCCGATCTTACGGCTCGTTGCACCGAAAGCTCCGATTCTGGTCGTCTCGCTTGCTCCAATTGTCGCGTTACACAGCCCGATACTTCACGCCGCGGTTATTGCAGCCGATAAAAAGTAAGTAGCCTGTACTCGCCACCCCCTTGTCGAGTACAATCGAAGCAGAGCGCACGAGAAGAGCCGGATATCGCCCGCCACGATCTGTTCCATCCCCTTCCGATCTGTCTATAAGTGTGACAGGGTGCTTTGTTCAAGGCCGAGGGACGAAGCTTTCTTGCTGTGTCTTATCTCGTGGTGCATGGTTTACCAGCTACATCGATCGAGCATAATCGATGAAACGGTCGTGCAGATATAGGGAGGTGGGAAGGAAATGGAAGGCTAGAGTTTCCTTGAACCAAATACTAAGAAGTATCAGGTCGTACAACAAGTTCGTGACGGGATGTTTGTAGGCTCTCCTTTATGTGTTTCAGCAACGCAGAGGATAAACGACTAAAACGATGAATTTTATACGGTCGAGTTTAGCCATAAATACGGCGACTACAAAGAAACCCTTCTTTTATCAGACTCTATATTTCATTTTCATAATGGTAAATTTTTGCAGTTGGATGAAATCGCCAACGAATGATACGAAAATTAATATACTTGGACTTAGCTTATTAGCATATAAATGCTACAATAAATACAACGGTGTCAAATACTTTTCGTGACCACTGTAGAACATGTTCATAGGTTTATGGAAAACGTAGATGTGGAAAAACATAATAATCGGCATAGTCGAGTTTCATGCGAAGCGATGATGAAACTCGAAAATGTGGAAGCATAATACACAGAAATTGTTCATAAGGATTTTCTACAGGTGTTCGAACACGTTCGTGAGCAACTGTATTGTTTGAAGCAAGTCGTCGTGTAAATTACTCGACCCATAGGGGACGAACGAGGGATAAATGACTAAAACGTCTGATCTTATGCAGTCGAGTTCAGTCGTGAATAAATTGACGATGTTTATCCGTTTATGGGGAACGTAAACGTAGAAAAATATAATAACAACGATGGTCGAGTCTCGTTACGCCGCTAATGAAATTCGAAAATGTTTCGCGTAACACAAACAGAATATTCATAAAAGGTTTACACGAGTGTTCGAATATCTTTGCACTGCGTGTTTGAGGCAAGTCGCCGCGTGGGTTATTACGTCCCACGTGAGAGCGTGCCTTTCCATTCGTCTTATCGGCATTCCGGGTGGCGAAGTCAATTCCCGGCGTATCGAAACGGACGCGATCCATCGTCAACATGAGCAGCAGTTTTAATTGCACGAAACATCGTAACACCATCGGTGGATCGCGTATTCGAAACGCTTTATAATGCGAGTGCCGCGTGATTTATACGCTTTATGGAGCTTTACGATTCATGGGCGGCACAATTTACGACTGTTCGAAGACCTTTACGGACCTTCTTATCGATAGCGAAACCGCGATCGTTTATTGTGCGGCACTCCGCGCCATTGACGCCGGATTATTTATTGCCAGGAAGTGTGAAAATCACCGGCGTGTCTGTCGACTAATGACTCTGCCCGATTAATAGAAACAGGGACGGGATCGGGTCGAAACGATTCCATTAAGAGTGATCCTCTGGTTGCGAACGATCGCCGTTTAAAGGCAAACGATGTGGAACTTGTATCTGACATGATTACGAAGGAACGCGACGTGATATTGCAGCGATTACGGAAGACAGGTAAGATCACGAGAATTTCGCTGGACTCTCTAATTGCGAGAGACGTCGAGATCCACGTGATAAACGATCCCTGCAATTTCAAACTGCGATACAGTAGACGACAAACGGGAGTGTAAATATAGAGTACGCGACAAAAGAAAGTTTACAAAATAAGGAATATAAAAACGTTAGAATGTCGCAAAATGGATTTATATTTGATAAGAGCAACGAAGAAATATAATATATACGATAGATAAGATGACTGTTACCAATACGGTAATATAATATTAGTATAGTACGAAAGATATTAAAATTCATAGTGCAACAATTTTTAAACTTCCATTTGTCCATCGCTGTGGATACAGAAAGTGGTAGAAAAACACCAGTATTTCACAAAACAGAATTGTACGTGACAAGAGTAGCGAATAAATATAGCATGTAGGCTGCGAACTTTTGCATTTATCAGATTACAAAATGCAAAGATACATAGATTGAACACAGTATGTGAAAAAAGAAATATATATATATATATATACTATCTGAAGTACAATATCGTTTACAGTATTTAACAGATAAAACAATTTTCTGTTCGGGTTCCATCTTATAAATAATACATATTCACGGAAATATGAATTTGCATAAATATTCACAATCTAGCAATATACGTATGTTCCAGAATAGATGACTGTCAGTAACATGATGGAAGAAATTTGTACAAAAACTGTCAGTGTCATGTGTCAGGATATACACGAGCAAATAACTTAGCAACTTTAAACTTTCCTCTGGCCGCTATCGCATGACCATTTTGAAATTGACTTTCTTAGTATTTATCAAAAACCAATATTAACTTTCCCACCAGTAATCCAAAATTTCCTAAACTTTTCTCGATTCTGTAAATATCTTGTCGTGAGTATTTGTACACGACAACTGTCCTTTAATGGCGTACGCCACACCTGTTTGCCAGTTCGTAATATTTGTCCACCTATCGGGCCTGCTAAACAATCCGAGTAACGGTTCATCGTCCCATTGGGAAATGAATCGTCCTTGCTCGTCGGGAAGATTGGGATTTTAGTCGTGAAGTTTCAGCAGACCGATAAAATAGAATGGGAACGAGCAAGAACGAACATCGATTCAGATTTCTAGAACAGAAAACTTCGCAAAGATATGCAAATCGCGGGCGGAGGTTCGCGAGATTGCGGAAATTCTCGGCGGGGAATGGGTTCGAATTAAGGAAAAAAGGGGCTAGCTGTCTGGGTTAGGATAGGTATAGCATTAGCGCAATTAGGATAGACCGGGTGTGGCTTCTTAATTAACTTCGCTAATTTCTCAATTAACGCTGTCCTCCGCCAGTTGCAAAGAGACAGAAAAGAAACGTTTACTTTCCGCTTGATACAAACTGCTCGTGCGAATAATAGATTCAAATTCCATTTTCTATGGCTCGATATTGACAGGCGTTTAAGGAAGTACGCTTCGACAATTTCGCCAAATCAAATCTTTGTTTCGTAATTTTCTGAAAAATTGTATCGCTGTACGATAAATTCAATTGAAACTGGAGATTAGTAAGATCGTGCCATGAGTTACTTTAATGCAAAATTATAACGATATTTATAACGTTAGGGTACGCTAAATTCTAAATAAAAGTCCATAGTAATCAAGTAAATAAACAGAGCGTTCCAGGAAGAAACCGAATAACTTTACGAGTATGTTTGGTAAGTCGTTCTGAAGAAAAAACTCATATACACTATGCGTCTTGTTTGATTCGTTTTCCAGGTAATTGTTGTTTACCTTGCTCAAGCGTGGCACAAAATACAAGGCAAGGGGAAGCAGCAGAATGTTTACAACACTTACATCAGTCCGACGTCCGACTCTTGGTTTCAAGCTGTCAACTTCAGTTCAGTGATTCGGTTTCTATTCACGATGCCATATAAATTTTCTACCGTAGAATACGCCGATATGGCATTACAAGCAATACAAACAGAATGCAAGTGACAGTATCAGAAATGAAACTACAAGAACGAACTGGCAACGATCCTGAAAACTTCGAGTAGAATAGATTCGAGTTTATGGGAGGAAGGTCGTCGTATTGAACACACCTCCTGTAGCCTGTACGAGTAAAAGTACGAGTAAGAGATATATGAAAAATAAAGAATTAACACTCTATACCAATTATGACAATGTAGAATCTATCTTGTTGAAATAAATAAAAAAAAAAAAAAAACAGGTGAACCAAAACCCACAGGGTATATGACATTTTTCATTAAGAATGACCTGTTTCTTTTGGAACTCGACAAGTCGGATCCTGCACAATGTTACTTCGCAACATTGATTCAAGTAATATTTACAAATAATAATCGCAAGTTTAATTCTTGTAAAATATTGCATTGTATTCGCGCGCTTCTTTCTGACGATATTACCTAAATCATTTACATCGTTGAGCGTCAATTTATTTAGTTTAAAAACAATGTAACGAAACGCGGGTTACAGATCTGTATACCAGTCGACGTAAATCAAAAGATCACTGCGTCAAATTCCTCTGTCCGTTCGCTGAAACCAAGGAACGTCCTTGGGAAAAGTGAATTTACGAGGCAAACCGGCGCGGTATAGGTGTAGAGGCGCGCCTATAAAAGCGGAACGCCAGTAAACAACAGAGTATACGACGCGTTAATAAAGAAATAAGATTCCCGTTAATTGCGAGAACGGCCGGGGTAGTTTCGCGCGTGCGTCGATATATCGTCGTCTGCGTGGCAAGACGCCTCGCAGCGTTTATTGCGTCGCGATGCCTTCCCGAAGAATTCGTCTCGAGCCTTTAACACACACTGGCTGGCTTGGTGGGATGAAATTCTCGAGACAGAAGACAGGCCGGAAGTAAATATCCGGGGAAGGAAACCGGCCTGGGCGATGGAAAGTAACGATCTTTCTGTCTTTCCTGGAAGAAGCTAAGCAAGAAAGAACTGGAGAACACCTAAAGCTTCGTTACGTGTGCTCCACCCACGAACCAAACAGGAAAGCTCGTACACGACATTGGGTATCTCTAGCTCGATGAAATCAGACGGATTTTTATTGGCGATCGCATGCTGCCTGCCGTGATGGCGACCTATAGCGGCAGAGGAGGGAAACGGGTTGCCCTTCTGCAATCTGACTGAGCCATTTCACCGATCGATACCGTTTAGGTCGTGTAAATATTGCAAATTGATTTGCGCGTGACGTGGAAGATCGCGTGCGGATGAATTGGAGAAATTGCTGGGTTCACGTGCAGTTTTGCGTATTCTGACGGCGAGTGCAGTCGAAGTTCGTTTATTGGAACGAAATTTTATAATTAATGTTCGATTAAGTGAAATTTAATGGTCGAATTCACTCATGTGAATGTGAGCTCCTATTATGCGAGCGAAAAATAGTAGGTAGCAGGGAAATTTGCAGAGATCCAATTATGCATATAAAGCGCTCGACTTCCGATAAGTTCAGGTAAATGGAGTTTCATTGGATTCGCTGATAAATGTGACTGTACCACGAACATATTTGCCAACAGTACGCAAAGAGGTCACGAGCAGACGGCCAACTGTTTGCGAATATCAAAAAGGCTGCGCCTTTATGTTAAATTGTATTTTGTAGGAATATTTAATTATTGAAACAAACCTGATTGTCAGTCGAGCTCGAAATGTTTGACCTAGCTTCGGTTTGTTTAGGATCTACATTGATTAGTCACGACTGTCTCTCAAACTGTTCACGATACTTAAATCTTTATATATCAATCTCCCTGTCACTTTAGCGAACAGAATATACTTAACATCGTCAAGAAATATTTGAAATAAAAGATCACACCAATAAGCTTAAGATACTTTCTCAGCTTATTTTTAAGTCAGAGAAAAGCAATCGCGTGGAAAGTGACGCGGGGAGAATACAACAAAGTTAAGGGTGAATATCGCCACTGTTTTAGGACTTAGAACTTAGAAGAGTGGTTTAACACAGAAAATGCAAAGTAGCACTTCGAAATTCATGGAAATTTCCGAGAAATCGGTGGACGGATCGAAGGAATTTCAATGGGGAGTTTGGCCATGAGAACAAAACAATTGCTCGCGGTAAGAGGCATGAACGACATCGAGGTTCCTTCCTATGGAAAGACAACAGGGGACACCACTCCTCGGGAGAGTTATCGATCAATGACCCCAATAGCGTTTCATGAAAGTTATCAGCTTTGCCGAGACGATACCCGTACGATATAAGATTACAAGTTTGATAAGCTATTGTTCCTGGTCAAATCCTTGTCCTGTTCTATGTATCGTGGACCAGCGATAACGGATACAAAGCATACCATAATCGTGCTGCTTAATTCAATCTGTCGTATCTGTAATAAGCCATGTTCGGCTTATCTGGAATCATACGGGGCCGCATAGTTCACATACTGTAACTGCACCGGCGGCCATACTAAACGAGAACACGAAAAATGTTGCAAAGTTCCTTCCTCGAGATCCAGCTACCATACAGTAGTTTTATACAGTCTGCTTAATAAGGACGTGTACCGAAGATTTTCTTATCTAGATGAAGGCATAATGAAAAAATTCTGAGAAAAAAACAGCGTGGTAAACTTCTTTTACGATGTATTAAAAGAAAATTTTATGTGACCCTCTGGTCTTTCCAGCGGGACGATGTTTTTAAGCGGGAGTATTATATGTGTAGAAAACATTTCGAAGCTACATTCTCGTGTAGAGGAAAGGAACGCAGGCACATGGTAACATCGATTGCGATTCTAGCAATGTAATCTTTTTCTCGATGACAGGAAGTTCAGAAAATCTAATCTTTCAGCTGGAGAAATAGAACGTGCAATATAACGTACATAATACAAATTGGACTGTAATAAATAATTTTTATCTTTACCACGGAGAAGGTAGAATACAAGATAAAATGAAATACCCAAAATTTGTGTTAACTGTTAAACGGAGCATTGAGCAACAGCGAAAATCTATATGTTTCAAACGCCTGAATCTTAAGCCGAGATTTCGTACTTTAAATTCACTTCTCTCCGCAATGCATCAAGTTTCACGTTGCTCAGTCACGCAGTGTCACTCGGAAATACAAGTTGAAAATCATAGAAGCGACGAACAAAGAGTTGCAAGTTCTTCTGGAAGAGGAATCGGTAAAACGTAGCTGAAGTAGGTCAGTCCGGATGGTTCCCATAAGTCAAGGAAAATTCCTGAATAATTAAGCGGAAGGTTCGCGACACGCGCTGCCAAGCGCGACAAAGTGTCCTCGAAGATAAGATTTTGCAGAGTTCTTGAGATCGATTCCGCACGGTGGCTTTCTACTGGTGCGAACTTTGGTGTACGCCGCGGGTAGAATACGTCAGAAGGAAAAGAGCAGCCGGAGATTCAGTCGGGAGTTAAAGCTTGACGGAAACTGCGGACTTCCATGTCGTTTGTTAGCGCCAAGACGGCAAAGTGCATTTCGTAGTTTACCGCAAGTTTCGCTGTGGGCGAGGTTTGTCTGTCTGGCAAACCGAGTCTGTGGAATATTGCTAGGTGAATGAAGCCCGTGACGAACATTCGCTGCTACGCAGAGCAGAATCCGAAAAGAGAGAAGTCTAGAAATCGTTACATCGTGTCTCTTTGCTCTTAGCATTTCGATTTCTCAAGTAATTCTAACGATATCCCATTAAGGGTAGCCGGCAACGTTATATCACTGATTTACGTAAAATCGATACGCGTCCCATAATGTGCTATCGGCAGGTTCAGGATAAACGTTGGCGAACTCCGGTTGAACGACCTCCTGGCAAATATATCTTCAGCACGCGTTGCAGATTCTTTGGATAGTTCCCGCTACCATGCGTACCCGCGTCTTATAAGCAGTCTACACATGCTATAACGCGTTCCACGATGCAGATTTCAACGTGTAAAGCATCAGTGCCGAATCTTCGGTTTCTTCGGATCGAACGTCATATTGTCATCGTAAGACCGCGGATATTTATCCATTTTGGAACAATTTTAAGGAAAAATGTACAAAATACAAATTACAAATATGTATATATAAAATATATCAAATATAGTATAATAAATTATACAAATATGCAGATACATATAATATCCAAAGTAAAATAAATCGTCTAATAGATTTAGTGAAACCTCCAGTTTCATCATCATAAAAGGCTCGCTGTATTTACCGAGCAAATATACACACACTTAGCAAGTTATTGACACGATCCATGATCGACGTCGGTCGACGATGTAAAATTTATTCACCGGTTGAAACGATGCGTATGAAATTCTCTGCAGCGCAAACTCCTCGCTATGGTTCCCATATCTCGATTCAAATAACTCGAATTAGTATGTTCGCGGCGAAATCGCCCGAAGGACGAGTACGCGAATTAATTTCCGCTAGGTCTGCGATCGCGTTGTTACGCGTTTCCACGCGAATCGTACGATCTCCGTCAGATAGGGGACGGAATTAACGACAGCATTACGTTTATCCGACAATGTTGACACCTCTGCGACCAGTGTTCTATTTCCATGGAAATTCCGGCTCGGTAACAGGCTGACAGCTAACGAGATCATCGCCCATAGGCGAGCCACGCGCGCGAACAGTCGTCGAAAATTCGAGTTCCTTGCGGCAAAAGAAAACAGTCTTTTACGACCGGGACGAACCTGACTCTTATTCGCGTAATCATGCAAATTCCTGGCAAGAGAAGATAATGTTCAGCCGCAGAAATGATCCAAACTAGCCGTACGAACGTCTACTTTCGATGGCCAGACCGTACTTCCGGCGACCTTGCAGGAACAGTGATCCTGCGCGGGTGTTTCAAACCACTTGCCGGCCACCTATTCAAGATTTGCTTATCTGCTAATTAAATTGTTCTCACCATCGAAGAAGGTTAATTAGCTCTTGCTGTTCTCGAGACGAGATATCGCGGGACTAATTGTACGAATACTTTTGTCCTTCGCTGTAAATGACATTCAAAGGTTATTTAAACTGTTGACACGATCATGAGATATCAAAGACAAACGAAGTTGTTGTAGAATTAATTACACGAATACTTTTTACATTTCACTGCGAATAGCACTAAGAAAAGTATTCGATCTCAATGCTCCTGTTGTGATTACGAAATATCAAAGACGAATACGATACAACAAAGTGTTGTAGAAAGCCAAAATTTCTGAAAGCGGCCTGGTTGGACTTGGCTTCGAGGTAATTTGAAAGCACGGACGGTCGTTAGAACCATATCTCGCGGCCGCTGGCTGGCTGACTGCGTTTTAACCTTATTCCATTGGCTCGCCCAGTCGAAAGAGATGCCTTTCTTCGCCCGGCAAAGTACGCACTTCAGGTTGCTTTGCCTCGGGTCTCGCGGTCTCACCTCCGCAAGCGCAGCTGGCTAAACGTTTGCTCTTGCTTTCTCGCATTTTCGGTGTGGTAATGTACTATGTAATAACGGTTATTTATAGGCAGTAAATGCCGTATGCCATTCTCCGCGCTTTCCTTCTCCCCCGTTCATCGTTTCCTTCCTACGACCGCCACGGTCCACGATAATTCTTCACCGCTTTGGAATTCGACCGATTTTTATTCGCCTTTTATCCTGCGACGCGATCCTCTACCCTCTTTGCCGGAATTCTTTTCGAGCCTAGTTTCCAAGTAACATGCGCGATAAAAATCCATAATTCAGGTACGAACGTTCTAAATATTAGATTGTTCTAATCGATTCCAATTTATTTATTATTTGTTTAATTCTTGACTCTCGGCTTTGAATGGCTTCCAGTTTCCGCTTTACCACCGTACATCGTCTGCACCTTGTAAACCAATGCTATTTTCCTTCTACACTTTTACTACGTTTACGCTATGACACTCATTTCTTTATTTAATCAGCCGTAATTACAGTTAAGAAAAATTTAAGAGTAATGTATTTGCATAGAAGTAGCACCTTACCGAATACCAAGTTGGTGCATACGATATGTCGTTTTAAAATTAACACGTGATTTCATGAAAATATTAGGTTGTCCTAAAGGTTTCTTTCGTTTTATAAGGAAATAGTAGATGCACAACATTTTCTGTTTTATGTTATTTTATTCAATTACATATGATCCATTTTACAATAATAGAACAATATAAAACAATATAAAACGGAAAATGTAATGCATCTATTATTTCCTTATAAAAAGAAAGGAACTTTTAGGACAACCTAATATCAAAGGTCCATGATATTTTACGTAATTCTATGTATTTGACCAGCAATTAATTAGTCCCGTTATGTATAAGATATATAAGAATCATCACTTTTAGAATTAACAAATCCAACGTTCGTTTATTTATTTACGTATGAGTAAAAAACAACGACGAAGCTGGAATCGCATGATATTAACGACTGCGCTATAGCATTCAAGTTATCGATTCTCTGGAAACTGGAACAATTTTAACGAGTCGAGATATTCGCCAAACTTATCCCAGGGGGATAAGGGGACAGGCGACGAGGATCGTGCAATCTGTCGTTATATAATGGCGGATCACGTTCGAGTGGCATTTGAAACGTCGTTAATTGCAGCTGGTGAGGAAATTCCCGTGGTTCGTGGGACCGAGGTAAAGACGTACCAACGTGGCCGGTTAAGAACAAGAGGTCCCATAGACGGGCGAGGGAAGAAACTGAAAGAAGCAGCGTTTTTCTGGCGAGAAAACTTATTTGCCGGTCTACGAGGGGTAATTCGCACTTGGCAATTTCGCGCTACGGCTCTATAAAGCTGCAGTTCCTTTGAAATCTTTCCTTTCCTTTCGCACGTTTCACTCTCCACGGCTGAGTAATGGCGATAGAGAGAAGCAGACGTTTCAGACAACATCAACATTAGGCTATGGTTACCAGTGGATTTTCGAACGAAATAGAAATAATGCTCTGACGAATACATCGGAGTAATCAAATATTGCACGCTGTATTTCTTTTTGCAAGTGCACGCAAGGTGTTATTTTCATATAAAATCTATCTAATCAAGAGCTATTTCTTTATGAATTCTCATCTTTACATTTTTTGAACAATCGTTCTCGTAACATTTTTGGCAATCTATAGATACATCAATGAAAAATGGAGAAATTTATTGCTCGATATATACAATCGCTCACAAAAGTATTCGAATGCTTATAAAAATGTTTAACGCGCGTAAGTGTAAAACTGTGTATCGTGTACCAAGGTAAAATTCTCCATCGTTTCCATCTTTGTAATTAATTCAAGAAAATCGATTACCGTTCAACAACTGGCAAACAGCAAATAGGAATTACTTTTCACCATATTACGGTGTTTGCCGTAATTGAATCGAAATTCGTTACAAAATACCTAAGTACACTGCGAGAACACTGAATTATTCAGTCCATTATATTTTTCTAGTTTGGTTACATTTTTGTAATTGTACTTTAAACGTAGATTAAGCCGTAGCGCCGATAAGTGAATTTTGAACTCGATAAAATAATTTCAAACGTTCGCATTTGGTAAAACAAAGTAGATAAGAGCGTGTTTTAATCGTACGAGCTCACCTTATTTGCCAAGTCTAGCATGTTTCCAGTCCCCCCTGCGGCAGCTTCCACTAGTTTCTGTAGAGTATGGGGTTCCGGCGAGAGATCGCGTGCTCCGCTATCGAATTCCCAGCGTTCATGCCGTCCAGATACGGTACCTGAACATAAGTGAAATAGCGTATCATCCGTGCTGAACTGCGTTCAACGTAGTAAAATCAAAATCACGGCTGAAAATAGGAAATTTAGTAGACTAAAATCGGATGTCCAAATTGATTCAGATTTGTGTTTATCCGAGATCGACGAGGCTGACAGGTTTTGAAACATTATACATATATAGGGTGTTTTAAAAATCCTGGTAAACCGGCCGAGCGATGTTCCATATGGAAAAATAAGTCGAAGGAGATGAGTCTGAAAACTCGTTAGTTACGCGTGTACTAATACTGGAAGTTTCGAATTATGAAACTTCTGTTTCTGTGGGTGCCTGCACTTTAAAGATTGAGAATGTTAAGGTTTGCTTCGTGTACTAACTGAAGTATTAATTATATCCTTATTTATAAAACCGTCCAAATTAAATACAGAAGAAAGGAAAGTAGAAAGAAATCGCGATACTGTCCACGTTTAGGCTCACCTATTTCGAGATCGAAGTTTGAAATGAGAAAATGTTCTTACTTTTCGACTTATTTTTCCACGCAGGATTACCACCTGACCGGTTGTACCACGATTATTGGGACACTCTGTATGACGCAATATTGCACGTAAAACGAGATATAAATTCGCATCAAAAAATTGCAGACTCCACGAAAATAACAAAAGAATTCCATCGTTGGCCGATTAACGCTAAACGCATAAAACGATATAATTATTCATAATTTTCTTTCTTTTATCTTTGAAATACCAACAACGAATATCTCTCAAATTTAGTCTCTGCGAAAATGCCTGCCACTTACGAAAAGAAGGGAAAAGGAAAGAGCTTACCGAGACTGTTGTCGCTGCTAGTCGGTAAGTATTCCGGCGTGTGCGTATGATGAGGACTAGTTCTGTGCTTGCCAGACCTGAGAGCCTCGATCTCCGGTCGAAGAGCCAAGCGACACCTGAGGAACTCTTGATAGGAAATGCGACCGTGCTCGTCCGCCCCCAATTCTCTCATTAACTCCTCCACCGAATTCTCCAGATTCAGTTCTCTGCATACCGTCAGCAGATCCTGACTGCAATTTCAAACAGAAAAGAATAGCCTTCGTTCGAGCTGTTCCAGACAATCGCAGAATTACATAATCGTCGCGTTTGCCAACCTTTCACGATTCCACGCAGTTTAAATATAAAATACATTCTACTTCATAAATCACTTGCTAATTTGTTACTGATTTTCTTGTAACATTTGCCAATTTCAAAGAAAGGGTTAAATTCTTCGGTCGTCGAGGCATTGTCTCATGGAAGTTTTCAAGTATCGGTGCTTTAACACTAACCTTACCAGGCCTGGTCAAACGACCGTTTTCAAAATTTCTTCTAAAATCGTACATTCATTGTTATTTCTTCCGTTCTAACTCTATGAAAATTCTTATAATCAACAAAAATCGAGAAATTGATTAATCAGATAGTATGAGAATTTACATCGAGGTAAAGTCCTGCCAAGGTCAATGTTAACGAACGGGGGTGACTTAAAGAGGATCTGTACAAGGTCTAACATTTTTCGAATCGCAGAGCTTCGAGGAAAGACAAATTCAACTTTTACAGATCAATTATTCAATTACAAAAATAAATGATTATTTGTGTTATACGTATAGTTTGTGTGAGAGGGCTAGAAGTACAACGAGCATACGTAGGTTGACTGTGGTAGGCCAGATAGCAAGTTAAGATGCGATTTATCATTTATCATTATTATTTCAAGCTGTAGAGACAACGATGTAGAGATAAAGCTCGATCTGCAAAGGTTGGGCTTGTTCGAATTTCGGTTATGGTGACGGTTTTGTAAAGATTTTCACAGCGGAGTATAAAAAGAAGGAACAAAATTGTAGTATTATTTCGAACGAAGGATTCGTATTGTAGTATCGTTACTATATCGATATTAAAATATTATTTCAAATTACAGAGACTCGAATTACCAAGGTTCGACTGTAATAGTATGATTATCAGATATCGACTTCATTCTATAATTACAATATTCATTGATGCCTGCTCTAAGTATACCAAGCATCCGAAGACTTATGGACGACAGCATAAATCAGAGTAATTGTAAAAAATTCAAACGTCCCTGCGGCAATTCAAATTCCCTTCGATGCTCCCTTCTACTCGAGCAGTTTGTCATCCGCGGTTCTCATTAACGTCAAACCATTGACCCGACGGGGACGTGGTCTGAAGTCACCTGTTTTTCCAGGCGATCACACGTCTGGCGAAACGCGGCCACATAACTACGTTCCTACGGCCATGAATAATTTATTCGCTGAATAATTCATAAATCGAAGATGGTACTCTCCCGTAGTACTCGCTGGACGTTCGCGAGATTAAAGAAACGTCGCGGCCGACGACGCAGAAACAACGGAGAAGGCAGCAGGCTCGCGCCGCTAAGCTACTTAATTAAAATCGCCACGCTCATAAACCGTATTGAACGTCGCGTTCGCGGTGTCCGGATGTCTCTGCAACGGCGGGTCCCTCTTAATTTTCCTCGACAGCAGGATGGAGTATCATCGGTGAGGCTCGATTAAAACGTCACCGCGCTCGGCGAACGCTGGGGAATCACGCGGAAGACGGACATACAGGGGCGATCGATAACGGGGAATTAAAGATTCATCGGCTACACGGAGCAGACACGGACATTCGGAGAAAATCGTTAAAACCGACTCTCTGTCTCCTTTCTCCGTGAATGCTGACGTCTTTTGTTGCGATGCGAGGGAAAAGGCGTGGTCCGGATGAGATTTAACACTAGAGTTACTAACGCCCGAAGTATAAAACTTGCTTCAAAGGAATTAAAGTGCTGGGAATAGGACGAAGCTTAGAACGCAATAAGAGATACAAGCTTTCGTTTGTATATTTGAAAAAGACGAATAATTATGAAAATCTATAAAATTTCTATGAAAATACGACCTGATCGGTTCATCGGCACTCTGATAGTCCTGGTATTAACGTGGAAGTGTTACACACAGATGAAAACCGAATTATTGGTCGTCGCGAATAAGCGAATTATTAATGCGATTCCCTCGTACCTATAAATTTAAATGTGGGAAAATCACAATGAAAGTTGCTGGAAATATGCAATTTAAACTATTTAATCATTTAGGGAAGATCAACTACAACCTCTGTTCCATTCAGGTAATTTTATAATTTCTACGTTATTTTGGGAGCAACTGTAAATAAAAAAGTTGTTGGTTGCAAATCTTGAATAATAAAATTAATTACTCGCTCGATAAGATACGCGGAATGTTACGGTTTTTACGCGAATAAATGAAAATTCTTCAGCGAGAAAGATTCTTTTACTTCGTTGTTCGCCCTCGCTGCCTAATGTAATAAATTCGAACAGCAATATGGATATCACAATGCAAATGTACTAGTTCTCGACAGATCTTCGATATCAGTTTATCCGAAAATAGGATTTCATACGATAGAATGTCACTCTTCATATTCAGCTTATTTTGCATGTAGATTCATCCCCTTTCATGTTCTAGTAATAATTCCAAAACCTTTCATATTCTGTCGTTTTGAAGCACAGTATGAGATAACTTGGCCGTTAAAGTATCCACTGAGATATGACTTTGCCCAATAATATCTTGTAAATTATTTCTCTCTTCCAGATCTACTTCAAAAATACCATAGTATTCACGATTCGCAGAAAGAAGGGAACTCGATGGGACGAACATGGGGTGGCGACGAAAACTTTCTCGCAGAAACTTTTCCCTCGTCCCGTCACGGAACTTTTCGCTATTTTTTTTCTTTTTTGGGACGTACGGTGGGTACGAGAAGCGCCGTGAAATAAGATACCGATCGAATAACGCGAGTTTATCTAATTCCACGTGCCTCTATGTTTGCCCAAGCACGTGTAAAACGCGAACACGTGGATCGTGGAAGGAATCGCATCGGTCTGCAAACTGCAGAAGCGTTATTATTTCCGTGACAGCCACACCTTGCGCTCTCCTATTCAGCACGTAGCGTATAGCACACAATTTTAATCAACTTTCGTTCAATGGAAAGTGTTGCGGAAAAAGGAAGAAAAGAATCTGCAGAAGGTTTCACACTCGATCGTATTCATGGCAGAATGGGCGTTGAAGTCAGAGACGAGCGAAATTGCAATCAAAAGGATGACGAAACAAAAAAGGGAAAGAGCGTCGACACAGAGATCCGGTCGTGATTAACGGGACGCAATCAATGCGTAAGCATTATGTAATTCACGTGAAGCCAGGCGAACGTTTGAGTGCCATTCAGTACCTTGCCGCCTCTTCAAACCATTGAACCGATTTCCTCGAGGTACCCGCGAGACGCTACTCAAGTCGGAGACACCGTGAAAAAGAAGCGAGAGAGCGCGTAGACGCAAGTAGCACACTCGAGATCTTCCGAGCCAACAAGCATCCGCGTGTACAGTAGTGTACACTGTATACATTGTACGATGTACAGCCAGAATGGAGACGGTTCGAGACTCCTCGTTCTTACAACTTCGTAAAAACGGATTTGGGTTAACAGCGAAAACCTGTTACGTGTTTGGCTTAATAGCTTAACTGGCCAAACTCGAATACAATCGTAAAATCGTTCTAAGTGAAAGCAGTGGACTCTGGGATTTTACGTTTCTCAGACATCTATGATCTCTTTACGACCCACCTACTCGTACTAGTTTCTCCGAATATTTTAAGCATCGTCTCCAAGTGTTCGATCCACAGCTGGAAACTCTCGTTCGATTCCAGAGCTTAATGGGTCGTTAGCCAGTTCATACTATTTGGGTTCGTCCTGTCGCATCCTTAACTTTTAACCGTCGCCTACGACGTGATTTCGGAAAAGAGAATTGATCTGTGGCTAATTTCAGGAACAGTAGGCGTTATTGTTTGTAATTGAAATTAGTCAAATGGCAAGCTGATAATCGACATGGTCAGTGTCTTTGGTATTCTTGTTTCGCAAGCGTCAGATGATCTCCAACCTTGCACGGACGGAGTTCAGCTTTTTATCGCGAAAGGGCAGCGACTGTCGATACTTGCGAGGCTATCTTCGCTGCAAGTTTAACGTATAAAATAACTGCAAGTAACGTCGATCGAAACAGACGTCTCTGAGTTCTCTGAAATACATGTAGATCACGAGATGCGTACGAGATACACGTTCAGGACTGAAATAGGGCCATATACGCAATACGGTATCCAACTATACAATAAAGTAGTTGGATGTCGATCATTTGTTTCCTAGTTAAGAAATAGAGAAAGAGAGAGGCTGACAGACTAACACAAGAGACTGATAATGAGCGATACTGTATCTTTCGTATGAATGGAACGATTCGTCGCTATGTTTCGTCCGTTGCTTTCACACGCAATACACGTATCTTCGTATACCATTCTCATTTCTACGTATTGTAAAATTATGATTGAGACGCGTATTCATTCGTGGTGGATCGCGTTGAATGGATTTCGTAAAGCAAATGTTGCAAATAATATTTGTACTATTTACAGAGAAGCTATTTTATCCTCTCGAATGTACACGAAATGGGTTACTCTTACTTTTGATTCTAGACGTTTATTTCACGTAGACAAAAATGGCATTCTTCAAAGACTATCCTAGATGGAGGTAAGTATGTGGAAGTGTTGGTTGACATTAAATGAAAACGAGCATTCGTTATACGAATGTTGCGATACGCGTATCGCCATGAGAAATAGCCAAACTATTTTCCCATCTTCTCTTATCCTTTCGTTCTTTAACATTATGATTATAAGAGAGAATTCCAAGGACCTGTTTAATATCTTGCTTGGATGCTATTTCCTCTTCTACTCGCTTCTACGTACAATCTTATAAGTTTCAAGAAATTCAAGTATTTATAGCGTTATGATAGAATATCTTCCTCTTTTAACATGAAAACCTTCCTATTTCTAACACACGTATAATCTTCTGTAAAGTACGTTCGCAAATCCATTTTTATACTGAGACGACAGTACGAAAGTTGCTATATTTATATTTACACAACTTTTACCCATTATTCTGCCTTTGCTGGGTAAAACAATTTATTCAGATTACTCGTACTACGCATATGTTTCTTCAACGCGAGAACGAAATTTGCACGTAATTCGAGTAATTCGTTCGGCAAAGTGAGATACGTACCGCCTCGACATCTTCCTTTTGAGTTTTCTAAGGGACAGCCTCTCCAACGTTCTAGATTCCCAGGTCTTCAACGACTCCATCATCCCCGTGATCGGGCGTGGGCCGCGATCTCGACCGATGACACGCGCAATCGGACACGGTTTGAAGGTCTGGTCGAAGCGATGCAACGAGTGCCACTGCACGCGGGTCGTGCTGCATCGCGGTTCCACCGGCAAAGAGGAGGGAAAAAAAGAGCCGGAGAAAGAGAGACGCGATTGCTCGCGAGCGTGAAACGAACGCGACTTAATCCACCGCGATGCGTGTCACTCGATGTCCCGTGTGCGGTTTTACGGCTGACACGCGGCTTTATTTTAAACACACTCTCGCATACCTCGTCTCACCTGCCCGCCTGGCTCGTAGTCAACTGCTCGACGCTTCATTAGCAAAACTGTGGCTGGTGTCGATTGAGAGATCATCCAGATACGTATATCGTAACAAATAGCGATCTTACGATGTTGTTAGTTTGTGAAGAGAGTCGTTCAGGAGTCGGAAACTACGTACATCGATGATGAAGAGTGGTAGAAAAGTAGAGTTGCTGGTTTTAACGAGATTGATTTTTCTCTTCAGTCAAAGACCATAGTAGCGTGATAACAAGGAGAATATTTCACCGAGATATGAGAAGGAAAATAGGTTAAGTATAATTTTTGAAACAGAATATGTTGTTACACTGTGTAACGTACCACCATTGTATTCATTACGATATAGAAGCGTATTTTACTCGAATTAGGTCAAACACGATATGTTACAGCGGCTACAAAAGGTATTAATTATAGGATTTATAATATAGCATTTATTGTTAATTAACAGCGAGATCCACGTATAAATAGATACTTTTAAGCGTATGAATAATTTCGCACGACTACGAGAACCGATGCTATAAATATGAAATGTAAAAGCTGATGCAAATAATGATCTCAGCGATATCAGATAAATTATAAAATCCTAGCAGTTTTCCTAAAAGTTACCTTGAGCCG
The DNA here is from genome assembly GCF_014825855.1 of Bombus pyrosoma. Classification (NCBI taxonomy): domain Eukaryota; kingdom Metazoa; phylum Arthropoda; class Insecta; order Hymenoptera; family Apidae; genus Bombus; species Bombus pyrosoma. The sequence continues at coordinate 4,100,668 of NC_057784.1, forward strand.
TGTTATTCCACTAGTTCTAAAAGGGTCAAGGAAACAGATGAGATGGCCGTTAGAGAAGACAAAGAGTCAGGTTAGAAAAGCAAACAGTGTTCGATGCATGGCGGAGTGCAACGAACGAGGCTGCACAGTAGGAGCGTCTTGAGTCATTGACACCGCGTACGTTTTCTCTCCGTGCATTGTCTTCAAAACTGGAAACGAATCTGCCAAACAGCCCGCGTAATTTTCAGTTCGCACCATTGTGCATCCGGCGCAGTGACTCTGGACGAAGAAAGTAGTCGTAACTCGTAATCAGGAAACGCGGTTATTGTGAAACAATCGGATGTACGGAGAGAGAAAGAGAAAGAGAGAGAGAGAGAGAGAGAGAGAGAGAGAGAGAGAGAGAGAGAAGCGCGGATTCACTCTTCATACGCGATGTCGTTTTTGTTGCACAACAACCGGGCATCCAACATGGCAGATGAAAGTTACATGATTGATTTTTATTCTGATAAGGCTTATGTATATCGGCGCAGCTTATGTATATCAGGCTATAGCAACCACGATTAATATAGCGAGGTTCTTAATCGAAGCATCGAGTATTCAAAACTGTATGCGAGTGCTACTTTTTTCGATAATGTGCAATACGTAAGTTAGACGTCGATGGTCAATTAGGTCTACCGAAAAAATCAGACTAACGTCTAAATCAAAGTAAAATTCATCGTAAAAGATCATTGATGTGTATTCTTATACTGTGGTTGAATTATGATCCATTGCCACGTTTTTCGTAATTTTATATCGTATCTATAAAATTGTTCGTTCTCTCGTTGCAATAAATTCATGCCGATACAAGGTTCATTGTTCTTTTTTAACAGATAAACATGTAATGGCATTACATGTATATAATGTATACAACGACGAGCTAATCTCAACTAATCGTACATCTAGAAGATAAGACGGTTTACGTGATTAAATTTTCTTTGTTTAAAAACTAGACTCTTGTTACCTCGATAAACCAAAGATAAAGGAACAATATTTTATATATATGTAGCTGAATTTGGGAAAAAAAACTGTTATCAAGTCAGATCGTCAAATAGACGTGAACTGCGCACGACAGATAGCGTGTAGATATATCATAAGCAGCGGATTAACATCAAGCCGTATTATTTCGAGTCATCGATTTTTGTTTCTCGAGTCGGCTCACTCCGGGACTGGCTCGATAGGGAAAAAATTTCCGTAAGCAAAAGAGACGAGATAGTCGGTTCGGTTATGAAACTCACCGGATGACCAAAAGAAAAACGAGTCTCTGGACAGGGTACACGGCGTGATTGGCCGAAAATCCAATTTCCAGCTTCGTCCCAGGGCACGTGTGATGTCGTTAAGAGCTCGTCGACCCTGTTACCGTCTCATCCCGTGACTGCCGAATCACTATTTTTATTTCGAAGGTTTAACAGCCATCAGGAGGCTGTTACACCGCAAGGTGGACAAGAAAGATGCTAAATTAAATCTTCCCACCTAGACTGGCTATATGGATTTCCTTATTTTATCAACGGGGAATGGCGAAACGCGGAAAGAAGGAAAGAAAAAAAAAATGCAAGAAAAAGTGAGAAGAGTACGACGAGGGAAACAACCTGGAGGCTGCGAGTAAAAAGGGATTGAAGAGCGGCGAACGGGAGAATGTTTTGCCTTTGCAGAGCGTTTCCACGGGTGAAATGATTTCCATAATGCGGCGCACTCACGATGAACAACGAACGAACCCCATCTCACCAGGCAAAAGTGGACGTCTCGGAGCCGACGTTACATCGTTCGCCAACGCGACGAGCAACTCGTTACAAGCTCGTAGTTTCGCGTGCACGCGGAGTCCCCTTTGTATCGGAAAGCTCTCCTCCGTCGGGTGAATGTCATCGTGGGCTGGGGCTTACAAAAGCAACGCAGAATGCAGCTACCGGCCCAATAAGTGTCGTCTCATTGTTGAACCGCGCGAAACCGATGCCGAGCCCTTTCCAGAGAATCGTTCTACCGTGAATGCGGGACTGCGAATGATCTCTTTTACCAGATGTTACGTGATTAAGCGTTTTGTAGTGCTTCTACGACATCCTAATTTTATAAACGTTGGATCAAGAGTGGGTTCAATTTAAATTGGAATTTGTAACAGCGTGATACATATAACGTAAAGTATTCGAGTAAAGTTAAGTTATCTTTGGTTATTATCATTACGGATATTTATGCAAATTCACCTTTCTACGAATATAATTAGGAAGACGCGACATGGGTAGAAAATTGTGTCATGTGTTACATATTGTACTAGAATTAGGATATTTTACATATTACGCATACTCTGTATACTTTTCTACCTTCAAATTTCCCATAAATGCGGAAAATCCGCGGTTGATTAACCGTCTCTGATAAATCATCTGTTATAAAGATAACAATGTTAATATCACAGGGGATAATCTTCGAGTAGAAGAAGGATGATAATTATGATCTCCAACAAAATCTTGGAAAGTAAGTATTCTTTTTGATAAGGATCATCGTGAAGGAAGAAAGATCTTCGATAAAGATATAAACAGAAAGAGAGCGGGGAAGAAAGGAAGAAGAACTCTTTCCAGTTCAAAAGTTCACTTTCCGTCGATTTTACATATCTCTGTATAAAAACGAGGGACCAATCAGTCGGATGGCGAGAGCCACACGCTCATCCATATTCCAGATAGGAGTTTCAAGAACAGAGTTTATTCTCAACTATCGAACGTGCTTCCCTTGACCTCGCTGAGTCGAGGCCGCACTGGCAGGTCGAGGTTACACGCGCCCAGAGGGGAAGAGGCTAGAATGAGCCGCGGAAACGCCGAAAAACTGAGCAAATAACGAGGAAAGGGTTGCTGCCAGCTGATGAAAAGCGACACGGCTATTCCATGTTAAGCGCGTTCCGCTCTATTTCGTCCGTACACGCCCTTGAAGAGGGCACGCCGTGCATAAAAGGGCTCGCGTCTCCTTCAGGCAATCCCTTTTCAGTTGCTCCGCTGTTCCCGCTGGATACGCTGGAATAGGTCCACCATTAAAAACAAAAAAGGCCCAAGGCAGAAGAGGGAGAAGGTGAGCGAGAGGTGGCGTAGCTTCCGCCACGTGAAAGGGAGGAACGTGGAGAAACGAAACATTACCTAATGCCGTGTTTTCACTGCGAGAACATCGCGTGTTTCGCGCACCCCAACGCCAGCAGCCAGCGTACTCGTCCGTCTGTCCTTTGTCGCCCGTTATCCATCGCGTTATCTCCTTCCCTTTCCAGTCTATCTTTTTGTCCGTCGACCTTTCGAGGGGTTTCGATTTCCGTGTAATCAACGACGAATCGAGAGATAGACAGATAGAGAAACAGAGAAAGAGAGAGAGAGAGAGAGACGGAGTGGTTACGCGTTCGATGAAGAGCTTCAGACACGGGAGCCGGGGTTAATTGTAAGCTCGTCGGCCAATGTTGCGTACGTTCCCGATCGTTAACGGCGTGAAACGCTCCGCTTCGACACTCGTCTCTGCTGTAACGACTCGACGATCGTCGACACCCGTTCGATGGACTTTTAACTCGACGATGAATACTTTACCGCGAGCTCAAAAGAGTTCGCTTCGACGCCTACCGCCGTGCAGTGAAACTTCACCGTATCACACGGAGCTTCTATAGGTCCTCTTATCGATTCATTCTCGTCGCGAATAACTTTTCGAATTAAAAATCCAACACTTCGAACTTGAACCATGCGACAAAGAAACCTTTAAACACGAATGCTTCGTCTAATCAACGACTGTGCCAATTTCCGCAAGGTTCGTTGGTCTCTCTGGCCAACATCGATCATCGTTAACAGTCTCGTCCGGATGAGAAACAGCGTGCGGACGGCCCGGCCAATTTTCGTTTCATTTTTTTCTCCGGTCGTTCGTCATGGAACAGGCAATCTTTTTCCGCGTGGAAAACTACAATACGCTTATCGCGAAGTCGCGAAGCTGTGCACGAGACGCACGTGGCACCAGTTGGTACGTGAAGTGGTGCACGAGGGAGAAATGTAAATAACGATAACTGGATGGCGCGAGCTTTCGGAATTTATCGCGAGAAAATCGAACCCGGTAACGAAATTACGAGAACCGACCATGAGACAGGGGAAAAATGGAGAATGAACCGAGAGTGCGACACGTAATTAAGCAAACGGGGAAAGGCTGGCCATGCGGGAATTCGATAATTATCAAATGGCCAATTAAAACACGGAATTTTCGAGCTTTTTGATGACCCACCCGGAGGGTAGCGTATAAAGAATTTTAGCGAATGTCATGACCAATTTCAACCCTTTTATGAAATTTCTATAAAACGATAGAAAGTATCCAGTTACATTTAATTTATGTTCCTTAATATATGGGGTGTTCTAGATCTTTGCGATATTTTTTATCAATATATTTCATGAGCATAAATAAAAGAAAGACGTTATATAAACGTAGCTGTGATTTTTTTCGCAACACGCATTCCAAAGGAGAAGAAGAATAAAAATATGTTCTTCTTTTAAAATAAACGGATTGATGAAGTTGCTTAACATCTGTTTTTATACGAAATTCATTGTGATTTGTGTCTCCTCTAACAAAATCAATCGATTCCTCGCATCGATATTTGTTTGATATACATTGTTTTGATATTTTATCGGAATAAAATACGAGAATACATGAGAGTTTATTAATATGAAATCGGACGATATTGCAGATTGAACTCAATAAATGTAATAGTATTAAAAAAACATTTACTATTATTCGTTAACGCATAATATATACTTTATAACAGCCCGCTGCACAAATAAAAAAGCTATTACGCAAATTGTTGATATTTTATTTCATAACTGCAATATCAACAAATAAAACAACGTAGATTAATTGAAAAAAATATTACAATAAAATGTCACATATTATTCCCTCGATATTTTATTATAATACTTCAATAAAGCTTCAATGTTTGTATAAAATACGTTTCGCCCATGAAATATATTAACACGAGGCTTGGTTGATTAAGTCCGATACATCCTATATGGCGAACAATTTGAATGAAAAATATTTTTACATGAAAGTTAAAATTAATAATTCTGTGCCGTTAGCTGATCTACTTTTTGGGGATGGAAATCACTGACCTTGCTATTGATATCCAATGCATGGAATTCCTACGGAACGGATTTCTCGATGGATTTACATGGCAGGTTGCGTGCAGAGGTTCGGGCAGGTCAAGAATATCCCTACAGGTGAAGAACGGATGAATAGTCGAAGCCGACCGCAAGGATCCACACGCGCGCACTGCGTGGTTAATCGAGTGTCAAGGGTCGAGAGGATCTTTAAATTATAGTAACGAAAGGGCCAGTCATTTTTGTCCATTCGTCTTGGACGTTTACGAGCGTTGCACGATACGCTAGAAAGCGAAAGAAGATGCTTATGGAAGAGGAATCTACTAGCGATTTCCAACTTCGTAAATCAACCACGAAGATACCATCTAGCGCTTAATTATCGCCTTGAAAGCGTCGAGCAAAGTTTTCCACTCGGATTAAAATTCCAATGGAACAGGGATAAGGTTCTTGTATTGTTGATTGATGTATGCAGTTTCATTGTATTTTCAAATATTCTAATACAAGAAGTGCACCAAGATGATCTTCTATTTCTCATCGAATACTTAAATCGAACGAAGGGAGAATTCTAATCGAAATGCAAACACTATTCTTCTTGTTACAGTTTCAGTCGTTTGAGACATCGTTAAAATAAGTAGAATTTATTCTCTTTATACGTTTATTATTAACAATGGAAATAAGAAATAATAAAAAAATTATGAAAAAATATGTTTCCACGTTGAGAAACTAATTTTATCTTTAATATTAAGAAAGTGATACGTAAGAAACGAGTTTGGCATTCGATTCCGATACCTTTTCTCTATTCGTTTGCCAGGATGCGATAGATAGAAAATGCAAAACAGACTCCGGTTAGAGCTACCTTCTACGAGAGTGATATTTTCGAAAGGAGATGCGCAAACGTAGCCGAATTCACGAAGCAAGGCGAAAATAATCGAGACAGTGAAATGAAAGGAGGGTCGGAGACGAAGTGAGTCACTTGCCATAAAACACGATCACCCTTCGCGTAACCCTAGGGTACCGTAGATGTTTCGACAATATCCTAGGGCCTAGGGTAGCGTATACCAACCGCGACCCGTAAACATTTTATTCTGTATCGTTCGAAACTCTTTGAAGGGAGTGGCTTCCTTCGCTGTGCTTTACGAGAGTTCGAGGATGGAAAATTATCGAAACTCGCAGGCGATCGATAGATTCTGTGTACATTCTACGTACAGTGGCTCACGAAAATACAAAACTTTTTGAAATTTTGTTAGAACTATAAAGTGATCGTAACGGTAATAAATCGTAACAGGAATGTACATAGAATTTACAAGACATTTATTGCAAACGTACATTTAGCGAAAAATTAGTATAAAGCATGAATCCACCAGTCTTAAACACACGATTAGTGCCATAGATGGTCTCGCTACTTATTGTAGCTTATTAACATAGCGAATAGTTGACTGTTGAAATACTTTGGTGGTCTTTACGAAATGTACGCTTCCAACAAATATTTTGCAACTTCTATATACATTTTCAGATCCGTTTTAAATTCTATCGACACAATCGCGATAGTCGTGTCTCTACAATACCAACGAGGTTTGCATAAAAAGTTTGCAAGAGTGCCTGGATACTTTCGTAAACCACTCTATACGTACACAGAAATTTCTGCAAGGAAGAAATGCACTGCTCGACTTCTGCATGAACTACGTGGATACACAGAGCTGTCTGATAAATATCCACTATCCTTCACTGATCGACAGTGTAAATTCCGAGCTACTTCGAGAAATTGGAATGTCTTGGATTGAGAAACGAACGTTGCAGAATTTGGAAACTTCGATGGAAACGCGGCTCGATAACTGAGCAACAGGGCAAGACTCGAGCGTTTGATGGCGAAGTACGTAATTGGTCCTTCGACAGTCAGAACGTCTAACACTGAAATCAATAAGATCTTGGTATTTGAACTTTCGCAAAAGCAACCGCGTTCAAACTGCGATAGACTGTGGTAAAGGCGAGCCATGATTACAGCAACGAAACCGAGCAATGTTCGAGTGATTTGAAAAGCTAAAAGAAAAAGAAAAGAGACCAATTTCGTCCAATGGTCCTCGTCCGATTACTGCATAAACAACGTCTGACGTGACTCGGTGATTATTCGATTTAAAATCCGTTGTAAACAATGGCTGCCATAAACCGGCTAGTCACGCGAGCAAATATCGCGATCTCCCGTTACGTACCGCCTTTCATTACTTAATCGCTCGTTTGCCTCTCCATCTCGCAGACTTCGAGCGGACTTCGTTTTTCGATAACGAGATTCACCCTTCTCATCCAGACGGTCCTCTTCTTCTAAGCCGATTTCGCCCCGGATCGTTTGATCTTGGCCTTGACTATGGCATACTCGTGTACCAAACAAGGCACATTTACGCGAAACTGCTTTCCTACCAGACGTCCAAAGGAACTGCGTAAGGTACAGAATGAAGGTAGGGTTAACCCTAGAAAGACGGAGGTTTCAAGCATTATGCGAACGACGAAGGGAGAGCTGATTTCGGTCAAAAATATCCTTTAAAAGCGAGCGTTTTAACGAACAGACGTTAAACCTGCTTCGATTCGTAAACTTTTACGTTTCAATGTTGCTCTCATTTTAGTAAACAAAACAGATGTCTAACGTTCGAAGAGAACGTTTAACGTGAAGGTAAAAACAGGAAGCGTGCGTGTCAATAACAGTTTTTTCATATCTTGCTCAGAGTCGATATATTTCTTAATATTAGGAAAATGCACTGGCAATACTTCGCGATATCTGTCCAATCAAGGACTCGTAATACAAACGATCCTTCCCTGTGTTTGCCTTTTTCCAGCAAAGCAAAGGATGCCTTCCCTTTAATCATTCCAGGATTCAAGTTCGACGTAAGAGAAAGAGCAGAGACGATTGCGAGCTACATTGGAGCGAAGCAGAAAAGTAAAGACAAGGGAGGAAAGGGTGGATTTATTGAACCGAGAGGACGAGCCCTAAGAATATAAAGTAATGACAACTGTAAAAGACAATTATGTCGGAGTAACGATAGACGTTCCAAGTAACAGAGAGGGGTGAAAGGAGGTGGAAACAGAGTCAAGTTAAGGGAGAAGAAAACGAGAGACGAGCTAATAGAGAAGACAGGAGTGGAACGTAGAGAAAAGAAAAAGGAGAAGACGATGGAAAAACTGTAGAAAATGGGTGGAAGAAAGGAAAGGAGAAAATGGGAAGAGAGCCGAGTCAGGATAAAGTGCGAGAGAAAGGGATGAAAAAGGAAGTCGAAGGTGGAAGGGAGAAGGGGCAAGACGCAGAGGCAAGTCACGCAAGTATGCACTTGAGCGTTCGGTTTCGTTCGCAATCTCGTGGGCATGCATCCGGTTGGATGCACACCAAGTAGTGCACGAGTTTCGAAAGGGGAGTCCGGTGCTCGGAGATACGGAAGCTTACAAAGCCAACGAGACGTAGCAGGGTGCCTGGGACACACGAATCTCGCCAGGCTAGGGTTAACGAGGCTGTGGAGAACGGACAATAATGAATCTCGAAAAGCAAAGGAAATATTGCTCTCTTGAATTTCGACTAATGGTGGCAGTCGTGTCTCTCCCTCTCTTCAACTTCATTCCTGTTTAAGTAGAGTTTGGTATTGTTGCGGCGCATTAAAGAAACAGTCCTTCGGACCGTGTGCAAGGTACGTACGAAGCAAAGAATGTTTAGTGTGTTCCGTGCCATAGAAACGAATTTAACCTGAAGCACCCTTCAGTCTGGAGAGTCCGCGGGCTTAATTAAGTCACGTGTGCTTGCGTGGGATGAGTGAGAATCAGAGAAAATTGAGCTACAAAGGGCACCCGAGAGCTTCCTCAATTTAAGGAAAAACCTTTGATGATTCGGTAAATCGACTATGCTTTATAACGTTTCCTTCTGCTCCGCTAGTAACGGCTAACTTTCCAATTTTCCTTGGCTACTTTCGTTCTTTCTTCCAGTCGGACAGACGTCGGATTCTTGATTATGTTTCAAGAGCTATGACAATACTATATCGTCGATAACAATAAATTACTTGAGCTATTTTTGAAAATACAAGAAATTTTACTTTTACACGACTACATTGCGCTGAATCGAGTTTCATATGAATTTTCATTAATTTCAATTACGACGCCTCGAATTAATTTTGCATGGAAAGTATTCAGTTAGTTCGCTAAGCTGTCAGTCTACCTTCTTATGCTTTTACGCCACAAGTAACACGAAGGTACGGAATACATTAACAGCAGATTACGTTCCACCAAGATACCACGAAGAATTGAAAGTAGTGGAGAATATTGATACCACCTCTCCGACGTACGCTCATTTTCACTTGCAATCTCGTGGCGCGGAATTTTCTGCAACTCGACGCGCGGAATAATCTCGCGAGTTATCGATCCGTGAAACTGATTCGCCGAAATAAAAAGAAAAGGAAGAAGAGAAAGCGGAGAAGAAAATCGTGAAGGCGGGAAAAAGACGAGGGCTCAGGAAATTCGTATTCCTATTGCCTATTTCTACGATATATCAACGCAGAAAGGGGAAGCGGTAATCGCGAGGTAAGACAAGGGGGAAAACGTTCCGGGGGAGCATTTAGAAGTAGTACAAGTCGAAGGGTGAGAAGCTCTTCGAGAACGAGAGAGCGATCTCTCCGAGGGTAGAGCACGGGAATGGCGAGTTTTACACACAGAGAAACGCGAAAACGTTCCACTCTTTCCACTTTCCTTCTCCGTCTCTTCTTTTTTCCTTTCCTCTCCTCTTCTTCTATTTCCATCTCGGTTCCACCAGGTCGGCTCTCGGTCCCGAGCCCCTCGAATTACAGAAAGCCTTTATTATCGACGCATAGAACGCTCGCTCTGTCTGTGCATACAACGGAAATTGCCTGAGAACGCTCGAATATCATCTTCGCGACGGAGAGTTTAATTGGCTAAAGTCACTTCTGCCCCTCGACAACAGCTGACACGGCAAAGATATGAAAATCGACCGCTCGAAAATAAATGCTTTTTATATTTCATCTTCTCTTTGTTATTTGGTCTTCTTGCACGCTGATTTTTTAGGCTATTATCAAGATGTGGCGATACACGAAGCGCAGTCGCGATAACGATCGAAAACGCTCCGATGAATTATAGTTGCTTAACGAATTAATTCCGCTGGTAATAATTATTGATAGCAAAGAAACCGACGGAGAGGAGGAGGAGATTCTTAACTGCAGGAGATACAGGTGTACAGTTAAAAACAATCGAGGAACTTGTTGCGAACGCATATCGAGGGTCATATCTACGAGATACCGATCAGCCGATCGAGCTCGATAAATCTTTCGCGACGCCAATGCACGCCGCTACAAAGCAACGATGCTAACGAGAAGTTGCAATTCGTTCAAAACGCAACAAGTAATTGCCAACTTTACCGATGAGCGTTTGTGCTTATACCTATATGGTAAATTCTTTTAATAGTAGCATATAAAAACTCACACTTTAGTGCTTCCCGCCAGAATGCATCATGGCGCGAATCTACCTGCAATTAGTTACGGCGACAATGGTCTTTTGTTCTGTTGCACGATGCGTGTTACTTTCTTTCCGTACTTCACACGATTTTTACGAAGATATTTGTGCTTATCTACTTTTTTAACAACTCTGGTCTGAGGTGTGAATAGTTACACGATCGCTCGATTTATGAGAATAAAAAAAGACGTGGCAAAAATGGAAACGTGGAAGACGAGAATAAGAGGGCACTTCCGGTGGCGCAAGAAATATCAATAGTCTTGAAACGTGGATGTTTTTGTAAGAGCCTATACAAACGCGTCTGCCACGCCACGCATCGCTTGCGTCGAGATAATAAACTAATCGTTCTATTTATTTTATTTTTAAACTCACGATGGAATTATTGCTACTTGCAACATGAGATTATCTTTAGCATACAATAAGTATTAAACGATGGTTTCACTGAATACTGAAGCTTATTAATAGAATAGTTTTCTGATCTCTGCGAAATGGCACAAGAAACGAAAGTATTCATACAGTACAGAAATATAGAAATATAAATCATTACATTACTTATTTGACATATTCAAATATACCTATGTAACTGTATACTACATATAGCGCTATAGGAATAAATATACATAAGTTAAACAAAAGTTAACTACATCTATAACTGCAGCAATCTGTATATTATACACTTACATACGTTTGAATATAAAATATTTAATGATACAAAAAATATTCCAACTGTTCGAATACTTTGTGTTTACTGTATACACTTGCACTAAATATCTTACAATCTCTATATACCAAGCCTAATGAAATTTTAAAATGTTTCATGCAACACACATAATATATTAATAAAAGGTATCTACAAGTGTTCGAGTACCTTCGTCGATGATTGTACATAACCACGAACGTATACATAGTATCGTACAATTGTAACATACAGTATCGTGCAATTGTATCGCGAACGAAACGAAACTTCTGGAACGAAGTTTCTAACCAGACCAGGGTTTGGCTTTTGTCGCGAACGCGAACGGATCCGTGCTTTGACGGAGAAACTCGCTCGCTTTGGCTGGAAAAGAATACGAATCGCAGGGGTGGTAGTCGGGATCCGAGCGAGGAATTGACGGCTAATTTTCGCTAAAAAGCGTTGAATAGTGGTAGGTCGCAGCGGGAGCAGGGCTTCGAAGAATGGAGGAACACCGGAATGGGGAGAAACGGAAGGAACAGAGGGAAATAGGGAAACGGTTGAATATCGGGGAAACGGTTATGCGTTTAATGAAAAACCGTGTGGCTGCATCGCGTGCACGTTCCCCTGTACTCGCATTATCTTACAAGTTTATTCATCCGGCGGTAGCGAAGAAAACAGTACGCGTTCCCGGTTTAATTCGCAGTATCGCGGCCGCGCTGCATTCAGATTAGCTAATTAATCAAGCTAATAATTAAAAACGTGTGCGTGCCGCGTGCGCCCGAGTCACCCGCCAACTTTTCTATCCGTGTTTGCCAACGAATTGTTTCACGCGGTCCCATAATTCCTACAGTGATCATTTTGTTCTGAAAACTATTATACTTGAATGCTATTCTCGTTCAACAACTTTATTTTCCAATTATATGTATGTATGTAGCTTTAAAGTATCGGTATGTGATAAAGTTTAGGAATGTTTAGATTATCTCATGTTCCGCGGTCCTATGATTTAAAAGACAGAGTATTATAATTTATGCAAATTGTTTCGGCTTACCTGTCGATAAAACCATCTCCGTCGCCGTCGCATGCTTGGAACAGCTTCCTAACGCGTTCCTCGTCGCAGATGGAGCCTGCTTCACTTTCAGCATCCGCGGTTTGTGACATCTTCACTTTACCTCTTGTTTATCCATTGTAACTAACTATTGGCGCACTACCCAGCTGCTTCGTGTCCATCTTTCTTCAACTGCTCTTCCCTGTCACGTTCAAAAGGTGATGGTCACCTCTATACCGCTGTTCAATTTTCCTTCTAGGTGCCCCGTTACATACTTCAGAACTCGATTCACGCATCGATCACGCACCGATGGTCCGAAGTTCTCGATAACGTTCTCAGGTTTCTGAACTTGCGTCAAATACGTAGGACCAACACGGTGGATCGTTAAGTCACGTGTTGCATCGCGATCTCTCGTTAATCGATCCTGAGATGTAAGCTCGAGCCTTCGACCGCCTCCGCGATTACGTTCAGGGAAAAGGTCTACGAACCTCGGTGGAAGCAACAGCTATTTTTAGACCGCTTAAAATACGTAGATTCCCTTGTTCCACAAGATTTTGTTGATACATAGTGCATAAACAGATCGACTAGATAAGCCATTCTCTCGCGAATGTATTTTCAGCGCACGAATTTTACGGAGATTTTACGACGCGAAGTCGTGTGGGCGTTCGTCTTGTCACTAGATCGTCAAAAAGGGTGAGACAGTTGCGTTTTTTCCGGTGTGGCTGTGCACGCACGAGAACCTGTGTCCGCCGTTTCCAGTGTCACCGAGTCACTAACCCTAACCTCAAAACCGGACCCGAGACTCACCCACCCTCGCGAGCCGTACAGCGGCAATAAAAACTATCGATTGAGCGTTCCGCGGTCAAAAAACTTTGACATCTCGCGCCATCTTGAAATTTTCGAGCACGACGAAAACAAAGATGGCGGTCGCCGAACCGCGAGCCGGCAAGCGGAATGTTCGAGTTCCATCGTCAGATGTCGCCACTAGAGGCGCCAAATTTATCGCTCCTAAATACGTAAGTCGTATGATATATTGAAAATAAATTATCTTTATTATCAGTATCGTTGAACAAAAATACAACTAAAATGTTTTGTACATATAACGGTAACTTAAGTATATAAGTTGTGGATATTAATACGTATCGGTACGTATTGGTACGTATCGGTATTTTGTTTAAGATTTTAGCTTCTCAGCCAGGGTAGGCACAAGTTTTTTGAGTTTGCCAGCGTCGTGACTGAATGCCCACATTATACATCGAGTATGTTCTTCGCTTGGAAAACCACAAAGTTCTTCGTCTGTCTCGAACCATTGAATATTCTTTTCTTTGATTCGGTCTACTAGACTTCGTAAATTCTTATTCCTCTCTATGTCCCAAGTAACACTCGAGTCTGGAACTTGAACGTTCCTCAGCTTCTTGTAATCTCCCTCCACTTCCTCATACGCTCTGTAGGATACACCGAAGAATGTTGCAATATATATTTTTACCATAAATAATATTCTATTCCCTAATAATAACGATATAGCATATATTACTAATAATTAGATTACGGATATTTACGCATATTCATATTTTTATGAATATAATGGAATTTGGAATTGTTTTATCCATTTCTTTATATTATATGCATTTTGTGTATTTTTGCACCTTTTCCCATAAACACGTACAAATCCGTAGTCTAACGATAATTATACATATATGTATACATAATAAGAAATGTATTTACTTAAGAAATCCATTGTCTTCGATTTTGTATCTGTCGGCCAACGGCTTGAAGGCTTGCACCAAGTCAATGGGCAAATAATTGAAGTTCTCCTTAGCCCGGCCATTCACGTTATAATCCGTGATCCAATTCTCGAACACTTCCACGGCTTCCTTCATGTTCTTGATCTTTTGCTCGTCCTTTGTGCACGATATCACCCGCTCAGCCCTTTTCACCAGGCCAGTGATCGCATGATACTGATAACTTACGTCCCTGCCCTCCAACGATTCTATACTCAGCAAAGCTTTCTCCTTATCTTTGAAACTGAGTCCGCTTTCCTCCTTTTCAGTCTTCTCTTCTTCAGATGAATGTTTCGCTACTTTTTTTTTCGGTTCGTTGTCCTCCTGCTCTTCGTTACTGGACGAACTGCTGTATCTTCTTTTCACGCTTTTACCCTTGTCATCTTTATCAACCTCCATGTCTTCGTTATTCTCAGATGGAAACTTTTCTTCCACCTGGGTCATGAGTTTCTTCAACTTGGTCGGTTCTGGACTATAGCCCAGCAGGATGCACTGAACGTGTTCCTTGGTTGGGAGTCCCCGGAAGAGACCCACATCGGTCTCGTACCATTGCATGTGCTTCTGTTTGATCTTATCGATGATCTCCTTCAACCTTCGATTCCTTTCGATGTCCCAGGTGGTCTCCCCGCTTGGAATTTTAACAGCTCGCAGACCTTTGTAATCGCCTTTCTCCTTCTTGTACGCGCTGAAAAATCAGAAACACGTGAAATACTTACAGGGATAGATCTATACCGAATACCTAGATATTGGATGAATCAGGAAAATATTTAAATAAACGCAAGTAAATGGTCACGTGCAACGTTGACATTAAACTAAGGAAACACACCAATGACCTCTTTCTTGGATCATACTTGGTCACAATAATTTACTTCACTATACTTAATGTTAAAACATACACATATTTTATTTTTGTTAATATTGTCCGTGTTAAATGTAAAACGCTAAACAAACTAAAAGATACTTTAAAAATAAGCATTCTATTGTAACGGTGCCAGTAGTAAACAAGAAGGTAGTAAACAATGTAATAAAACAGAAAATTGCTAATATTCGGTACCTTGGACTACATCTAGATTCTGGTGTAATCGAATTGGTGTAAAATCAATTGGAACCACGTTGAAACAAAGCTACACCGAATCAAACTAACTTTCGAAAGCTAATTCGTATTGCGTTAAGTGAAAAAATAATCGGTCATTCAATTCGAGAAGTCTCGCTGAAAGAAAATGTTGATATTTACTTGTAGAATTCCTCCTCCAGAACATCGTACTCTTTGGCAAGATTCCTGAAGCCTTTTATAGTCTCGATTGGCAAATAAGCAAGGTTTTCTTTGCTGCGATTGTTCTCCTTGTAATCAGTCAACCAATCCTCGAACACTTTCAAAGCCTCACGAAGATTGGCCAGCTTCTCCTCGTCTCTGGTGATCTGCAGCGTCCGTTTCGAACGACTCACGAAACTAGAGATCACGTGGTACTGATAACTGATATCACGACCTTCCAAAGCCTTCAGCGTGTCCAAGGCCTTCTGCTTGTCCTTGAAGCCCATCGCAGACTCTTCCGGTTCCGTGGATTTGCTTCGGCCCATTGCTGAAAATCGACGCGTTCATCGTCCTCTATATACGTACGTATAATCGAGCGAGATCGCGTGCAACGCGTGGCAGGCACGTGAGACGCGACGCAAATTCACGCGATCGATTGAACGGTATGGCCAATCATTACGTATGGCAAGCAGAGGCGGAGAAGCACTCGACGAGAGTGTGACGCCAGCATGTCAGTTTTATCGTTGACGTAATTACTGGTTTATGGAAGGATCGATACAAGCCGGACGATGGTCGAAATTGTATATTTGTGCAAACTGCAATTTGAACGCCGCGGTTTTTTGTCGATCCAAATAACAGCGTCGAAATAGCACCGAATTAGAAAATAGCTGGCATATCGTCGAGACTACTCGATAAAAAACAACGCGATGAGAAAACTTTGCGGTTTTCGTCGATTCAAATAACAGGGTGGTAACAGCGACGGTTAGAGAATAGATTACGTATGATCGATAGTATCAGATAAAAGATAACGAGATAAGAAAACTTCGACAGACACTTACCAAAACTATGCAGGCAATATCAATTTCCTTTGGTGTGCAATTAATCTGATCCGATCACTGACACTGTTCCTAACAAGAAGCTAGGTCGTATCACGTAGTAGTTGCAAGAAACCGAATGGACTTTTAGATTCTAACGTTGAAACTGCGCGACTGACAGTGGCAGACAGATTTACCGGGACCCGGCTTCGGTCGGCGATGTTCACCAACGATACAACTGCTCACGGATGAAGAAGGATAGACGATTTGCGAGTCGGCGGAAAAGAGAGGGGCCGACATAAACATATCTACTATGTGTCACAGCCCGAAATACGCAGCCGACCTCAGTCCGTAGTCTTTGGTTTGCGTCACTAACTGCTAATACGACGGCGAAAAGAAGGATCGACATGGAAAGTCTGTGCGCACGATCACGTACGATTCGTCTGTGTGTAACTCATGCTCGCATAACCGTTTACACTCGTACTAATTCGCATATCGAGCATTCCAGCGTATTTACTTTCAGTAAGACGACCGTGATTTCTTGCGCATCTTTCTCGACGACACAAGAAGATAAACTTGTTAATGACGCTGTTTAGGAACGTTGGGTATACAGACTGCGTTTTTACGTTTCGATAGATTTATTTGGTATTTACAGAAGTTACAGTATCCTGGTGAACTAGTCGGACACGCGCAATGTAACAACGATCACAAGCGATTGGATCTGCCGAGCTAAAAGGTTCTTAGTCGATCTGAACCATCATACATACGCCTTCGAATTTCGCTATTTACAAGATTCGTGGTACGCACGATTCGAGTCTCGATTCTGAAATACGTTCGTCAATGGTCGCGTAATGAGTCGATATTGAGCGTCTATTTTTAGGAAACTCAGTTCTATTTCTCTCCGATATTGCTATTAATTCTTGGCTAATTTAAGACATCGTGACATATTGTTACCAAGTTTTGTTTCACCATACAACACGTACATCGATAGATCGCTTTAGGCATTGATTTTTTATAAATTCAAATCACAGTGTCTCATACCGAAATATGTATATATGTACCTTCAGAAAGATGTATCGTACATTCAGCTTCATTTTCACCTTCCCTTTAACAAGAAATTCGATAAGTTTTTGTTAGTCAACCGATGGAAAATTTGTGCTTTAAGAGGTTGAACTAAGATATAGTACCAGTTGTTGCGCATATACGTATATACGTGTTAGCGTAATTATTGCTACTAATTGTTGTTTAAATTAAGACATTTAGCGATATTGTAAGTAATTCTTGTTTAAATTAAGACATCGTGCGTTATTGCTATCTACCCTTGTTTAAATTAACATCGCACAACATTATCATTCGCTTAAGTCAAGTTATCGTGCGATGTTGCAACTAATTTCTGTATAAATTAAGACACTGTACGACCATGGACGAACGCTGCTTGACATTCAAACCGTGCGTTCCATTAACACCTACACGTTATACTTAAGCCACCTATACAATCGTATAACGTGTAAGCACGTAGTACGGGGTAATCTATGACTAGAGATTTTCTCGAGAGTCAATTCTCGATGCGTATGACTTTCCGTCTTCCGATAAAGTTGAGACTGTTGAGAGAGATTCAGCAGACGCAGCTGCCTACGCCGAGGCAGGCGTACGAAGTTTGCTCGATCTTCGAGCTGGTGGTGGTAGCGTCTAGCAAGGTTGGTTGGGGAAGCGTCGGAGCAGCCGGTAATTGCGTTCTCTGCACGCCATCGTACAAAATCGATGACGCTTCTCGTTCTCTGCTGATACCTTCTGTTTCCTGTGCGTACGGAATTCTCGCGAGTTCCTGGCTCCTCGATTCTGTCGGAGCATCGTGGGACGACAAGCGACCGTAGTTTAGGAAGGTCTCTGTGTAACTCGAGGGCGGATGGTGGTGACTTCCGTTGTACTCATGCGAGTAATGGGGATGGTATCTGTTCGATGGTGCCTTGAAACCCTCGTTGCCACCGAGGTACTGGTGCAGGTGATGCAAACTGGATGGCCCATACACTGTTGATCGCAAATCGAATTTTACAGATCGATCGTTGTTTGCAACTTTTATGGCTACAATGTGTTTGTTTAAATCCCAGTAGAGACCTTTTTTCTTTTTCATTAATCGCTAGACGACATTCTAAAAAGTTATCGCGTATAATAACATACATTGCTATTTCATGTAATGTCTTGTACAATCAGGAAACTGTGTATAGTATGATAGTGCGTCACGTTTCATCCGTAGGTGAATGGACTAAGAATTGTTTAATTAACTACTTAGTGTCTAGAGCTCGGTAATTGAATCAACGTAATGTGTGCATCAGTTCCAACGAATGTGATATGCCTTTTGGTATACTATCTTTTGAACGAACTGTGTTGTGCATCTACGTGTTGTTTGTTGCTTGCAAAAAGATGACCATATCATTGACAGATATAATTTAAAGCGTATATTAGACGGCGATCTGCTTGCAAACTGTTTGCGAATAGTAGCGTAACCTCGATATTAATTACGATGTATAGATATATATGAGCTACTGACCTGCCGCGGTATTCGAGTACATGGCAAGAACTGCATCACCGTAGCCACTGGTGGTATGTTTTGCTAAATCAGAAACGTCGTTCGTAGATGATATCTTGCTCGATATCGATTGACTTCGAACGCCGTTTTGCACTTCGCTGGGGAGACCAGCCGATCCTGCGGAGCCGTAGGCCATGTTGAAAAGCGCTTCCGGATCGCACACGAACTTATACACGTATCTCTCTCCAGCCACCTTTTGCATTATCCCTTTCTCGTAATAGTACCTCAATGATCTGCTTAATTTATCGTAATTCATTGCCGGTCGATTCTTTTGAACTCCCCACCTTCGAGCTACCTGAAGAAAATGAAATATATCACTTTGCCGTTTGATACTTAAGCGAGCCTTTGCGATTAGTCTGTTGATATTTTTACCTCAAAAAATTGATACGAAACTGAATGATGTAAAATTGTGCGGAATTCACACACAAAAAATACTAAAGAAGGAAAAAAGCGAACATCGAATACCGAGGAAAATACTCGAAAGAAAAATACACGTTACGTCTAATAGACAAATAAATCTAAATACACTTAGATTTCGTAAAAATATAAATTGAGGAGCATTAAATTTATAATAGCAATGCAATCTACCTCTTCCGGTTCGATTAGCTTGAATTCCATTCCACGACCAGTCCACGCGATGCAAGGTGCGTTCGCAGGATCGTCCAACAAGGTGACTAAAAACTGCCACAATTGAAGAGAACCTCTTCGTTGTTGTTGATAGCCAACAGACATTTCGCTCCAAGGTGACACTCCCGTCGCCGAAGATGGCCTCTTGCTAGTATACTCTGTGTTCCACGAGCTAGGAGATCCTTTCTTTTGATAACAATTACTCTGTCTCTCCCACGATGGGTTCCTGCCTTCTAATTGAACTCCCAGGTCGGTCCACGTGGGCGTCACGCTTCTCTTACCGTACACTTCCGAGCTCCAATTCTCTTGTCGCGGAAAGAAAGCTTCGCCAGGAGCTGGGATCGTCGATTGCCATTGAGAAGCTGCGGAGGAAGTGCTGGCTGGCCGATTAGGCGATGGCGAACCTCTGGTGTTTCTCGTTCCGCTTCCGTATTGCTGCTGTTGCTGGTAGACCATGCTGTTGCCTGCGTGAATTTGCATCATCGAGTTGAAGAGATTTTTAGGTTTCCGTATTCCAAAATTTCTCATTCTCGTTTTGGAAAACAAAAAACAAGGGTTTCGATGTTTTAGGAAAATGTTTAACATTCAACTTGTTAAGTTGAAGGAGAAATATATTACTATAATTTATATCGATAGATGTTCGTACGGAAATACATTAATTTATATGTTAACTGGTGGGGTTTTAAGGTATTCTAATGAAAATTTGAATTTTAATTTGTAGTTTATAACGATAAGGCTCAACCTAATCGAAGATTAGTGAAATTCTGCATCATGTGTACGTTTCTGTATGTGAGGTATTCCAGGATCCCACAGTAGCAATCGAGAGTTCATATGCTATCGCAACGAGTAATCGTATATACCGGTAACAATTTCTTCATGTTTTCATCTTCAATATGTCCTTTAACGTTAGAAAGATACATTTATTATATCGAGGATGAATGAAGAAACGGAACAATTTCTACTTTCGTTTCGTGAAAATTCGTTTCATACCACAGTCGAGGTTTCGTATGCATTTCGATCTTCGGACGTTTCGTTCGTCGGAACGATAGTTGATCGAAGCACGCTGACAATATCCAGCGTAAACATAGTGTACGGTGGAAGAAGAATGGATAAGGACGAAATGGACAAGAGAAGATTCTCGGTTGCACGAGAAAGAACGAAACGCAAGCAACGTATTAGCGATTGCACTCACGCGCGGTTGCCGGTGAAGTGCTCGTCACACAAATATCGGCAGGAAATTGGTTGATATTCAAAGCCCACGGGGTTGTCGGGATGGCGGAGCTCGCGGATAGCGGCACCGCCTGAAATACCGCGTAGAGCTCGCGCGATATGTATATTAATCGGGTGCTCTCCTCACAGGGAGCATCCACCACCACCGGCATCCCGCTGATGCCGTGGTCCCTCGAGCCGAAAAAGCTATTCTCGAACCATAATCCGGTTACGTTCCAAGTCGTGTACCGGGAATATTGAAAAATTGAGAACCCCCTTGCCGATACCGAGCCGGAACGCGACGCTGCCAGCCGTGATGCAGTCCATCTTTTTGCTCGTCGATTAAAAAACCTCTACCTTCGTTCGTTCGTGGAAAAAGAAACGTACTAACTTCGCAGGATGTGCAACGTATGTACATGGAATATTCTATT
Source organism: Bombus pyrosoma (assembly GCF_014825855.1). Lineage (NCBI taxonomy): Eukaryota > Metazoa > Arthropoda > Insecta > Hymenoptera > Apidae > Bombus > Bombus pyrosoma. The sequence continues at coordinate 4,121,680 of NC_057784.1, forward strand.
CGATAGGGCTTGCGGTTGGAAATCAAGGTATACACCGTGTACCCGATATTAATGGGAAATCTCAGTCATCGAGGTGAAATTAAGAGGAGGAAGGGCCGGGAAAGTTAATCGTGTCGGCAAGTTAGCTTTAGCTTCCTAGCTGGCAAACGTCGGTCGGATCACGATCTCGTGTAGACGAGACAGACAGGAATCGCGGGGAGGAGGGTTGAAAGCTACGGGCCAATCTGGCACTCTCTCTCTCCGAAGAGGGGCGAAAGGGGTTGACCTCAACGTGCAAGCGAGGGCAGAGGCTTTGCGGGTAGTTTTAGATTAAAATTAATCGCGAGCTGATGAAACCGGTGGCGATGTACCAAACAGGAAAAGGGTTGAAGCCGGGACTGGTCAGGGGCGGTGCGCAGAAGGGTTGCACGGAAAAGAGGACGGCCTCCACTCGTCCACTCTCAGACGAGGAGCTTCGGTTCTTTCCTCTCTTTCCCTTCTTCCCTCTCTCATTTACTCTCGCTATCTCTTGTTTCCCTTCCACTCTCTCGCTCATCCTCCCTCTTCTCTTCTCATTTTCTTCTCCATCTCTGTCTTTATCCTGCTATCTCTGTCTCCCTGAACCCCGAATTCCGGAGTAGAGGCTGGTTAATAATGCAAGGTCCATTTTCCACCCACCTGACGCGCTGAAATGACCTTCTTTGCTCTCTGCTCATTCACAGGAGGTAGATCCTGCATGGGATCGAATCGATTCGCAACGACTGTTTATTCATGCATATCGTTTACGTCTAACTCTAAGTTGTTGAATAGAGGAGTATAGAATACAGGAGGACCGGCTATAATCCTCGTGAGCCAGGTACCAGCATTAATTAGCGAAATGGTGACCAATCTGCCTCACCCATTAACAGGTTATTACTATTCCACCCGCTATATTGGTCGACGACTGGTCGATTTAGTGAACTAGGGAGACAGAAACGTTTAACATGCTCCCTTGACAGTCTGCATAAGCGATCATCGGTCGTTTCGTTGAAATTTTCAAAAAATTAGATTTCTTTTAAAGATTAAATTTAATTAAAATGGACAAGCGACGATTGTGAAACGAGTTTCGTCAATGGCAACTGATCATCTTATTATCAGATTTCCAAAGTACGTAATACTGTTTCAGGAATTAAATTCATTGAAGAAGAGGAGCACGCGTTTGCGTTCGTTTCACGAGTGAGAACGCACTGAAACTATACGTGTCAGGGTGTATCAATATCGATAGATATGGTCTTATTATTAACCTAAACTGCGTGTAAATAATTGAAACGGCTTAATGGGAGGGAGAATTACGCGAAGAGACGTAGTAGAAGCATAATTCCCGGGTGACTTGGAAGTAAATGGGTATACGCGCACGGTGTCGGCCAACGAATATAGCAGCGGAGTTCCTAAAGGATTCGTTTGGTGTACGTGCGTGAATAAAGGAAGACTAATCGGTCTGATTACAAAGCATGAGCTTGCAAACCCTTCGTCGGCTCTACCTTTTACGTTATACGTAGATTGCATAGCCTCGAACACTATTAAGCAATGCTCTATAAATCTAACGTGAAACTTCCCTTTGAAAGCTTCGAGAATTTTATCAAGCTGATCACTGAGCCTTGAAAAGTATTTTTCATTGAAAAATCTGCAATATCAACTGTATCCTGAATGCAAGAGAAAGCTTTCGCGACTTGCAATCTCCCTCGGGAGAGAATTCTATGCTCTTTCCTTCGTTTAGCAGCTTTCGCTGGATTCTACGAAGCGCTTCTCCGTAGCTTTCGAGTTGAAAGCATTCTTCAATTATTCACTTACGTATACTTAGTCACGCGTGAGCGAGTCCAGTGTACCAGCGACGAACTTCGTCAGGGATTATTAAGGAATTTCGCATTAAAACGTCTCTGAAAATTTATTAGTCGGCTTCCGTACGAATCGTTTGACCCAGAATGAAAATCGTTCCCTCTAGACTCTACACGAAATCAATCCGTCGTGATTCTCAAATTAAATATAACAACAAAGTATGACGAGGTACGATCGATATGATCATGCTAATGCAATTTCAAAATGATTCGCGTAACACAGATAATAGAATCGCGAAAGATGTCTACGTACAAGTGGTCGAGTACTTTTGCATTACGTCAAATAAATGAAATCATTGTTATACATACACGATCGTTTATATGTATATCGAGTGACAATTAATTTATTACTACACCGTATGGAAGAATACCTTTGTATTCGTGATAAGGCAAAACTTTTGGAATCTGCTTAAATCATTTGTGCGCTTATCATTTGTAATTTAAGGAAATAGTTCAAGCTGTTTATTAAAATAACGAATACAATGTGAGACAAAGGCGGTGATCGTAAGTTATTAACACGTTTGTCTGTAAAACGTTGGTAACTCTTGTTCGAACATTTCGCTATTTGATAGAAACTTACGGGCCTTTCGAACCTAATAGAATTTTCTTACGTCTTTCGATTTTTCTAAAAAACCAAGAAATATCGGAAGTTTTGAATGATCCTAATTGGATGAACAGAGATTGTAATGATAATGAAGAGGGAGATAAAATATAAGACGATGAATTTCGGGTCGCCAAGGCGCTCTAAAAACAGAGACCGGAAGAGCAACTCGAGCTAGAGCTCGATTAATGGATGGAACACGGAGTACTTCCCTCGTGCTCCAGTTATTTATGGGATCTATAGGGTAGTAAAGCGCCACGTGGATCTATTGTCAAGAGATTTGTCACGGTGCACGTTCGAAAAGAGGGTATCATCGGTTCGGAAATCTCGTTGTTCCAAACAGCTCCTGAGAGCGAGCTAAGAATATTATCTATCGAATTGTACGCGTCTATTGTACGTTCCATTTGTCCAACAAATCATAGATTTCTTACTATTTCGAGTGTCCTGAGCTGTTGACGTGGGGATACTCGTCACGGAAATCGGCTCTCCATATCCTCTGTCCGCTGGTTCTTCCTTCACCGCTACGTTCTTCGTGGCCTCGTTTGTCCTCGAGCTCATCTTAGTATTTCTATACACGAACAAATACAAACGACTCTAGATTTTCAGTTCATAAACAATTTACGCGTCAATTTCTTAATTTTTGTAAATAGAAATATTGCGAATATCTATGCGAGTACATATCTTCATAGATGATTCAAAAATAATTGTAGATAGATAGAGATAAGAAGAGAAATGTAATCCAAATGTAGAAAATTGTTTTATGCATTGAACATCATAGCGTATTTTGAGTATTTTATATAGATGCATTAAGCTAGGCCAGATATTAGAATATCTTCCGTATAAGAATAACATGTGTGTTTGGTGTAAATTGTTTACTTTCGTTACTTTTATTACGCATCTGTTCGCTTGCTTCGTACATTTTACATACAACGTGAAGTCTTAAACAATTAAAAATTTCTCAATTTCATGAGGAACGTGCAGCGAATAGATGTTTTAATATTTACGAATGGCAGTGTATCTTTGCGTACTACGTATACACGTTCCATGCATTTCCGTGCTTTCAGATCGCCCATAGATGCATAAGAAGCAGCAGATTATTTGAAATTTCCATTGCTGGATATATTTGCCCTCCTTACCCGAAGCAATTACTGCGATTCTCCGGATCGAGATCGAGGAACGTGCTACCTTGCGAATGTGCATGGTTCATTGGCGTTTGATACTGTGAGTAATTAGTATCATCGATTCTTCTGCAATTCGCTGATTCCTGCTTGACATTGGCGTCTGTAAAAACCAGTGTACCGTATACTGTAACATTTTAGCGATCGAACGGTGAACATTAGTCAAAAACGATCGATATCATCATTTCTTAAAGTCATCCTTTACGTTGCTTGTTGCTCTATCTTTAAACAAAACAAACAGTCAGCGTTATATAACGCGGTATAACGTGTTAAAGTTCTAGTTATACTTCGACAGTGAAAGTTAAATTACATGTTGAATTTTTATATACCTCGATCGGTATCAACGTTAAATTTCATCCTACGACATTGCAAGAATGTGAAACTGTACGTTAACCAGGAGCAGCAAGGGCGAATAGACATTTAGATGCAAAAAATGTCTTTGGGGAGGGATAGAGTCGCGGATGTACAGACGAACGGTCAATGATTTTAACGATCGAACGAGGATCGTTTCTTGGGACGAAGATCGGCAGGGCGAGGATATAAAGGCGCGTGTCGTTGCGGAAGCGAAGGCGCATCGTTGCAACGGCACGTGGGGATAGGTTCGCTTCCTAATGGGGCTGCCGACGATTTTACGCGGCCGGGGGTGCGCCCTCGATAAATCAAACAGGCTCTGGCCGTGGGAAGCATAAGTCAGAGGCCTCGGGCAATCATTGTATTTGCAAACATCGGAAGTTTACTCGCTGAGAGAACAGCCGCGCCGACCCTACGGTACGAAAAAATCGTACGGTTTCGCGTTGAACTTATGAACATCTCGTTTCGCGGCGCAAAATAATGTTTACACGACGAGAAATGATGTTGGATAACAGTCGGTTGCAATCGAAGAATATAAAGATGCAAAACGCACGAGAAGATGATTTTTGTCAATTTTCTCATATTTATGTCATTCGACAGCTGAAAGAAATTAGTGGTATTTTAATGTGGAATATTTGAAGAAGGAAAAATAGCACGACAGATTCGAAAGTATCTCTTGAAAATACAGAGACTCGCGAAAGTATCGCAATTCCTCCATTTCGAAGACTCGATTAACATAATCGTATTGATAATGTCTAGAACAAATTCGAGAATATACATAGGAGTTACAAGATGACACAAGAATATATTTAACCACAGGACCAAACGCAAAGATAGCTTTTACGTGCAACTGGTTGGCAACATATCGAATTTAAAAACTGCTCTACAAAAGAGTTTTTACGATCGTGTTTTTCACCTGTAATCTTCGATCGGATAACTACAAAACAATTGTATTTTTCAGCCTGATCTTTTTTCCATAAAGTAATCAACTCTCCATGTATGCCGGTTTATGACGATTATTCACTCTGTTCCGGACAAAGCTAAATCTATCGTTTAACGATAACAACGTGAACAACCTCATCTCATTTAACGATGAATATTGACCCAGAGAGAAAGAGAGAGAGAGAAAGAAACACGGGCAGTCTTTTTTCCAACTTTACACTGATATAACGGGCGTAACAACATCCGGTAAACAAAGCCTGGAATAAAAGTTTATTGGTAAATCTGAGCCCGCCCATCAGCCTGTGTACCTCGAACAGGGTTCCCTCTGATTGTTTGCATACGTATTACGCGTGCAAATGAACGAGCTGAATCTCGCGCGAGTCCAGCAACGGATAAAATTAACAGGTGAAGAGCAAATTTGATGTACGGCATCGTACGGGAGGCTACCAGGTTGCAATTGTGCAAATTACGGTGGAAATTGAACGAGTCGAGTTGCCAAGTGTATCGAGCACGATATAGAGAACGATATAACGATCGTGTGCAATACGAAATTTTCTTTATCGAGTTAACACACGAACGATAGGAGAACACGTGTATGCATGCAAGTATATAGACATTATCCGCCATTCCCTCTGGCCGTTTGCTCGCCGATTCGACGCGTCTCGAAATATTTGCCAGATTTTCCAACGCGTACACATACGGATAGAGCCTGGGAATTTTCTTAAGAATTTCGCGATAACCGAACGAATCGGATTATTCCGAGAAACTTAACGAAAATTTCCAAGTGATAGATTTCTATTAGAAATTTATGAAACTACAACTATGTGGCTTCGCGGTGGCTGTTCCAAAAGTTATTTTCCACCGCGAACTATTTAAGGTAGTTTCCACAGATGCCTAGGTTATTGAATTTTCTATCATTGGACCGCGGGATTTTTATGAAAAAAATGCATAGAATATTCAAAATAGTACGATATTACATGTTGTAGTAATTAATAAACGAAACGTGTGCCTATTTCAGTTCCATTCTTTTTTCGTTATGTTGGTAGAAATGTGAAATTGCTTAAAAATCCAAAGTACGCTTTTCGCGAATAAATTTCATAAAGGCCCAAAAACGCAACAAACTTCCGTGCAACCCAATAAGATGAAGAGGAAGCTGCTTTTTTTACGTACGATATTAAAACAGCTTTGATAAACGGCGCTGTTGTATAGAGAGACGCTAATCAGCTAGAGGTTGAAGAAAGGGGAGAAAAGAAGCCTTTAAGACTTAATATAAAGTGCTTCCTCGTGTAATGCGATATCGATAATCGACGGCAGTTTTCTGCTCACTCTATCTTGCTGCTTTAAAAACACTGGCCTCAGGCGATTTATCGGCTTTTTTTAATATCCTCGTCAATATTGCCCCTCCGAAAAAATTTCTTTGTCAACGAACGAAGATTGCGAGATCTTCGATATGATTTTCAAGATATTTTGTAATAATTAGACTGCGGATTTTTATGCACTTACCGTAACCAATTAAGCATTTATATATTTGGACATCTTCCTATAGAGACTTATACACGTATAGGTAAGAGCGAAACAAATGACGGCACAATCCTTCAACAAAATTTATAATAAAATATTATACGCTATTGGAAATTTATTTATTTACAGACTGGCTACATAGTCTCCGAGATACAGGTGAGATAAGGAAAACTCTTCCAAGCTTATATCGTGATTAATTCAAGCAAGAATCATTAATTGAAACTATTGGAAACATCGCGTTTCAAAAATTTTACTCTGTAAGAAGATGATAAGTATGATGCGTTACTTTTGATCATTCGTTTCTCATTGATTTATACATTTTATTGACATTCGCGTACCCTTCCTACAAATTGGTTAAAATATTCAGATTCTTAGCGAGGGCAGTATGGAAAATATATAAAATATGCAGATTAGGGTACTCGTTATAGTATTCAATGGGTGAAATTTCTGCTTATGTTGCATTTCTTCGGTTACATTCGCAAAAATTTGTCTCTGCATAAATATCCGCAGTCTAGTAATATTGTTTCGATACTGTATGATTATTTGCCATAAACGCGAGTCGCGAAATCGCAAGAGTCGGGAGATCGCAAATTTGTAGTTTCCTATTCGCGTAAATTGTATCGAGCTACTTTCTAAATTGACACTTGAATTGCATATGCGATACATTTCCGTGCAGCTTCCGTTTCGATCGAGATTGACTTCCTTCGTGTTACGCGGTTCGTCAAGCATTTGACACGATTGGAACATAGCACGTAATTAGGTGAATCTCGGGAAATCGCGAGTTGCCTCGGCTGATCGAAGATGTTAGAGGAATAAATTTCTGCCACACTAACTTGTCATCCGATGGAACTCTGGCACGTACTGCTCGCTGTCCTCCGTTTCGCAGCTGCTGCCTGTAACATAATAATTTGCAAATTTATCATTAAGAAACGATCGTTCGCGTGAGAAAATCGCAAGAACTGCAAATGAAATAGCGTTATTCGATACTAAATTGCTGCATAAATTCTGTCGGCCTGTTCGTTCGTACGGAACAGTTCCCCGAGTCAAACACTTAAACTGCACGTCGTTTCTTTGAAAAGTAATTTCCAAATTATCCGAGATACTTTCTCAGCAAATATTTATTATTCCATATTTATAGGAATTATCAGTTTTAAAATTCAAGAATTTCTAGGATGGAGCCGTTAATAGCTTATTTACAGATCTTACAGATTATTTTATTTACAGATTTTTAAAAATAATTTATGTATTAAAAAATTGACTGAGTCATTGGCAGATAATAAAATATAGCGTGAATGTATCTCTTGAACTATTTTTCCTCGAATAATATCGCGGAATCAATAAGAGATAATAATTAATACTCTGGCGGATAAAACTTGAATGCGAGCTAATATTAATAGGAGAGAAAGATCATCGTAAGATGTAAAATAATGGTTCGCTAGGATCGCCTGGTGGGTAGCTAGTCGTTCCACTGACAGTGGCAGAAGGTCCCCTCGTTATCGTGATTATTACACTGCACCATCGTGCATCACATTACAGTTTGTCAAAGTAATCAAAATTAATGTTCCGAATAGTCAGGCCACTGCGTGTAATCATCTTCGTGGAAGATTTACGAACTGTTCGATAAATGGATAGTTTCCCCGTTCATTTTGCAAGGAATAACGTTTATAAGAATTTTACCGTGGGTTTTTAGTTTGCAGAAACTCTGGCATGTTCCACTGAAAGGAAAGTAGAACGGAAGCCGAGCATTACAAAGCGGCTGTACTCGTCTTTGCTCTTATAATTCAATCAAGTTAATGGAACCTATTGTAACGATTTCACTGTGAATGAAACGATATAATAATTTTTATATTTTTAAGGCAATGCTGGATAATATTGATTGATTTAATGGTAAAATAAAAAATAAATCGCCCGAACAGGGACTCGAACCCTGGACCCTCAGATTAAAAGTCTGATGCTCTACCGACTGAGCTATCCAGGCAGTTGATACTTCAACCCTTAATAATTTTAGAAAACATTATTTATTTATAGTAGGATTTTTCGTTTTTTATATTTCTGATAGAAGTTATTTATAACAAAACTTACCATCTTGAAGCCATGGCTCTTGTCTGTATTCCTGTGTGGGGTATATTTCATTCTCTGAAATCAAGTTTTACATTGATTTTTTAAGTGACTGTTTTTTCAAAACGTAACTGTATTATTGCAAATTCTTCGTTTTCTAAGAGCAACGAAATTTCGATTTTATAAATTAATATTTTACTTGAATAAATAGAATATTTAAAATATTCTACTAATTTCTTATCTACAGCGTTACAAAGATAGCCTACGTTTACATAGGTCAATCGATAAGAAATTACGAAAAGAATGCTATATTGTTATTCTATACTGACAGAGATACCACAAGATCTAAACATTATCTTTCTTATTTCAGACATTTACTTTACGAGTCAAGCAAGAAATTACTTGGTGGTATAATGATTTATGGTTACTCGGGGATAATTATCCCAGCCTGAAATTAATGCCTCACATATTCTACCGTATTACTTCGTCAAATCCAATGAACGTCCATTATCGTCAAAAATAGTACGAGCATTTTAGATGATAATTATTCGAACAATGTACAATGCTCAAAACATCGAAAGAATTGCTTCCCGTGTCACTTTTATTTTTATGCTCGGTACTTATATTTGTATTTTTTTTTATAATTCTGTAAAAGCATATTTTTGTTACAGTATGGTACGAACACCATATCCATTGAGCCTATAAAACTTCTTTATTTCTATTTATTTTTGACTCACAAGGAAAGGTCACGATTGATTCCGCACCTATTTGGATAGAACTTTACAGGGTTGAAGAACCGCCAAAAATAATAGATGCTTTCTTTCTAACTGCAGTGACACAGGTTCGAGGGGTGTGAAATTACCCGTCGAAATTCGACCCCTGAAGAGCTAACTCAGAAATCGTTACAGATAAAAGAAAATCTATGTTCCGGACCTCCACCGAGACTTTCACCCAAACCCTTGACCAGCCCTTCTTCGTCGGATGTAACCGAATTTGTTGCTGTGTTTTCTGAGATACATACATTATGCCTTTATTAAAGGTTTAAATTTTTGTATTGCTGCTAGTTGACGTCAGAAAGATGGATTGCTCCAGAGGATACTGGATAATATAAGAATTGCAAAATATAAAATTACCTTTTAGTCATCCTTCCGGAAGGATAATCAAACGAGTTAAGCGTATATTCTCTGGGGTGTAAAACGATTTCTGGATAATTATGTCATGATGAAACACGATGTCTGAGCTGTAATAAGATTCGGCGAAAGAGCCATAAGACGGAACAAAGACTGAATGTTGGGGGATGAATCAGTAGCAAAAACAACCCCTTTCAATGCAGGCATGTACATAAGAATGCGGCAGAGATGTATGTTACGTGGGGTCTGTTTAATGGGCCTCTAGGATTCGCCACGGGTAGCCACTTGTCAGTAACCTTGTTTTGTTCATAGTCACAATCCCGTCTGACGAATCGAATTTACTTGGCTTCATAGCTCGGGGGTAATAACGCGTTTTGTCGCGAGTTGTAATACGTACGATGCAAAATTTGAGAAACCCATCGAGGAATGGTAGACTCGAGATTGGATACTCATAGACGAAAGATAATATCGTTAAGATATATTCTGCCACTTGGAAATTTTAAGACATCTATCTTTAATAAATCTTTGCTATTTTTGTCGTAGATTGTGAATTTTAAATTGTGATATATTATATATAGCATATTTTCTTTGTTATAAAAAATGTCCTTCTCTGTCTCCCTCTTTATTACGTTTGAGATAAGTTGAGTTACGACAAGGATAGCGTTTCGTAGATGACGTAAATTTTCATCCGTATCGATTGCCTTATTTAGATACAGACTATTGACGATACCGGCAAGTTAATTACGCATTCTCTTTCTTTTATTTGTTGATGTCGTTTTTCCATGTCCGTAAGAAGAAATAAAATAAATTTTACAAGTTTGCGTCGTATTTTAAGTCACTCTAATAGCTACGCTATCGTCAGCGGAATATTCCTGTCGCAATTCTGCCTCCATTTCTCGCGAGGAGAAGAACCGTTCGAGTCTCGAAAACGAGAGGAGAAAGCTAGAAGGTTCGTTCTTTCGTGTCGACGTTTCAATATATTTCTTCGCGACGAATCGTCGCCGAAAAGTGGATGGGGAGGCTGGGTAGGGCGTAACGTGATTACGATAGAGAAATTGCAGCATTATAGGCAGTGATTGAGTTAGGTGGAGGCGGACCATCCTGACTGGTGGTTCACACCACGGCATGCCAATGTTAGATATAAAGTGTCAATCACTGTGCCCAGACGCTGCTAGGGTGGTTACGAATCCTATGGGGGTACGACTGGCTTCAACTACCCCATGGGGCTCTTTGCGGCGATAACACGTTGCTTATTGAATTCGTCCTGAGGCTTCCCGTCGTGGTGTCACGTTTCTAGGTCAAGGCTGCAAGTAAAACTGCCGACACCGGAGGGATTAATTGACCGATGGTCCAAATTTCACTCGTCCTCCTCATTAGGTCATCGAGCAAATTGATACGACTCTGTAGTCATGCGTTTCTATTAATTTCAAATCTTAATTAACATTTTCGCGATCACTTAGAAATTTGCAGAAGCGTACACGAAACCGTGTGTAATTATTATGTAACGGTGTAGATATTCATGTTATCGCACGACGAAGTAATTTTCTGTATTTGTTAAGAGAACCTTATGGCCACGGCTTTTTTCTTTGATAAATAGACTGGAGATTTTTTCCATATATTTATACGAAATTTAAAGGTGCACAGAATACATATTATACAAAAAATACTATATATAAAGCATCCGAAATAGAGTGCCCGCTATAGTTTCTAATACATAAAACAAATTTCTATCTAAATCGAAAGTATAAAAATGTAAATTTGTATAAAAATTCACACTCCAGTCGTAACTGTATTTTCCTCCAAAACGTTAAGTCGTGTGTAACACAGAACGAAGAACGTCGATTCATCACAATTCCTATGTTAATCGATCTGTATTGCCCTAACAAACAAAGTCTAGAAATCGTCAGCCCCTTGAAATACTTTCTACCGTCTCGTGCGGCCTTAAAACGTAATTGCACCGTAGAAAATAATATCATCCCTGATCCGACTATATAAAGATATTGACTCGACTGCCTGTCGGTGACAGGCTCTCTTCGGGGGGTGGTTCCCCCTTCGCCCCGTTGTACACAGTTCGCGAACATCCTGCACGTGTTTCGGGCCGCGCTACGCTTTCTTGCTTGCGTGGATCTCCTTCGTGTACAGTGTACGTGTACGTGTTTGCACGAAGACGCAGTCGAGACTCCATGTCAAGACGGAGGCCCGGTGTTCCCGAGCAACATCGTATCAAAGAGCTTCAAAATCGTCGAGCGGGGGATGGTGACCCGTACGGACCGCCCTCGACTTTCTCGTCTCTCGATTTCGTTCAGGAAAAGTCTCATTGAATAATTCGAAACTGATCGAAATATCGAACGACTTCCATTCGCTATAGCGTTTGATGTCTTCTCTATGTTTCATGCGTTTTGATATAGTAGGTGGAAACGATATATAGTAAGATAGTAAAATCGGTCAGTAGTAAAAGTTTACAAGTTTCGATAATCGAGACAAGATAAATAAGACAGATAGATAGAAGATAGATTCATTTGAACACATATTCATTACATTCGGTAAGTTTTATTTGGTATTTTGCGTTATAAGCCGTGTATGATGCGAATGAAATAACAGATTTGTAATAAAGTAACTAGGAAATGTAAAAGCAGTGAATTCGTATTAAATATCGTACTTGTGACCGACAAGTATAATGTTAACTCACATCTTCGTTTGCGGTATATCTAACGAAAGTCTTCTTAAAAGAGGAGGATGGTTTTCTATCTGATTTATACATAGAATATGAATTGACATCTTCTCGTTTCTAACTTTTAAAAAGTCGATATAGTTTCCCGCAGTCGTAGAAAATACGCACGGCTCTGGGTACGGTTAGATCAATTAGTTACCCTACTTAGTGGTTTACTTTACGACCTTGCTATATCGCTCCCACATGTTCTAAAATACATGTTCTACTTACCAGGGTGCAGCTTCTCCTCGGTACTTGGTTGTGTCACGGAGTAGTTACTGGGACAGTATCCTGTGGTAACTGTTTGAAGTGGTTCGTTCAGCCTGTTGAATTCTTCGTTTGGCTGGAAAGATAGATATCTGTGTTAAAATAGCGCTTTGTAGTAGCGAACGTTCGTTTCTATACGAAGTAGTAATAATCGGGTATTTCTCCTGTGATCCTTAAATATTCTCTTCGTTCAATTCCCAGTAGCTATTACTTCATTCTTTGTTAAACCGTAAAACGAAGACAGCGATTTTTATGTACGTACGTACTTGGTTTCAATCGTAGTTTAATATTTCCACATTTTATCGTAGAAAGCCAGCGTTCTGCATTTTAATTTCATCATTTCAAATATCGTCGGGAGTGAAAAGTCTTTCTCGTTTGCGAGCGTTCTATCGGGCGAGGAAAAAAGACGAAGACAATCAACGCAGAACTGATGTAAAATTGCAAGAAGAAAGGAAAGAGAACGAAGCGATTTGGAGCAGAAAGGAATAGCGAGGAACGAGATTTTAAGTAAAGTAGTGTATAGCGGGCACAATGAGAAAGAGGAAGAGAGAGTGAGAACGTGCGAGAGAAGAGGCAAGGAGGACATCCGGTGAACGATTGGATGGTTTCCTCCTTGCGGAGCAATCTAGTGGTAAAGCCGGTTACCGGTTTTGGAAATTCCAATAACGCCGTGTCGCCGTCTGCTTTTCCTTTATAAAGTTTCACTGCGGTCTCTCAGCCGATCGCTTACACTTTAAAATCGAAAGACATCGTACTTGGTTTTAAGAAAACTTCAAACATGCTCAGTATCTCCTTCAATCTTTTTATTAACTTTGTTGCAGCCCTCGGATTTTTCTGTCTCAATCTTACTCTTATTTCAACAAATAAAGGGACTTTCAACGTCTGAAGATAACTTTTAATATAAGATTAAAATAGGAAATCATGTACATCGATTCTTTCATATTTTAATCAAATTTAGAAGATATAAAAAACTTGATTGAGTGGGAAATGATTTAAAGAACGTAATAGAGTTAACAGGATACCTTTTTAGTACCTTCCCGTTAGTTTTTGAAATATATCTAATCGCATAAATTCACGATAAAAATATATCGTTGATGATAAACGTAATAATAAAATAATCGGTTTATCGCTAAATTATCCATCATTTTTCTTTTATAGTTAATCCGACAGGATATTATCATTTATAGAGACGTAATCAACTTCCTCTTTCACAGTTTCATAGGTTAGTCTTACGTTCATTGCCTCGTCCCTTGGATTTTCCTCTGATTGCAATTAATAGTCATTTATAATTAGTCGCCGTGATGGTTCAGCACTTGTAATCCACAAGCTGTGCCCTCTAATATAAATTTTAATTACATTCCCCGATATTACGTTCAATCTTTAATCCCGCCAACCCGATATCAAATGGTATTTAACGGCACGACAGCGTTAAATAAGGGATAAAGAATGTATCGTGCGGTTTTATGCGTAGCCCACCCTTCCTTATCAAATTTGACCAAATTTTCTTGTTCGAAAAGTTCGTAACATATTTGACGGTGAATTGTATTCTGCATTGAATTTGATTGTATCAGAAAAGGAATATTTACCAGAAATTTTTGACAAGTACGTGGATATGATGCAATTATTTGGACGCTAATTGGAATATTACTTAATAATTATTTAATTCGTGTTCTTATAAAATTTTTTCTGATATCTATTTGAAGAAGTCTACTTGATCCATAACATCAGAAGAAACAGGTCATATATTATTCCAAAAAATGTTACTTCTATTTTTCTTCATATAAAACCTACGTTTATTAATGATAATTAATAAAAAAAATTCTCCGCAACAAATGACATTCGATCCTAAAAAAATTGAATCCTTTTTATTTTATAATCTTTTCGAACAACCCAATATATTCGCATATTCTCGGTCTTCGTCCTATTTTGAGTCATAAAATTTCCCTATCTTGACAATATGCGCGTTTTACAGATCCTCCAATGCTACTTTAGCCGATCAGGGGTTAATCGAGTGCATTCACGATGCAATGACTCGTAAGGAAAACGCGCAAACACGGTCGCGTGTCGTTTAACTTTTTCCGTAGGTTCACCTTTCTTCATCATTCCTCCCCCTGACCTTTCCCATCGGGAACGCGTCTCCGTGTAAAAGACGCGCTTGTAAGTGGATCGTTTGGGGTACGTGTGTCATGTACGAACAAACGCACTCGTACGTTTGTATCTAGTGAAAACGAGATACCCATGAATCGTGGGGAACGCCCCATCGTTCCTGATGATGCTGCGAGGGGTCGTCACCCCAATTCCCTTCGTACACCACCCTCGTAATTGCGCACTTCGGTTCGGTTTATAATAAAGTCATCGAGCAGACAACACGTTCCAAACGGACTCCCCTTTCTATCAGCGGATCCTGTCGATTTCGTTCATCGATTTGTGTAAAAACCGAAAAGGCTCTTACGAGATTTGATACACCGGTTTGGGCGAGGATCGTTGGATTAAGGCGTGAAACTTTGATTTGATGAAGTACAGAGTGTATTCTTTGGACGTAGCAAGGATGAAAGTAAGATTTTCACTTCATTAAAGATCGTCCAATTTCAACAAAGAGTCGTCGTCCAATTTGATCAATTAGGAGAAGCGAAAGGCGTTGCCACTTTGACGAGAAAACCTCGCCCTTTTTTCTTTCCGTCGCTTTCTTCGACGAGGGTGCGAAGACAATGATGGTTTCGAAGGACAAAATACGAACAATACCGCGGATGACAGCGGGACTCGCAATTACAATGTGTCGCCGACGGAGTCTATCTACTAATTGCTCTCTCGCATTGACTTTCCGTTTTTCCTAAGAAGAAAACAATTCATCCATGTATCTTTGTACTTCTCAATGCAATCCACGAATATTATCCATAATATTATACAATCCCGTGGTTTATGGTTGTAATGTTAGGCTATGTTTACACTGAATGTGTATCCTGACGAACTATCGTTCTGGCGAATGAAACATCTGACATTTAGTTGCTCTAACATAATCGCCCGAATAACAGTTCGGCAGAATACGCATCCGTTGTAATCATAGCCTCATACAATCCTAGAATACTATCTTCGTATTCTTTGAAAGAACAAAAGTATCTTGTATCATCGTTAAACCGCGGATTTATAGGAAATTAGAAAATGCAAAATTACACAGAACACATATAATACGAAAAAGAAATATCCAAAGAGTAGTGCCGTCTATAATATTTGGTAGATAAACCAATTTTCTACAAAGATCCTACTTTTCAACTGATATTCTCAAAAATATGAATTTGCATCAGAATCCGCAATCTAATCATCATCGAAACGTCCCAGGTAAATTCACATGGTGGTAAACGCGCCCCGTTGAAGAAGAGGCTTTTAATCATGGGAAACTCGAGTGTCAGCATATGTTGCTGATACAGAGGAGTAAATTAACCGGCGGATCCGTGCAGCGGGGCTGGTGTGTGGGAATCGAGTGATTTTTAGAATCAACAAACATAAATCAAGTGTTTCCGCGAGCGAGTGTTTCACGTCGTCTCTCCCTTCGTTCTTACGAAGGGTGTCCGACGACCACCCACGGCTCACCGGTGTCATAGTCACGGTGGTAGCCCCATGCACGGGGGTATCCCGCACCGGAGAGACCAGGAGGGTTGAATGGTGGCGACAATTACGTGTTTAGGGGGCACAAAGGGGTGGCACCCGTGGGACGATCCATCGGAGCGTGGTGGCGCGTGCCAAGGCAATTCGACACTCGAGGATCATCGCGCGAGTACGATGCATTATGCGTTCATTGACTTTGACTATGCTCACTGTCCACGCTTATGACTCCATTGTATCGCCATGGGGAGAAAACCGGAAATGGGAATCACGTTGATCAAGTTGTTGTCTATCTGGTCGACTTTTTAACTTTTATGATGGACAAATGCTAACTGCATCTCGTAATTATTGGGTTGTTTATGGTGTTGTTTGAATATGTAATGACGGATACAACAGAGCGATGAAACGTTGATGGGCTTGAAGTATACTTCGGTAACAGAAGATTTTCACGTATAAAGTAGATTGTTAATAATTGCCATTATTCTTACACTTGGCAAGGAATGTATTGTTCCTTCTTAGACATAGAAGAGCAATTATTGCATTGTTTGATTGCAGTAGCACCTGCCTGTGTATATCTGCCAGTCAGACACGCGGGTCTTAGGATTACCAGTGTAATTATTGTATCGTATGATATAAATAGTATTCGTCCGTGTGGGTCAGATGCGCTCATATCTTAAAGTTATCAATGCGATTATTGCACTGCCTAATCGAAGTTGTATTTGCTTGTGTAGATTAAATACGCGTATTTATTATTATCTAATGAACGTTTCCAAATTCTTATGTATAGTAAAACTACGGAACAGTAAGGTAGTACCATTCTATATCTTTATCTTACCAGCCTAGCCAAATCTGTAGTCGCGGCTGGTACTTCTTGATCCTGATTCATACTTGTTACCCAACTCCTCTTCTGATTCCTTTTTGTTGAAGAAAAACGTTCGTCACCAGATTCCACGAAAATGACACGGGTAAAAGTATTGATAAACGAACAGATCACACGAACTGTCGCGTAATTTTAAAGTCACGTTGCTGCACCGTCAAGATCAAAGATAGGACTGAGACGAGTGATTTGATCTTGCTGAACAGTGAAAAGACAGGGTGTATGCATCGGGGGTTGTGTCTACGGTACGTCTACGCCCACAACGTGGTATAGAAATCAGCCCTGCGCGAGCTACTCTGACTAGGGGTTGCTTCCAACCCCTGCTTGGTAGGCGGAGCCTCGAAATCATTGGTAACCTTCTCTTATACCAGGAAGCTTTGTGCTTCGATAACACCTACGAGAACACCTCTCTTCGTTGAGATTCTTTGCTTTCGTAACTCCGTGATATTGCATGTTCTGAATGGCATTTCTGTGGGCACCGACTTTTACAAAAGGATTTGAATTTCTTTTTAATAAGTGAATTCTTGGTTGAAATTAAATTATCAAGTTTTCAGGTATTTCTGAAATGTATAATATATTAAAAGTTTCTATGAGAGGGACGATTTTGATGAGTGTTGAATTGAATATGTTAGAATGTTATGTGGGAAAGCAATGACAAATTTAATTTTTTCTGTTTTTACAATACTTTATTGCACTATTGCCAGAATTTGTACATGTTGTATGATAATTTAGGAATCCTTCTGAATATTTTCCTTTAGCTGATAAGCCTTCGTTGGAGAATTCATTCTTAATTGATAAGTTTCAATCAAATGATTTTGTGTGAATAATGCACATATTATAAAGTAATATCAAAAGATAAGAAAATATAAATAGAAAAGGAAGATAAAGAATTATCACATGATATACATACATACTAAAATTTCTATATCCTAGATATTCTAGTTTATGTTAAAACCATTATATGGGATTTTGTCTCTCTCGTTCTGAAATACCGACCCTGAAAAAAATCAGTGTATTTCTTACGCTCTCTGCGATTTGCTATGGCCTCCTACGACGAATATAGGAATTACATAACATGCATTTACTAAATACAGGATAAGCCAGACATTGTGTATATTTATATATCATTGCAGGACACGAAAAATCATTACATGTCACGTCGATCTTGTACCTCGTTTGTGTCGTGACACATGTTCTGCAATACCGACCATTCAGAGGTTTCATTACCGCCCTCTACGATCTATAACGTTGTGTAGAAAGTAATTAATCCGTTTGGACAGGCTCCATTTATTTAAACAAAATTTTAATTAGTGCTTGGTTAAGAAAACTTTTGATGATTGAATTCATTTATCCATGAAATACTATTGTATGAGCGAGAACTCGTATATAGTAAGAAGAATTAACGTAATCTTATTATATGAATTATTTGCCCCGCGTTCAATATTTCAATTTCTCATGTCCATTTCGATTGAAAAGAAACTGCACCGCCTCGACCAATCAGAAGTTAGTTAGCTGAATATTTGGCGGGATAAAGCATCAATTTAGTGTCGGAAAGCATGGCGTTTGCATGTATTATCCCGTTCGAAGTGCCATATTCATCACGTAGTAATTTTTCACTTTTTATAAACTACTATCAGGTTTGTTTAATTAATATACGTTTATTTAATAATTTGTCATCAGACAGTATTATATCGAAATTAAGTAGTTTGTCAAATTCGTTTTATTCGTGTTACGTTGGTTTCCTACTTGGCTGTCAAGATCACCAATAGCTAGCATTATTATAACCTTTGGCAGAAATATAATTTGAGTTTAGATATTGCTTCATATTTTCTCTCATCCCTCTTCTCATTTCCCTTTTCCCTTTCTCTTTCCCTTTACTCTTTATTCTTGACATTTAATTCGTTGAAATTATGTTAGGCCACAGGTGTTTAATAGAAAGTAAACATGCGCATCTAATCTTTCAGTTTGTTTTTCTTTCAAATATATTATGCTACTGAATTGCGACCGAAAACATATCTCTCCAGAGATTGGACGTGCTCGCTCTCGATTTACCGGCGAGCTCCCCTCCCTCCCCACTCCTCGTCTCCGAAATTCGTAGGGCAAACTGCGGTGCGGGGCTTCAGTTTAATGTTGAATATCGGAGTGGTTAGATGTGTGTTTATCACTCCGCGACAGGTGTCAATATCCTTATTACGTAATATTTTCGTTCATTTTTTCATCGCTTAAATCGACGCTGTTGTTAACTTCGTATAATTAACGTACTTTTTTATTCAATAACTCATTACAATCTAGTATTTAATTATCTTTTTTCTTTGCTTACTTTCTGCTTGCCTCCTTTGTTGGTAGATCATATAATAAACTTTCGAGATGTAATTTAATCTTTATTATTGTTTTATTTTCACATAATTTATTCCTTTTATACAGTTATTTTAACATTGTCGTCTCCTTTTGTGCAGATTACTGCTTGATCGCAAGGAAGACTGAAGTATTAGGGAGACGTCACGAAATTCGAAAGGACAAGATGACATTCAAAAGGACGTCATGATGATTAGTAATGAATCCGATAACTTTTCATCGAAATATGGTAAAATTTGATTTATTCTATTTAAAGCAAACTTATTTATACGTTTGTGTATTCGGTTGTATTAATTTTTTATTGGACAAATAATAATATTTATTAAATATTCAATTGATCTCGTCTTCTATAAAAATTTCGCGATAAACGTAATTAGTGTGTAACATAACACAATCTTAAATGAGTTCAAAAGATGAAAATGGGCCATATTAAAAAAGCTGCTTTTATTTCGAATACGTCAAATTATTTTTCGACTTAAAAAAAATTGAGCATATTATTTAACATTTATTCGACGTGGAGTTCGTAGATTTTGTTCCATTTGAATAAGAAATTGAAATAATTTTTATGTTTTGCTAATTTTTCATGGATTCTCTGTGATAAGATTGTCATTTTGTCTTTTTAAAATAATTTTTATACATTCTAGAAAGAACGTTAGCATAGATAGGTTTGAACGCGTTCTGCGCATCGAATATTTTTCATATTGCGCAGCTTTGTTTAACGTCGTGAAAAGTGCGCCATGTTTTGTTATTACAAAGTCACGTACGAAGCATGTTAAATAAGCGTGTATATGTATTTCAAATAGTAATGATGGACATTTAGTTTGGCGGGCAATTTTCATAAATCAGTCGTGAAATATTTATAAATATGTAACAGTGTAGTAGGAAATACTTTGTAATGCTCAAAAATATTTGAAATATATTAAATATATATTTCTTATTATATTCTTAATATAATTTGTTTTTATCTGTGGTCAATGAATAATGATAAATTTTTAATTTTTGAAAAGCAGTACATTCATGGAGATTCGATAGAAGAAAGGAGAGAAATATGTAAAATAACCCTAAAGTACCACCCCTATCCCTTAATAAAGTTCTTTCCCAGAAAATTTGTGTGATCGCGCGCAATGCGGTCGGTAGAATCAGTGTTTGATGCGTTATATGTATAATTTTAAATATTTTTTAGAGCATAATGGCTCTCATTAAAGTTAACGATAATACTCAGGCGCGAAAATAGAGTCAGTGTGTTCGCCGATTGTTATTTAAACGAACGCGTTGATAGTCTTTTTTTTAAGTCTCTCCTGGAGCTCAAGAATGTAAGTACTTTTTTATATTGTACCTTATTTTAATATTCGTATTTTATTTAAACTGTTATTAATTCCTACTGAAATAAAATAAGAAACTTTTAATATTCATATATGTAACATTTAACAGATATTTAACATGGTTCAGAAATCATTAGATTCTCAATTTCTGAATCTTAAATTTTTATTTTAGATTTCCAATTTTTATAGTAATTACATTTTATTACAGAATTTAAATTCTTGTTATTATTAAAATTTCAACTTTAAATAGACTCTTATTTTTCACTATCCTAAACTTTGTAAACAAAAATTACTTTATTTTCAAGAACAAATTATAATATTTCACATGTTCTGTTTTAGGTTTTTCAACTTCCACTTTTTTCAGTTTTTCGGGAAGGATGTAATGGTGCTTCAAAACTAAGCATGTAAGAATTTTTAAATATTTTATTATTAAATAATTATTATTTAATTATAATATTACGTTAACCATTATTAATTAAAAAATAAGATCTGATTTAAAATTTTATATTAGAATTCCTAGCTTTCATAGAGTTTTATATTTTATTATTTGAAATGTTTTGAACAATAAGCATTGTTTTTTTCAAAACAAATCCATATATAATAATCCATATTTTGTTAAAGGTTTTTCACTGCTTCCTCTTCTTTCTGTTGCCTGGAAAGGATGTTGTGGTGCTTTAAAGGCCAAAAATGTAAGTAACCTATTATTGTATTTCATTTAATTTTATTAATTATTATGAATTAAAAAACGTGATTTGAAAATTTGACAAATCTAAACTTTTCATTCTTGAATTGAATATTGCCATTAAAATTTTATTTAATAGAAATCAATCTTTTATTATTTAAAACTTTTCAAATAAGAAGCATTGTCTTTGAAAATTAATTGTAATATTCTCTGCTTTGTTGCAGGTTTCGTCCAACCTTCGCTTTTTCTATGGGATTCTACAATTCCTATGTGATGACGGTTTCATGGTGACTTTTTAATTGGGATTGCGGTTACAACAATATCGACGACAACGTTCTTCGCATCTAATCGTGAGTTGCATGCATTTTTTTCCTCTGGTCACTCAATCATGTCGTAGGATGAAAGGTCCGAATCGACACGATTTTATTTTATTTCCTCTTCTACGATAGTATGGATCAATTTGTTATTCGTGTTCATACAGAGTATAATTTTAGTAAAATTAGAAATGTACAATATAAAGATATTAAAGAGTAACTTCATTCATCCAAGGATGTATCAAATTTCATGTGCAAGAAGACACTTCGCGATAGGCAGATTTCAGAATCAAAGCAAATTTTGAACGCTTTTTTATTTCCAAAGATACGTTTTGATGAAGAAATCGCCTGAGGTTATTTCTATTAATATTTCATTGAAACTATGTTTATTATTATACATTGAATTTATTACTATTTGTATTTACTGAATCTTAATTTGGTTTGTTTTTTTATAAATATATTCTTTATTCTTTTTCCTTTCATTCAAGTGTAGCTTTTTATTAATTTATTAAATTAGTAAATTAAAATATGCATAAATAGGGTCATTAAAATTTGAAATAAAATAAGATTAAAAAATGAAAGAATATTAGCCCGCAAGATACAAAATTTAATAGATATGCTAATCATATTTTTAGCATAGGATTTTCAGATTTAACCCCTCCCATGTTCGTTGCCAGGATCTCACT
Organism: Bombus pyrosoma; assembly: GCF_014825855.1. Lineage (NCBI taxonomy): Eukaryota > Metazoa > Arthropoda > Insecta > Hymenoptera > Apidae > Bombus > Bombus pyrosoma. The sequence goes on from NC_057784.1 coordinate 4,144,127, forward strand.
CACGTGCCCAGGTGCTACTTGGGTGGGAGAAAGGCAATGGCCATGATGACTATAAGTTTAATCATTTTTCACCGACTGACGTTGAGTTTGTATATCGTGCGCGACGTATTTTCCACATTGTGTGTGTGTGTGGTTAGGCTGTGGAATTGCGTCGTTTTTGCTATTCATTATAACTTTAAAGTAGATACATACTTATAAATTTCAATGTACAATAACGATGCTATTAAATATGTATAGGAGATTATACATAGTATTGTATGATATTATTAATATCAACTATTATATTACCTATAGTAATACCGAAATATGTATCGTATATTCTAATAATATTATTTATTTAGATGTATTATGATTATACTTTACACAGCATGCTGATAAATTTTTAATTAGATCTAAAATTCTGATGTACTTAATTAAAATCAAAATATAAATATCTTTATCATACTTTACGCAATGGTCGCTATTCATCCTCAGTCGATTTCAGGTAAATGGTACGTACTTTAGAGTGTGAAAGTTGTATGTTAAAGTCGGGTGTCGGAGGCGTCCCGGGACGTCTCTCTAGTGTAGGCCTTTACGTCCGGATTATGTGTGAGAACCGTGGAGTGAATTTGTTGGTGTGCTTGTTTTGCCATTTTTCATTAATTTTATAATGTTGCAGTTTGTAGCAACATAATATTTGAAATACTTTTTTTTTCATATATGTATACATATTAATTTAATTTTTGTTTTAAGAATTGGTGTCTAAACTAATTGTTATGTTTGTTGTAGCAAATTCGGGTACGTATCTCAGAAAGCGAGACGCAAAGTCTACATAGTATGTAGTAGATATATTTGTATAATGTCGAATCTATCTTTTGCTTTAATAAACTTCTACATATGTATTTTAGTCAATGCTGCAATTTAAAGATACCACGAGCGGCATCTCCCGGTGTTTTTTGGTCTTGGTACGATAATGTTTCACAAGTTCACTCATGGATTCCGCTACTTGCTATGCGAATATTTTTACACATGCGCAGAATCATGAATCATAAGAAAATTTAGATCAGACTATTAGATTTTCATAAACTCTTCTTTATCTCGTGCGTTTAACTTTTTACTTAAACCAATGATTATAAGTTACTGATTGGAACTAAAATGGTTCTACACATTGCGTAATATAAGAATGAATTTGGTTAGGATAAATTTATGATACTGTAGAAGATTGTTATTTCTATTGTAATATAGCTATTAATGATGTTATGATCACTGGAAGAGTTTCATTATTATAACAAGTATTGCGTCTCTGTAAGTTATAACAGTATATGATCTTCTAAACCTTCATCGATTGATAATTTTTATACTTATTTTTGTTGGCAATAACTTTTGACTTGTGACTATGGTAGTGAAGTATTTATTCAAATATATTCATAATGTTATTGTTGTCTTGTGGTTGTAGTTCATTATAAAATTAACTAGAGATTTTATTTAAATGAATTATCTCTGTTCTCTATATAGTGTGACAAATTGGATATAAGATAAATATATGATAGTATATGAAACAGTTCTGACAAATTTGAAGTGCGTTTGTTCTATTACTACCTCGCGTGACAAAGTTTCTTGGGAGGTTATTTTTTTGTAGTGCTAAATAATTTTTAAAACATAAAGTAGAAAAAATATACTTACATAAACATTTTTCTCTCATCAGTTTTGTAAATGATTTGGGTATTAATTCCCAAAAAATATCAATGAGATATGCAGCATCAAATTAAACAGAGGCACCCACAATCCTTACTGCATAAGTGTTATAATTATAGTGGATTTAATAGCGTCATAAAATTACAAGATGTCTGCAGTAGAAACGCCACATTTCATACGTACCATCGAATGGGATATGATGGATAAGACCAAATTTTTTCCATTGAGCATGCTCTCATCATTTTCTGTCCGCTGCTGTCTATATCCCTTAACAGTAATTAAAACCCGCTTACAAGTTCAGAAACATAACGACATGTACAATGGTAAATTTTTAAATACAATTTAATTAAAATGGCAAAGTATTAAATATCGACATCTTCCAGGAATGCTAGATGCTTGCAGAAAGATTTACAAGGTAGAAGGTATAGGTGGTCTGTATAGAGGATTTTGGATAAGTTCTATACAAACTGTGTCTGGTGTATTTTATGTATCTACTTACGAAGGAATGCGTCATATACTTGGACAGAGTGATGTTATAGGTAATATAGACTCACGAGTAAAAGCATTAATTGCTGGTGGAGCTGCTAGTTTGGTAGGACAGACAATAGTAGTTCCCTTTGATGTTCTAAGTCAGCACTTAATGGTACTGGGGATCAATTACAATAAACGTGGAAGATATATAGATCAGGTAAATGTGAAGATAAAAATATTAATATTCATTTATTTTATTTTTTATCTTTTATATGTCATTTACAGATGGGTATAAATCCATTGGGTTTAATTCTTGAGCCAGGAAAATCCCGGACTCAAATTTCGGCAGATATTATCAGGTTAATTTATCGGAGAGATGGCTATAGAGGTTTTTATAGAGGATATGTTGCATCATTGTGCGCTTATGTTCCCAATAGTGCTCTTTGGTGGGGATTATATACATCATACCAGGGTAATTGCTTTAAAATGATAGCATGAAAAGTAAATTGAATTTAGATAATAACTTTTTTCATTTTTGTCAATAGATGAACTTCTAAGATTGTTCCCAGAGTGGGTCTCTCACTTGTTTATTCAAGCTATTGCTGGTACATTAGGAGGATTTACCACAACAATTATTACAAATCCTTTAGATATTGTACGGGCAAGGTTACAAGTACAAAGATTAGATAGTATGTTTAATACATTCAAAGTTTTATGGGTGGAAGAAAGATTGCAAATGTTCACAAAGGGACTTTCCGCGCGCCTTGTGCAGTCTGCTTGTTTTAGTTTTTCAATAATTCTAGGATATGAAACTATTAAAAGATTCAGTATAATTGAAGAGTACAAAGGTTACATTAGATGGTGAATTTATTCTCTAAAACTTGTAATAGTTGTTTTCTTGTCATGCATTTTTTGACAAATTCTGTTGTATTTTAAGCAAAAGCAACTGAGATACGCACCAAAGAGAAAAGAATAAGATCATTAATGATCTTAGTGATTTATAAATTATATTCATAATAGTACATTTTAATGCAATGTAATTGCAATCATGGTTAATAGGTATGATGAAAACATGACGAAATGTTTATTTTCAATAATAAAAGTAATTATAAATTTTAACAAGAATATAATTACGTGTTAATCGTATTTGCAATATCTTTCCTAGTGTTTATATATCATCCAGAGCTTCCCAATATCTTTAAAAGAATAGGAATGTATTTTATATTATTCTTTTTTCATGCATCATACAACGTATGAATTTTGTAGTTTAGTAAGTGTCAGACATATTGTTGTGATAAAATATAAGGAGAGTATGTTTCTATAATATAAAATTAAATATATGAAATAAATAAATTTGTTAGCTACGTTGAATTGTACATGTATCCTGTTTTTTATCATTTATTTTATTAATTCATGATAAAGGATAGGTAAAAAGAGAATAATATCTTTCTCATTTCCATTTTATTATAAAGGACAGCATATTGATAGACACATTTTTTTCGAAGGTACTTAAGTGGTCTTGATAATGTGACTCGTGTATATGAACTGATACTTTTCGAGTATGCACGTTATCTATCTCTTAAAAATTAAATATGACGACGATTCATCACATTCTCTATATTATGTGTACAGGCCAGGGAATTCTTAGTCTATACAATATAACGCGTAATGCATACGCATTCACATTCGTTCAATCTCTTCGTTCATGCGTATATGTATGATGATTTGGTAACAGTTTGTGAAATGCAAGTTCTTTTAGTGTACTATTAAACGTAGCATCCAGTTTTTGAATAACAAAAGTTGCGTATACATATAGAAATACTTTGTGAAAACAGTGTTTTCCAATGAAAGTATTACGGATTAATTAAGAATTTGCTATTATTTCATGCACTTTTAACACGGCAAAGAATATGTATATGCTTGAATCAATGACGTGAGTTTTACAAGTAGAAAGTTACGAATAGCGTTTGAATTTGACGCTCAAATTTCTAATATGTACAAAGCGCCCTCTATTCAAGGCTGTGAAAAACACTTTTAGAGCGGGATTTACGATTTTCTTTTCTGATTATTTGTTTCATCTTTTTTTTTTTTATTAAATTTTCGAGCTTCAACGAACTTACAGTACAGTATGTACAATGACTAGACTTGTTAAGACGCCAACCAATTACGCGCTATTTTCTTCGTGCGAACGAATCTTCGAAAATGAAAAAGGGATTATGTTAGCAGATGTTCTTATACCGTGATTTTGAAAGTTTATAAATGAAAATAAGTATAATATAAAATGTCGCTTCGAAAACGGAACTTAATGGATTTACAAGAAAACAGCATAATCACTATTGGATGGTACAAGACTAGACTAGTTTTCGTTGGTTTGAAATCCGAGGTAAAACATTTGTTTATTTTAACATTAACACTTTTTTAATCTTTTCTTTTTTCTATTGTATCGTACAATATTCAGATTTTTAGTTTTACATGCAAAGAGTTAATATGTCACAGCTGAAACAAGCAGATGACATAACTTTTCATGAATAGCGAATGTTCGATCTGATTTTCTTCGTAGTTAATTTTTTTTTTCTTCAGTGAGATAGGATTATTGAATTAATATTGAATATATTTTTTACCCGAGAAAACGTTTGTATATATTCCTACCGATACACGCATTGTTACAGTTTCTCATACATTATATACGTTCCACATAAGTTGATTTCACAGTGTTCTAATATTTACAATTGCACGATAATCGTTTTATGTACAACAACGGATGCCTATGTTAAGATAATCTTTGTAAAATAAATAATCGCTCTGCAAAAATATCCGCCAGTGAAAGTAGAGGTATCTGTCTATCGAATAAAGATTGTCCGATACGATGTATTACGTTGAATAGGTTTTATGAATGGAGGAAACGACTTCGGAGTATTTAAATTAACAATATGTATACAGAGCTTAATTCGGCCGATTAATCTCCAACTGAATCAAACTATTTAACAGATTTGTCTTTACTTTTTGAAATTGGCGATCAACGTTTGTGAATTTAAAATCGTGCTTTTTTAAAACATTAACCAGACTATAACTTTGTTATTTTATTCATCGATTAAGTTACATTGGCCTTGGTATCAGTTTAGTTTCGCAGAATCTTGTTCGTCAATTCGAGGAAAATACTTTTCGATTTTGCCAGTCTTGTGTCGGTCGAGGAAACTTTAAATTAACTTTCGTTCAATCTAGACAGTGGTTACCACACCGAATCTATTCGGGTGTGTGTATTTAGCGATCAACGTGACTGGAAGAGCGGTACAGTAGGTACGCGCATATTGAATTTTCGCAGGAAAATACAATTTTTTTCCGAGGGAACGCTGTTAATTTTTCGCAAGTATTCTGTTTTTTTTTTCACGTGTTCCCTTTGTTTTCTCTTTGTTGATCGACAGGCAGCTTCGAGCGGTAATATTCGTTCCTCGTTATTTTACTTTGTGCATACTTTTCGTTCATACAGTCGCCTGTCAATGCATCGACACGAGAGATCGCCGGTCCCTGGAAATTCAAAGTATATCAATCCCATATTACGTTAAACGTTTCCAAACGTTCAATCGTCAGTCTTCTAAACGCGCAACGCACACAGGAACAAAGTGTATTATCGTGTATTTTCTTTCTCGAAATTCGGCTCACGGTCTCCAGGGAACGGTAACGGATTTAATTGTATCGAAAGGGAACGGTATACGATTTGCTTGGTGCATTAAGATGGAGGAATCGAGGAATCGAGGGGAGATACGCTAAACTCGCCGTGTAACCAATAGCGCATCGCCGCTGCTCGATTTACGATTCCGCGTACGGAGGTTCGTTAAAAGGCTACAAAGTATCGAAGGTATCCGAACGTAAAAACGGTAACGAGCCATCTGACTCGATATACGGTACTGTCCTTCCCCGCAATTCAATTTTCACCAGATGTTTCGCCGGAGGTACAAAACGCGAGATTACCGTTGCTTTTTCTATACAGGAAATTGTTGCGGGTCGCGCGGCACGCTTCTTCGTGGTCCACATTTCGTCACCGATGAAGCTCGACGATAAGGAGGAACGGAAACACGTCGCTTATCCTTATCCACGACGAGATCCACGGTTTGTCCTATCGGAAGCACACACGGGGGCCGGTGAACGGTCGTCTTGGCTATCCTCGTCTCTTGGCTCGATTCTACTTTTGAAACGAGTACTTCCGAGACAAAATGATGAAAAAATCTATCCATAAGCGAACCTACAATCACGTGTCTCGGAAACGGATGGCGCGTTCTCGTCGAGGCCCAGACCGGGCCCCCGTGTGTCGTCACATCCCGCCGCTGGGTAGTATAGTTCCAGCACCACCGTCGCTGCTTTGACTAACGCTACTGTAGCTGACGCGGCTCGCCTCGCCGCTGGTATTCGCTCCGGAAACGTACTGTAATCAGAACAATTATATTCTCAAAAAATATATGTCGTTGCTGAGAGATACGTTCACCGTGTGCTCGGTGCGCGTATGTACAATTGAGAGGTAGAATTGGATCGTGATCGAGTTAGCCTTAATCCGGTGTTAAATTAGAAAAGGTGCCGTATTTTCTCTGCCCTCTAAAGCCTGGGAAATATCCACTTCCTCTCCCTTTAAATCCGATCTTTACAATACGCTAGCCCGTAAAGTATGTTTGTAGTGGTTGAGAGTACCTAGGTTGAGAGACTCGGATAGAAATCACGGAGAATATTGTTTATACCACACAGAGCTTGTAAATTAGCTGGTTTAGGAAAGGAGGATGTAGGTCAATCGGTTTCGGATGCGCGTTTCCGTCGCTCGGATGTTTCAGTTGGAGGAAACAGGGTAAAATGGACTCTAGAAGAGGGTAAAAAATGAAATCGAACAATGGCGCAACGAATGTGCCGGTTAATGCTTCTCGTGCATTAGGACGAATTATCTTGCATCGTTCGTGTAACTCGCGAACGCTATTGATGCATACAAGCCCGCATTGCCTGCTTTCCGTAATCCGTTGTGTTTGTTTTATCGGCGAGTTATACGCTCTATCTCTTCATCGGTTTTTATATATGCTCCGTATCATAGATGGCCTTTCCTTTACGTTGGAATTAGAAAAGTGTTCGTTTCCTATGCTAGAGAAAGGGCAGATTGAATTTTCTTCCCGTTGTTTGCTCAAAAGAGCGTTGAGAACAACTTTATCCGGTATTTTTATGAAACTCGAACTTCCACCTTTCTCAGCGTTTACGCATCGATCGTTTTCCTCTTCACTTTTCCTCTTGGAATGCATCCAATTCTCGTAAGAACGAAACCTTATCTACAGAACGTATTTATCACTGCCAAGTTTCTCTTTGATATTCGAAAAGAATGGTTCTTCTTAAAACAGATTATTCTTTTGTCGCTCGACGCTTCAGGACAGAGTTCTGTTTTAATCTCGAAGAGAAACTCGCGATCGTCGTCGAATCGATAGATTTCCATGGAGGATGTAGCAGCCGTCGTTTCTTTTTTAAAGGTCACAACGGATCAACGGAGAAAGGTTTCCGGTTCACGCTCACGCTCAATGTAGTCGCGCCTTTGCGTCGAATCCGGAGAGGAGAGAGTCCGGATGAATCGCGAATAGGCGGTTCGATAGAGCAGCACATGACAATGAAACGATTTTCGATGGCTCTGGTGCCCATAAACCAAATAACTCAATACCCGAGCCGAAGCGGTGGGCCGTGGAAAAATTGTCACCGCAAATACCGTATCGACTAGCAGGCAGATTTCGCGGATGAAACATTGCGCTGAATTTACCGCTGGTTTTGTCCCAATAGGGCTGTCTTTAAGTGAATTAATCGCTCAATTTTCCACAAATTCAGTTAGCTTTTACGCCTCGCTTATATACACTATTGCCCATGGGTATTAAATTCTTGGCTAAATTCATGGCTGTGTAATAAATTCCTTCGCTTCTCGATATTTCCTTCTGACGAATATTATAAAAATGTTGCATGCGCTAGTTGCAATCAACAACGTAGGACAAATATAATGAATTGTTTGTAATTGCGTCATTCGATAAGAACAACGAAAAACGAACGTTATGAGTGTTTGCTGCTATAAAACAGATTTTATTTATGACGCGGCAGACATATCGGATTTACGAAATGTATTTCAGATTATTGGAACATTTGTTGTATTAATAATATCGGAATATATTCATTATTCCAATATTTGTAGGACGTTTTTACGACTAGTCATTGCGTAATGTAAAAAATATAAAAATACACATATTGGATAAAAGAACAAAAGTTTTGGAGTAATTCAACAAGTGAGTTATTTAATCTGCTTGTAAATAAAAAAAAAACATTCCTTGTTTCAGGCTAAATTTAACACATTTGATCATCCCAGTTATAGCAAGGACTAAGAATTTGACAGCGAAAAGAGAAACGTTCTTCTCTCGTAGAATTGAAAATATAATAAAAATATCAACTTTTTGATTGAATCGTACCTGATGTACAAATACTCATAACGTTCGTACTTGTCTTTAATTCCAATTTGTTATTCGCTTGAGTTTATCGTGTGAAAAACACGATAAGTCACGTTCTCTGTTGTCTTTTCTTTCTCTACTATTTATAAAGCGAGTTTTAAAATCCATTATTGTCTTTCCTGGGTTTAGAGGTAACCATATATTTTTCCATCCTCTTTAAAAATATCAACCATCAAAATCTCAATCAAAATCAACAAAGATGTACATATTATGTTCTCATCCTGTTATCTTCACGTATGTTCTCTAGTTATAGCATCTTGAGCTTGAAATTTGCGTGAATTTATAAATGTTGAGAAAAATTTCTGTGAATTTGAAGATCTTGAGCAAGATTTATAAGAATTCGAAGATCTCCATGACTTGTTAATAGTTTCTTTCATACTCATTTCATACGAGGTGCACTGTTGCTTTCAGATTCTGCTTCTTGAGAACAGTCGAGCTGGCAGTTGTCTACCGAGGAGAGGATATTTGGAATCTCAGCGCGACACAAGAAATTCATCTTCGCAATGATGTTTCATTCGTTTGATCTCGAGGGGTGACTAGTGTGTCAACGCAAAAGTTTCCTCGTTTATCTTATCAAACCTTGAAATCTCCGGAGGACTGACCGGATCGGTTTCCTGTTTCTTCTCAGCTTTTTCTCTGGGTTTTATAGTTCCGTCTTTCATCCCCTGGCGGTTTAACGAAACTAAAAGTATCTAGGTCAACCTCCACCCAGATCTGGTTACAATCGGTCGCGGGATCGTTTCTGTGTTTTTTCACGATACTTTCCTCCGCTAAGGTACTTTATCGGTATAACTAGCAGTAAAGCTCGACGTTTTTGTGCTTCCTTTTACGTTGGTCACGATGGATCGCGTTACTGAACTTGAGGAAGACGTATGGATGGCAATTGGTTTATTAAATCGTTTAGTTAACGAATATCGAATCTCAGGGTTTGTTGTGATTGTTCTTTCATTTTGAAGGGATAGTAACACGGTAAAAAAGGAGAAACATTTACAAATATGAACACGAGCTGGGAATGTATAAAAAAAAGCTATTTCAAATGGAGTGCTAACGGTGTTACATGTTCCTGTCCATTTCCCTTTCGCGCAGCCGAATAGAAATCGAGATTTCGCGTGATTGAATTTATAGCCGAAAGCGAGAGGGAGACAGTCAAAAACCTGGCCTGTAGGTGTTAAATCGTACAAAATGCAACGTCACGAATTTTCGCCGCCTCTCGACGGTTCATTTTCGTGATTACAATGCCGCGTCGAATCTCGACCGAGCCAAGTTGTCGTCGTTGTCTTCGTGCTTATTTCCGGACAATGCAATTCGATTAAAAGCGCGTTTCGTGCCTACATCAGCTCGCGAGGAGCTCTCCGAGTTCTGTCTCGTCAATGTACATATCTTGTCTTTATTTCTCTATCGCGTCGGTCTCAGGGAAATTAGTTAATTAACGGCAGACGGATCGATGATTCGAGCACAAGACCGTCGAAGCACGAAACGTTTGACCAAGAGTTTTCGAAAAAGTATGCAAGTCGATATTTAAACCGGTACAATAAAGGAATTTAATTAAAATCAAACGTCCTGGCCTCGGTAATTCTACTCGTATTCCGACTCCCGTTACGACACGCGTTACGGGAAAAATTCATCGTGAATAATGGGGAAACGTAATTAAAATGCGGGAAAGATGTGTTTTAATTAGCCAATCGAAGCAACATGACCGAAATATGATCGTTGTGCGAAATGTTCCTATCTAGACCGTGACTTTTGCGCGAAACTTCCATTCGTCGAGGTTCAATCGATGGGAAAATGGAGGGGGACAAATACATCGATGTCGAAGAATTTCGTGACACGTTAATTAGAGTAGCAGTACTAGTTGGAGTAGTTACGAGTAGTCAGGCTGGGATCGTCTAATTCCGAATGAGAGAACCTCGAGATTTAAACTTTTCTCGATTTTCTATTTCTATGGAGTTTACGTGAAATAATTTCAAGTTGTGGTTTCCTAGCCATCGTTGAATTTGTATTATGATATATATACATACTTTGACTAATTTTCAAATTAATTTCAAAGACCAATATAATCGTGACACTCATGCCACATCACAGTGATAATGTAATTTTACATTTCCTATAACACAATATGGACATAAGAGTTTCCTAGGGCAAAGTGTTCAAATACTAATGTTACTATACACAATATACATATGTATATGTATAACCGTAACCGAATATATACGCGCGAGCGATTTACAATCGTGAATTCCGCTAGAAATACGTATATATATATCTATATTGTATCACAGCGTAGACACCGTGACTGACCAACGTTCAACACGATAAACCTCCTTTTGGCTATTGGAATAAATCATCCCTTTTCTATCTGAAAATCGAGCAAAGCGTTATTCTATTTTTCGTTTCCGTTAAATTGCCACGTTCCGTGTCGCAAGTTCCTTCGAGCGAACTTTGCTGGCCGACAGCGATAATCCCAGTAGCGACGCCTCGTTTCCTTTTTTTCTCTCCGGGATGGCAATAAAAATCGCGAAAGGAAAGATATCGACGCGAAAATACGGCAGGCCGTAAAGTCGACGTTGAACAAGATGTCCAGGGCAATCGGGCGTCGAGCGATTGATGAGGATCCGTAGATCGCCTCGGTGATTTATTATTCTTTTTCTAAATTGTTATTTGGAAAATGGCGATCTCGAGGGTTATGGAGTGGGCCGGCAAGGGATGGACAGCTCCGCCCGTTTCCGACATTTATATCTCTTCCGGCGACAGACACTGCTCGTAATTCACGTCCCCTTGCTTTTCGGGACTTTCATGCCGACATTTGCAGTTCGTACCCGTTATACATTCCTTGAACCCTCGTTCATGAGAAACGACACAGCCGTGTCACGTTTGCGTGACATATTGTAAAGTTTTCCAGGGAATTGGGCTAATTCACTGACCCGAGATGCGCCAATCTCGCGGTTAAACCGAACTAGATGGCTATCGGTTTCGATGTTTTCGGAAACTAGTCAGCAGGATTAACTCGTTCGTTTAGATCGTGTTCCTCTCTGAAAGTAGTTTAACCTCTTCAGCACGTCGCTTGTCCGTCACGTACCATCACTTACTATCGACGGTAATCGTAATACGTATTTAAAGCGATTGGAGTAATAATAATTATTTAAATTGAGATATTGCGCAAGAAGTGATAAACTGACGGAGACAAAGCTGGAAAGACGACTAGGATACTCACTGGTCTCTGTTGCTTATCGTCACGCGTTGCTGTACATATTGCTTTACTCGTACACGTGATATTTTCGGCCAATAATCATAATTATCTTTGCTGTTGTGTCGAATCTACCAGAAATAACCAATCAGATCCACATTTCTTTGGCTAGTCATCTTTTTAGCTAGCTCTCTCTCTATTATGTTTATAACGATTAAAGAGGACTTTCGACTTTTGTTCTCAGCAGCTAGTACAGAGTCAACCTGCAGCTGTAAGTTTCCCAACTGGAAAGTTCGACGAGTCGCAGGAACACGCGGTGCCGCGTTTCGTCGACGTTTTATGGAGGTATGTAAAATCTCGAGAGAGAATGGATGTATGCAAGCTGGTGCTCCGCGTCTAACGAAATAAGATAAGGGCGAATTTCACAAGGGTGGCTTGAAGCTCTGGGAACGTTCGCTCGCAAAATGAAGTAGCGGAGATGAATCGTAAACGCGATCGTGATTGCACCCAGAAAACAGGATTAATGCGGCGAATAGATGCGTTCGAGTTTCAAAGTGGTTTGCAAGTGTAATGTATTGGCTCAGCTTGAAGGAACTGATCGTTTTCATTACAGTAGCTGGCGCGAGGTAAAATTCATTAAAAAATATAAAAACGATTTTTTAAAATATTCCGTACGCTTCTTATTCAAATCGAGGATACCATCGATCGTGCAGGCTGCTGCAGTTTTATCGTTTATTTATACATATTTTCGTTTGTTTGCTTTCTTGGCTTATTTTGTTTATATTCTATTACGTTTATTTATTTATTTTCGTTGAATGGAGGTTCCAGCATATATCCGTTGAGTTTTCGTCGGTGAATTACTAAAATCACTGGATTTATTCGAAAATGACAATTCTAATTCTTGTTAATGCTATTTATTTCTCGGTGTAGTATGATACGAGCGTTTCATTTGATCCGATTACACGCTGTAACGCAATTGCACGTTAATCGAACATGTGCGCCGCATCGAGCTCGGAATTTTCTTTTCGATCCATCATGGAAAAAACGTTCGATCCTACGGCAAATTCCAAGCCAGGAGGAGACGGTCCTTACTCTATTACTTCGGGCAGATAGATTACATTACATCGTGCGGGTAATTTAATTTAGCTGCATTGATAAATGAACGGCTGCGATCGCGAGACTTGAAGCGAATTAGGTGATTGATTTCGAATTGTTACGCGTTGTCTGCCAGCGGACGGTAATACGCTTGCTGCAAATTGAATGATAAATTAAATGAATCGCGTCATGCGCGAAGGGTACGCTAGTCCTTTCAGAGGGTCGCATTAATTATCGGCCATTTGGACTTTCTTTCGTCCGCGGCCAAGCACGTTCGGCGCATAGAAAATTTATGAACGCGTATTTTTGTGGCAGAGAAGTTGCGCAACATTCATTGCATCGATTGGAGGAACGCCGCTCCATCATTGTTCACTAGCCAGATGTTATTCCCTTGCGAGCAATGTGATATTTCTTCTATTTTCTCTCCGCATCTTTTTTTTCTGCATTTTTATTTTTTCATCATATCGCAATTTCCGTTCGAAGCACAAAAATTCCAAATGATATCCCTGTATTTTTTTAATCAATGTCCTCGTGCCAGTTGAGCTTGTCGACTCTCTTGCCAAAATTTGTTCAAATGTGTGGCATGAATCTTCCGAGGGAAAGGGTTAAAACTTTGTGATGTCTTTCTACTCGGGATAATCGTAATCGGGGGTGCACAGATGTCTCGAAACGTACATAGATTGGAGGTGCTACGTGTACCTAAGCATACCAAACACGTGCACTGTCGTCGCATACGGTGCTACTGGTGCAAGTGCTCGTATACGTGTAGCAGTTGTGACGTATGTGTGTGTGTGTGTGTGTGTCAGTGATCGATAAATCCATTCACTAATCAACATACCGAGACTATGTTATATGGGATGGTGACAGAGTCCTTCGTCGATAATCTCTGTACCAAGTGTCTCCGGGCGATTACTGGGTTAGGATTTGTCTCAGGGAGGACGATGCTTCGATGGTAACGAATGGAAGGACAAGGAGGAAGCTAGAAAGGTTTCGAGGAGGTGTCCAACAATTGACGACAATCCACACCGCGGCGATATCCCATCGTTAAATGTAGGTTTGCTCGCACGAACTCTCTCGGCTGCTTCGCACGTGGTGGAGCGAATAAGCGGAGTAGTACCTTCCCGATGCGAATCTCTGAAAAAACATTAATACACTCGACTCCATGTCCATCCGTACCGTTTCATCTTGCAGCCTTCTCCTTGCCTCAGTAGCATACTCGTTCTGCGCTATACATTGAACAGGGTTAATTGATCGAATACCAGAGTCGACGAAGTTATATTCGATCTAAAATCCTAGGCTGTTGTAGTTCAATATGCGCAGACCCTTTGTTTCGAATAAACGATGCATATTTACGTAACAGAAAGGCACGATTGATAGGTTCTCTGTGAATTCGAGATTCATCTAACGCGATATAAAGGTAAACGACGTAGATAAAGTTTTCACGAACGCCTTTCGAGGAAATCACTATGCAGGAAACGGGTGTACACGAAGTAACTAGTAAAGGAATTATATCAGGAATAGAACATTGTTGCGTATACCTAATCGAAGTGGCTTCGAAGCTTGGAAGTTTTCGACCTGATATCACGACCTGAACTCGCGCAAACTACATATTTGTTCAACCGTACCAGCGGAAGCCACACACGAAATGCGGCATGATATTATATGGAAATCGAACGTAAACAGTAAATTTAACTGGTGAAAATTACGTTCACGTGTTACGTGAACGAGCATCGGCATTTTTCCTTTCCTTTCTGCGCCGTCTGACTACTTGCAACTTTTTCCACTTAATAAACAAGGAAAGTTTCGCCCGCAGACTGTGAACACGATGCGTCGTGGGAATGGATGAAGTTTCGTGAAGTAGAGAGAACCAATATGTTTCGACGATAGTATCGAATAACTTCATCTTTTTCATCTTGTATTCGCATTTTTTCCTACGCATCGGACTCGGCCAGCGAACCTTCGATATTTCCCTTGACAGTTCGAAACGCATTTATATTCGGTGTTGATAGATACGTTTACAGAGATATTCACTTGAATTCCGTTTCAAAAGCGAGGCCTGTCGTTCATATGGAAAATCCACGAAATAGCTCGCATGATTTTCGCTTGATATAATAATTCTTACGAATACAGAACGATGAACGATCAAGATGACCAATCTAAACACTAGTGAATAAGCATTTCAAAGATTTAGTGAGCTGTATGATGATTGCGAGTTAGAAACGTGATGAGTCTCATTTTCCGTTTTTTTATAGAAAACCGAATGTTGAAATTCGATAACGTTGCCAATCAATTCCACGTCAAAATTATCTTCACATTTGATTTCGGAATTAAATACGTGTTACGTCACCTTAATATATTTGGAGTATACTGCTAACGTATTATTATGTACGTAGATTTAATATTAATTAAGTGGAATTAACAACAGTTGAACGTAATATTGTTTTTCTCCTTACAAAACATTGTGAATTTGTTATCAATTTCCAAAGGATTTATAACCGTTAATGAACAAATAAATAAATAATATTAAAATGAGAATGGTATCGAATTTAGAAGGAATTTTTAGGTAATGAAGAAATAAAAAGCACGCACTTACTGGACGATCTAATAGAAAAAGAACCGTTTATTCAAAGTAGAAGAACGTAAACGTTCTTAAAATTGTTCGTAGGTTAAGCCGACGGCGTTATCAGAGAAGGCGAGGAATCTTCTCGAGATGAAAACTTTAGCAATCGAAATAATGAATTTCTTCCTCTTGGCGAGCTTTCAAAACCGCGTTATGCGATTATATAAC
Source organism: Bombus pyrosoma (assembly GCF_014825855.1). Classification (NCBI taxonomy): domain Eukaryota; kingdom Metazoa; phylum Arthropoda; class Insecta; order Hymenoptera; family Apidae; genus Bombus; species Bombus pyrosoma. The sequence goes on from NC_057784.1 coordinate 4,159,842, forward strand.
TCGATACAGCCCTTTACCGCATTCCCTTGACCGCTTTATACTTGGCTTGAGACCATTCTCTCGCCTTGGCGTTGCTTATTGTCCTAATAAATCCTGCGAATTGGTTTGCAACACAGTCTCGAAGGGTTCGACATTTGTCTTCGCCTGTTGCTCCCTCGAGCCTGAACGTGCTGAGAAAATGGCACGAAAACAAGCCTAATTTCTTCTGGAACTCGAAGCAAACTTATAGAGGTTGTTTCCATCTTTGGAAAAATCACGGTCTCCGTGTCTTTACAGAGATGAATCATTCATCACGATATGCTGTGATATCGTGACATAGTTTAGAAGGTCTGAAATTAAGCATTCATAGAAAATTCATTGATATCGATCAGCGAGAAGGAAGCTCGTATTACTCGACGATCTCTATCTTCGAAGTCACTCCACCTAGCTTAATGGATCGTGCAGATGAGAGAGCTGGATGTTTTTGTCATGGTCCCGGAATAGCAGATGGAATGATAACGAGATTTTGTTCGTGGAAAGGACAGACTATCTTAGTCGAGCGTTATGTATCGACTTTGAGAAGAAATCTAATCGTTTCGACATTCTGTAGCTTCGTACAAATTACAGGTGAAAAGAACAGAGCGAATGGCTATCTAGATTATACGTACAAAATGTTTGCAGGCCCGGTGGAACTTTGAACAATGTTCTTCTTAATAAGTGAGAGAGTAATCGTGGCCATGTAATAGCTGGCTTTGAAATAACTTTTTTTTTTTTTTATTAACGTGGAGGAAATCCGCACGGATACCAGGAAAGCGGCGTGGTAGTGCCGGACTCCGACCGACTAAAACCTCCACGATGATCGTCCCGGCTGCGATCGAGAGAGGCCCGGGAAACGGTGCGAGCGACACACCGGGCCAGCTTTGAAATAACTGACTTCCTCTTTTTCTGCTCGTGTCAAGGGGGAGGGCGCTTTCGTCGAGTCGAATACGAATACAACTGACCGGTCATTGCATTTTCCGAGATAAAACCGAGGAACGTGACTCGGTCGCAATTTATGGTATCCTCCAACAGGGTTGTTTCCCGTAGATGGGTTTTTCGGGCCGGTAGAAAACGGGAACAACGAACTGGCCGAACGGGCACATATTTTGTACGCGCAAATCGTACACGTGGCGCAATTTGTACGAGAGGTATGAATATTTCATACTCACTTGACTTGGTTTACATCTGAATGCCGGCTGATATCGCCGCCTTACTCGCCCCGGGCAGCAGACACACAGGATCCTCACGAATGCTCTGCAAAAGAAAACAAGTATGTGGCTGAGTCAGATAGTCATTATTTTAAACGTTACAGTTTTGTCTTCCTCATTTTTAATCCACCATGATATCCTTTACAAGTATTTAAATACTTAAATTACTGGAAATTACTGGAAAGGAGGACAGTGTACAAGATGTTTTCTTTATCTCGCTATGCTGGATTGCGTTTATGTCGTGCGGCATTGAATTTATCAAAAAGCTGTTTTCTTGAAAAGTTGTTTGGTATAAAGAGGGGCATCATATGGTGCAAATCATTTTTTTACAAGTCGAGTGATAGCGTGGAAATTTCAAAGTCTAATCATTTTTCAAATAGAAGCATATGTGTTTGATTTCGATTTCAAACTTCGATATAGCATAGTCTCGGAGAAGATGGATTAGAAAACGTTAGATTATCTTGAAATGTAACGGCCGAGAAATTCAAAGTAGGCATCCTTGTTGATCCAAGGAAATACACGTCCAATAACACGACCTCGAAAGTTGATCACGTCATGGTGCGCGTTTTTAACGTTATGATTGCATGACTGAAATGTTGTTTCGAATATCGCTACAAGTATTTGCATAGGCTCTATTGCATCGTGGACGCGACATGCGACTGCTACGCAAACAGAGGAATTTCATTTTCGACTCGGAAAATAGTCTTGCTCCAGGGGTCGGTCCTCCGACTCGTTACATCTACATCGATGGGAGATAAACTTTGTTTCGTGAACAAAATGAGTCTTCGCCATGTATGTTGATCAAAGTTCGTTATCGTTTCACGGTGTATCGTGTAATAAGTTCACGGTCGCTTTGGCGATTGGTATCTGACAGAGAACATCGAGTCCTTGATTATCTTGCTTGCTCACGAGTGAACCACTCACAAAGAGCAGTACAGCCTTTGTCCTCGTGGAAACTTCACAGGAATGTCGCTCTCTCGGTCGTGCCTTGGACGTTTTACCGTGCTTCTCTTCGTTTTTACTTTCTTACATCTTACGCGGGCCATCGTCGTACCTCAAACCTATTCCGACGTGTACAAAAAGAAACATGAATCAGGTCATCGAAGTATGATCATTGAAAGTCTGTTAGACGAAGAGAATCAACGAGAAGAATTTTTAACGTCGATACCTTGCATCAACAGTTTCTTGGAAAAGTACGTACACAGACCAGATAGGATTTCTTTCGTAGCGATGGATAACGAAGAAAGTATCCAGAACATAGTTCAGTCGTTCGTGAGAAGTCTTCACGATTATTTCGCATTCTTCAAACACACTGTAGACTTGGACTTCGAGGCACACGAATCTGCCTTGAGCACGATCATCCTGATGCAGAACGCCAGCAGTCTCGACGACAGTCATTATATACTGGAACCTTGCGATCGCGCTTGTCCTTTTATTACGATACTGATAAGCTCGTTTCAAGACGAAGAAAGCTTCCTCGAGCACGCGAACGTTGTAATGCAATCGATGTGGTCCCGAAGAATCTCTACTGTCGTCATCCTAGCAAAAGCTGGTGATTCTGTTCTCGCTGCTGGTAGCCTCACTTTCCAACCCGGTAAAATATGCACCGTATCTCCTCCAGTTATCTTGGACAAATGTGAAGACAAATCTTGGAGCAAATTGGAGAACATCAGTGCGCCGAAAACGAACGGTTGTATTTTGAAGGTAGCCTACTTCGAACAGTCTCCATATGTGATAGTTGGAAATGATTCAAAGCGTTTATCGGGGTTCGAGGGAGCATTGACAGAGGAAGCGTTAAGAGGGCAGGAAATCGAGCGAGAAAAAGTCGTGTGGAACGATAATACTAGCTATGCGGAACAGGTGCAAATGTACATCTATAACGATATTAACGCCGACTTCGTTATTGGTCGTATTCTACAGCAGTCTTACGAGGATATAGATTACTCGTGCTCTTATGACACGTCGAAAGTGGTGTGGCTAGTCCCAAAGGTTCCTAACGTGTCACTGAAAGGACTGGTTCAGCCATTTCAGCAGTACGTCTGGGCAGCAGTAGGAGGATCTATACTATTGGGTTGCGTCGTCAAAATCTTCTTATTTCGTGATCTCTCCTTTTTAGATATATTTGCTCTGGTAATTGGAGTTTCCACTGCGCGTCAGCCCATCAGACTTTCAACTAAAATTCACTTCCTCGCGTGGTGCATCTTCGGTTTATTTCTCACGCAACTTTACGTGGATTCTTTGGCCGACCAACTGATCAATATGTCCGACTTGAAGCTCGAAACGACGAAAGAGCTGATCTCATCGTCGTTTCAAATCGGTGGGACAGCGGCATTCGCGAGATTGTTCGAAATATTTGACCAGGATGAAGTTGTTGAAAGTGTACGAAAAAAATTTGTGATATTTGATCAAGATGAGTACCTAAGGCAATATTATGATCTTTTGGACGGAACGAATTCCTCTTTTGCGTTGGTCATAGTGTTAAATTCTTCACGCAGTGATGCTATCGAGACGACACAGGCGTACACCATAACCACAGATGTGATATGCAGTTTTCCTCTGGCTTTGGCTACCTGGAAGGGATCCCCGTTTTTGGAACACCTCAACGAAGAGATTAACAAATACATCGATTTTGGAATATTAGATTTTCTGATCCGCATTGCTTTAGAAAAGAACTTGCGCGCTATGTTATCGCAAACTGCACAGGACGAAGAATACAAAACAGAACTTCACTTGCAGCAATTCGTTCCGGCATTTTTATTAGTCGCCATTGGGTTCTCCAGTGGTTTCTTGTTCATCATTCTCGAAGTCGTGCTCTATCCTTCTAAGCTTCTTCAGTAATCTTGGAAGATGCGAGAAAAGAAATTTCGACAGTTTGAAATCTCAATATTAAATTATATATTTATCGACAGACGTACACTTGATATGGGAAATTGTGAAATCGAAAAATCGAGCACTAGTCAAATTGTCATCGATCGCAAAAAGTGTCGAGTGAGTGGATATCGTTCCACCGAGGATTATCGGCTTTCGCTTTTTAAATTATAGATGGATATTGGGCTGCGGCTGGATGGGCGCGCAAATTAGATACAATCCTCTTGCCGAATCTATCAAAATAGACAATTTACGTCATAGATTTATGTCTTAGCTTTAATCGTGCAATACGATAAGACGTCATAAGCGGTTAGTGTTTTTCAATCCTTTTTAAGTTGCGATATCCTTTCATGATAATTAAATATCCTCTCTCTCTCTCTCTCTCTCTCTCCTATTTAAGAAAAGCATTTTTATGGTTAATTTTACATCTACAGTGTAGCCATATTATACGTTTGACAGTGTGGCCTAGTAATTGCGCAAATAGTAATTGCAGAAGAAGATGTGGAACGCATTATTTTGTTAGATTTGATGGTTGTGGTGTTAAAATATACAATTTAATTTCAAACTTTTGTGTGTATGTTTGTATTTTGATATAATCCTCGATAATAATGATTTGAAGTTTCCGTTTAATTCCTGCTTGCACAAAGTTTCAGTTTTCTTGCGATCTTTTCGAAGAATAGCAAAAGAAGTCGGAGATTTCCCGGAAGAATGTGTCAATATTAAACTTCATCCCTTATCCAACTTCGAAAATAATCCTCGTACAATTATTTGGTTCATTCATCGTCGGATCGAATCATTCTTTTCGTAATCAAAGGAGAGTTAAGGGTCGTAACAAGAGACGAACTGTCGCGTATCGTAAGGAGAATTTCTTCGATCGATTAGCTACAATCTATATAAATGAAGGTGGATCATAAAGATCTCAAATGACGATTGAACGTATTACGTTCTTAGTTGGTGGTATTTCAAGCAAAATCCGCGAGGGGGTAACGTAATTACCGTATTATTCTCAACGATCCACGCGGAATTTCCAGCTCTTAGTTTTAATTTTACAGGCTATAAAGTTTGGCTATTTCGTTGGATTATACTATCGATTGTATAATATGTAGTTAAGGTTATATCGCATCATATTTTTATACCATCAACTTTGCGCATCAATTCCATTCCAGCTAATGTCATTATCGAATTTTTATTACTAGTAGAATGTTGTGACAACCTAGAATTGAAAGCTGCTTTCATTTGAGAAATGTATCGGAATATTCGATCTGTTTTTATATAGCGTTCTATCGTGCGTTGAAAATTTAAATGAACCAAAACGTACAGCATTGATATAACATGTCAGAATATAGGAAATAAAAGTTATAATATTTAGGGGATGAAGGAAATTTCTTTAGTGATTATTCGTAACAATTTAAATTTAAACAAACATCCGCAATGTATGAATAAATTAACACGATATCAGCATCGCAAATGTATGATACTTTAAGATTAATTTATATGTAATTTTCAACTTTGAGATTACTTAATAAAATATATTATATTATTAATAGACTACGCATCTCTATGTAATTATGGGAAATTAAAAGATGCAAAAATGACTAAGCCGGGTATAATATACAAAAATACATGAAACATCCAAAGTATAGTGCTCTTTATAACGTCCAGTGAATAAAATAAATTTCTATTCAGATTCCATTTCTACAGTCTATTGTATATATTTTATTTAGTATAGTAATGTATATACATATGTGCATGAATATATAAACATGCTTTGTACAAGGAAGGAAACATGATCTTGATGGACGTTTTGTCCCAATTCGTTGTTGTAACGAACGTGTTAACAAATCTTAATAAATCCGTTAAACATCACAGTAGATATAAATCGTATGAATGCATGGCAGCAAATATTTGCATATCGTTCTTATATCATGATTATCAGCTTTCCGAAGGAATTTGTTCGTCGCGTCTGGCAACGTCAAGCTCATCCTTGCGAAACTAAAAATCCGCTTACGTGACTCGTACGCTTATTCCAAACATGCAGTCGACGTAATATCGCGCTGCCTATGCTTGACGTTTCTTCTCCTGTTTTCACATCGCATTTGGATTTTCCGGATGATCGTCGTTCATGCTATCTAATCGTTCGGTGCGCGTTTAAATCTTAATTTGTTCTTTCCTTGAAATCGAAAGAAGCTCTCGAGGCATTGAGACACGCAAGTCGGAAAGGCAATTGAATCAGTCGAAAAGCGAGTCTTTAGAATGGGAGTCTTAGCTTTTTGCAATTGATGCCTTCATGGATGAATGTTAGTATCGGCTTGCTTCTTATCGTAGACACTAGAAATTGTTGACCCTTATTGCAAGCACTAACGAGCCTCTAAATTACTGCCATTGAACGTCTAGCGCTTTTTTAGGCCTCCGCAATTTCGTTCAGCTTAATAAATCTGGTTAATTTTTTCGTTTTCTTTTGGATGGATTTTTCGTTTCGTGAAACACGAATTTATTTTTCATTTATTTCTTATTCGACGATAAGTCAACATACTGTGTCATAAATGGCAAACTGTCATTGCCTAAAATATTTGATAAGTAAAAAAAAAAAGTAAAAAATTGGACATGCTCCAAGACGAAGTTCGACGTCTTTTGTTTTGAGTTTTCGTCGCAAATTTCTTTCGAACGATAATCCGTCGATGTATTTACGATCGAGCCAAAGAACAGAATTTCGTACTCGATCCGGTTTCCTTTTATTCTCTTTTTATTTCTTATCTAGAGCAGCGGAGGGATAGATTATGTATTCGCGTGATCCCATTACTCCAGCCGCCTATAACCGAAAGGAAAACTGTTTTCGTGCTCGGAGGGAAATGCAATGAAACTTCATTTCGGAGCTAGATTATCGTGTTATCGTTGTTTGCTGAGAACTTGCTACGTGTTGCGAGAAAAAAGAACGATCCTCGGTTTTGGTTGGATTTTTGCTTCCAAACAACGAGTTTATAATAATTATCGACAACCATGTTTGGTGCGCGATATTGATTCAGTAAATTTCTTCAATCTGTGGCATTGCATTTATACGATTGGTCTGAACAGGATATGATATTTTCCGATTGACGTCGACTCCTATTGTTTGCAACTAGGCGGCACATAATGAAACGATGCTGTCGTAAAAGCGACGCACGACAATTTGTCGGCTACGTATGCGCATAACAAACGCCGAACATAAATGGTACAAGGTATTTGTTTCATTTCTCTATTTATGACGGAAATTGATTGTAAAGCGCGATCGTATAATATTGGATTGGCAACTAAGTGATTGCGGATTTTGTCATTAGATGGTAAGCCGTGGTATAGTATATCTATACTTAATTTATTTTACATACTAAAAGTATTTTTAACAATATATTTATTCTATTAGTATATTTCGTGTATTGCAGATTTATTATTTGTTACGTACTTTCGCGAACTGCTGTTTGACGAATACCGTTCTCAGTTGGAGATCAATCAAAGGAAGGAATTTGACAGTGGTCAATAGGGGGAATGTCGTTTTTCGATAAAGGGGATAGAAAATTTGTATTCGACGAAATATCTATCGAAGCAAGAATTTATCGAATCGTCTGTACAAGAAATTTATGTACTTTTTATCTGTGCAAATATCGTGCACTACCGTGGTTACGTATTCCTTATTTATGCAAATATTTATGCTTTACTCCAGTCATGTGCTCTTTGTGTGTAGAAATATTATCGATGCTTGTGCAGCTAAAATGGAGCTTGCATGAGGTTTCAAGTGCTTAATAAATGAAAAAGTATACGCTGCGAAACAGCAATCATCGAAACGATGCAAAGAGCATTGGGATTCACCGCCCACGAACAGCAAACGCGCAGAGAGCATTTGTTTATTCCTTAATTAAATTATCGTAAACGAGAGACTCGAAGGAAATGTAATTTGTAGACGCGGCTTCTTTATGCGATCGCTATTACGGGATTGCCAAGCGGCCATGAAAATTCATCTGGTCCGTGAAAATCTTGTTAAGGGCGAGCGACGAATTTGGATCGCGCCAGTCGATAACTTTATATTCTGGCTGCCAGCGTCCCCTCTGAATGCTTATGTCATCTCTCTTCCTATATATACATATACATAAAAATACACATACACGTATTCACACATGTATATGCACATAGACGTGTACATATATGCGACTATATTTCTTTTCTTTTTACGGCAGCATATTGAAATGCAGGGCAATACGTTGCATCGATTTTCGCGTCGTTGGTTGCATGTGGCCTACGAGAAACATATCCACTCACGATAGACCGTGTCTCAAAAGGACCCTTTAAATCGGTTCTCGCGGCGTTTCGCTGAGAATCGTTTACCTCTTGACAGGCACGAAGCACAGAGAAGGCAGGAACAAGGGGATAGGAACGTGCCTTGAGTTTCACGAGTATCCACCGTCTTCCCTTGTTTCCCACTTTGGACGGTTCGTTCGTCGTGATCCTGGCTTCGTCCGCTAGAATCACCGACTTCAACCCACCATAATATCATTCGTGTAAAATTGAAAACTTTAGACGTGGTTTGAGATTTTGTGCGAACGAGGAAATCGCATCTGCTACTTGCGCCGTTTCTTGCACTGCAGCAAGCTTTTCAAGAAATAGTTGCGTAATTGGCGTCGAGGATAGCTACGTGGAATCATTTATGACAGACCTTCTTCTTTTCGGATATACCTACATTTATACTTATATTTCCGTTCATATTATAATATTATAATATTGGAAGATTTGTCAGTCTCGTATGAAACGCGATAATCGATCTAGATTGTCAGGGAAATAAGTAATTGGTTACAGTTTTTCAATTTTCAGAATTGTCAAGGTGCCTGAATCTGCGTTATAAAGTCGCTAATGTATAGTATGTATGGAATCTAACAACGAGAAATACGAATAATAATATGAATTGACGAGAATAGTTATCAAAAGACGCAATAAATGTACGCAGGAAAAGAGATAATTCTTGAAGGTTTCGATAATTTGCCAGATTTACTGAAATTTTCGCAAGTATCGCAGTACTTATGAATGGGGGTGAATATATTTTATGAAACTACTTGGGTTACGCGGCGAACATGTTAATTCGATAGAAGAAAAAGCGGCCATAGACACACAAGGTATAACGATGGGATTCTTGTACCGCATTATAAACGATAAGTAGAGTGCTCGTTAAATTCTATTTGTGTTCTCGACGATACTCGAACCTACGGAGAAATTCTTGCAAAAAACGGAAAGCAGGTGCGACGACGTAAAAACTAAAGCAGAAGAAACATATTGGTTTTATCGAGAAAATATGAGCAGGAAATTTTGTGCGGCGACATGTAAAGCATTCTCTCTTGTTCTGCATTTTTACAAGCGTTTGACATTGGAAAAACATTATTAATTTCTCTTACACAGAGTTACACTTTAGTCTGTTTAATCGAGCTTTATTCATTATTTATTATTTATTCATTCTGAAACAATTTCTCAAAATCATGAGCGTCATAAATAGACTGCCGATGTTTACCCATTTTTATGAACGTAACTAGAGAATCGGGAGTCGAATAGAAATTCGTTCTATAATAGACGATATCCATTCTGCGAATGTTTGCACTTTGAAATTTCCCAAAGATGTAAAAATATCCGCGATTTAATCGTAAAACGAAATCTTTTAGAACGTAAAAGTCAGTTTTCGAGGATTTCCGTTCTTCTTCTACAAAATCCGGCAGTTTAATAGAATTCGGCCTGGAAACTTTGCTAATTAACTCTTTAATGCTCGATCTCTTTTCACGATTGCACCGGCTCGTTGTGTTGGAGAGTTCTTTTCGAATCGTTTGATTACGAATTGTGAAGAAGTTGCAGCTCCGATTTATGGGCTCAGAACATCAGCTTCTTTCTTCCCTTCGAAGCACGAAACGAGAGAAATCTTTATAAAACAATTCAATGCTCTGTGTATTATTCATTCCGATTTGATTTTAATCGATAAGCTGTTGAGCTGCTACGTATCGGAAACTGATCTTAGCGGGGCAGCTTGCATTATTCAAGTATGGTTTTTAATCGTTATTCGAGATCTTGAATTTGAAGGGGAATAGAAGGAAAAATCTTTAACATTTACGATGAACGAACGTTTGTAAAGCAAATCCAATGAAAACGAACATTGACATTATATTACGGTTTAAGTAAATTATTCGTTGGATAATAGTCTCTTCAAACTGACACGGTGTATTAATTCAATCTTTATTCTTCATCGAAGTTGCACATTGTTTCGAATAAACATCGGTCGATGCGTTATTTACTTTTAACATGCTGGTTATCAATGATGCTTCTTATGATTTCTGGGCTTTATATTTTGCAATATTATATCACTGTTTATTTGGAGATTTCCACAAATGAAATATACTTTAATCAGCAGAACACAAATCATAATAAAGTGATGCAGTAGTATGAAAAAAATTCAACAGTAACGAAATAAATTTGAATAAAAACAACTGAATCGGCGAGTTGAAATATAGCACGTGTCCAAAAACGACACTTTGAAATGTTTGACAAAATGGGTTTAGCTAAATTCGTTCCCAACTTTCTCTGAAATTAATTTCAATTTTCGCGTATTATCAACACATTTCGATGTAAACCTAGTAATGCCTACCCGGATAAACCTTCAAATACATCCAATTATAATTAAATCCTTTTCACACATTTGCGATAATAGAAATAAAATTACATCGAAAATTTGATTTTACTGTTTCCTAATCAATTTCTTCAATCGATTGCTTTCCTTCGAAAGAAGAAAAACGACAGAACTTCCCAGTGAACCTAATAGTTGTTTCAGGCACGATCACGAGCTAGAAATTATTGGCTTGTATTTCCACGTAATTACGCAAAAAATCTCTCGTGCATTTTATGAAGTAAAACTGCCCAGATTATTATTAATAAATTATTATTATTATTAAGCGGAAGCAATTTGTAATCTGTCTCTGTTTTTAACGCGAAACAAACGGCAGATTAATAAAACGAAGCGAGGTCGGGGACTATGGTAAAAGGGGATTTATCAATGCCTGGGTTTACGTGCTGTTGGCCAGGAAGTCGGGCTATATAGAAGACGACGTCTTTAGGGGAAGTTTCTATGTTTCCTCTGCACTCTCTGAACTGTTGATTAATGTTACCCCTTGCACTTTCTCTTCCGATTCCTTTTTGTTTCCCTGTCCATGTATTCATTTGTTTCCACGAGCTCCAACTCGTAGTAATCCGTAACTACTCTACGAACAATTGTTGAAGTATGTCATTGACCTTAACCTCCACTAATCAACCAAGAACGCTTTCATCGAATTGCCAATTTAGTATAGCAAGTCCATATCCCAGATAGAGAACTTCTTCCTCCTTGATCATTCTATTTATGTCTATGGAGCTGGCTGCACACGAGAGTTAAGATCACTGACATTGTGCCATTTTTTTAATACCTTTACTTTATTGCCACGATTATTCTCAATGATGTATAGCTTGGGTCAAGACAGCGAGATCGTAAATTAAAGAATCATTCTCGAGGATTGACGTTGACGTTAATCTTACCGTAATCAAGACTGTCTTTACACTGCATTGGTGTTTAGAACTTAGCACAATAAATGGCGCCGTGAAAGAGAAACAATGCACCAAAATTTCAGACCAGTTCTATCGAAGACAAATACATTTATGGGTTGGTTCCTAGTTAATTAGTAAATAAATCTTTTGAGCAGGATTTTCGAAGATGGAAAGAGAATATATAGTAAAAATCCCATATATGCTGTTGGGTTTTTGTTAATTAATTAAATTTGTAAACATCTAATTATATTCAATTAACGAATTCAATTTTACGTACATTTCTGACCCATTTTACGATCTGGTTATATCTTGTCTCGGACTATACAAATGGTACATCCGTGAAGAAAGATCGTATCTCGTTCAAGATGTCAGCAAAGTCCCATCAAGGATGAAAGACCTGGTCCGTTAACGAAACAGGAACCGAACGTGATTTCCGGTCATTGTTGCCGCTAGAGGGGGCGGTTGTAGCGAGGGTCGAAACGAACAAGCGGAAGATTCTCCTCTGATTGGGCTGACGCTCGTAAATGAGCTATCGGAGTTTACGTTCTAATGACAGCGAAACGTGCGCCGAATGCATTTCTGTTTGGCAATCGGGTCAGCGTGCGCGACATGCCAAACCGGAAATCGATGGCCGTTCAACAACGGCGCGGCGTCGAGATGAATTTGCACGCGGGGAATCGGCGAAACGCCAATTGCCGAGGCAGATTCACGTTAAAAAGTTTATCGCGGCTTGCTACCGTCCGATACGCGACCGGAAATGCACTCATGACGCTCGTACTCGTTCAAACGAACGGCATTAAACGATCAATCGCGTTACCTACCGGCGCCCCAGATCAAACATGAAAGAAGTCGTACGCTTTTTCGATATCGTTTCGGAAACTGCATGATTCGAGCTTAGTGGTCGACGATTGATGGCTTTAGTTATAATGGGAGTCAAGATTTTGAGAATTTCTGTTTAGTCACACGTATTTCTACTTAAAGGTATCATTTATTTTGTCGAGTAATTAACTTTTCCTTGATTTGGTAAAGGGTAATGAATTTCTTATAATAATAAATTTAGGAATTTTATGAAAAGTAGCCGTGAACTGACCTGAAAAAGGTGAGAAATTATCGGGAAATATTTGATCTGGACGAAGTGGTATACAGAATGATATTTAGAAGCAGGTACGGGGTGATTCTCGGTGAAAAACTAAAAAAGAAACATAGAATAATAGAATAAAACTCTGTGAAAAGCTACTGCGTGCATACACTGTTGTCCACAAGTATTAGGACACTTCTTGTCACATATCTGATGCATTCAGGCGATGCTGTAAAAAGTGGTGGATCGATAAGTCAATAGAGAAACGAGCGAAAAATCGTGCACCGCAAGCGTGATCAAACAGAATCATCGGGTGGCTTTCTCAGAACATCGCATTCGCAGGCACATCACGTTAAATTACTAAATGAGGAAAAAGGCTTGGAGCAACTAATACCTCTGATAAACTGTCGAAGCAATCTAGGAAGGGCAAGAAATCTCATTATTGCTGGAATCCTAAAACGTCATCGTAAGACAAGAAGAGCTTTGTCTGACGTCATCGGTGTTCCATAGAATGCCTAGAAAGTTCGTCTTCTTCCATCGGTTTTCCTATCTTTGTAGTCTCCTTTTATGTGTGACGTAAAATGATAGATTTCTTTTTTCCTTCTTTTCTATCGGCGACGCTTCATAGTTCATAATTATCCAATAGCTAGAACGTGGTGCATAAACGTACCGCGAGGATTAACGTGACGTCTCTAATACATCATCGTCGCAGTTGCAGCTACTGCATCGTGGTCGACGACGTCAGTATGTGACGTCAAAGACGGCAACACGTGGTGAACGCGAGCCAGTGTGTACGCGAATGCGGATGAGTCACCGAGACTCGACGACGAAACGACAGAGAAAAGATAGGGACTCGTTGCAAAACAGTTGCGTGGCTTGCTCGATTTATATCTGGCTTTGGACACGAGGTGGAGAATCGTCTACGGAGAGCTTTCTCTCTGATGGTCTTTGGAGGTTCGCAGACGTCTCGGCGCCAAACGTCCCGACGTCGGGGCAAGGCCTTGGCGACCGGTGACCGTGTCTTTTCTCGGCGAATTTACGCCACGCTCTAGTTTCCGTACGGTCAATGACGAATGAAAATACCAATGGGGTTGAATGGCTGGGGACAAGACTGCAGTTAACGCTTCTCCTTCTATCTATTCTCCTCTCTAAAACTATATCCGTAATTGTGAAATCGTTAAATGGAAGACTAGCTGCTGTTGCAGGGATGTACACTGATGGAAAGAAGAAAATTTCAGTTTTGTACTCTCTGAATGCCGGCAACGATAATCTGTTCTAGAGTGTAATTCATTCATTGTTCTTGTCGAATATAGTTCCACTTTGTAAAATTATGATATCCTTTGGTACCATTTATCTCTTAAACTGGTTTGTCCCATCACAAACTTTAACTTTTCCTTTTTTTCTCCTATTCATCTTTTATCGTTTTTCTTTCCTCTTTATTGTTACTTGTTTATTCTGTGTCTTCTTACGACTTTGTATGCCATACTTTGTATATTAAAGTGGGTATTTAACCCGCTTAATAAATTAAATCAAAACATGAAATTATATTGAAAAATGAAACGAAATGAAATTCCCTGTTGTACGCTACTGTAAATGCTTCACCCTAACCCAATTTTGTAGCATTTGATAAGGTTGACTTTCCTCGATTTTCTAGGAATCTCGACGGATAGTCATTTGCAACACTTTACTAACAACATGTTGCTTCGTGTGCGTTTCTAGCGAGAATAATTTATTGCTTATCACGCATGGTCGACGATAAATTAAACGTTTAATATGGTTACTCGGTGGACCAGAGATAGATTTCATCCTTTTCATGCCGGTCAAAGGTCCGAGGATCATCCACCGCAGACAAATTCCTTCAGAATAACCGCGCGTGAAAGGAAGATATCGATAACGTGTCAGAGGCGGTCAGGGCAAAATGCAAATTTGACTTTTCGCGCGATAACAAAGGGATCGTTAACAGAAAGCCGATCTACACTCGTTCCGTGCCTCTGCTCATCTTTTTTCCGTTCTTTCTTTTGCCTTTCTCGGATCATTTGCGACGCGGTGAATCGTAATTTACTTTAATGCACGGCTTTGAGCCGTAATTCACCCAGGGCCAAGAGTTTCTAACCCATTCTTCCACGTTACTCGAGTAAACCATGGTTCGCGGATCGAAATTGCCCTCCATTCCCCGTCTGAATTTTGCCTGACGACCGATCAACTTTATACCGAGATAATTTGTTACACCAAAGAATTATTATTCGCTTCCGCTTTCATAAGGCTACGGCTTCTTTGGCCAGATATGTTGAAGAGTAGATTTTGTTGCAATTCACGCCTTCGTGTAAATGGATAAGCAATTACGGTCTCTGGTGATCGAACGAGCATCATTCGAAACATTCGATGTTTTTCGTTTTCTTTTAGAAAATTGAAAAACGTGGACGAATTGTAAGAGCAATGTTTATTAACGTTAATTAAATGTCGAAGACTGGATCGATTCTCATGTATGCAGATGTATTTTATGTTTATTACTTCCTAAAATCTGTTTGCGTATTGTTATTCTATTGAACTATGGTTAATTGCTAAAACGTCCATAATTTGCGCTTTCCTCTTGTCTTTATTATAGCTCATATTCATTCCAATAAACTTCACGTATACTTGCGTTAGAAACTTTTATGTTCTCATTACTTTGGGAAACATTCTAAGGCTTAACTGTCCGTAATCCGATTCTATGTATATTTCCCAACCTTCCCTCAAGCGATCGTTAAAATGTTCCTTTGACGCTATATGACATTTGCGTATCATATGTGCCGGTGATTATGAAAGTGGCCTAAGTCATACATTTTCCGTTTTTAGCTATTTATAGTTTTGCATATGATGCAATTGAATTCTATTTAACGATGCAACAAACAAGTCAGTCCAAAGGTTTAATTTCTGCTACTTTGCGATGATGGTTTCAGATTATTGCAATAGATGGAACGAAAAATTGGTGATATACTCATTTTGTTTCGATTCTTGACTTTTAGGCTACTTTCATAATCATCAGCACACATATAACGATTACGTACATATATTCGAGTAACAAAGAAAATATTTTTCTTTTTACGTCTACAATGAACTAGCTGTACGAATACTTTCGTTTTCCGCTGTCTAATGATCATAAAGGACAAAATCATTGCACTTTGATCTATCCGTAATTTTATATGTATATGCATTTTAAAATGCATCTTGTCTTGACGGATACATTCGAACGATATAGGTACATATGACAGACCATAATTCAAGAAGTGAAATTTCTGCATGTAATCCTAATGGCCAAGGACTACGAGTTATTCAATAAAAAAAAAAAGTAACAGTAACATATAGCGTCTTATTATGTTCTCGTGAAATATCAAAATTAAAAGCTTGCTTTCACATTGCGTTCATCGCCATGAGATACTGCTTTGTGACTTCAAAGCGACAATTGCACAAACGCGCGCGTCGCTCTGACAAACAAACGCGCGCACGAGAATTTCGTCGTACTAAAGGTGAAAATTTGCGTAGAATTGGACACGCGTTGGATTTATTTAATTTACAACAACGCAGAAACCACGGAATACGTTGAATTCCCCTGGAAATTGCTGCTCGACCGCTACAACGGAGCAGGGGGTCGCGTTAAATGAAACCGCCACTCTACTAAATATCGAATTGGCCGTATAAAAGCGAAACGCCTCGTTGATATCGTTTCTTTCTAGTTGATCCTCCACGCAAGTTGTATATATATAGTTTTATTTCGAGTTGTTTCGTTATCTTTGAAACATATTACGCGGTACGTGTCCGTTTGACGAGTTATTTGCTATGTTTCTTGGATGCAAGTTATCAAACTTTGCCCCCAAGGCGCAAGCGGTCTGAAACGCACTGTACCATGACCTAGTGCAAAAGATATTACTAGGAAGCAACAAGCATAAAACAACTTATGAAAGACTCTCCGGCTCGTTCTTGGAAGCGTACACTTTACTAAAAGATTTACTCGATGGAGCAACTAATCAAAGTTTCTTCAATTTAAGTTGTTTTTACTTTCGACGCCTGGGCCCGTTTGCAATAATTTATCAGCTAATAGAGAGTTACTGAGTTACAAGTTATAGGTTATACATACCTTTTATACGACTTTGTAGCGACAGAAACAACCTATATATGGCACGAAACATAAAAGGAAAGTAATAATGCTACGGAATTACTAATTTTTGACAAAATTTGTAACTTGTCAATTGTGAAAGATTGGAAGCACAGATTAGGAATTAATTATCATTAAATTGACGATAGTAAATTATGTATCTTTATATATGATACGCAGAAATAATGTTAGTCGTTCGATTATCGGAAAACTTGGGTTCTCCGATATGCCCCAAAATTGATTAATACGGTTAATCGAGATCTTATTATATTTGCACAGTAGACATCTCGTGTTCATATAACAGAATATTCAGATACTGGAACGTTCGGATATTGGAACATTCGGATAATTGAGGTTCGGGTACTGTACAGATAACTTGTAAAATGTCAGTAATATCAATTCAATTGCAAGAGGACTTGGCCAGAGGAACAGCCATTATACGTAAATTTTGATCTGGTTACATCATGCAACGATTTAATCTTCTCAAAAATTAAACCTTCTTGAATTCGCCAAATTTTCTGACGACAATATAACACGCTCGTAAGGAAGATGCATCACTGATGAATTATTCATCTTGAAAGCTACATCACCATGCCGCTTTTCAGGAGAGTGGTAAAGCGGAACACGGATGAAAAATTTTCAGATTTTCGGGTGCGGCCTCGCTTAGATTTTCCACCGGATTCCCCAACTCCTGCCGAATTAATCTCTGATCACTCTGTAATGCTCCCTTTGTCCAAGTAACCTTTAACTTTTGCGGTGGTCGTTTCTTACCATTAGATATAGCAACACATACGTGTAGTCACGAAACGTTCACAGAAGTTTACGGTAAATTTTCAGACCCTAGGGAACACGGAGGAGAAATTTAAACTATCCTCGTGTATATTGCAAGGATTATTCACTCTGTTTGGCAGAAACCCGACCAGTGCAAGTATTTTTAACTGTTTCTACACGTGTCTGACTCTGTCATTGATTTGAAACTTTTAGACGTTATAACAGACCGGCAACATTTCGCTACTCCATTCAATACACCGGATCGTCCCCACGGTCTAATTTTGATTTCACGGCGTGACCTCTCTCTTGGATTTTACATTAAGGGCGCATTCTAATATGGAGAATCATTTTTCAGATCTATTTTATGATTTCTTTCTAAATAAATCGTAGAAGCTTTTGGTGCCAGACTTTGTACATGTATTTATCTATGGTTGAAGAATATTCACCATTTTCTTTGAATAAAAATAGTTACAGTTGAGCGAATATTGAGGCGTTTCTTGAGTTGTAGTCGATGTCGTGTCTCATTCCATTCTTTTTATTTCGGTATATAAAATCGATTACCTTATGCCCAGACTTAATTTGATTGAGACACAACAAAGTAGAATTTAATTTAGTTTAATTCAACCGACGGAGTACGATCCAATTGCGGTAAAATGTCCAATATGAATCGAATTGCAAAGGGTTAAAAGATTTTTACTCGCCATCCTACTTATCTAAATTGAAAAAACCAAAAGAATTTTTAATTAGTATAAGTATAGTTATGTAATTCTGTTACATAGCTTCAAGTTGTGGACTAGAATATCCCCTTAAGAGGCCGTTTCCTTTAACTTGTATAGCTCCATTAACTTCAGTAATGCGAAGAAATCCTTTTAAAGACATGGTTTCGAAAATTTATGTTTTAAGAAAAGTATAAAAGGAAAAACAGCGTTTTGAAAGTTCTACGCCAGAACAGTTCTTTAAAATTCCGTTTCATTCAGACGTTCTCGTCTTTCGTTTATTCGAATGGCCCCTTCTCGTCCTTCTGCATTCTCGTCTAAATACTCGCCATTCTCCAGCGCACCGTCAACATTTCTAATATCAGCAAATATGAAGAGTGTATGCGGCTCATTCTCCTTAAATAAACGCTTGGAAAATTCACGGATCGTTCCTCTTAAAAAACAAAGAGGTGTCGAGATCCAAGACTCAAGGATTAATTCGCGATTGGCTGGAATGGTGCGATTAACTCGCATAAGCGGAAGTTGGGAAACGGTAGTTCACCATCTGGTAATAAACCGCTCGGAAGCCGCTAGGAAACTCTCGATAGTTCGCGAAACTTCTGAATGATCTTCGATTATCGGTCGTCGCGTTCCTCAGGCGAGTCAGCTGGATGATGGTCGCGATGCCTGATCCCATAAATCAATCTGCAGTACCTCGAGGAAACGATTTCTCGCTCTTTTTCTCCATTACGGTACACCGAGATAGACCGAAGGGTCAAGTGGAAATAAGGTAGAATTAGATTGAGGCTGAGGAATAGAGGAAGAGGTATGCATAAGCAGAAACCGAGTGTAAAGTTTTCCTGAAGAAATAGGAATAGTCTGGGCAAATGGAAAAGGGAAGGAACAGGGAATCGTTGTGAAGAACACCTACTTTTAGAAGCTCTAGCCGAATTGCTGCGAGGTATGTAGTTGTATTTTCATAGCAAGGCATCCTGCAGTCCAACAGTAGTTAAACTTTTAATTGAACGCCAAAGGAAGCGTGTAATTTGGAAGCAGGCTGTCCTGGAGATCGCTCGGTCGATCAGCGAACGACCTGCTGTCTGTATAGATACCTGGACTAGTCAAACAAAACGATATCGGTGGAATTGATTTAACTGATGTCCCTGAATATGTATTGGATTTGATCCTGCCATTAAGCGTTACGAGGACCTTTTCATGGCGGAGGGGGGGGGGCTGTAGGGATCAACGGTACGTTCGACATTCGCGTTAAATCCGACGTGTAATTCCTGCGTGCAGCCGCTAATGGATTCGAAGTAACCGTTTGGCCTAATTATCATTGATCGCAGTCACAGCCAGTCACCGATCTCCGATCCCCGAATTCTTGCACTCGAATGGGAACTAACTATTCATGATTTTCCTATTGATCAGCCTTGGTGACCGTGTGCCACCGTTCAGTCGACGATGTTTGCCACGATTATGTAAACTGGTTAACAACGAACAATTCGGGACGTGGAAAATGGTCGCGAATAAGCGTAGACCGAGCCACAAATACGAATCCAAGGGGCACCCGGGACTTATTTACGGGAACGAATCGACCGTGATTCGAGTATCCTCAGAGCTTTTCAGCTTCTCTATCCCACGATTAAAAGGCTCGAACAAGTTGCTGTCCCTTTTTAAAATGGCTTGGCTTTTCATCCAGCCCCGCGACTACTTTCGAGCACGATCGATTCGTTATTAATAACCATTTGCCACTGGTGACATCGAGGCTATTCAGTTTTCGACCTCGAGAAGCCGATCCACCTTGCCCTGCACACCATGGAGAAACCCCGGAGACTATCGATTTTGCATTTACCCACCGACCGCCGTGAAGCGTGATAATCACACGTGCGATTGCTACACGTAGGATTGGCCGACGTTGCTGTTGCCCCTGTAATTGTTATTCTCTTTCTATCCCTCTCTGTCTCTCTCTTCCTCTTTCTCTCGTCCTTCGTTTCGTAACATTGCAACGTTTGTTCCGGGACGCACGATTTACGCTTTATCGTGTCACCGACTTTAAACTATGTTTGCGATTATTCGCGCCTCTGTCGTCTTCGAAGCGATTTCCATCGATTTTAACTGTTTCCGATTTTCTTTCGGTTTTTGGGGCACTGTCCTTTTACATGGCGATATTTTTAAGTGTTTTTGTCGGTGTTTGATTGGTCAGGTACATCATCGTTTACATGGATCGAAGTATTCAAGTTTCAAATCTCTGCTCTCATCCCTATTAATCAAGACACTTGTCTTTGAATAATTTGAAACATTTTATCAACATAAATTCATTATTTTACTTCATCGATAATGTGTTTGCAACTCTCATGAAAATTTAAGGTGCTTTTAAATATCCTTCGATTTGAAAGACACAGCGGTTGCTATATTGTCTCTAAACCAAATTATCTTTCTCTGAACCTTGTATTCGTATTATTATTAACATTTTTCACATCGACATTAATTAATCGTGTTTTGTATAAATTTCCCTTATAGCTTAACTCTCGTTAAGAGTTACAATACAAATACAAATTGTTATAATGTTTTTATTGTGTTTATAATTATAATTCACATCATAATTCCTTGGATGCCATTCTCATTAACCGTGTTGTATGACTTTATACAGATTTATAGCTTAACCATCGTTCATTCTTATATATACATTGTTACAATAACGGTATTTCGGCGTCGTTATTCTTGAGGGCTATCCAATTTACGTTAGTTCCGCGGCTGGTACGCCGCTCTTTCTGAATGCATACACGTTGGCGGTACGCATAGGAGAATGTATGCGTCCACTTTGTCAGGGAAGGCGTAATAAGTGGACTCGGGAGGACAAGTTACACACCTACCTATATCGCTAATTCTATTTACATAACGTCCCTTACGTAACACGAATTACTCGTGAAACGACGGCACTAATTCTCTACGCGTTTCTCGCGTGAATATGAGTCATGGTAAACTCTATGTGTGCCGCGAAATTAAAATTAATCCGAGTTTGCTCGCTTCGAATTCACCGTTGACTGAGGTGACGTGGAAAAATCGTACATCACGAGAACAAGTTAAATATCGCGCCCTGGTTCGGTATAGAATGAGCGTACTGATTGAAATCTACCTTCGAGCGAGCTTGCTCGCTATCGGATGCATTATGTACGAGAACTCGTAGTGGATTCGTAACGAGAGACGTGCGATCCATCAGCAACGTGTCACCGAGATTTCGTTTAACGTGTTATCGAAAAGTGAATTCTTCGATCCTACCGTGTCATGAAAATACACTAGGGTTATTCCGTTAATTGAAAGTTCTTGACGCGGAGAAATTGCGAGTATTAAGTCATTTTAGTCTTGCGTTTCTAAGGATAATAGTAATCAGACGGTGGAATATTTGTTTTTCGTCTTCAGTCATAAAATACCTTGTTCAAAGTAATTAGAGAAATCCTAATATGACAATGCATCGCTTAAACAAATCTATTAACAGTAGAACTACCAAGGGCTAAAGTTTAAAAGTTTTATCAAGAAAGTTATAGTACAAGGAATAAGACAAAGTTCATAATGCAGTAACAAGTGTAAGCTTCGATTCACATATTTTACGAAAAACCATGTAAACCCTTAAAAATACACTGTTGTAAATCTATACAATTTCTACGAAGAATTGATCGTTTTGATCACTTTCGTAGTTCTAGGTTCGAGAAAAGAGAAAGGGAGTAGGATAGGTATTATTCATAGGGTAAAGATTTTCATTAAAACAACAATTTAAGTAATGTACGGACACTAAAAATGGATATAAAAATGAAAGCGACATGGAAAGTGAAATTCATACGGTACTCGTACATCCCCATTTTTTAACAAATGATTATGAATTGTTGATTTTATGCATCTTTGAAATTGATAAATTTCGTGCTCTCTGTAGCAAAGTATTTTCTTCTCATCTGAGGGGGAACAGAACACTTTTCATCATGCACGTCAAATATTTCCTCCTTGGAAATGACCAAACTATTTTCTACACGTATAACATGATTTAGAGTCCTTTCCGTAAACATACGATATTTGCTGTTATTATCGTTGTATTCCTTTTCTGAAGCTCATATAGTATGTATTTCCTAGTTGCTCATTTTTCCTCCGTCGCTGTTTTAAACTCGCAATTCAGAGATCTCATGCAGTCATTGTCAGAACTTGTTTGCAGATAATTCTGAAACATGAAGCCCGACTAATCCCGCTACGTATCTTATTGTTTTCAGTTCAAATTTTCGCTAACATGACGTTTTAAGCTGTATATTTCATTATTTCCAGACGATTTTTTGCGTAAAAGTTCCTTACTCTTTCTGCAGAACTCTGTTGCGTTTTCTTTAAATTTATACTTTTCGAACATTTTCGCACATCTTTATATTTTATCAACGTTCCATCTGTTTTACTTCGCAATAATTTCCGTACGACGTGTATCCTGTTATAAACAGAATTAAAATTACAGCACACGTGAAAATGTTGAAACGTAACGCGAAGAGCTTCTCGGTTAATCTAATTGGAGCGGAGAAAACTGAAGGAATTTAAAGAACGATCAGGATAAAAAAGAAAATCGAATCCTTCAGTTGATATTTCCGAGTAAATATCTCTGAAGATATGCGTACGGCAAACTTGCTCATTGTCAGTCGAGTTAGTTGCTTCTTGTTCATTGTCAGTCAAGTTAAATAGTTCCTTTCCTCTTGGATCGGGAGATTAGGAAAATCAGCTCGTATGAAATTTCGTTCAACTCTGTGTACCCGAGACTCTGATATGTTTAATCTAATTCGAGCAGAGAGAGAACGAAGATTAAATCAGTCCCGACCTCTTCTCCGTTTTCTCCAAAAGAATTCCTTCCCGATAGCGGAGCTTGAAATTGCGAGTAGTCGAGATAAATGGATGTTAATTCGGTCCGGATTATTATTATTTATCCAATCGTGGCTCCATTTATTGGTGTCTGACACGAAAGGAGAAATCGCTCTGGGGAAATCCCGGGTTTACAAAGTTGCTATTAAGTCAGCAACGCGTTTAAGACGACGAAATTTTTTATAGGTCTCCGGGAATCTTCATCGAGGGCAAAGAAGCTACCGGAAGAGCTCTCTATACGGCTTCGAAGTCGCCTGGACTCATTTCACGGGAATGAATAAAAGTAATTTGCTAAAGAGCTTCGGTTCTATCCATCTGCAACCTTGGAGCCCACGGTTCTCTCCCCTTCTGTGCCTACCCTGTAAAAACACCATTTATGAGTCGTCCTGTATGCGGGGTGCTTCCGCAATCATGATATGTACAGTCCGTGACCATTGAATTAAGTCCACAATTTCATGCTTCCAGCTACTGTGTGTAACATACACACGTACTATGTAAGATAAATGGCAAGAAGTCCTTGGTTGTCGGCTATAAATATCGGAACACATACCGATTACGTTTCTTAGAAAACTCCAACAAACTTTATTTTTCTTAATATTTGAAATTATAAGGCACATATGTTGCGAATGAAATAACTGATTTAGGATAAAATAGCTAAAAAACTGCAGCGAATAGTATGCAATTTATTCGTCTAAATATCAATAGCTGTTCTAATATTTATGGTCGGCAGTGCATGTAGCAATTACTTGATTCGTAAATTACCAAGCGCAAAAATTGGAAAATTTTGAAAGTAGCAGAATGACGACCTAATTGCCACCTAATTTCACGTGAACTACGCTACGTATTTCGTAAAGATACACTAGTAATTTATTTAAAACGTCAGGAACAAAGATCCATAATTGGAAACTTACGTCTAGTATACCGGGCAGATATGCAACATCATTTTCTTTGAAAACGAAACCTCAAAACGTTTTATTCTAAATGCTCGACTTATTTTGTCATGAGAAATCATCCCCTGTTTTACCGCGATCAGGGAAACAGCCAGTACGTGTGTACGAGCAGAGAAACACTCGCGTAACATTCAGAAGCCCTTATCTTCGTATCTGTTTTCCAGAGAAAAGGATTCTTGAAGAATTCTGAATTCCCCTTTTTAAAGTCGAACCACAATCCCGATAGGTATCTTTTTCTTTCCCTCTCTCTTTATTTGTTCAAGAAATTATGCCCTCGCCGTGGTCTCGTCCTCTACCGCCCACTCATTTCGCATCCGCCAATTGAAATTCTTCCTCGGACGTCCCCATTCATTTTGGATACGAAAAGAACGCGAACCCTTCGTACAAGAGTCGTTCGAGTTGATCGTAAAGTGCGACCTTTGATACGGTAAATGAGACAGATCGATAGGAGCGTGAAGCTAAACGTTCTTGTCGAGTTTGTTTAACGCTAGTAAAATTAATCAAGTCGAGACAGTGCTTTAAGAAATTTGTGGTTTTGTTTAATTAACGTAGTGGAAGCGTATTTTTACTATGATTATATATAATCATTGGTAATACGATTTAGTAATAAAAAAGCAGCTTGTTCCTTCGGGATTACCTTTGCACTGAGGGACGTACGGTATTGCTTGAAAGTATACAGTAGAACTTCATTTACCTGAATTTATCGTGGAAGCGGTTTATGTAATAGAAATTGATCAAGTTTCTGTACTTACGTATCCTATATTTTTCATTTATACGATAGAAGTTCAAGTGCAAATAATTAAGATAGATTATAAATCAATAATTATAATTGATCGAAAAGCATTAAACTTCTATTCCTATAAATGAGTGAAGCTCGGATAAACGGATTTATTGAAGTCTTGCTAAATTAAAACAAATAATTCAAACTAACAAAAACAGTTTGAAACTAATTTAGCCATCGAATCGCGTGCAAGTTAAATTGATCGAATATATGAGATTTGAAAAAGTTTACGCGCAGTTAAAATTAATTAATATAACGAATATAATCTTAATGAATTTGATAAAACTAATTTCATAGAAGATAATAATTTTAACATATCGGAGGTAAATTTGTGAATAAATAATCTATGTTTCATATGACATATGTTTCTTAATTCCACAAGAAGGTAAAGAAGACAGCGATTATTTCTTTTAATCGTGAGTTTTCCATTAATTCATAGCTGTCACTAAAAGCCATGTATTAATACAAATCGAGCGATGTCGTTGTATTTATGGTCGATATTACTTTCCCCCCTTGATTAATTCTACCTCGTATGATCTCATTTACTCCATGAGAGGGCAAAGTTACACGCACCCCTACGTTTTTCATTCCCTCGAGCTATTTCGAAGCGCTACAGATAAATGAACCCAATTATTTTTTCACTTCTTCTATTCACCAACGAATTTTCATGGAGGTTCAGCGACAGTTCTGATAGCATCGATTAATTCCAAAAGTTACAAAGGAAGATCCTCCCTGATCGTGTCGTCCAATCTCGGAGACACCCCTTACGTTATATCGGATGAACTCATAACGAATAGACGGATTATCGCTGGTCGATGTGAAAATGTAAACCGTTTGAAAGGTGATGCTCGATGAAGACGCGTCGTTACGCGTAACGACGAGTTGGTTAATTGGGCCTCTGCAAGAGGAACTAAGGAAAAGAGGAGAAGCTGTAGTTGCACCTTCGAGAAAAAGATAATAAGCAGCTACCCTTGTTACAGGATTCTCGGAACTTGCGTATTACAAATGCTGCAATTAAAAAAGTCCGGTATGTAGTTACCAGAGATAAACCGCTTACGACGAAGTTACCTTAATTACCAGGGAATCTCGTAAATTTTCGCCGCTCGAGTTATTTCTGCTGCTCTGATGAATTTCGTTATTCAAAACGGCGCGGTTTAGGCTAACTCTGACGCGCTTCTTACATTTGAATAATCATACAGAGAAAGAGAGAGAGAACGTGGTAGCCTGTTTTCAGCCGCTTATTTACCAAATCGATCCAACTCCACCCAACAAAAGATTCAATCAAGCACTCTGGTGCTAAAATTTGAAGAAGCGGAGTAATCATTTGTGTACGGTACATTTATCGAAGAGGGATACGGTAAATTATAGTCGAGGCCAAAAGTAAGTAGAAGTAGGGGAAGTGTGTATATAGGTATCGATGAAGTTTGATCGAACCGGTGCTAATGTTACATACTGAAATTTTATTCATTATATATCCCTCTAGTACGTAGATTATTCAATAAATATTTGAAATTAGTATCTGCATTTTTGCGTAAATACGACATATATAATGAAACTTCGTCGATGCCTATTTTCACTACCTATCCACGTACGTCCCATCCACTTATGTATGTATATTTGTCGATTACTGTAAGAGAAGGCACAATTGTGAACCGTTTCGTTCATCTAGATATCGAAAGTACGAGATATAGGTTCTACATTATGGTAGTGTATTTGTTTTCGAACGGTCTATTAAATACGCTGGGTATGTTTATCGCTTTTCAGACATAGGATACCTTGTATGTGTCTAACTTTAGGAATAATTTACCACGCGAATATACGAGCGTATTGCAACGGGGGTTGGGGCTAGCTTGGCGAGCCATAGGCAATGTATCAGTTTTCCTGGCACCGATGAAATCAATAACGGCTCGCCTCTTCGATAAAATTTCAAACCGGCACGCGCTTTCTTCTCCATTAAGAAGCTTTTCAAAGGAATGGCGGAAGTTGCAGAGTTCTTCGAACAGTGACGTTCAGCTCGAAACGCGCTTTAATCCCTGTCAGTGAAATATCACTGAATAGATTCCTTTGTTATTAGTTTTATTCTTCTCGCTTCCTTGTCCGTACGCAGGCCGTACAGAGGTAAGTTCTTAGTCTGGTTATTCTCGGATTCTCTCATGAAATATCTTTCCGGCAGTGCTTTTGTCCTCGCGAACGCGTTATTAAAAGTTTAACAAGTTCTTTGCACGTGGCGA
Organism: Bombus pyrosoma; assembly: GCF_014825855.1. Classification (NCBI taxonomy): domain Eukaryota; kingdom Metazoa; phylum Arthropoda; class Insecta; order Hymenoptera; family Apidae; genus Bombus; species Bombus pyrosoma. The sequence goes on from NC_057784.1 coordinate 4,187,027, forward strand.
CGACTCGTTTTCCGTGAAATCACCGACATCTCCCATTATGTCGAGCTCTTTGATCCTATCCTCGAAGGTGGCATCGAATTATAACGTACTGTTGCAGCGAATAAAATTAGGCTAATTGAAGCGTAACATTAGTTGGTCCACCTCATTTTCATTTGATCGTATATTAGGTTGTCCGAAAAGTTTCTTTCGTTTTTATGTGAAAATAACGGATGCACAACGTTCGTTGTTTTATGTTATTTTATTGAATTATGTATGATACATTTTGTTCTATTACTAGAAAATGGATCGTACGTAATTCAATGAAACGAAATAAAACAAAAAATGTTGCGCATCCATTGTTTCCTTATAAAACGAAAGAAACTTTTCGGACAATCTAATACATTTTCCTTTGTTCTCATTTTTATTGTTTGTTTATTCACATCCTTTTGATTCGTTGATTTGCATTTGGTTAGTTGATTTACATTTATCGGTTCGTTGGTTTACATTTATTGGTTCGTTGGTTTACATTGTTCGATTCGTTTATTTATGTGTTACATTTTTTAAATCATTTTCAATTCAATCGTAGCTTTTCATCGTTAAAGAATGCTTTAATTTTGTGACGGTATAAAAAGATCGTTATTGACCTATACGATTTCTCGCGTATAGAGATTTTGTTAAAACATTAAAGGCCACTTTGTTTGCTGAAATTTAACATAAAAATTCGAGTTTCTTTTAATTGGAAATGTTTTGTTATTGCTTGTTTGTGCATATTCTTCGGTTCATTTATTTATTTGTCACGACAAACATGGCTAATTTAAATATAAAATTAATTAATCTTTTGTTTATGTATTTTTGTTTCGTTTAATCGCAGCTTTCGATTCATTAGCTTCTTTATTCGTTGGTTTTATATTTTTTGCTAGATCGCTGTAAGGCAAATACAGTTAAAATACAATTTAATTATGATATTTAGACAATACACCCGACTTATTCTCGGCACGATTATTTACATTTTACTATTTGTTCATATATTTTTGATTCGTTTATTCAAAGTTTTTTGCTTCATTCGCTTACGTTCTTTGGTTGATCGATATACATTTTTTGGTTGATCGATTTACATTTTGTCACTAATTTGTTTTACACCTTTCGATTACTTAATATCTTTCAATGTACCTATCAACATCTCCTATTTGTTACGGCCCAAAATATAACAGAATATTCAATGCGTATCAAGATGCTTCAACGTGCTCTGCTTAATTAATACGCGATTAATGCGAACTGCGTTTCGCGAGTACCGTTTCGTAGAATATCAAATGGTATTCGAGTCTGCGACAACTAGTTATGCCGACCGTTTTTGCTATATGAAATTTAACGAGAGTCAGTATTCGTGGGTAACAGTGGAAAGTTTCGGGCGAACTAAACAAATTTATACGGCTGCGGTCACCCTCCATCGAGCAACTATCCGATTCGCATCTAACTCGTAAAGACTTGGCTGCTTCCAAGGTATTTTCCTTTTTGCGAAATTGGAATCAGTCACCAGGATATCTATTCGTTTGAAAGCAATGGACGGAAGCAAGGAAACCGACGATCCGTAGTGAAAGTTTTCGCGTTCATTGCGTTTTACGCGAACAACGCATTGTCGGTACAGTTATTTGAACTTTTGTTCTCGGCCCTTTGAAACGTCCACGTGGAAACGTGCTACCCGAGAAAAATCGTCGTTGTCGTCGTTTGTCGTTAAAGGAGAAAAAGTATATAGTTACCGTGGACGTTTCGAGTCTCACGTTCTTCGTGAAAACAGAGCGAGTAGATGAAATCGTAAACGTAATTCGCCGTGGAAAAATGATTCTGTTCCTCGAGAGAAAGAGAGAGAGAGAGAGAGAGAGAAAAAAAGGGAGACGGCGTTACTCCGCACGACAGCTGCATCCTTAAACCATGGTGCGAGAAAAGTAATTTAATTTTCTATTCCGGCTTTTCTTTGGCGCGATGTTCAGGCTCCGTTGTATTTTTCCTAGAACAGTGATTTACACGGTCCAGGCACGATGTATAATATGCGCAGACATGCAAAGTAGATGGAAATGCAGGTGTTTTTGCTCGCTAAGGATCCTGCTGTTTCAACCGTTTGTCCCTGCCAAGTTATGAGCGGCTTGTGTTCATCCTCGAATAACACGTACATACTGTTCATCGATATTTCTCACCGTTGTAAACTACCCACATATCACGGTGGATTCCGTGAAAGATGCAGCGACGAGGAAAATTAGCTATCCTCGGCTCGACGGCCGCTGGATGTCGAAACCTTGACTTAATGCGGACTTGTTCGCGTGACTGAATTTATTACGCTTGCCTACAATTAGAGGCGTTATTCCGTCGGGGTACGAGCAAAGAATTCCGGCCTCTGTTGCGGAACAGGAGGAAAGTAAGCGGAACGATGTGCCCGTGGAAGATTGCGGGGAAAGAACGAGGCATAAACTCTGTGAAATCGATACTCGCCGCATTGGAAGTTCATATCACCTGATCCGAGGCCAGGCAATATCAATTGCACGGATGGAAATTCTCACGTAGACGCACGTGTTTACGGACGTAATTTAAGGGATGGTTGCATCGTTCGCCGTCTCATCCTAGATAAGTAGTGTTGGCCCGATAGTTCCTGGCCTCGACAGTATTGCTTCGCTATCGAGGATTACCGAAACGTGTTAAACGGATGGTCGGTTTCTAAACTACGATCGACTCTTTTGCAATTTCTAATCCACGGTAGATTTCCGTGCTTCCCGAACGATTCCATCGTGTGTTTCCTTCCTGGCATCTCGTAAAGTTTTTTGTTTTCCCGCAACACGCGCTCGAGAGCGTAAAAGGAAGGGAAGGGAGCCTTAAGCATGTCTATTCTTCAACTTGAAGCGTGTGCGGTTCTTTGGACGATTTTAATAGGAGAGCTTTTTTCAAGCTCGCAAGGACGCGAGTGCTGGTGCCGTACAAAGGAGCACCCGGGGGAAACGTCTCGTTGCTTCGTTTGCAGTTAGTCTTGCTGCCTTTTCACGGTGCAAACTTGTTATTTCTGCGATGGTCTACCCGACGCTTGATTGTCGTTTATTGGATTTGAGTAATTTTAGAAACAAGTACCACGAGGTTCGCGCGAGACCAAGACCGGGTTGTTCCTAAAATTCTCTCAGGGAATTGTATTAATCCCGCGGTGACCCACGAAATTTCATTTCGAATTAAATACATCTTTACGGGCTTGCCGGGACCCAGGCGTTACGAGCGACGCTTTACGTCACGTTAAATTTCTCATTGAGAGAGAAACATAATTTTCGAATGGTTAATATCACTATATTTTTAGCATCGCTTTATCTTTTATCGTTCGTTTTACCAGAGAAGAGCGCTAATTCATCTCGAAGCGGCGCGGCGCTCCGAGTGCTCTTAATTGTCTGCCAGTTGTGCTCATTAATCAACAATAACAGTCAAACGTGTATCGACTCGGTGTAATTCGTTTTTAAACAAGTCATCAATTTACGCTAACAAACCTGTTTAACGCTTTCTCTCTTTTTTATCCCCTGATGTTTTTTTGCACAATAGCCTACAAATTTAAAGGTACGAGAGACACCATGTGCTACATATGGTCCATCGATATTGAAAACAACTAGAAACATCTAAAGGTTGAACATATGTCGTCGATCACAAGTATTAATTAATTAATTAATTCACATTTAATACATTTCATTCATTACTTTTATCTTGTATTTATTTCATTATAAATGAGTTATTCTATTCGCAACATATGCGTCTTGTAATGTAAAATATTAAATAACATATAATTTGTTGGAGTTCTCCGATGAATGTAACCGGTAGGCGTATCAATATCTATAGATGGCATTGTGTATTCGAAGTTAAAAAGTATAGAGAAACATTGGCAAAAGCCTGTACAGCATCGCACTTGCTTCTAATTTCCTGTAATTAGCACATAGATTGCAAATAAACTTGGCAAAGGATGAAAAAGAATTCTTAAAGAATTCTCAACTCTTTTATTACATTCGAACCTTTGGAATTTGGCGCCAAGTGAATTTCATCGGTGACCAATATTTGCATAGAACTTCTCACGCATTTCCTTTTTTCCGTTTATCTTCCCTCGTAAGGATATCTCGCGTTTTCATGATAGACGTTATCGAGTTTTTGTTTCCCCGGTGTCTCTCGATGTAACGAAAAGAATTGTGATATGCTTGACGAGCAATTAAACGAGCTTCGTGATGTCGTCTGATACCACCGGCTACGTCATCTCGTTCCACCGCCACGGAATTGATATTTCGCATAAATCACCCCTAAGACTTTACACTGCTGCTTCTGGTGGCTATAACATCTGGGTACACGATCTACGGCCAGCGTACAAGTAGGGAAATATTCCCTCGTAAATTTTACTAATTGCATTATGAAGTAGTATTATAGTTATTTTTCTTCTATTATTTACGATTTAAAGAATACGTCTGTTTCATTTTGAAGCATTATGAATATACGTATAATAGAGGGCTCCGAAATTTTTATTTCAAGTAAATTTAAGTAATTGTATCATGAAGAGTTTTATCTCAATTTTTTACGACGTTTTTATTTTGAATAATACCAGTTAAATAAAAAACCAGTTTTGAAATAATTTCGTTTAGAAATGCATAATTATACATACAACATAATACCGAGGCAACAGAATAAAAGAAATTTGAAGAATTATGATTTACAATTAGGGAAAATCCAGAATTTATGATAATGTTTTCCATGTTTTCACAACCACTTGTTTAGAAGGGGCTACAGAATTATTTAAATATAAATGAATATAAAAATACGTGAATAACATCAAAAGTATTCTAAAAAGACTTCTTTACTACAAAACAGAGGTACTTTCATGAAATCCCGCATTTAAAAATTACTAGAATGAAAGTCAGAGATAATAGGAAATGAGGGAAAATATATATAAAAGAGTAATGCCATTAATTATGTTCTTGTATCTCATGCTTCAAATACGGAAGGAAATTATAAGATGAGCAGAATGATAACTTTTATCAAATATACCAATAATTTGGTAACGTACATACAGACAAGCAGTTATCGTACTATCCTTTTTTACGATTTCATTACTTTAGAGTTTTAACTATATATTTCTAAGTAAAAAGATGCTAAGAAATCTTTTGTCGCGCTGTTATTTCGTACAGTTTTGTCCCGATGTGCAAGTAATTTCTTTCTGTCATATAGAGCGTTTCACTTACTTTGGATTCGCGAATATCTCATGGATAGCTATGCTTTTGGCGATATAAAGAATTGTGTCATGAGTTATGTCAAAGTTAGTTTTCATTCATGAGGCATAAACACAAGAAACACTGTCTTGTATCGCTTGTATCTTAGCGTTCCTTAATACATTTTTCTGCAGGATAAAAACATGTATCGAGTGGTGTATAAAAAGATACGCAATTTTACTTAAAAGAATGTTGACGAGATTGAAGACTCATGGAAATGACCTGGAAAAAATCGGGAGCAATACTATCCGTCACTCCGGATCAGTTAACTTCATCCTGACACAAATCCTGCATCGGTGAAACTGACCGATAATAAGAAATCCACAAACAAACCACCCGGTATATTCGCTTCTGTCCCTCGGAAACTTATTCGCGCATCTCATCGAAGATAAATTCTTTGTTTTATACCGGATGACACTTGGATCGTGACTTTGCGTTTCTTCCTATTCGCCACTTCCGTCTTGGCGGTTCTCCTCCGATATAAATCTTTTTTACTACCTTCATTCTGAATAGATATTCACGATGGTTTATACGGAATAGCAAGCAGTTCGAGTCGCATAAGAAAGGGGTTGATTCGGGAAGTTTGTTCAGTGAAACGAAAATTATGTCTCCGTAAGGGAAACGTCAGGACGACAGTGGACGGACTCGTTCGTATGTCGATGAACCGGCTAACAGTGAATACGCGTTATGCACCTGGGATATACTCGCAAGAACGCAGAGAACAGGCAGACCGCGGCGATAACAATGTGACCCCGTTTAGATATAATGGCGGACCTGGTAAGTTAGACCGGTGGACACAATGCTATATTTTCGTTATTACGCGCCACCAGGCGCACAAACCACGGTAAATCGTGATTGATTTGTCAGTGGATACCAGGAGTTTTGTACCAGCCTTCTAAATCGTCGATTGCACCGTCGGCTAATGGCCGACAAAGTATCGTTATCGCTTCGTATTTTACAATAAATCGGCCAAATATGCATTGAGGTTGTTGTCCACCCTCCAGTATAACGTATGAACATCATCAGGCAAATATTGGCACATACATAACTACCTATCCATTCAACAGAAGAGCGAAACAATAACGTTCAGTAGTGCATCGATGTTATTTGCTGACCACTTGAATATTAAAAGGGTAAATTTTGTATGTTATATAATGGCGAACAAAAGAAAGTTCATAAAATAGGAAGTAGAAGGAGATACGAATAAATGTAATATACATGTAACATAAAATAGGGACGATCGATATTTACGCTACCACCAATATTGTAAAAAGTTTTTAGCACAAAAATTACTAAAATTTATAGCGCATCGATGTTAAAGTTTCTGTTATCCATATGTATATCCGCAACTATACGTGTAGATAATTAAACTTTTAGCTACAGGCGAATATTTCAATTTCCCGAACAAAGAGGCGCTCCGCTTTCATTCGTTATTTTGATTCTATCAACCTGTTCTTTCTTTCATCTGCGTCTTAGCACGTGTAATTTATTCATGAATATGATAAAATATGCAAAGATAACGTCTTTCGAGGCTTTAATGCGAAAGTAACTTGACTTGATTAAGAAATATCGGTTTCTAATGCTCGAATATCCCGAAAAATAGATGTGCCATGATTTTAATTCATGACGCGCAAAGATTCCGTTAATATTTTCGACAAATTCTACTAATTTTTCGTCGTCTATATTTTATTACTGTCGCGTCACCAACAACAAATCTCGTTGTCAATGTACGAATAGCACGTAAGTGGAATGCGACCGTAGCTTGATTGGTAAATCGTTTATACCGTTACCGAGACGGTATATTCTATTAAAATACGTATCATCAGCTTGTTGACGATACAACGAGAAAAGTAAATTTTTCGGAATGTTCGAAGCAGAGAACTGTTAATAACTCGAACTATTTAGCGACGAACTGGGTTTCGAGGTTTCGTTTACGTATATTCATTGCTATTTAAAAAATGGTTAAAACAGCTTTTGGATTGTAAAATGTATCTTGTTACGTACAATAATTTCATTAAATGAAATAGGTGGTGATATTACTCGTCTCGGGATATAGTTCATATACAAAGTTAATTTGAGATGTTCAGGAATTTCATTGATTAGCTTCGTAAACTGAAAAATATAGAAATTTATATTTATTTATTTCGCCAACATCTTATGATAAACCAACTTCTGGAAGTAAATCATTTGTTTTTAAAAAATCGAACATTAATCATCTATTTATATGATTAATAAATTAATGAAATTAACAAATTAATAAAAGAGTGGAGTTCGTTAGTTTGGTTTGTGACAGACTTGTATATGTCGCTCGTGCATTTTAGTGTTACATATACGTCGGCCTTTACCTCGATCATCGCTCTACAAGCATCGAAAGTAATTCCCTTAACTTTTACACGTGCGAAGCTGAAAATTAGCTAGAAAATTATTCGACAACTCGGATAAAGAAGAAAATCACGCCATACGCATGAGAATAGTGTTTTCTCGCGAAAATAGCAAAAAGAAGCAAGAAGAAGCTCGAGATTGAGACAAATACAGGCCCGTACGCTCCATCGAGTTAATGTTCTTTCCGCGCCACCCTTTGCCACTTTTCTTCTCGCTCCGTTTCCAGTTGCTTTCATCTCACCTTATTCACCCCTCTGTTTCACTTATATTCTCCGTTTTTCCCGTCACGCAGGTATCACCGTTATTTATCCTCCGAACGTTGTCATCATTTTTCACCGACCATATTATACCAGCGCGTTACCTACTCTTGCTATTCGTTCGTATTTTCGGGCAGAACGACTTTTTGAAAAATCAGTTGGAGGATGTCTCGTTTCCGCGCTCGAAACCGGAAAGAGATTGATGGGACCGAACTGCGGGGGATAGATCGATCTCACGATACGCCGCTGTATGTTTAGTTTCCCGGACGGGGGTGGCGAGGGGGATGAAAAGCGAACATTCCGCTTTAACGATACGCCGCCTGTAAGTAGGATTTAATTAAAGGGACAACGGTAGCCGTTAGAGTGGTGTAGATTCTTTCGTGTTCGCGCGATTCATTCCTGTCAGAGTTTCCGCGTTCCATTTTAAACCCCTGCTCCACCTCGCGAACGCGTGCGGCAACGCGTAATTAAATCGCGTTATTTGCATACCTTCCGTTTTCTCCTGAAACTTTGTCGCCAATTATTCAGCGTATTCATTTGCGAACTCAGGAACGACTGGTATAGCGGAAGTTACGCTCGGTGATTTGTCACCGTGCAGTTTAGATGCATTCAAACAAAATGTACATTTTCCCGTTCGCTAACAACTCTGTTGGCGGGATTGGCCCACGTGCCATTTTCACCCGGTTAGAAAAATAGAAAAGTATTTGCTGTTCGATCGTTCAGAAACAACGTTATCGAGAATCGATTTGTCAACGCCAATGGTCGAATTGAATCGACTGTATTATACTAGGAATAATTTTTAAAACGATCTATATACTCTTCGTACGAAAATTTGTATCTTACGGCTGTTTCGGTAAAATTGATTATCGATACGGGCTCGTGTTCAACTCATGTCGTTCTAAGGTTGCTGTATTTTACCCGAGATGAATTCAATAGGACCCAAGTGGCCTCCGTTCCGACAATTATTAGCCATCGGACGGTTCCAACTCCCTCGCGTGCGTCTAGGATATTTTTCCGACTAAACCGTCACATTCTGAGAAATATTTCATCTTTATTGTATTTTCAATAGGTTTTCCGGTTCACTCGCAGTCTATATTTAAGCAGACTTTTATTCGTAAAGCCCGAATTTTGGAAATATCGCGTAATTTACTTAAAAGAGATAGGACACCACCATTCTTCCACTGAATACCGGATCTCAAGTAAACATGCTATCTGCGTGTCAACTCGTGTTGAAGAACGCGATTTGTTGGCGCGTTGGCCAAACGAAACGCATTTACGTCCTATTTGCGCCTTAGCGGTTCGTCTCTCTTTACTCATTAATTCACCGACGCGATCCGTAACTGTCTGGCGTAGTTACAAGCCCATTAACGTTGGTCGTGGCATCGAGATGCGTTTACCGATGTCTCGCCAACCAGTTAGCAGTGGGATACCACTTTACCGATAAGTAAACTTACTCTATTTCGAGGGCAGAGCTTCCAAAATCAGAATCGATAATTCCTCATATTTCTACGGAAATGAAATTTCATGCAAGATCTTCAGTGGATAGAACAAATCTTAGACAACAAGAAGCTTACCTTCGAAAGTCTCTGCTCCAGCAGGCGTATATCACCGGATTCATACCGCTGTTGATCCAACCCAACCATGTGACCGCGGCGAATACGATTTTCTCTTTCCATATGCACTGCGAGCAAAAGCCTGACCAGAGATTGACAACGAAGAACGGCAGCCAACAGATGATGAAGACACCCATCACGATGCCCAAAGTCTTGGCTGCCTTTTTCTCCTTGGCGAACTTGGCCAGCTTGCGCGACAAGGAGAAATTGTTTCCCCGATGCTGCTTATTGATCCTTGTCGAGGGCACTCTGGTTAAACAGTTGTTGTGCATGGTTGTCAGAGGCTCTTCGAGATCCTGAAGATCTTCGGGCGTGCTCGAAGCGGTGCGAAACAGGTGCCTGGCGTCGGTATTTGTCCCGCCTCCTCGATGTATCCTCAGAGTGAGCTCCAATTCACCTGAGGCCATTATAACTTGTTTGGTACCGAGCTTGAGGCTCTTGGTCTGGAACACGGCAGCCCGGTAGATCTTGTAATAGGTGAACACCATCACGAACAGGGGTAAGTAGAAACTGATGGTCGACGAGAAGATCAGATAACCCAGGTGCTCGGTGAACGGACACTTGTCCTCTGGCACTTCCTCCGTACGGACAGCCCTCCACCACGCGATGGCTGGAAAGGAGATCGCGCTCGAGCAGATCCACACGATGGCTATCAGGATGGCGGCACGTTTCCTGCTCATTTTGCTCGGATAGGTGAACGGATCGGTGATCGCCCAGTAACGATCCAAGCTGATAACGCAGAGATTTAAGATCGACGCGGTCGAGAAGAGGACGTCCAGCGAACGCCAGACGTCGCACCAGTCCGTGGTGAACAGCCAACGGTTCTCCAGCACCTCGTAAATCGCGCTGAACGGCATCACCACTAGTCCGACCAAACAGTCCGCAAACGCCAATGACGTGACGAAATAATTGGTCGCCGTGTGGAGATACCTCTCCCTCACCACCGCCAGAATAACCAGCGTGTTACCGAACACGGTGGCGACCGAGAACAGGAACAGGAGTATCGCTAGACCGGCCCTATCGGTGGCAAGGTTCCAAAGATCTTCGTAGGTACGGTTCTGGGGCGGAAAACTCGCGTTGTAAAAACTTCGATTCAATTGATTACTCGATACGTTTGCCTCTTCTTCCGATCCGAGCAGGTAGACCGCGCTTTCGTTCATTTTTCGTGGCACGTGCAGCCAGCTTCGCGCGCTCTTTCAATCAGAGACCCGGTCCTATCAGGTCGTCGATCCGTCGACGCCGCGTTTCCTCCTCCCGATTTTCGTCTTATCTCTCATTTTTTAAATCTAACGAGAGATCCGTTGATGTATACACGGATATTTACGATGTCTATCCTCCTTCAACTGTCTTCTTCGCGAGTTTCTTTGCGTTGATTATCTGTGTTTCCTTAGTTCGTTTCAGGAATACGATTGTAGTTGTTGGGATTCGAACGATTGCGACGTGGAAGGTTTCGTCGCTTCGACTAGACGGCTTTAACGAGTCGTCGCATCTTTCGGAGAATCTGAAACAGGCGAAGGAAGATTGGTAAGAAAGCTCGTGGTTGGTTAGTATGTAAGAGATTGAAGACATAAAGCTGCGTTTCTCCGGTATCATCGGAAAGCTGTCGGTTTTTATTGCAATTGCGTCGCGAAGCAAATGCTCCAGCATTTCCCTTCGCTTCTACGTGTATCTTACGATTTTCTTGCTAGTTGAATCAAAGAAAATTCTGCAACATTGATATTGCATATCGTATAAGTAGTACGAGTATACGCGATTGCTCATTAGAGAAGTTAATATCGTAATCGTGTGTGGAGAAAGCACGGATATGTGTGTGCAGAAAGCAGGTTAAGTATGGTAACTAACCAATGCTTTATTGAATATTATGATGATAATTAATGGCAAATACGGGGATTATACGATTTTACGATTATTGTACAGCTTTAACGAGTCAAGAGACTTAATGAGGCTCAATGAGAGTGTTTAAGCTATTAATTGATATAAACTGCATCGAGAAAAATAACTGTTGAAATACAAGTTCCACAATTCTTATCAAGGAGAACGTATATCGGAGCAACCAAGCTTCCAACTGAAATAGATATTCTACATATAAATTATGAAATTCTTGTTATAACAAGAATACGGAAATCAACAGCAACAATATCGAAAATATTTCCGTAAGGCGTTGTATATGTAAAACGAAAGCGAAAGTAATCCGTCGTACGATTAATTAATAATAGTAACTCTCTTTGTGAAAAATCATCTTACGTTTCGACTTTTATTTTGCCAATTCCTATTTCCTTCAGGCTCGAAAAACAGAAGTGCGGTCTGCGTAATTGTCGATCATTTTGCGGCGATGTTCACAAGAACGTTTCGTTGCTACGAACGATTTAGCAATTTTTCGCCGACGTGCAGTATCCCGGCTCTATATTTAGTTAGGGGAAAAGTGTCATAAAGAGGCATGCGAGAGAGAGAGAAAGAGGGAGAGAGCAGGTGGCGAACAGAGAGGTTTGTGATTTCGTGGCCAGACCGGAGGCTGGAAACAGGGCCGAGCTTTCATCCGTGACCTGGGAGAATGTTTACCGCTACTTGATCAAAGGGGTTTCGATCGTCGAACGATCGACGCTGGGATGTAGCGTGGCCTCCGGTCCGGAGCCTCGGATTTTGTCTCGTTCACACCCTTCCTACGTCATCGTAGCCGTCGAATCCGTAGTCGTAACACGTGTCAGGGCCGATAAACCTTGCAACGTCGTCGCGTATCGAACACCGGCCGAGCTCTGCCCGTTTACACCGAAAACGAACCGACCTCGTTTATTCTTGACTTTCAACGTTCCCAGGGCTAGCCGAATGTCACTTTGTCAAATTAGTCGCTTAATTTTCGAAGCCCTTGAATTTTTACGTACAGGTTGATACAAGAGTAAACGAATGTTAACATTTTGGTAGCCGAGAAACATCTTAAGAAAGACCACGAAATCGAACTGACCGGAAAAGCAATTACGCGATACGCCAAAAGATACGAACAGAGACTAGTCAATCACGTAGACTCCTACTCAAAAGTTTTAACACACTTTTTATTTTTAATGGAATTTTTGTACGTGGTATAGAATATGAATTGTAAATTACGCGCATACTCCAATAAAAGTATTGCTCTCATATTAGCAGAGTGTAATTTCTTTATCGTATAAATGTCATTTCTTCGTGTCTTTACTACGTACTTCATTTTTTACTGTAGTAACTGCTCTTTACACGAAAGCGTAGATTTTCTGTCCCATAGCCTGTACAGTTAACCTTAACATGTTGAGAGAATGATATGGAGTTGCATGGTTCAGTCTTTGGAGTACCTTCAGCTAGTTTCTTAAACAAAGAAACGTGAGTTACTGCGAACATAATACTTCAATGGTACATGAAATGTCCGTATGGCGATGAAGTTAGATGCGGCAGAAGCCACCGATGATAGCCATTTTTCTTTACACCAAATTTTTTGTAAGCTTGTCAAAGTTCTAGTTTCGTTACTATCGATATTTATAATCATTTTACTTATTTCGTCCGCGGACGAAACCGCGGACCACGAAGCTAAACCTGGCACTTTGAGTTCATCGTGAGTAGACGTACTAATTTTACACGAAGATTTGTTGGATACAGTTTGAGTTTGAAGGAAATACGATCGAGCTTATGATTTCTGACACGTGTATGCCCCGAATCGGACTACTTGGAGAGTACTTGGCGGAACTTTGCCTACCATTGGCGTCTACGAGATTAGGGTATTAAATCGACCGAGTGTGTGCTTGAATAGATGTCTTGCGGCTTGTTCCGGTACTGCATTATGAATCGATCAGATCTTCCGCAGTTACTGTTCTTGTCTGTTACCGGTTCTGTCCGTTCAACTCTTCGCCAACTGTTCAATAATCCCGATAAAATTGCAATATTTAACGTCTTATGTGTTTCGGGTACCTATTCAGAGAACTGTATTCAGGGTAAGATGACGTTGCTAGGAAATAGATCATTATGTTTGAAATATAGGTTAATTGAAGAGTGTTTCGATGCTATGTTTAGCCGTACTTCATCTTATTTATCGATGAGATCGTTTTACGATATTCGATGGTTCTATGATTTTGATTTCAAGGGTCTTGTCTTTACGCGCTTTAATAAGAAGATTTATAATAAAAAGACAAATAGGACGACAGGCAATTGGGTTAAAATAAAAGTAATTAGTGACTGTGAATACTTGGGCATTTTAACCAAATTTTCCTTCGTATATTTAAAAGTTTCAAAAGCGCATATTTTGGGGGAGAGCGCATAGCAGTCGCGGGAGAAACTTCACCCTCCTTTATCCCATTCGCGCCGCACGTATCAAGCAAATTCGCGGAGAATTTAAATCGATCGATGCACGCGTCGCTGCGAAATTCCTATCGTCGGCGGAGCTAACTAATTAAATAGCGATTAGAATACCAGGGAAATTTGCTCGTCGTTCCGTAAGCAATTCGGATCTATCGATCAGCGTCGCAACGATCGCGAAACATTTCCCTCAAAACATACGACGTCGGAGTAATTCTCATGGCGTGACATTACAATCAAAACAGTTCTACTCTGGAAAATAACTTCGGTTTCGAGTTGCTGGCGCGTCGAGGTTTGCGAACGATATCCTGTCCGAGGGATGAGAGGTTAAAGGCAACACGGTGTCGTCTCAGAGAACAAAGCGATGGCGCGCGAAAGGAATGCGTTATTTCGTCGCAATTCTATGCCAGTCGGTCGGACAGTGTCCCGTGTTAGGCAATTCGGCCTCGTCTTTTGCAAAGGATATTACCGATGCTTGGCAGAGGCCAGCGATGGCTTTGTTCGAATGTCAAAGATATCCCATTATCCTGGATGCGTGTGGACAGAGTGCATGGTTCGCGACGATATCGCACCCTGTTGTTGTCCATGGAGCCATTAACGTTCGAGTCGTCCGTGGTGTTTGGCCCGACTGATTCGAATCTATCGTTTAGTCGTGATAAATGAAAGCTCGATCAGGTATCAGTCAATTTTTACCAATCGTTGAACGAACGGGAATCGGTTTGACGTGAAAGAAAGAGGGACGACGACGGCAAGAGTACGGAGACAGAGATGTGTTTTGACTGGGACAAATTAGAAACCGTTATCTTTCGGCTCTTTCCATCAGTTTCATCTTCTTTCGATTCCAGATGGAGGAACTACGTCCGTAGCACGATCGCAATTTATCAACCCAGAAACCTGTTTAACCGGTGAAATTATAGCGAAGGTACAGGTCTGACGTTCCACGATAAACGCGATCTTTTATCGCCTTTATAGATTTAAAGGATAAGCGTGATCGATTAGCCTTGTAGCTGGAATAGAAGGCGCTTTCGTTAAGGGAGCTCGGCTCTCCTCCACTAGACGTAAACGCTGACGTCGCTTCCGATCCATTAGAACGTTCTTCTCTTTTTTTTTCCCCCCTTTGATTCTGTTTGAACTAACTCGAACGCGTTTTTCCACGAGGAGCTCAAGCGAAATGAATAAGTGCCAGAATTGAAAATGCTAGAGTAACGTGGTAGCGCGAGAACAAACAGCCAGGCGAGCAACTTTCAATTTCAGCTGCATTAGCGTTGTCGCTGACACGCTAATCGAGCTTTCCTTGCTCGGTTCACGGTTCTGGTAGCAACCATTCTTACGACTTCGCTCGAATCTCGCCACTGATAAATCGCGATCCTGGTAGGATATCATTTCCGAGATATGAAACGTTAACGGCGTTATTAAGGCAGTGCAGATGAAATTGTAGTTAAGCTGTAAAGTTTCAAATGCATACGATTATTACCTACTCGTTGCATTTGTAACCCGTTAAGAGCTAACGTCGCGTTAACGTAACGTTTTATTTGCAATTTCGTTTAACCAATTTAGATCGTAATGGAGTTTCATTATATAATTTGGTATTATTATTATTATTATTATAGAAATAGTACCATTGTTATATACATGTACATACTTCGTAGTATTTTCGTTATTATTTCTTCCACCTGGGTTCTACCATTTTACGAAAAGTGAAGAAGTTGAAGGATTTATAACGTTATGATTAACTATATACGCATATCGTTTGATCCTTAATAGATTAATAATATATAGGAATATCAGGTTCCCCATTGTTTTACATTTTCGATTTCTAAGGTAAAATCAAATTCCAACTGAAATAGGAGGTGTTTTCATTAAGAGAAGCTCAGCTTTCCTCCATTAGACGTAAAAGCTGACGTCGCTTTTGCTCTGACTATAATCTGTTCTAGAATCAGATAAGGCAGAAAATTACAGTTGGCAATTACAGAAGAATTACAAATAACATTAATGCAGATATCAAAGTGTATAGAAGATAACAAGAACGAATTTTGTTATCTATACACGTTGGAAAAATATAGAAGAAAGGAATTGAATTTTCCTTTGGATTCGATTCGTCATATCGAATACAGCGTAAGATACGGCGAGTCAAGATCGGTTCTATTGGCAATAGCTGAAGAGACTTTATCGTAAAGTAAATATTACACGTGTAAATATTATCCGAAGTATATTTTTCACCTGTACAGAGTCAGTCTGTGTTGTACGAAACAGGTAGTGATTTTTGTTGCACCGAATGCAAACATTTTCCTGAGTGCAAATACAATCCGAACTCGCAACTATGTAGCGAGAATCTGTAAACAGGCGTGGTCGCGCGGAACTTTAACGTTTACCGCTTGGATTTGCCTCTTGATTTTATCTATCCGAGGTAACGCGTGAAGAATGCAAGCAAATTAACAGGCAAGTCCCATTGACCGTGCCATTTGCAATTCATTTCGTTTAGCTGTACGAATTCCGATTGGTAATTGAGTTTAACGATTGATAGCGATTCGATTGAATTCGATTTGCAGCTCCGATAACCGAGCCCAAGACGCGGAAAATGAAGTTGGAGTCGCGAAAGTTTTGCGACAAGCTGGTATTTTGCGCGAATGAAAAGTCAGAAATGGGAATTTAATTTCGGGACGGTGACTGGGGAATCCTTTTCTCGATATCGAGAGATCGTCTGAGAAAAAGATAGTGGCAAACAGGGGGTAAGATCCGATCGGGCGAAAGAGAACAATCGACGTCTCAACGAGATCTTCGCTCAGTCTTGGTATCAAACTGACTATTCCGTCGGATATTGTCGGATACGTAGGTGTCGAACGTGAAATCGAGCGTAACAGAGTCTGATCTCCCCATATAACTATCATTTTGCGTATGTGTCTCGGCGAATGTCTCGAAAGGAGGGAACACTATTTCACGCAAACGTGAAGTAAATGTTAAACTCGCGAGTAATGCCGGAAATTCAATTACATGGGATATTTCGTTCAGATCGTATTGACTTTTCTTCGGTCACGCAACGACAATGTCGACGACGACGACACGGTTCCGCTTCAGTGGATGATTTAGGAACTCGGGGGGGATGAATCGACTTCAAGTATTTTTCTCCTGTTCCATCGCGTTCGCTTCGATCGTGTCGATTTCCTTTTTACGATATTCCAGCATCGTCTCACTAAATGTTTTACTATTCTTGACCATTACATTAAGAAATTTAGTAATTCGTTGCAGTGTATTTTAGAACAAATTTCTATCGATGAACGTTTCAATATCGCTTCAAATGATTTAAATTCATTTACCGATTGTCATATCAGATACCGATATCGATTATCATATTAGGAATCTTAGTAATTCGCTGGAAAATACGCATTTTGTAGTCAATTTCTGTCCAAAAACGCTTCAATACGGTGAAAAGTAATTGTCAAATAGTCTTCGATTTCAATTTATTTAGCCGCTCCTTGGAACGGTGACTTTCTGAATCTGAATAACGCGGTTCTTGCAGCGCAGTGACACTTTTGTCGCATGAAAATATCGATTCGTCCTAAACATTGTCGAAAAGTTGGCAAGAAACCTTTCCGACGAAACGTATTGTACGCGCGTCCGCACGACCGATGACTTTTAATTTGCCGTGTAATTACGTGACCGCTTTTTGTCGGGTTCCCCGAACAATAGCGAAATGTTTTGCGCGGATATAAATCTAATTTCGCGCGAGAGGCTGCTGGTGTAACCCCCTTCCCGAACGTCCATAATTTTCGTGGAAGTTGCGCAGCGGTTCGCGATCACTTTTTTTACAGGAAAAACGATTGTAACCAGAAGACAATTGGTTACCGTTACATGGACACCGTTACAGCGACGGTGGATCTCCCTTTAGAGCAAAGTGGTGTGCGTTCGATTCGATTTTCCACGCGACGCAGGGGTGGCTGTGCTTCTTCGAATGAAAGATAATTTCATTGTTAGCATCCGGCTAAAAAATAAGAAAAAGGAAAAATGAGAGGGAGAGCATGGACCGAGGGAACAATGTCGTTGTTGCAACACAAATGCAATTACGGGTTGCAACGAAACGAATTTATCGAGGACGCGGAGTGATTGGCGTCACGGTCTAATAAACTTCCACAGTGCGGATGATTTTCCAGCGAGCTCGTAACGTATTCGTCTTGTTGATTCCTGTTCCTGCTGATTCCTTGTTTAATTTCTACTCGGTATTTTTTTTACCTTGAGTGTACTTGAAGGAAACGGTTTACGACGAATCACGAAGGTAGTCGAAAACTTACCACGCAATTTGCTCATGGATATATTATGCGCAAAACACGAAATTTTTTTAAATTTCGTTAGCACTGCAATGAGACACGGCTACCGTGATTATAAGAGTCAAATTTGAAACTGTTTATTAGTTGGAAGATATTTATTGGAATCGCACATTTTGCAAAGATCATCGAGGTATTTGAACAGACAATTATTTACTATATCAGTAAGACACAATATAGCGAGACCATCTTTAACTGTATAATTAAGACTACTATTCATACTGTATAGTAATTTTCTATTAAAGGTATATCAAAATTATACAAAAGTATCTTGCAACTTCTATATCCATATCAAATTTTATCAATTTCTGCCGTTCAATTTTGTCATATAATCAGTCGTTAACTATATCAAAAAAGAAGAAATTTGTTTTTAAATAATACGTACTTGTTAAGAGCATCTACAAGGAGGAAAGAAATTCGATGTATTTTATCAAATCATAAATCTGCTATTACAGCAGAGAGAAAAATTATAATTTAATTAATTATGGAAATAGAGGGACGATACAAACATCAAGATTGAAATACGTTCTCAAAATCTTACCCTACGCGACCACGGCTTTCAGTCCGCCAATTGCTGACTCTACTTAACGTTTCACCTTAAAACTTTACTATATCGCTTCCTTCGAGCATACCAACTTCTTCTACCTGCTTCTCTCGAAATATTTAACATGTCTTTTAACGTTCGGAACGTAAAAGCCACGATATTTGAAAGATATTAAAAAAAAGGAAAAAAAAATAGCGGTAGTGAAATAGCGAAATAAAAGAGTCAAAGAGAACCTATCCGATTTCTCTTGGCAGAAATTGGTAGTCTCCCTGGTCGGTCACGTTTATCCTTTGAATCGTTCCACCTTATTTTTCGTTATTTTTGTGTTAAATTACGCGTGAGCCAGAGAACACTGGTCGATGAGCGTGACATATGACCATTATTTTAATTGTGTCACACGCCCGAATGAGATACTGTCGAGGAACCTTTGCTTGTCACGTTCTAAACGTTCAAAGCTTTTTACCTCGCTGATTTAAGGTCTCGATACATCGAATATCGTTACACGCGTGAGCGTAATGCAGGAAAGGAAGAGAAAAGTTCAAGCGACAATTGAAACGTGTGATCTTAGTGAAAATCAATGGGATGACATTTTTTTGAGAGAAGCGAGCGAAACGAAGATACTTGAAAATTAAGTTATATATTGAAGTTAGTCCTTTCTCAAGTCTTTGGCTCTTTACTTTCTCAACTTCCTGCAAAATTAATGAACCGAGCTTGGCGTAGACTTCCTTGGGGTAGACCTTGCATAAGAAATTACCCGATCATCGATACGCGTATTAACAGCCTGAAACTCTAGGACATTCTCAAAGTGCAGTCGTTTTTGTTCACGGAAATAGAACGGGGTTTTAGGAATTCATGAACTACGAAAATTGGTCGATTTCGGATTACGTATTTGCAGTTGCATGTACATTACTATTCATAAGTATTCGGAGGCTTTAGTCGATTTGCAGCAACAGTACATGGGTATGACAGTAAAGTACATGAGTTAATGAGAAATGACTTCAGACTCATTTATATTTTAGACATTAAATAATCTGGAGATGAAGAACAGTTCGCAACTCATTTTACTCTTACACGTGTTAATATCTATGTCTGTTGGTCTTTTAAAATCAAGTTTATCAGCGGGTAATAATGAAATAACAGTGCAGAACGTAATCAATAGATTCCGGATATTTGCGTAAACTACCATTTTCGTTAACATAATTAAAGAGGTGGAATCCAAGCAGAGATTTGTTTCACTCATTAAATATTATGACACGTACTTTACTTTCGAAACTTAACGTATTTTTGCGTATCATGTGCATTTTCGCATCTCCAAATTCTTCATAAATGCATCCTTTCGACGATTACCAATCATTAATTATCGACGGTACCTCTTGTCATTTTATAATTAAAACAGATCATCTTTGAAATAAACAACCGTCCTTACTTACGAACGGGAGTGTACGTGCCGTTCGCGTTATCGTTCAGTCGCAAACGTAGTACGTTCAGTGGAATCGAAACACGAACATCTATCTACTGATGGTGCCCGTACCAATTCTGTGAATCTTGATGTTGCATAGAATTCGCGGTATACGTCCTTCGTGGCACATTACGTATCGATAGCATATGAAACGAGTTATCTGACGCCAACATCGTCGTCTATCTAAACGACAGCCTTTTCGCATAATGCAAGCAGGAGATGTCTGCAGAGACTGTAGCACAAATACGATTAGATAACGAGGATAAAATCTGAAATTCGACTAGGAAAGGCCAAAAATATGGCACACAGAGAATCGTATAATGCAGGGACGTAGTCGTACGAATTACGAAGGAATACGATCGTAAAATTCGGAATCGTGCTGACGAACAGCGTACTACTTGCAGAGTATCGGCAAAATCCGCTAATTAAAATATTCATTGCCGATTGGTTCTGGCATCTGCAAAAATTCGGGACGAGATATTTCGAGCGATATTACTGGTGAAGCATCGTAGATGGACCGTGGAAAATATTCTCGCGAAATGGTACGAGTACGGTAAACGACAAACGATGGAACTATCTTCGTTCAACGACAGAAGCAACTTATGTTTATCTGAAACTTTTGTTTATTCGTATATACTGGTTTGCAAAACGATTCGAACACTTGTAAGTACTTTGTATTAATTGTATTATCGGTATTATAGGGAAGAGTATTATAGGAAATTTCATTGGCATTGTAGCGAGACTTGACTATAATAATTGCATTGGCACATTTTACAATAAATCTGAATATATATGTAGGAATTACAAGATATTTAGTACAAGTGTATATTTCGTGATATATTCTGTGAAAATTCCATTGGAAAATTCTGGAAATTGTCAATTACAGTCCAAATTGCACGATCAGTGTTTCGTTGAAACACATTTGCCTTTCCCATTTTTCTCGAAACTCAATTTCGAAGTCCATTGACCCGATAACTAACAATTTTCAATAAATTTTCAGTGGTATACACGTAGCTCATAAAACTATCTTTGACAAGCTATTTTTTTGTCTTTTTATTTTCCGCGTTTTTATTCACTAAAAAAAGGTGGTACTTTGCACGTAAAATGTCACTTTCTCGTTTCGGATAACTTAATCCTGTCACTTTTTTCAAACATAAAAATACCCTCGACATGCATTGACGTATGCAATATTCTTTATTAATATTCCATTCTTGTTTTTAAATCGAACAGCCAAAATCTGTGAACCAAAATCTACATCGGTAGTGCAACTATACCTATAAGCATTGTACTGATCCGTGAAAATCAATTTATTTATTAATTTACGAATTCGACCATTTTTTTGATAATGTAATATATTTTTTAAATAATATATTTAAATTTATGAAATATATTAAATTTAAATTGAATATATTTAAATTTATGAAATATATTAAATTTAAATTTAAAACACCCTTTTAAAAATACATAATCTTTAACGCACTAGTTCAAGTCTCATTCGATTTAGTAGATTTATCATAAAACGTGATCATACGTGGGTGTAAATGCTTCAAAGTCAACTACGTATGTATATTAAATCGACCTGCCGAAATTACTTAGAGTTGATTAAAACTCGTGTTCAGGACAGCATGAGAAATTGGTGGAAACGTGAATCAATGGCTGTCGACCTTCTCTAATCGAACGACGTTGCTTGAAACAAGGTATTCTTGTCTCTTTCTCAATAGATCAAAGATAGTGGCGTGGTCAAAAGGACGTTTCGCCTCGTCGAGATAAATTGGAACCTGGCAATAAGATCACTCGTAATTTGTAGCCAGAGAAGTATTGTTTCCCCGCGAGAGATTCATCGAAAGTATAAAAAAAGTTTACACTTCAAACTTACAATCCTATCGACTCTCTTTTATATCTGTTCTTTCTCTTTTCATCGCTGTTTATTCGTCCATCTGTCTTATACGAAACTTTTTCAGTCTGATAAGTTTGGGGGACGCTGAGAATCAACGTGTGTAATTGTTGACACGTTCTGTTCATCTCGTAACTCGTGTGAATAGATGTTACGAATTCTTGCATCGTTATCTTGTAATGAACGTAAACTCGTTAATTGTTTCCTCGTTAGTTTGCATCAATCGTTACATTTTATATAAAGGTGTCCTAATAATTATCGTACGTCTATATAATTGAGACAGGGAGTTTCTAGAAATTCTCGATCGAGAGAGGGTTGTTAAGTTTCAAAGTTCGAAGTTGGATCTTGCCTTAAGTTCTGTTTAAAAGTACGTCGAGGAAAACTCGAGAACGTCCCAAAAGGATTGGCCGCCTGGTGGCTGCTTCCACTGTATACCTATAGCTTGTATTTGTCTTCCACTTTGCTCGAGGATGAAGTTCCGCGAAGAAGGAGAAGCATCTATGATGCCTATACCGAAATCATGGAAATAGCGGGAAACGCCGTGCTGGCTATAGAAGCAAAAGGAGAATTGAATTGGAATACGTTCTCGAGAAATTCTCCGGCAAACGAAATCAGTCGGAGTAGGAACGCAATCGTCGCGCTGAGAAAGCGGATTCACGAGAGGGATGAAGTCGAATGCGCGGTCTGCGATGGTCGTTTAATCGATATGGAACCACACCAGTCGAAGAAGTTCGAATAAATTAGGAAAAGAAGCGTTGATCGTCGAAGCGTGAATCGGATAACTGGAATGGTAAAAGGCGCGGTCAAAGGCAGTTCCTCGAAGACGCCACTGCTCTTTCGCAGAAAGTGTCACGAATAATTTGTAACAATTACTGCGGCAACTATGAATCCAAACGCGTCGTTCCGTTCCAGCTTTCGTGCGCTTTGAGCTGATTTTGGAAAGAAGCCAGCGTGTTTCTCGACGTCTTACTATGAATGTAACTAGCAGGGAGTTGAAATCTACTAGGAAAATCCTCCTTCTTCCTCGGCCAGCGTCTTACTCCGTCTAGTAATGACGGAGAATTAAACGGATAGCATTTCGGATAAAATATTATTTTTGTCCGTCGTTCCACGCGAAATCGTTGATTCGTAATCCGAAATACGTTTCGACGAGTTAGGAGGACGTTTCGAACACTCGAGCAGAAATACTTGTCGCGGAATTTCGCGCAAGCTAAAATTTTATGCTGCCTCGTGATATTGCAGCGGTACTTTATATAGAACGTCGCTGTCGATCGTACACGATCCCTTCTGAAAGAGATTCAATCGAAGAAATGTCTGAAGAGTGGCACGTTGTAAATGTACCAGAGTCCAGAGTAATAAAATAGGATGAAAGAAATAGGATCAATGAGAGAGTAACCCATAGAACTTGTCGAGATCCGAGACTTTTGTCCCTTTGTCGGATACCAAAGGCGAGTTCTATAAAAGGAATCGTCTTCGCTCGATGCGAAGCAAAGAGGAATCGATTGGCTCGCGAGATTCTAAGCAAACAATTACACGATCAGGTCGCTAACGAGTTTCTCAAAATATCACCTGTTGCGTTTCGCCGGCTTCCGAAGATAGCGGCTCGCGAAACGAAGAAAAATTTGCCGAGCTCGAGATTAGATAAATCGCGCTAGTAAAAAAATCACGCGAAAATTTACGCCGGCGAATTTATCGATAATCGATGTCGCCATAGATGCTACGAGAAACGAGAAAATCCGTGTCGTCTATTTTTATTTCCGGGCCTTTAATTGAATTGCCGCGCCGCGCCCCGTGCATCCAAGCTTATTCCGGAATCGTATCTCACGACCGTATCGTGACGCCTTCGTGAAAACACCGATGAACCACTGCTGTGAACTTTTAATAGGTAACATCTTTTTACGACGATGGTGGTATCTCCGAGTACCTGGAACGGGTCTAATCGTTTCGAAAATTGAACCGTATTTCGCTTTGGACAGCGGATACGAGTGGAAGTTGATTAAAGCTTGAGATATACAGTGCAATTCATAAGTGCACTACCGACCACGAGTATTTGGGCACTTGGAAATTATCGCAAGAGAGAGCCTCATCAACTCTGTCTGCTACTTTGAAATATCTTCGTAATTTCAAACATATGAGCGTATCTCGCAATGAAACTAAATAATAGGACGAACAAAGACAAATATCTGACGGATAGTAAGTTTTAAGGTAAGCGTATCATATCGTTTATTTTGAATAAAGCTTCGGTATTTCGTGTAAATTAAGAACTTTACATCAGCTTGTATTCTTTCCATTAGTATTTTATGCGTCACCTTTCCTTTTCTTTGTCATATAGAATATCAAGTTAAATGATACTCGATCATATCGTGTCGCTGTCACTTACATCTGTCCAATTTTGAAGCAAACGTAATAACTGTCTCAAGATTTTTGAGCAAGGATGTGGGCCATTGTCTTTATTCTTAGAATTCACAACTCTACCGAACAATTGCAGCACAAAATATTGGATACTCCATCTAAAAATCTAAAGTTATACCGCCACTTGCGAAGAAATCGTTTGTACCAGCTGAAATCATTCTAATTTTCTAACTATATCAGGTTTTATCAAAAATGAACAAACACCGCAAGCTTTCGAACTCCAGCGTGGGTCACGTGTCGATAAGGCCGTATTGAAAATTGGCTTTTACCGCTGGAAAAATTAAAAGGTTCGAAAGGGTGGCTCGTAAACGTAGGTCACACGATGCCCACTCGAAAATACTGCTCGTTTAACCTTTTACAGGGTGAAAACCAGTATGATCAAGCGGAACGCTCACGTACAACGATATCTTCCACGATTATAAATCTCAATCGCCATTGCCTTCGAGAGATAATGCGGTCCAACCGCGGGGATTCTGGCGCCGCCGCGCCGGTACCAATGTTCATGCCTAACCAAACGTATGATGCAGCCACCCGATCAGATTTCGGGATAATTTTAATTAAAACGTAATTGTCTATGCGGAAGCTTAAACCTGAATGAGCCCAACACAACAGTTATACACGGGCCAGCAACTATTTCCATTTACGAACATATCCCGCAATCCCTGCGGAATATCGGGGCGAACGTGCAAAATCGTAGCCACGTTGTACCGCAATGTTTCTTCGATGCAAATATTGTACGACGCCGCTCGACGCTATTGCAGCGACGGAAAGAATCGATCGATCGAAACCTGCCGATACGACATTTCCACCTTTGTCATGGTACTGTTGTCCGGATAATCCATATTCATTCGCGCTAACAAGCTGACAGGACGTTGTGTATATCTAAAACATTCGCTTCGATAAAGTCTCGGTAGATAGCAAAGTACGCTCGCTAGAAATAGATAAGTGTAAGAGGTAATATAGATAGCGTAGAAAATGGTAGCTGTCGTTGGAAGAACGTCCCTCATCGATCAACCTCGGCCCTTCCTCCGATCTTGATACCAGTGACAAGTTAAAGAATCGACGGAGAAAAATCTGAACACTTGAGAAAGAACTTTTCAAAAGCGGGTAGTCGTCTGGATCGTTATCGGTATAGTGACTACAAAAAGCATTTATTTGTATAGCTTTTTATTTATTATAACACGTTACATTGGTATCGTGATACACAGATTATTGGGATACGTCAGCCTCCCTTTCGGAAACTACAATTGAAGTATTCCAAGTAGCACACTAATTAATTAGGTCTAAGTATATTAAATTTTGCTTTTCCATGATAGAAAAAAATTCATATCTAGAATAAAAATGAGATGCAGAAGCTGATAAAGAAAAAACGCTTCATTGGAAAATAAGGATATGTGCAGATATTCCTTGTATGTTTGTATATTCAGCCACTGTATATGTAGTGAGTGGTGCATTACGCAGATGTAAAGTAGATACAAAATGACAGCTACATGGCTGCATGAACGTGGTTTTAATTAGGTCGTCCTTTAATCAGAAACTTGTGTAATCAAAAAATTAAAAATTAATAGATACAAATCGATATTAGTTAATTTTAGTACTTGTAAATGTATTTTCATTTATTCGAATATTTACAGAGAAATGAGGTAAACCCCATAAATCATTATGAAGTAATTAAATCTACCCTTAAACAATTATTATTATTTTGTTTGTAATCTTGACTTGAAAACTTCACTGTCGTAGTAAAATTTATAATATCCGTTGCTTTAATTTAATTAATATCCATAGTAGCATTGGATTTTCAATTATACGAACTATATTTCTTCTGCTATAATCTATCATGTTTTATATGTGGTTATTTTATCGAATCCTGTTAACGATTCCATAACGAATCGTTATCTTGTGCGAATCTAATTAAATAGAACATTCCACCCGATTAATTATTTCACTAACGATATCCACCATCGTTTCTTATTGCCATACTTACTAAACTGTTATCGTTTATAATAAATTCCCACAAATTAGTAGTTTCTATCGTCGTATCCATTGCAATCAACCAATTATCCTTCTGTCAAATTAACGAAATCGAATTGCTCCTTTGCCACAATTCTACCAATTTTTTGCTTCTTATAATATTCCGCACGGGTCGAATTGAAAGGAACAAAAAGTGATCCGAGAAGTGACCCGAATCGGCGGCCACATCTGTTTCGTGCCCTGTGGGCGAATGAAATCTCGATGGAGGGGATTGAAAAGAATCGGGTTAACAACCAGACACACAATATCGTAGTTTCTTTTCTTCTCCGACATGTACAAGTTGTCGACGTATGTGTTATTTACGGACGGCCCTTTAGCGCGCAGCTAGCTGGCTATTTGCAGACGTTCGTCGTTTAGTAATGATTATCGTTGGCATCTACAGTCCGCTACCCTTGGACGCTCGATATCGTTGCTGCAAGCGACGAAGAAGGCCTTCGTTGAACTTGATCCTTACGGATGAACGAGATTCATCGTGATCGATACGCGGCAAATGGCCAGAAAAACTCGATACTTTGGCGCGACTAGCATTTTTCCACGCGTCGAAAAATTTCTCTTTCGTCCGTCGTGCTAGAGGACGCTTCCTAACAGGAAATGCGATTTGTTTGCATCGAATGTCCTCGGATAAGAGTCATTAATCTTCTAAGAATATCCAGTATTTGCGATCTCGCAGTATCTTGCTCGCATGATCTTTACCGCTTCCTTATTTTTTTTCTGCTTCTCCCCTCGCACTCTGTGTTTTATACTTGGCACAAGGTTAAGTATGTTTTACTTAAAATAGAGGTAAAAAAATAATAAAATGTTACTTTAGAAATATTTTCGTTTTATTTTCATCGTAGAGACAACGTAGCGAATGTTGTAACTTTGTTTGTATTTTAGTTAACTCTTTGGAATAAAAAAAACAAATAATTTAGATTTTAATATTCATTTGAATTTTAAATATCCTTTTTTGCATACATTCACGCCGTGAACAATATGGACGCGAATTATTTTACAACATTTACTCCGAATTGCTCTAATTCCAATTAACCTTGAACAATGTGTCTGAGCTTACGTGTATGACACACTGCGAAGAAATCGGTATTTCTGGCACGCGCTGGTACGATAGAATCAGAAATTATTCGAGATATCATTTTGGTAAACATTTATGCAAATACAAAATACCAAACAAAGTAAAAAATTCGTTTGCCTGATAACTGAACGACATAATTTTTACAAAATTCACTTGCTCGTTCAAGTAAAATAACGCGCGTAAGCATCAGAAGATAATATCTAATCAAATAATGTCGTACATTATTCAAATAATCATTTCTCAAATATTTTATTCAGATAATACCCAAACATGACATTTAAGTATGCCTTACGATACCATTTTCTTCTGATATCCAATAAAATTTATTTCAAACAAAGATTTCGTATGTTTTACTTCCTCTCTGCAGAAAGTTTGAGCAGTAAATTTACTCGTAGGTATAAAACTATATATTTCTCGTAATCCAGGCCGGAATTTTTACGTCGAGAATCCTATTCGATCCATTCGCGACCATAGTGAAAACTATATTCGCGGAAATCGCCTAACTCCGCTGATCTCCATGAAAATTACGAGCTTGGAACTGAGGATAATTGAAAGATCCTGCTGGAATTACTCGCTCCGTAGTCAATCCCGTTTTTGATCTACTGTTTCGGCTTAGTCCTCCACCGTGTAACTCGCGTATTTCCTTTTCTGCTTTCGGACAAACCCGGCCATAAATCCTTCCTGGGCCAAACAAGAAGCTCTAGTCCGCGATTTTGTCGCGTATGCGAACGATATACGAGCCCCGATAAATCCTTTTAGCCGTGTGCTCCAACCTATTATCGGCGCGTCGAAGAAATCCACGTTGGTATCTCGAGGATTCTCCTATCACTTTAGCCGACGCCATTGAAGCGTCACGCCGTCAGCCAAATTATATAAATCATGGTCTTTTAGATACTGTCATTGTCTGCCAGTCTTTGCTGCTTCAAACAATTAAGTCGTGTGATAAATAGAATGCGGATTTTTATTCATTTAACGGAGATTTGAGGATGCAAAAGTGCACAGAATGTACGGAGTAGAATGTATAAGGGCGTATGAATGTTTCTTAGACTCGTAAATAATTTTCTTTGGCAATTTCTTACTATAGAGATACATTTTTTCTTGTCGCGTACGCTACGATTCTAAAATGCGATTTTTGACGCTCTCTTGTGGATATCGGATGCTCGGACACCGTTTCGTCTTTGTCTTCAATTAGATTTTCATCTACTATGACTTGGTGGTTATCCTTCGTCCGTTTGCGGATGACAATGAGCATCCTGGAAGGCGTAGCTCGCCGTATGTCGCGAGTTAGAACTTTGGTTTACGACCGGCTCGCCCTCACCAAGTTACCAACACTCTATTCTAGCTATCCCTTTTCGTTTTCTACGAGAAGATAACGAACGGCCAGCGTTCAGCAATTGAAGCGTTTTCGTTTGTCTTGCAAAATCCATGCCCTTCGATCCCTTAAACTTACATGAAAGGTAAGTTGAACCAATACGGTGGCGATGAAGTCTATCGACTACGAAGAAATATTGCGACTAAGTCTCGGACTTAAAGCTCGGTTCGCTTCACGACGCAAGCCTCTTAAGGGAATCTTTAGAGTCTGCTCGGAGAGAGCAAACTTTGAAACCTGTAGTCTAATATCAATAAAAAGATGGGAAGCTGCCCAACTCGAAGGCATATCGCCACGATTTATAGATCATAAAGTCAATGCAGACTCGCTCGGATATTATCCACGAAAAAATACCTCTGACAAGAATTCACCGTAATCGTTGTGGACATCCTCGAGAAATTGATAATCCGCTTATTGTGGCCGATGGGGGGAGACGACTCGTGTCGACGCTTTTTACTAACGGTGGCCTCCCGCCAGGGTGAACAACACATAGGATTACGCGTCGGAAATGGCGTAATCTCAGCGGTAAAAACAGGGGTGACACGGACCATCGTAAAAATATATTAAAACAGCGATTATCCGTATTAATGGGAGAACAGCTTAGTCTGGCAAATTGATAATGACGTTGGTGATGGGATGTTAGTGACGGGATCGAGTTCAATATGCACTTGTAAGTCTGAATCGAATCCTAATGAACAAGCTTCACTTCATAGGGTTGGGATATTACTCGTAACGTGTAATGGTTCGATCGTTGCATCTGATTGAGAAATATTCGACGATCTTTACAAACTGTTTTTGAACCTAAGAATGAGGATCGACGGATTATGGAAGGGCAAACAGTTTATACGTAATTGAAGTTCATGTAATAGAAGTTCAATCTCTTGCTATTATTTTTTCGTTCGTCGCGAGAGGTGCTCGCATCCAAATAAGCGAATTCGACTCGTAAAAGCTCAATCAATCGAACACGAACTAAAATTTCATTGCAATAAGTGAAGTTCGGGTAAATGGAGTTCGATTTGCAAGTTTCGGAAATCTACTTACAAGTACTTCGACGTTGGAATGAATCGAAAGTCTTGCGAAGTACGTACGCATAATCGAGTCATATGAACGATAAAGGCAGCGTGTATGCTAGAAATTTTATTTTATCGTTTGCATTTACAATTATTTAGAAACAATGTTTGAAGCAGAATATTTGATACAAAATCACAATAGCGGTTTTCAATGATAACCGGAGAAGAATGACCTTAAGGGAACGAAGAATTTCTGTTAAGATGCTCATAACGTCTCGAATCTGTTCGACCAACACATTCGATTCTACTTGAGAGTATTTTTTTCAGTTTTCAAAATACACATAAAAGCGACAGATTCGAAACACTTAGATCTGAATCTATTTAAAAATACTGCTTCATTTTTTCGAAATACTCACAGAATATTCTAATCCTAGTTCTAATCTAGTAGCTACTTGCCAGGTACTTGAGCTCATCGCTAAATTACGCGTCTGATGGATTATTTGGTCGACGGACAAACGGAAGCCGGGGTCCTAAGATAAATCGGAACGCTACGTCTGACCAGTGCCGGCCTATTTCTACTGTGAGTACTTGGCGTACCGCTGTTCGGTTCAGTTGAATAACTTATGGGCCATTAGCGGTTAGAGATGAAAAATTGTATCAGAGATGCTCCCGTGGAATTTGTAGTAATGGCAAACACATGGACGAGCTGGTATACACGCGTGTCGCAATGCAGCAACCATCGGTAATTACAGAATGTATTATCTAACAATGTAGACTTATTACGCGATCGATTCACTCTTGATTAAAAGCGTTTTGTTTATACTTTTAGCCATTTATTTTTAACATTCTGCGTTTAGTACTTAAAATAGCGCGATATAAAACAGCCTGGAAAATATGTGTACGGAGAAAAACCCGAGACATTGGTTTGTCGACGATCTTGCAGCATGTCGGGGCTGCGAGGCCAAGATCTCGGTGACCGAGGTAAACAGGTCTCCATTAGAGATGTAAGATCGCACGCACACCAATTGCTGACGTTAACCGTGAAGCGTGTACGCAATTACTTACACGTTAGAAGCCGCGCTTTTTATAAACGACCTTTCTTCCCCTCGCTCGGCGCACAGAGGTCGTGTGGAAGCCGTGGCCGACGTTGGAAAAAATATTCGCCCGGGTAATGAAGTAGGTGTACGCTTGTCACGCAAGTCGCGTACCTTCGCGCCAGCAAACCGTGCCAAAGTATCGGTTTATAAGAAGATTTATCGAGGCTTTTCTCACCACTCCGCCGCTAACGAATTTACACATTTTTTTTCTCGAATTCATCAAGCATCCCTGGCTCTTGCTACACTTGTTTAAACATTTGCAAGCTATCGCGCGGATTTCTCCACCCGTAGGATTAAAATAATCGATCCTGGATCTTTAACCCTTTAACGCCCTTAAGTCGTTATTTAAAAGTGTTCTATTTTGTTATTTTAAAATCGACGTTGCTGATATTAAACCGACCTATAACTTATTTGCCATTTAAATGCACGTTCCATGTTATTATTGGTTTTTATTAAACGAAAAAGCTAAATGCGGTCAATTTTTATAGCTGATCGATAGAAGTAATTAATGTCGTAGTGAACTGACAAGACGGTCGTTGCATTTCAGGGTAAAAAGAAGAAAAAGAAAAGACACATATTGACGGCATCGAATATTCGTTTCACAGAGAATACTCGTTTAATTTAAACGTCCAGTCGTCAGAATTGAAGCAGAAGAACGCTATTGAAAGAAGTTAGTTAAATTACACGTTAATCAAACTTTGGTAGAGTTATGAGCGATAATGTAGTGTTCTTCCAACTAAGTAAGTCGATCCAACTGTAAATTATACGACACGCGTCAACAATTGTGATCCGCCATTGTAGTAACCGAAATTTTAGTAATCGAAATCATTGTAGTAATCGAAACGTTCGAAATTAAGGAAAATCATCGAAAGAAATGCTTTTCTAAACACACTGATATCAAAGGCACCATTTTTCTATCTAAATTTCTGGACGAATATTTGAAAGGGGATCTCAATCCATGTATCGTCCTTTAGGAACGATAAAACGTACGTATCGGCGACGCGTAGTCGAAGGGAGAAGAAAAAAGAAAAGGGAAAGTGTTCGGAAAATGTTGGTGTAGAAACCTAATTCCTATTCTGGCTGCGTGTCAACCAGAGAGATCTTATCGGAATTCTCCCATAGGATACGGATAAAAGCGGGAAAAAATACAAGCGAGGAGAAAGTGAGATACCGAGTCAGAAATTTGACTGCATTTGCATGCAAAAGTTTCTCGTCAGCTGTCACGCGCTGTCATACGATGATATATATTTTCTCCCCTGTGTGTGTCATTCCGGATAAATTAGAAAAGGGTTGCTTCGTTTCTATCGTGTTACACGTTACGCGTTATTAATATGTTAATCGCGTGTAACGTGTTTCAGGAAAAAATAGCAGCAGCCAGATGACCAGAAAATAGAAAAAAAAAAAAAAACAAGGTGTAGGAAGAATCAGTGGGTGGATGTCTACGAGAAGTTCCGAATGTGTTTTATATGGTCTCGAACAATTTCTAGGGTAAAACGTGCGATAAAACTGGACGTATACGTGCTTTTATCTGGATCGCAACGAGAAGGGGTTGAACTCAATGCATTTATTCATCGCGGCGAGATCGATAGGCAAAATGGTTAAACGCGTGTTATCGATGCGTATGGGACACTATAAAACAGGCGCGGGGTCAGTGCCGCTTGTTTACCCTTAACCGTGCGTATAGCCAAGGAATTTATTGCGACGTTTATGTCTCCCCTCGTACATCAGATTTTAACTGCGTTTTCTTAGAAGCCTCAAGGGTTTCTGTCTGCCCCGTGTTTATCGGCTTATCTAGACATGTTTGCTCCCTCGCCATATTCCATAAAACGTGCTTTTTGTTTTTCTCTTCTCTTTAATATTTCCCCGTACGATCACCTCTTCTCTGGCCGATTCTATGTTGTAACGTTGAACCATCGATCGCTATCCGTTGAACAAATACGATTAATGGTCGATGCTGTTCTTGGCACGGCCAGATCGTTAATCTCAGATAGAATAGAGAGGCCAAAGCCCGCGATCTCGTGCCGTCGAAAGACTTCCACGGGCGATTATGACGGCGTTGGAAACTGGTAAAGTTATTGCTTTCCCTCCATCGTTTCTTGAAAACGACGTTCGTCGACCATTCGTTGATCGTTTCTAAGTCTAGCGTAACCGATATCTCGAAGAGAAATAGCGAGAAGAGACACTGGGATCGTGCTACAAGCAAGATAGTTCTGCTGCGAACGATAAAGGGTTTCAAAATGGTTTCGTTAAGAGCCACGTGTTTTCCCTGTATCCGCGTTGATCTCTCGATGTACGCTCCCATGGAATTTTCATGAGGATCGAGAACGGATTCAATCAACTAAACGTGCTCCCTTGGAGCTCGATTTTATCCATAGAACATCTTTTCTCTGTCCGTTTCCTCTTCCCGTATTGCCACCAGACGGAATAATTTATTTGACGAGTTTTCGGGCATCGAATCGA
Organism: Bombus pyrosoma; assembly: GCF_014825855.1. Classification (NCBI taxonomy): domain Eukaryota; kingdom Metazoa; phylum Arthropoda; class Insecta; order Hymenoptera; family Apidae; genus Bombus; species Bombus pyrosoma. The sequence goes on from NC_057784.1 coordinate 4,220,497, forward strand.
TCCACGGTTCAGACGCAACTTGGAAAAGGCGCCATGCTATTCAATTGGCCAAAAGAATGGCCGGAAGAATGGTGCGGGTAAGCCGAAAGAAATCCCTCCGTTGTCGAGTTTTCCTCGAACGATACGTCGAAAAGAATCCCGAGATTAATTTAGCCGAGAAAACTTATAAAACACATGGACTTACGGAAACCGTTTCCGTTCAAAGCTCCCAACGTGTGTACTTTGTCCCGTTGTTCCGTGATACGAGCCAGCTTGTGTAAGCCCTGTTTCACCGCTCATGTTAAATGCTGCCCGTTCTACGAACACGATCCACGCGAACCCTCTTGCTTTCACATTGTCGAATTATTCGTGATAAACATTTTACGTGGAGCAAACTGGAACCAGAATTTTTCTCCCTGCAGTGCGCTACACAGTTAATACATACAGCGAAACACTTTTCAAAACATGTGAAAGGAGTAGCGATGGGACTAAGTTTCATATGTATTTATAAATCTGAACCAAATCGAAGATTCATTTCATAGGGTTCGAACAGTACTCACGACGTGTACCTAATGGTTCATTCATTCGTTAAACTTGCAAAGTACGTATTCGGCCTTCACAAAGCTGTTTTCGAACCTCGGAATCGGTATAAGTACGTACTATGATATTAGAATAAATCGAAATTCTTAGAAATACATGTAGATATTAATGGAGTTATGAGAATCAGAAAAGTACTACATATCCTATAAATTGTACAATAGTTTATCGTTTGTACTTACAGCTATGTAGTAAACTAAATTATATTGATGGATCTCTCATTGATAACCAAGTAAAATGATCTTAAGAGAATGGAGAATTTTCGCTAGGATGTTCATCCAGTATCAAATCTATTCGATTCTACGAACTGCTCACAGAGAATTCGAATCTGTCGCGTTGTTTAAATCTACTTGAAAATATCGTTCTTTTTTCTCTCTTAATTTTTAAAATATTAATAGAGGATTCTAACGTAGTCGGCTAATGTTAAAATCTACCTACGACGTACTTAAGCCCATCGCTAGTAACGACCGTTCTTTGTGTCTTTTCGTCGAAATGTCCGCGTAAATATTTCATAAAAACGCGCTTAGTAAATGCGTTTAGTAAAAATGTACGATAATGTAACTCCGAGGAGGAGAATTTTCAAACTCGCAACTAAAGAATACTTAGAACGTCTAACCCATGGAAAAAGGTACTTTGGAAAGTTTCAATGCGCTACAGGACTTGGCTTAAGCGTCTTTTCAAGGTAGGAGGAGATATTACAACGTTCTCTGCGTAATCCGACCGGCATAAAATTTCATGGTACCGCGATACGCGTTAGAAGAGCCCGCGCTAAAACTGCGCGTTCATTACGATGAATCCGTGTTATCGTAACAGAGCTGGCTAAGAATCAACGATTACTGGCTGTTAAGGGAACTGTTGAGGACAACGAGGGATCTACGAGCTGCTCAATTACGGCCGGTGCCAATTGAAAGATTGCCGGCTGATTGGTCAGCCGTTCCATGTAAACCGGAAGTCATCCAGTGTCAGTGGCCAGCCATCGGTTCGTCGTCGAGTGCCTTTTCTCTCGCCGCTGTACTGGTGGCCAGCTTCCGTTTCCGTTTCGATTTAGGCGAACGATTTAAAGTCGATCCCCGCATGCTGCAACTGTTCGGAAACTGGTGAATGAAACACGCCTGGTTTTTCTCTCGACTAATGAAATACGATTCTCGATAAAGGGAATAACAGAATCGATCCAACGCAACGTTCGGTAACGTTGTTGGATACAGGGTGTCTGATAATCGCAGTACATAGAATCGATTATTTCATATCTGCCACTCGTGTTCACTCGTATTCAGCCAGGAATTAAGTTCATCTCTTTCATTCTTTCGAAACACGACTTTCTTAAAAACGAAGCATCGTACGGAAACATTGTATTCTATATTCCCAATTTATTTCTTCACGCAAAATCCTCCCTCCTCTCCTCTTGCCGATCGTAACATGATTATTGGGACACCCTGTAGTCCTCCGTTTATCACGTGTGCATTTTATCGAGTTCCCATACATTCTGCTTGTTTCTTCGATAGCAAAACAACAGTGAAAGGAAGGATAGGAAAAACGAGGGAGTAAAAGCACAAGTGGCTGCAGTTCCCCTCGTGTCAGTGGAGATAGGAATTTCAAGTTCCGCACCGGAGAATCGTTCGTAAATCTGAACACGTTCCTGCGACCCGATTTTAAAGGGCGCTTATTCCAGAGATGATTATTGAAAGAACTCTCGAGGCAAAGTCAGTGAAACCTGGATTTTATTCAACTTTGCCCGAGTCTGATTTTGCGATGTTTCACGGAACGAAGGCAGATTGAATGTCGAATTTGTATATCTTTTCGATGCTTTTTATTACCCCAAATAGGAGAGTCTTTAATGAAAGAGCGAGATCGGTGAAAAAGCGTGTATAGTACAGAGATAGGATGATACAGGGGCAAGGGAAATCCTGCTCTTTATAACTCACCGCCATTCGTTGCCATATGATCGTATTAGTACACTAGCTTGCAAAAGTATTCCAACATTTACCATAGAATTCTTGCGGGAACGCACTATGTCTTAAACATACACCGAGTTCTAAAGACAGTTACATTAATATGGTGGATAATTAGCTATTGAAATATTTGATCTTCTCAAATTATGTGTTTCCAACAGATATCTTGCAACTTCTATATACATTTTCAAATTCGTTTCGAATTTTATCAATACAAATACCATAATCATGACTCGTGATGCAGTGCTTACGAAATGAATTAAAAAATGTATATGAGCGCGCAAAACCCTTCGTTAACTATAACATACGCATTATATCTCAATTTTGGATAAGTACAACACTGTGATCGATTAGGCGTTTCATATCAGACCAGCAAGTATATACATTTCCAGATTTGTTTCGAATATTTTACTAGTGTTCGAATATTTTCGTACGACACTGTATATGCCACACTTCCGGCGAAAACGCATACTTATTTTCGTAATTGTATTAACTCTAGTAGAAATAATCAATCAGACCCGCATTCCTTTGCCTAGCCATGCCGTCATCTTTGCAAATACAGCCGCGTAAGGGAAATCGTGCCGTTTAGTGTCAGACACGCCGTGCGCTCGATTCGGAACTTTAATCCTCTGTAATTTTTCACGATGCTCGAAAAATTGTTTCGAAGGGAAGTTGCACGGATTAGCAGAAGCTCGGAAATTATATGGAAATATAACCGCAGTTTTAACTTTGGGAAGTTTGTAGCTGCAATTTCAGGGAAACGACACAAAGAGAACGAAGAGGGAATACGTGATTTATTTCGTTGGCGCGCGTTTCCAATTTCACGGCGAACGATGTATTCGAGCTTATCGTTTCCAAGGATGGTTCCAAAGTTAATTTAAAATTGTCTCTGCTTTCAATTTCGGTCTTGCGTTTCTCACGCTGCACGCACAAATTATCCCCCGCTGTCTTATGCTAATGCGACCGAGGAATAAACTCTCGAAACGGGATCCTTAGGAATATTAAACGGAAGATTAGAACGATAAATCAGCCGAGTCATTGGGAAGTGAACGTTATCCTATCTCGCGAGCGCAAACCAGAATAAATCATACGATTTCGTTAATTGACAGTCACGCCAAACTGATAACTGACCGGAGAGCTGAAATTATTACGGCGCTACTCGTCGTCGGGTTCGCGAGATGATCCTCGTTAATTCACCTGACGCGAGATGAATTATTTGGACGAGAAGTCAGGATTTTTATCCGCGCTCTATTCCGCGCCGTCATATTTCATCGTTTCTCGGCAGCCGTAGGAAGTAGAAGGGTGGCGAACCAAGTAACCCAAGAACACTGGTTACGCAGTCGCACCGGCATGTTTATTAACAGCAATTATCCTCAATTACGCGTAGTTAATTGAAAGTGTCATTACGATATGGTTGCTCCCAGCGAAATTGGTACGATGTATTAAAAACACTCTCTTAAATATTCCTCTGAGAAAGCGAGGGATGAGTACAGGATGAACCATAAATACATGTCTATATTTCAGGGGGTGAATTTACACGTTAAAACAAGTAAAAAGCGTCTTATGGACATATGAATGGAATTGACATATTTGACCGACGAAGAATTTCCGTCGCGAATATCTCATACGGGTATATGAAACTCCATAGAGGATGAAAATAAGAGCGAAACGCGTCAATGTTGATTATTAACAGTTCGAAAAACGGCCGCCTGGATAGCATAAATCTACGGTGACTCAAATTTCGGTTCTCCCTCGGTGGCGTGTTTGCTCCCTGCGACGAGCTGCGTGTGTATGTAGTACGCTTTATCGGGCGTCGAATGAGCCACAGGACCTTGTAAACTCGGCATCTCCGGCACTACGAGGCATCGGGACCGGTTAATCTCGCTGTTTGCCAGCCAGAAAATTTCACCATCCCAGAGATCACGAAAATTTTGCTACGAATTTGCAGGTTCTACAGATGAATTTGCACTGTGAGAACTGTTTCAACATTTACATTATACGAATACGTATATATAATATACAAGTAGAATCTCGTTTATAAGCATCAGAACATTAGGGTTCATATGAGATATCATAATTATGATGTAGCATTAAAAATGTGTAAAAAGGAAGTCACTGTTACGAACGATTTTATCGCATCGGACAAACGAACCGAACTAAAGGATTTTATGAACTCGGAAAATTGATATGATATGTTCATACGATTTTATAATAAAAATTAACTTTGGAACTGCCGCTAAAAAAATCAAAATTGTATTAAAGGAATACATTTGCAAGGCTTGCGAGAGAAACACGGTAATATATTAATATAAACGTTGTTGAGAAAATTTTGTACGAATCAGATGCGACATTCGGAGAAGTTAAATAAACAAGAGTTAAATAAAAAGAAATACGATAGAAAAATTAATAATACGACTGCCAGAGTTGATTAACTGAGTGTTTCGCGAGAGAGGATCAACGAAAGGCGGCACACTGAAAATTTCACATATCGAACGTCGTCATATGTCACGAAATCATTAATATTTATTTCCTATAAAAAGTTGAGAGTATGTATCTTCTCCGCTTGGTACTAGAAATGGTAGAAACCTTGACGACAAAGAAGCGATTAATCTTCAAATTGTTAATTCCGAATTCTTCGCCATTTTATTACACTGTCATCGAGATAAAATAATGATCCAGGAACGTAGTGGATATAAAGGAGAAGAAATTTTAACGTACTATAGATAAAGATGAGATTTTTATAACATCGAATATATGAATTCTTTATGTATCTTAAGATTCCATAATCTTTACCTATGTTTTCGTAAGATTTCAAGCAAGATAAGGATTTTAAAAAATTTCAATAATTCCCCCCAACTATTTCTCGGGTTGATCTTACATTTTGCAAGAGGTCTAATATTTAGAAACGGTGATGAATATTTACAGCAAATTCCGTTGAAAAATTATTGTTGAATGAACGTTTGTGCCCGAGATTCCCTTAATCCGATTGGCGCTACGCCCACGATATTAGACTGATCCAAGCTAATGGAACCACGAAAACGATTTTCCCTATCACTTCGTTATCAACGCTATCGTCGCAAAAAATCTGGAACGTCACCCCCAAGAGCACTCGTCGGTATGAAGCGTAAAAGATAGCATTCCTCTCTTTGGAGCGGCGAGCTTCTCCTCTCTCACGTGATTCACAGGCTTCGCGTTTCCTATCGGTTCCCCAATTCCTGGATAAAAGCCCCTGTCTCCTTTGCATAATGCAGTACAGAACCGAGACCACCGATAAAGATGGAATTATGCAAAGAAATAAAGTTGTTTATTCGATATAATCTAGCCCGGAGATGATACATCGCGATCGAACAGAGAACACGTCGTGTCGCGTTAAATCGTGTTTCGCTAATCAACACAGTGTGATCTACGTAGTTTAACTCCGTGTGATTTTCTACTTTTTCAATGGTGTGGAATAGCGTGCGAATTCTCATCGAACTTCATCGGCAAGGGTTTCGCTTTTCGTCCAAAGCGAAACGAGCCGTCGTTTGGGGAAAAATGTCGTCGCTCCGCAAAGGGTTAACGGCACGCGAATAATTCAAAGGCTCCCTCGAACGATTCGCGTGAACCTCTAATCGAGGATAATCACGCAACGACAACGATCCGCGACAACGCGCGAGAACGTGGAACGAATGCTATCGCGAAGTATCGGAAACCGAAAGTGAAAGAGCGTAAAGGAGAGAATCGGCTGAGAAAAAAAAGATATTCTTACCTGACGTCGGAATCCCACACACGCGTTTACAGCTTCGTTGAGCGTACAGAGCCTTCCGTGTGGTAGCCTGCAGCCGTTACTTCTGCCACACGGATTTATCGTTCCGTAGGGTCCAATTAAGAGACTCACAATTAAACCCGAAAATAATTCAGTCCGAGCTAATCGGTCCTCCCATCCGTGGATACGTTCAATTTGGAACAGTTTACTTAGCACAGAGAAAACGCTAACACTGCAGTCACCGTAAATGGATGATCCTTAATTAACACGTGAAACCGGCTGCATACATCCGTGTTCCGGTTTACTCTTCTCCCATGGTCGATCATTCACCAGAATAACGCGATAAACGAGAAACTGAATCAGCGTCTTGATTCCGCGATTAAATACACCATGTATAAACCCGTATAAGCCCCATAACGGATCGTTCCTTGGAGAGACAAGCGGAAAGAGCTTCACCACGAAGAGAACGAAGCTTCTTTCTCTTCCGTGATATCGATCGTAGCCAATCGATTCCTCCACGTTCGAAACAGTTTCGTGCTTCTCCCTCGATGTTTTCCTTGTTCAGCGTCTCGTGCGTTTTCCCATCCTCTTTCCGACCAGTTCGTTGAACGATGCGTCGCGAACGTTTGTCCCCCCTTTAACAAACGTCGAATATTATGGAACGTGCGTGTACGATCGGACGAACAACGAAACGACGAGCAGAGGAAGAAAGGTGATAAGGGCGATTCTCTTTGATGGGGGGTGGGGGCGGGAATAAGAATGCGTTCTCGATATAAAGGCGCGCCAGGGAGTCGTTTCGAACGGAAACGAACGAGGGACGGAAGGAAATGTCCGGATTATCCGTCGACAAGATTCAGCTGGAAAATTCAGAGCGCGCGCGTCTGTGTCGGCTCTCGGTCGGTCGCGCGCGCGACTCGCACGAGCAACGCTTCTACGCGTCGTTCCACGCCGGCAATCTTCGAAAGATAATTGACGTAAAGCTCGGGGAGAGGCAATTTTAGCCGCGTACCGGGGATTCCTTCGGGTAAATAGGATCTCACGAAAGGATGGCGGCGACGTTTACCCTTTTCAAGCTTAAGAAAGCTGATTCTCCGGGCGGTCGTTCCACAAAGCCCGGGTCCCGGCTTGGGAATCGAGGAAACAGAGTTTCTCGTTAACGAAGTTTAGCTATTTTGACGGCAAGCGGCGATACCGGTCGGTTTCGAATTGATCTGTTTTTTCTTTCTTTTAGTTTCTTTCGAACGCATCGTAGGCGGCTTAATTGGATGGCTAGCAAGAGTTTCCTCCTTCTCCCCCTCTCCCTCTCCTCCCCGAATTTCCGAACGATTCGTTTCATCAACTTATACCAGATCTATGTTCAATTCGATCCGGCGTTTACCTCTTCGATAGAAACTCCAGCGGAAGAATCTTCGATCCATTTATTGGCTTCGCCTCTGAACAAATCCTCCGACCCTCTTCGCAAGCGGAACGCTTCGTATAACGAGAAAACAACGGAATTTCGCGGGCGAGTGGAAAACTTTTAATTAATCGAGGTTCGATCGCCGTTTACCGATAGATCGACCGGAATACAAGATACGTGTCCCTGTGTAAAACGAGCCTCGAGTTCTCGTTAAAATCGCCGGGGACAGCTATCAGACACCGTTCAACACCGACAGAAACTTTAATTCCTTCAAAGACCGAAGTATAAGTAGCTAACGAACAGCCAGCCGCCGGTGACTCGTTAACGATTAATACTCAGTGAACAGCCGTGGTCGTGTCCTCGAGTAACGTACCCTCGTCGACTCGAAACTTGCACGCGCGCGGGTTAATTTCCACCAATCTACCGGAAGAGTAAATTTACGTCTCGACAAACCGACTAACTACGATTCCAACAGATCGTCGTATGCAATTTGCAAGACGATGTTGATAACGGTCTATTTGTTTGCAATTAACGAAGTGGCACTAACATTCACAACGGGGTCGTAACGAAAAGGTCGATCCGTTGGATGGCTAATTAACCCCGAAGGTTGCACACTTCGTATCGGAGAAGTTGCAAACCTGATAGCTTCCTTCCAGAAACACTTCTCCGATAAGTCTTCCTACTTGCAACTTCCTCTGGAACAAAGGCATCTATTGTGCTTCGGCAGAAACGACTGTCACGGTATCCACGATCTTTCGAAAGTTTCTTCTCCTCTTCGAGGGGAACACTGAATCGGGACGTCGAACGAAACACGGAGACATGTGTATAGATATTAGCACTTCGAAGACGCGTTAATTACTGTGGCACACGGCGGTTCCGGTGACTCAAGATTGTCTTCCTCTGTACGACACGCACTTACGGTGGCCCTACGCTTCGCTGAATCTCGTCGACGAACGGAACGTCAGGATCGTCGTGCTCGTCGTCGTGATCCTTTCGTTGCCGTCGTCTTTGTCGGGGGAGAGGGGGCCCGTACGAGCGATAGAGGATCATGATACCAAGAGACAACTTCCGGAGATACGGATGAACGCGCGATACAGGAGCTCCTTCGAGAATTACTCTTCACAGGTATACTTTCACGGTTAATTGTAGTAAGAAAAAAATATGTAAAAGAATCAATGGAAAAACATAGAGACAGAGAGGGAGAGGGAAAGAAAGAGAGAGCTGGCCACTCGCGATTCTCGTCCTCGAGGGCGCCGGGACGTGTTTCGCGGTTTGAGAGGAGCGGACTGGTGCCGCCGCGTGGCCCCAAACCTCTGTTCCCGTAGCGCGTGCGCTCCGCATTCAACGGCACCCTCGCCGCGACGCCCTTCCGATGCTCACGCACTTCTACCTACGTCCAGCCACTGTGCACAATCGTTGTGCACCGTTCGCAACTGCACGCATCCGCTTCACACACGCTCCTATCATTCGATCTAGCAACGACGTTTAAAATTCCGGATTCAGCGAGTCCAGGATGGTCAATGGATTTTTCTCGATTTCAAGGGAGAATCGTTTCAATATACGGAGGATAATAGCAGTGGTTGCATAAAGCATGAAGCTTCGAAGCAAATTGAAGCTGTCGCGACAGTCTGTGGCGGGAATCAAGAGCGAAAGCTTAAAGTATGTCTGGCAGAGATAGCGGGTATTTCGCCGGGAATGCTGGTCTTGCGGTCTTCCTCGAGCTCCACAGCGACCCAACGTGACGCGTGTTTCCCCGACTAGCAAATTAGAAAATCAAATGCGATGATTCCGGATTCCCGACTACGAGGCGAAAGTGGGCGATGCATCGGAGTATGGAAGAAGGTTGAAAGATCTGGCGAAAATGCGGCGCGTATGACGTCTTGTTTGCAGGAGATACGTCTTGCGAGTTGTTATACGGTTGCCAGTCGGTACTTTGGCCCAGTTTCCACTTATTTTGGAGTCGATAAGAGGGTCTTGTGCTTTGATGAATGGACGGCGGATGAATTGGGGCATAGCTTTGAGTGAATCTCGCCGAATGAGGAAGGTGACATCGCTCGATGATTAATTCTAGCTTCGTTAAAAATGAACACACGTCGACTTGCAGCCGAAAAAAAGCTTTCAGTTTTTCTTAAACTTTACTTTATATAGAGGGCAAGGAAGAAAGGCTGCAGGAAAGCTGAATCATTTGCTTGGTTAACCTACGTTCGCGTTTATTACATTTAATTTCAGCTTCGTTAGGGAAAAGCACGCGAAAGATTGTGGCGGAACGAAATTTTTCGTTTTTCGTTTTTCTTTTTCATTTCGTGTATAAACCAAGAAATGAAAGCTGTAAGAAAGGTGAATCATTTGTTCAGTTAACCCACGTTTGAGTTTATTACATTTGATTCTAGCTTCGTCAAGGAAGAACACGTGACAAATTCTTCTCACTCGTTTTATTTTCTATAGAAGCCAAGGGAAACATAGGACTAAAATATGTGTATCACTTAATTAATTAGCCCACATATAGTTCGCTATATTTGTTACACTATATCTAAGCCTAGCTTTATTAAAGATGTACACACGTCGATGGACGCACAAAAATGTTAGTTTCTCTTTGGTTTTATATATGTAGACGAAAGGCCAAGAAAAGCATAGGCAAGGCGGATCATTTGCTCAGTTAACCCATGTTCATGTTCGCTATACAATTATGAAGCGCCCACTGCTTTACAACAGCTATTACGATCATTTTACGTCATCGTTATCCTTTACGCGGCTATTTGCCTCGTTAGAAGATCGCAGAAAAAATTTATGGAGCGCGTCGAGGGATATCGAAACCGAAACGTTTCCTTGTTAGCGTTTCATCAGATCCTTTGTCACGACCGTTTCGCAGATCGTGCATAACAATATGGCCAACGCTAATATATTTTTAACTCTCTGCGGCCAGAATTCCAGCTAACGTGATTTATTTGATCCGAGAAACGTTGGTACAAATAAGCCGCTTATTTGCCAAATCGGTTAACTCCGTGAGACAAAATGTAAAGAAAGTCAGAAAAATTATACAAGATAAGCATCGATCAAAGTGACTTGGCGTTAAAATATAAAAGATTTCCGAAAGTGAAGTTAGAACCAGTTTGATCTGTGAACAGTTTAGATATAGTTGATCATGAAAGTGTATGAATACGTATAGAAAGTTTTCATGCAAATGGTGAAATGCCAAATACGCTGGCACGATTTTTTCGGTTATACGAAGATATCCAGTTTACGAGATTATTAAGCAAGAACGTTGTATTCAAAAATATCTCCTTTCATCTCCAAGATATTGTCGTGTGATCGATTCATGTAACTTTTTTTTTGCCTTATACTCAGGAAGAGATCAAGCATGAAATAGGAAGACGAGGCCAAGGATTCTGATAATCAGCGACCTTTTTGATTCACCCCGCATTTAGAAACTCATAAAACAATTCATTCTAAGAAGGGATTTATCAATATCAACATCTACAGCGAAATTCAGAGGGTGAATTTCTTTTCGTAATTACTCTTTCGAGTAATCATACGGGCATAGATTGTTTCCGAAGATACCAGACTTTAGAATATTATATTTTAGAATTACGAAATGTAAACCTAACGTGATAACGTTTCTCGACCATAGAAAACAAATGATCGTAAATCTTTTCCTCGTGAATTCATCTTTGAATTAGCAAATTGACGGAAAGTAATGTTAAAATAGCCCTAAATGGAAGGAGTTGAAACGTTGAACAAACGGCAAACGCTCGAACAAGAGGTCATAGAATAATTCAGCCCGTAGCGAAGTTAACAGCTACTACAAATATAATTATTCATTCCTTCTAATACATCCTTTGTTCTTTAACTTCCACGAAACAATTGCTTTTCACCTTGCAATAATCGTTTAACTTTATGCTCACGAAACAATAGAGAACGGAATCAATTTATTTTATTTTATCCCTAGGGAAATTTTATTTCGCCCCTCAAAGTATACATGCGAAGTAGGGAGCCAAAGAGGAAGTTTCGCGTTTCACAAAGAAATAATAATCGTTGTTGGGAATTTTTTGTTGGAATTTAACGACGTCACTTGTCATTTTGGAGGTTTTGTGTCGTCGAGGAACGGGGACATGCTTATTTAATCAAGATTCTCAATCGATGCTAATTCCTTATCGCTCCGATTGCCTCGGTGTCGACTCGTTTACGTCCGGTTGGCCTGTGCAGTCGGAATCTTGGCAGTCGCCTCCGAAACACATAGGTAGCTTCTCCTTACGCGTAGGACACGGCACTCTGTCTGGCATCATGGCGCCTGATAAGAAAAATTGTTTAGACTATCGTAGGAACGTTGTATTTCAGATTGGCTTTTACTCAATATATCACAGTATAGTATAGCCTATAGAGAATATCTGTCATATATGGGAATTGATTGTTTATTTATATATCGTTGCGCCACAAATTTGGCTATTCACGTGTATATCGAATTCATTAACTGCGATTATTTTAATTGGAACTATCCATCGGGTCTTTTACCATTGACTATTTTAACCGCGGCTATTTCACTTGTTTATTCATTTTGACGGCACATTTTCTATTACGGCGTTGAGCATATAAATTCTTTACAGTCCAACGTTCCAGACGAGGACTGATCATTTTCTAGCGGCGTGTCAGGTTTTATCCCATTCTTCCGTAAGTGCCCTTATGAACAGGTGTCACTCGTTGTTCGTACGAACTCCCATTTTCACTCTACATATATACAATTGCTACGTATAATTCAAAGAATTCTTTTCTCACTGATCGATCGCAATCGTGACTGATACGATTTGATTGATACGATGAAAAAGGCGGACCGATATTAATCGATTAGCGATTCGACGACGTTCCAGTTAACTCAGCCGGCTCGATACTCCGCGTAAATCGATTCCGGTTCCTTCAAGCTTTTGTCGAATTGACTCGGACATCGTGATGATTCGCGTAACTCCATTATCCCGGTGGCTAACTCGCGAACAGCTTGTTCAAAAGCTCGTTTGAATTAACATCTTGGCATCGGTGTCGACGAGCCTATCGGAGTTGCATAGCGCGCGAATTAATTCCTCCCTTTCCGGTGCTCCGATGTTATCGCTACGACGTTCCGTGAGCAAACTTAAACAGCCTCGAGCTTTCTCCATAGGAATACAAAAGAAGCTGAGAAAACTTTCGACTCCGGCTGAGAGATTCCACAGTTGATTTTAATTGTAAAAAGGGATGGGAACGAAAATGTATGTTTGAAGTGGCAGACCGGCGACCTAGAAACTTGGTTTCTTCTCCAAGAAACCGTGTCAGAGTCACTTGTACGTTCTCTGAGAATTGCAGACAATTTTTGATACTAAGTCTTTGATCCTTATAAAACCAGGTTCTTCGCAAAAAGACGGCATGAACGTAAGGGAAAAGCTAATTTCCCCTTGGGTCCACCTGCGAACTATGCCTCTAGAAGGTCGTCTCCGAAAACGACGAAATGCTCAATTAGGAACATGATTTTGGCCAACGATTCCTCCGAATTTCGGCCAGAGAGACGGGCATTAACGGTGAATTTGTTGCAAATGTTACGGCACTTACCGGGCATTCCGACGGGATAACTCGCCATCGCCGGCTGGCCATAATCGTAGCCATAAGTGGGCACAGGTTTTTCAACCGGTCGATACCGAGTTTCCGATTCAGGGGCGCAGCAGTTTCCAACGCGGTTGCAGCACACTCCATCGCAGCAGGTCCGCCTCCATGAACAGCAACTTCTGCTGGCGACATCGGACGGCCTATCGTAAATAGCGAATGTTTCTATTATCTAGGAACCAGTTTTTCCGCGTGGAAATGTCGCCCAATATGGAAACGTTCTACGTAAAATTCGTTTTACGAGGAAACTTGGGAAGAATTGGGAAGAATTATAACGAAAACGATCCTTGTCAAAGTTGTGGATTTTTTTATGTAAATTATGATGCGTTATGGTAAAAAGAAACGAGAAGAACAACATGCGGAATCCGTGTTACGAAAAATGATCCGTGACCTAAGTTATCGTAAGAATAAAAATTCTCGTGCGTTTCTTTGTGTGTTCGAACGATTAAAAGGATAGGATCTAAATAGCGGTTTGTTTGATAGTTTGAACACTGTAATATTACTTCATTTTGGATATTTTATATATTTTTCCGTATTGTGTTCATCCTGTACATGTTTGAATATTTTAATTCTTCACGAACGTATAAGTATCCATTCTATAATATAAGTATACATTCCATAAGTATACATTCTATAATAAAAATTAGATCAAGGATCACTTTTGTTAGGAACCCTCAAATTGTAAGGAGAAGTAATCTCACGATCGAGGTGCCATGAGATTTCTTGGTGGCATCACGCTATTTCTTGGTGGTGTCACGCTGCTGATAGCTGGTCTGTCCCTTTCATAATATGTCGTGGTATCCGGCCCTTCCAGCAGCGGTTTGAAAGTTCTGAAAATTTAAAAACGATTTACGATTTTCCAACAGAATGACACATCGTAAAAATCGTCAATTTTGAAACATTTATTAAAAATTAATTCTAAGTTTTAACGTAACGAATAACTGGAAGTCACCCAAAAGTCCGAGGGCATGAGTAATAATGAAATAAATCAAATAAAATGATCGCATCGCTGCTCTACCAAATCGCCCATATATTTTATAAAAGAAAAAAAGTATACCTGCAGTGGTCACACATTATACTCGAAGAATTTGGAGGTTCCCTAAAATCTCAATGACACGTGCTGCCGGATAATTTCGATAGTAGTAGACTGCGTATGTTTGTACAAATTCATATTTTTATTAACTATAACTATAGAATTTAGACATATATATATATATATATATATATATATCACTTCGCTTTAGATACTTTATACATTTTTACATATTGCTTCTATTGCGTTTAATTTTCTATCTTCCAATTTTCCACACATGCATAAAAATCCCCAGTCTACTCACGCGTATAAGGTTAACTTTCGATAGTAACAGGGATACACATAATCGTAAATACATATATCAAGACATCGTTTATTGTTGAAGAAGTGATATTACATTGGCCGGTATAGAGAGTCAGAATTTTTTTATTTTTCTACAGGGAGACATCATTTACGATCTGCGCAACATTTCGAGGGAGCTTCCGGTTCCTTCTGCTTCGCTTTATCCTTGCAACAGCCGGACATGCAACACCCACCGGCTGCCTCTCTCGCTCTGAAAAACGACATGAATTTGCATCTTATTTCCCTCGGAATGGTAGAATTCTTAAAGTCAAAAGATGTCCTAATTCCAATAAATTCGCAATAAACCTCCCCCGCTGCTTTTTTTTTATTTATTTATTTTTTATGCTACGGTTTCGCTTACCCGACATTTTCGAATTGCGAAAGTATATTTATAGTTTGTTACGTGAAGTACTTTCTGTCGATTCGTGTATCCGGGTGGAAAAAATTTACGATGGTTCGTCGCGTAAATTCAATGATTCCCTTTGGAACTATTACCGTGTACCTATATGGCCGCCGAGCCCGTCGCTTAACGCTTATAATGTTTACCGGTTGGCTCTTCCACTCTGAAGCCAGCTCTTTCTTAAAGACTTCCTTAGGAAGAAAACTCGGTTAGTTTTCTTGGCCACAGCATAATTTCTCCTTCGGTGGTGGCGATATACCTCCGGTACAACACCCTCCTTCCTCCTGCGGTCCCGCGCAGCATTTAGCCCCGCAACATCCGCCGACTGTCTTTTTCTCTCTGCACATTCAGTCGGGTAATTCGATTAAACGCACGACTTAAGTGTCCGATTAAACCACCGCTCTGCTGCCCCGAACTTCATTCTGTTTTTTAACCTATTTCATTCTTAAGATTCTAGATCTCATCTTTTTTTTTTTTTTTTGTTCCTTCAACTTTAATTTTCTCATGCTGGCGGCCATACAGGAAGTATTCATATAATATCGGAAGTACGATAAAATGTTGAAAATACTAATGGCTGCGATAACGATTAATAAATGAGACTTTCGATAATCGAACTAATCAATTTCGTTTTACACGAGGACCTTAATTTCAGTAATCAGGTACATAATTAATATTCAACGTTTTAACGATTTAATCGAAGGACTTGTTTTCAATAATGTAAGTGATACAAATAATTGGAAATTTCAAGCCATATTTTGCAAAATAACGTTTGTAATTGTCATCTTTCTGTGCGTTTCAATTTATGAAGTTAATCAGCGTGGCTCCTGAGCGTATAAAAGATACTAACAGATTGCGGATGTTTATGCAAATTCTTACGGAGAATATGGAAATAGTAATTGAATAATAGTAATTTTAAAAAATGGGACCTGAATAGAGGTTTCTTTCGCTTGATATCTCATACTACAGAAGTGTATATTTCCAAAATGTTACGATTCAACATAATTCAACCCTGTGCTAGAAAAACATCAAAACCATAGTATCAGAGGGAAATTTCAAAAACTACGAAAATTACGAGAATAATGTTCGATCATTGGTTGCGACAGTGTATTCTTCCCGTGAACATTGTGTGAAAAAAATAATTTTTTATAAGCTTCCAAATAAATTTTCGTTTTTGTTGAAAAGCTCGTTAGAGTTGTGTCACTTTTGAAATATAGTACGCGCGAGATATATATTCGTATTATCTACGTTCCGTACATTTCTACATCTCTAAATTTCCCATAAACACTCGCATTCTAGGAATAGCTACATTTTAAAAACTATTACGCATATTAATAGAAAATATAGACATCGTACTTCTTCGAGCAACATCCACCGAAATCCTTTTCCTTGGCCTCGCCGTTCTTCTTCTCGCCGCTGTGAACGTAACACACGAAAGTTTATTGCAACACGGGACTTTTGAACGATCAAAGAATCTTAGAAAGATATATATGTATACTAACTGGTCGCATTTGCACGTCACTTGTCCTGCGTATCCCTTCTGGCTCGTAACTTTTCTGTAGGACGAAAAGAAGCAGCTTAACTTTTTAGTTTTTACGCATTAAGCGGCTCTAAACAAATTCAGTCACTCTTAGAAATTCAGAATGCAAGATAAGAGCCGACAATACTTATGAAATCACCCCAATAGGCTTACGATCATCTTTCGATTAATTTTTCGAGACTTACGCGCAATGATCGCACATGATGGATTCGTTTGGTTTTCAAGACAAACTAAAGAAGATGACGAATTTGTGGAATAAGCCGTGAATTTTGAAGGTTTTGCGGGAAAAAGTCCAACCGCATATCGTAACACGAACAAACGCACTGCCGATCGAGCCTCTTCATCTTTTTCTGTTGGCAATCTGCTCGCCAATTGGCAGCCGCTCGGTTTCGTCCCGGGTCACGTGCTCCACTCGAACGAACCTCCGCAATCAATTCAATTAAAATTGTCGCACAGCGAAAAATTTGTATTGCTAAGCAAATACATCGTACGCGTTTCACGGAAATCAGCTACCTCGGGATAAGAGGCAATCACATTTACCATATGACATATTTTATCTTCGAATACGGGTGAAAAATGCATTTTGTCGAATCGATATAAAAATCGATGATCTTTCTCGAGGTCTCAAAATATGTAAATGCTGAAAGAGAATCATCGAATGGCGGTACGTGGAGTTGTCGTTGAACCATGCGACGGTGTACTTGAATCAATTTTCGGTGGATGTAGATGATATTTTCGGTATTACTGGGACGGTTCTGTGTATGCACGAACCCTTTGGTGAAGTATAGTTCTCGAGGATCTTGCGGTGCATACGTATATTCCGTGTCCTATACAGGATGTCCTAATATTTAACAGTCAGACTTTGTCAGTAGGGTAGATTACGGTTATTTGAGTGAAGCTAACAAGGAAAGCTCAGGATTAAAATTCGGCTGAGAATTTAGATGGAGGATTTTGGATGGAAGATTTTGGATGGAGGTGTTTTATACATTTTCGAGAATCGTTTGTTGACTAGTATTTTCTCCTAACGCGTTAAAAAACGTTCTATTTTTATTAATAAATATTTTCCCATCGGATTCCCATAAGGGGGTCGGATATTGGAGGATGGTTTCATCCCTTAAACTTGAGGTGTCGCAAGTAAAAAGAAGCGCGTTTTTGACTGTTATTTAAGCCTACAACATTTCATCCAAATCGGAACAAAATTGCGGTTCTTGCTCGTAAATAAGTAACTTACTTCGTGATCCGGCAAATTCGGTTATGAACAATCGTTAAGCTCATTATTACTGACGTGATGAACGATGTTATCGTTATAATTATTTTATTACAGCCATAATTATTTACGAGGATATAATTCCTATCGATCAAAACGAAAGAAACTTGTTCAATGTTAATATCATCAGTGGTAATTATCATACTTGAGCCTGTGTATACATAGCGTGTGTATATTTTACTTTATTCTTGAAAGGTAAAGAATAAACGTACAAAGTTTGGCTGTTAAGACCTAGGACACCTTATGTAGCCCGATATGAACATTTTCGAACAGCTGACTGCCGCGACTTTCATCCCTGAGAACCAGGTCACAAGGTTGAACCATTCGGTGTGAACCACTTGAGCGAATCTATTATTAAATTGCTTTTCACGGACCGATGAAATCTTTCGTAGGAAGAAAAGATACGTGTATGTCAGGTGAACATCTTCTGGGAAACGTGACTTTTAAGAAATCGATGGAAATTCGTAATTTACGAATCGTCGTTCGAACGCAATAAAATATTTTAATTACACGCATTGAATTGAAGATATACGTACGTATACACGTGTGTATATAAACCTTTGTACGTGTGTACATGTATATTATTTTCCAGTTGGAATATGGTCGGATGAGAGGTAGAATGTTACGATATCGGGAAAGTGCAGCGAAACGTTTATAACAGATGGAATGAAACACGCGAAATAGCCGGCATGAGTGGAACCAAGTGGAAATACGAGCTCGACAAAAAGAGGCAATTACATTTTCGATGGTTTGCAGAGGTTGAATGAACGAGAGGGCATGAGTTTATGGGCATCGTTCGACGAACTTGAGAATTTCGTCGTTAAGTTTATGGCCCTATTTTCGGGAGCCGGTATCAGGTAAAATTCGCCTTGAACAATTTATGAACATTCACCCTGTCGTAATCGCGGTTGATTTGACAGATTAAATATTTTTAGACACATTGTACAGTTTGTCGACGTAGAGTAGCGAATGATGCTGTTAGTATACTAAATCCTTATGTATTCATCGCTTGAGATTGAAAACGGGGAAAAAATGGGAGAGAAGAGGAGTGGCAAGAAGGTGTGGGAAGGGTAGGAAAGAAAAAAGGAGGGAAAGAGAAGGAAGAAAGATGGAAGGGTGAAGAGCAAAAGAAGGAAACAAGAGGAAAAAGGATAAGAGAGAGCTAGAGGAAAAAAGGGAGGAATGGAAATGAGGTGTAACAAGGAATGGAAAAGGAAAGAAACTAATGGTAGGAGGGTCGAAAATAGAAATGAAAGGGAGAAAAACAAAATGGGACAAGGGAAGAAAGGGAAGAGATGGAAGAAAAAGGAAGGGTGGCAGCGACTAAGAAAGAGAAGAATAGCAGAGACTAAGAAAAAGGAAAAAGGAGGAAGCGGCGGAGAGAATCCGCTAAAATAACAGTATATGTATGTTTGATCCTGCTTCTGTATGACAATGAATCGCGCTCCTTTATACGACACACCGAAACAAAACCAACAAATGCGTCTCAAAAAATCCCTAAACGAAAATATCCATAAAGTTACTTCTAAATCTTGGTGGATTCTAAAACGCTAGAATCCTGTGAATGGGAACTTTAGATGGCGCAAAATTAATGTTCACGATTTCCGACGTGAAAATGTATATAACACGGATATACAAGCCCGTGCACATAGCAGGGTTTCTTCTTTCCGTTTCTCCTGGTTGTAAATTGCACGAATTATCGTCGCTTCATCGGACAACTCGCGAAACCGAATGTCTCAACAATTAGAAAACATTGGGTCGAACTTTGCTTTTACCATCGTCGTTGATCTCGAGTGGCGCGCGGATCGACTGTTTTCTCATAAATAAATTCACCGACCCCCTTTTCGGAGAATTTGTTTTAACAACGTTTTAAGAATACTCGTAAAATTTTCTTTAGAGTTTAGAGGGAAGAATCGTGAATGTTCGGCCCCTCGTTTTATCGATACTTGTGTATCGTAGCCGGGTTATAATAAGCGAAATATTCTGGAAATTTTGGAGCTCTCGTTCGGGAAATGAGGTAAACACGGTAATCGTGCTAGGATTAGATGGTCGTTCGTCATTAAGGGCGGCGGCTTAATGAGGCGTGGTCCCTTCATTAATAAAGTTTAAATTGAGCGTTGTAGTTGAGAAAAATTGTTAGGCAGTTAATTACCGGCGTGATAAAAGGACAGTCGCGTCCAGCGAGATTGAGAAACTTCCCGTACAATGGGGAGAATTTCATTTTCCCCTTCATTTTCCCCGACGATCTTCGACGTGGTCTTCCGCTGAATTACCTTCGAAGACACGTCGAACCTCCTCGAACTAAAATAATCTAGCCGATCGTAGTTGAAGACAGAAACTTCACTTTTCTATCTTTTTCCGACGAATGCGCTTCGTTTCCGCAGGATCAAAGTGTCAACTGATTATTTTGCGCTCTGTTAAATATTTGTAGACAAATGTATCGATGGAAAATGTTTACAATTGCACGAATGACGCCTACGGGCGGTTTTGGTTTACGTCAAATGATTCGACTCCGGTTCAAACGTAACCGATAATCGAACGGATTGCCATCCAAGTGTGATTAAACACGTGTCATCGGTGTAGATACATCATGATGTACTTCCACCGCGGGCAATTGACAAATGCATAATATTCGCATGAATGAAAAATCGAAATTCATTACAAGAATCGGGGTCGCACATGCCATACTGCGTTTCGCTCATTAATTAATGAATCGTGTTTTTATCCAATTAGAATTAAATTCTAGTAAGTTACAAAGTGAGAAAAAGAGAAAGAAATTTGAACGTATATTTATCATGGAAATATTCGAACATTTGTGAAATCATATTATGATTATTATATGTTATACAAAATATATCAAAATTTCATTAGCACGAGTAACGAGACACGAGTAGCATGCACTGTATTTGGTAAAGGTTAAAACAAAACTGAAAATGTAGATATAGATATATATATCGAAGTTACAAGATAGTTATTACAAACATATTATACATTTCACAATGTTTGCTAAAGTATTTGAACAGTTAAATATGTATTACATTAATAAACCTCAATGTTTTATAGAACAATCCTTAACAGCAATTGCTCGTTTAAGAGGATTATTTATATTATAAACTATTTTTCTCTTCTTTTTTTTTTTTTTTTTTACTTGAGAGACAAATCTGATACATATCAAGAATCGGTAGAGTGACATACAAATATTTATTCTTTAGATATACGACCCTAACCGGCACCATTAACCAAGTCAAGAAAATCCCTGATTCGTTCTTTCGCCACATTTTTACCTGCTGTTAGCTCCACGTCCCTTGCTTTTTCACCACAGTCGATTAGTCAATAGGAACCTTTCTGTAATTAGCCAAGACCAAACAAAAACACGTTGATCCATTCCTATCATTTTTTATTTTCACTTCCCTAAAGGTTCGTACACACATACCAACACACAGTAATTGTTGCGTAAAGTACAATAAATCTTCAAGATGTTGAGAAAATTGCATTTAGTATATCTTATATTAGTATGTCTTCCGTGACGTATATTTTCAGATTGATTTTAATACCAGCGCGATCATGATATTCGAAGCTCATTACGGTATTATTGAAATTTCAAAAGGTTTCATATAACACAGACATAATATATTCATAAAAGCTGTCCATGGCAAGTATTCGAATACTTTCATGAGTCACTGTCTAGTGGCGAAACTAGATAACGATACGAATCTTGCTTGATTTTCCTACTCCATCTTCAACGTACATACATGTACATTTGTAGATACATTTGTACATACTCTCCTTCCAGTTGTAGAACAGGACTAAGGGCAGAACAGGAGTCCGATATATGATTTGCCCGACCTTTACGGAAAATTTGAAACTCAGAAAATACACAAAACGTGCATAATATGTAGGAGTATATAAATTATGCCAAAAACAGAGTACATACTCTCGTTCTAATTCTAGAACAGCACTAGAAACATACAAAGTCCGATATATGATCTGCTCGACCTTCCTAGACAATTTGAAACTGAGAAAATACACAAAATGTGCATAATATGTAGGGATATATAGATCATGCAAAAAATAGGCTATTTATTATAATATCTAGTAAGCGAAGTAGATCTCTTCCTAGATTCCATTTCCTTCTTTTTAATCGTGATTACAAAAATATAATCTTGTATAAATATCTGCAATGTAGAGACACAGAAACAAATTGCAGAAACAAATTAAACAAAGTACGTCGTGAATGGTCTAAAAGTCGATGTGAACTTCAAGTTAAAACAAACATGAAAAGATATTGAGAACGTTGACGCCTCTGCTATTGCAAGTTTTGAGCACGCAAACAGAATTTGTATATTTAATAAGAGAAAAACGTTTGGATTTATTGAATTCTTTATGAAAATCGTCAAAAGAAACGCTTTGATTTTATTCCATTGATACGGGATGATACTTCGTGATAATTAAAGAATGTAGCTGATAAAAGCCATCTGAAACCATCAGAAATAATAGAGGGCATTTCAAAGAGCAATATAAAAATGGTAGAAAAGGGCATCGCAATAAGATTAACGGCACAAAAAGGGACAATAAACTCATGATTTGCAAAGGGCAGAAAAAGGAAGAAATTAGACGGTGAGCAAAATTAAATGACCGTGATTAAACGATCAATTAGTCTTAACGACATACACATGCACACATAGATGGACGGTGGGTCCGGACAGCGCTGAGAAAATGTCAGGCAATCGACGTAGTCGGGCGCGGCACATGAATTTATCGCGGAGTAAAAAGTGTGAACACATTGTTGGAAAGGCGCCAGGTAACGCCACCATCCCCGAATCGCCGGCGAATCGAATACCATGCTCCATTCTGACCGGCCATAAATTCCTTTTTTTCTAATTCCGTTCTTCGTACAAAGCAGGTTTACGACCAGACGTGACGCGTTCACCGTGTCACGGAAAGTTTCGCTCGACTTTTTCGCAGCTAATTGCAGGCTAGCGATTTCTTGACCATCTGCGGGACACGTAGTACGACGTATACTTCTTTCTTATCGATAACCAACCAGCCATAAATCATTATCAGACCGATAATTCTACTTTTCCTTTCTGGTAATCAAGGGGAACTTGGGAGGTAATTTCAGATGACTATTTTTTCGAGTAGCTATTAGCTATCGTATGTTATATCGTTACTTCGCGAGTAGCGATAAACTATTCGAGAAAACAAAGATGATTGGAGAACGCTGCAGCGAACGATAAACTATGGTGCATTGATTCCATTCTTTTCGAATTACAGCGAAAATACGCTCATCAACTCGCAACGATCGATCCTTCGGGCGAAATGCTCGCGGTCCGAAACTTGAACATTTTCTGACGTTCCCAGGAACGATTATAATTTTCAGTAGCCATCGTAGCTGTAGCAACCACATCTTGGACAGTTGCAGAATTTCGCAGTTTGGGGATTCCCTCAGGACACTCCGATACATGGTCTTTCAAATATTGAGCGTAATTCCCTTAGAATCGGGGATTATTTCTCTCGATTCCGTAAACATTGATCCATCTTAATCGGCACGCCTGACCAAATCTTCGTCAACGTTTGCTATCAAGAATCCCTCGGTGATGCACGGAAAGCTGTTTTAGAGAATCATGACTATCGGATTCTGTCCTTTGATCGATCGTGTTTAACGACTGGGCTGGTTCTCGCGGGCGTCCAGAAGATGTTTTAAATAGCCGGTTACTGCGAAGTTTCTGCACTCTCACGGCCAACGACAGAGATAAACGGCGCCTTAATGCAACGTCATCGACTACCGACAGAAAACTCGGATATACCTGATGGGAGCGATGTGGCAAGGTTGATACAATTGGTCGATCGTTAAAGATTACAATCTTCGTTTAGCACAACGAGTAATTAGTTCTTGGATGTACTTAGGGCTTGCAAGAAGCAACCGTTCTTTCTTCCTTCGCAGAATTTCCAATTCATATTTTAAAAGTTTCGATTTTATGACTCGTCGGTTGAAATTCACTGCCGACTATTATAGACATTGGTTTCAAAAAAACTGATGCAGATTGCAAATGTGCGCGTAGGGAATAATAGTTCTAGCTGCAGCTACAGTGGCTACACAAAGTATCGTTACATACTCTTACTTTCTAACGAAAGGCTTTTTTATGGAGTTGTACGTTTCATTTTTGAAGTATCAGACTTCTTCAAATCATACAATAGTACTATCAAATGATACAAAATTTAAGAAACGTAATTGACGAGGATTTTTCAGTATTTCACGTTTTATTTTTAAATCTTACTGTATCACTTCCACCAAATATACGTTTCTCTCCGGTCGCTCGAATTTTCGAGCAGAGTCGAACAAAATTTTTTTCGGGTTTATGCCACAGACATCTGGATAAAAGGATAACGGAACGGCGGGTATGAAGGGAAATGGCCGAACGCTCCTTTTCTCGACGACCGTGCACCGTCGAGCCGGAAAATTCGGTGAGCTCGGATTAATCCGGCCAACGAGGATTAGCGGCTAGATCCCTTAGATCACAGGGTTAGCTCGCCACCTAACTGTCTTTCTCGTACCGTCGCTTTAATAACGGTATTTTATAAAGCAGACTCAATGTATCTGAAGCTGTGAACCTATCTGCAATCTTACATTCCGGGCGCAACCCCTGCAGGCTCCAGCTTGATTTTTCCGCAGTATTTTACACTCTACCCACGCAGAACTTGCAATTTTCTGAATATGACGCGCGAGAGACAATAAACGGCTCACGTTGGAAAATTCGCTTATTTTTCCGACGTTTATCAACATTGACTGGGAAAGTTATATCGTTGTTCATGAAGCGAACGATTGACATTCCCTTGAACGCTTCTTCTTTTTCATAGTCGTTGTAAGTAGAATTTATCGTATTTATTGTACGATTTTCAAATTTCGAGACTTAAACTCTCAATCCATTAAGAACCAAGCACACGCACAAAATAGTTCGCAATGTTATAAATACTCCAATTAAAATTTGATAAAATCGTAGAATTGAAATTGAACGAATAGCGACGAAACAAAAATATTTCGATAATTAAAATACTATAAAATAGATATCGATAAAAATTTACAAACGAGATTTTGCGTTGACGCTTAATCCGTAAAAGAAAATGAGATTGGAGCATAAAGGTTCGAAATCCATAGTAGGATTAATTTAAGCACAAAATCGATATTTCTACCTTTTATAGCGACCGCTGTTCTATTTTCCTCCATTAATTGCCGAAAAATAAATTGTTTTGTCAAAGTTAGAGACCTGGACTCGACGAAGAGTTCAAAATCACGACCCCACAATGAAGGAAAGATAATCCCGAGAACTGTTAAGGAGTGTGCCCTGTAACTGTACACGTACGCAACATCCTCCGGAAAGGAACATTCAAATCGTCCCGTTGAAAAGCCCAATAGAAGAGAAGAAACAGGAGGACGCGTCGACTGGTGCATCATTATCTTTCGTCGTTTGCCTCGGGGTTGTTTAGCCTCTTCGCTTTTCGCAGTACTTTTGCCACTTATAACCCCCGTTCAGCAACACCACCTTCTTTTTTCCCTACTAGAGTCACCCTTGCTCTTTCTCCTACGCGTGTTGTCCGCCTCCCTCGGTGTGTTATTTACCCCTTCCCGTGGCTGACGCCCACCGTTCCACGCCACCCCTTGGCCCCCGCGCCCTTTTCCGGCCGCGCGCACAGCTTAGGGATTGTTTTAATACCCCGATGGGGCAGAACTGTGTGACCTACTTCCACCACGGTGAATATAGACGCGACCTAAGCCACGTTTTCAGAAGTCGGTTAGAGGTACATTCACGTTGCTGGCCGGAACAAACTAGCCGTGTTTCTTTCGTCCGTCGACTACATTACCGAAAACCCTATTAACGATTATTTTCTCTTAGGGAGAAACGAGTTTCGATGGTATTTTTCATCTGCTTGTTGAATGGCTTGCTCTATCGAAACTCGTTCAGATTAGTCGAGTTATCAATTTAATGAATTATCAATTTAGTTGTCTTAGTTATATCACATTACTGTATTTAGTTCACTTTAAATAACCATCGTTTCACTGTAAATAGATCCATCTATCGATAAATTTATCGTACAGGGTAGAAATCATTGAAAATCCTAATTTCTAATATTTCTGAATAAATAATCCTATAATAGTATATACCCCTTATCCTATAATAGTACATAAGCCCTTTAAGTATCGAACCCTTCCTTTTTTTAACATCCTGTATGTGTGAAATGTTAATTATGATGTTAACGTCATAACTGATGTAGACGAAGTACACCAAGGATACAGAATCGAGTTTTGACTTAGACAACCAATATCAGACAAAGCTGGAAATAGCGTTATCGTGGACATAATTATTACCTGATCTACTGCTGTTTTGAGATTGTTAAATAACCGCAACATTTTGGTTGCTTACAGAAAGGTTAATACCGACCTGTAAGAGACATCGACGCGTAAACGAGGTTGTAGAATTACAGAGACAAAGGTAAGAAAAATAGCATTGTCGAGGGAAGTTAATTTCCGTCAGACGCCAATATCTCGGTGAGTATGCTACATTGTCGGAAGTTTCGATCGTTCGCTGAATGATTTTCCTTCCGCGTCCCTGTAAAGAATAGACCTCATCCGCTAAGCCGGTGAATACCTTAAGGGACGAAACTTTCTCGAAGTTTTGAAAGTTTTGAAGAATTGAAGGAGTTGAACTCGCGTACGTGATTAACCCCTTTGCGTTCATGCGCGTATATAGCAAAAATAAATAACGTTTCCACCGTAGCTAAGTTGGTACAATAAATTCAAGGTCACGCCCTAACGTTATCATTCGAGCGTTAAAAATGTAAAATGTAGCGATAGAATTACAAAAGTATATATATCATTTGTATATAGTCAAGAAACAATTACGCTGATAAAGATAGCGAATCTTTAATCGATTAGATTGAGAAAAATCTTACGTCGAGGAATTAAGGCTATCGTTTTCTTCCCACCATTTATCCCGTGCTACATCTCCAATTTTATTTAACGTTGAACCATGCATACAGCACTATTTCGTTCTTTTGTCTCTCGTTGCACAATGATTACACGAAAGCGGAGTAATATCGTCTTCTTTTTTTTAATACTCGAGTATCTCCCTGCGGCTCTCCTGACGAGAGCTCTAGAGGAAAGGGACGCTCTGCAAAATCTGTAACGCGAATAGGAATGAGCTCGTCTCTGTTAAACGAAGAAACTCTGAACAAATGAAAATGTATCTACCTCTGGATGATGTTCTACGTAACATTTGATCATCTTGTAAGCCTTGTCGCAAGGATCGTCACTCTCTGAAAGTAGGTAGTTCGATGTTAGGATCGTAATAATTGCGCACGAATGATCATGACCCGGTAGAACAAATTACACTTCCGCGCATAGATCTGAGAACGTCTCCTATTTTGAATAAAACTTAAGAATTTTCAGCGATCGTGTATGTGAAATATATTTAATGCAACGCTGTTAACCTAACAATCCTTAAGAACTTAATATCCATCTACGTAGCACAATTTACATCGAGAACGAAAACGCGTGAAATACTCACGGACAGATTTACACTTGTTAAACAATTTCTTGGACGAGTCTTGCATGCTTCGTGGTAGATGTCGAAGCGCCCTTTGCACATCTACCTCCGCGTTCTTATCTAAGATACCGTGCCTCATCATGAAGCACTTGAGGTAGCACTTTAAGTTTTGATCTTCCTGTTCCAAGTCTCCGGCTTTCATCCGTCTTAATGCGGCTGAAACGTTCAAAGAAAGATAGTAATACTTCATTACCGAAGCCTTTGGCTTCGTAATTACAGATGCTGTATAGCATACCCCATGAAACCTTCGATTCTCTGCGACAGTCCTTCCTAATATCTGCCTTACCAAAATGCTAAAAGGGGACAGAAATAATTGACTGAAATTTTTGACAAAATTTTTATCATTGAATCTTCCTTTCTTAAAGTACAATCGCTTACCAACAAAATTAGGATCGTCGATAGAACGAGAAAGAAATGACAATTTCTTAACATGTTTCTTCTAATGCTCTTGATTCGCAAGGAGCGATTTAAAACCACTTTGAACACCAACGCCTCAACTGGAACCTTATCAGCCCAATGGCCAGTTGTTACTCGACCATTCGTATAAACGTCAAGATTTACGTAGATCGAAATTATGTCGGGCAATTAATCAATAAATCGAACTCAAAGCAATTCGATAATCAATGGCAAACGTATCAATGAGTCTTACTAGCGCTGCATGCTAAAACAGATGTCAACTTGTCAAATTTACTTGTCCGTCCATCGTCGACATAATCGATCAGACATAGCAAATCGAGCCACGATAATTCAACAAAGGAAACGTTCGACCAATGCATTAATCATAAGTTGTCGGAAACTAGCGTATTACGGGTTAATCGGGATGCTCTAAGTATCGGAAATGGTGCGTGTCATACTAGAAAGATTCTAAGATCAAGAAAAAATCCGAGGATTTCCCTTTCATTTTTTTCTTTCTGCCAAAAAGTCGGGGAAAGAAGAATTGAACGACAGCAAGTTTTTTTTCCAAGAAAACCTCCAATCCCATGAATATTTCGGTATTCTGTCTGTCACGACGCCGATCAATTCGTCTGGGGAACAAAAAGCTCACGAACTTTTTCCTGGCGACCGGCGTTGAGATACGTTTTCGATCAACCTAGATATTCCAAACGACCGGGAATATTCTATTCCCTGGAGCATCCCGTTTCTGGTTCCTTTCGTTAAGAATTTCTTACCTTTTCCCTTACTTCGGAAACCGGCGAATCATCGTCAATTTCTTGACGATTGATCTTGTCCCGCCAGATGTTCCATAAATATTATGCTCTGTCTGTTGAAAGATAGCAGCAATATTTAACCTTGCGACAATTTATCTTAAGTGGACACGTCACGTACTGAACAGTACCGAGCAAGTGTCGGAGAGAAACTCGAATACGACACGATTACATATTGAAACTTACAATTAGTCTACTATAACGTATTTACGCTTACTATTGCATGAATAGTTAGCTCTTGTTCTCTTTATCTCTATGTAAAGCTGTATTTTGTCCAACATCTAAATTAGAAGAAACGTTCCATGGCATAATTTCTCGTTTCTATTACGCTAGAGTTGTTGCTAATTATTTAGAAAGCTGCCGTCATCTTGACGATTCATTTCGATGATTCTATGGTGTATACGGTGAATATGGTGTAGGAGCCAACATTTCGAGCAAAGTTTTCCTTTGCCCATCATACTAACCATCATACTAACGCATACGCTGTCACGGACACACAATAATAGGTAGAATAATGTATTCTACAATGTTATAGTGTTACTGACAGTCTTTTACAAATACCTCGCAAACTAAGAACATATAATAGCATATATGTAACTCGCATGCAGTGCTATGCAGACAAAAATACATAGTACCATTTAAAAAGATCAAGATGTTCTTGGCTTGTCATCGAAGCAGAACCTTTTTTGAAATTCGTAATATTGCAATTTATAGTCGACTGGAAGCCGATTAACTTTTGATTGTGGGTTGATCAGTGAGGATTGATTTTTAGACCACCCTGTATGTGTAAATCGTCAGATTCCTTTCAAATTTTGTCAGTATAATCACGATAGTTGCATTTCGTTTTAATGCTAATAAAGTTCTAAAATTTTATATAGCATTGTGGCGGCACTCGACGACTTCGCGACACAAGCATAATGCCATCAAAGCGTAAGGCCGACATGCCTAATGGTCCAATCGATATCCCTACGGTCCTTCCGCCGAATATTCGGAAGAATGCGTACGCGGCAACAGTCGCAGACGTCTAACAAACGCGTGCATAGTGGGTATATCGAGAGCCAACGAAAGAAAAGAATTTGTACAAAGATTCATTCGGTTCTGAATAGCGAAGTGCAAGGGTCAAGTATAACAGCGAAGTGCAAGGGTCAAGTGTAACAGCGAAGCGAACATAGTCGAAAAGCGAGGATCGTTGATCGTTGATAGGTGACTATTGATCGTTGAATAAATTATATTGTTGAACATCGAGAGTATTTCTTGGGCACCTTAAATCTAACACAACCTCAGCATACATAAAAAGTTTTCAATAGTGTTCGAATACTTTCGTCAATCATCCTATTTCTAGTAGACTATCCAAGAGTTAAAAAAAGAAAGTTGCTCGTTCGAATTCATCGGAATATGAACTGTGCCAATCGTTCTTATAGAATGATCAGATTACAGCAATTGTTGTACAAACTTATTGTGTCGGCTATATCTTTCTCTTCGAATAAATATGGATCGGAATTGAAAAACTCTAATCGAAAAATATGAGATCTACTCGTTATCGTTAGTTCAAAAGTACTACATTCTTGTTTCTTTAACTCACGTATTTTTCCAGTATCCAGATATTAGTCATCGATAATATCTCATACAGGGATTCCCTGGCGGTAAAATTTGCTACGGCGTATTTAAACCGTCGTGAAAGATCACGAAGTTCTAAATACAAAGAGAATTACGATTCGCGACTTCTACTCCACTGAAGAAGCTTTGAAATTGTAGAAAACTGAAAATAATCACGTGATGGGCAAGAAAAAGGGAAGAAAATTACCATTGATGACGAAAAGCAATTTGTGCGGAACACGAGGTTTCGCGGAGGCAACGGTAAACATCTTTTTCTGTGGTTTTGCATGTCGCACGTGTGCTGATTTGTGTCTAATAGCTGGGGTTTTATTTGTAGGAGCAGGAAAAAATACTTCCAAGGTTGGTTAAAGTTTTCCTATGGCGAAACTACCTTCTGATAAAAATACGTCAGTATCTCAGATTTACTATTTTATCGCATTCGTAATGTTCATTATTATTCGAAGATATCGATAAATTGGTGTTATACTAGCACAATTAAGATGATACATGTTCTGAATGGCAAATATTCTACATATGTGCTATTCTTTGCACGCGTAATTGTTATGTATGTAGGTTATAAAAATGTGAAAAGAAAAAAGAAACGGATTTTCTATGTTTCCGTGATAATCGTGCAACGCTATTTTTAGTCAGTCTCGGAACATAAAAACAGGATGTCATATCCATCATATACATCTTATGTATACATTCATGTGTCTGTCTGCGTTGCACCTTAAACTTTTCGCGCATCGTTACGCTGATTCTAGCAGAAGAGTCCCGTCAACTCGCTTTTGAATCGACTCTGCGCGCGAGTTTTCTTTGTCGTGTGCGTACTGCTCTGCGCAATAAACAAGCTGCGCTACTTTGAACAAGAGGTGTGTTGTTATATCGGACTGATTAAAATCCGCATCCACGACTGCCCGCTTTCTTTTTCTTGTGTCCGTGTATCATTTTGTTAAAAAATTTGCGATGCAAATACGCGCGATGAATTAGGTTATGTCGAGACTAGTAAAAAAACAGCAGTGGCGCTGCGGACATATCATGACACGAGTATAATTAAAATCAATGTAACGTACAGTGCTTCAAGACAAGATTCTTTTCCAGTGCGTTTTCCGACGCATTTGTTGGACAAGAAATGTCGAACGGATTAACGGTGCTGCATAATGACAAAGACTCTAACGAAACAAGTATGAAATTCAAACATCGATCTTTTATTCATCCATCGCGTACACAATTTTCATATTCGTATTATTTTCATTTCCGATCTCTAGACTGCAATGTATCCACAGTCGGTGCTAGCACTGCTGCATCTCCTGCGGAAGGATTGCAGGAGACTCACTTGACAGGGGTGAGTTTCATTTAATTAAGATCAATTTTGGAATAGATACCTGTTCCAAATCCATAGCACTGGCTTGTTGTTGTCCTCTTCGCAGATGGAGCAGCCAAATATCTCAAGATCAATCTTGAAGAGACCTGCCGAATCAGAACCTGAAGGTCAGTGGCTGGTTGCACGATCTTATATCACGCTATTGAGCAGCACTTAGTTGTTACGCATGTGCATATTAAAGATGATTTGATAGAAACAAGCAGAACATGGATCATCTTATAAGTCTTTCAGGTTCAAGTTCTTTTGAGCAAAGGAAAGCCAACTAGAATATACCAAGTAAATTAATCTGTTTCTATTATTTTTGTCAGGTACAACCAATCCAAAGAAGCGTCACAAGAATCCACAGCCCAAAAATGCAGTGTGTGCCCTGAATGAATTGAAAACTGGTGCAGTATACAAGGTAGTTGACCAAACTGGTCCTACACATGCTCCAATATTTACGATAGCAGTACAAATAGATGGACAAACTTACGAGGGCAAAGGACGTACCAAGAAAATGGCAAAACATGCTGCTGCTGAACTGGCTCTCAGAAACATCATTCAGTTTAGAAATACACCAGAAGTTCATCAAGCAATTAACACTTGTCAACCTTCTATTCCTCTTGAACCAGATTTTACAAGCGATGTTACGGAACGTGATAATCATCTAGTAAATGCTTTCAAAACTTTGACCCAAGAACCAAAGAGCACAAACAAATTTTTAGAGAAAGGGCCTGTAGCGCTTATTAATGAATTATATCCCGGTGTAGTGTATAATTGCGTATCTGACAATGGAGAAAGTTATGCAAAATTTACGATATCGATCACAGTCGATGGAGAAACATTTGAGGGAACTGGACCAAGTAAAAAGTTAGCGAAAGCTGCAGCTAGTAAAGCAGCGCTAGCTAAATTAAGGAACGTTCATAGTTCTTCGTTCTGTATACCTCTTCCGGTTCGTGTATTGCCAAACTTTCCCAGTAGCGGACATTGGCAAGATCAAATGACATTACCTCAAATGTTGGCTGATAAAATTGGCAAGATGGTAAACCAAAAATTTAGCGAATTAATTCAATCGAAGCCGCAACATGCTCGTCGTAAAGTTTTAGCCGGCATTGTTCAAACTAAAGGATCTGATGCAGAATTGATATGCGTAACAACTGGTGAGAAATAGCTTTTTTTATATAATTTCTTGTATAAAAACTGAAAATGTGTACAAAGAGATTATATTATTTTCTTTTTTCTTTTTACATAAAAGGTACTAAATGTGTTTCTGGGGAGCACCTTAGTGTTAGCGGTGGTGCTTTGAATGATTGCCATGCAGAAGTAGTTGCAAGGAGATGTTTGTGCGAATATTTGTATAAACAATTGGAGCTTCATACAGAGGAGCGTGGTGCGGAATCTATCTTAGAACCGGCAAAAAAGGGTTTCAAACTAAGACAAGGAATTCAATTTCATTTATACATAAACACTGCTCCTTGTGGAGATGCCAGAATTTTTTCACCTCACGAAGAAAATGAGTCTGTCGACAAACATCCAAATCGAAGAGCAAGAGGTCAATTGCGAACCAAAATAGAATCTGGGGAAGGTACGATTCCTGTAAAGAGCTGCGAAGGTATCCAAACATGGGATGGTGTACTTATGGTATGATGTATTCTATGTCGCATACGATCAAGTAAATACTCTTCATTTCCGTGCAGACTTTACTGCAAATATTTATTTCAACTTACAGGGCCAAAGACTGCTGACGATGTCGTGTTCGGACAAAATAGCTCGGTGGAACGTACTTGGTGTGCAAGGTGCACTTCTAAGCCACTTCATCGAGCCAATTTACTTCCACAGCATCGTTCTTGGCAGTCTATTGAACCCAAGCCATATGTATAGAGCGGTCTGCGGACGTATCGAAAACACAATTCAAGGACTACCACCACCTTATAGACTCAGTAAACCGCTAATGAGTCTTATCACATCTTCCGAAGTTAGACAACCTGGAAAAGCACCTAATTACAGCGTTAATTGGACAATTGGTACGTAGAGGAAAGGAGGGTGATTCAAATACCTCATTGTAACTTGTCGTATCTTATAGGTCAACCAGAAGCTGAGGTAATAAACTGTACCACTGGAAAAGACGAATCAGGTAAACCCTCTAGAATATCCAAGCAGGGGCTCTTCAGAAGATTCTACAATTTACTAGGTAAACTTGATACTATAGACGACGCTGATAAAAATCAGTGCCGCCATTACTTGGATGCGAAATCATCCGTACAGAATTACTCGGTAAGTCGAAATAATCTCATTAGACATCGGTACAAGAGCTGTGTTCATCATTATTTCGTTTAATTTTCTCCTGCGGACAGCTTGCCAAGCATCAATTGAAGGAAGCTTTCGTAAAGGCACATCTTGGGAGTTGGGTTAAAAAACCGATCGAACAAGATATGTTTGAAGTCGATATCTGACTAAATCAGGGTAATAATAAAATCTCAGCAGATGATACAGTGTTTCGGTTGTCAAACTATGTAGTTCCTACTGCAAACTAGACCGCTTGTTCAGCGTGTTATGATATGGCAGAATGTGGCATCAGTAAAGCATAAATCATAGGTTCTCACGCATGTCTGGGACTTCGGGTTGTACGATTTGTTCGTATACAGAATCGTGTTCAGAATGTGAAGAAACACAAGCCCTTAGTGGCTTATTCAGTCTTCGAGCCGTCGAAGGTTTTACGATTCGATAGTTGCTCAGTTTAGATATAGGGTTATCATAACTTTCGATACTTCGAATCTTAATCTTAATCGTTAGTATGATGTCAATTTCGACAATTTTTATAGACTGTTAGATGAGTGAAAAAATTTTCGTTTCGCAACGCAAATCAGGTTGAAAACAGTGAAAAGTTGCGTAGATATTCACAACTCGATAAATTTTCACGTTTTGACACATATCTAAAAATTAGTTTAATGATTGGAAATTCTTATAGTTATTCCATTTAAAAATGGGACAAATAACAACCAACAGGTAGTTATTTTAAAACAATCGTGTAGGGTGAAGGAAAAATCCAAATTGATAAATATCTCGGGATTTTATTCGTGCCTGAAGTATTTACTAGGCTTTAGGAATAACAGTGATATAACATGCATCAAGTTACATCCCTAAAGGCTGTGACTACCGAGTATAGGATCTTCATGCAAATTAAGTACTCTGTTGGAAAGTTCTAACGAAAGATCACAGGAATCGATTCCTTGTCGGCGTATTCAATTGGTTCGAGTTACAAATAATTATGTTTTTTTAATTATCAGACTAAGTTACATTTGGTTAATGTAAAAAATTATTTTATGACACTCGTCGACAAAGAATCGGCCCTCGACAGTTCGATGTTGTTATTATTGGTTTTCATAGGGAACAAATGGAAGAGGAAATGTGTGAGTAAGAATAATCGACATGAAAGTATGGATGAATTATATGAGTCAGTAGATGAATGAAGAAATATACATTATATTATTAACAATTTTAGAGAATCCTAAGGTCATTGCCTCACTGTGCCAGTATTATACACTTACTGCTATTCTGCCGTAATGACACACTGCCCGGTGTCGGTCCAGTTTTGCGTGAGAAACTCGACAAATGTACAAACTAATCTCATTTCAAGTATTACATACTAGTATTAGAAGCAGTTATTACGTCAAAAGGACTATAGTTGTGTATAGTGCAATATCGGATGTTGTTAGTTTGACTGTTATCAATTAGATTGTTATCAAGTATTGTTTGTTATGTACTTTCTTTTTTTTTCCTGTTGCAATTTTCTTTTCTTTTTTATTGAACAATTAAAAAAATGTGTACATGTTTGTGCCAATAAGAACTGGAAACCAAATGCAATAATGCCAATGATAAGCTAATTTAACCGATGTTTGCTATGTTTTCTAAATTTTTCATGAACATTTATTTAGTATAAAATAATTCTTTGAGTTGAACTTTTCCAGTGTTATCAATGATTAATTCTTCTTCGTGCTTAAAGTTTCAAACAAACGAATTCTACTATAGCCGCCTTTTTCTGCTTGCTTCTTGCCATTTGCATAATACATATATTACACGTGGATTCAATCTTTACGAACACACATTCAATTTACATATTTACAAGTGTGTATTGAACTTTTTGTGCATAATAACCAAACTAACTTATACAGATAATCACTTGATCTGGGTCGGCTATGTTGTTCTCCGTATTACGGAATTATTTTACGTGGCATACCAAGAAAAAGAAAAGAAAAAATACAGAGAGAAGAAGAGAGAGGAAACGCAGGTGTACACAAAATTCGTAGTATTATAAATGGCGAAGAGTTATAAGAGAAATAGATCGTCGGAAATGTGTGATACAGGTGGCGAACGTGAAGTCCACGTGTTTATCGTTCTTTCATATTACACGAAAATCAGTAGTAAGTTTTATGACGAACTAGTTTACATTCATAGGGTAGTGTTTTTATTAAGTAGAGACTAAAAGAGTGCGCATCGGTATCTCTTGACTTTTCCGTATTTTCCTCTTATCTTTGCGAATTGCATCACGTATACACTTTACATATATACCTATATATGTATAATAATATATTATTATATTACATCACACACGCATATACACACACACACACACACACACACAATCACATACTGATCGGTACCTATAGAGAGAAAAAGAAAAAAGAAAAAAAAGACACCACTTAGTGGTAAATGATCAAAACTCGGAGTGAGCATAATAGTTGTTAATTAATTTTCTAGTCCTATCTAGTCAATCATTGATACGATTTCCGATTCTTCTCCGAATCATACTTGGGGGAACATAGCTTAGTATACCGATGATAATACGAACTCGTAGTCGGCTAGAATTTAAGCTTGACTAGTGCCTCTAGTTGTAACTTTGTCCAAAATAAGTAATATCGATATAGGCAAAAGAATATCGAATAAACCTTTATTTACCAAGTACTGAGTGTTATCTTGCGATCATTCCCACTAATTCTTACTGTATCTTGAATAAAAAGAAACGAAAACGAACAAAATGTTTGTTTATTACGTCAACTTCTTCATATCGCATACCTGGAATTTCCAACTGATATTGCGTCATTTTATAGAACTTTTATAGAAGATTTTGAACAAATGGCTACATAAATATTGGACAGAAAAATTTAGCGAGTGTTCGTAATTAACAGAATATTAATTCATTCGTCCGTTTTAAAAAACGCATGATATTCGCCTCTTGCTTGCATCGCCTTTGAATGCATCCTATTGCTTGCGCAGGTTAAGACCTCGATTGATTTCAATATGAATAAAACATTATTTATGAATAGCTATAGTGGCTACAAAAGGTATTTGTACGCTTTATTCTTCCAGTGAAGCATTTTCTATTCTAAGTGCTAAATTTCACTTTTACAATGTCAATTTTTTGCAGTCATATGAAATTACTTGCGTATATAGAGATTAATTATATAATTTAGCACATAAATGCCATGATAAATACAAATAATGGTGTACAAATACTTTTCGTAGCCACTGTATATGCATGTTACGAATTTATTTTATGTTTGCAAACGGGCAGGTTTAGCTTAGTCATGGAAGGAAAGTGTAAGAAAGACACGGTTCTCTTTTGTTGAAACTGTATATTAATTACATCGTTACTATATATTATATTTTTTCTCTGTTAATAATCTATTATTATTGACGCTGTACCTATCGTACAGCTATCGTTTATCGCGCTTCGCACATGAATCCCTCGACAGGCCTTTCTCAATACGAATTCAATGAACTCCTCAGCTCGTCGATGAACAGCTCGAATCGCGAAATGAACCGAATTCGAGCTACGTTACTTCAGTCGTTTGAATGCGAGAACGTATTTAAAAAAAAAAAAAAAAAGAAGAAAACGCAAAATGTATGTACGAATTGTGATCGTATGACATAACAGAAGATATGATCTCAGCCCGTTTGTTCGCGATCACGTCGTATTCCTTTATCGCGAATCGTTCTCTCTCGAGAAGTATTAGAAACGAAAGACGTGTTATCGGTCGTTCTACCGACGATACCAAGCGAAACGAAGTAATCACGTGCGAAGCGGCTGTTCCTCGAATGTTACATCGATTTTTCTTCAACTTAATCGCTATATGATATGTATCGAGTTCGCCAAATGTTCCCTGTCATGCACTTTTCCTATGTCCTCCACTTTGGTTACGGTGACTATCGCGAGATACGCGTTGGTATGGGTGAAAAGTATGCTCGAGCAAAGTCGCTCAAAAAAGAAAAAGGTGAAAGATACGTCGAAAGAAGAGGAAAGAGAAGATACGCCGTGTGAAATATTAATAGAAGGTGAAAGTAAAGTTAGAATCCACCGTATGCTTTGTTCGATCGCATGACCTTGGCTACATTATATTACGCAATATGTAGCGATTCCTCATACGTTCCTTGCTTTCCTGCTACTTTTTATTCCTGCTTTTAGAATTTTTCTCTGACGGAAATTTCTGATCTCTTAATAGGTCTACGTGATAGGAAGACTTGGAGTTAAATGTCATTAAAAATTGTTCTGCCCGGTTGGTAGCGACACGCAATATTGCTTGTTGCGAATCGTACGATTATTATTAGAGAGCTAGTTGTCGAAGAACGCGAAACAAATAATTGATAACATCATTTATTTCGAGCACGCCTTTCACCGGATGCCGTGTAACAAATCTAACAGGCTTGACAGCGATTTTTCTTAAATCTACGAAAGCATACTATAAATGGGACGCCAGAAGCATTCGTTTACGCAATGTCCAACAAAGTGTCGTATTCAAATTATTAGAAAATCACATGCATCGGGAGTATGACCAACCAATTGCAAGCGCTAGATCTATCCGATCTACTGTCATTCGATATTTGTCTTTCGATGATTAATTAGATAAGTGATCTCATTGTGTATCGTGCACGTGTGCATGTTAGTCGCGAGACAATGAGGTTCGATCCACGTTGTTCGCTGTCTTATTACATCCATCGGACATTCTTATGGAAACTGCGTTTACAACATCAGCTACACTACATTATGATTATCCGTTTCGTGCTTACGGGCGCTGTTGGCCTAATTCTATTCGATTTCGGTGGAAGGTGTCCTCGAAAACCGGTGTTCATACAGGGGAACAATGAGAAAACGAAACACCCCTGTGACACGTGTTCATTCTGACGCACACACATACGATTAATAATCATGTAACCGTACCGACTACGTAACAATACTGAGCTAAAAAGCACTCTGATACGTACAACGCTATGCCTTAGTGTTTAAACTTCATTTAAGGTAATGTAGGTACAACATTACGTCTAGCTTGTGCCTCGGGAAACGAGATTCCGCTTGATTCAGGCTATTCGCACACTTAGCCGAACCAAATCGAACAAAAATACCCCATCGAGTGAAAAACATTCCGGGGTAAGTGCTCTCGGATCGCTTTATCTTCGATTCGAACGCCTTCGAATCGAGCTTTCACTTTGAACAAGATCGAATTGAGTGCGTTTAAAACGATACATTCTCTGACTGAAACTAAGTAGTAAGAAAATAGCGATGGCTCGATGGCAATTTCAACGTTGATTCGGGCAAACGCACGACGTTAATAGTTTTATTGAGATTCCGACGATAAAGATTCCGGGTTACGCTTTTCATCTTTATCATGAATCCGCTTAATTATCTCTCATTATTAACAATATCATACACCTATCGCGGAGAAACGTGGTTTCCTGTTCACATAAGAAAACAGTATTTGAATTAACAACTCGATAGTCTACAGTAATTACAGTACGTGTGAAACGTTTTACAGATACAACACGCAACGAGCAACGTTCAGCCTAGAAACGGAAAACAACGGGCGAACGAGACAAGAGTCAAGGGTCATTCTTTAATATTCACACGCGAAGAGAAGAAGAGAGAGAAAGAGAGAGAGAGATAATAGTATTTACAATGATCTTTAGCGATTCACGACTTTCGTCAAAGAATAACTAGATACGCAATTGTGGAGAGAATCGTAACGAAACGAGAGAAGCGGAGGGAGTAATACGATTTTGCACATCAAGATACACGTAATAGTTACATCGAATTGCTTGCATTCGAGGGCGCGGCCGTGACTCAAGTTTCATCGAATTCTCGAATCCGTACGATGAGAAACTCGGAAATCGGTCTTCTTCGATCGATTCTGTTTCAAATCGCGAAAGTCTCGACTGACCGGTTAGAGAAGATGGAATCTTGGAAAGTCTCGTTCTCGTCGATTCGTATTTGACAACCGATGAAAATGTACTCGAACGCTACCATGGAATGCAAGTCCTTGTATAGGATATGAGTTTTCGTTGAAGCGACCCCGCAGATCGTGTTGTGCCGTACTACACGTGTCAGGTATATTACGTACATAGATTTCAGTCACGAAAGACATTTGTTTTCTTTGCTGTACATCGTGGCCTTTTATGCATATACACGAGATGATCCGTGTGGTACGTGAAGATCTTGTCCTCACTTGCATCTCAAATTTGTCAAAATAACGTTAAAAGTGGATTCTACGAGACGATCACGTATCACGGGACCAGCACGTTTATACCCTAACAAAATATTTCTATCGGATGGCTTTCTTTCGATTCGCGCTTGGACTTTCGTCTCGTATATTTCGTGGACGTTCCTCTCATCCGATCGAAGCTGCCCTTCGGTGCCCCCAGCGAGCGATCCTCGCCGATTACGCGTGTTTCTTCGAATGTTTTTCGTCGATTACGTTAGCGTTACGAAACTCGTAATCCCAGCAGTGTTCAACGGTAAACAAGAAGATCGTAGTGAGCAGGCACTTTTAAATCGTCGTTCTATCGATCAGTCTCATGGTCAATTCTTTTTTACCCTTTTGAATGTTGCCCTTTATCCTTTCGATGCTTCTCCAAGCTTGATAATCGAATTGTTAGCATCGGAAAGAATTCTCTCTGTTTGTTTGCTCTTTATACCGTGATTAATTTGTTACGATAGTTTGCATTGACGCTATCAGGCGTTTTTAATGCGAGTATAACGAACGGTGTTGCTCCAAGGAGGCACCAAGGGGCTTTCATCGAATTTTTTTAACCGTGTAAAAATTCCTTCTGCCTAGCACTCCGAAGCTGGTCCTTCGTTTTCGGTTCTCCAGAGAACATGCCGGTTATCGACCAGCGTTCCATGAGCATCCTGTGATCACCTCAAGTGGGATCGAACGTCCCGGACTGTTACCATTCGTAGTCGTGCTGATGGAAGGGGTTGGTGCATGGTTGTTGAGCGTGTAGATGGGTCACTATCGGCGGTGGTTTAACCAGGTCGAATTCCCTGCTAATCACCTCATTGTAAAGCTGTGAAACAGAGGAAAACGGAATATTAAGGGTAACCAGCCGGCACGACAACGGTATTAATGATCGTA
The DNA here is from genome assembly GCF_014825855.1 of Bombus pyrosoma. Lineage (NCBI taxonomy): Eukaryota > Metazoa > Arthropoda > Insecta > Hymenoptera > Apidae > Bombus > Bombus pyrosoma. The sequence continues at coordinate 4,261,537 of NC_057784.1, forward strand.
TAAAAACAAAAGCACGAAAAGAAATAAAGAAAAACGTGTTTTTCGTTCAGAGAGTATAGCCTTGCGTAGAAGTTTTCTCTCTTTTTTATCATTTATTTTCCAACAAACGTCTTCTTTGTGGACGTTTTAGTTAGAATGATTTTACTAAACCTGGAAGCTCCTACGGATATACTCGTCCTCGCCATTGCCAGTCATACCGTAATTATATCCACCTCCGCCGCCGCCTCCAGTGTTCAGGAATGGATTCGTCGGGTTTACTGGGCCTGAAAATGTATTTCATCGTGTACACGCTTGAACGAACAATGCGAAAACTTTAAAAAGCCCCTTTAACTTTAAAAAAATTATTATTGGCGATGAAAAGATCTTCTCTCATCGACAATGGCTACCGGCAAGCATTTTAATCATTTGATTCATTGGGAGTTTGGTGACATATATATACTGGCTATAAAACATATTTGCATATATTCTTATTTTCCAATGAAGCGTCTTTTTTATTATTTCTGCATTTCGTTTTCATAGTATCAAATTTTTTTAGTCATGTGAAAGTATTTGTAAATATATAAGAAGAACAAACTTCTTTAAGGCTCATATTGCAATTATTAATTGAAACTCAGCTAGCAGTATTAAAAGACTAGAATTAAAATCTCTCAGTTATTGTGAGATTCTTATTTATTTTGCAAATATAAGAGCCATTATATATAGTTAATATTAATAAAAAGCCATAAGTAAATCTTTCAACGCAAATTTACTGAGTTCATCATCTATCTTGTGGATCCTTTTTCTAGAAAGCTTCTCAATTACGAACAGAGAAGCGGAAATCTCACCTCCATTCGCACCTGGCACGTTGAGAGTATCGCCAGTTTGATAAGTGGCACCGTAGCCCGTGTCTTGATTAGCCAACTCGTGCAGTCGAGTAGAGCTGAGAGCGCGAGGAATGGCGTTGCTAGGTACACCGTGCGGTGCCAGATGTGTCGCTTCGGCTACTTGACGAGGATCCTCCGTCTGCGGCAGCTCGGAGACGAAGCCTGTATCCTTTCTGTAAAAGTTGATGAACACGAACGCGCCAAGAACGACGATGCAGATGAGACCGTAAGCTCGGAATGTCGCAGTTGTTCCTAGGAAATTGTACGAAAAAGAGTCCCATTTAATGTAGAAGAAGTACAAAATGCATATACATGGAAAAGCACAACGTGCATAAAAAGATGTGTCACGTAAGCTTTGCGAAAGTCCGTCAATGAAAATTCGGAACACGTTGATAGAATTGAAAGAAGAAAATTTAATGCGGTGCCAAATGTATTCGTAAGTTTATCAACGATCAATCGATAGAATCAGCGACAACGAAGTTTCAATTGTAACGACAAACGCTAGCAGGAATATGACCAGTCTTAAAACGCAAGTCAATCAATTCAGAAAGTTGCGAACGACAGGTAGTAAGTAAAGTTTCATTAGTATTTCTTCGATATTTAAGAGATTTTATAATACATCTTGCACAATAATCTACCAATCAATGATATTAATGTATTGATATGTTACGAGTCGTAGGTCATAGACTTTTCTCATATTCGAACGAGCATTCGAACAATTGGAATTATCAACTGACTTGTAACTTGAAAACTTTGTTCGTAGAACTTGATTTACTTCATTGGCAAACTTGTCGCTGTTACGTAAGAGAATTTATTAATTCTTATAACCTGTAACTCGTGACTTATAAAAGTTCACTTAATTAATATTCTCCCAACTTTGTGAGAGAATTCGGATTTGACAAAGCGATATTGCATAAATGTCGACGAGGCACGAATATTTTTTGGTGAATTTAGCCTTGATCGATTTATTTAAGAAACGATGTAGGTAACGTTGGAGAGCTATTAATAACGTAATCTGGTGAATATTCCAAGTCGAATCAATATCGAATTACTTGCATTTCTCGACACGTGGTCAACGTGAATCGATAAGACATCACGCAACACAGGATACTAAGAACTCACCGTAAGCGTCGACGAACATGCCACCGATCACAGCTCCGCATCCCCTGCCAAGACCATGATGGATACCTTGAAGAACACCCTGCGCGCTTGTACGCAATTGTGGAGGCGTGTTATGAGAGATGTAGCTGCAACACGCGGCCCACACAGCCGCATGGGTTATCCCCTGGATGAACTCGAAAGGCAGCACCCACCATGGAATCGTCAGATAAGAAATATAAAGGAAACGAAACACGTTTCCACCCAGTCCCATGCACAACACCTGAAATTGCGTGTGTGTATTTACTTTAAAAATAAGTTTCGTAATCGCTAAGTGGCCTAAAGGTGGTGCACGTAACCCATGTTTATTATTATGAACATGTATGTTGCAAATATGATGGAGAATGAAGTTGAACACAAATATTCTACTGTATCCTATGTATTCTATTGTATAAGAAGTTCGGCAATCTTCGTAAAAGTTAATCTCGAAAGGATTAAATTTGAGGGTTCTTAATGAAAATTAAATGAATGAACTACCTTCACGTGACCGATTTGACGGATCAGTTTAAAGCTGAAGAAGTAAGCAAATATCTCGGAAATGTGATTGATCACGGAGGCGACACCAAATAGAGTCGGTGTGCCATTGTAGTCCTGAAGATGCCAAAAGAGGAAGGTAAAAATCAGCCCGATACCGAATCCCATGAACCACGCGACGAAAAGGAAGGATGCGCACTTGAGGTCTTTGAATTGCTTCAATACGGTCACCCATTCCGGGATCTCTCGCGTCGTTTGAGCGAACATTTTCGTCTGGAACAATACGAAGCTCGTTTAGAATGCGTAATAATCTCACGGGATCGATATGATCAACCCTTTGCGCTCCAGAAGCATTTTAATATCTCTTTCCATCAACCTGGTAATTAAAATGTAAATTCATGAGAAAATGTGTATATATCAATGTATTAATGTAAGTACATTTATATTTTATAATGTCTCGAATGTCATCTGAAATAATCGCACGTATGATTTCCTGAAAAAGATAGGACTTAAAGGAATTCATCCCTTTCGAATTTTATTGTAGACTCTAATAAAAAAAATTGATAGACATTCTTCTGGAATGAAATTTTCCGTGAATATCACCGAGAAATCGTGTCGGTACAACTTTGCAGTTCAAAGTAAACGCTTCAAATCAAAAATATCGAATCAAGAATACATTACCTTGCCTTCAGGCGGTTGTTGTTTCACATTCAGATTTACCGCTGCAGACGAGTCCTGAAGACTGGGCAGATTCAGCTGTTGAGACAGTTGACTCTGCAGCTGCTCCTCCCTTGTTGGCTCTGCAGGAGGCTTCTCCACTTCCTGCGCAACGAAACGGGTTACTTCATTCGACATTTGGTGCATGATATTGGCGACCATGATATTTGATCACTCACCAGTTCCGTGACCGGAAAATCGTATTTAAAGTTGATCTGCGTGGCAGTGATCAGAGCGGCACCCATGAGGACGCTGAAGATCGCGAAGCAGATCGTATAATTCTTCTCCATTGCATCTGGACCGCATGGATGCTCGGAGAACGCAGTGCTATGATCTAGAGCGATACCGACGAAGAACATAGCAAGACCCCAGCCTAAACTACCGAACATTCGCTGGTGACCGTACCTGTACCGGAAAAGAAGCTCGAAATGCAAAGAAATAATTAGAAGTTCGATGTTAAACAGGCAAAATTTACTTGTCCGCGTCTTCGCCTAATAAAGTGATGACGGCAGAGTCAGCTAGAGTGATCGCAGGCGCCGAGAAGAATTCACCGACTATCACCAACAGTAACAGGAGGAAGAAGGTTTTTTGGATGTCCTAGAACAGTAATTGCTTGTTAAGCGATAACACGAAAGTGAAAGAAAACTAGCTGCGATTGTCAAATATGAAAGCGATATGTACCGGTAACCTGTAGACAATCGAACTGTAGAGAGGTTTCACCCATCCTTTGTTCTCCTCTTCGTTGTAATTCGCAGCATTGGAAACACTATGAGGACTCTTGCCGGAGTGAGGTACGTTGACGTAACGTTTGGTCCTAACCAACGGCATCTGGACATCTTCATCATCATTTTCATCATTTTCGTTCGCTTCTTCTTCTTCTTCCTCTTCGTCCAACAAGGATACCTTACTTGGAGACCTCACGGTGGTCGTTTGAAACTTGGATAGAGACTCCTTCTCCTCTGAAACTTCATCACTGGCGTCTCTTTTCACCATGACCTTCATTGGTGGTGGTTTCACTCTCGTCTTGGTGTGCGTATACGCCTTCTTTGGTGGTCTTCCATCGTCCAAAGGTTGGTTCTGAAATTAATGAAAATTAAACTTGATGGCCCTTTGATTGAGCCAAATAGTAGTAATAATTAAACTGTGGATTTTTATGTATTTGTGGAAAGTTTCAAGGTCCAGAAATGCAAAGAATGTATAGAGCAGAGTCGTGCAGTACCGTGCAAAATTAGTTCTGGTTTTTTCCAACAGGTATCGGTACCTTTACTTGAATAAACAAATGAATATAATAATCCTGTGTAACATATTTCAGTGCCACATTGTTTATTCCGTCGTTTTCGCTGTTTCGTCACATTTTGATACATTTTTCTTAGTGGCACTGAAATTTTTCAATTTTGTTATGCACTTGTAGCTGTCTCTGAAACAAAGAACACAACTTACATTTAGGAAACGTTTGTATTCGAGCACATCAGCTGGACGGTTTTTCCTTTGCAGAGTCTCAAAGTCGATAGTCTTAGCTTCGGGATCGTTTTCTTCGAACACCAGCTGTTTGTATTTCAAATCTTCGACAGGGCTCTCTTCCGTTGAAGTACTCGTTCCTTCTTGCGTTTCTCTTCGAACTCTATCGTTATTGAGATCGTAATTTTCCCCCACATCGTTCATCGTGCCCTTATTCATTTGTAAACTGAGAGCCGCCAGTGGATTTAGCTTGCTGTCTTTACGCAGCCTCTCGAAAACGACATTGTCCGCGATCTCTAAACATTCTTCGTCGTTTCGATGATAAAAATCATCAAGATTTGCGGATCGTTTAACTATTCTTAATTTAGGGTTCGGTGGTTCCAGATACGGCGTGTTGTTTCGTATAACCCAACACGATGTGGCCGGTGGTTGCATGAAGGCCAGAGGAAGAGTGAAGATGATCCAGCAAGAGAGAGAGGCTAAAAAAATCACCTTGCCCTTCTGCCACCTAAAAGAGAAGCAACCATTTCCTAAGTAAATTTGAAACTGTGTGATTTGGCTTGGTCAAATCGCGTTTCTCTCTGTCCTCGAGGCGGATAAATCGATAAGAGGTTGAAGCTTTCTCTCCCAGCTTTGCTAACCCACGCAATATTGGATTCTGGATAATATCCACTAACATTAACCGAGCAAACTGTTTATATATGCAATGCAAACATACGTGTATGTAATACCAGCTAAAAGGGCAAGTAAGCAGAGGCACGTAAAAAGAATTCTATACTCGTGTCATTCGTCCAACTTACATTTCTTTAAAACATATTCATCGATATTTGAACTTTACTGCCAGCATTTTATTTTTCTTTTTAATAGCATATATACATACACATAGTTGGTCGAGAAGGTATTCGTACACTTGTCGACATTCTTTATGAACATATTGCGTGTGTTACATGAAACGTTTTGAAATTTCGCTGGTACTATGGTAAAACACTAATATCGTGGTTATATTTTCGGCAGAATTTGGAACGATTCTAAACATTATACAGAAGTTACAGGATATTTAGTACAAGCATATATCCTGCAGAGATCACGAAAGTATTTAAGCAGATGGTCATCCGCAATATTAATGAGCCTCGGTATTCGCAGGGGCAATTAGTAACGCTTATTATATGCTCAGAGTGGATTATGTAAGTACTTACGAGGTATCAGGATGTCACGTTATTTGAAGGAAAAAGTAGGAGAAGGGACCAAAGCATTACAGATAGAATGAGACGTGGAAACGTCGAAGAGAAGAACGGATATTAGAGATGGGGACAGGAAAGAAGGTGTAATGTCTGTAAGAGGAATATTGAGACGTTAAAACATTCGATGGAAGACTGCACACGAGTGGAAAGAATAAACACAGGTGTGAACAAGATTTTGAGATACAAAAAATTGGAATAGATGAATGAATGACTAAGGAAGATGGAAAGAACGAGGAGGGAAAAGATAAAGAATAGCAGTAGAAGTGGCCGATGGAAATAATAGTTCTAAAATAAGAAAAGCTTCTAACGTAGACTCTTAATATGTAGTAACTAGGTTAAGGATATTGAAGGATAAATGAGAAGATCGGAAGAGGAAGTGTGTGATTCGAAAAATTATAACAAAGTCGCATTTATTGCATATTATATCTCATATTATACTTAAAGTGGCTATTTATACCGAACTTTTACTAAATATAAATTTGTAGCAAATATCTTGCAACCCCTGTATATATTTTCAGATTAAATTCAAATTTTGCCAATATAGTTTTGCCAATCGCGGTCACGTTATAGTGCTAATGAAATATCAAAATGTTTCATATAATACGCATAACATGCACATACAAACTTTCTACGACAGGTGTACAAATACTTTTGCGAACAATTGTATAAGAATCTTGTGCAATTTACTACGAAAGCATTCGAAATATAGTTTAACCGAAAGATTTAAAGCTTGTCACATCCGTTGATATTTGAACTTTGCCACTTTAGTATTCTTTTTTTTAATAACATATATATGCAATATGTACGATATGCCACGAGAGTATATAGTATATACGATTTAACGAAAAGACTTAAGATAATTGCCACTGAATTGCACGAGTAATTCTCTACTGAGAGTTACTGTGTTTACCAGTCTAGTAGATCGAACCTCTCACCTGTCAGCCAACGAACCCCAGAAAGGCGCGCTAAGGAACTCGATGAAGGGTCTTAGTCCCATCAGGAGACCGCACTGGCCAGCGTTCATGCCCATCTGCTTGAAATAGACTCCCATCAGAGGAAAAAGGGAACCAAAGGCCGAATAGAAAAAGAAGTAGAAGGTTTTCACGGTAAGCAATTCCTGATCTACGGAACCAAACAGGTACTCGATCACGTCGCTCTTGCCACGAATCTTGTGCGTCGCCTCCTTTGGTTGAGGATACAAGGTGGGATCGACCTCTCCTTGGGCTTGTGGGTCCACTATGGGCCTGGCACCTGGCACCTGTTGTATCGTTCTACCAGGACCCTCCTGCGATGTTCCATCGGCTGCCCCATAATCGTAATCCTCGTGTGCATAGTAATTCGGCATGACTGGAGCCCAGGATTGTGGCTATCCTATCCTCGGATCTACGTTCTTCTTCCTCTGAGACACTTAGATTGAATCGAATGGAGAAATCGATGACCACCGTGGTATCCAGAATTGGAGAAACGATATCCAACCGATTCTAAGAATCGGCCCCACCTTGACGAGTGTATTCACGAGTGTAGTTCCTCGAGTAAGTTCTCCTTCGAGCGTCTGTCGTCTTTCGGGGATCACCAGCTACAATCCTTTTAGACGAGCGTCGAATCGATGGCCCAGCGTGTGGCACCTTTTGCTCGCGAAATCGATAGTCCTGGCAGTGCGCCCGCGCAACTTGCACCCCCTTGCGCACCCTACCGACGACTCGGCCGGTGACACATCGCTAGCGATGGACGCTCGATCCTATCCCGTACCAGCTTTCGAACAAGTGGTCTAGGTGCTCTTGTCAATCGTGTTGTATTTCTTTCAAATTCGATATTTGGCAGAAACTGGAGATCTTTGATAAACGAAGGATTATATCGTGGTTAATAAGAGTTGGATAGAAAGAGTATGTAGATCTTCGAGAATTATATCATTAGATAGTAGAAGAGTTTGGATACGTGTAAAGCGTATTGGAATTTTTCATTAGTTAGAGAGAATCTCGTGGGCAGTAGGAATTTAATAGAACGTAGATTTTGGAAAATCATGCAATTAGATTGGGGAAGACTTTTTAGAATACTATTGTAGAAATCCTTAAAACTTTAGTACGTATTTGAAAATCTTTCAAGAGTTAGAGACCATCTCTTGTTGGATATAGAAATTGAATAGAGAGGGTACATAGATCTTGCGAAAGTATACGATTAAATAATGGAAGATAATAATAAATAAACAGCGAGTGATGAAAGAATTCGAACACTTATCGTAGAACGTTTTTAGAAATATATTATTCGTATTACATGAAATATTATTAATATCATGAGTGTCAGGGCTATCGTGATTAAAATAATAAAATTAATAACCAGTGAGGAATTAATAACGTACACGTGAAAATTAACGCGCAGTATGAAGAGTATCGTATTGGAATTTTCCAAAAGTTATTCAAAGGCTAGACGCGTCTCAAAGCCTTCGCTAGAGTTGGCACTAGTTTCTGACCAAATCTCGAAACCCTTGGCTTCTTCCATTTTCATCAACCCCGTTCTTCTGCGATTCTTGCGCAGTTGACAGTACGCCGGATATCCGGCTTTCAAGCGTAGCGTTCTGATACCGTTAATGATTTTATCCCTGTTTTTTCTTTCCGCCATTATCTTATCGCTTTTATTTTTCTTCGTGCGTTTTCTTTTTATGAGTTATCGATTGACCTGTTAATTGATCAAACGTAATAACCAAAAAAAGAAAGATCGTAATAATCTAAAGGAGTTTGTTTATTTTTTTGTGTGGAAGAAAGAAGTTGTCTGGAGGTTATCAGTTGGATGTCAGGCGTGAAAAAGTTTCGCCTGGTGAGTAGAGTAGTCTCCAGACTGTTTAGGGAAACCTACTTCGTGCTGAACGAAGACCGTGCGTCGAATGTCGAAGACCTTGACCCGCAACTTATGTTCTTTCCTTTATCTTAGTAAAACTAAGCGTTCCGCCCGATTATTCTTATCGTGGGCGACACAGGGGGTTGAAAGTTTGTCGTTGCATCCTTTTTGTTTACGTGCAATTTCTAAGGCATTCTATCATCTTGGATTGCATTTACATAGGTCACAAATATTTATTATTTACCAATAATTATGCAAATCTTTTATGAATCTATTATGTTTGTTAATAAATTTATCTATTATGTTTGAGGAAATATTTTGAAACTTCACAAGTTTTGCGATGAGAGCCAACTGCTATTTATGATTGCATTACAATAAAAGCTACAAAATACACATTAGGTTGTTCCGAAAAATTTGTATACAGAGGTAAAAAGGATTTAGCCGGAGTTACACCTTTTACCATCGCTATTCCTTATGTTTCCTCTTATATTCAGCATCCTTAGCCCATATCTTCTATCGCAATTTCTACAGTACATATTTCCTTTTCATATCTTACATTTAATATGTCCACGCCCTTCGTTCTATCGCACATTTTTTACATGCCTTTTTCCACGTTCTGTTTCAAATGTTTATTAAACCGTGCTCCATACTACTCCATTTATCCTTCTCTGCATTCCATATCCTATACTTTATTTCCTTTCCCCTACATTCCAAATCGAACTATCAATTTCCTCGTACTCACGCCCCATATTCCATACATTCCCACGTATATATCCAACATATATTCTCCATCGTGCATTTAGTGTACACGATCCAATACTAACATCCCATATCCAATATTCTCTACCCCATGATACTATTCCATTCCTTTCATTCGACATTTTTCTATGTCCCACATCCTGTTTCTCACGTCGTAGCTCGTTAAATCCGCCATTCCAAGTCAGACGCAAGAGAACACCCGGAGAATGCGCACAAAACGTAAAATGTAGCTCGCAAATCGCCTACAAGAGATTTTCACTTCCCGCAAACGAAATTCGTTGCCCGAAAATTCCACAAGAAACCGACGCTTTCCACAGCCAAAAGTCGCCATCCGACAAAATGAATTTCGTTGCCCACGAGTTTTAAAGTATGGGATAGTGGGAAATGGATTTAGGAAAATTGGTCATTTGAATTGGGATGTAGAAAAAAAGGAAATAGAGTGTCGGGCATGGAATATAGAGAAGGAATGTATATGAATAAAAGATGTATGAAACGTGCAAGAAGATATGTGATGTGAGAATTAAGATAGAAGGTATGGGCTAGGCATACTACATGTGGACTAGAGAATGTGAGAAACGGAGTATAAAATATTAATTACGAAGAGATGAAATAAGGGGAAGTAAAATGAAAAATGAGGGTTGGGAATATTAGTTATTGGACATAGGATATAAGATAAAATATATCATGCATAGAATGTGAGATGGAAATGTAAACTGTGGAATGGGCTTGGACATGGGAATTGGTAATGGACATGGGATAGTGGATATAGCGATATGTCTCCAAAAACTTGATACAACCTGAGAGGAAGCGATTCACATGGAGCATGGAAATTTTTTCACACGGAGCTCCGTTCTCGAAAAAGTCAAGTTTGAAAGTTCGTTAAGTACGCGTGCACTTAACTACCTACAATCTGCTCGGTTTACCCGATACTATCCCGTATTAGCCCGGAGAATTCACGACAGCTCAATTCAAATCGAAGTACGCAAGTTTCCACTTTATATTTAAGACTCCACGAGTCGTAGATGGAGAAGAAAAAGCTCGCTATTCTCTGTAGTTTACATCTTCCATCCGAGATGGTCTATGGTTAAAGGATGACGTATCTGATATCGATGAATCAGAACAGAGCACGATGCATGTGCATGATCGTAAAATTTTCTCTCGCGATAAAACCGGAACTGGGATCTAGCAAGAAGTTCATGCACGTAAAAAATTTCATAATCTTCGCGAAGAGATTGCTTTCAGTCGAGAAATTATTTTAACCCGTCTATACACTGCGAAGGGAACGTTTGAAACGCAAGATCGCAATATTGTTGGGAATTTTTTCTTGCTCCTTTTATAATCCAGCATCGATCGTACCGCTGTTCACGGATAAAGAGACCACGCTTGTTCACACGATTAATCGTTATCATCTCCGACAATTTACGATTGGTATAAAAGGCTCCTATTCTCTACCTAAGAAGAATCAGCGACGCAAACTCGCATGGCCTTATTTCAAAGTTCAAGTGTGAAAGCTCGCAGAGGGAGCATGAATGCCTAGCTTCACCTAGACGCATAGCGATAATTCGCGTGCGTCATTATTTCGATGATACACTCATTGACTTCGTGATTCGATTGCTAATGGAGCTTTGCACAATGATGCGCGAAAGAAATTTACGAAGAACGCGTAAATATCGATAAACGAATATTCGTCAGAGTATTGAGTTCACGAACTCGATGATTATAGACAGGAAACAAAACATGTAACTTACGAGATAGAAAATAAATATATTTTATGCTACATTTATATTATACAAATGAAACTACGATTGACATATACAAATATTGTTTTAAATTATTAAAAACTATTTACAAAATGCAGTCGCCAACCCCGAAGATCTTTTTATTCTTCCCCCCCCCCTCCCCCAATCCCCGGTTATTTGATTCAGTGTCATGTTAATTGCCATCTAATTTCTGTAGTTGAAGATGTCTTTTGGTATAGGGTCCATATGGGATTGAGCCTCGAACGCCGACTTAGCGGACGTCGAGGAGGGTGCTGGTTTTGGAGGACCTTGGAACATGCAGGTTTTCGCTGTCTTCAACAGGCGACCATCACTCGCCGTTCGCCAATAAATTGTGCGAACTGCTTGTTTACCAGCGACGTAGCTTACGGCTCCACCGATCAGCATCTGAAAGTGAAATAAAACGGAAGGTTAATTTATGGATTTCAGCGATCCAATGGGAAGATATACAATGATTCAGTATTGTAGATATTTATGGTCTACGATCAGAAGTTATAGTTGTAAAAAGGAAGGAAATGAATAATTAATATCATAGACATTTGTAATCTGAAATCGAAAGTTGAGAAGTCAAGAAGAGGGAAAGAATCGTCACCGAAGAAATACGAAGTGATTCGAATTGAAAATCTTGCAAAGCAAAGTCTTTTACGAGCGAATCATCTCGTATAAGTAACCATACATATATTTATATAGAATAATACAGAGTAATTTAATTTTTGGAAATATACGTATACCACAGCGAAGAGTGAAAGACAAAGTTCCGAAGCAAAGACCATAAAAGAGAAAGAACGAAATAAACGACACCAAATAGAGATGCTCACCTTTGTTTGCTTTGCTCAAGTCGATATACCGTGGACTGGATGTTGGAGATAGAACTGTGAAGTTCTATTTCGTAGCTGGTCGAAAACTGGTCGAAGTAACAAGTGAATCTTGTCGTAAGTGTCTCTACCTCATGAGTACACGATCGTGCGAGGAGGAAAGCTGAACTGGCGAACTGGTCTTCTCCGGTGGATAATTTATACGATAAAGACGACGTCACGGGATCTCGTGATAAGGGGAAGTTAGCGTCATTCACCGTGATCACCGAATCCTGAGAAGACAGCCACTGGTGGGATACTTTTAAAAATGGCAGCACAAGATTTAGATAAACACCGCCGCGTCGTTTCCACCTACCTATCGGTGCATCGTTATCGAAGCTTCTAGCGTGTAAAAGCAAAATTCGGTAAACAGTCGACCACTGTGGAATACTCGGTCGCTGGACCAAAATGTGGATTGGTCGAGTAAAGCGTAACTAAGAGAAGCTATAAACGCGTGGAGCTCGTTAATGCGGTCATCCATCGATATAGTAAATCGGATCGTGATAACGTGACCTTGTGTCGTTACTTTCGAACAATCTTCTTTTCCTTTTTCATACGAAACACAGTAATTACGTATAGTGTATGAATACAGAGAAATGTTAGTAAATAACGGCGAAGAGTAGAATACGAGGTCCATAAATCATCTATACGATACCTTCTTCTAAATCGTTAAACGGTTTTTCCTCGATCGCTTTGCCACACATGGAAATTTATATGTGACGACACGCGGCTCGATATCGTTGAAAAAATAGTCTCCTGACAGAGATAACATTTCGCATCATCTCGATGTACTTTGTTTCTGACGACACTCGATGTACAGCTTCTCGCGAGAGTACTCGAACACTTGTACAAACCTTTCATGAATCTATTATGTGCATCACACGAGATATTTTGAAATTTCGTTAATACGAAATATAATAATATTGATAACGTTCGGAACAAATTTGGAAATGTATACAGTTGCTAGTCTTATATGAAACGCGATATTAGCGTAAATATTAACGACAATTGACGTATATTATCAAAGAAACGATTAGTCGATCACAATGTTGCGCTTATGCAGCAACACTTTTTGAAACATTAACACTGTAGCGAGACACGACTATCGTGACGATATTGGATAGGTAAAAGTTGCAAGATACTTATTGGAAGCATACACTTCCCAAAAATTGCCAAAATATTTGTACAGTCGATCATTAGCTGTATTAATAAGCTACAGTATTTAGCGAGAACATCTTTAGTACTCATTGTATGTTTAAGACTATATGCTGTACTATTCATGCTGCATTTTTGATTTTCCACCAAGCGTATGTTTGAAATAAATGTCTTGGAACTTCTCTGTCTCACAATTGGAAAAGAATTATAAAAAAAGAAATTATACATGTCTCGTTATATCGCTAATAAATAATAATAAAGAGTCTGAATACTTTCGCGAGTTACTGTACGTACGATTTATTCATGTGTCGTACATTGTACGCGTCGGAATACGTAGCAGCGTGTTCTTCCTGGCTCTGGTACAAAGGAAAACGCGTGCTGCTCATCTGTCATTGTGTCTGGGAAAATCACAGATCATTCTCGTGCGCGAACACTACTTGTCAAACAGAGAAAGAGCGTTTCTAAAATTACACGGCTACATAAACATAGATAGATAGGTTGAAAATACGTCGTCTTGTTGGAAATACGCGAATTCTAATCACTATGTAAATTGCAAGTCTAGAATACCTCTTACTTCTCAAACGAAAATTCTTTTTTTTTTACAAAAGAGAATCTTCTCTTCTAAAATTCAACAATTACGTGTATTGCGTTTAAACTATTTATTTAAAATCGCTATATGTATAAATTCAAAGTTCAGAATACGTTCCATTTTACAAGCTATAGCTTTAGTAGAAAATACTGGCTTTCCTCGTGAATTACACATATAATTCCAAAACATCTCTCTCATTATCTAAGAATTCTACGTAGCCAGCTCTAATCGTTACTCATTGACCAAAACTGACGCGGAAGGTTGCGTCTATTACATCTGCCGATCACATGATCGAAATGTACAAAAATCTATATCGATTCTTTTAATATTGTTGATCCATTAGACTGGACAGTTATTTTTATCCTTATCACTAATATCAGCAGGTTATAATTTGTAACGAGCCTCGTCTCGATAATGTTCATTCGAGTACCGAGTGTGCTTTTATCGGTTAATTGTTGATACAACGTATAACAGGGGCCTAATCTATTGTATATGATTTTCCTGGAAATTGTGCTTCATTTAGTTTCACGAAGGCTGGAAAATTCTGTCAACAAACGTCGTTCGTTCCACACGATAAAGAATAAAATCCAATTTCATTATATATACTTCCCATTTTTATTAATTTACCAAAATTAATGCCGTACAATATAACTGCTCAAATATTAACTCTGCCAAAGTCCTCGAAGTTCTTTATCTGAATCATACTCTCTGTTTTAACAAACAAAAATAAGTTTACCGTTTCTGATGTTTGAAACTGAAGCGTAAAAGTTACGCGTATCAATGACGATTATTTAAATCGTTTCACGAATTTGAGAAATTCGAGGAACAATATTACTGCAGTTTAATATCAGAATGACTCGTAGAATACGACAGGGTTAAACCCAAGGAAAAGGCGAGAAATACTCTTGAATAATGTGGCCGACAATTCAAATTCCTCTTTCCCCTTTTCTCTTCATATTGACATATACGTTATATGCACTTCAGAGGCGCTTCTGAAGAATCAACCTCCCACGATCTTAAAACAATCGATACACGCGCTGAAATAAAATATTTACAAACGACCGCTTAGATCATGATTTAATGGAATGTTAACCGTTTTTTAATTGCGATCTCCTCTTAACCGAGTAATCTACAACCTCCCCTCTCGTATAAAAAAAAAAAACGTCAGCATGTTTATACGATAAGTATGAGAAAATAAACGCGTAATACATATCACGTTTAGCGGAGTGTAATTCGATAGTATAATTTGCGTATAATTTGATATTGAATTATATCGATATATTCAACGTACATATTCCTATGATCATGAAATTAAATAGTTAAGGATGACCAATTTTAGATAGATTGGTTTGAATTTTTCCAAATATAAACATAACTCATTCTGGAGAGTGAAAAACAAAAAGAATTAGCAGGAGTAAAAGACTATGAGTAGCATAAATAAAGAACGTATTGT
This sequence comes from Bombus pyrosoma, assembly GCF_014825855.1. Lineage (NCBI taxonomy): Eukaryota > Metazoa > Arthropoda > Insecta > Hymenoptera > Apidae > Bombus > Bombus pyrosoma. The sequence continues at coordinate 4,276,868 of NC_057784.1, forward strand.
GCGTTTAAGGAATTAGAAATCCCGATAATCGACGGCTTAGCTCGTCCGTCCCGATTATCGAGTTAATGAGATACTTCGCAAGAAACTGTGGATGCGAGATGCAACGCACTTTCGAAAATGTTATGATCCAAACGATCGATGAAAAGTTTTCTTGCAGGGAGGCAAGAGGAAAAGAAATCGTGGAGTTCATCGCGTGCTGCGTAACCCGAAAACCACTTGAGACGGTGGAACAGATAAAACGATGCGTTCAACGCGCAAAAGCGCGAAAAAACGCGTGCATACGATCTTTTACGAGGAACAGAGAAGTCGTGTAATTCACGTGAAGCCTTCGTGGCGTCGCGGAGAGAAGCGGAGAGGGGACGACGTGATCGCGATAGACGATCGTCGATTTCGATAAGAGCGGCTCGTGTCTTGTCCTAACTGCCTGCGATTTCCATTTGCACATTCACCGATGTGAATGACAATCACCGATTACTGTCACTGAGCTTCCCCCTTACGCCTCTCGAGCCCCATCGGTGACTGACGCGCGACAAATGTTTTAAAATGTATGTATAACAGGTAATTAATTACACGTTCCGAAGATTATTATTATTATCATTTCTTAATACGTTGAACGCGGAGCTAGTTCTGTTCTACTTTCCATTTAGACGATACGTAAATGCGAGAAATGATGGAAAATCGAATACTTGCGGAGGATGTTTATTTGATTAATTTTTATTTAAAATGTTTCGACGAAATCCATTAAAAATGTGTAAACATATTTCTTAATATCACATGATCATAAGATATCTTTTTTAATTTGTTGTTGTTGGTTTCTAGAAACCGTTGCCTCCTAAACGAAAAGTTTAGCGTTGGTCTCTAAAGATACAGCGTACATATGGATATAGCAAGGGAGAAACAGCGTTTGGCGTGTTAATAGTACTAACATCGTATAATAAACAAAGTGCGTTGTTGGATAATATATTTTTGTTTATGACAACTTTAGAAGTAATCGTTCAGGCATATTGTGATAAGGGTTGTACTAGTACCATCTTTACAGAATGTGGTTTTCTCTTTCTTTTTCTTTTTTTATATGCTTCTTGCAAGTTTTTTCGCATTTCCTTCATCCAGGATCTTTCGCATCGTCTAATTTACCACGTGTTCTCATTTTTACTTTGTATTTCGTGAGGTTTGTAAAAAGTGAAAACATAAGAGAAACGTAAGTGAAAAATTCGTAAAACACAATTGGCGGTGAATTTGTGAATGAACGAGCGAGACTCCTTTCATCGCGTGCTTGTATCGTTCATATGCAGTACATATGTATATACGAGTACATATGTAAAGAATTCAATGTTGAACGATAATCGGAAAACGAGGAAAGCGAGTAATTGCTTTGAAAGAAAATTATATAATCGTAGACAGGCCATATAAACAAGTATACTATAATATATATGCGTAAATGATAAGGTTTCTGGAGTGGATGTACGTATCTTCGCTGGGGGGCATGGTTCTATTCAGTTAATTATATATCGACCTTATCGAGCATTATCGTGTTCGTGTTATCGCGAGCACGAGCCACTCGACCGAAATCAATTTTGGGTATCTCCAAGTTGATTCGTGAAACGAAGATCTGGCAATTCTGAATGATCCACTAGACTGTGCATTTTATAGAATAAGTACATTTTTATCTCACTTTCAAATTTCTATACCGGTTATATAATCTTGCGATATTTTGTTATCTTTTTAACGTTATTATATACTACGCCATTTAATTTTCCTATTCGCATATAACGTACAAGAGCATAGAAAATATCCAATATCCATAAAGTATTCATTCTAATATCTACTAAGTATTTGTATACTTTTTCTTATACAGAATATATATCATATTCTACAATCTATAAATTAGATCGTTTTAATGTATCTTTTAATACAATTTATAAATTAGATTGCTTTAATGTACCTTCTAATATAATCAATAATGTAGGATCTATAATCTATAAATTCTAGGTGAAATATCTGCTTAGGTTCCCTTTCTTTGAATGTATCTGTAAAAGTATAAAAGTGCATATTTGTCCACAGTCTATAAACGACTATATATTCGTGGAAAAGCTATGAAAATAGATTAATTGACGGATTAAAAATAAATGAGCCATATATCGAGCTTAGTCTATTTGAACAAAAGAATATTACTGTGATAAGAAAAGATGGAAAAATTACTTTATTGTCAAGCTTCGGGGCAATACATTTTATTTATTACAGGATACACTTGACGATCCCAGATTTATCTTCCTAGAATTTATTTCGATGACTTCTCGGTAATAGAAGATAGGTGACCAATTATATCCGGAACAAAGCAGATGATGTTGATACCGACAGGAATTACCAATCGCTTGATACCGCTTATCAGAAACACGTTGTTACATGAACGAGACCTAATGTTATTATACTGGTTTGGCAGCTCGTGGTTGTTTCTACGAGTTAGAATCAAGAGGAACGCGACTCCTTGTGGGCGTATGCTCGCGCCAAGTATAACAGTGGGAACAAATATGAACCGTTCAGAAACCATATCGATTAACTCCACAAATTGAAAAGTGTAGAAAAGCTAAGATGCTATAATCGCTATGAAATTCATCTTAGAATTTACCACGACTAGACTGCGGATTTTTATTTAATATTTCATAATTTGATGTTTCGTACACTTTCGCAATTTCATATTCTTACGAAGGAAAAAAACTAAGGGAACAGAATTTACATAGTAATTCGTTTCACTTGAGATGCTTTACATATTTTTCTGTATTATCCGCGTTCTCTGGATCTTTGTACCTTAGTTAAGAGATTCATAAATAGTGGAGTTAATTAGTTCGGCTTTTAAAAGGCTCATATTACACGATCGCTTGTATCGTGCCAGTGGTGCCAGCGAGTCTACACTGTTCGTTTGCTTATCTTCGTGCGATTCTCCCTTATCTCGTGTAATCACGCAATTTGTTCTTTTCCTCTTGTATGAAAACAAACGACGGCTTCTTCGAGACAAGAGCAAATATGGAAATTCTTTGTTTCTAAATCATTTTTCACTTTGAAATCACAGAAAGATAGAATTTAATCTCTATACAGCGGCTGATGAAGTTATTTGAACACTTACCATAGAAAATTGTTATGTACATTTGGACATTTAGTTTGTACTATAACGAGACACGACCATCGTGATTACATTCGAAACAACCGGAAAATGTGTGTAAGTATGCGTATATAGAGCTCACGATATATTTACTGCAAACGTTTAATTAAATATCGAGACTTATAGTTACGCCAGATATCTTGTGATTTTTACATGTATTTTCAGACTTGTTTCAAACTTTATCAACATAATCATGACAGTCGTGTATCATTACGAAGGCAATAAAATTTTAAAATATTCGATATAACACATATAGCGTATTCATGAAAGACGTCTACAAGAGTTCGAATACTTTCGCAAGCCACTGTATATTCGTATAGTTTTCTCATCTTAAATTCTTCAGGATTGTTGGAGAAAGGAAGTTTCAAGCTATAGAGCTTGCCAATTTAAAGATCACTTCTCGACCTCCTTATAATCATCAATCAGAGCTATGACGTTGTCGCGAGCTTCACCGAAGGAATCTTCCTCCATGCCTTCACCTACGTAATGGTGAACGAAAGCTCTTTTCTGGAACATCAAGTCGAATTTCCGAGCAAGCATCGACCATCTATATCTGATAGCGGTATTGTTGCTGGCCATCACTACCGTCCTCCTCGACTTCGCCAGGTCACCTCCGGGAACTGTTGTAGTCGGCTGATAGTTAATTCCTACCTATGAAAGTAATCATTTGAATTTCAGAATTCTTAACAAAATAAAATATCTTGTTCTTGCCATCTCTAGGTTTTAGAAACACGCTTTATATCGATTTACGTAGCGATATTGAATCGTCTATTATACGGCGGTTGGGATGGAAATTATTCGAAGATTTTTCATTTTTTACAATCTAAAATACACTGTTACATTAGAGGATTTATGTGTATATACATATATAGTCTAAGAAGGGAATTTGGGAAGGGACTTTGATAGAAACTAATTAAACTATTAAACTATATATGGCATCTATTTTACCTTACTATGTAACTTGCAAGCTATGGTCGGAGGAGATTTGTGATTAAAGCAGTTAAAGTTTGAAGGAAGGTGGAAAGTTGGGTGGAAGTTTATGAAGATACGAATGATTCGATGGTAAAGGTTCGGAAGAACGTTAGTAATTCAAGAAAGGTATTTTGCTCGACTACCATAGCGCATCTTTGAAAGCCTTTGACATTTTCCACGTGAGATCTGAATACTAAAGCTCCTCGCGGTAAAACTTCGTTTAGACTAGTCAGGTTGCTCGAATTCAAACGACTTGAGAGAATATTTCAAGTGAAACATGTAAATAATAACTTCACGGCAGAAAAATTGTCTGCCTGATTCAGGTAACCAGGCTAATCCGAAAAAGGTTTAAAGATTCAGAATTATCGAGAATTCTATCCTTAAATCGTCTATTTTATTTCGCCAGATTAAACAAGCTCATAAATGATTGTACAAGAAACGGAATTATCTATTCGGAGTTTAACGTACCAATTTTTATCGCTAACAGACGTCAACGTTGTGCGTATGTTAAACAACGATGTAGAAATTCGCTGCATCATTTAACAACGATCCAGTTGCTTGTTGATCGCGAGTAATTGTTTGTTGCAAAATGAGAAAGGAAAAAAGCTGCGCAATTACCTTGAACCCAGTCGGACTCCAAGTGACGAAACGAATCGACTTCGCCCCCTTCAACGACGCGATCGTTCTATTCACATCATTTGGAGCCACGTCTCCACGATAGAGCAAACAGCAACTGGTGTAAGCTCCTACGCGTGGATCGCACGACACCATCTGAAATTTATGAAACGAGATGATGAAACTTTGGTGGATGAATACAGTTGCGATGAACGAATCGCGAAGATAAGTAAGAATAATAAAATTTCTGGCACAAACGAAGCCATGGAAGCTTCTATTGCTCAAAGTGGGACGAAAATTAAACATAAAAGAAAATTGTATCGCAAGCTCCATTCGCGAAGAAATCCTGTTTAGCAACTTCTCGAGTATACGTGAATTTTCCTGAAGAAGATTAGGCAGAAGGAAATTCTATATACGAAAATGTAATATTTGAAGATCATTAACATATTCCAAGTTGCTTGACTGTCAGGATTCTTAAAGATCTTTTACAGAACATCGATTATCTTCGAGATGTTTCGACTTTTACTTCACCTGATTGGAAGGTTCGAAGCAACTGTAGGTGATCTGTTGGGTGGTAATTTCGGAATGCATTGCTTTTCTGGGAGAGATGAGCGGAGCGTACGTAGCCAAAGTGAAATGAATTCTATGATACGGCACCAAATTTGTTTGTAGTTCTTCGAGATTAAGATTTATGGCACCCTCGAACCTCATCGAAGCTGTGATGCTTGAAACAACTTGAGCCATCAGGCGATTTAAGTTGGTGTAAGTTGGACAATCAACATCCAAGTTCCTATAGGGAATAAACAACAGGGCGATGCAACAAGTTACTGATCTTTATTGGTTTAACGCTTTCGCTGTTTCCGGCGTCTATATTAGTCGAATAGACGAATCTTTTTAACAGTAAATGCGTTAATTAATATACCTGGCGCAAATGTTGTATAAAGCTTCGTTGTCAACGAGGAAGGAACAATTCACGTGGTCCAATGCACCATGGGTAGTAAGGACTGCGTTATAGGGTTCCACGATAACGGTGGCAATGTTAGGTGATGGAAAGACAACAAAGTCTAGAATGATCGTCTTAGGATAATTCTGTGATAGATGTTCGAGTAACAGCGTGGCGAAACCACTTCCGGTACCACCGCTCATTGACCTTTACAAACGTTGAGTTTTAACCAAATTAAGCTAACATAATTTAACGAGTAGTACGTCTTTCGTACGTCATTAGACTACGCATATTTGTTTATGTAAATTCATAATTTTTTGAATATAATTAAAACGTTAGAAGCTAGATGAAAAATTGTTTTACGAAGTAAACATTATAGAGAGTATTATACTTTGGATATCTATGTATGCATTTTCAAATTTCTCATAAATGCATAAACATACGCATTCTAATTCCGACAAATCTTTGAGCTTTTATATAATTTTTACTCCTACTCTTTCGTCAAAATTCAGTAACCTGAATACGATAAATCCAGCTGGCTTCGAGCATGTTTCCCATATTCTACAAACGCGATCCAACACAAGGACGATCGCCTCACTACCGATGGAATAATAACCCCTCGCGAAATTGTTCGATGCGTCTTCTTTCCCAGTGATCAATGACTCGGGATTGAAAAGATCTTTATAAACGCCAGTCCTAATCTCGTCGATCACAGTGGGCTCTAAATCGACGATTAACGTGCGTGGCGTCAATTTCCTTGCCTGAAAATGAATTTCCATGTAGTCAGAGTGTTTGCATTCACTTCAGTGATATTTTTTTTATCGAAATTCGATAACGCATAATGCACGTAATACGCGGCAGAAGTGAAAGATAACAAAATCACGTTGAAGGCTTTCAAGTAGTATTAAAATCAGAAAATCAATAAACATATATTTATTACATTTTTCTGCTGTGATTTTCAGATAGCAATCCTTATTTTCGAACGTAGAACAGTTTGCCGTTAATTATCTGTATCTACTCGAGAATCAGCCAAGTTCACGTATACTTGACAAGCTTTGAAACTCAATTTTCTCAAGAGTAAAGCCTCCAATGCAATTTTTACAGATTTTATATACTTGATTTTTATTTCATTTTCAATAGCTCTTTAATCTTATTTTCAGTGGTCATAGAATCTTCTATCGATTTCATTTCCAACACGAATTACAGTATGTAATGTATTTATATACGCCACAGTGTATATTAATATTTGAACGATCGCTTATTATATATTTTCTCACTTGTGTTTCTGAAAAAAAAGCATGCATAGAAGGGTCCATTGGATAATAGCCCTGGCGAAGAGAACCGTTTGGGGACACACCATGTTCCAGACAAAATAATTCCCAACAAGCATTTGCTATTTGCGTGCCAGCCTGTCCTATGAAAATCGTTATTATTTCACTTGGTCCTTCCATCCCTTAACCATACTCCAAATTATAAATTTCCGATGAATTTCCATTTGCGATGAATGAACAATGAACGCCTCATGTTTCAAGTAACATGAGATTACGCCAGAAATTTTGATCATTATCTTACATTTTTTTTTTTTTTTCTTACTTTCTAACGAAACATTTTTATTTATATATCTGTCAGAGTGACGAGTTCAAAAGACAGTGAACCTGTTCGTTTATGAAAGAATGTCAAATTTTTCGTCATATCCATAGCAATGTAAAAAATATTTGAACGAATCTGTAATGATAAATCAGGGATGAGTGTCTGATTCGGGAAATGTTTATTGCGTGACATTACATAATAAATAACAAAGTTTCTCAAACGTTACCTACGCCTTCGACGATAATTTTTTAAAGTGCGCAATTGCGAGAAGATTGCGGATTAACAATGGTTAGGTACATTTTTACATCGACTCTGTACAATCTCATGGAATATCCATTACTGTGTTACATATTTACTCCTAGTTACGAACATTCAGCTGGCAGTACCTTAATCTATAAATCAACTACTTTGTTATTCACATACATGGACGTATGATGTTTGTAAATCCATTTTTGAACGAAATACACATTTCGTGTTTCATTGATATGTATTTTGATCCCTTTGAAGAACCCCAAATGAACAAAAATAAGTACTGATATACATTAAGTTTGGATACGTTACATACATCATTTCTCCTCATGTTACGAGATGTTAATTGTAATATATTTGAACTTCAAAATTCTACGGTAAGAGAAACTGAATACTGTAGCAATTTGTCATGTTGATTTTTGTACTATTACAGACCTGACTTAATTTTGTATACAGTATCTGTATCTTATTTGGCGAAATATTTTAATAAAAGAGTCACGTTTGTCGTACAACACTTTATGTCGACGTAAAGTCAAAAAGTGGCATCTCAAGAGGAGTTAAAGGTGGCAAAGGCGCAAGTCTTAAGGAATGTGCATTATCTAGTCTAGTTTCGTCATTAAGGTTAGCAGACACTGCATGAAGTTGTTCGGTCAACTGTCTCACTTCCTCTTCCTTTGCCTCCAATTGACTTAGCAAGCTACCAACCAGACAACGTAATTGGCAATTAACAGTTTTGAGTTCCTCTATAACAGTGCCTGTATCCTTTGGATATTTGAAAGCTTTGTCCTCGTTGCTAGGTAGTAAGATTAGACTTAGAAGACTATCCTGCTCTTCGATGGTTCTATATATAGCTTGCCGTAGAGATCCATCAAATTTATCATTTGCAAACTCAGATGTATCTTTCTCAACCTGTTTAGCTGCTTGTTTGCTAAGAATTTCCCTTTGTTGATTTTCCAATGTAGTTTTGTACTCTTCATATTGTGCTTGTTTCATTCTAAAAAGTAAATTTTCATAAGAACAAATATCCTTCGCAACGTATAGCAAAAAAAGAGATGATTATTACCTAACTACAGCAGCTTGTCTTTTATGGTAATCACATTGAAGGGCCAGAGATTCTAAAGTAATGAACGAATGGAAAGAGGAAATGACAATTGGCTGGGTCTGACTAGGTAAGTTAGAAGTCTTCAAACGAACAAATCTAGATTCCAGTTGTGCGTGTGCCTCTGTTAGAAGATTAGCCACAGCTTCGTGACACTTGGCTGCCTCTTCGAAACGACCTTCTTGCAACAATGCCTCTGCTCTCCTTTGTCTTTCGTGTGCCTTTGGTAGAAGAATTTCATATCAATATTTATACAACACATTAATCAAAAAAGTCTAAACACTAACAGTACCAAACAAAATTAACATATGACATTCGACAACTCAATATCAAAATACGACGTAGCTTGCACAGTCGTATGTTTTTGTAAAATTCAGTCAACTAACTGATGCAAAAGTACATAGCGATTAATATTTGAATAATGCATAAACTACGCGCATATGACAAAGGTGAAATTATTAGTCACATATGACGATAAGATATTGAAAAAAATACAATGACATTTACCGCGTTTAGGATTGATGTCTCCATGGTTGATCAGCTGATTGAATCACAGAATAAAAACAGAGAGGCAACATGTGGGTTATTTTCTATTACGGTAGAAAGTGACGTACTTACCGACCGAGTATACAGAGTAGTGTGCAACAAGTTCAAACGATACGGACAGTACCGGACAGAGAGAGCGATAGTGTACCCCAAGTATAGAAAAATGTTAGATTGAAACCTCCTGCATTATCTATACATTCAAGGCTAATGCATTTAGCTCTCAAGTATTGCTCTTAATGCTATTTCATCTATGTTATACTAAATGTAATTGTTTATACGTTACTTGTGGTACGAATGTAGAAAATGGAACGAGGTTGGAGGTCACTCTGGTAAAGTGTATTTCATTCTGGTGGATCCATTTTCATCCTCGTGGATCGAAATAATTTATTAACATATAAGTATGTACTGGATAATTATAGATGTAAGTATATAAGCATATACATCCACTTCCGATCACGATCGATGAAATTATGTATGTCTTTTATGCATCTGGATTTCCACGCAATAGATATTGAATTTCTATGCAATTATACTGTAACTAAATATTGTATTTCTTACAAAAAAGGAATTGCATAGAAAAAAAATGAAAAGCCTAGCATTGAACTTCAACTAAGGCATACAGATGAAATATCATACATACCGTTAAAGAGATTCAGGAATTTTATATAAATCACTTAGATCGTTTTCTTTTACGAATGTACGTATGTCCGTATATATGTCTATGCTTTAGTGAATAAATATTAAAAAAAATAAAATAGTCTGCGATATTACCGATCGACGATAACGGTAATTTTGTACATTGCATTTTTTATTCTTAAGAGATGGCATCGTTATACGTACGTGAATGTAAAATCGAACGATTTAAAAGTTTAAACTTAAATCGAGCTTTACGCGCAGTAATATAAACGCAAAAGAACTTTATATTAATACTTTGATCAAATTTGGTTACGTAAGTAATTTTAAAGCATTACTCGAACCGTACGCAACATTTATCAAGGTAAAAAGCAAGCGAAGATTATCACATCTGCTAAAACGATCGTGCATAAATCAGCCAATCGGTGACCGAAATATAAAGTGCGAGAAAATGTGTCAAGTAGATAACGAGTTATCGTTTATTAGTAACGTAATAATCCTTGACGAGTATTACACGCGTAAATTGAGAAAACATCATTAAATTCTAAAACGGCTTTGCAATCACAGAGTCCTAGTCACACAAGAGTCGAAAAGGAATTGAGCGTAGGCGTGAGCCCGATGCCTTTATAGGAATACGAGGATCAATGTGGAAACTTAATTATTCCAACTATCAGCGGTGTATGTGTGTGGTACCGTCGAGTGTTTCATCTATTAGAAAATAACGTTGACCTCATCTCTTCCGCTGGAACTCGAAAAATTTCTCGGCCTCTTTAAGGTACGACGTCGGTCTCGTAATCAATCCAACACATGATCAACGATCACCGATCTGGACGCGAGGTTGAGCCAATTAATATTATCGATCTATCGTAGGTATTAGTATATAAAATAAAAAAAGGAGTTAAGAAAAAGATTAAAAATGAGAGAACTGGGGTAACTCGTGTCATTTAAATCCGAGTAGGTGTAACCTTACAAAACTGACAGTACTTAATCCTCGCTGAATCATTAGAAACGTATTATGAACCCGTGGCATTAAGTCGATTAGCATAAATTTTCATCGAGAACGCGAGCAAATTTTCCATGTAAATAACTGATCGCATTCTTCATTAAACGAGAACGCCGTATACGGCGATAGAAAGCCAGTATATTTTTACGGTCCACCGGCTCGAATTAGTAAGATCCTCCCGTCTGTTTCCTTATGGCATCAAGCGAATTAGCGCCCGATTAGTGAGCGCCCCTTGGGAGCCGAAAAAATTCTCACGGTCTTCTAGTGTATCGAGAGGAGTCGGTGTGAGAAAGTAAAGAAAGAAACGTTCAAGGTACACCACAAGATACGTAGACAATTCTTACACATTTTTAAAAAAGGAGAGAGAAAAAGAAACTTGTTAACGAAAGATTCACAAAAAAAAAAAAAAGAAATAAAGAAGCGGTACCTGCATTATCCGCGATTATTCACTGCGCAAGCGTTTTCTAACAACTACAACGTACTCCCCTTCTGACATGTTTCAAATTTTAATGCCGAAACATCTACACGACTGATTACTTATATCCTACAATTTAACCACTTTCTATTTTGCAAGAAATTAACCAACTTGGCAAATAGGTAAGCAGCTCGGTTGATCCTCCGTGTGCAAGTTTCTTTCTACTAACGCAATGTTCATTGTGGGACGTTCAGAGCCCTCGGTGCGTTCAAAAAATCTAAAAGTATTCGTAGCTACTTGTCAACGCCTCTATCGCGATACCCAATGGCTTTCAAAGCCAGATATTTTAGAATTCGTTTCGAGAGAAAAGTCGAAGTTCAAGCAAAATTGTGCGAGGAAACAGGCGACCGAGAAATCGCTTGGGGCCGCTAGACCGTTCATTAACGTCTGGCATTGCGCGCCGAGGGTTAATAGCGTGCAGGCTTTTCGGAATCTCCTGCAACGCTGTCGTTTCCATTTCGTCGAAAGCTCGAACATTACGTAACACCGTACGGAGAATAGAAGGTATACGCGAACAGACTCGCGTGTACACGCATAGAAACACAAGGAATATATCTAGCGTGGATGTTACGCAACCGTATAATCCTAGATTACGGCAATTACATTTTTGCCCGCAGTGCACTTCCATCCGAATCATATATGGAGGCGCTATCCTATCGGATAGCCATCGGGCGCGAGCGATCTGGCATGCGCGGCCGTTCTCGTGAATGGGCACGGCTCGTGGTCCAAGCGGCGGCCGTATGAATGAAATAGTAAATATAATTGACAGAAGGGCAGGCGTGGGCAGGCCAGTCAGAACAGGCAAGCAGAAACAGGCGGAACGAGGTGCAAGACGGGAACGGCGCGGCGTTTTATACGCGGCAGGCGTAGGATCGAGGTCATCACCTTTCTATCATCCGAAGAGCCTAGATAGCATTTTTTTTTTTTACCTCTCTTCCGTTTTTTTTTCCCGTACCTCGCGCGTTTCGACACGTTTTCAGATACATCATTGATATTCTTTATCGGTTGGATGTTTCCATCAACCCTTGGTCACGGAAGAGCTTTTCGTGTAGCGGTATGATTTTTTCATTCCGTTCGTTGTATAGGAAAACAAGTAGGAGAAGAGGTGGAGAATGTTGAAGTTGAACTTTAGCGAATTATGAGAGCAGAAAGAAATTTCCATATATAATAGGGGGAACAGGGAACATTTTTATTCGGTTCTTTATTCAAATCGTTTCGAGAAATTGATTTATTTGACTCGTAGTGATGCCCGAAGCGCAACGCGATAATTGAAGATGATGAAAGCCATCAGAGATAACGGAAAGTTATTCGAAGAGCAATATAAGCGCGGAACAAAACAGAGTGGAAGGTAACGAACTCGTGATACTCTGAAAGAATTGTTAGGGATCGAAATGAATCGGAACGACAAGAATATACTAGAATGCGTAACTAGACTGCGGATTTTTACTGCATTTGTGCCAGACTTAAAGATGCGAAAGTGCATAGAACGCATAGAGTGGGTATGACTTGATTGTGCGTATAAAGATACGCGTAAACTTGCTTAAAAATCTGCAGTCTTCGCGTAATGTGCAATTCCCGCTGAAAAGAAAAAAAGGAGAAACCTGCTCGTCTTAGGACGATCATGTTTTCCACGGAATTAAAAAAGTATCGGATAATCGTTAAAATATGCGAAGAAATAATTTAACATGTTACTTCGTATAACAAAGGTTGTTTATAGTTTACGTATAACGCGTATATTAACACGTTAGATGTATTAATCTACGCGAGTGTTAAAAGTGCATATAAAACGCACTTTACGATCTACGCGAAATACCGAAGTTTTCTTCAAAATTTTACGTTTGCCGAGACTTTCAAGCGAGAGTGTACATGCAAATTTCATTACCAACGCGAAAACAATTTTTACGAAACGGAGCCAGCGAAGAGAGTACTTTGGCCTCGAGCGTGTTATACCATAAACTCGTCATAAAAGTTTCATTGGTCCATCACCGTTATATCGTTAATGTCGCAACATTAGAGCGTGGAATTAATTAATCGGCGTTACGGAAACGGAAGAATCGAGATCTTCGTCTCTATCAGAGTGGTGGATCGGTAAGTAGGAATCCCTGTAGGGTCTCTTGGTACGTGAAAACGTTACGTGACGATGAGGACAGAGATCCGCCCTCGGCCGCGAGTAAGTACTGGCTGTTGTGGAGAACGTTGAAGGAGAGCTGCGCCAGTTCTTGGCCGGTCGGTCTGCCTTTTCTCTCTCCTCCCTTCTGCCCCGGGTGCCCCTTCCCCGTGTAGTCGTCGAGTGACGACCAAAGACGGTAGGAAGGTACGGTTTCCGGTCGCCCACGCGACAACCTAGCCGGAGCTCTCTCGCGTCAGCCAGCTCCGTTGTGAAAATCCTCTCGATTCAGGTGTCCGGATAGCGCTCACGGAGTGGTAAACCTGGCGCAACACCCTGCATCGTGGTGGGGACGCGATTCAGGCAAAATGGAGAACAATTTGTAGATTTCTATTCTGTTCGAATGCCGTTCCCTTAGCCCCCCTCGCGGTTCCACTGATGCTTGTATTTTATGGAGATACATCGGCCAATAACTTTGCATCAGTTGGAGTGAAATTCCTCGATTATTTCAGACACCGATGCGGACATGGAACTTCGGAGTAGTCTTTGGTTTAACTGTAGCTCGGAGTAGACCGCCAGTTTTTCTATCTATTTAGTTGGGAAATTTGAAAGCGCAAATTTGTACAGAATGCGCACGATATAAAGGATAAAATATTCCAAGCGGGATATTTCTCGTGGTATTTAATAAATGAAAGAGGTCGCTATTTCGATGCCAGGTTTTTTTACGTTCATGACGATATGAATTTGCAGCTGACCCGTCATTTGTACAGTTTGTACAATTTACTCGAAGATCTTCGTTTATCTGATTATCGAACTTGGCGCGTTGTTACGCAAGAGAATTTGTTAGCGTCGATAACTTGTAACTTGCGTCTGGCAAAATTTCGCTGCACGTAGTATCAGTTCGATTTCTTCTAATCGGAAACTTTTATAATCGTAGGATATGAAGTTGGTGAAACATTGCCAAGCTTCCACTCAGATTGATTTTAAATCTCGCAGATACAAGTATGGTGTAGTTAATTTTTCAGAGCAACGGTGAACATGCGAGAGGAAATGCGAAAGAATCGTTATTGATACGCATATCTCTCGTTTCAATTCCATAGCAAAGATTTTCTTACGTCATTAAAAGTCGTATTCCTGGTCGGAACGAAAGCGAGATCGAAGCATAAAAGATTGGAGGATCGCAGCAGGGTCTTTTCCTTTTCCAACGACATTTTCCTTTTGCTCGCTCCTTTGCTTGAATGGTAATTAGCTTTCCTTTCAACCGGTCGCTTTCCAATTCGATTACTCAACGACTAATTATTACGTTTCAGCGTTAGCCAAGTGGCCGAAGCATGAGAGAAAAAAAAAAAAAGAAGATAGAGAGAGTAGGTAGACTAAGGGTTGATTCGAGTCATTGTGATCGAACGTGTGGCCGTTGTTGCGCGACTGGGCGCAGGATTAATGATACGTTTCATACTCATTTTCGTTCATTGTCGATACTAATCGATTACGGGCCGCGCACGAGTTCCAGCGCCATTAGTTAAGATCGGAATAAATTTCGGGTGAAAGTGGTCTAGGGCCTAAGGGACGATCGATCCTCCTGGTGATAAATTTACCTGTCAATTAAGTTTCATTTCAGCTTTCGTCTGGTCCCAGAAAATAGTTCGACCCACCGTGTTCATGTCCAACGTATCGTAATTAAAACCGTACGCGCCCTGGTTCATTCGTAAGAAAAATCGGTTGACGCAACGACACTTGGTCACACACGCCGTAGGATAATACGCGTCCGGTTCGATCATCGAACATTCTCCTCGACTTTTGAAGAAATCCATCGTTTACGTAATTCCTGGCTCGCGTAAAGCACCGTCGAAGAAACCGGAGACATTGTCGCTTAATTAACAGACTACGTCGTGTCCATGGGATCCGGAGACCCAGCCGAAGGTAGAGGAACATACGTGGAAGTATCGATTGAGTCGCTCGTGATTGAAGATATTTTCTCTGAAATATTGGCGATGCTCGAGATACGTCACTGTTCACGAGACACTTAATACACTTAGGATCGGTTTAAGTAAATGAAGATTACAATCACAAGATGAAGTTGAAACAGCCAGTGTCAAAAATACATATATCGTTTATTTCGAAATTAGATATTTATTAAAATATCGTAGAACATCGTCTAGTAACAAAATTTTAACGAATAGAAAATGTGTATGTATTTTTATAAGTATGTGGAATAATTTGCGGAATGAAGAAAAAATGAGAAAAATGTATGCGCGATGAGTATTCGTAGAGTTACGGTTCAATGGGGAAAATCAATAAGAATTAGACCTAGTATTTGGTAGGGGAAATCGTTAGGTTGTTTAATTATTATAATGCTTCGTGGTGTTTCTTTTTGATTCTATTGTGGTTTGAAACTTTCGTGACATTGAATTTATCAAATCGATGAGTACTCCGCTTGGAATGTCTTTCCATTCTTTTAATAGAATTCTCCTTAAATCATTCTGTCCCATATATTTCCAATAATGTTTATATCTGAGGATTGTGGAGGTGTTTTCAAGTGTTTCCGAACATTACACAAGACCCACGCTCGCGTATTAGTAATATTATGCTTCCGATCGTTATCTTACATCAGGATGAAATTGTCTCTCAAACCCATCTTTTCCTACACTTTGATACAGAGTTTAGTTTTCAAGATATCTATGTATATTTTATCCTGCAAAGCTGCAACTGTGCGAGTACTTGTTACGCATATAGTTTTCCCATTTGCTAAATGTTTATTAACATTTTCACAGGCGGAACAGGTGGCGCATTCTTGCTTTTCTTTTCAACTATTCCGCAGACTTGTATGAATACGTACGTATCTATCTTTTATTTGTTAAAATTTTGTCAAAGTTAAGTACTGTGGGAATACTTTCTACGCTGACTGTACGTCGTAGGAGAAACTAAATTGCACTATGTTTGGAAGATTTTATTGCAGAACTATTTTATTAAAGGTCGCGTATAAAATTAGCAAACTATGATTACAGGGGAAAAAATGCGAGTACACTTTTGTCGATTTTACGACGTTATTGTCACTTTAATGTCACTGATTAAAGAGGAATATCTTTTAAAAATGGAAAATGCGATTTATGGCTTCGTAGTCTCCGTAGTTTCCGATCGAAAGGTTCGTGTTTACCAGAAAAGCAAAGAGATTACTTTAGCATCTTTAATTTCTACTCGATACATTTCAATATCTCGTAACAAAATCATAGCAATCAATAACAACGCAATAGCACGCAATTGCTACCAGCAGCTACACACGTTTATACTTACATCGCAGAAGAACCGTATCTAAGAAAATCTGCTCGCTTTTCTCGCGATAAAAATTATTTTTCTAAACCCAGTCTCCACTTAATCTTCATTCGACGATAAATCAACATATAGATCATTTCTTACAATGGTATTTGCTACGAGTTCATCGAACGTATCATGACTTATGGATGTTAGCGCGGTTAATCGACTGGACGGTATTGTACCGTGATAAAAATATTTCCGTAGAATTGTACGCGGTTTTTGAGGACTTGTTGTTGGATCGGAGGGACGCGGCAACACACGTCGTTCCCTCCTCCTTTCTCTTTTCCTCGCGTTCTATTTTCCTCTCTCTCTCTCTTTCTCTCGGTACTCCATCTCCGTTCTCTTTGGATGCTGTGTTCTTCTCTGAAAGTCCCTTCGAAGAGGTAGGGCACGCGAATGTGGGAGGGAGAGTTTCCGGTCGCCCACGCGCCTCCGCAACAACCACTTCGCCGAGGTATCAGGGACAAAACACGGGCCGGCGGATGTCTCTTCTCTTCAGCGCAAATGAAGAAGTCGCCTCGCATTCGGCAAATATAATGAAAGCCCCCCTTTTCCTTCGGCATGCATCGCGGAAGCGATCCTCTGTTAGCGTTCCGCTTCTTGCGCTCCCTGTTTCTGCCTTCCGCTCTTTTTTAATTCACGGCCCTCGATGTCGCGCTTTTAAACGCGCTATATCAACGTGTTTGCGATTCCTCGGCTTTCAATTAGCACGTTGCGCTCTGTTTCGATGTTTCGCGAACATTCCGCTCCACCTCTTCCATTTAATCATCGCGAAGCATTACAACCTAAAGCGCGTTATATTCCTCGATGAAGCATTTCTCGGTTAAGTCATAGGTACGAAACGTCCTGAAGACCGGAACAATCAGCCGAGATTTTCAAGCTTCGCGAAAGTTGATCGATTCTAGAATACTAATCTTTCGAGGTTTGACAGCGAGTCGCATAAAGTTGAAAACTTTATGGCGATTGCCTCGTACTTAATAGAATAAATTCGAAGGCTGTTTATAATTCGCGTGCATATAGAAATTTATAATATCGTGACTAATAACTACATTGTGAATATTTATGTGTGTATATATATACGTAAAAAATTAGTATAATATGCAAATCCTTATGTAGGTTACATCTCTTTCATCGTGCTTGGAAACACATGGATTTGTATAAACAAGTGCAATCTACGAATCCAAGCATGTCTATATCGATACATTTTTATTCAATTAAATTCTGACTGGAGAAATCTATTTCGTACGGTGACCACAAGTAGAGACTCGACTGATTTTACCTCACCGTGTCGCTTCCGTCTACATGTCTTTATATCGAGAAACAGAAAGCACGATAAAACGATGTCCATCTTATCCGCGAAAGATCGCGTATAATCTCAATACATAGCCTTAGCGATCGAGACAAGGATCGAAAAATATCGGCTGCCACTTATACACTGTCCGCCGCGTACGGCTATCCACGAGCAAGTGAACTGGATTTAATTTCCATGTTTGTTAATTGCGCGTTATCTGTGCTCGAATCTTTACGCGACGCTGAGAAAAAAAGGAGAGATTGTACGAATCGAACGTGATCGCTCAATCGAAGTACACGGTACTCGCAACGACCAACAAGAATACGTGCCGTGGTACCACTCGAATGGGTTGCGCGACGAGGATTTGCGAGGGGTGGTTTACGAGCGTGTTCCCGCGGCGCCTTGACCTGCCTCTAGCAAAGCCTACGACAGTCGAGTCCAAACCGATATGAACCGATCGGTGTGCACGCGTGGACGGATCAGTCGTCATTGCTATTTTTAAGCTCCGCAATCGGCGCTACCTTTCTATTGCTTCATGCTGTTTCAACGTGATTCCCTTCGTAGGACGTTTCCGTTTCCAGTTTAGTTCCTGTGATTCTTGCGAATTAATTTTTATCTTTCGTTAATTCCTGCCCATCTTTTTTTGTCCGATAGATAAACACGCAGATATTATCGTACAAAGAGAAACATCGTTAATTCTTTGCGGTAATAAGTCAAACTGCACCTTCTTCCTTATTTTTCATCTTAATCGTTATTTTCTTCGTTTCGTTCGAAACATTCATTCGTTGTTTCGTAAAGACTTGAAAGAACCGCGTTAAAGAGTAAGAATTACGTACCGTAGTTTGTAGGAACTACATGCAGCTACGTTACGGAGAAACGATAAATAGATACGAACGATCAACGCTTGCACGAGCTTCTGCTCTAAGCTTACGATGCATGAAACGCGAAACTTTGAGAAATTTTGCCCAACCAAATACAATAAATATCGAGTGGACGAAACAATTATCTACCTAAATTCCTTCTTTCTGGTAATATTGGTAAAAATGCAAATTTACGTAAATATGTAACAAGCCAAGATCTAAGAAGCCGTATTCATGTTACCGTAAGTGTCCTTATTTTCTTCTGAAGATTCTTATGAACAGGAGTGTACTTACGCGTGCGTGCAGAATGCGGAATGCGTACGATCCAGCTAGATCAATTGGTGACTCTAGTTAACGCTTTATGTTACGACCTCGCTATATCGTTCCCACCTACTATACGGGCAGATGAATATTTTTCAACGTGAGACTCTAGAGCGGGAAATTCTTTAGGCTCGCGGTTGCGACCGATTCCAACGGTACATCGAAACCACTCGAGAGAACGACCGCTCTGGCCGGTGTAGTACGCACCACCCACCACGAAGTACTCGAGGAACGACGATTGTTCGTCCTTCGAGAAGAGAATTCGGCGTTAAAACCACCTCCTGCCCCTTCATCTCCTTTTTTCGTCTCTCTTTTTTTCACCTTTTTTCTTGACTCGGTTCGGGACCATCTAGCTGGAAAAAGAAGATCACGAAGGGACTTTTAGGGGCGTTCAGACGACCGTGCGAAATCGACTTCACCGTGAAGATCATGGTAATATTGAATAATGATATGATATAATTTAATAACCGTGCCGCTGGATGATGCTTAATGACGATAATGCCGGAGTACCGTGGCCACCTAAGATCAGCAGAGAAGCAGGAATTTGCAAGTTGTTCCGTTTAATCGATACTTGTGTGTTTACGCGTACCATTACATTTTTCTGGATTAATCTTACGCTTTAATGCCTTCGGTTTGGTTCATTAAAGGCCAGGCGTTGAAATAATGGTTCAAAGTTGCGTAAATGCAACAGTATTGCAGGAGGTGAGTAAAGTAACTTACAAGTCGCGGTTTCTACAGCTACGGAGAGTGGATTATTAACAGGTTTTCAGAAGTCGATTATAAGAATCAGCGATACGAAACATACTTCGAATGATATTCCGATTTCTTCGGAATCGTCCGTGGCAGCATTAATTGACAGCGCACTAGATGCTGATATTCGTGATTTAAAGGATTAACAAGTCTGTCAGACGATGTTATAGATATTTAAATTTCTTGGAATCTCATAAAATTGTTGCGCCCAGTAAGGAGCAAAGTTACTTTAACGCAATATTTCATTTCGCATTACTCTTTAGCGAATTTGCATTATCAAGTTCCGTCGAGTCCTCGTTGCAATTGTGAAAAAGAAATTTCCTCCTCTGTCTGTTTCATACGGTTTGTATCACTGCGATAAACTATCTTCTTCAGATTATAGAAATTCTTGTTGTACCTCTGGTTCATGCAACGAAGTTCTGTGATATTCCTGTTATTTGTAACACGACGAAGCGATGACTCACTTCGTTTACGCGCAACGAAATTGCTTGGATCTCAATGATCAGGCGAAAGAACAAATGGTAACGAACTAAATATTGATTATATACATTTTTCGAATTTTCTCGCACAATGTAAAAAGAACGAAACGTTTCGTCAACGCTCTTTTAATGCATTAATACGAATTTTACATAACTCTCGTGGCTATCAATTGGAGCCAGAATACTGGAGAAAAGACAGTCGATCGACTGCGTCGCGGATTAATAATGGCCTTGGCGGGAGATAAAATTTAACTTGATATCGAGCTCGCTAAGGATACGCGTGCTGTTCCACGATTGTGAAGATAAACAATAGATCAGAGATTGGCTCACGGGCATCCAATGCGGTTATATTAAGTAACCGCAAGACTGGCTCGTAATCGCGATCGTATCTGGTCATAGGATGTCCCAACTTATAGGCGGGATATCCGAAGAATTTATGTCACGCGTTGCCTTCCGACAATCTACGCTCAACTTCACGAGACGGCCAAATTAAAGAAACACACCTGGCTTGCAAATCTTTCAAAATTCTTGTGTAACCAAGGGATAATAACCAGGAAAAATCACACAAGGTATAAGGTGGTATTTAGGCCACGAAGCAAAGCGACGAAGTTCTAAGAAGAAAGGATTTATGCAAAATGGTGCGCTTAATTGCATTAAACGATACTTATCTCGACGACCGTCGTCAAAGTTGCGTCACAATCGCCTGTAATCCACGGTACTCGCGATTATACGGGGGCCATCGAACGAATATCAACGAGGATACCGAGCCAATGGGGCACCTGGACAAAGTTCGGCTAAAAGGGCAAACTAGTCGCGTCGTTGTCCGGGAGATGGTCGCGCGATGGATTTATATTGGCAGTCGATTAAATTTCTTCGGCCAATTTACATCGACTGGTTTATCCATCGGATCGAGGCGGCCGTAAATAAGTGTACCGTGGTCCGTGCTGCGCCTCGAATATCACCGTTTACGACTGAATCGCCAGAAAAAAGAAAAGGGAAAGGGACGAAGAAGGGAACGGTTTAGGGACAGCCAGAGAGAGAGAGAGAGAGAGAGAGAGAGGAGGTGGAGGAGGAGGAGGAGGAGGGGGAGGAAGAAGAAGAAGAAGAAGAAGAAGGTAAGAAAGAAAGGAGAAGAAACGAAGGAATCTGGAAAGCGACGGGGCTCTACGAGGAGTCGTAATTTCGGTGCAAATCGCGAGGGTGAGGATCCACCGTGGAAACGGAGAGAAACGGTGGACAAACCGTCGCTGGACTTTGGATCGCGCTCGCGTGCACCCGCGACGACGCATCGCGAGCTAAAGAAGGAGAGGGAACGCGCGGGGGAAAAAATATGAAAAAGAAAAACGACCGGGTAAATAAAGATCGACCCGTCTCCCACGCCCGTGACCATTGTTATTATATATCCCGTGGGGTATTGTTCCCATGGGAAAACTGGACAGGCCCGTTCTACCACCTATAAGACACGCCGGTGAGTGAGAGAATATGCACGCACACACGAGCTTTTACCTGAGGCCTCGCCAGACTTCAGGTAACACACACTTTCTCCTTCTCTCTCTCTCTCTCTCTTCTCTCTTCCCTACGACGTGTATGCTGCTCGCCTAATACACACACTCGCGGCACGGTTAGGTGGCGCGTGCGTGTAACCACACGCACGAGACAGGCCGCACACTCGAGCGCAGATTTGAGATATTGTGGGGGGCGTTCACCTCGCATCTCGGTCCTCGTGGTTCGTTCGTGTGAGTAACACTTATACACGGCAGACAAGCGGCGTTACACGTCCGCCAGGTATACGTCCGTGTATTTCGTCTCCTCTCTACGTTTCCGTGCAAGGCGTTGCAACGAGTATCCTCGTGGCTCTGTTCAATCGTATGCGAACGATCCGTATACGTGCGTGTATGTATACAGCCGTGTATACACACGACATCGTCTTATTCCACTGCGAACGTATACAGATACGCGAGGCTAGCCGCTTGTACGTATATGTAGCCATGGTGGTACCTCGTGGTGGATGCTTGAGGAACAGGGTGCGGCTCAACCCACCTCGCTTGACTTACCTACCCGTATTACTGTCTAGATAGGTATATCCAGGCGCGAGCCACGCACGGCCCAGGATACTATGCCATATTTGCATCCATGATCCAGGACACGTGTGCGTCCTTTTTTTCCTTTCTCCTTCTCCTTCTTCTTCTTCTTCCTCTTGCTAGTTGTTTCTTCTTCTATCTACCTGGACCATTGCCTTCACCGATGCACCACCGTGTCGTGATCCTTGCTGTCTCTCTTCTCTCTTCTATAACCCTCTCTCTCTCTTTCTCTCCACCTCTATCTCTGTCTCTCTTTCATTCTACCTCTCCCCTCCCCTCCGTCTTTCCGTTTATTTTTTATCTGCTCGTTTTTATCTGCCTCCCTTTTTGCCGCGCTCTCTTCTCTTCCCTCTTTCACCCGGAGCCTCTCCTATCTTCCTCGACGTATCTCTCGCGAGTATGCGTGTCTCTCGCTCGGAGGGATGCGTACGCGAGTACTGTTCCTCCGGGCGCAACGTCGGTTCCGCAGGACGACGGAGGATTATAAATCCCGGAGGAAGAACGGGGATATCGATACCGCGTCGTATGATCGCTTACGGACCGGATAGACACTTTCTTTACGCGCCTTCTTCTTCTGTTTTTAAGCGTTAGTTATGGTTAGATCGCAGATGTCTATGTAAATTCATATTTTTATGAAGACGATTAAAAGCGTAGAACCTACGTAGAGATTTGTTGCACTTTAGATATTTCACGGATTTTTCCATATTTTGCATATCATCGATCGTGACGAGTTCCTTTTTGTTTAACCCTTGAGCAACCGCATTATTTATGGGATGACTTAATATTCATAGTGACCCCCCACACTTGAATACAATCCAATAGAGCACTATCTACGCGTTAAATAAGATCAGACATAAAAACAATTTTGTTAGAATAAACGCTCCACGTGTCTACATTTGAATTTGAATGTCGAGTGTTAATCGTAGAAGTGGAATTATTTAACTCTCGCTTCCTCAGAGAAATAACTCCAGGCGGGCGCGTACCGATATATAATAAATTGCAACGGAAAGTCTGTCCAAGGCTATTTTTATTTTCAAAACAAGCATCCGAGCCTCGTCGAGTTGATACCTTCGATTTCAAATTTGCCAAATGTTTAAGCAGCCAGATCGTAAATTCTACACGAGATTTTGTACCTAAAAAAAGAAAAAAATGACTTGCTTTGCCTGTTACCGTCTCGCCAATCTACTTTTTGCCCCTGCACAGTACATATAGCACGCGGATGAAAATTTTTAAACTTCGTTCGAATGAATCGCAAACTCTGACGAGGTTGTTGTTCGTGTTTGTCGGAAAACCGAGAGTGTCACGGTCGCGTCAGTAATCAATAACGATAGACTGCGAGAGAGCAGGTCCGGTAAACGAGCTGGATACGCAAAAAGAAGAGCGCGTGGAGGATCAGTCGGAGACGAGGAGCAGTGATTAACACGTGGTCGATCCTGGAACTGGCCGACGAAGATCGATGAGGATCGGAAAGGTGGCCGAACGGTGTATCACGGTAGCCGACTCGTTATTCGAATTCCTGGGATTCCTGGCGTCGCGTCTGGAGCGGCCGGCACGCAAAGTCTCACCCGGTACGGCCGATCCCCGGTCTGGCCACTCTCCTTGTCTTTCTAGCTTCGGACTTACCGAACCGGATGGCACGATCACACGGGGTCCAGGGGACCGCGTAATTAATTGATATAATAATCGTGACGGCCAGTCTTAATTTCATCGAGACTCAGATGCCCGTGCACACCGCCGACGCCATTCTCGTCCTGCTGTAACGTCGTCTCTCTTTCGTCGTTCTTCTTCCCTTTCCACCCTTCTCTGTCCCTTTTCCCTTTCGCATCAACGACTCCGACGACGACAACGACGACGAAGACGACGATGACGACGACGAAGACGACGACAACGACAAAGACGACGACGACGACGACGACGACGACGACGAATCATCGACGTCCGCCGGCACAGTCTCACCAATAAGTCTCTTCAAGGTTGCCATCGTTGGACTACCATAATCCGCCTCGTAGATTATTATCGGCGAGAGAAGAAACTTGCGACACACACCGGTCGCGCTCGTTCTTTCCTCCTTCGTCCATCCTTCCCTGCCGTTCTGTTTCTCGATTCCTCTCTCTTATGCTCCCCTGGTTGTCCGCTTCTTTCCCCCCTCCCTCCCCTTTTTTCTCTCTCGTCCACTCGGAGAGCACGGAATAATAAACCCGGCACGGTGATCATTAAGAAGAGGCTAGCTTATAGTCGCAGCATATCTGTGTTTGATTTGCGTTTGGCAGGAGGACGTATAATTCCTTATCTTAATTGACCCGATTAGCATATTGTTAGAGGCTGCGAAGGAACGCTTTAAAGACGCGCGTTGCACGCAATTCTGCGTGGCCGTGTACCGCCGGGTATCGCGTGCGTACGAGGCCGAAACACACGGCGCGGCGGCGACGTCCCGGCTACTGGAATTTCGTTTCACGAAGCTTCCTGTTTGGTCGATTAATCAAACGGGACGTAACGATCGATGAATATCCATTTGGAAATTAATTTTCGTTAGCCGGCACGGCCGATCGATTATATACGACGTGGAGATGTTGTCCCGTATGGTACTGGCGCGATTTCAAAATGCTAATAGATCGCCTCTATTCGTTTTAATTCGTCTCGTGCCTCTTGGGCTGGCTCGAGACTCGCTTGATCTTTCTCGCAACGATCGTGGCTCTCTGTCGGTCACACAGACCGAAGACTTTCACCGCGGCGCTCGGTTGTTCATTCATAAATTGATTATTAAAGGCTCGCCGGGCCCGTTCCAGCGCGAAACATACGCGTGTACGCGGTGGCACGAGCTACGCGAACCCTGTTGCTTTTTCATCGTCGATCTCTCTGCCGGACGAATAAAATGAAGAGAATGGTGGTACGGCGAAGGAATCGCGAAACAGGCTGAAAAACGAACGAAAAAAAGAGATACTTCCGCGTTCGAGCAGCCGGCTATTAATTTGTCCGCTGTAAGGAGTACTTAGCCGCGCGAACAAGAAGCTTTCGTCCATTGGTTTTTCATCACGCGCGACCCGTCACCGTGTTCTCGGCTTCTCTCCACCGCCGGCGTCGCCATACTGTTATTAGCATTATCCACGTCCGAGAAACAGGCTTTTTAACGTAAAACTTACTATTACGCCAGTGGAAAACGAAGAAATGGAAATAAACGCTTGTCCGAACGAAGATCGACTAAATACATAGTTACACAGTCTCTGTGCAACAAGTGGTTAAACCCGGCTTCACAATTTTTATGTCTCAATCTCCTGTTCCGACCAGACTTTTCACGCTTCCAGAGAAACTGTAACGTAGAATTGAAACGAGATAGTATTCATATCGACGATGATTCTCTCGATTCGTGTATATTTTCATTGAATTTGAAAAAATTGTTCAATGATGGAAACACGTCGCCAGCTTGAAAATGATCCAGCATCGCAACAGTGTTGAAAAGGAATGTTCAGTTTCTGTAGAAAATCTCTGTCGTTTTCATTTCCGAGAATATTTATTCGATCGCGGAATGCCAGATAAAAAAAAGAAAAAGAAGAAGTAAAGTAATTCTTCCAATTATTTATCTATCGAAAGAAATAGCTCGACGAAAAATCACTTGCTTACTTAAATAAACTAACGCTTAACTATTTTTAAGATAATCCGTCCGATCAAACGAAATAATGTATCGTTTAAATAATCAAACGTTTTAGCTGAATAACGTCCGGGTCTGACTTCCCTATAGTAAATCGTGTTGCCTTTTAAAAATATGAAAAATCGTGTTATTCGTTGGTAACATCGAAACATCGGCTCGGTACCTGGAATTTCCGGCACAGATTTATGAACATATTACGTTTTATGGATGCTGCATTTCCGAGGAACGGTTCTTAAAACGGTTGCCAGCGTCTTAATTAAAGAATATATCGGCTATTAAGCGCGCCCATTGAGGAACGGAGACAGGAGATATCTGGTGAATCGATCCCCGTGTTCTTCGGCGTGACAATTCGTACACAAGCACCGGACCGGACACGGCGCGGCATAGGCAGCGCGACGATCGTTTCTCGACTCGCCGGTTTGACCTGTGTCTAACGAGTTTGGCCGCGTGTGCACGCTCCGTCGTGCTAGTTTCCAGTGGCCAAAGATCGTTTCGATGCATTCTTATCGAGAACTTGAGGGTTTCTTTTTTAATCCTCCGACGACGAAGGCTGGGTTAGTTGAGACAAACGCGGATATTTTAATACTTGTTGTTTATTATTTCCTAGATTACGTTTGCACAGCGATAGGAAATAACGCTTGCACGTAGCCCAATTTTCCAACGAAGCGTTTTTTTTTTATCAGGCTCCGTACGTTACATTTTCACAGCGTCAAATAAAATCGTGGAAGTTGTACGATAGCACCGCTAAATGATATGGAATCTAATACGCTTAGACGTAATCGATTAATATCTCAATGCTGTAACACGTTCAATGGTAAATACTTTTTATAGCAACTGTACTACTGTGCTATTATCCTAGCAAGCTATCGTAGTTGGTTATTAGAGAAACAAGCGGACGAGAGATGAGACGAGATAAAGTTCAGCGGAAGATAAAAGAAGGTATAGAGTTGGTATCTAACAGTGGAAAATATTGATCGACTATGAATCTATAGCACGTTTCGAAAAGTAATTTCATTTTGATCGATTTCAACGTGTTGATCGTTTACTCGGATTAACTGGAAACTACATAAATTGTCTACTTTTATTCTAGAAGATCATTTTAATGTCCACTTCACTGGTATCGTTTGAAATGATGATGCACAGCTTGCAATAAATATCGCGAGAAAAGGGTGAGGTTAGCAGTGTCGAAGGGACGGGGGAGGGGCGGTTAATCTCGAGAAGGCGAGCGGATCTTGCGACTCCAATTAGTACTTTGTCATTACTTATCGGGAGGAACGCGTGTTAGGTGTTGGTCCCATCGCGGCGCGTTATCGTGGCCGAAAAAGTGCCGGGGCTGGTCTCCAATTTCGATCGACTTATCCACGGCCGTCGATCTCCCATATTTACGCGCGGCGATCTGTCCAAGATTCAGGATCCTCGGCGTCGGCTTATCACGAGACCGACGAAACTCCACGACGAGTTGCTTGGCGAGAGGACGCGAGGGGAATACGCGAGTAAATCCAACGGAGGCGCATAAAGACGCGACGAAATACGAGCGAGGAGGCTTGGTGCCGATACCTCGTCGAAGCAGAAGGGATGTAAAGAAGGAAAAGAAGGTTGAGGGGAAACGAGAAGGACGAGAAACGAAAAGAAACAGAAGAAGAAGAAGAAGAAGAGGAGGAGGAGGAGGAGGAGGAGGAGGAGGAAGCGAGACGAAGCAAGAAGAAGAAGAAAGGAATAAATAAAGTAAAGAACAAGTAGGAAGAAGAAGGAGGAGAAGGAAGAGGAAAAGGAAGAGACAACGCAGCGAGGGGGAGATCTACTGCAAGGGCGCGGCGAGGGTCCAAGATGGAAAAGAAGGAAGAAAAGAGGTGTGGCACGAACCTCTCTCCAGCATTGTCCGCCCGTACAGCTCGCGCACGCCGGGACTGGTCCACGCACCATCCGAATCTATCTACATACGGCATACCATACGCGCTCACGCATAGGAAAAGAAGTCTCTCCTCGGGCCTGTCGTGGTACTGGTACGCGCGTGCTCGTCTACCAATGTGTTGGTCCGTTAAATCGTACCTATGAGTACTGTTCCTATATCAGGAATACGTGAACGAATGTGTGCGAGTATAAACGCGTATGAGGAAACGTGCGTGTAAAAGGGAGGACGCGTGTGAGTACCGTGGTTAACTCGACGACCGCAACACAGCCGCACGACAGACCCGACCGGTATTCAAAGTCAGAGCTCGCGGGAGGGACAAGAGGGAGAAGAAAAGGCAAGGAGCAAGGAAGAAAGAGGATTGGTAAGAGAGGGAGTAGGCACGAGCCTAACTGCAACCAGCATCCCACGCGCTTGGACCAACATTTAGTAGGCTCTTTCTCTTTCCCTCTCTCTCCCTCCCTCTTCCTTTTAGGACTCTTTGCCTCGGTCGAGCTCTCCCGTTCGCCTCTCTTTCTTCATCTTACTCCTCCATCTGTCTCCGTTGAACGCGCGTACATGACGAGACATACGTACACGGTCGACCATTAGACGCGAGTACGCTGCTTAAGATCGGTCTCTTCTCTTCGTTGGACGCATCTTGGTCTATCTTCCTCTCTTTTTCTTCTTTCTTTTCCTTCGGCTCGTTTCTTCTCCACTCGATCTCTGTCGATGGTCGGAGCGCGACCACGAGAGAGAATGATTCTACTTGGTCGTAAAGAGAGGCAGCGTTTCCATACGGGACGAAAGGAAGGCAAGAAAGTCGAAAATTCGTGTCGAGATTACGTGTTTCGGACCGTTACGCGACCCCATGCACGTGGACGATCTATCCAAGCACGCGCTCCGTATGCGCGAACAGTGTGAAATTAGATACGAACCGGCTATTAACTAAGTCGTATCGATGTCTTGAGGTTGGATCGCTTAATCGACGATCATCGCCCGTGTCGTAATTATACTTTTCCGTGCTGACGGCTCGAATCCACGTTTCCCTTTTACGGATCCCGCTTTTACGATTCCAGCGCGAATAAAGCGTGTTCGCTTTTTGCCGAGAATAGACATTGCGTATCGCACGGTCACGCGTTGAAATAAAATTATACTTATCGCACGAGTCTCTCGGAAACTGATCAACTCCGCTTCTTCTCGATTCTTCAATTTCATTACGCGTGCGCGCGATCATTAATTTTCAGTCCTCGACGAACACACATATACAATATACATATATATATATGTATATGACTTACTTCTATAAGTTTATTCATTGTAAAAGCATGACACGCAGTTGTGGTCAAAGGAAAGTTTAAAATTGGAACTTGCATATGAGTATTAATAACTTCGTGCTAGGTATTTTTCACCGTGCAGGTGACAATCGTCTATTTCGGGATATACGTTACGTCATTGCTCGTATAACATGGAGTTCCGCTTTCTAAAATTACAATAAAATTAAAATAAATTGATACCTTTTAAACTTGCTTTCGTCACTGTAAGCAATAGTAATTCCTAAGATGGATTTGAAAAATGGAGTTTTTAATGTTACTAACTTTCCTCCGCGTCTCGATTTATGGAGTTGATAAATGTGATCTCCGAACGGCTCGTATTTCTGCTCCGTAATTTGTAGACTACGAATGTTTATGCATCCTTGGGAAATTTAAAATTCCAACAAATTTACAGAACGATATTTATTATACATCAAATTATATTATATCGTACGATTAATAATATTACCAGGTAAATTTCTACTTAGATTCCATTTCTTTAATTACGTTCATAAAGGTATAAAACTACACAAATATTCGCAGTTTCGTATATAATTTTCATATGGGCGTCGTGCGAATCCTCGTGATAGAAAGATTCGGACATGGCTCGATCATCGTTGCATACGTTGTACGTGCGTAGAGGAACGCACGATCGGATCGGTCTCGTCACGAAGCGTTCCATTGACCCTGCTAATTGTTGCGGAGGTCGCGAGAGTCAAGAAAGTCGAAAATTTTGAGACAGTGTCCGCGGGCACTCGCCATTTGTAAAGCTAGCCGGTCGTACGAGGATGTCCGCTATATAACGTCGAGAAAATTAATGGTCGTCGTTATTCGACTCGTTCTCGGGCCCCGGCTAAGATACGAGGATCAATGGCGGAACAACGAAGCTGTAACGTATAGGCTTAGAGAGGTGAGCTCGTCGAATTTTATTTCTTTTCTCTTTTTTTTCAGAGTGATGTATTACGCGTGGCGCTAGTCAGCTCGCGTTGACGTATCGGTGACAAGATGTTGGAAGAACCACGGTTACTATCCTTCTCGTTCGTCGACCATGTACGTTTTAGAACGTACAGAGGAAAAGAAGCTTCTTGTTTGTAAGGACACAGTTGTACGGCCATTCATTTGGCGAGTCGATTCACCCGTCGTATCCGTTCCGACCAATTGATACCAGTGAAACTGGTTTTCTAGAAGAACTATCCCATCGAAATTAATTCTTTTAAATGTCGTGCACAGCTTTGTGAATTTTATGACATCCGTCTTTTTTTATCGATTTGCGTAAATGTACGTGGTAAGAAGGGATATTCGGCGAGAGTTTTATTCGAAGATTTTGAAAATTGATCGAGTTATCGTCAGAGTTATGCGTACGCGAAGAAGAAAGGCTTCAAACGTATCCTTCTTGAAACGCGTTCTTTCTTTTCTTCCAAACTAAAAGGAAATCAATTTATGGAACAGTTTCTCGAAAATACATTTCTGAAGACGTTTATCCTTTCGTGATAATGCTATACCTATTCCCTCGCAGTACTTTCACTGTTCACTGACGTATACATTTGGCCGATTCAATTATTCTACTCGTATGACTCTAATTGTAGATAATACCGTTGAAGTATGTAGCTATGAAATTTGTGCGTTGAAGAAATTTAAGAAAAAGGACGAAACAGTGAATAGCGTGTTACACAAAGTCGTATTATTGGAAAAGATAACAAACGAATAGCGAAAGAGTGGCGATATTTTAGCAGCAACGAATGTGCGGAACGGCGATACGAGTTCAGGTCGTGAGACCTCTGCGTAGTATAAAATAATAATGTTGAAATAAGACTGTTGATGATATACGCAACCATTAAGTTTGTACTTTTGAATTTGTCGCGTCGAGAAAAGGCCCAAGGAAAGAAACGAAATGTGTTAGGCAAAGTATGATTATTTTAAAAAGTACAGCGAGGTAGTAGCCATATCTATAGCATCGAAGAGTGAATATATCGAACGACGACAGGAGTTCAAACCTCCTCTATATATTATACTCCATATCTTTTTACATACACGAAAAACCTGATTAAAAACTCAATCTTCCGATGACCGTCAAAACGTACGTCTCACTTTCCCACACGATCGCGCGGTAGAAGCGCAGTTTCGTGAAACAAGATCCGGAGTGTAAATCACGGTCGATCGTCTCCCTCTTACGAGATCGCTTTCCCGTATGCTCGAAACACGAGGAGGATTACGATTTCGATCGCCACGACGACGCGTCGACGACGACCAAACCAAAGGGTTACATCGACGAACTCCACGAGAATTTCGTGGCGACGGTGACGATCACGGGAACGACCCCGTTCTCGTGTTGTCTTCGAAAAAAGAGAGCTTGTCGTGGCCTGACGCGATAAGGAACCCAGAGCAACGAAGAGGTGGAGGAGGATATAATGGCCAGAACGAAATCGTATTAGGGCACGAGGGAACGTTCGCCCGGGTTTTTATCGAGCCGGATACACCTCGTTTTCTGTCCGTTGGTTACACCACTACAAGGCCGCGCGTACTTACGTGGATACCCAGGCGGGGAAATTAGGTAGACTCGACTTTTTTGTTCGGCCACCCTGCACGCCGAGGGTGATTTACAAGCGCCTCGGTAAACTTATTGTTGGAAGACCGTCTAGTAGGTTGTTCTAAGCGGGAGGGGAGGGGGTCTTCCCGAATGGATACTTATGAAGTGCTTGCCTCTTTCTTAAACCGCCGTTTAGGTATTTCGAAGATTTATGGAAATTGTGGAGAATCACGTATAACCCCTACATTTTGGGATTACATTATATTCGTGGACTGAGAATTGAATACTGTTTGTGTGGTAAAGCTGAGAAAGGTTTAACTCTTTGACAAACGAACGATTCAAAGAATATGTAATTACGATATTTGTTCATCTATGAGATTTCTCGCGTTTGTTGCTTCGATGATTTATAGGAAATCGATATTGGTAATTGGAAAAAGGAGCATGAGACAAAACGGTAGAAACGGATTTTACGAAAATTATTATTTGCTTGTCATACGTATGGTAACGTTCAACATGTGAAGTCTATAGTGCGATGCTTCAGTATGAAAGTGTTAAAGACTTGTTAAAAAGGATCTCTGCTACGATCGTTAAGTTTTTCTACGCTTGTGTCGCGTGGAAAATCGATTAAAATGACGTACAACCCGTGTGAAACAGCCGACACGTTTCGCGTTCCCAGAAGATACTAAAGAGAAGTCGATTATCATAGCACAAGGTCGATGTGGTTACGCCAGATGAAAGATATCAATTAAGTAGTTTATCGTGCGTGTTCATCAGAAATCAGGGTACCATGACTTTGATAATAACCCCGATGTCCGGATTTTAGATTAACCAAATCCATTGCTCGCTTGGTGGTTGCTCCATGTAAATTTAATATCTGCCTTCTTAAACCGATTACACCTGAACATAATTGAACTATGCGTCCTGTACAATCCCCGGCCATCGAATTAGGATTATTCCAAATTTTCTCAATATCTTTCCGCATTTTAGAGGAATAATTTGAATAATTGAAATAAATAAAATAATTTAACAGGAATATTCGTACAATATTATTAGATTAACGTTTGTATTATAGTTCAGAATCGCGCCTTTCTATCTGTTATCTGTCGCGCATAGATAATATTAAATTTTTAACGAAATCTACATTTCTAGTCCTATATTCTGGCAGTAAACAAAATTTATCAAAGTTTCTTTGACACGTCTTTCTGACATTATATGGTATTCAAGGAGTACCATCCGTACATTTAATTTACTTTTATAAATTTATTATTTCGAATGTCTATTTATTATACATATATATATGGATACACCTAATAATTTACATAGATTTCAACTGTACGATAGTCACTATTTCTAAGTATATTTACGATCGTAATAAATTCGATAACCAGAGGAATAGTTTCCTATGTACGGTACCTATATTTAAATTTGTTCCAGTCAATAGGTCCTAGGTTTTACGTTTATGATTTAAGACTGACTTAGATTTGAAACGATCGATGGTATCCGAAAGCTGTAACGTACGCATGAAGAAATAAATGTACGCGTGTATGTATGTCTAACACATAGATACTTACATTTGTATGGTTCTAATTCGATGGTCAGAAGCTGTACAGTAGCATGCATAGTCAAACTAGATCTCGTAACGCAAGAATTAACTAGAAGTTGTTGTGACTTTTGACGAGGATCGATTTAACGTTAACGCGGCGCGGACAAACTTAATTTTCCACTCAGACACGAAGTTGAAGGAAACGGACGCGTGGAAAACGAGACTAACCGGCAGGAAAACGAACCGGTGTGAAAAATCGACTAGGCCTCGTTTACCACTCCAGACGGGGAGACGACGACGCCGATAAAGGAAACCTGGGGACCATTAGCGGAATACGATCAAACGGAATATGTAATTGTGTAATACGTTCTACATTAACTCGTGGCGGTATCCCGCAAGAGGTAGTTCAGTTGGATTCCATTGCGGTCGGTCAACGTGGTTTCAAACGTCTCAATGAACCAGCAGTAAATTAAAACGTTGATTCGCCGTATCTACGACTTGACCGTGGAATTCGTCGCCTCAAGAACGATTGCCCTCTCGATACGTACCATTCATGGACGCCTCGGTTCGAGCGCACGCATCAATACCTTTGAACTTGCACGTAACGTACTTATCGTTAGAACCGAATAAGAATTCCTCTTGTCATTCTATCGATCGTATCGTTTCGCAGCTCGGAGACCAGAATTAACGTTGGGATCAAAATTCAATATGTGCTTGTAGATTCGAATCGAATAATCAAGACTCACGGCCGATTGCGGATCTTTATACATTTATAGGAAATTGATCTTTCTTACGGACATTGTCATTTTCATTTTCATCGTATATAAATGTATCCTAAACTCGCTTCTGTTTCGACAAGCGAAGACAAAGTTTTCATGCGTTAAGAGACTCTTGGATAAAATTGAAATAAGAAATTACGCGTATCATGCTTCCCTATTCAGGGAACTTTTTATCGATGAGAAAGTATTAGATTGAAAGTGACTCGAAAAAAGCAGCAGAATTAACAACGTCGACGACGTTAATACAAGTAATAGTACATTGTGTATAGGATATTATGGCAAATAATAAAGTATATTATTGTTACGTTTTTTAACATGCAACTTAAATTCATAGTCCTCCGGTTCCATGACGAAACACTAAAAAAGCTTCTCGAACTATTAATTCGTACACTTTGTTCAACTTCAACCACTGTTCCTACAGATTGACCAAACTGTCCAAATACATAGAAACCTTTGGTAGCCACGTCTCCAAACGTGTTACCTTGATCTTTATCTCGTAATACCATCCACGAATCCACGTGTAGTACTACACGTATACTCTTCAATCTCCTCACACAAGCTCGTAAAAACAAACTAAAAGAGTGTAAGCTTAATTGTACGAATCATCGGTTCTCTTCGTGTACAAGAAAGAGATGAAGAAGAAATGAGGCTGTTGTACGGAAAGAGACGCGGAGGATGCTGGAAGGAACTGGAAAGGTCTAGAGGCACGCGTCTGGGCGTTCCGGACGGTAGCTACACCACTGGATGATCCAACGTACACGGGAGCAGCAAAAGAACATCGCCGGTAGTAGCAGGCCGGTCTGAATTGAGCAATTTTCTCCAGGCGATATCCGTCACAATATGCTTGATACGTGAATAGGATCCCGGTCCCGCGGCGCTCACAAATCAATCTTACCACCGTGAATGTTGCACCGCTTTGTTGTCAATCGCGAAACGTTCAGAATGTCGCGTTCAGTGCTGCCCAGACAGTGGTTGTGTTTGCTGCTTGTGGCTGGCTAGTTCGTTTCGCCCCGGTCGTTTTTACTCTGAACGCGCACGTGCGGGCCGAACAATAAACGATCGCCTTTCTAAGGTCGCGCGTTGCACTGTTAAGCAGCGACTTTTCTGTCCTCGCCATGGATCTACATAAAACATAATAGGGGTGTAACGCTCGCGTTAAATCGAACTATTATCGAACCACGCTGCTGCGTTTCCAGACAGATCGTGAACACAAGAGCGACATTTGAAAGCTCACCTATGGCGATTATTAGGTGGACGGCCTCAGCTAACCGAGTATCCAAACTATGCTTTTATACCGTGATGCAATATCCGACAGATCAACGTTATCCTCTGAAACGTCAATGGTCTTTTAGAGCATTCTCCTACTCGTCTCGATCCGATTTTGTTGATCCCTTTTGACGATCGTGCACTCTTGCTGGCTCCTACCACTACGAAATTCATCTTCTCGCACGAGAAATATACAGCGCCTCGTAAAGGTAAAAGCATTCTTACCGTAGAAAAATTTTACGTGCAATACGAAAATACTGCGTGCGTTACGTGAAACATTTTGAAATGTTATTGGAATAGGAATGAGGCACGATTGTCGTGATTATGTATATCGACCTTTTATACCGATCTGAAAATACACGTAGGAATTACAAGGTATTTGTTGCAAATATATATTTGGTTAAAAATTAGGGTAAAAGACGAATAATCATTGTAAGCATATAACAAGTGTTTACAGATTGTCCCATTGAGTATTGAAATTTATTAAGACAGTGGATAATTGTTTAGATACTCTTTTGGTCTCTGTAGGATGTATAGTTGCACTATATCTGGTAATTTCTGCATGCATTTTCATAATCGTGAAAAATTGTATCGATATAATCGTGACAGTTGGGTGTCGTTACGGTACTAATGAAATTTCAAAATGTTTCAGGTAACGCAAGTAACATGTTCGTGAAACATATCGACAAGTGTACGAATGCTTTCGCGAACCACTGTATATAAATGCATTGAAGACCACGTTCTACGCGATGTACTGTCTCGATTACTCGAGTGCCTTTTAACCGAGTTTCCGTTCCGTATTATCCGAGGTGCTTTGAACTTTACTGTAACTTCAACTTTTTCGGGAACTTCAACTTTTTCGGGAACTTCAACGCGAGAAGCGCAAAAGTACAAATAGCCGGGTATCGTTAAAGCAGTTAATCATACTTCCAATCAATTAAACAGTCGATTAAACTTTTGAATACGCGTACACTATTACGTTATCGAAATATTTTTATGATTTTACGATTCGATCTATAAATACACGTTATCTGAGTTTTCGATCATTCGAGGTAGCCTCGGTACACGTCACCTCGGATAATCGAGACTCTCTCGAAATTGTAACAAACGAAACTGTATCTAAAAATAACGTGTAATTTTTCTGCCGATAACAAGTGTCTCTATATACGATTCGTGATTTAAATTCTACTTTATTCGCTATTTTCTCTTTGTCCTTACTTATTTATTTTATATTTCTCTGTCTTCCTCGCTTCCTTACGTTTCTCAGGTGTACGACTATGTACTCGTTTGCTTCAACTAATCCTATGTACAAAAACGTGTAAGTAAACCCACGTAACAAAACTAAATTATAAATTCATTTTCGAAATACGGTATAACACGATCATGCAGTCTTTATTGCGGCATTAAACCGAGTGATTCATAAAACCGATCACACAGCCCGATCGGGTAAGGGGACGAAAGGGTAAAGTGGCGAGAGCTGTGGAATTTACGCGAAGGAAATGCCTTGTAATAAAACGCGATGTCACGTGACACGGTCTAAGTCCCGGAGAACGCTTCAGGAAATTCGCGCCGCTCGCCGAGCCGAGAGAAGAATAGAGCGAATAGCTGACGAGCAGAGTAGAACGATATCTAACTAATCTTGAGGCGAGTGTGGAATCCGCGTTGAAGTTTCGGTGTACGAGTACGTTTATGGCATACCGCGTGATAGCAGAGAAGTAGCCGTTTCTCAGTTTCAAGATTTGTAAACGAGATTGCTAACCCTGCGCTTCTCCGATCTTTTCCGATCTCGATCCCGTTTCAACGACCAAGACGACTCGTAACGTTCGAAGGAAGTATTTGTGGATAAAATAACAATATAAAATAACACGTACTAACAGCGATCCCCTCACTTCGTAATTGTAACATCGGCATAACGGAAAATATCTCGATATACGCGAGAATCGAACTCAAGCTAATAGAAGAAAATCGTAGCAACGATCCGTTCACAGGCTAAACCGTACGAATTTGCACGCTTCTAACCAGATTTTCTCGTGCCCATCTAGGAATCCCAATCGCCT
Source organism: Bombus pyrosoma (assembly GCF_014825855.1). NCBI lineage: Eukaryota > Metazoa > Arthropoda > Insecta > Hymenoptera > Apidae > Bombus > Bombus pyrosoma. The sequence goes on from NC_057784.1 coordinate 4,314,370, forward strand.
TATACAGATAGTTACATGTTTTCGCGTCGTATTTTATTTTAGACCTTAAAAATCCTGCTGCTCGAAATAATCAGGTGATCAACGTCAAATAGCGAACGTGTAGAATTACCGAGCTACATATAAAACGACGAGACGAAGAAAGCAGACGAGACGAGCGCCGGGGTGCAACGGATGTAATTGAGAAAACAGACGATTCCCATGGAGAGAAAGAGAGGAGCCCTCGGCAAAACGAACAGCGAGGCGATTAGAATTACAGGCTTAATCCTGAACGATCTGCAAGCCTGTCGCCGAATACGGTAGGAGGTGAATAAGACGGGTATACACATTCGTCACTCAGCAAGCGTCCCGCGGTATAAGTCGTAGGCCCGACCCTCTCGGTCCCTCCCAAGTCGCCGGTCTCCCTTCCCGGCTTCGGTTCGAGCACGGAAGCCCAAATAAGGGGAAATGTACGGCGAATTAAGGTTCCCCTCCTTTCCTCTTTCGCCTCACTAGAGGCGCCGGCTTCAACCTCGGTCACGTGGCGGCCCGACACAATCGGCGCAGAAATTGATCTTCCTGATAGGAGTAAATTAAGAACGACAATTGGCCACCTCGTAATTATCCCCGTCGATATTACGACGAACACCCTCGAGAGGTATCCGGTGCTGGCATGTTCTTTTCAAAGATTACTCGTGTAGTAAATGTAGTACCGAGCAATTTGTATGTAAGTGCAGCATCGAGTGAGTATACAGGGTGTTTCAATATCGATGGTACAACCGAGTAAAAGGAGCGCGAGTCTACGTGATAAAAAAAAAAAAAAGAAATGGCCGAATATTTGGAGTCAGATTTTATGGCAGGGTGCTTTGTTCTCGCGATAGTCGAGTTTGGAAATTCGATATACTCGAGGTCGGCTAAGTTTGAACCGGACAGCAGCGAATAATCGATAGGAGGTTATCGTATGCGTACGTACGCGCGAAAATAAATGCAAAATGTAGAACAATATCTTTCCGTTTAAGGATTCGTTTTCGAGAAAATAGTGTTTGAACTTGTTCGGTTCAGAATTAGCCTGGTGCACGTGTACTTGATCAGTTCTCATAATTTATTTTCTCCCGAACGATTCTCTCCGGAGCGCCCTACGAAAGAAAAGGTTATTCTATAATTTTTATTTGAAGAACAACTATCTATACTTTTCAAACTTCATTTCCTCGAAAACAAAGCGTCGTACGACAAAATTTCTCTCTACATTTTCCATTTGTTTTTCTACGTAGAATTAGCCTATGCTCGGTTATATCGTCAATACTCGGACACCTTGTATAAGTAAGTGCATATATCGTGTGTGCGATTTTAATGAAACAACGCATATACCTGTCGAATGATTCAGAGTCAAATTGGCCGGTGGATCGATCGAATGATTGGTGGACGATGGAAGAAAAATCGATGGCGCGAGATCGAGGGGGAAAAAAGACGGCGCCCACGCCGGGTGCGATCGGTCGAAGATCTCTGGCGATCTCTGGAAACGGCGTCCTCTCGGACGCTGCTCAATGGGAGGAGCTGGTCGGTCGCGGATTTTAATGGCGGATTTTTGCGACTCGCCAATCGCACACTACACGAGACACCGTCCTCCGTTTCCCGCTCTGTGATTCAACGATTCGACGATTTCACCGCGAAGAGAGGAGAGATATACATCGTGGCGAGTTACGTGATTTGATTTGAGGAGAGCTCCTCGAAGCAAGCGCGCGTGGGACACGCGCTCTGCCTTGTCGCGTGCCTCGCCACGTTCATTCTGGTTCTCAACCTGCGTCTCGATACTCGATGCATTCGATTAATCGCCACCGTTGCGCGGGAAACTTCCGCGCCATTATCCTGCGGTCCTATTACCGCGCGTCTTTTTCCAAGCGAAGGTTACAAGGAAAAATATCATTCATACGATTTCGTTGATTCTCTGATGTTCGTGTTATCTCATGGTTGGAAACGTGTACCGTACAAATCTTACGATCTTTCGGTCACTTTCGATCCAATTATACTTCCTTTTGTGTTATCTTCGATTTAAACAGAATATGAAAAAAGTCTCATAGGTACACGTTACTCTTCTTTCAATTTTATGTTAATACATCGCGTTGAAACGTTGTAAATACTTGTTGTGCGCTGACATGAAAGATGAAAATATTGGAATTTGTGTATCATTGTAATATCGTCGATTAGGTGTTACAAGATCATCGTAGTTGGATAGAGGAGCAACGTATTCAACCCAAAAACATAAGCTCGTTAGCGACAGACGATAAATATACGAAGTTCTGTGAGAGAACTAAGGACGCGTATAATAAGCAAACTAAGCAAAATAACCAGAAAAATCAACACTTTTAAAGTCAATATTTCTCGAGAGAGAGTTCAGGTCAGTATTTTTCATGTAAATATTTTTCGAAAGAATCCCAATACCAAAAACTTACGAAAAGATAATTTTGGTAATATGTGTGATTGGTTGACAAGATGTTGGGTTTTAAGATCGTTGTCATGTGAAAAATAAAATATCTGACGTATCTCGTCATTCTCCCGTTCGTATAATGTTGACAATATTCGTATAAAGTATGGATTTTTTCACTGAATTTAATTTCATGGAGCTGCTAAATATGTATGAACAAATACAGAGAATTGATGGATAGTTAAAACGATTCGATGTCTAATGGCGTTTCTGTTTTATAGTTTATGAGTTTACACGTTAAGAAAGCGCAACGTTCTAACGGGGCAAAAGCCCGCGAGTGATCTTGCACGAGGTTTGGCACATAATACGAGAATCCTCGTACCGTTTCGACATTCGAATGATATCATCGCCCGCAGGAGCGGATTCAGTCATTTGTGGCAAGTCGCGTTCATCTCCTCCGTGACGCGGTAAGTGCTTCTGCGGTACAACTTGCAAATCATCTAATGTTATGACATTTGAAAGTAATCGAAGCATATTACCTCGTAACTCGGAGCGTATTTCTCCGTGTCACTTCCATAAAGTTCAGATTAAAAGAATGATTTCATAACGATACAATCGTTTGCGTTTTCATTGAAACTGAACATCGCATGCGACTCTGAAAGAAACGTCGTTCGAATAGGAAATCCTTGAATTATAATAACAGATGTATTCGACTGTTTAACCTTTAACCCTTTGCACTCGTAGTGGCAAATGCGCTGATACGATTTCTCACTAGGTACGAGTATATCCGTTTTAAGAAATTATTGAACGTGTGCTTCGTATTGAAAAATATATTCTTCTTTCTCAAAGCGCGATTCTATCCTCTACGCGACGAACTCGTGTAAATTGTGAATATCACAGTTAGAAAGAGATCAAGCGTGAAGTACGAAAGACAATGACGAAGATTCGGCAGTTTTCCTGGTCTGTTCGTGAGAAATTCGTGGAACATTTCGTTGTAAGAAGAAGTTTATTAGTTTCAATGAGTGTGCAACGGGATTTTATAACTACTCACTCAAGTAATCATTCGTGCAAACGTTTCGAAGATACCACGCTCTGAAACATTGTATAATTATAAAATATAAATGTACAGTAACAGATTAATGTATAGATTAATATATCTTAATCATTGGGAACAGGTAGTCGTAAATCTTTCCTCGTGAGTCCGGTTTCTACATTTACCAAGTTCATGGAAAGAAACTTTAAAACACTTTCGAGCGGGATGGATTAAAACCTCGTGTCAGTCGATTATATCATTTCCAGTATTTTCGGCTACACCGGGCGAATTATCCAGCGAATATCCGTGTTACAAAGTTGCTCTGTGGAGCGTGTAGAAACTAATGGCGTAGGAATCGAGATAGCGTAGGTACTTACTCGGATGCCTACCGTCGGAGAACAAAGAGAAAGGTACGCGGATAAATTGCCTATGCCGTTTACAGGCGAGTCGGGCCTGAGAACAGCCTAATTACCGCGTTTACGCACTGCGTAACGTGCACCAAGTATCGCTCGATCGCTTGGACAAATTGGACACGCGTGATGTTTTCATTTTCACGGAGCAACGTAGAAACTGGAGGCGTACGATTCCTTGAAACGAAAGTCGCTCAGTTCGAATTTCAAGGAACTGAAAACTTGAATCGAAAGTTTAAAAATTCGAGTGTTCGAGAGTTTTCGTTCGAAGGTTCGAGACGAAAGTCGAGTCAGATCGAATTTCAAGCTACCTAGCGGAAACTTAAATCGAAAATTTAAGAACTCGAGAGTTCTCGCAATTTCGTTCGAAATATCGAAAGGAAAGTCGTTCAGTTCGAATTTCAAGGAACGGAAAGCTTGAATCGAAAGTTTAAGAATTGGAAAGTTTATTACACAGTCCCATTCGAGGCACGAGGAATACGGTTTTCACGACGATAGACGCACGGTAGTTTCATCAAAATCTCACGCCACGTCGCACCATGTTCCGAGTATTCTAAAAATGTAAATGCAACAATTGAGACACGGGTTAACAATTGAGACCAATTTGTGCAAGTCGTTCGCTGATGATGTTGACCACGTGGACGCGTTGGACGCGCGTGGAATTTTGCAAGATCTTGAATTAATATAGGTTAGTGATGCGTAATTAGAGGCCGACCGATCGTTTGCGGTTATGGTGCGGTGTAATGCCGTAAATTATATTCAAGACCTAACCGGTACGTTAACTGATCGCGTAACGTTTCGGTTTACTTATCAGGAAGCGATTAACGACACCGTACGCAGGTTATAAATATTCACGATTGCGAAAGCACGCGTGTAAAAACAGCACTGAAAGGAAAATCCGCTTGTAGAGTGGCCACAGCTTTTTCTTACGTTCCTATATCCCCGGTTAATCTGCCGAGTGAATTGTTTTTCACGTTGTTTCAGTGACAACCATAAGTATTTTATGCTTTCGGATAAAAATATCATAGGGTCGTAAAAATTAAAGCTTGTCCGACGAGTATCACAAATTCAAGAGAAATACCTTTGAACGCGTGAAAGAATAGACGTGGATTTTCTTTAGAAATTTATTCCGGTGGAACAAGTCGATGAATTAATTCACATTTAATTTGAAAAGGAAAAAGAAGATTAAATATCGTCGCTAAAATATTATCTTATTAGCAGAATAGGATTATTTATATAATACGAACAGATAAAATAATATTAATAAAATAATAAATAACGTTGTACGATGGTTGGACTGCGAATGTTTATGAGAAATTCAAAAATATACAAAATATATAAAGTAGGCCGCTCTTTATAATATCTAACGGGCGAAACAAATATCTATGCGGATTTTTTTTCTTTTTTCTTCTTTTGCTAGATTCGTAAAAATATAAAATCGTTTAACCATCTGCGAACTAACGATAGTAGTAATAAAGTCATACTACCAGAATGTCGTTAAACGTAAACTCTTACCATTAAAATATCGTTAAATATCGCCTGTTCATTATTTTATATGGCAGCTGATTTTCAAATCATAAGTTTGTTATCGATGGGAATCGACAAGAAAATTTGTCGATGAGAATCGGGAAAGGAAATTTTCATCATGTTTCACGGTGAATTTTTCCGGTCCGATGAACCGCGTACCTAGATATCAAGTACGAAAGAACATAACGACGTTCGGAATCCGGATGACGGGATGAGATTTCAAACTCTCGGCGCCAGATACATAGAACGAATTCGAAATGATTTCGAAACGTTTCGTCGTAAACGTCGCCTCGTCCACGCCACTACCGTTCGACACTCCCAGTTTCTAATCTCGTCTAATCTTCGAGGATCTACCTGTATGCATGCGCGTTCAATCGATCCGGGTGAAACGAATCGATTCGCCGTGTGTACCATTAGCTGTAGCGAACGCGACACGGGAACGCGATGAAGATGGGTTACGCGTTACACATAACTTTCTGCGTCAATTAAACGTTCTGCGCGTTTAACGTTACCACGATGAATGAAGAAATGGATTTATGCTTTTGTCATTTGTTCTTCCTGCATAAATGTAACCATCGTACATACTATATACATGAGAATTATGTGTATTTCTATACGATACCGGCCGTAAGTGTTAGGCAGTATTTCCTGATATTTGGTCCAAATTGGATGCTTCTCGCTGCTTCTGTTCTCCAGCTATTTTATCGTAGACGTGTTATTTCATTCGCGTCGCGCGTATTTCATAACGTCAAATACTAATCGAAATAAAATTTGTTCGAGTCTTCCTATGGGCGAACGTAACGAGTAGGTATCGCGATACGTATGGCGAGCTTGTATATTTATATTTATACGTCGATAGAAAACTTTCCTAAGAGATTATAAAAATGTAAATTTAGTGCCGTGCGTAACGGAAGCTTGGTTCTGTCGACACTGTCCAGTTCCCTCGTGTTTCCGGGGAAAGTATTAGATTGTTGTATATGAAGTAGCTGCGAAATCATTCAGGATTTATTGACTGAAAGTGTTCAGTATATGTATCAATCGAAGATTGCAGGAAAAAATCATGATTATCTATATATTTCATTGTCTATAGAAAGTTTGTATATTCAACACGCTGGCAACTAATTGCTAGAACGTATCAATGGAACCTTCTATTTATCGGGTTTTGAGATTAAGTGTATGATTTTGTCATTTCGTAGAACATTTTGTAGGTATATAGACTGATTGTCATAATATTATTGAATTTTTAAATTTTACTTGATCATCGTTTATTTTAATTTATTATCATTTGTTTGATAATTTAAGAGTGCTAGTAGAAAACATCGTAGGCGCCAAGGAACGAGATATTCGGGAGGAAAAGGAAATTCATTCATCAATGCAGTCCAAATTCATGGAAATGGAAAATGTATCTGTAGAAAATTCCGTACGTGTCACCTGTTAGTTGCAAAGGAAACTCAATGTTCCGTTGACTCGGATAGATGGCATAAACAAAAGCCAAGAAACAACGATCTAATATTTATTGGCATTATTAATAAGTATTTAGAAAGGGGAATCGCGCTTAAATTCTATACTGCAGTATTATCATTGGTGTGTAGAACATCATCCAATAAAAAAATCAAAATTTTTTTCAAAAAATCAATAGGAAAGCGTTCCTCCTTTCAAGCATGATATATTTACTGACATGCAGTGCTCGCATCAGGATTAAGAACTTAGTCGTTTCATCCGCAATAATCCAATGATCGGTCTTCTTGGCTATTTCTGTGAATCAACTGATTGCGTTCGATACAGCAGAAATTCGCTGAAACCACGCGAACTGTGGGTGGTTTCGGGTGTTAGAGAAACGGCGAGCTGCCGCTAAAATACCGGTTTACCCTTATTGTCATCCCACCGTGGAATTATACCCCCACGTACACGATTCGTCTCACCGGTGGCCGTTTTACCATTAATTATTATTTTTTACAAAACATCCGGTCATTACGGTTGTAAAGCGGATAGAAACGAAATAACAGATCGGACGTGTGCGACACGGGCCGCGTTAATGGTCGTGACCGGATTGCGTTAGTTGAAACCTGCGTTTAAATTCAATACGTACCTCGAGGTGTTGTGTTGTGTCGTTTCGAGGTTTCTACGCTTTTCAACGGACAGCCAAGAACAAAAGGAATTTCTAGTGAATCTGGCATAAGTGGCAGGTTAATTTTTCACCGAGCCTAACGATACCGAGAAACTGGCCGCATGGTCTCGCAGCCGAGCCGAAGATTTATCGTGCATTTTGCGTGTGCAACAGGCTACGAGTATTTTTAGGTGTAAACCCGGAACGCATAACGTTATTACAATCGGCTATCTCGGTGTGTGAGCGTACGTAGGGTACTTTATTCCGCATTATCCGAAGCCATTGTTCTTGAACGGCAATCGGGCATCGTGGGATCAGCGAATCATCCGTTCGCCGATGATTTCTATCCACGGAAGTACACGATCGACGTTGTACCGGTATTTTTGTTAAGGAGACCTCTTTATTCGACTAGTTCGGCCAGACGATTACGTGGCAAACGATATTGCTCGACGTCGAAACTCGGGAAAAAGACAGGTTTCAAAAGAGTCGAGCGCTGAAAAGTGGGAGGGGGATTGTCGGATCTGGTAACGAGCGTATTCGAGTCGCCTATTCCCGATGTAATTGGACATTAACGGCGACTCCTGATGTAATGCGTTTCGCTTCATTTCATTTCGCTAAATCGGCCGACCAGAGTGCCAGCTTCTTGATGATATCTGGATTATCCGTGTCGTGTATTCGTTCAAAGATTTCACTGCGATATACAGCTCGTAACACGCAGATATCTGTACGGCCTGATAAAACGTACATCCTTGCGTGTATCGCTTATTGCGGTATGTGGACACTTTGGTCGGTTTGTAGCAATAGCGCGCAATTTTAGCAGAGTATTGAAGTTGTGACGAATTAATAATTAGAAGGAGATTATTAATACCTTTTCATGGAATCGCCAAAGCATAAATTTAAGTTCGATATTTAAAAATCTAGCGGTAGTGTATCTTACTGTCTGCTATTGTACATGCTACTACGTGTATTTACTATATAAATATCGCTATGTACCTGTACTGCTGACGTCAGATCTTTTCCTATTAGTTTAGGAGAACCTTCTTAACCCTTCTGCATTCTCCGGTCATTTTCGACCTAATATTTTATTCCCAATGTGACCAACGGAAGAAAGATTTCTCCAGTTTGAGACAAATATGAGAGGATCGTTTCGCTCGCATACGTAGTTTCATACGCGATTTCTTATACGCGATTTCCAATTCCGAGTTTGCATGAAATATTTCCTCGGTATTTAGTTCGTACAAAATATTTTCAACGCGTATGATTCTCGATACGTTATCTTCCTCCGGTAGCTGATAGAAATAGTTGTTAGAAAAACTTGCGTCGTATCTTGCACGAACGCAAAATCATGGTCGATTAATCGTTTCCTTGACGATTTAAACGAATCATCGCGTCTTTCACGAAGCCAGGAGGTGTCCTACTCTACCGCTGAACGAAGGATGCGAGTATATTCGCAATACAAAAGGACGATCGACTTGGTACAATCCCAAAAAGGACAAAATAAAAGTCCAATAAGACTTCGGTAGGATGAGCCACGAAGAAACGAAGCCAAAGGTTTAGAGACAAGCGTTAGGATCGAGCCACGGCCCATATTCAAAAGTCTCGGCTCCAGCCGTGTAGGTACTTCTCTTCTCCCTTCTCTCTGTCCGACGTTGCCGCGCTCGAGTCGCGCTTAACCGAAAACCAGGTGTCTTCCGTAGCCGGCGCGCGTACTGTAACTCGTTCTCCACCCACCGGCGGATGGGGCGAGGTAAGCAACGGTCCTGGAACCTGTTCCGAACCGTTTGAGAGTCTCTGCCCTACCTTGTCCCGTCGTCCATCCACCTTCGTCCCCTCTCGCCTCGACGACTCCCTTCCCCCGTGCCACCGCCCCCGCCGCCGCCCCTTTTCATCTTACTTTTCTCTCTTTTCCCTATCAACCGTCTCTTTCTTACGCCGATCTCCTTCTTCGTTGCACTTTCAGGGATTCACGTTCGCCAGCCGGCGTAATATCACGCACATCATCGTCACGGCGATGTGTACGCGTGCTCGGCTGAAATCGACGGGCCAACGAAGACGTTCGCGCGACGAGAAGGACGAAACTCGCGCATAGAACGTCCACTGGTGCGACAGAGACGTGTCCGGTGGAAAGCATCGGTGATAGTCGAACGAGGAACAGGGAAAGGCGAAAGAGGAACGAACACGATCGAGGGAAAAAGAGAAGATGGAAGAGGAGAGAGGAGAGAGGAGAGAGAAGGGAGAGAGAGAGAGAGAGAGAGCAGGAGAGGAGACGATGTCCGAAGCGTGCAGGAGAGCAGCGAGGAGGGGAGAAGGCGCTGGCAATCAGGGCGAATGGGGTACGGCACACGCCACACGCCATCATAATGGAATAATGAGGCAAAGACGATAGCAATCGCGCAAAGGCTCCTTTTCCGCGCGACACGTCCGTGCCTTGGCGCGTTGATGCGCGCGACCGCGCACGAGCTCTCTGGAACGTCGTGGACGAATTGAGCGAATCAGAGCCACATCCGATGAGGTCACTTTGGCTCTCTCGGCTGCAGCAGGACCGCGTCAGACTTCTCTTGCCTTGTCCTGTTTCTTTCTTTCGTTCTCTTTCCTCATCGCCCTTCGTCGTCTTGTTAGATCTTACGAATTCCTCCTTCCTTTCCCTTTCTCCATCAGCCACGCGAGATATCCCTGATAGTACAGACGTTTAGAGTTGCTTTATTTCATCGAACCGTGTTCGTCGATAAGATCACCGACGGGAAATTGAGAACGGACGTGAAAAGTTCGGGAACAAGAAGATGGAGGATTTAGATACGAGTTCACGTGATTCGGCCGTTTCCCGGCCGATGAAGAGATTTTTAATGGCCGTGATAACGAGTTGAATGAGAGAGGCTACGAGCATCCAGGAGAGACCGATCCGCTCGCACAGGGAGGTGGAATTTCGAAGACGACGCGAGGAGAGGCAACGTCAGAAGAAGTAAAGAAGCCGTGGCACGTGACCCCAGAGACCGGCAGAGTCAACTCGCTCAAGTAGCCGGGCTCTGCCCTTTGACCCAACCGACAATTTCGAATTATGTCTCTCCGAGAGAGCGGATATACTCTCGTCAGGGACGTCTTGGCCGGGAGGTGGCTCGCTTTGCTCTTCTGAACGGTGCTCCATCCACCGAGGGAACATCGATCAACTGGCACACGAATTTCGAACACCTTTGTCCTCGCCAAACATCGATTCGCGTCTATACGAACGAAGGCGAATGACGCGAACGAGCACGTCAAACGCAATAGGATCGTTAATCACATTTGAAATAAAAGATTTGCTTTCCGTCTATTAATTAGTCGTACTATCCCCGAAGAACAATCGCGGTAAATTTTATTCAAATTTCAGAACACACTGAGAGAGGCGAGCATCTCCGTGTAGAGAATGGCTCGTGCCAGCCGACGGAGAATCCCTGGAGTCCGCGATATGCGCAGTTGTTCTTCCCTGAGGAAGACAAATGATCCACTCGGACGCGAGACAGTTAGCGTATCCGCGGGGAGGCTTGAACGTCGTCGACGAAAGAGAAGAAGAAGAGAAGAAGAAGAAGAAGAAGAAACAGAAGAAGAAGAAGAAGAAGAAGTTGGAGAAGAAGAAGACGAAGAGGAGAGGAGGTTTGGTCTCTCCTTCTTCGTCCCTCCGTTGCAGAAGATGAGCGCGCGCCTTCGGGCAGGCGGACTCGTTCGCTTGATCCCGTGCCATTACGATATTAATGTAATGCCGCTAAAAAGGTGTGTTTGCTCGGTTAGGAGGAGAGGGAGAGGCGAGCCGAGGCGAGGATCGAGCCCACGTAGAATAGTCTCGCCAGATATGGCGTGTGCCTGTGCCGCGGCCACCACCACGGTTATCGTCGTCGCCACCATCGCCGTCACCGTCATCGTCCTCTTTGCTCGTTCTCCGTTGCGGCTCTACACCCGGCTGATCCCCCTGCCGGTTTAAGGAGAACGATTAGACCAGTCGCGAAACGGGACCTGGATCGACATTTTTTTCTTCGCCTCAATTTGGTCCTTGTTTCTCGCATACACGCGCGTATACACGACTCGTTCAACGTTCTCGATCATCGAGAACGCGCCTCGTATCTTCGGACTATCTATTGTTCCCGCGGTATCGCTACAACGGACCTGTCCGGTCGAAATAACGCCACGAATCTTTTGTTCGTTTAAAAATCGTACGAACGCCCGAGGGTACACCGGTTAATGGAGAACTCGGTTCGCAACGAACGCGGAGAGGAGGGAAAAGGTTCTACTCGAGTAATCGAAGACCGAGAAATTATAGTGTCAGATATCCCTTGTTGCTCGCCACTCGTGGAAATCATTATCGTTGGATTTATGATTCTTTAAACGATCGATCAGGTGAGACGCGGCTGTACGCGTCGGTTCTTCGTTTCAGTTTCATCGTGCGCGCCGATACGATACCGCTGAATTTTCGTCCCGCCTCACGGTGACTGTTCTCTTCCCTCCGGTGTCCGTCGTTCTTTCCTTGTTTCGTTCAGTCACGGTCGCTCGCGACCTCGTATCTTTATTCGGTCATGGAGGCAACGAGAGCGGTTGCATGTATATTCACGCCGGTGATCGGTACGACGACGCCGACGCTGGTCGTCGCTGAACGTTCCGGGGGGGAAGTTGCAACCCTTTTTAGCTAGAGGGTATACACGTCGGAATAGTCGTTTTGACATAATTGCGAAAACTGGACTGACCTGTTTCGATACCTCTATGCTCGCTGGAGGACATCTTCTGCCGGTCTTATCTTTCGAGCATCGCATGCAATTCTGCTTCGACGTAATGATAAAATTGTCGCGGCGCAGAACGAGAGGGAAAAGGAGGACAGAACAGAAAGAGTAGGAGAGATTAAGATCGAATCGTATCGAACGTTGTGTCTGCTAGCGCGAAGGACGTCGTTAGCTTTTACAGTTGCAGCTACCACGCTCGTAAACGCGGTCTCGTTACCGGCCACTGCGCTAGGATTCCATGTTTGAAATTTAATGGCTTCAATTAAAGAATAGGATCTTTGCTTTATGGGAACTCTCGAGGGACATCTCTCCGTCTTATCTCCATCTTAATTCACATCGAATGAGTTTATCTTTTGACAGATTCTCTTCGCCCGAGCTATTTCTAACTCAAAGTTTTCACAGACCGTGGCGAGGAAACGAGTCTGTGCATGTGGCGAAGGAAGCCTCGATGGTGTCGTTCAAATGGTATATTAGCGACCAGGTTAAAAACGCGTCTACGGTTTCCGAGTGTGTCGCCTTTCGCTCGAGCATCGCTTTTTGCGGTTTCTCTTCCCTTCGTTTAGCCCGAAGACAGAGCATCGCGCTGCCTTTCAAACCGTAATACGCGTGACGCGCTTCTGGCACGCGTCGAAACCTGCACTTAACGAACCACTTGTGCCCCTAATATTACGTGCCAGCCAAGCGGATATTTATCCCTACGCGCGTAAAGATAATGCATGCGAGGCTCGTGCCGAAATACGCGTCGCTCTCATTCGCGCTCGTTGCCATCATTTCTCCGTTATTCCATGTACAAACGAATCTCTGTATCTGTGAACTATTCAGGATTAAGTCCGTCGAACTATATATTTGAAATTGTAACATCTATATTATCTATATTTTCTCGTAGACAATCGGTACGTATGAAGATAGACGCTGGATTAGGCTATGATCAAAGTGCGAATGCTCCCTCTTTCCTCGTTTTAACGCGATCAAAGCGCATTCTTCGCGCTTTGTCGCGAGAAGCGGCTCTTCCGACGTGAACCAATCATTTTTATTTGTACGTACATTGTACCTTTATTAGCAATCGGAATATAACGTATTCTGTGGTACAATGGTGGTATCTTAAAGAGCTGCTGGTATCTAAAATCTCGTGACGAGGACTTCTGCGACGAGTAGATCTTCTCGTAAATGAATATACGAACAGATCGCTCGATGGCCGTTTAAACTGAACGAACACGAGCGAACGCTTGCTCGCTTGTTCTAAACGCGGCTTTACCAATGAACCATCTGAGAATCGAAATGCGTACACACATAAAAGTTTATGTATATACATATTCGATTGCTCTCGAAATGACAGTTCGTCAGAAGACGCGCACCCGCCGTAGCCTCGTCCGGCTAGGACAGAACAAAGACGAAAGAAATTTGAATATCCAAGGACCTCTTTATTCCACGAGGAGGAGGACGCTTTTGTCCGACGGGAGAGACGAAGGATCGACTAGTCGGAATCGAAGGGAGGAACGAAGCGCGGACGACGCGGGGGCAGCGTGTTTACGGTAAAAGTCATCCAACCCGGGAGAGTATCGACCTCAACCTTCTCCTCGCTCGGTCGTCCCTCTCTCTGGACGCTCCAATTTCAAGGTCGCGACGCGTGGCAGACCGGACCGAAAATTTCCGCGAGATTCCCGTACTTCCGGCGTCGAAATCCGCCGCGTCTGTAACGACGCGGGATCGGGTAGGTGGTTTCGAGGCGCGCGAGCGAGCAACGAAAGGAGATAAGTCGAGGCGAAGTTACCAGGACGAGCGCGAAGCCGAAGAGAAATGCGAAAAGAGAAGAAGACGAAGAAGAAGAAGACGAAGAAGTCGAAGAGGAGGGGGACAAGTATGAGGGAGAATGAGAAAGAGGAGGGAGGAAGAAAGAAGCAAAGAAAGACGCGCTCTCTCTGGCGTGGGGGTGCGCCCACGCCAGTGACGTCACCCGGCGAACGTTGGCAGTGTTACCGGCGATGAACGCGTTGGTGTTCAAACCTCCGCGAGAGGAAACAGGAGGGAAGAACAGAAGGGAGAGAAAGAGAGGCATCGTAGCGCGCGCGTCGAGGAAGGGAATCATCGCGCGAGAGGAGCAAGAGGAACACACAGGAGGAGACGGTGTACGAATAAGCGAGACAGGGCTAGAGGCAAGATGAAAAGCAGGAGAAGGAAGGAAGAAGCACACGAGGAGACAAGTCGAAGCGGGAGGATCACGAGTGGAAGAAGAACGGACGAAGAGGAGAGAGATGAAGGTTGGCGTGCTGTCGCGATGAAGAGGGGCGGCGGTGAGGCGGGAACAAGGGCGGGGGAAAGGAATGAATGGAAATCGCGGAGAGACACGCGGGAGAGACGGATGATTCGAAAGGAGCGGAGGAGACGAAGACGGTGCGCGTTGCCGTGTGCGTTTTAAAGAGAGGAGTAAAAAAAGAAACGTCTCGGACGAGGAGAGGAGGCGACGGACGAGGATCAGGGCGTCTTCAGGAGGAAGAAGGAAAGGAGGGGAGGCCCGCGTATAGGTGAGGAGCGTGTACAGTATCGGGAGTATGCACGGGGTGATGTTGACGACACGTGACGCCAGCGAATCTCGTCTCGCCGGTCGCGAGGATCGCCGCCGCCGTCACCGCCACCGCCACCGTCACTGCCACCCGCAGCAACACCACCAGGAGCACCAGCAGCCGCGGCAGCAGCCTCCTCGCGCGCTCTCTCCGCGCGCGCGAGCGCTCTCTCGAGGCGACCGACCACTTCCCGCGCGAGCCGCTCTTTATTAGTCTACCGCGGACCATCGCGAACCCCTTTGGCTGCTTCGTCGGCTCCAGCATCCACGAACTGTTCCTCGACGTTGTACGAGTTCCTCCTAAAGTCGTCGAGAGGAACCCGTCGCTGGCGGACCCCTTCGTCCAGGGAAAAAGAAGAGAAACGAACTCCCTCGGGGAGAGTCCGCCGGTGATCCAGACCGGAAAACGCTCGGTGAGCGACAGAGACGCGCGGGCGGCGGCAGGCTGGTCGTACGGGAGGAAGGGAGAACCGACTCGGTGTGGAAGAAGAGGAGGAGAAGAGGACGAACAGAGCGAGAAAGAGCAGGATCCACCAGTGATACGATACCGGGCAGCACGCGCGCCGGTACGTCGGTTTATCGGGCGCGAACTACGAGCGAACCTTCGACTTCCGACCGAAGCGCGGAATTGAGAACGCTCCCAGTGTCAAAGTCATCCTGTTACTCCATCGAGGCATTGCCTAGTTTCTATTGGATTTCCACGAAGACGTCGACGGATCGATTACGACACTGGGTCGACTGGATCCACCGTAATACGTTGGACACTAACGAAGTTTGCGAGTTTCGGATAAAGTTTCGGGCAACGGATAAAGTTAAAGCAACTCTGTCGCGGAAAGATTTCTCCGGCGCTTTCTTCTCCTCCTGATTAACAGGGAGAAATTTGATCCACCAGTGCCGCGCTTTCTACCTGTCGTTCGAGTGGCCAAAGGAACGAAAGAAGAAAAAAGTATTTTTCGACGATTCCGTTGGAACACCGCCCGCGTGAAAATCTCTCTTTATCCGTTGTCCCCGAGAGTGGAAACGCAAACATCTCGAGCGGTGGCTGTCCGCTGGCCTGTCCAAACGCTTCCGCGAGTGTCCTGTTCGTCGAACGAGGAACTGATCGATCGCGACAGTGATTTCGTTGACGTTTCTCTAACAGCGACTTCCTGCGGCCGGTTGTCGCGTCGAATCGCTCCGTTGATCGTCCGTCGCGCGCACAGAGACCGACCGGACGCGACGGTGACGCTCGCGTCGTCGGTGACGTCGTGACATGTGCGATAGCCTGGCCTCCTCTTCGTTACCACGCTCGTGCACTTTATCGCGGCTATCGTCCTCGTCCTCGTCCTCGTCGTGGTCATCGTCGACGAGAATAAAGGAGCACAGGGTGCCGTCGGTGGTTGGCGAGCAGCGGATAGAAGGCAAGAGGAGCGAGAGCACGTGGACGACTGGCACCGCGACGAGGGCCGGCGGCGCGACAGGTTGAAAAGATGCTGGCACTGGCGATGCGCCGCGAACACACGACCGGGCGCAGCAATTACGAGCCCGCGAATCCGCTCGCGGGTTTCGACCACTTGCAGCATAACAGCGGCAATCCGTTCGCGGTGGTGCCCTCGTCGGAGGGCCGGCTACGCGAAACCGGCCCGGAGCCCGACGGCGAGTTGCAAGAATTCGTAGACATCGCTCAGGTACAGCAGCTCCTGCAGCAGCA
The DNA here is from genome assembly GCF_014825855.1 of Bombus pyrosoma. NCBI lineage: Eukaryota > Metazoa > Arthropoda > Insecta > Hymenoptera > Apidae > Bombus > Bombus pyrosoma. Next base: position 4,330,837 of record NC_057784.1, read on the forward strand.
GCAGCAACAGCAACAACAACAACATCAACAGCAACAACAGCAACAGCAACAACAGCAACATCACCACCACCATCATCAGCAACAGGTGGCGGCCGCTGCGGCTGCGTCCTGTATCTGGGGAGCGGTATATCCTCCGCCACCTCCTGCACTCGGATACCATCATCACCACCATCACCATCACCACCCACCGCCACCACCTTCAGGTAACGTTATCACTCGGTTTGACACCTTAGTAAGTCGAGGCCTTTTAGGATTCATTTCACGTAGACGATTCCAGGAGGTGTCTCCTCGAAGATAGAAATAGCGAGCAGATCACTGTGATTTGTCGCCACTAAATCTAGAGTGCAGAGTCTAGAACGTCGAGCGTCGAGTGGTCCACGATACGGCTACGTGCTTCTTATCGGGAATTTCTTTATGGATCGAATACAACGCGAGGATGGATACGCTCGGCGTAGGCATAGCTGCCCCTGAAGACAGTTTTTCGTAGGATTGGATCGCCTCTTGGTGCGCGGCAACACGTTGCTACCGGTATTGGCGCCGATCTAAACACTCGGTGATAATCGATCTTTACGAGCGACACGTCGAAACCTGTATTTCAAGACCGGCTATTAAGTTTCTTGTCACCACTCGAATGTGGCTCGAGGGGCTTCGGGTGTATCGCGCCAACGTCGACGGTGTTGGCCGCGAAACGTCGAACCGCGGGCCCCGTTAAGATCCTGTCGCGATTAACTTCGCCTCTGTTCTGAAATATACTATGAATTCTCGTTGGCACCGCGGATTTTCTCGTTCGCCGGACCGATACTCGGAGACAGAACGTTCCCTTTCCATTGTCTTATCGTGGACCGGTAGACGAAGTGTAAGAGATATTCTCTTTTAATTTAACCACAGCCTGGAATCTTCCGTGTGATCATATCGATGACAACGTCGATGGATTCGAAGACTCCAGCATGGACTAATGGCTTTTACCTATTTCTCACCTGACTGTATTTTACGACGAGGTATCGAGAGCAAAAGTGGACTAATAAACCGAGTAATTCTCTATCGCCGATATAATATTCAGTGTAACTAATTTCGTTACGTTATGTGGACTTGATTTGGAGGAAACGAGTTCCTCCACTTTTATGCGATTAACCTGTTTTCAACGAGAATGATTTTGATGTAACAACTTCTGTATTTATGAATCTTTTATTCCTTAACGTGTCGCATCGTATCTGGCAAAATTAAATTATATTTATACTTGCGAAGACCGTCTTTATTCGTTCTACAATTTCGGTTCTCTTCCATCAATTTTGAACTCTATAATCACAAAAATGTTTGATTCAGCAACTGCTCGGTTAATAGATTTAATACATTTGTGTAAATTAACGCAAAGGAAACTCGTATTCGGAAAGATGTGACTTCAATTTTGCTCTCCGATGTCTCAAATAGTCGCTTGCACCTTGTTTCGCTTCGCTTGTCAAATGCAAAACGCTCTGCTTTTTTTCGCGATCCTCGCTGGTGACGGGTATGTTCGATTGGCGTCTGAACAAACAACAAGAAAAAGGACGATGTATCGGCGAATGAGAACGCGCGAACGCGAGCGAGAGATCGACGCGATGTTGCCGTCGGACCGCGACAACCGCTGGCCCGCCATCCATCGAGAAAGATTTCACTGACAACGAATAAAAGTCGTTTTAATCATCGACGACCAACGACAACGTTGATTGTTATTTTATCGAATAGACTGGAACACAAGGGTGAATATTAAGATTATTGCTGAACGAACAGCACGCTGTTGGAGATAAGATTAACGATAACGTTGACCGGTGATTAATTACGCGATTAACCCTTCGGACGTAGCTGTCTATTGTTTGCCAAGTGTGAATATACGTGTTCTAATTTTACAAACGTCGACGACTGCATACCGTGTAGGTACTATGAGAAATAAGCGCGTTTAATGTTGCCCGTTATATCTTTTTTATCGTCAAACGCGTATAGACTATGCCGTGAAAAGGACAGCAGATTAATACGGCTATGGTCGAGGTGGTTGGTTAAATAAAGAAGTGGAACTGTAAAAGGAAAGTATCGATGCTTGGTGCCCTGTGTACGACAACCTGATGAAGGATTTTCATTTATAAGCGAACGCGAAGGTCATTTACGTGCGAAGATAAAAGAGAATAGATTCTAAGATATAGAAACATGTTAAAGTTGAAGTAGGAAAATGTGACATTTTCGTAGGTTTCCGTTCGTTTCTTCGTTCGACATGTAAACTCGAACGACCGATCGATCTGTTAATTACTTAGCTCGCGGATTATGCGATACAGCATTTACGATAACGTGTGATACGTGAAATGTCCAATTTTTATTCTACCGATTTTCGAAACATCCTCCATTGTTCTCTATTGTTATAGATACGTCATTATTTTTAAGATTCGATGAACAATGAGTATAGATATAAAATTCAATATATAGAAATCTGTATAAATGCTTGGAAATCGAAGGTTTCGTATACCTACAACCCGATAGAAACAAAGATAATGAAAACATCGATAGTCAAGATCAAACGACGTAAACACGGAACGAGACCGTACCAAAATACAAGTGAAAATACGGTAAACGGGTTTTAAGATGTTCGTGAAGCGCACATTTCTGACACTAAAGGGCACATACGTTAGAAACTCGAGAATGACAGCTCTAGGTAGGGTGACACGATATACCCGATCTATATGACTGGAGCTATAGATATACACGCGCAGACATTAGGGGTTGATGCGAAAGATAGGAGAAAAGAGGTCAGACAGCGCGGTCCTCGATCTTCTGACGCGCTGTAATGTCATTAAGGATGCCGACCGTGACGATTAATGAAAGAGGCTCGATCGTCAGTGGCGTAAAAAAGCTAGCGAAACGAGCTCGGGCGTGAGCGTGTCGTTTAAAGACAATGGCGAGAAACGCTGACTGTGGCGAGAGGAAAGGAGACCTGCGAATCGTGATTTGCCTTTCAATTTAAAATTGAAATAAATCTTTCATGTACAGTACGGATGTTCGTTCATAAGTATCAGTTCAAGTCGAAAGCTTCGCGCTGTTTTTCTTTTCTAATTATCTTATCGCAAGTTTCAGAAGCATAGGGAAAATACAGCGTGTATAATTTTGTCCTTGGCTGGGAGGCGACTTTGAAATTTAGAATATCGTCGATCGATATGTTTAAAGAAGAATCTTCCTCTGTTTCATCTTGAGATTAAATACGAGTTGATCCAGCTCTCTAAATATCTCCAAAATATCGATTATCGTAGCCATTGGTTTTTTCACGGAAGTTTCTTCTTCGTCGATTTATCATTTGTTTTTAAAAAATGTGCAATCTTAAATTTTCTTCCCTTTTCAATTAAACCCAGAAGTTCAAGAGCCCATAGCTCGTGATCTTCACTTCCATTGTAATTCATTTCCATCGTAGCGTGTGTCTTGTAACGTGGAATATAAAATATATCGTAGTAAAATTTGTTGGAATCTTCCAATAAATGCAACGAGTAGATTTCCTAGTGTTCGTGACCAGCGATGCACTTTCGTCTATTCATATTTTCGTCTGCTTTCGAAACTTTCCTCATCGACCTTGATCGTTCGTGATTTACACTTCTGGGACGACTTTAAAGGAGAATCGGAAGGAAAAAAAAAGTAAGGGTGATGTCTTTTAGGAGCAATTTAGGACACTCGAGCGTAGTTTATGTGTAGTGGCTTCGGTAAACCGAAGGGTCAACGCCGTCGGCCTGAATTCGTACGAAAAGAAAGATTAGAAGTCCGAACGATCCCCCTCCGAGAGGAAACGATTAGAAGAACGGTGGACGGTTGTTGCTGGACCACGCCTAACCTTTCCCTCGTACATAAATAGAATTATTCGTTGCTACATGGAGTTTTTGATATGTGTAACACAAACGGGAATCCTCACTCGGAATCAATCTGAATCTTAAACTGGTCGAGCGTTAAAAATTCTTCTATAAGCTTGCCATCTTGATAGTATAATACGTACACTGGATCTCGTAACTGGTCGTAAGTATAAAACCACCGAAGAATTTTCGACTTTTATACGTTTATATATAAATCTTATTTTATTTATTAATTTTGATAAAAATCCGAGTATACCACGCTTGAAATCGTATTTGAGAACGATTTATCATTCTGTTGCACCCGAGAAAAGATCGAAAGGATCATCGGAAAGGAAGAAAAACGATAGGAAAGTAGTTTATACTTGTTCCTTTATAGACTGTGGATATTTATGCGCATTTATATTTTTAGGGAGATAATTTAAAAAATGGAAGCTACACATAGGTGAAAAATTGTTTCGTGTACCAAATATTGTAACGAGTACACCGCACTTTGAATATTTTCTATGTTTCTGCGTATCACGTGCACTCTGTACGTTTTTGCATCTTTAAATTTGCCAAAAACGCGTAAAAACCAGCAATCCATTCGTAACTATAGAACCTGCGTAACAGAATATTTTACTACAGCAAGAAATTGAACTTTGAGCTCAAGATACGATAAAGTGAAATTTGTGACAGTAGCTTTCGCAACTGCGCTCAGTTTTGCATATTCCTAATTATATCTTATAGTTGTTTCCAATTACATCTCGCACTTCGTGCTCGGGTACGAAGCAACAAATTGTTTAACATTAGAACCACCACATCGGTCAAATTGACTGGTTTTACAATTTTATTTTTAAATTTCTACTTCGTGTTATATTTTCTTCCACAGTGATGTAATGACTTTCGCAACGATAACTAAAAGAATTATATAATGAATTTTATTTTGTTTTCTATGTATTCAAACTGAAAATAATTTTGTATCAAGGCTACTTATACCGACGCCAGTCAAAGTGGCTGGTACTTGTCAAAGTGTAAAAGGGTGCTGCAATCTGTTTATCGAACCCCAATTAACCAGATTCCTCGTTTTGTACAACTTACCACGCGTTTTTTAAATTTTACCGCGTATCATTCGATATGACGATATCGGTTATCGGGAAAATTCCGGCTCGATCGCTAGATCGCTAGATGATAACGCCAGAAATACCACATCAGTCGAAATGACTAATTCTACAATTTTATAAATGTGTCGACCCTCGTTCATCTTTAGGAATCATAGTCGCAGATGGATTAATAATACCAAAAATACACTACATAACATGGAATCGCTTCTGTGAGAAAATAATAAATCGATAAATATAAAAATATTCCATTATTAGGTATTTTTTAAAGACCAGTCATTTTCACTGGTTTTGGTAGAAATAGCTTCGTCTTAACTATCATCGGTAGTTCTAGTGTTAAATGATATTATAGCTGCGAACTCGTATGTTTCATTCTTTCCAGTCGTTCATCTCGTCATTTAATTCTTGGGGTTTGAAAAAGTTGCATCGAAGTTCGATGCGTTAACAAGTGGTTGGTTCGCCTCCCTCGATGCGTTTGAACCCTCGCTTAACCCCTTCGTTATGTAATGGGCGCATTGAGTGTAGCAGACCTTCCTGTCAAAACCAACCGACCTCGACATTTTCAGTTCGTTAAACTGTCACAGTTGTCTTCTTCGAGTTCCGATACTACTATCTACCTACACAGTTTCAGCTATTTCATTGAACTTTTTCGCATACAATGCGTAACAATATGTTCATAGAACGAGCCATCATATCCTTATTACGAGAATAAATTCCTCGAGTTTGAGAACGGTCGACTCCATAGTGCCATTCACAATTTCCCAGCGAGTTCGCAGGTAGCCAATGGGAGACGAGATTTTTTTCTCATTCAGAATCAGTGACGGGACGAGACGTGCGGGCAGCAGCTTTCATAGATCATTGTTTAAAGTGTCGTGGCTTTGTATGGTAACGCGAAGTAAATCGTACGTACACTCCTGACATTTCGTTATTATTGTACGACCCATAAGACAGGAAATCGTACATCATGCACGAACCTACGGTGGGCGGGTAAAAGGGAACGAGTCACCTTCTTCTCTCGGCTCATTGGCGTTCCCCGCGATGTTAAGTGTTTATACGCCCTCCGTCTTTCCCTCTTTCCCTCGTCTGGAAACTGTAAATTCTTCGCGAGCCAACATTTTTCACCGGTTCCTTCGTTCTCATTGAAAACGTTCGATTTTCATGTTACAATGTACCAACGGTACGATCGATGTATACGTAGCAAAGCTGCGAATGTGAACAGATTTCAGACGTAATCTGCTGTGAATTTCGTAGAATATATTTTTCTGTCTTTGCATCTTTAGGAAACTACACGAACGTACAGTGGTTCGCGAATATATTCGAACGCTTGTTGGCAACTTTTTTCGATACATTTGAAATTTTGAAATTCTATTACGTATACTGGAAAAGTTTGCAAGAAATCTGGAAATGTACACAGAAGTCGCGACATATTTAGCGCAAGTATATTTTTCGCGATGATCGCAAAACTGTTTAAACGATCGATCATCCATCGTCGAGTTTCGTTATTATTATCGATTTAACCGATATAATCATGAATATAATCGTGTAACGAAACTTGAAAATGTTTTACACGACACGCACAATATATAAACGCGAAAGCTTTCTAAATAAATGGTAGATATCCAAATACTTTTCCTGAGCCAATGTAATCGCATTTCTGTCTCAACAAAAGTAAATATCGTATTAAAAGTAAAAAAATATTCGTATGATTTTAATAACTGCAAGAGTAGAAAATCTGGCTACAGTCATTTTGGCTGGTTGCTGGAAACGACGTCTCGAATCTCGCCGCACATGAAAGGGAAACATGTAGTGTAGAGCATGGAAATCGCGAAGCGTTACGTAAAAGCCGCGAGCCAGAGAGAACTAGGCTCCCGGGAAATTTGGCAAACACGACGAGCCTGGGGCCAAGATCGACGAACTTACTCGAACGTGTTAACGCCATCCGGTCTGATAAAAACGAGTCGTCCATTCCGGTACGATCGTTCATCGATCTGTTTCCACTTGACAAGGGAAAAAATCTAGAGTACGCTTCTTGAGAGTTCATTGTCGTTCGTGGATATGGGTCACAGACGGAAAGTGGAATGCAGCTTGACAGACGGTTCGCTATTTCACGTACAGCGACGACTAGATGAGGGAAATGGGCTGTGGGAGGCGAGATGTCATTGTTTCGAGAGACTAGGGACGATCATTTCAATTGATTAACACGTTCGCTGCCACTAAAATACAGCTATTTCTCTCCAGAAGTTGCTTATCCCCTCCTTATCAGAAATTGTTTTCGGTTTAACTTTAATTCAGATCTACTACGATCCCCGAATTTTTGCATTTCAATCTCGTTTTGATAATATTTTCAAAGAAAATGTTTAACGCGTACCAGTAACAATTTTTTCACCTTTCGCTCGAACTTGAGATATCTTTTGACGTTAGAAAAGTACGATCGAACGAGAAACGATGGAACGAAGGGAACAGGGTCAAACCTTTCTCGACTGTACGCGACTCTAGACAAGAAGCTGAACCAGTTGATTTAGTGAAATTTTGCGTACCGTGTGCAAACTTGGTGACTCAATTACGTAACAGAGAAAATTTCATCTGGAGAGTTTCGACAATTTCCAACATTCCGCGAAACTGTAATACCTACGATGACGTTGATTGTTTGACGCGAAATGCGTTTGATGTACACGTCAAAAATTATTGAAATTGGTTTGATAAGAGAATTGACACGTGCAACGACGTCATCGATGACGACAGCCATTAGACGTAGAGCCGTATTGGCCTGTTATCTGTAGTCAAACTCGCGTATGAGTCGTTCTAAGTTTTTATCGGCTAATAAAATCGTTCGATCGATTTCGCACGCTTACGTTAACTGACGTGAGTCATCGTGAGAGATTTCGAGCCAAAAGCCTTTTTGCACGTTCCAGTTGGAGATGGTTCTCCTCTTGTTCGCGCGATTTCCGTCGCGCAATTTTGTTTTTAGTACTCAAAATGTGCCAAACACGCGGTTAAGGAAGTAAGCATCGATTCCAAGACGTTTCATCGTATAATATGTACACGTAATAACTCGAAACATACACGGCTCGCGGCTCGAGATTATAAACATCCATTCGTCATACTTGGCCGGCGATCCAACTATGAGCCAGTCGGTTGCTATTGCCAAAACCACTGTGGTCGTCATCGATGATGCATACGTCACAAAGTTGGATCGCGCGTTGCTAGTACGTCGTCGAACAATCTGAATCAGTGAACTGAAATAAACGTCGATTCTTTCCCGGTTTAATCATAATTTCTCGCACTGTCGGTACTATTTCTGCAAATAATAACGGATGCCTTTCGGATGAGATTATGCTCTGCGTAGTAACTACGGTGAAAATTTCACTAGTTTGACCCGTGATATTTTAGTGTTGCAGCTTTCGTGCTGAAAATGCAAATTTCGCTCGGGTGAAAGAATTTTGTTCGGCGCATATTCGAGACATCCTACGTTAAACTAGTACCATTTCGGTACACGATCAAATACGTGTGTTGGATTGGGTTATGACATATGAAATTTCAAATTTTTAAAACACGATGTCTCGCCGAACTTTGATAAAGGCGTTTCCAGAAACCGTCACTTTTAATCTTTTAGGATAGAAAATTGTATTAATTTCATAACAATCGAAGATCCTTCTTAATTATATACTTAGTATTTTGAAAACATTTTTGTTATCCATAGAAAATCAATATCCACAGAAAACGAATTAAAACGTTTATATATTGTGTAATAGTGATTTCGAGAAAGAAAATGTTATATCATAATTGAATAATAAGGCTTTGATCTATTTCTTAGACAACACACGTAAACAATATTCTATGTGACAGTCTGAGCATTTAAAAGCTATTAACAAATGATCTTCTACCTTAAACTTTCTTCTTCGAACCAATTTCCTAAAAAACTTTCATCAGTCTTTTCGCAAATAAAATATGTAAAGTGAAGAAATATGACACGGAAAACTCTGAAATTTGAAACGATATATGAAATAATTTGTACAAAAAAAAAAAAAATAATAATAATAACAACGCTGTTTAAAGAAAGGAATTAAAAAATTTATATTATTTAATAGAGTAACGTTTAACTCGATACGTAGGATTGAATAATTAATTAGGACATTTCAACGAGCGAACAAACGAAAGAAAAGATCATTGAATTGTAAGAACTGCGAAGGCAGTAAAACCTCGTGAGAGGATTGCGAGACCATAAACGCGATTCGTCATCCCCTAACGCATCACGTAGACCATGAACACGGACTACCGTTTCTCAACCCTTAATTAAATTTTATCTCGCTAACGCAATAAACAACGATAAACAACAAATGACGATTGAATCTTATCTTATTCGTACAATATGAATAAAAAGGAGCAGCGTTAATAATCTCAATTGAAACGACGAAACACGATTCTCCGCGCATAAGCTCCGGGAGAAGGTTGTTCAGTGGTAAACGCGATTCGTCACTCTCGTCTACCGTCGAAGTCGTCGCTCGTCGCTCGTTACCGGATGTCTTAATAAACAATGCTAACGATTTCCCGCTGAATTACACGCCGTTGTCCGGTTGTCACGAACGTTGCGCGAATTTGCGTCAATTTAATGCGACGGTGTTCAAATTTTTGTAAAAATGTTGCAAACTTGTGTGAAAAGTATCGCACACGTGGGAGAAGCCGATAAAAAACCGATAGAAAACCTTACAGTAGAATAAAACCATATATCGTTCCGACATATTTTCGCAACTGATTCTGAAAGATCAATAGCCGTTTGGCAAGTACGTTTCGCTATAGTACAATTTTGGCCAATGGATTTTTATTACGAAACACGCGAGTCATTGAGTTTCTCTTCATAGTCTGGCGATCTCGTTTTCGACGATTCTCAAAGGTATCATAGCGTTTTTGGTAAATCGATAGAGTTGTTGCAGGCTTTCACGCATTTATCGGAAATTTAATACTAAAGTGCGTAGAGTGCGCATAATATTCAAAGTACAATGTCCGTTACAACGTTTACCGGTCGTTCGTATTCATGAAAATACATCCAAAGTCTACTAATTGGTGGATAAGTTAAATGGCGAAATATGTTAACAGTATACATAATATTTTTCCAAATTGTCGTCTCAATATCTAGTTACATCTCCATCTTGAGATGCAAGGATTTAGCAGACAGTGTTGGCATATCCCGGGGGAAACCGAGGTAAAATCGATACTTAAAAGATTATATTCGGAATGAAAGATTATATCCTCGCTGTTCGTAAATTATTAGCAAGAGGCTAATTGTACACGGCATCGAACGAGATTAACCAGACGATAAAAATTTCATTAATTATTAAACACGTTCGTAACAATGAAAATCGCGAGACATGCCAGAATCGACGACCAAACACGCGTGCTGTCCACCGTACTAATTAATAATTAAGCCATGCGCTGAGTCGACGTGCCCTGTTGTTCGTCGAGAACGTTTCGTGCGGCGTACTTGTGAAAAGCTCGCGAGTAAAAGTGAGTAACGTCTGCCGGGAGTTGTCGTTCGTGGAAATTGGTTTACCTGCGATGGAACTGGGAATAACGCGAGCCCCTTTGAATACCCACGGGTCATTACGTTACATGCGCAAACGACTCGAGTTTTACGGTTCATCGTCGGAACGACGCGCGTCGCAACGTTTGACGTTGAAGTTGACGCGACCATATCTTGTGCAACGTTCGTATTCGTCACGTTCGCGACAGCGTTCGTGAAATTCGTCAATTTCGTTTCTGACGACGAAATATTGACGAGCATCGAAGAAGGAACAGGATTGTATCGATTGACGAAAGACGATATTTTAGATCTGACGAGGATGATGAACTATATATTATTCCATCGATCATCTTCGCTTCTTCTGGAAATCAATTTCATCACTCAGATACGTGTTCCGGTCTTTTAGAAGTGAAACTGGCGAGAGATAATATCTAATAATCTTGTATTGGGTGGTTTGGAAAATTTATAGCGAGTATTAAGAAAGATTCAAGTAGAATTAGACTTTTCGTTTTTCTCCGGATGATTTTTGCAGGCTTCTGAAGCGTTTCATTTCTTGCCCACGTCTTTCGGGAATGTTTCATGAAGATACGATAATAGTGAGCAATAAACAATAACGAGAATAACGAGAATAATTCTAACGAGTATGTGTTCATAGGAAACTGTAACTGTCAATGCATGTACACAATATACGAGTATGCAGGACTATTGAACGTGTTGATGCATCTATTGATGAGACGAGTTGATACTTGGTGTAGTCAAATATATTTAAAACTGTTTGTAGTACAGAGTTTGTCGTCGTTCGCTAAGCGTTGCTTGTTATGCGTATACACGGTAATGAGTACGTTCGCTCGATGACAATCGCTCTAAGATCGCTCGATACTCACTAATTAACTGATTACTGATTATAAGATACTGACTGACTGATAACTGACTCTTCCAAAGACTGTCTTAATTATCGTGTTCGTATATCACAACGATGTTAATAATTCGGAGGCAAAACAACAACATGATTCGAATTGTCTTATGATTGATGTACCGCTACACGAGTACGTATTTCACTGTTGGTCATTGATTTGTTATTTTCAAATAACCGGTTTCCAGACGGTGGATCAGCTTAGAAAATTAATCGATTTTGGTAAATTAGAAGGTAAATTACTTAGCTTGACTCAAATATCATTCGTTTTTAAATAAACCAAACTTGTCTGTTCTATCGTCCAGACAGAACGATATTCTTCCAGATGGCTCAAAAATCTTATTTGATTTTAGCGAATTACAAGACAAATTACTTAACTCGATTCAAATAATCCTACCGTACCTTAGCTTATTTCCTTCGCATAATATTCTTCTAGATCGGTAAAAAATCGTTCATAACCGATTTTCCGGAATTACAAGGCAAATTACTCGACTTAACTCGAGTAATCCTACTTCACCTTACCTTATTCTATTCAAGCACGACAATGCTCCTGTAAGAATCGGTCATAACCGATCTTGCCGAATTACAAGGCAAATTACTTAGTTCCAGTGAAATAACCCTACCTTAGCCTATTCTCTTCAGACAGGACAATATTCTTCTTATTTATATACCTTCCCTTTTTTCTCTCTTGTCCTCCCTTTCGCCGTTAAGCGCACTTAACTTTCGATAATAACGGTAGTAAGGCTGAATGATCGACAGGGAGCCGTTGGATTACATAAATCAGCCTGTGTACACTGCGCGAGCCGCGTGTTTGCGCTTACTTCATCGCGTCGCCCGTGCATATTTCTTCGCTCGCCACGCGAAAATCTTTTCGCTCGTTCACCGGTTTGTCGTCGGTCAATGACACGGACGAGTTGCTCGGGGACGGCGTATCGGATACGTTCGCGAATCCGTGAAAACGTTTCGCACGGAATAAAACCAATCTCCGGAAATCGTCGATCGGCAACAGGCGTTGAACATCGCGCGGCTCCGGGATCGATGCTAACCGGGATCGATCGTCGTTCCGTCCGATTTTATACGGAACACATTGTTATGCAAAACGGAGGACGATCGCTGCGAATGATTCCCGGTCCCTTCTCCTTGAATCTCTCGCGCGAATGCATTCCTCGCTAGAGAAAGAAATAATTCCGATCTTCCTCGCGTCCCCCCGCTCTCTTCCACATACTCAGATTCTCTCAACGTGTTTCGTTTTCTACGGATCCTGTGGCGTTACAGGTATTGGCGAGGATAACATCGTCGAATTTGTATATTACGATCTTTACCTGTTTATCGAGTTTTTGTTTACGGATTATTGATGATTATCGACACACTTTTTAGTAGTTTCCTAATGAATATTTAAAGTAGAATTTTTTTACCTGGTTTGACTGGAAGATGTATATTTATCATTTTACTGATATTACTTAACGATATTAAGATTAAATTTGAAATGTCGTACGCGAAAGAGTTACAGCGACGGCAAAAATAATTCCTACGATATCGTATTTATTTTTCGAAAAGCGTCTGCGTTAATTGATTATTTCCTGGATCACGTAGAATGTAACGATCTTTATCTAAACACATATCTCACCGCGTAAAGTTCTCTAACTTAGATAATAATAATTATTATTACTAATGTAGATACCTTTGGTGTCACGCCTACGTCTCTTATCATAACATTATCGTCTAATTGGTAATTAGTACCGGCATTTACTACGTTAATTAATATAACTGAATAGGTACAAGTATATTAAATTTCATTACTTCAATCTCATGACTACAAAAATTCCATGCTACGAAAATGAAATATGAAACCTGGTACAAAAACAACTCTTGTACTATATCCATCTTATACCTCGAATCGCTAAACCATTATGATCTGTGCATCTTTCTATTATTGTGGCTTATATACAGTGGCTAGAAAAAGCGCTAGTACGTACCGTTATTACCCAATGACTTTTTATAGCCGCTGTATATAACTAGAATTATAAAAATACGCATAGATCATAATAGTTCAGCGATTCGAGGTATAAGAATAAAGCAATCTCATTACATTTAGAACAGAGCACGTGTGCGCTGATTTTTCTAAAACGTAGAATCGCTTCTTAACATGTTCCCTTAATATCTGTGCACGAGATATCGAATCGAGTATTCTATCGCGAACAGGGTAGGTAGGGGGAGGGGTGGACAGGGTAATGCAGCGCGTAACGCGGAGAGCAAAAATAAGCCTGCACAATGTAAAGTCCAACGTTATCGTCTATGAATGGTTTATAGAGGCGCGAGCTGCTTCTACGTCAGCATCGACCGATAAGAGAGCAGCGCGTTACACACATCGTCGTTGACGTCCAAGTGCACGGGCGAGACTTGCCCACGCCGGGGAAAAGGGAGAAAGGGATGAATCGATAGCGGGACAGAAATAGATACCCTGTTCCGCGACGCTGTCCGGATACACCCCATCGATTCGGATCGGTGTTTCTCAAACCTTCGAGCGTCAAAGCGTAATCGATGGGTTCTACGTAATTTTACGAAAATTAGAATATTTCCCGCAAGATCGCGTGAAACGATACGACACTGAAGAAAAGGGTGGAATTTCAGCCCGTGCGAATTTTGCTTTACCATCGTGACGTTATTTGCAACCATTGCGAACAGTCGCTTCTATTTTCCTTTTTCTTTAATATCCAATAATATAACGAAAGAGTCGAGCTTGTTTGACTTTAACGTTATCTAAGATGAAAAAAATCCGGTGATATCTTTGATCCATGATAATATCGATGATAGCTTTTAAAGATTAACACTATGACGACACTAGTGACGCTATGTTAACGTCAATTGCGTTAATTAAATATGTAAACGTAAAATACACGTATGTGCATGTTATACACTTTAGCGCACAAATTTGGATCACCTTTTGCTTTGCGGACGAAGTAAGTTTCTTCGTTCGCTAAAATCATAATCATATTTTCTGTATGGAAACTATAAACTGAAAACTAGACGGCCGTTGAGCTATCAGGAATAAAATTAAATCGAGATAAGAATTCTGCATATTTGATGTTCGTGACTGTTTTATCGTAAAACAATCGAAGATCCTTTGATCTTGATTCTTTCTACTTTCCAACTCGATGAGACGTGTTCAACAGTTTATTTCGCGTTTTACAATGGTAAAGTATCAAGAGAACAGAGGGTCGCGGAAAGTATCGGGAATTGAACCGTGGCGCGTGTTCAGTATTCAATAGGAATCGGTTGAAAATAGTTGCAAGATTGACGTCCACGGTTGAATGTCACGACGTGCTAACGAACCGCGCTCGAAACAACGAGCTTTCCAAGATAATCGTCCGTATACATACTCGGTGTGACGCAAAGCTGGATTTTATTAGCACTTTCGAAAGGCATCGGCAGTCGGTGTTTCCCGTTCGCTCGTTTGCCGGCAGATTGAAAAAAGGAACAAAGGAACTCGTTAGGTCAAGGATCAGAAATAATCCGACGTACAGCACGTACCGGTGTGGATCGTTAGTCGAATTCTTCCGGTAACTTGGAATGTGCGGGTCCTTGCCACTGTCTCTACGCCCTTCAACGCGGAAACCCAGCTTCCTTCTGTCGAAAAATTCGCGATCTCTTGGTGTATCAACCCTTTAACTTCAACCATCGGAGCAAAGTGAGTGCCATACCAAGCGATTGTGCGTCATAGTAAATGAGCACGCTTTAGGAATACAATAGAATTCTTGGCAGGACTTGAAGGGATAGCGCAATTGAGCGCCATTTTCCTAGAATATTTGATTCACCAAGTAACAACGTTACATTTCATTCGCGATCTTTCCAGTCGATCGACGTGAATTTCTTGTCTTAATATCGTAACCACGAAAGGTTTCTTAACTTAAGATTTGGGAAATTTGGTACTTTGCTTCATCGTCCCTTTAGTTTCATAATTATACACGTTTCCATGGCTTGGAAAACTATAATCAATTTTCTGTAACGATAAACACAGATTACTATTTTGTGAAAAGGAACAGTGGACTGTCTTGCGTCACGATTCCAAGTAGACCGATTTATACACACTTATAGAAAATGTACAGATGCCAAAATACACAAAACGCAATAATACAGAAACTATGCGGAATAGAGCATTCGTTATAACGTTAACCATGTGAGGAAAATTCCTATTTACCTTGCACTTCTTTAATTATATCGATAGCGATACGAATTCGCGTAAAAACATCCTCTTCGGGCTAGAGGGTTTCGATCTTTCATATCTGAGTTCGATGCGATCGTATCAAAGGGTCAAAGAAGAAACGAAGCTTCTTCGTAGCAGCCATCGAGTCTCGAGTTCACGGTGGAAATCTATTCGTGGCAAAAAGAGGCCGCAATGTCGAGGTAAACGACGCGTTTCCCTGTTTTATTTCATTGCCGTTTATTAGGGAGAGACAAACCCGCTCACGTAGCGTTGCGAGGGAAACAGGCGTGCAGGCGAGTCAGAGCGAGAAAGATCGATAGGACTCGAGTCAGAAATAGTCTCTCGGGACGATTGTGTGTGCCGTTGGATCGTCAGTCGAATTCCACCGACGGTACGTGCCTCGTCGATTGATGCTGTGTCTTCGAAAACGCAAGCCCGACCCCGGCTATTTAAACGCGGATCCAAAGATCCTCGTGCCGTGTTTCGGTGAAACCAGTGCCTCCATGGAACTTCTTCACGATCGAGCAAATGGGGTGAATCGTAGCAACTTGCGCCACGAGCCCCGAGAAACTTTATCGTGCCCACCGTCGCTCCGAGACGCTTAATTCTCAGGTAACTTTCGTTTCTCATCGATCGAAACGACGGTGACCGATATTTGTTCGTAGACTGCGGATTTTTACGATTTTATTGCACATTCGAAGATGTTAAAATATATAAAATAACAGGAATAGCAATAAAATATGCGAAAAAGGATACTCTATTATATATAATAGATGAAACAAGTCGCAACTTGTGATTCATTTCTTTATTTCAATTCAGAAGATAATAGAAAACATAAACATCCGCAGTCTGTTCATTAAATCGTTCTGCGGTTCTTCTGCTGCATTTTACTTCAACACTGCATAAGTGTTGCAGATACTGTACAAATACATCTGGCTGTATTCTACGTCTGATTATGTTTTATTTAAAATAGATAGTTTCCAGCTGATTTCGTGCTTTGAGAATTAAATACAAAACTTCGAAGGGGATAGCAAAGCTTACAAAGACCGAATCAATGGAATATCGACGTTCTATCTCACCCTTCGTATTCCTCTAATTTATTTCCATCCGATTTTCATTTTTCCCACACACGCTCGACAATTTCCTTACGCAAGAACAATTTGGGAAACGAACTGATATGCGCACATGTTCCTGCCGTTTCTTTTCCCTCCAGATTAACATTATTACGTACATAAACGTATACACACCGCCAGAGATATCGATAAATTGAACGTTTTAAACAAAAATGTACAATACTAAAGAAACTATATTCCTTAAAAGCGACTTTTCGGATGACTTAATGCGAATAGCTTGGAATGACTCGATGTGAATAGCCGGGGGTGAATAGCTCGGTATGACTGTGGAGTCTGTAAACGAACTAACTGTCGAAAGTAACGACGATTAGGTGAACGATAGACCCATTGGTCGCGACAAATATATCTCTGCCGCGGATAAAAGTAAACTGGAACAAATATAGGATATTTATTCTTGGAAGGTATCGTTTTAAAGCGACGAAACTTAGCTTCGATCGAAGAAATATCGGATCGAATTCGGAAAGGTATTTCACGTTGCACTCTTTCGTGTTTGAATCTTCTCGAGTCGGCCCTATTCTCCTTCCAGTTTCATCGTTTCACGCAACACAGCTATTTCGAACGGCTTATTTTTAAACCGTATTTTACATAAAGTATTTTCATCCAATGTATCCTAGAGCCATTGTATTTTTAGTGAGTCCAGTCTTTATTCCCTTTTTTTAACCTGACGTTGACGTTATCAGAGGTTTATTAATACGCGATCGCTCTTTGCTTCATCTTATTTCGCGCACAGCCCGATTTGTTCTCCCGCTTTGTCGCGTTTATTTATTAATAGTGGAGACGAACGGGAAAAAGGAAGAGATCGCATAGGTTGTCGCGTTATAACACCGTCGATAGAACGTGTAATAAGTTTTACACGTACGTAATACCAAAAGTACACACTCTATCAGGAAAATATTTAACTTCGCCGAACCTTTAACCCTGCTTCGTTTTCTCAACCATTTTCCATCCAATCGTATTTTCCCAACGTTATCTCGAGTCTGAGTAAAATATCGTGACTAAACGAATCGTTATCGGTACGTGTGATTTCTTTCGCTATTTCACGATTTCTCTCTGCTTCGACTTTACGTTATTTTCTTAAAGCGTTATATTTCATAAATAAACCTCCATGCCAATTTCTTTATCGCATCTTAGATATTAGATGCATCGTCGCGTAATAATATTCTATAAATAGATGTAACGACGATAAAGTAATCTCACGTTATTCAATCGCACGTTATCGAAGAAAAACAAGGGATACTTTTGAACCATCTCGTATCTCGCGTTTGTACAAGAGCCGAAAATTTTAGGATATTTTTACAGTTATCAAATATATCGCGCATCTTCCTGATGCTCGAAAAACCAATTAAAGAATAAAGGAGAAAAGCACGGCTGATTCTAAAACTGATTCAAAAAACAAAGCAGAGCCGACGCTCTTAAACAGATCGCAGCGTGGTTACGGCAAAGAAAGACAAGCGAGCCGTAGTGTTGGCGTTGGGCAGTGCCGGCGAAAGCTGAAAAATGAAAAGTAAAAAGCAGGAGAGCGCGATAACGAGCGCGTCGATTCACCGTGGTGGTTGTTTCCCTCTCGTCTCCGGCTCATTGTAACGAGATTACGCATTAAAAGGTCGAGAAACGAGGAAGTATGATGTAAATTACGGCTCTGGAAACGCGCGCGGTTCTCCGCTCGATAGTAAATTCACCTCTACGCCTCCGCGACAGTAAATTTACAGACTCCTTGGAAACATCAACTGTCACCGTTTTAAGAACGCGCCCCGTATCCGCGCCCGTAACGCTAATATCGCCCGTAAATACGTATTAAACGTATCCGTTGAGGTATTCGTTGTTATTAACGACTTGTTTCCTATTGGACAATTATGTTAATTGCACAGATTTTCTCGTGCACTTCTCTTTTCTGCTCGATTCACGGCCGTACAACCGCGCCTCGTGTCCGCGGGCACTGTTCTTCCGCTTATTTTCCACGCGAACAACGCACGAACGAACGAACGACTTTAAGCTTCTCTGCTCTGACTCGCGAACGACGTTGACCTATTTCCTGCAAATAGACGCGGCCGCGAACCGAACGCGTCTCCTCCCGTGCGCTCGCTACCGGAAAAAAAGAAGCTGCCGATTCCTCGATGAAGCTGACGCGTCCAGGTAGCCTTCTCTTTCTATCTCTCTCTCTCTCTCTTTCTCTCTCCCTTCGTCTCTCTCTCTATCCTCGTTTGGTCACGTGCAGCCCACGTAATTTCCTTAATGGGCCGGCGATTAAGACGAAAATCTTGATCCTCGCCGAAGCAAGCGCAGAGCGACGCTGATGGATAACGGAGGCAGCCGGCCGCGGGCAACGATTTTACGAGGGCCCTTGAATAGCCTGCGTTTTGTTTGATCGTCTAAAGTACTTCGTTCCTCTTCTTCTTCTTCTTCTTTCACGCTGACGACGACCTTGTAACCACTACGCTACGTTACATCATCGAACTGTCGAAAAAGGAATCGCGCCAGGTTTGGGAAATCGATCGATATTTCTTTTTCTTACGAAGAAGTTCGTTCTCTCTTTCAGCAACGATTAAGTCGTCCGTCTTGCCGAGGATGAAGTCATCGGTATTGTTAGAGCGCTGCAACGAAGGAGTTTCAATGATCTTGGCCCTATTGATCCGACGAAAGGAAAAAAATAGAAATAAAAAAGAAAGGAATGAAACGAATGTACGTGCTAGTCTGGAGTTGTCGACGCTATAAATAAAGTGGAAAAATCGTGGAAGGAAAAGAGCAATCAAGACGATCGATGCAATAACGTCGCAGTAAGGACGCGAGTGCGCAACGCTCCGGAAGCGGGCGCGCGACCAGTTACGCGGAATCCTGAGCAAACGCGCGGCTTGACCGGAAACGGTCGTTAATCGGCGATCACCGCGGCATCGTGCCGCGCAAAAACGTGCGAAAGAGGCTCGCGCGGACTCGTCGTCGTGACTCATTTCCAGATCGAGTAATGCCAACACTCGAAGCCAGGAACGGACTTAAAAGGACGTTGCACGCGGTGACCATTAACGCCGCTATCGATCAGTCGGCCTGATCGATGCGAAAGTATTTCCCGCGATGACACGTCCAAATTTCCAATCGTCCCGTCGACTTCAATTTACGATGCCGCGCGTGTGTGTACGTTTTTACATGCAAGATTACTGCATAAAAACATGCAGCGATAATTCTTAATGAAGCCTTCATAAACACGACAAACACCATTCACTCTGCACCGGTGAAAAATTGATTCGTGACACGTAACGATCCGATCGGACGTTGCGCTCTCAACGGATCGTGCATCGTTTTACTCTGCTCGCGATTAATGCGCCCCTGAAACCGCGAGCGCACGTACACTCCCGAGCATAAGTATCGAGATACCTCCTGCTAGAACGTGACAATTGCTTTAAATTATCATGGAAACGATTAATTCTTTGATTAATTGATTAATCAAGATAACGATGCAAGAACTCGTGAGAGCTGCGGCAACGGAAGATCGGGTCTCCACTGAAGCAACAACGCGGCATTTTTCGTCGCTTCTTGTTGCTGCATCTTCCAAAACGTTCACACCAACCAGTAACTTATGGAAACATTTCCTACACACTGGCGACTTTCTCAAAGAAGAAAAAGAAAGAAAAGAAGAAAGTTGCTCGTTAATGATTCGCAATGAATCGGCTAAGTATATGATCCTCGGAATATTTCAATCTAAAACTCATGAAATTCGAAGAAGTTTTGTATGAAATATATGCGAAACTCAAAGAAGTTGGTCTAAGATCAATGGAAATTCCAAATGAATTAAGAGCAAATACGATGGAAGAATGAATAACACGATTGTCAGAATTGGTCGAGGCAACGGCCTATAGAAAGACTATTAAACGCCACCATAGAAAACGTCTTCTGTTCGCTAATCGAAGTCATAAATAGCGCGACAAAATTTTGCCTCTATATTTCGTACTATCTTATGTATATGCTTCGCGAAATTAATTCATCTTTACATAAGCTTCAAGCCGGCCGGATAATAATTCTTCGATAGTTTCCTAATCATTTCCGAGGATAACCCCGCTTTCCGTAACTGACCTAATACTTATGCGCGGGGGTGTACACGTACACACGAGGAGAAACGGTGTATCGCGTACGTGCATCACGCACGATGGGCTACAAACGAAAACACGCTCGTCCCTAATTGCGTTCGGATGTGGGTTACAGACACAAACTACGACTTCTTGTTCTCCGTTCTGGCGATTACTCCCGCTGGACGGGCATTGAGTAATCAATACGAGCGTCTCGAATCAGCCGCGAGAGGAAAGGTTCCTCGAGGCCTCGTTAACGCCAGGATTAAACCTCTCTCTCTCTCTCTTTCTCTCTCTCTAATTTAGCGAAGATCCTTCGTTGAATGGTCGTGACCCCCAATCGGGACCGTTCTAAATGAAGAACGACTCTCATCGATCGGGGATAATCGATTTCCTCGAGGCGTTGCCCTTGACGCGACGATTTTTCCACGGTCGCGTTCTCAGAGGAACGAAACGTTCCGCTTTAACGAGCGCCAACTACGAGGGAAATCGGTTCGATCGTTGATGTGCTTTATCGTTTCCGAAGAATTATTCCAATTGGCGAGTCAATTGAGATCCAGGCCACCTGGCTCCGATAAAATATTCACGATGTGAATATTGCTATCTGCCTCTGTCTATGCCGCTGTTTTCGGTGGTGGAATTTATGCCGGCCACTGCCAAAAACACACCACAGCGATTCATGATGCAGCGATTCGTGTATACTGGCCGTTGCGAAATCTCGGTTGATTCGATGCTCGAAATACCTAGCTTCGCGCTGTTATAATGGCTAACAAGTTGTTAAGGAGCTTGGTTTAGTGTACCATCGTTATGCGGTTGCTCAACAAGACTGCTTGTAATCTTCAGACGAACCCACAATTCTTGTTCATGAATATTATATATGATAAAGGTTAGAAGACTTTCATAATCACGCATTGCTACGATTCTTCCACTATTTTCTTCGAGAATTCCTCATACAAATAGTATAACACGCTTTAATCGTAGCTGATCACTATGTCAATATCGTTACGAAATCTTCCTTCCTTCTCACTAATGTTCTTTATTTATAGTATCGTTATGCAGTATCTATAGATAGATGTACAGATCTATCGAAGATATTTACGAAGATATCTCTCGAAAGACAAGAAACCGATCGACTGCATTCTTCCCAAATTTCTCAATTTCGTTAGCTCGACGCGCGACCAACGTCCATCTTTAAAAAAAGATTGTTTTCGAAATTTTACGAGTCACATTCGCCATCGCGGTTTCACTCTTTGGCTATAAACCACCTACTTGCGACGATATCGTTCGAAAATCACGTAATTTTGTTTCTCCGTTTATTTATTACTGGTATTCCATATAACCGTGTACCACGCTGGTACCGAAACTCAAATTACCAACTTTCGTGAAGCTCCCAGAGGATATTAAAGAAACAGACGAAATGTGCAAAATAGTGGAGTAGATTGACTCTCTTATATCGAAATCATCGCAGAATGTCCCATGTCATTCGCTCCCTTCGAAAACCAAATATCAACAAGTGTCGAATTCAGTTTTCCGCCAGGCAAGAATCACCCACGGCCCACATGTTCATCGTCAACACTGCGCTGTCTCGTTGATACCGGCCAATTGAACACTCCTTCGTCATGTAGGCGAAACAATCGGGACCAACAAAGTGTACCTATCAGAGCACTTTGAAAGCAAAGAATCTAGAAGGGATGCCAAAAATTGTCTACATTGGTTGACTGACTCATCGTGGCCGTGTACGAGAGTTCTTCTCGAAGAGCGCGGTGCTAGTCATCCCGGGTATTTGGGGATGCTGGGCGGCTCAGGTGGTTGCGTGGCGGCCCGAAATAGAGGCGGTCGCCCGCGCAAAATCGCTGCGAGTCGCGCCGCGAATAGTGCGCGCCCACCGCCTTCCCGAGAGCCGTCGGTAATTTTAGAACGTTTTGTTTTCGTGCCAGAATACCGTGGCGGCCGGCACGCTACACGCACACGCGACCGCGTGCTCCTGCTGCCGCTTTCTTGCTCGTCCGCAGATTGCGCGACGATTACGTTCCGCGTGTCCGGTTTGGCCGCGTGCGCAAAGCGTCGAGATCGATGCACGCGCGACACCCACGCGACGCAACTCGCTTCTAGGAAGTTGCAACTGGATGGGGTGTGTGTGTATGTGCGTGTCGCCTAACGCTGGAGCCGGAAGATTATGGTTTTTGTCGAGCGTTGCGATGAGATCTCGAACATTTCCGATCGGTTTGAATTTGTGCGGGGTTAGGTTGGGGTTAGGTTGGGTCTGCTAAGATTCAGCGTACTCATCGTACTACGATTTTCACATTTTTATATCTTTATCTCGCTCTTACTTCAGTAACCAGAAAAGATTTGTTATGTTCGAGGAAAATGTTTAACGCAAGAGTGAATCTGTTTCATATTTTGTTCAAATCGAAGGTGTTTTTTAACGTTTCTTAACGAGTGTAATTGTGTCGGATATGATCAAAAAGGAAAGCAATAGGGTTCCGCGGGAAGAAACATCAAACCGAGGAAATGATCGAAGTATACTGACGCTTGGGCTATTCGAGTCAACGAGAAGATATGTCGTGGAACTATTAAAATGAACGACGAAATAACTTCCAAAAATAAAGTAATATCTATACACGTGTTATTGAATTATAATGATTACGCAACTGACGGTATGAAGATCGAACCAACCTCTTTCTTTCCGATGAATAGAAGTGTTGCATCCTCGAAAGAAAACAATGTCGTCGAGATACCAGTGTATGTATACGATGTACAATATTTCGCTGTTTGTCGCGTGCCTGATAACAAGTCAAATATTCCGTTTTCAAATGTAGCTCGTTTAAAAATTGTTTATAAGGGAATCTCGTTGAATTGCAAGGCAAAGCGCATAGTTTGACTGAAACGTTGTGACTCGGACACTACTTTGAATTTTCAAAATGCCATAATCTTTGAAATTTCTGTATTCTGGTTTCCACCAGCTAACATGTGCTCGTTCGAAGCTCAAGAGGCGTTGCGTCGTACAGAACAGCTTTCTTGGCTCGAGTTTCTGCCGAGTTAGATAAGCGACTTGGCTTTCGACGCGGTCGAAAATTCACTGGGAAACACATTGGTGCACGATCGCGAATCGGCCGCGTATCCGCTAACGTAACGCCTAAACGCGCTCGAAAGGCTTCTTATGAACTTATATATGGCACTGACTCATTATAATATCGCGCAACCTGTCGCCGCGACTATTCAACCATCGATTTGAAACGCCTGCGTTTTCAGGAAAAGTGTCGCGATAATGTGCGCACAATTATTTCACTGTGATAAAATCGAATCTAACCAGATAAAGCTTTAACGATCTGCCAATTTTCCGAACAACCACGAAAACAATGTGCATTTATCAGTTTTCTGTTTCCTTCTCCCTCTGTTGAAAATTTACCGGGTTAAAGTGCCTTTATCTGAGAAGTCACTGACAGCTTCCATCACGAGTGAACGCACGTTGCCCGATAAATGTTCTTCCGTTGTATGAAATCGCTTCCGTTTACGAGTCTCAATTTCCACGCGCGCGTGTCGCGAGCTTGCGTGGTAAAACGAGCCAGGAATTAATACAACATGGGAAAACAACGATGTAATGAATGGACGAAAACGAACACGTTGTGTGGAAGAGAAATCGAAGCAGTAGAAGAGAACGAAATTGAAGCAACGGAATAATAAGCAAATCGAGAAACACAGACACGCTCGTTTTATACCGATCTCCCGTCTCCTACTGCTTTGTGTCTTTTACTACCTGGCACCTGGGGATCGACAATGGCAAATGCAGCCTTTTTTAGTCATCGTAATTTATTCGACTCTCCGATCGTTCAGTCCCAAACTTCAACTCTGTATCGTTCGAATGGCGAAAAAAAAAAGATTGAAGTGGTTGAGGCAGCTCCACTTTCCGATAATTTGTGTAAATCAACAGAAGCAATCAAGATTGGATCACTTTCTTGAAAGGTGCTATAAACCGGGTCGCTCAAAGGCTAGTTGATTAACTCCATAAATTAAACTGTGGAAAAGTATAACAGTAACGAACATTATGTTTGAGAATTTATCTTAGAATTTACGATCATGTATTCTGCTTCCTTGTGATAAACAAATTTGCGAAAATAGATCCCTCGTTGCTTGAGATATTCAACGCTAATTTAGTAAAATTGAAAACTACATAAAAGGTGGACTTCGTCACTTTGGTATTTGTAAATTTAAAGTCGTAACAATAAAGCTTTATACCTCTCTCTCTCTCTCTCTCTCTCTCTCTTCCCATAAATAGCTACAATTTGAATATTGTCTCTTTATTGTCGCAAACTCTTGAAACGAGAACAAACCAAACAAAATACTTTGAATCGCAGCTAGAGAAAAGCTTTGAAAGGAGGAGAGGAGAGGAGAAGAGGAGAAGAGAGAGGGACAAACGGAGGCGTGCATGTGGAAAAGAAAAAGAGACAGAGAATGGTCGCGTGGCAGTGCGTGGCCCCAAATAGGGCATCAGGTGGTTACACGACGCCCGCGAGAAAAAGATCGTTTGCGCGTGCGCAGACGCGCGTGTGCCTCTCGTAACCGGACACACGCACGCATGTATAGAGGCGCGTATAGCTGAACGGCACGCGCGCTCTTACAGGTGGTGGCAACTGGCGCGGTGGCACAGGAAATTGCTCCTTTGCCGTAGCAAACCCAGTCCGGAACTTTGCGGCCCACCGTTCACCCGGTTTAGTTGCTGGAGCAATCGAACACCGCTTTCAAACAGATTCGACACGTGCGCGCGCCCGTGCAGAGAGAATAATCTCTCTCACCTGTTGCGCGTCTGTTTTCGCTTCCTTCGTTCGCTGTCTGCTCCAATGTTAATCAAAAAATCGCATCACCGGAAAGATCGTCTATAAACTGGTATCTCTGAGTCCATAGTATCGTCCATGGTATTCAAAATATCACGATGTTTGATTGTCATTGACGAATTGAATATATATAAATAGTTTCGTTCGATGCTACAGCAATCACATTGCAGAAAGAGATAAGGAAAACAGAATAAAGTAAAGTAATGTCTTAGGGAAGTATTAAAGTATCTTACACATTCTTGAAAACATAATGTTTGATCGAGCTTGATGAATCGAATATACATAAGTCGGTCACTGCTACAAGAATCACATTCCAGACAGATAAGGAAAACAAAGTAAAGTAACGTTTTCGCGAAGTACTAGAGTACCTTACACATTCTGGAAAACATCATTATGTTTGATTAGTACCGATAGAATAAAAATAAGTAGTTTCGTGCAGTGATATGTCAGACAGCTACAGCAAAGACAATTTCACCGTAATTGATAGTAATCTGTGGCTCGAAATCTAACATAACCTAATATCGGAACAGTATATAATGCTATAGCGACTAAATAACTCTAACGTTCGAGAATAAACGAGAGGAACTAACGGGAAGTTTCGTCTCCAAGCGGACGCGCTTCGATCGATACATGTTTCACGAGAAGGGACACCGGTGGTGGCCGCAAACTCTCGAACTGACGATAAACCAACGTCTGTCACTGAGTGAACCGTCGGTACGCCGGCGCCATCGGCGTCAGCAGCTACGAGGTTACGCAGGCGGAAGAACGAGGGGTGGTGGACGTAACGCCGCATTCCCGATATTATCTACCACAGATCGAATACTTGACGGTATACAACGACGGGAGAAACTTCCCTCCCTTATCCCGGCTTGTTTAAATATTTTTACATGTTCCCAACATTCGCTGTATCTTTGTTTTGTATTGTTTTTTTTTTTCCTTTTCCTCCGCGTGACTTTTTTCCTGGAAATCCTCGAACGCGGTCTCGAACGCTGTCGATCGCAAGGGAGACGAGCGCGCGCGCCGCGTCCTACGTCACGCCAGTCTACGTCACTGGAGAACCGAGAAACGCCGTGGAGGGGGCCGGCTGGGGGCAGCGGTCACGTGGAGGGGAGTTAGGGGAAGGTGGGAGCGCGCGAAGAGCTGCACGGTGGGGGCAGAGATGCCTGCGAGCAGTGGCGAGCAGTGACGACGTGCTGGTTGCGTGGTGGGAGTAGCGGCGCGTGTGTACGTAACACATACGCGGTTAGCTATATACGCGGCACGCAAACAGGCGCGCATTGATAGGGGACCGCAGAGCGGGGATTGGCTGGCAGTCGACTCGCCGCTTCCAAATATGGGACAGTCTCCGCGGTCCATTCATAAAACTACGGGGCGCGCCGTCGCTCGGCTCAGTTCGTGCGCGACCCCCACGCATCGCGCGTCCTCCGACGATCCGAGCGCGCGATCTGCTGTCTCCGACACGCACACCTAACCGCGGAGAGGTACATATCTACCGAGGCACACGATAAACCCGTCGAAGGAGATAGAAAGAGACGAACGGAAAGAACGAGAGAGAGAGAGAGAGAGAGAGAGAGGGAAAGGAGAGAGAGGAAGCGGTGAAGAAAGAAAGGGACGGAGGACACGGGACGACAAATAGGCGCGCGGTCGCGCGCGCGCCTGCACCTACAAGACACTCGCGCGCGCGCGCGAGCCAAATCATCGTCGCGTACAGGATTCATCTCGCGAGTGAAAGAATCATCGTCTTGATATAATTGCGAATTCGTGAGCTTGGACTTGGACGACCGGCGTTTCGAATGAAAGATTCTAGAAGAAAAGGGAGACGAAAAGTGACAACCACTAACGTCTTGGAGGAAGAGTAATCGCGGTTCCGCGTTTCATCCCTTGACGCCGGCTCGAGCCGCGGATCCGCATAGTCGCGCATCTTCGTTGGTTCGTGGCGCGCGGGCGCGCTCGAGGGAAACGAACCGGCGGCAGTCCCTGGTGGTCAGACCGGCCGGCGTGGCGCGGCGCGGCAGCCGTTCCGGATCGGGACGAAGACCGAGACGAGGATCGGTCGCGATCCGGTGAGATTGGATTTTTCGAGAGTCTCCGTGCGTATAATTGGGTGGTGGTGGTAGTGGTTTGTGGTTGGTGGTGGTTGTGCGCTCGCGGTGGTGTATAGCTATCCCGCCGCCGCCGCGGCGACAGATCGCAGGCGCGCGCGCTCTCGCGAAAGAGAGTGGGATCTCGAAGGGAGAAGAGAGAGGGAAAGAAAAGGAAGGACAAAGAGGCGAGCGATCGCGAGACACGGTTTTTGCCGCCCGGCGTCCGCTCCCTCGTGTGTGTATACCTCGCTGAGAAAGAGAGACTCGGCGCGTGCCGCGCGACGGATAAAAAAGGGGGAGCGCGTGCTACGTCCGCTTGACTACTAACCCAGTGACTGGAGCTATACGGAGGGAAAGAGGGACAGATACGACCGATCTCAACGGACTTGACGTTTAGATCTATCGTGTGCTCGTGTACGGACCGAGAGTTCGTACCACGCGACCCTCTTCTCAAACATTTCGACGTCGCGTCGGTGTTGTTGCACAGAGGACGAAGGGAAAAACTGATTCTACTAGACTAAGACTGAAAAGACGGATAAGGGCTAACTCGCGTAGAGCTTGTATATCCGGTGGGAGAGAGAAAGAGGCTTAACTGTGTCGGGACGACCGAGGAAGGACAACATTTTAACCATAATAATAGCGTTGAACGATACAACCGCAGGCGAGGACACGCAGTGCGGTACCGAGGAGGTTGCCACCGCCAGCCAGGGAGGCGACCAACTCCAGAGGATGACGATGGACGGCATGGAAGTGGTGGGCTCGCAGCCCCACGCGGCCACCAGCCCGTTTTTGCTCTCACCGCCACCCCTCGGACATCATCATCATCATCCTCATGCTACCTTCAATCTTCAGACAGTGCAGCTTAGTTTCGACGCGTGTCTACCGTACAACGCGGCGACATCCTCTAATTCGATCGTCTGCGGTGTTGGCGGCACGTCAACGCCAGCCGCTACCACTTGCACCTCGTCCACGAGTTGCAACAAAACGATTCCAACCTTGTCGCTGGCAACTTGCGCGCCCTTGCAAGCCCAGCATCAAAACAATACCGATTCCTCGGATCCCCATGGCCGACAACATCATCATCACCATCATCATCCCCATCAACGACTCGACGACCATCAACATCACCGACACGTTGATGCCTCCTCGCCGTCCAACGATTCCACCGACGGGAAAAGGCATCTGCAGACTGTCAACACCGAGGACAAGGACTGTCCCAGGGAATGCAGGGACGATCTTCAGGAGCCTAACGAGAAGGATAAACCAGGTGACCTAAACACGCCGGTTACCACCAGCAGCGATTTACCGTCCTTCTTCGGCCCTTCCGCGCTCGTCGAGCCACCTCCTATTTCAGGTACCTACAATCAACAGTCCTTTAACAAAAAAAAAACAAAAAACAAAAGGCAAAAAAGAAACAAAAACAAAAGTTCGATCAGGCAACGATAACTTCTTCTTTTCATCCTTCGTAGCCGTGACGTGGTAAAATAACTTTATCGTCATCGAGTTTCCTATTAATCGAATCTTTCTCGTATGACAGAGATCCTTTGCGTATGCACGCTTCGACGAGGTCAGATCGTTAAAACGTGTTCCACGATAATCGAATAGCGGAATTCGAAACTCGTCGGACGCGAGACACGTGAAAATAAACGCTCGTCGAACAACGCGCACCAAACCAGTAGTAATCGGCTGTGCGATTCGAACTTCAGCGGCCTTGCACTTGCTGTGTTTCACGAACGTCCCAACTTTCGCTTTCTGCATATATCTGCCAACTCCTGCTGCTGCTGTTACCCTCGTGGCTGCGTCAAGCACCCCTTCGAAAATCCGGCTTTTCCGCATCAATTTTCGAAAGTGATCGCGTTGCGAGTCCTCGGTCGTCGCGGCCAAGTGCATGATGTGCCAGTGTGACGTATATCGGTTGGCTCTCGCGAAAACGGCTAATATCGAACCTGCCCGCCTGTCGCGGATCAATACTCAGCGACCCCGACATTCAGAAACCCTTCTCCGCCCGTCCCTGCATCGCCGCCGCCGCCGCCTCCACCTCCGCCTTCACCTCTGTCTCCCACCACCCCTTGCCAGTTCATTCATGCTTCCAAGAACCCCCACCTCGTTCATCCGGACCGATACAACCACCCTCTGTTACGCCGATAGTCGTCTTTTCCGTGACTTTCTCGCTAACGGAACGAAGCAGATCGTTCGTTCCCCTTTATCGTTCCGTACATCGTAGTCTCCTCTCTTCTCTCGTTTCCTTCCGCTGTCACGATCATTTGCTAGCCGATAATCTCTATCCGGGCAACAACTTTCGCGCGGTTATACATGGCTACGTAGAAATCGTTGATACATTCGTCGGAACAGATGGTTGGCCACGTTCGGCGCATGACACGATTCGGTGATACCTAATTCAAACTCGCATCAATTCGTAGACCACAACCGGATGACCGCGCATTTTTCTCACTACTGGGAGTCTGCCGACTTGATTTTCGGTAGGTCGTAAACGATTGTGTATGTGCGTAGAAAGGAAGTAACGAGACGGCAGGATGCAGACGACAGATAGAGACACCCGGTATAATCTCGCTTCACAGATAAAGTCATCCCCGTATCGCACGGTCCTTCCTGTTGATTCGCTTAGGCCGCGAGATGCACGCGCTAACTCGTGCCCGGAGTTGTTCCTGAGCTTGTGATCACGCGCAACCGCGACCTCTTGCTCCGCCCTCTTTATGTAGATTTTCGAGACTGATTGAAAATTTGATGGATGATTTGTAGGCAGCCTGGCGGGCGAAGATCTATCTCTCGAAGAGGCCACGGAGGACGATGAGACGGCTACCTCGACCGGCAGGGATCATCGGCACCACCATCACCAAGAGTCTCAGGAACAGGGCACGCCTGGAGCTCCACCCTCCACTAGTCCACCGCGTCATCATCAGGCTCAAGAGGACGCGGACCGTTGCAACGTGTTACAAGGCGGGGTGATACTCTACTCTTCCCCTCATTCCACGTCTTCGGTGTCTTCGGCACCAGCGTCGAGCGTTAACATCTGCAACGTACCAACGTTGACGTACCGTGGCGTCTTCACCACCACCTGTACGCAATCCTCGCCGCTGAACACCCTTCAGAATCAGCAGCAGCCACCCCAACAGCAACAACAGCAGCAGCAACAACCAACCGGTCAGGAGCTCTGGGGTCCGTTAACCTCGCCGACCTTGACTTTGACAAATTCACCCTTCCTACACTCTACCCTTCACCCAGCCCCGTACGGTGGAGAGACCGTCGAACTTTTACCGGTCGAATCGAAGCCACCCCCACCACCAGGCTATCACGATACGCCAACCACTACTCCCGCGGCGTGGTTAACGACGCACGACGACCCTTACGATCCGAATCTCCTGTCCCATCATCATCCCCATCACCACCATCAAGAGACGACGCTGAAGCAAGAACCAACGGGCGGCTACCCACCAGCCGTCCAACAGCAACAACAACAGCAGCAGCAGCAACCTCAACCCACTCAACAGCAGCAACAACAAGCACCACCGTCGGCTGGTACAACGGGAGTCCAGCTAGCGGAATACAACCCCAGCACGTCGAAGGGGCACGAGATTCTCTCGCAAGTTTACCAGCAGAGCGCTCTGCCGCTCAGGCTGGTCCCGGTGAAGCCGCG
Organism: Bombus pyrosoma; assembly: GCF_014825855.1. Lineage (NCBI taxonomy): Eukaryota > Metazoa > Arthropoda > Insecta > Hymenoptera > Apidae > Bombus > Bombus pyrosoma. The sequence continues at coordinate 4,362,182 of NC_057784.1, forward strand.
GAAGTATCCGAATCGACCGAGTAAAACGCCGGTGCACGAGCGACCGTACGCTTGCCCCGTGGACGGCTGCGATCGCAGGTTCTCTCGCAGCGACGAGCTCACCCGGCACATCCGCATCCATACCGGCCAGAAACCGTTCCAGTGTCGCATCTGTATGCGCTCCTTCTCGAGGAGCGATCACCTGACCACTCACGTGAGAACTCACACCGGCGAGAAGCCGTTCTGCTGTGATCAATGCGGCCGAAAATTCGCGAGGAGCGACGAGAAGAAACGGCACGCGAAAGTTCACTTGAAACAGAGGCTGAAGCGCGAAGCCACCCACGCCACCGCTAGAAATCACCCTCAGAGCCACGCTTCACCACCGTGCAATCAATAAGAAGAGTTTGAATGAACTGTGTCGCAGAATCGATCCACATTTTTTCATACGACGATCGATGTCGATCTCCACGCTCATTCCTTTGATCTTGTCAATCATGCTCGCGCACGACGCAGCTTTTTCACCTTGCCAGGCGACGAGGAAACGACGGAGACCTTTAGGCGGAACAGACTACCGTCACCGACTGATCCGTCATCGATCCGTCGTCGGCACCGTCAGCGATCGACGAGTGGGGCTCGACTTTAAAGGATTGGCCTCGCCACCGAATCGACAAGCATTTTTGGCGGTATAACGAAACGTGATACCGAGCCTCTCGGATAATAGTACGTAAGGAACAATCGCGGAGGATTTTCATAAAATCTTTGTAAATAATCGTGGATAATTTTTAATCGGGACTAGAATTTCAAAGCGGTATGTAAAATAAATGTCCGGTGTGATCGGTCCCGACGATGGGCTCGTCGCGTCTTACAGTACGGATCGATTCGAAGCTTTTCTCCTGATCTCGCTAAGCGAACCTTCGACGAGGAAACACGAACATTGCGGTAAATATATATGTATCAGACTCCGGCGGTTTTCCTTCGAGCTCTCGTCTCAGTTTATTTCTTTCACTCCCGTCCCTTTTGCCTACGGTTAATACGTTGCATAAGGAAGAGAGGAAAATTGAAAGTTTACTACATCAAGTTGCATTTAGAAGGAGTAGGAAGGAATAATACCAACAGCGAAAAATCTAGCTTCACCGAGAGGTACTGTTTCCTCGACAATTGTCGGTATTGGAATGCTCGTGCTTTTAGCGGTAAACGGGAAGAACGGGAGAGAAAGAAAAAGAGAAGAAGAAAGTCAGGGAGGATATTCGAAGCGAGCGACGCGTCGAAGATCGTTATTTACGACGGTTGCGTTTTATACCCTTGTTTGCGATCGAGAACGAGATGCAGATGCGAAAATCGACGTTAACCGCGCGTAGATACGTACGCGAAATATTCCGGTGTCACGAAATATACTGCAGCCAGGTTCTCCGACGAATCGCGTAGAATCGATACCGCCCGCAGCTTCCGGGAATCAGGGAGGAATTCACCGAAGGAGAAGTGAAGAGAGAAAGAGACGGCGCACTCTCGATCGCATGCAAACGAGCACGTGAAAAAAAAAAATTGCCATGCGCGAGCGCGCTTCTTGAAACGATCAGGGGATCGCGTATCAACTTTTCCCAGCTCTCTCATGATCGGAACCGGTCGATGTTTTTCGATCCTTTTACCCGAGTGTTCGTTCCTTCGGCCAATAATCGTGCAATTTTCGAATCGTGCCCGATTCCACAAACGTTTTCAGGATATTTTCTAAGTATTTTTATAAATTACGACACTCGACGAATGAAAAAGAAAAAAGAGAACGAAAATGTAGTTCGATATCTATTACGATCGGTATCGCGATTCTATGAGAGGGCATAGACCCTGACACGTTTGCAAGATGCGACCGACACCGACGGACGATCGGTATTACATACACACACACACACGCGCGCGCGCGCGCGCGCACACATACACACTATTTTGCGTCCTCGAACCTCGTGTCTTTCAATCATACAATCGTAATAATCGCTTCTTACATATTTGTTATCGTCCTCTACCTCTGAAACTCGTTCACTCGTTCCTACGACACCCATCGTGCCCCGGACACGCTAAATCTCGGACTTTTTCCGTGTCCTAGGGGACTCTCTTGCCACTCCTTGCTACCCGTTTTCCCCTTGAAAATTCCTTTCAGCGTTAGAAGTCACTTCGTAGAATCCGTAAGCTTCTTCGAAGTTAAATACCAGACGCGTCACCGTTCCCCCTGTGAATTAACCCTCTTTTAACCGCCAACAAACCCCAAACGAGTAAACTGTAATTAATCGCGATCATCGTTGTTGAACGGGAGTTTTCCTTTGTAAATATGTATATAACGTGTTATACATATGTACACATAGGTTACATCTAATCGAATCGTGCCGACAAACAGAGAGAGAAACCCGTAAAATCTTTCACTTTCCTCCTTTTAATCTTGCCGCCCTACTTTCCCCTCCTTTCCTCTCGTCCTCTTCCCCTCCCCCCTCCTCACCATAGCGATCGTTTACGTGTATAAAATATGAGTTTTAGCGGCGATTAATATTATGTATATGTTGCTCTATTTATTAACAAAAAAAAACAAAGTCTCTCTCCCTAGATACATGTATCTATATTATATATATATGATATATATAATATATATATTAACAGAGGAGATATATATATATATTGTTAAAATTAAAGGATTATTTTTATTATGATTATTATATTATAATTATATTAAATAACAGTTATAATTAATAACGAAACGCGCGGCAACGCGTACAGCTTTTATGGATCCCATGCGTTCTTACGCGCTCTCTACCTACTTCAACGATGGTTGCACCGACGCGTATGCGATATTATCCGCTATTGTTCTAGATAGATCGGAAAATATGTAGGCAGAGGAGCGTATAACGCGCACGCGCGTTCTCGTGAAATAAAAAAGCAGAAAGAGAGAAAGAGAGAGCGAGAGAGTGTGTGTGTGTGTGTGAGAGAGAGAGAGAGAGATTATGCCTGTGTCTGCCTGTATGTGTGCATGCGTGTATAAATGTGTACGTGTGCGAAAGAGAACGAGAAAGAAAAACATTTAATGAAAGAAACGAAGATAATGAGAAAAGAGGAATAGAGAGGACAATTTTTTTACGAACGATAATTACACTATAATTGGATAAATTATGTGTAACTATTCCACAATATGGTGCTCCGAGTGTGCAATGCACAGAAAAGAATCTCTCGACTACCTGTATATTTGTGTTGTAATCATCGTTGCCGTTTAATCTGGCCGGTTCCCCACGACGATTATTAACAAAAATACAAAGTTAACATTGAACAGCAACGCCTGGTTGTTCTTATTTCCCTGTGGTACGGCAGAAACTCCTCGAAACGATACGTCGACGCTCGTAATCGTCGACCGCAAGACCCGTTGAAAAGTTTCGCCTCTTCGTTTTATCACCTTTAAACGGGGATAGCGAGGAACAGAGTTTAAAGCTGAAAGCACGTTTCGTTTTCGATGCTCTCGATATACGTTCGACTCTTTCGTAGCTTTCGATATATTAGAGTTTATATTTCGAGGTTTATCGGGGTTCGCGATCTGTGAAAGCTATAACGCTATAAATCGTTCGAAACGCGTATTTATAATACGTTCATGAGCATAATGGTATGCAATAGTGTCGTTTGTCACGTTGAACGATTTCTCGAGTGTCGTTACATCGCCAATTTACTTTTTCCCTTTTGCGCGTTAGCGTCAGGCACATTCATCGACCGCAGACATCTTTATCGATCATCGACAATTACCGAATAGGGCATCGACGATCAAGGATGTCGATACAGCGAACCGCATCCTACGCGACCGAACTATTGTTCCTCCGAGGTGTGCGTTCAAAAGGCAGCCACCTAGAGATTAATAAGGACCGGTCCCCGTTGCAACGAGACCAGTCGATCTCGATGAAACGCCGCTCCGTTGTGCCGTGTTTTCCATGCAACCTTTCACCGTAAACACGCGGTTGGCGCCTAAACCGATTGGACTTTCCGACTAACGCTTATCTCGATTTTTCGCTGCAGCCCGATACGAATCACGAACAACTGGCAATTAGTAGCGGTCGCGCGTGCCAATTTTTCTCCACCTCCATCGTCGATAGATTCTTTATCGATCGGCCATTGATCGAAGCCAGTTCAGCTCCGTCCGGTTCGCTGCTGAAATTTCGTTCAGGATCGAGTTCCTTTTATGATTCCTTAAGGAGAGAATTATTATCGCTTGGTTCTCCAAACTCGAAAGGAACGACGAGGTGAACATACGGTACAATATGTAATATGGTGTGCGTGTGATAGAACGCCGGCGTGAAGTTGTAAGATAAAAATTTCCAGGAAGAGAGAAAAAACGGTTTCAAGGTATGGTATGCTAAAACACGTAGGAATAAAAAATTCGTCTCGTTTGTTGCCCGGAGCGACGTTGCCTCTTCCAAAAAAGGTAATCCATATGATTCAGAGGAGCCGAGAAAGACGACACGCCGGTTCGTGCTACCGGTCACCACGAAACCGTTCCGTAATATCGTTTCCGTAATCGGCTAATTAACGGAAAACGACGATGTCTTCGAGATGCGGATAGGTTTCTCTACCAGCGGTGGCAGCCAGCGTCTCGACGTTCAACAGGAGAGGGTCCACGTCATCGATTCTTCGCGCTCGGACGAACGAAGTTTTGGCCGGCTCGCTGGCTCTCGCGTGTAGAGAACGTGCAATGGCCACTACATAGGTGTATGCACACCTATATAGGAGAGACAGTGCAAGAAGTGGGCAGGAGTGAAGCTGTGAGAGCACGTCTATAAATAGGACCAAGATCGAGATGAGGCGTCCTCTGCACTTCGTGATACCTTCTATCCTTCTCCCGCCATCATTCCCCATCTCGTTTCGATCCACTCTCCCTCTACCCAACGTTCTTTTTCACGACTCTTAACCATCCTTCTCCCGCCAACGTACTCGTCGTATCTGCCTCTCGTTCTTCGCGTTCCCTCTCTCCTTTTCGCTCCTTCGTTTTACTCTCTTTCTCGATGGCGCCGTCCTCGTCTCGACGCGAGCTGTTTCCCGCTTTCTCTTTCGATCTTTCCATTTCGCTTCTACACCGAGCCATCAGACGCGTACATCTCGTTCTCGTCCCGTCTCCGTCTCGCTCCATAACTCCTAAACCATTTCTCCTTCTCATTCCCTTCCCGGCACTAGACATCCCTCCCACTAACGACTGACAAGCACGACGATGCGCTCCTCGCACGACACATAAGGATCGCGTATACGCTGGCGCGCGTGCAGCCGAGCAAAAAAATTGTCGTAAAATATAGTTCCTCGGTGGATATGCAAGCTCCGGACCGGGCCCTCGAAGAAGAAAAATGCATGTTGGGTCGCGCGACCGGCCGGACGATCGAACGATGGGATGAGTCAGGTAACGTGGACTCGCAGCTCCGCGGTTCACCGTAGGTGTCGTTGAAATTTGATTCCCCGCCGCGACACTGCACCGACGCGACTTCCGATCATGCGCGCCAGCTTCATCCCCTTACCACTCGCCGTGCCTTCCTACATCTATTCATATCTCGATAAAACGTTCGAGCATTTTATATACTCGGATAATTTTTCTACGCTGTATTTCTCCATTTCTTTTCTCTTCGTCTTTCTTTATTATTTTCTGATTTATTTCGTTTACGTTAGGAACGAGATATGAAATATGCGATAGGAGAGCAGACACAGGATACGTCGATTTTCCTTAGCCGAGCCAGAGAAAAAGACAGGCAAAACGCGATCACCGAGAAATCCAGCGTATTTATCTTCGTCCATTTTTTTTCTTTCTTTTCTTCTTTTTTCTTTTTTTCTAATTTCCAGGCCAGCGTCCAGGTTCTCCTCGGCGGACGAGTGGCGCATCGACGCGGCAAAACGAGCATTCCCCTTTCATTCGCGCCGCGCAACGATACCCAGTGTGTGTCGCATCGATCTTATAAACCAGCATCAAACGGAGGGCAGCCGAATGAGCGGAGCCGGCCAGCCAGTCAGCCACACCCCGACGCGATTAAACCTGTTGCTGCTTCGCTCGTGGCTCGACTCCATAGACGCGTACTTACACGTAGGTGTCTGGTTGCGAGTATATGCGGAGATCGGTGTGAAACTTTTCAAAATCGGTCACGGATGCTCCGTAAGCGAGTCGATATCTCGTGACGAGTTTGCAGTCGTGACGAGTTTCAGGAGACAATTTCTCAATGGGCTCCCGAAGATCAATAAAAGGACTGAGAAACAAAAATATGTACAACGCCTGAAATAATTGAGGGATCGATACCGGCGATGATTCTATCACGACCAAGTACATGGAAAGAAGATTTATAATGTCGATAGGTTGACACGTTCAGAAAAGCTTGATAAATTCGTATGAAAAAGGCCAATTAACTGGCCGCTCGGGTTATCGGTTTTCTCGATGAAATAATTCATTTGAAGAAATATTTATGCGCTCCTGATCAACAAATCAGAGCAACTCTCTAATCTTTTACGTGTCTTCTATAAATTACATCATATCTACGGCTGTAAGGACAGAGAAATCTACGTAACTGAAATTGATTTAGCTCAAAGGATATATTATCTTTCAATTGCACGATTGTAAAAATGTCTGGCTAGGGGATGATCCGGTTAATATAATGATTAAGATGAAAAAGATACGGACGCAAGGGGAAGGTTGTAAAAATGGAAATTACGCGGAGAACGTTCTTCTAATTGTTTCCAACGGCGTATATTTCGTTAAAATATTAGTAGACGATGACCGAAGAAAATTAGTGACGACGTTAGATAGAGTTTCATTACAAACAAGGAAAGAATATCACCATCGATCGGGCGAGATAAGAAGAAAAACAATGCACGTGTAAGAAAAATCGAAGATATAAAAAGCCCAAGGAGAGACTCCCTATTACCCGTTGCATTTCTACCACCCCTCCGATCCATATCGCTTACCTTTGACTTACGGTTTTTGCCACTCTCGCGTTATCCGACGAGATCGATGCAAGAACAGCATATAACGAGCTGGTGAGGTCTCGAATTTCGCGTCTCTGGTAACAGTATGACGCAATTCGGTAAGCTGGCCGCGAGGGGTGAAACGGCTGTTAGGTGGGCTGGTCAGAAGGACAGAAATTAGGGGGTAAGTTTCTTGTAATAGAACACAACGACACTATCGGTACTTTTAACCTGTTAAACGAGTCGTATGTGGAACAGAATCTCCTACAGCCACGGAATTAGAAATTGATTGATACGAATCAATCGATCAATGTTTTTTTCTTTTTTTATTTTCCAACGTAACCTCTAATTAAAATATTCTACGAATCGTGGCGTCTTTAAGTTCTCCATAAACATGCATAAACATGCATAAACATCCGCAGTCCAGCAATGATTTCAGATCATCTTCGGAACAAAACCCAAACGAGTAAACACCTATTTCTTTCATTAAAGAAACTCGTTCGGCCCGTCGTACTTTCACCAATTACATTTCTCGCGTACGCGCCTGTATACCGTGGCTACAAAAGCAATTCGTAGCACATAGTTGCATTTATTACAGCATTTACATACCGATCGATTAGGCCTAAGTACATGAAATTTCCTATCATTTGCCAATACCTTGCACACGACCGAAACTAATCGACGCTATGAAAACGAAACGTATAACCTGAAAGTACCATGAAAGTACCGCTAAATGATAGAAAATTTGATATACTCGGAACTAATTAATTAACGTGCAAATGAGGCAACAAGCTGTGCGGATACTTTTCAGATATCCGCTATACGTCCACACGTATCAACGTTCAACATTCTCCACGGGCAAAGAATGATGGAAACCAGAGAGAGGTGCAGGGTCGCGCGTACGGCCAGCATCCGGAGAAGTCCTCGCTGGGGGTTAGGGTCACGTCAACGTAAAAGCAAGGTAGAGAGCCCGTGGAAGCGGCGTATGCGGTGCCGGCGGTGGGGAAGGGCAAAAAGGTGGAGCGAGAGAGCGAAGGGGGATTCATTGAGGAACGGCACGTGCAGAGGATGGAGCTCGCGACCGCGAGCTCGATGGAACGGTCACGGCAGGGGGTAGAGGCCGGCGGCTAGAGGGGCAACAACAGGGTTGCCTGGCGACCGTCAGCCAACGGGTTGCCCCTGGCGACTGATTGCGTCACTGCAGCGCCGTATGACGTCACGCGACGCCACTGCCCTTGACCGCTCGAGTCCGGGGAGAGCGTCCTGACGACCCTCTCTTCCCCTTTCGCCCCTCTGCCCGTCCCTTTCCTTCCCGCCCCACTCACAGCCGTCATCCTCCACCCGTGTCGAGGGAACGAAGGGGAAGTTCTGACGCCGTCGTAATCCGGAGAGGTAGAGTTATCTGTGAAAGGGAGCAAACTCTGCACCACCGTACATGCACGTCGCAAGTTGATCGCGCTTCCTCTACCATCCACCACCACTTACCACGGAGGGTTGCAAAGGTGTTGTAAAAATAGTCGGCTCGTACGTTCATCGTGGATATTTTAGGAATTACGTTGATCGCCGCTCCTTATTTTTATCGGCCACTTTCTGCGCCGTTGTAACGTTTGATTTGTGCATTAACCAGAGCCAGGGGATGGGTTGATAATGAATAGGCTCGGCCATATTTATGTAGAAACGTATTTTTATGAAGGATGATGCAAATCGATGAGCAATTAGCTTTAAGGTCAATCGATGGGGACGATCTTGGTTTAGAATGTATATATATATATATATATATATATATATATATATGTAGTATGTAGTTACGTTTCTGGTAATATCAATGTTCGCTGGCTTAATTATTTTTGGCATATTTCCTTTAATACTGTTCAACCGTATGGAACGTATTTAGATGTGGGTACATTAGAGGCGAGTAAGTGTTACAAAGCTAAGTAAAGAGAAATAAGATCTGAGCAGAGATTCGCTTCGCTTGATAAATACGATACTGTACTTTGAATATGTAGCATACACCCCCGCTCGATAATCTTAGGAGAGTTATATTTACTTCAAAAGTAGAAAATATCGAATGATCGTTAAAAGTTACGAAGAATATAAATGATTTAGCGTGCTGTTTTACACGACTGCGGAAACACTTCGTGTACAGGATATTAATGTATTAACAAGTTTTAAAAATATTTGTAAAAGACAGTTTATAAGCTACATGAAGTATCAAAATTTGATTAAGTATGTCCTATTGATTTTTCATAAACACGTCCTATAACTTGCAAGAGGAGTATATTTTGGTATACTATACGCATTCTACGTGATAAAATTTATTGTCCCGAAAGTTTCCGTGAATGATCATAAAAATCCTGGATTTAATAACGAGATTAGTCGTGTACTAACATGGCATCGATTAGAGTGATTACATCGTTTCAACGATGTCGTCGGCTCTTTCCGTTCCCTAAGTACATTAACGTCAATGGGATTCCGTTTCTGTGAATCGATTTTACAATGAACTCGATGCAAATAACACCTGCCACGTGCGTGCATATTTGCTTTCCGCGAGGCGGAGGTAGAAATTGGAGAGATTGAAAATTTATGGCAAATGATTTTATCTCGCAATTATTTACGTCCGATAAAATCGAACCGTTCGAATCTCACCCTGGCGAATGACGGAGGCTGCGAGTCAACCACTCGATCTTCCTGTTTGCTGAATGCTGTAGCCCGTTTCGTTGACTCGTTCGCGATAAATAATTTGTAAGAAAAAAAGTGTAACGCCGAACGAACGTTACGACTTAATATCGAATGCTTTATGCTTCATTAAAATATTTTTATGGCCCTGCAATGCAACTATTGGAACGGGATCGCGACTCGTGGGCGGGAAACGTACGCGTGTAACTTGCTGTTTCAAGCCCACTGCACAATGAAAAGCAGAGAAAAAAGACGGTTACTATCCGACTTTCTACCATTTACGTCACAAGTGAATCTCGTGAAAGAAATCGAACGTGAGTATGTATTTCGGTTCTTGTCCGAGACGTAGGATCCAGTCATATTGTTTCAAAATCGTGAAAAAATACAAATATTAATAAAACGTTTGGAAATACGAGCACGTAAATACTTTCTATCTTCTAGCTCAGTCGCGTTACGCAGTTTCATGCGATTTATTATTATCAGCCACTCGATGATGATATTTGACTTGCGATTGTTAAGAATATTCATTTCCATATCCCAAAAAGTGACTCTTTCGACAGAAGACTCGGGAGAGAAAGTGATTCTAATGTACCTTATATTTTACAGGTAGTCAGAAGTTGTCAAGTATCTGTATGTGTGGGCACATGTTCGTGTGTTTACCGAACCTACCCAGCTGACGTCTGTTCATTCACTTTGCTCATCCATTCATAAAATGCAGCGGAGTATCGCGCATGCGCGCATTATCGCTCCTTTTTATCGTTGCAATTTTACACCTTATCGATAGCCGAAACGATTGTCTTGATTTTTCAACAACATCTTCCAACGTTTTACCTGAGAATTTCGAAGAAACATGTTTATCTAGAAAAATATCGCTTCCTTTTCGATCAATCTTCAGTGAAAAGTTCATTTATACGCCGATAGATAGCAGAAGTAGTTTCGGTTCCATTTAACGCGAACCGTGTATAAATATATTTTGGTTTTATTTCTCGTACAAAAGTACAATTGCTAATACTTTTTCCTCTTATTTTCATGAACAATCGTCTGAAATATATAGATTTATTATGAATTGTTATAGAACGGCAAATAAAGTTATCTTAAATTATCAACAGTTGATAAAAACTTTTCTATAGAAATCAACAGATAAATTTATTTCGATCGTTGAGGATAATTCGTCAAAAGCATAAATGTCCAAAAATAATATACAAATCTGTTTTCCATATGTACATTTGTGCGAATTTTTAAATATTCAACACTTATAATGTTATACTTTGTCATTAACTAGGGACAGGATAAACGTGATATTAAACGGAACTTTGTGTGTCAGATTGTGAAATACCCACATGTCAGAAAATCAGAATGTTTTTCACACCATCTACGATTTCTTGCGGCGAACATCGAAATTATCACAGACAACTCATCAGTTATTATATTACCGACGAAGTGTAGAATAGTTTTAACATTTGTTACGGCGGCCTACCGATATCTTGCTGTTTTATCGATATAGTTACTGAGAATCCAGAATAGTATTTAGCAGCCAATGTATACGAACGTAAGCTCTATTATTAGCCCTGATATCAGCAACCATCAAAAGGAAAATTGCTCCTCCACGTAGACCAATCTCTCCCCTAAAGCGAAGACAGCATGTAAAAAGACCTTGTATCACTGGATCTCGCATTTTTATTTTTTCATTGCGAAATCTCCTCGAATTTCCGCGTTTCGAATAATATATAAATAGCTTTCTTTTTGAGCTGATATCGACATAGTAACTGAACATTTGAATTGGTTTTTTGATAGTATGCAATGAAATAATTCTTTTTAAAGTATGTAGAAGTATAAAATTCTGCTTTCGTCTACCGTTATATGTAAAATAACCTGTTCTATTATTTAAAATTTCATAGGAAATATTAATTTTAATTTAAACCATTCTGATATTGAATCGATAATGTTGCATGTGATACGAAACTGGTAAGGGGCTTAGATGACTCCCAAAACGTGAAACAAGAAGAGGCATTAAATTGTCAGGTCTATCATATTGTAATCATATCGCAACTGCGTGTATGTTCGATCGGGTCGCGTCGTCGCGTGTCACGGTGCACCATAGTACTATCGCATCGACAAGTGACGCGTGGAACGGTTCGTCACTTGTCTGTAATGTTAATCGGGTTAAGCTTCTTATGATATTCGCAGTAGTGTCATTAACAACAATGTAAACGGAAGGAACCATGTTAATGGGAGGAATAAAAGTGCTTTGTTTGTACCCAATTATTGTTCTCTTCAACATCTGGATATTGAATAGCACTGGTGGAGGTTAGTAATTAGGTTATAAATAAAAACGTTACTTGATAACGATTTGTAATTAAACAATTTTTCCTTATGGCATTCCCTTATGGCACCCCTACAGGTTCTTACGTCGATACAAGTATTGGTTCAGATGTGTTTTTTGAAATTATATATCCACCGGAATTGAAGTATACATATAAATTAAGGCCCGCGAAAGATTTTGGAGCACCATTTGTAAGTATTATATATATCTTAGAATTGATCGAAATATTACAAATAAGGGCATTTTAATTTTATCTGTTATTTGCAATATATATTTTCAGAATGCAAGTTTTTTGGAGGAAGGAATCCCTTTAGTTCCAACTGACCCTCCTCATGGCTGTCAAGTAGCAAAAAATGCCAAAGAATTAAAAGGTAGAATTGCATTAGTTGAGAGAGGAGACTGTAGTTTCTTTGCTAAAAGTATAATGGCCGAAGAAGCTGGGGCAAAAGCTGTAATCATAGCGGATTATCACTCATCCTCTATTGAAGAATCAATAACTAATTCTTTATGGGCTGACTATTATTATATAGACATGATACGCGACGATACTATTCCTTCAACAAAGACAGTAAACATTCCTGCTGGATTTTTGCTCGGTAAGAACGGCAAAATGATCCGACAAACCCTAAAACGATTGAATCAACCATTTGCCTTAATTAATATCCCAGTAAACTTAACTTATACCTCTTTGGATAAATTGCACCAACGCCCTTGGTTGTTTTGGTGATTATCAATAGGATTTTTCATTGATTTTCATATAATGAAACAAACGTATTGATTTACAAAGAATTAGAGTCTCAAAATTACTAAAAAATGTGGGGTTACTTCTAATCAAAGTAATTATGTGAACAATTTATTGTGCACTGTACTTGTAAAAGATAAGAAATACAATCTTATACAATTTATTCATTATTTTATGAGAGATTTCGTTTCTCTCTCTAGCCACTCGAGCGCTTGAGCATTTTCTGGCCCTTGTAATAGAGGTTTTAGAGTATTCAAACATTTTGTATGGTAATTATTTAGATATTGAATCTGAAAAAAGATTTACAATCAATTATCTCAAGGCGATTAATATACAGAGAATAAGTCGAATCTATACCTCATTATCTGTTAATAAGGATACATCAAGTAGCTTAGTCTGTATAGGCACCAGTGTAACAGTTTCAAATGTAAGAAAGCCACGATTCTTGTGATTGTAAGGTGTGTTTGCCTTTACTATCAATTCTATATTTTCCAACCTAATGCCAAATTTCTCATCCTCATAGTATCCTGGTTCTAATAATTTTACCACATGTAACGACATTATTAGAATATACGTGTAATGTACGTGTAATGACAAACAATACTTTAACTTTATACCATTTGATAGAAACATCCCAGGTTGTAAACCTGGATCATCAGGATATGGTTTCCAAGAAATACCAATTGGTCCTTCGTGAACATTTAAATACGAACCTATTCCATGTCCGGTACCGTGAAGATAATTAAGACTGTAATTGTACATTTAGATGCAAATAAATAATATTTTCCATTTTATAAGCAAAATAGGTATATTTACCCAACGCTCCATAAATTCTCCCGAGCAAGTGTATCGAGATAATTTCCCTGTATCATTAAAGGAAAAATGGTCGATGAAAGGCGACATTGTCCTTTAAATACTCTTGTAAAACATTCGCGCTCGAAACTCGTCGGATTACCAAAGTGCAATGTTCTTGTAACATCTGTGGTACCATCTCGATATTGTGCACCAGAATCGCAAAGATAAATTTCTTTGTCTGTAATTGGTACATTTGTTTTTGGTGTTGGTAGATAATGAATTATTGCTCCATGTGGCCCAACCGAAGATATTGTAGGAAAACTGAGCCCAATGAAATGTTCCTGTTCCCTTTTGGATAACATACATTATATATGTATAATAGAGAGAACTGTAATTTTTATTATATCAAAATTTTATAATGCTGCATGAAAACTCTCTTACTGTCTAAATTTTTCAAGTTGAATCGCTCCAGATATTTCTGTGATAGTATTTTCTTTATTTTTAACCTGATCTTCCAACCAAGCGAAGTATTTTATGAGTGCAACTGAATCTCGCACGTGCGCCGCTTTCATTCCTTCTATTTCAGTATTATTTTTTATTGCTTTCATAACGCTTATCGGGGTAATTTTTGTATGCTTCTTTGCTTCTCCACAGTCAGCGTGCAAAGCGTAACTAGAACCATTACTTATCCATATTTTGTCATCATTTGCATATGAACTTGCAATCTTTCTCAAAAAATCATGTATATCTCCATACGGATGATAAACTACATCTACTTCTTCACTAATTAATTGTTGCTGAGCTCCCTCTGCAAGTTTGTTTTTATCAATGAATAAATGTAAATCATCTAACGTAAGAATGATATATGCAAAGAAAACAGGGTTGTAAGGTATATCAGATCCTCTTAAATTTAGAATGTATGCTACTTCGTCTAAAGCTGAGATTACAAGTACTTTCACATTGTTTTTGTTCATTACTTCTCTACACATTTTCACTTTCTTTCCTGCACTACATCCAGAAAATTGCAATGGCTGAGGTAAAACAACATTAGTCGTAGGTGTAGGTTGTTCATCACCCCAAACTTTGTCAATTAAATTTTCCTCAAGAGGCATCAAACAATGACCAGCAGCGGTTAAACTGGTATGTAATACTGCCCATTCTGTGTAACTTATCAAATTAGGATCAGCCCCAATGATAGACTTGGGAGGTAGATTAGAAATTAACCACGCAGCTCTGGTTGGAGTATCTAATAAACCTTCTTTCATTAAAGTCCATGCCTCTGGTGGATCGAATTCTGCTAAAGCTTGCATATAGTATCTTCCATCAGTCCACAGTACAGCTTTATTTCGTGTAATGATTGCAGTTCCAAAAGAACCAGTGAAACCACTTATGAAACGAATCCTTTTATCATACTCTCTTAAATATTCTGATTGATGTGCATCATCTGAGCTTACAACTAAGGCTTGAATACCTTTCCCTTTAAGACCACCTATTTGAACAGCTTCCATTAATTCTCGAAGCTTAACTAATTTAATAACACCACTTCTTTGTGCCATATTGATGTTTCTACTATAACAAGTTTTTATCAATATATGATGTACTGAAACAAATTACTATCATTTAATTAATATAAATGTAAATCTCTTAAATTATTATGTGTGTATTTAAGTTAATATGATGCAATTAAAAATAAAATTTAATATACTTACGACTGGTATATGTATTGTACACACGTTGAACGTTACTTAATTTATCCCATGTATTTCGAATAATAACAATGTCACCTTGCCTTATCGTAACAAGATAATCTTATCAAGACATTTTACAAAAATATCCAACAATTGTATTCTTATTCCTTATTATGAATATAAAATATAAATTGAATATTGCATATATCGATGTTTCAAGTTTGAAAGTATGACGTTTTAGGTATCGACTATTGTGTTTAGTACGAGGTTAGAAACGATATGATGCCCTTCAGGATTCAGTAAAGTACAAAAATAAATATTTGTTGGTAAACATACCGGTTTAATGCATAATTCTTTTGCTCCTATCTTTAGAATAAATTTAGCACTTGTTATTCTTATAATTTAAAATAAAACAGTATTAGATATCATAAATTTTGTGGTGTTATCGTAACAATAACTTACTTGATAATTCACAAAGTAAAATTTCCATTATTATCGGCATATCAGTATATAGTCTAATGATCAAAAATTAAAATGTCATTTTCTCCAATTTTTACAATTTCAGTAATAATTCATTGGAATACATATGCATTAAGATGTTACATTAAAAAATGTATAGAAAACATATGACTACCTGTTTATATTAATTGAAAAAGTTGTTAGCTTATAGAAGAACAGTATTATATTTACGTACAAAATATAACATCACAACAATGTAAGTATATTTGCATGTTCATGTGTTAATATTACAATTTACTACAAACTTGTGATCTTTTCCAGCATGTTGTATCTAACAAGGTATTGCATATCAACAATAACAAGAAACGGCATAACAAAATTTCTACCAATTAAACAAAATCTATATACATATGCTCCAAAATCAGCAGTTACAAATTCAACCCTTGCTTTTGTAAAAAGGAATGTCACTTTGCATAAGGTGCTACATATTAATTTTATAAATTTAACGTACAAAATAATAATAATAATAATATAACTTCAAGTAAATTTTGTGCGATATTATCATAGGATTTACTTAAAAATGGTGGCATCATAGCAAAAGGTTTCTCAACAAAATCAGCTGAAAAATCAAATAAAACTGTGGGCAAATGGCTCTTAACTTGCAGTGGCATGGTTTTTGTAGCTGTTGTTCTAGGTATAATCTTTTACTGTTTTTTTTATTACTGTGCTTGTACTATTATAAAAGCAATTGTAGATAAGACCTACGGAAAATAGTTTTAATAATAGTTATAAAAAAAAAAAATTACTTTTGTAAGTATACTATTTATAGCAAATTAATATATATGTGTAATATACCAATATATGAATATATATAAACCTTTATAAAGTATGATATGTAAATAAAGAAATTGAAAGAAAAAACTATAATTACTTGTCCTTCCTTATTTCTATGCAGGGGGTATAACAAGACTTACAGAGTCAGGTTTATCTATGGTTACTTGGAAATTACTTGGTGAAAAAATGCCTACTACTGAAATTCAATGGCATGCAGAATTTGAACGTTACAAACAATTTCCTGAATACAAAATGTAAGATCTTTATAGTATAAAATAATTGTATAATACACCAAACTATATTTTTATACAAATTTCTTTGTAGCAATAATCAAAATATGACGTTGGAAGAATTTAAACGTATTTGGTGGATGGAATATTTACACAGAATGTGGGGACGTTTGATAGGTGCTGTATTCATAGTTCCAGCAACTTATTTCTGGATGAAAGGTATGCTAACACCGGGCATGAAGATCAGGGTAGCTGTTTTGGGTTCGTTAATTGGCTTACAAGGACTTATGGGTTGGTACATGGTTAAATCCGGTTTGGAAGATCGTTTCGTGGAACCATCAGACGTACCACGCGTCTCACAATATCGCTTGGCTGCTCATTTAGGAATGGCATTTATTATATATACAGGATTTTTGTACAATGCTCTAGATTATTTAGTTCCTGCTCAGAAATTAAATCTTGATCATTCAAATGTTGATATTAGTAATCTGAAGTCGAAGCTAAAGAGATTCAGAATGTTAGTTCACTCGACAAAGGGGCTGGTCTTTTTTACTGCTTTGTCGGGAGCTTTCGTTGCAGGGATGGATGCAGGTCTTATTTATAACACATTTCCGAAAATGGCAAATAAGTGGATACCGGATGATGTATTCGCGTTATCGCCTCTACTAAAAAATTTCACGGAAAATCCAACTACTGTACAATTCGATCATAGAATATTGGTACGTTCTGAGCATAATAGCCAAATTAATATACGGTACTATAAATTTTCTCTTTTTTTTACAGGGTATCACAACTTTATCATTAATAACTTACATTGCAATTGCATCTCGTAAATATAAACTTCCTGGTAATGCAAAAAAAGCTATTGTAGCTGTGCTCTGTGCTGGCTATTTGCAAGTACTACTAGGAATTTCAACATTAGTACATCATGTGCCCTTACCATTAGCTGCATCTCATCAATCTGGCAGTCTTATTGTTTTAAGTACAATGATATGGTTGACTCATGAATTGAAATATTTAAAATATGTCTTAAAATAAATTTATAATATTATACAACATTTTATTATTTTATACGGCTTGAAGATTAACAAAAATATACTACAATAATTTCACAACATTATGCTTTATTTGACAATGCGTTAAGTTATAATCAATAATAATCAATATTCATGAAAATTAATTTACATGTGTTTGTTCTAAAGTAATGTATCTATTACGATGAAATTTTAAGCATTTTTATATTACTGAAAATATATTTTTAATTTCATGTTTAAAAAAAAAAAAACGAATAAATACGTATTTAAATATAATATTAAACAAGTATCTGTAACAGTTTTTGGATCGTAGTTGACAAATCTGACTACACTCGATTATATCTCTAACATGTAAATTAAAAAGATTCATTACTAACATCAACTGTCCTTCCCTTATGCTTAGCATATATCAAATATTTAATGATGTTAGTACTGGCACCTAATTTCGAAAAACCAGCTTTGGTAAGTAATATTATTTTGTTCAATTGGTTTAAAAAATGTGTAAACCCTGCTTAATCAATAATTGCTATCTAATTATAATAATAATTTTCATTAACATTCCGAAGTTTCTTTTTTAAATGTTTTATAACTTCTGATTAGCAATACAGTGGATTCAGCTTTATTTTTATTGGCAGTTGTTCTACCTCATCTCCAATCAGTCATTCTTTGATTTTTTGTATTTTTCATTTAAAACGTCTTATATTGGTCCAACATAGCATTATTAATATTAAGCAGTAGCAATATTTAATAGGCGTTCTGAATTGCACTTTCGTTATTATAACGCTTTTTATTTACACTCGTCATATTTTCACTTTATTATATGACAATTACGCCGCATCACATATTTCTGTTTAATATTATACAGACATGAGTATTAACGGAAAATGTATATTATCATTCATACAAATACAAATTATATCACCTAAAAAACGCAACATTTATATTAAAATCTTTATATGAACATGTGTGAAAAATATAGTTTAATTGATACTATACAAAAAATAATCTTCCTGTATTGTTTGAATATCAATCAAAATGAACTTAAAATGCAGTCTCTTGCAATATGTTGCAAATAACTCAAATCCTAGATTGCAAAACTAATATCAGTCTGATAGAATTTATTGTTCCATTGAGAATCTTATGTCTTTAATTCCTGGTAACGAATGTCTCTCTATAAATGCGATATTACCATTCCCATTTTCGTAGTTATGAACTAAAGCCTAATTGCACATAACCAATAGAACAAATGGAACACATTCCATTTTTGACTATTTCAATTATTATACATTGGAGATAGGACTTTAATCAATCACATGAGCTAATCGGCCTATACTTTAGTCTATTGTTAACTATCGGTCGTTTGTGCTTAGGCTAAAGGTCATTTAAACTAATACTTTAGACAACAATGTTACTGCTTTATCAAGGAAATCACATGTTGGATCAAACAAGAATTCCTTCATTGCATCATTACAGATTATTTTACAAGTTTTATTTCTTCGTATAAAGAAGTGTTAGTCCTTGAACACAATTAATTAACATGTAAATAAAAGACTGATCTATCTGAAACTCTTAAATTTAAAACAAGTGCTCCCTTTATTTGCACTAATTTTTATAATATATCAAGGAAATGCACAGTTAACACAAGATTTCATTTTTTTTTTTTTTTATATGAACAGGGTTTTATACACTTATGTTCATATCTTTTAATGGTTGCTTCCAGTCATTTTTTTGTCATTATAACTTGTATGCAATTACCCAATTTATAAATAAGTTACTTATAAGATTAAATATGTTTGCTTTGACACTCAAATTGAGAATAGTGGAACCAACATATGTACCTGTATACATACATATTTAATATATTACGTATTATACATACACGCACACGCAATACTATATATTATAATTTTACGATCAATGCATATGAAAAACAAACTTTATCACTGCTGTGTTAGTACAGTCAATAAATTCACACGCATAATATGTCATTTTTTATAATTATACTTTATATCATTTTTGCTTTCTGTGTAACATGTGGGGCAGAAGTAAGAATTAGGTGCTATTAAAATTGAACTAGCAATATTGATTTTGCTGTGTTGATCATTTTATCATAAGCACATATAACACAGATGTGAAAGTGATTGTGCTGATAAAATTGTATAAAAATTATACGTTCTGCACCACATGTAATTTAATTATTAGTCTTACATCTTTTCTCGTGCATTATTCAGCTATGTAGACCTTATATAATATCTTATTAGTACTTATAGGAAGGAATCGAAGATTTTAGGCCACTAATAGGCCAAACATGTACTTTTGTGAAATAATTCAAACTTATGTCTTATAAACATTCACAATACATTTACAAAAATTTAATGAATTCGATCAAAAGAAAAACATCATTGAACTGTATATTTCACACATTATGCAACAAAGGTTGTTAATAATCTTTTCTATTGATTTATCCTTAGAAAAATTATAGTTATTAATTATAAATCCAAAAAGCCTAGAAAATAAAATCTGTAAGAAATACAACAGAAGAATGCAATTTAATAATCAGCATATACCTTGTTCATTTTTTCACTATTGTCCATTGTATTTTTATATTCATCAATATTTCCGTAATTTTCTTATTATTATTATTGTTATTATTATAATCTTTTTTTTAAGTGTATGTTTTTATTCTTATATCATATAATTATGCAACATGGTTTAATAAGCAGCATAGAATAATTTTCTACATGTATACTTAGTTTCCCAAGTGTTACAGCACCAGCACCTTCGTTGGTAGTAACAAATTAGTATAACAACATTCCTGCTATGAGGTAAATGTTATTAATTACCAATCGTGTTTATACTTCTTTTTGTATAAGTATGTAATTTTAAACCAATGTTAATAAGGACTTTTTAAGAGATTATTTCGGCATGTATTTAGCACTGTATTTTTCTTTTGAGCTAGCATATAAATTAATAAAAATTAAATAATCACAACCCACAATTTAAACGCAATATTATTTAATACTTATAACAATTATATATTACGAGAATTATTATTTTAAGTGCATTTTATTATAAAAAAATCACTTCAAGAATTGCTGCTTTGCTCTTAATAATGACACAATATAAAATTAAAAAAGAAATATATTCTTACTTCGAATGCAGGTAAGAATGTGCTTATCAGAGAAAGATGGTTCAATATGACTTGTATATCTTGTATAATATTAGCTCAACTTGTTTTCACAGGACTGTCGTCCAATTTTTCTGGATTTACAATTACTTGTATTACATAACCTGGTTGTATCTTTGCTTCTTCTATATGCATTTTATCACCTAATAACTTTCCACCAAAAAACCACCTTTGACGAGATGGTTCAAGACCTTCCTGACTCTATTTATATAAATTAAATCATAAATTAATGCAAAATAAAAAAAAAAGATATTAATTTATATTATTAATTCATACCTGCAATTTCTTTTTAGCAGTAGCTATAGTGTCCTTACTGTAAACAGGCAATTTAACTTCTCCTAATGTAGTTGATAATCTCAGCTTCAATGTCTGCTCAACTCCACTATCAATAGGTTCTATAATTAAGTAAACAATGTTAAAAGTTAATTGCCTTTCTGAGAACATGTTTGAATTCCTTTATAATTCTTTTATTGAATTTAATTGCATTACCTGAACAGTCAGCAGGAGAATCTCTTCCACTATCTTCTTTTACAATATTAATAGGATATGATAAACAATAAATAGGGACTTGATATCTGGTTCCCAATTCATCATAACATTCTGTTAAAAAACCATTTGGCACAGAAATATTAGCTCCATCTAATATAGCCTGTGCTAATTGATAATCCTGGGCCTCTGCTGCCGTTGCCCCAGCTCTTAATGCATCCCATATTTCTTTACGTCCATCAAATGCAGGTGCAGTATCCCAAAATTCATCTCTTTTACTTCTCAGCTGTCCTTCTGTCAAAGGTACATCTGATTTCCACCTAATTGCCTCATGGCATAATGGATGATTCTTCCTTGAATTTCCTGTATAAACAAAACATTCTTTTATAACATAAATAATACATTTGTTTTTTTATTCAAATTAAAGAATTGCACAAAAAGGCATATTACAAAGCTAGTAAAAAATAGAGATAGTTACATGAAAACTTTGACTTGTGTTATACAAGGTAATATGTATAGTGATTCCAAAGTTTAACAAAGTGACAAGCAATTTTGAAATTCTTATATTTTTAGTAATAAAGTTGGAATGACAAATTTAATGATAGGGGTAATGAGTATAATGATATTTTTGGTTAACTTGTTTGACATCGTGAATCATTATAGTACATACATATAATTGTTCGTCAGTCGTTTTGTGTAAGAAATTATATGCAAATTCCGATACATAATACGCAATAAACGTTAGGTAGGAAGGTAAGGAAAAAACCAGAACTGTCTTCAAGGTTAGCTGTTGTTGATTGCAATTTTTACGCAGATAATTTCATTATAATTTTTACCTGAATTTACTCTCGTGGAATTTCCTGTAGTGTTGTCGACGGAGGCATTTCTTGCCCTCGTTATGCCTATGCAGCCTCCCATCCTAGATGGCTAGTGTAACCAAACATTTCACTGAAATTTAACAACACCTCACATGCCATTTTCGTCCATCTTATCCACTAAATTATAAATCAGTACCATTAGAGGCGCTATAATCGAATCTTCGGTAACCTAACCTGAAATGTTAACAGATATAAATGGGTTTCAAACCTAAATAAAACAAGTTTTCCAAACAATTTTTCATTATATTTAATATTTTATTGACACGTATCCCAACAACATAACAATTACTGTCGGACACTTTCTGATCAAATTATCTTTTGTAATTTCAAGTGAAAAAATTAATTACGTTCGACACTCAATAGAATTATATTTTATTAATATACTAAGGTTAAGTAGTACACACACAGTACGAAGGCATGTTTTGCAATGGCTTCACTTACAAGTACCGTTTCTAAAGAAAGATTTCTTACTGCTTTTGAAGACGATCAGGCACTGGACACAACGTGCCAAGAGATCGCCTTAGGTATGTATTAATTACCATGATTGTTCTTCCTATGCATATTGATGATTGGCTTTTATGTTTTGAAGAAAAAACTAGACGCACACAGTAAAGAATCCTATTTCTGATCTATTAAAATATTATCTATACTAATGCCAGTAAAAATGGTATATCTTCCCACAAAGATGTAGCTACATATTTTTAAATATATAGAACAAAAAACAAATACTTTGTTTAACATCTATATTTTCTGAAAATAATTATTCTTTTTAATTTAGAAATACAGTCTGGTCATACAAAACTTTATGCAATTATAGAAGAACTTAGACCTTTTGTAACTGAAAAAGATGTTACAATACGAAAAAACGGCATCTCTGCCCTTTCTGCTATTTTATTTCATTTACCTAAGGATTTTTTGAATGAAGATGAATTGTGTTTTATAACATCATTTTATTGTGACAGATTAAAAGATCACCATAGGATTATACCAGCAGTAGTAAAAGGAATTTTGACAATTGTAAGTTTTGGATTGTATTTTACAAATTATATTCAGATAACAGCTTTATATATAAACTAACATAAAATTGTTCCAGGTTCAAATGGATCATTTACCTAAGGATTCACCTGAATGTTTACTTAGGAGTCTTTTTGAAAATGTGCAGTGCCAATCTCAATTATCACTTGATCGCAGAAATATATATTTTATATTTACAACATTATTGGAAAATAGAATAGAAGATTTAAAAGCTATGGGGCCAGATTTTATTTATGGACTCATTACTAGTATAGAAACAGAAAGGGATCCTAACAATCTTATGATATTATTTGACGTACTTCCAAATTTTATGAAAAAATTGTCATTAGGCCATTTAGCTGGAGAAATGTTTGAAGTCATTGCGTGTTACTTTCCAGTTGACTTCCATCCTGTAATTAGATCAACCAATCAAGATATTAATTGCTCATCATTTATGAATATAAATTGTAATTTGACTTGACATTTTTCAGCGTAGAACAGAGGGAATAACGCGTGATGATTTGGCAGAGAAATTGGCACCTTGTCTTTATGCCGTACCAGAATTTGCTGAATTTTGTATACCGCTCATAATTGAAAAATTACTCTCCAATCTTAAGATTGCCAAGTTGGACTCTTTGAGTCTATTATGTAAAAGTGTAAAGACATTCGGTGTGAATGGCATAAAAATATATTTGACCGAATTATGGATTATCTTAAGAAAAGAAATTATACCAGGTGGAGATTTAGAATTAAAAAATGCAAGCTTAAAAGCAGTCACCACTATAATTGACACTATATCAAGTGATGTTGAAGTTCGTGAAAGTTTCATTAATGATATAACCACAGATCTAAACTCATCTTTGTATGATGTGCAACTTAGTTTGTTTAGACCATCTGTAAAAATACTAGAATGTGTGGCAATGATCAATAAAGAATCATGTATACAAGTATTAAAAGCGATAGTGCCAATATTTCTTGGCCAATATTCTACTAAGACTGCAATAGTTGATAAAGTAATTTTAATCGAAACATTAAACAATTTTATTAAAACTGCTTCCGATCATAGATTTACTATTAAGGGTAAATATATATATTTTACATACATTGAAATATGTATTTAAAAATGTTTTTAAATGCGACATAAAATCCTTTTTCAGATGTTCCAGAATTAGCATGGACAGATATACCAAACCTATATTTAAATGAATTATCAACAGGGAATATGGAATTACAATCAAAAATATTATTTGGTTTAACACTACAAAAAGCGTATTTAAATGAAGTACATCGTACTCTACTTTATGATAAAATTTGTAATCTAATTGAAACAAATTGTAATGAAATAAAAATACTCTGTCATTCGGCTCTTTTAAGTTTTGCTACATTATATTCAAATGAGATATCAACTCTCATCAAAGAAAAGTTTCAGTTAAATACTGGTAAATACTTAATACTCGAAGTTAGCGAGCCCGATTTTTTCAAACTATTTATTTATTTTGAATGTTTCAGATGAGGAGAAGATAGAAATACGAATCCGTAAATTAAAAGTACTAGCAACTGTTGCTAAAACATATAAATTAGGTATTGAAGTTCTTCCACAGATTGTATTGCAAACAAATGTTGCGAACTTTGACATAAGCTTCACAGCTCTAACATGTCTTCATAGGCTAGTCGCTACAACAGCTATTGACTATAATATTCTACATTATCTGTATGATGAATGCAATATTATTCAAAAATTGGCTGCCCTTAATATCAATCCCATGGATGGAAGATTAGATTTAGTTTTAAATATTTGTCGACTAATTGTACGAAATCTTATGATTGAAGAGCAACAAAATCTTGTCAACAAGTACATTTCAGTTTTAAGTGAACAAAGTTCAGAATCTGATGCTGCTTTAGTAATGAATATTTTCATCCCCTTATACCAAGATGTTAAATTAACAATAAATGTAAACTTATTACAAAATGTACATAATTTAGCACTTTACAGCCAACATTCAAATATAAGGCTAATAGCATGTAAATTTATTGCTGTAATATTAAACAAATTTGATGATAGTAATGAATACTTCCAACATGCTTTATCATATTTTAAAGAAGCAATAAATAATAATTTAAATTCAGATACTAATATTGAAATAATGCAAGCAAGTGCTTCTCTGCAAATATGGCTAACAAAAGCTATAATTATAAAAGGTTCCCGTGATGTTGAAATATTTTTAGATGAGGTATGTAAGAATTTTCAATCTTCTTCAATATTTCATATATAATATTTAATGTTTTTTAATATTGTATCCATAGCTTATCAATATTTTGAAACATGACCGAATAGGCCAGCATATAGTACAAGAATATAAGATCTTGACAAACAGACACGAAGATACTTTAGTGGTGGAAAATTTTTGTAATGTCAAAATTCTGTATAAACAAAGGGTATTTGAACATTTAATTAAAAAAGATTCTGAGTTTAAAAATATAGCAAGGCAGAACTATTTAAAGACATTAGTACAATTATTAGAAGAAGTACCCTTGGAGCTGTTATTTATGTATTTAATTAAGGTATTCAGTACACGCTGACATAAATACATACAACATAGCTTATATCAACAGTAAATTTTTGTTTCAGTTGGTCCCCCTTTTAATAGAATCTTTATCTCTTGAAAATGAACAACTAATTTTTTTAACATTAACAACATTGAACCTCTTATTGGAGACTAAACACAGTATTTTTTCTGATAAGATACAAAGTTTTATTCCGAGGTTATTAAAGTTATCTACCTACAGAATAATGGTAATATTTTATAAAATTACTTGGTACCTTCAATATATATCATTTTATAATTTTCATATCTTCATATATTGCAGAGAGTCAGAATAGCAGCTTTAGACTGTTTAACAAATTATTGTAATTATCCAACGATATTCATTAACACATACAAACAAGATGTATTAGAAAAGTTAATAGTTCCAATTGACGATCGAAAACGCTTAGTTCGAAAAGCCGCAGTAAAAGCGAGATCACGATGGTTTTTGGTTGGTGCGCCAGGAGCAGTAAAAAGACAATGATCTGTTTACTTTTACATTAAATTTATCGCGATACATTTATAACTCATAGATAAATACATTTATGTTTGTTTAATACAAATAGATAAAAATTTTATTATAATATTGTTTTGTATATTTTTAAAGTTGTACACACAAGTCTACTTTTATATATCAATTTATATATATATATATATATATATATATACATGTTAAAGCAAATGATTTCTCTTACTGTACTACTTTTTCTTGTAAGAGTAAAGAAACTGATTCATCATATTGTACTTATCCTATATGTTGTATATAATGTACATAATTGAATAAAGAATTGATTTCTGTAATGGGATTGAAACCTGAAAGTTACTCTTTAATGCATTTAGTACACTAGAAGCATGGGTGATGGTAAGACTCAACTTACTTTTCTCAATCTAAAAAATGTAAAAGTTGTGCAAAAAAGTTGTGTTACATCAAAGTTTATTTATAGGTGTAGTAAAGAATGGTGCGTACAAATATGAAGATGGTACAAAATATATTGGGGATTGGAATTCAAAGGGGTTGAAACATGGTGCTGGTTCTTTACTCCTTCCTGATGGGACACGTTATGATGGTGGCTTTCAAAATGGATTGTGTTCTGGCTTAGGAGTTATAATATTCCCAGATGGAGCAAAGTAAATATCATAACATATTACTTTTTATAATTATTAACTCTCTAATATACTTTATATATTAGATATGAAGGTGAGTTTATGCAAGGTTGGTTTCACGGTCATGGTGTATTTTGGAGGTCAGATGGGATGAAATTTGAGGGAGAATTTCGTGGTGGGCGTGTATGGGGATTAGGTAAGTAAGATTTTAAATGTTAAATTTTTCATATTGAATTAATAAATTACTGTTTCATCCAACTTTAGGATTAATTACATATGCAGATGGATCACATGGTTTTCCTAGAAATGAAGGATTCTTTCAAGATTGCAAACTTGTACGTCGTAGACATTGTCCAGATATAGTACAGAAGGCACAGAAGATTTCTATGATGGCACGTGCCCAATGTAGTTAAATATTAAACATAAATATTAGTTAGTTATATTAAAACGTAATAAAGAGATATAATATGTCATACTATAATTTCTGTAATTATTGTGTTTATTGCTTGTCATCAGATATATGTATATATGTGTATGTATATATATATATATATATACACATATTATGTAATACATATATAATATACATATTATGTAATATAAGATATATATATATATATCTTATATTACATAATACAAGTTTAATCTCTACTATGTAAATAAAATTATAATATTTATAATCTTATTTACATCTTATATTTTAAATAAGTAGATTGTACGTGACCATGGATAGTAAAATAATACAAATATACACGTACATTAGGTATAAGAAATAATAGATTCTCTCATTCAGAAGTTTATAATGTAAGTATCTGGGAATGATTTTATGTATAGTAACAAATTATTATTTTATAAGAGAAAGAGAGAGAGAGAGAGAGAGAGAGAGAGAGAAAGTACTAGTGTAGTTTACAAGTTTATAATAAAGTACTAGTGTAGTTTACAAGCTAATGCGATGTACCGATGTGCGATACTTACGATGCAGATTTTAGTAACATGGATTTATGACGTCAGTAATCTGATGTTACACGTGGGCGTGGGGATAAAAGAAATTAATATTAAACAGTTTTACGGCTTCACGTACGTGATACATTATTACGTAGATCGTACATTGTATCTTGCTCTGAAAATTTGAAAGGCAAATAAGGGTTAAAGGAAGGAGTACAAAAACTATTTTTCAAGATAGTATTAACCAACAGCTATCACGCGATATTGCTAAACCTAGATAAACAGTGATTGTGATGCAAGTTTTATGAAATTCTATAAATTGAATAGCATGTCTAACAATTTAAATAGTTTCAGTGAAACTACGACAAGTTATAAGTCAATATTATAATAGTGCTAGTTCATTAATGAAACAAAATTACTATTCAATAATAAAATAATCAGGTGATCCTGTCAACCTAAAATTTGATCATTAAAAATTAGACAATTTCTTAACAAATTTCCTTATGAAAAAATTAATTGTTGTTTGAAATGGCGTCTCCAGGTAGGTATTACTCATTTTTCACGTCTTTGACTTTTACTTAGTGCTATTACGTGTAATACCGTACGCGATACAGTTATAATTTTCTATCGCTTTGTTTAGCGTTAGTCAACATTGAGGTAGTGATTGTATTTTGTTCTTTTTCGTCTCTGGTCTCTCGTGTTTTAATTAGCCAATGGTCAATATCCATTCAGTGTTAGTATGATACTGCATTTTTTCTGGAATTTAATATAGACTCGTCCTTCATAATTTCGTAAATATACATTATCTTATACATATATTTGCGTATATAAACCGCGATTATAATTCGTATATAATTCGTGATTTAAGATTGTCAGAAGTATCAGTAGCATTACTTCGCAAATACTATTAAAAATTTTTTATAATTCAAAATTAATTAATTAATTAACTGTATAAATATTGATTTAATAGCAATACTGTACACATTAATCTATCATTTTAATAATATATATGTCAATATAATTATTAATTTTTATTTGGCGTATTTGAAGCGGTTCTTTGTTAACCGAATGTATACAATAATAAAGTCATAGAAAAATTTAATTTTTATGAATATAGTAGAGTTACAGTGTAATAAGTTACATGTAAATGTAAATCGAAACTGTTTAGAACATCTGTTGAAATGTATATTTTTGATATCATCAGTTTGAATGCAGTATAAAGCACTTTTAGATGTAATATATTCATGTTTTTAATTCATGTATAATTCGAGTAATATTTAATATTTGATACAGCAGAGAATGTGAATAGATTTTATAATTTTTTTAATTTACTAATTCATGAGGAATGTTTAATAATTCAGAAAATAACTATGTCTTATATAATTGTTTTATATAATTATTGATATAATTTTTTTGTAACTTTCAGTCAAGGAATTAGATATTATATTAAAAAGAACTGTAAATGACTCGAAGAACAGTAATGAGTCCTCAAACTTATAAAAATCATATTACAACAGAAGCTATGGCATCTAATGGTTATACTGATTCTGAGACTCCAGTCAAGGAGTCCAAAAACCATTCATCACCTTGTGAGTTATTCAAGTGTATGTGTGCTTAGAGTAGCCATTTTTATTCTTTTATTATTATTATTGTTATAATATTATTATACATGAGGGTATCACTTTGAAATGATTGATTAATAATTATTATTGATTATATGAAAATATCTTAAATAATAATTGCAATTTAAAGTGATCCTCTTATATGCATATATTGCTTATGTATGCTTATGATTTGATTTCCTCATTATTATATTTTTATATTTTAATGTTTATGTCTTTGTAATTATATTTGTATTTTTTAAATTTATTTGTGCCGTAATATTATGGAAGCCTATTTGCATCTGTAATCTGTTACTGTGTACATAAATATATGTGTATATTGTGTGCTTTATATATTATTTACGTTATATACAAATTAATATATTCTTGCAATAGTTGCATTTCATTTGATTATGCATTATTTAAATATTTCTGATCTTTGTACTTTTTCAAATTAAGGGCATTTAAATAATGGTTTTTATGTTTTTAGCAATGCCATGGTTTGGTATGGATATAGGAGGTACATTATCCAAATTGGTATATTTTGAACCTAAAGATATTACAAGAGATGAAGCAGATGCAGAAGTTGAGACTTTAAAAAATATTCGACGATATCTAACTAAAAATTCAGCATATGGGAAAACAGGTCATAGAGACACACACTTACAAGTATGTTTCATGTAATTATTTCTTAAATAATCCATTCAACACATTCTTACAAAAATATGTTATGTTATTCTATTACAGATGGATAATGTTTGTATCAGAGGTAGACATGGTACATTACATTTTATTAGATTTCCTACAAGTGAGATGGGAAATTTCTTAGCGTTAGCAAGGTCTAAAGGCATGGCAAATCTTGTCACAACAGTTTGTGCTACTGGTGGTGGAGCATATAAATTTGAAAAAAATTTTAAACAAGTGAGATATTTATCTCTTTATATTCTAATATAGCTTAATATATAATACATACACAGTATAAATCTGAATAATGTGTACATTGTTTCTGTAGGAAGTAAATATGAATTTAGCAAAATTTGATGAATTAGATAGTTTAATACGTGGTATGCTCTACATAGAAACAACAAATCCACACGAATGTTATTACTGGTCACACCCTACGGATGATAGTAAATGTCAGAAGGTTCCCTATGACTTTTCTGAGCCCTACCCGTTTTTGGTATGTTAGATTCTTTAGAATATTAAGCTGAAAATTATTTATATATATTATATGTACATATTTTATATATGAATAATTTTTATAGCTTGTAAATATAGGGTCAGGAGTAAGCATATTAGCAGTTTATGGGCCAGAAAATTATAAAAGAATATCTGGTACTAGGTATGTATCCCTTTTATAATAATATAAAAATATGTACTATTGAATTATATTTTAATTGAATTTGTTTTCATATTTAGTTTAGGTGGTGGCACATTTTTAGGATTATGTTGTTTACTAACTGGATGCAACACTTTCGAAGAGGCAATAGAATTAGCAACTGGAGGTGATAATACTAGAGTAGATAAATTAGTTAAGGATATTTATGGTGGGGATTATGGTCCATTTGGTCTTCCTGGTGATCTTGTTGCAAGCAGGTAGTATTTTTAATAACTAAATAAATGTCATTTTTGGTCTTGTGCTTTTATAGTTCACTTTGTATTTAATGCGTATTATTTTAATTATACGTACAGTTTTGGACAGATGAATTCTAAAGATCGACGGAATGCAGTTAGCAAACAAGATCTCGCACGCGCAACACTTGTTACCATTACAAACAATATTGGTTCTATCGCGCGTATGTGTGCCGTCAATGAAAAAATTGAAAGGGTAAAAAATATTCATAATTAATGTATCTATCATACTTAATTTTTAATAGTAACATTATCTGGTAATTTTAGGTAGTATTTGTAGGAAATTTTCTTAGAGTAAATCCTATATCAATGAAACTTCTGGCCTACGCTATGGATTATTGGTCTAAAGGAACGATGAAAGCTTTGTTTTTAGAGCATGAGGTTATATATGAAATAGTCTTATATAAGCTTGAAGAATTTAAAAGAATGTATTTATATCCTTTTTCTTTTCTAATTGTAGGGTTATTTTGGTGCAGTAGGATGCCTACTTCAATTTAAGGGTGAAGCAAACTAATATTATAGAAAGACGGATAATATATATAGCATTCCATTTGATATTCTAACTCAAATGAATCTTTTCATGAGGGTGGTTATGTAATTATTTAATATAATTATTTATTTTTATTATGTAATATCAACATTCTCAGGTAGTATTGTATATGTTGTATATGCAATGTTACATCAAATTTTAATAATGGTATAAACTTAAGGTCAGGATTGTATTATCTTGAAATGTGACTATATTTATTAATGAATGAGCACAGTATAATTATACACAATATAATCATTTTAAAACGCGTTACATGATTATTACATAAAGACCTAATGTGGGCACAAACCTTGCACGAGTTTGTATAAGAAGATTCAATGGACCAAAACGCATACAATTTACCACGCAATATTCTTTGTATAAGTAAAATGAGTCTACCTCATATTTTACTTTCTAAATGTTTATGTAAATACATATATACCCAAATTCTTACAAACACGGCATGATATTTATTATTATTGATATTATACGATTTTTCAATTGTTCACAATTATGACAAAAAAAAAATTGCAAGAAAGAAATTGCATTAATGAGTACTTAATATGTATTATTACTAATGACTTCATTATTGATACATTTTTATTTTTATCATTAAAGAAGTATAAAATTGTACGTGATCTATGATGATAATGGTTAAAATTAATACAAAGTATATTGGTTAGTGGTGACATTTATAGGTTATTTACATGCATTTTTTAGTTATTTGAAAACTACATTGAGTAATGTGCATTCATTGTTATTAAATATTAACGCGTTATACATACAGTGCTTCAATATGTAGACACAGCATATTGTTACACACTTTTTAATAGAATAATTTATAATGTGATAAGCAATAGAAAGATAAAATACCTAGTGTCACAATATTTGTACTATAGCACTATAAAAAAATGTTTTTTCTAAAAACATATTTTATGATATGTTTAACGTTATAGCCAACATTTATATGAATTTACAAATACAAAAAAGAGAACAAATTTGTTTATAAGCTTATTTTTATGGAATAGAAACAAATGTAATTTTCTTATATCAATAAATAATTCCTTATTGAGCCCGATATATTAGGAGCTTTAAGCTATTATTGTAAAATATTGTTTCGATTATGTTAAATACATTTGCATGCATTTAATGTGTTTTTATATTGTTTCATTTATATACAATAAAATTATATGGTTAATGAGTAATAAAACAGTATTTTCCTTATTATTATATTATAAAATCGTACATATTCTGCATGTATCATTGACGCTATAAAATTTTGGTTACTTAGCAACTAATCTGACAAAACACTGTATAACTTCACGTTGGAATTATGTAGTTGTCTGTACGTTTATTAATGAAATTATAAAATAAAGATCGATATTTTAAAGTAATAATTGATATTGGTATACTTTATCATCTATTTTTATAAATTTTTATTGATAATCATCGAAATTGATGACAAGATAGATATCCATTTTCCTGATATCCAATTCTCGTGATACTTTATTCTTCTGATTTTAATTTTTTATAAAAATGGTGAGTCTTTAAATTTTTGATTGCAAACATTTAATCAACAAAATCTGAATTATTCATATATAAATTATTTTACTTTTATAGGGACCTAAAAAAGCAAAAGTACCTGCTACTGTTGATGGTGTAGATACGTCGAAAATGAATAGAGAACAATTAGAAGTTTATGCACACAAGATACTTGAAGAAATGGAGCGTGAACGAGAGGAAAGAAATTTTTTTCAACTTGAAAGAGATAAGATTAGAACTTTTTGGGAAATTACAAGACATCAATTAGATGAAGCGCAGGCAACTGTCAGGTATTTTTCTACATTTGATTGTAAATTTAATGTTAATGAAATTAATTGATGCGTATATGTGTTTTTAAAGAAATAAAGAACATGAAAAAGAAGAATTATCAGAAAAACATGAAGCAGAGCTCAAATTATATAAACAGAAAGTAAAACATTTAATGTATGAGCATCAAACTAATTTGTCGGAAACTAAAGCTGAACATATGGTTGCTCTTAAAATGGCCCAAGATGATCATACTCTTCAAGAAAATGAATTGATTAAAGATAAGAGAGAATTAAAAAGATTGCAAAAAGAACAAGATTTGGCTCATATAAATGAAATAAAGGCATTAAAATTGGTACGAAAAAAATATCATATACCTTTTGTTATTATTAAGCATTTTGTAAATTGAAATTTACTATTTAGCAACATGCAGAAGAAACAGATAAGCTGATAAAACAGTTTGAAACTGAAGCCCAAGAATTGGAACAAAAATATGAACAAAAGTTGACGAGTCAATATGAATCCCTTACTTTAAAACATAGAATGGAAATAACTGAAGTAGAAGAAAGAAAAAATACACAAATTGCAAATTTGATAAAAAACCATGAAGTTGCATTTGCAGAAATGAAAACTTATTATAATGACATTACTCTTAACAATTTGTCTTTGATAAAGAGTATGAAGGTATAATTAATTAAAAAGCAAGTTAGTCATATATATAATAATATTGTTGGATTTGTAGGACCAAATGGATGAAATGAGAAGTAATGAAGAGCGTATGAAAAAACAAGTACGAGAGTTAACTATAGAAAATAAAAAATATTCTACTGATATAAAGTCATATGAAGAATCCTTAGCAAATTACACTCGCCAACTTGCAAATTATGGTAAAGATAAACAAAACTTAATTGTAAGTATTTAAAATTTTGTCAGATATATTATGTGGGTTATTTTTTATCCAAGACCTTGATTCTTTAAGAGTACTAAAAAAAGATTAGTAACAGCTACAAAAGAGTTAGAGAACTTAAAATGGGAAAACGAAGTATTAGAAGTACGTTTTGAAAAGGTAAATAAAAACATATATATTCCTTTCTAAATAAAATTACACTCATTGTGAAGTCATTACAACTTAAATTGAAAAGTCATGTTTTTTTGTTTAGTGTCAGTCTGAAAGAAACGAATTACATTCAAGATTTGTCTCAGCAATACTTGAGCTCCAACAGAAGACAGGTTTAAAGAACATTCTTTTAGAAAAGAAACTTGAGAAACTATCGGATTTATTAGAACAGCGTGAAGCACAGATCAGCGAAGTACTTACTGCTGCTCAACTAGATCCAATGGCCGTTATTAATGCTAATAAAAAATTAGAGGTTTGTAATTTTCTTTCTTTTCTTTTTTACATAAATGTTCCTTCATGCAGAATATTCTTTATGCCCCCTCCTCTTTTTTTATATGCAAATGTCTTTTGTCTGCAGGGTATGCTCTTTTTTCCTCTTTTTATGTAAATGTTTTTCCTTCTTCTTCAGAATCTATTGAATAGAAAAAACAGTGCCATACAAGATCTACAATATGAATTAGCAAAAGTTTGCAAAGCGCATGACGATTTACTTCGAACGTATGAAACTAAATTACAAGAATATGGGATTCCAAAGAGTGAACTTGGCTTTCAACCATTGAGAGTAAAAGGAATACCTACAAAGTTAGGAATGGGGCCAGCTGGTCTTGTTACATTAAATCACTAGTCTACTAAGATTTTAATTTTTTTATTTTTGACTGATCATACAGTACACTTTCACTAACAATTAGTGAAATGTAAAGATAATAAAATCAGATTAATGCAGAAAAATTCAAGCAATTTCTGATGCAGAATGTTTTTATTTTGTGAAACAAGTAAGTTTTAGAACGCATCTGCTTTATTTTTTTTTATAAATTACATAAAATTATCACAGAATGTACAGAGTAGATCATATTGGTGCCTGATAGTTGTATACTTGTACAATTCCATCTGTTCTATTATTTACTTAATTTCGTTATCATTTATTTCAATTGTAAATCATCATGCATCTCCATAGTACATTTTTTTATAATTATTTAACAATTAACAGGCACAATTATACTGAAGATGCTTTATATATATATATATATATATATATGTATGTATATATATATGGATGTATATATATATATAGATTTTTATATAGATATTATAACATATATAGACATAGACACATTTACTATTCTAATTTACAAAATATTATAAATCGAATATATCAGGTCACGTGGTTAATAAGATTCAAACACTTATATATGTGTATATATAAGTATATATATGTATATATACATATATATATTGGGTTTATGTAAAATACCTTTCCTTCAAATCTATTGATTTTTTCTGTTTCAAAAACATTTGACTATTACGTGAAGAAATAAATAATTCATTGTTATTTTTTTTTATGTTTTGTATAGTTATAATCTTATTATGTATGTATATACGCATACACGTATAAGTGAATGCATATACTTTTTTGTACAGACATACAATTATATATGTATGTATACATATATATTTTTATATATGTATGTATATTAAGAATTTGGCACAATAAGAAATAGAATCACAGTTGAAATCATTGTACATCATAAGAGCTATGGTTTGTTAATACATATTTCCTTTTTTCTACATTTGCAAATCTGATTGTAACTTTCTTCACACTTGAAAGTCATCTTAAATATAATATATATAATGCAATATAACTATATCTTATTTTTGGTTGCTTATGTTATATCACGAAATAAATAATTAAGAGATCATGATTTTAGAAATAATAGTATAGACACCCAATAATTTCATTGCTTAAATTCGACCACCGTAAAGTCTTCTTGCAGATTTTTAGATTAGTCTCAGTTCATTGGTTCATCGTGTCAAAAGAATATTGAATCTATTTAATTTCTCAGAGCCGCATGAATCATAGATAGTAAAAAAAATAAGCATCTGTTTTAATTTTAGACATTAGTGGTCCATTGTTCCATTGTATGTATATATCCCTCTTCTATGTATATTAGATTCTTATATATTCTTCAAAGTATACTACTATTAAAGGTGCATGGATTGCTAACATTTTCATTCCATAGTGCCATAATTAAGTGGAAAACTATGCATACTGTTTCTAAATATATAATTTGCCAGCGTTATAGTTATACTATTTTGATAAAAATTTTGTAAAATATAACGCTACACTTTCATTTGGGTTTTTAGAAATTGTTGAAAAGATATGAGTATGCAATAAACCTTTTAATGACAAACTTTGCCTTTTGTGATAAATATCTATATGCTGCTTTTTTACTATATTGGAATAATAAATAAAAATGTTGGATGTTATATTTAAGAAAAACGCTCTTCTAAGGAATTGTAAGCAATAAGCAAAACGTTCGTGCTAATAAAAAAATGTTATAGAAAATTTTGTAGCAATTTTAATTTTGAAAGAAATATAGATAATATAATCTTCGCATTATAAAATTGAACGAAATAACTTTGTATAAAAAGTATTTTCAATAAAATATTTGTACATGATTAGTTTTAATTTGAGATCCATAGGATAATTTTTGATTTTTGTTCAACTCATTATCTTCCAGTTTGGCAAAACTTCAGCAATTAATGTAGAAAAGTATGTCGTTACATTATATACAACGGTTTCACCAGCAGCTAGAATTGCGCCAAACGAACCGTATGTACCATAATCTATAATACTGTGATTACATGCTGATAAAACTGCAAGATCTTTGCCTGGACCTCTTGCATTCATATCAGACACGAATTTGATTCTATGTCTTTTACTATTCAAATTATACTTGCACCAAACTATATTATCGCTAGTTACTACAAAAACTACATTACGATACTTGCCAATAAAGTAATCCATTGCCGCGAAATAATAGCTGACTGGTGCAGGTCTAATCTTTAATTTTTGCCATAAGTAATCCACATAATCTGTTCTTCGTATATGTATGCTTACAAATGTTGGTTCAGACAAATTAAATTCCTCTGCCACCTCTTTCAATACTTTTTCTGCATAAGCTCTTAAATTTGGCTTGAATGTAAATTCTCTTCGTACATCATCCAACCACACCAGAATAAGAGACCAATAGGCTGCATGTCTGTGGATTAAAAACATTAAAAACATAAAATATCAGTTGTGACAAAAGAAATAAAATAGCCTACCTTGGTATAATGATATTCTGTTCTGTACTGTTCCATTGTCCAAGAGAATTAACAACTTGACTAACATCTAAGTTACATCTTCCAATGTAACTGAGTGGTGGAATACTGAGATTTTCAAAGTATTCTTCAAGAGTTTTTAATATGCATCGTGGCATAAATGGTTCCAAGCCGGTCCTTCTTGCAGTAGCCCACACCGATACATATTCCCAGATCTGATTCCCAAGCCTACCACCTTGAACTGCAGAAACTATTCCAAACTTGGGACAAGGATTCCTCCACTCTGGTGGTATTCTGATATTCTTTAAGGTAGTGCGACAAAGAGCTTGTTCATATGTTGAAATCCTTATATGGCGGGCTGGTGGGTTGGATGTGTACATGGGAAACAGGAAGACATGGATGCCAAAGACCACTATCAGAGAAAGAACTATTGCACTTGCAAGTACATGCTGCTGAGCGTGACTCATTATCCTTATATATTCCTGTATGATGTAGTCACTACGTATGGCTCAATTCTTTTTCTATCTTCTACTGCTTTCTGATTATTTATTTTCTACTCTTCAACTTCCACTAGTCCGGCATTTCGTATCTACAGGTGTGCCATGTCCTTTGCTTTTCGTCGTACATCTTTGCAATGATAATATTATTTTTATTGAACAGTACATGTTACTTAATTGTAGATGATTACAAGATATGGATTGTGTAATTAATGATGATAGTAGAACTAATTGAAAAAAATGTTTATTTAAAAACGTTATGTAATGTTTTTAATCCAATTAACAAAAATATTGTTAGTATCTCGATTAGGATGTCAATAATTTTTCGTTCGGCTAGAAAATGATAGGTAACGTTATTAAGTAGTACACGTCGATGTTGGTCAGACAGTGAAAAGGACATGGCCTAGCATATTTTGTTTAAAAGCTGCTAATTTAGCAAGGTTTTATTGTACAAAGCACGATACATATAAATCAAAATTGTTTATTAATATTTGTTTATTTTGAATCTAATGGAATTATATTACATGTTATATATGATACTATAAGGTAGTAACAGGTGGTGAGCTTCAGATATTACACGAACTTTGTTATATATCTATATACAAGAGTAATATTTACTATTCATATAGCTACATACAGCATGTAAATGAAATTGCAAAGAAAAAAGATACTTACACTGAAGTGACAAAAAAATGGTTAAAACATATGATATATATAATTAAGTGTTAGAAACAATCGAATTACGTTCGATACTTGAATCGAACCATCTTAAATATAAGCGACGACATTTTAATATCCACTCACCTGTCGCATACAATGATTGACATTCAATTCGAAATGCACTACCATCCATAAGATTTACATTCACCACTTTTTTATTTCTATCACTCATGTTTTCCCGGCAAAATCGATGCGTATCTCGTGCATCAACGCTTGTTGCGTATCTACACGGGATGTTTAATATTCGCTGAAGTGTTACTTTTCTCGACGCGAATAATCACAGTACACGCATTTTTAATATTACGACGTTATTCTCGATATTTTTCGTAACGAATTTGTTCGGACAATTTGCTGAACGATTAACAATATTTAGTTCAAGTACAACTTGCATCCTTGGAACGAGGGATGTTGTCCCGATTGATGACGTCATGAGGAACTGTCACCGTCACCCCTGGATAGTACAGTCACAGACGAGTGAAAGGGTAGACTTATCACCTTATTGAATTTCGCATTTCATGCTCTAAAGTACCGATTGCGT
Organism: Bombus pyrosoma; assembly: GCF_014825855.1. NCBI lineage: Eukaryota > Metazoa > Arthropoda > Insecta > Hymenoptera > Apidae > Bombus > Bombus pyrosoma. Next base: position 4,401,631 of record NC_057784.1, read on the forward strand.
AAAACATTGAGAAATTTTGATCACTGGATTTTTGCTATAAACTAATTTTTAATCTTTGTCATATTATATATTTTATTACAATTTGTAAATTTTCTCAACTTAATTCTAAATATATATGGTTATTCATCAATTACTTCTTAAATATATAAATCGTTTATATAATTAGTTTCTAATATTATGCTATAATATTACCTTCATTTATTTATTATTTTATTACTTACATTATTCTATTTAATAAGAGAGAGATCATTATATTCACTACACATGCTATAAAGCAATAATAATAAAAAAGATTAATGATAAATTATATGCAAAAATATTTATTTTAAACTGATAAATAAAATACAGACAAGAAAATGCTACTCCTCACAAGTATAATAAGTACCCACGGTCACTATGTTCGTTAAAAGGTCTGCTTATGTGAAAGGGAAGCCGTATCGCACCAGCCAATCAGCAGTCAGCTAGACGAAGTTTTGGCGCGGAATGCCATTATACTATTGAAAAACGTAATATCAAGATGTACCGTTCTTTCAAGTGTGTAATTTTGACTTGCATTGTTTTTGTTACTATTCTATTGTTTCCTATCGACTATTATCAGGTTTGTTTAAATAATACATCCTTACTTAGTGTTTTGTTACATACTGTTATAACGAATTCTTATAGCTTTTCGAATTTTCTCCATTCGTTTGTCGTCGATTATCTGTTTAAGTGTTATTGTTACTATTAGCTTATATCATATGCTTCTGAGACAGAGTTTGAGTTTGATTATTGCCTTATTCTGACATAATCCGTTCAGTTTTATACATTAATGCTAAATCTTTGATTATCTTCTATGCAGATCATTGCTTGACTATGGGGATGTCTTCGGAAAATAGTAACCTATAGATTTGATGACATTTGATATAAAACGTTTGGTAATGTTTGATTTATTTTAACAAAAATGGATGTACAGATACGTTTATATAATTTTTTGATTAATTCGAATTATAATATTCGACGCTTTGTTACAGATCTTTTTCTACCCTTTCCTTCTTCCAGGGGATTTGGTGATTCTTATTCAATGACAAGCTTCGCAATAACTTTTCTTTGGTCAACAACACCAATGATAACGTTTTTCGCATCTAACCGTGAGTCGCATGCATTTTTATTCCTTTAATCGCTCAATTATGTCGTAAGAGGAAAGGTCCGAATTGGCACGGTGACTAGTTGTATATTATATTAAAGTAGCGCGCAAAATTGAGATAGTGGAAATTTGTTTTGATCAACCAGCTGCATAGTTTTGGAGCAAATAGTTAATTAACGAGATAACAATAAGAGTATAATGCTAACATAATATGGTATTATAATATAAGTAATTGACATATAATCTTGAAAATTAGTTTATGTATATATGTAGTTAGAACATTCGTTAATTTGATATAATAGTCTACAATATAGTATATTGTGCGTATAATATGTTTAGTTTATAATATATTGTCCTATAATATGTTCGTAAAACGTTCATAAGTCGAAATTGTATAATGCGCCTGATTTCTATTTTAATAAAGACGAATTGTGAATGGGATAAGTTGGAGATGGTCGGTATAATAGGGAAGCACGGCGCTGATATTATACCATACCTCATCGGTGTTATAGGAAATACTCGATGGTTGTTGGTAGAACAGATCCCACCCTAATCTAATCAACTCTTAATTCTCATACTTCAGGTGGCGCTACTAACTCAATTTGAAATTCAAGCTACCCCTATCAACCCTTAATTAGAATTTTTACATCATGATCCAATATTGAAAGTCAAAACTTGGGGCTCTATGACAAGAAAAAGAAATCAACGAATCATCTTATCCATACTACAAAGTCCAATTCACTTAATTAACTTCCCCACTCACGTAACAACTCAATTCAATCACACCCCCTCTAACAATACCCATAAAGAAATACCTACTCTAACTACTCCTTCCTCTACATATATTTCCTGTTTAAATTCCAGATTGATTCTCTAAATATCGTTGTCAATGAAGGACGAAACGAAATTACCGTGAAATGCGATTATCGCGAAAGAGCCGCTAACACGAGTTCGAGGCGAATCGTTTATTAATTTCATTTGATATTGTAATTAGTTTTGTCATATCTTTGGAGTGTTTTCTTTCCATTTTCTATTAAAATTTCCAATTTAAAATCCCTATTTAAAAAACGATCAAGGGACAATCCTTTGAAATATCGACCATGAAGGAACACGGTGCAAGAACACAGTACGTCCGCGATCCAAAGACGAATCCCACAAAGAGAGTCAGAGTCTCGTGCGTGAGACTTCATCAAAACGCAGTCAACGGAGCGCACAACTCGGCGCCCCCGGTTGTCGTCGACAATAGGTCGCTCAATGCTACCTAATTCGCAACAATGGCCCCCGCGGCCATATATTAATGGTCCGTGCCCGTATATATTCGCCGGCTGGCATTATATTGTCCTGGAGGAGAGCGGGCATGCTCGCGCGCGTGTTGCCCCTCGTAGGTGAGAGCGTGTGGCACGCACACTCCTACGGGTTCCGCTTTGTCAGCTCGGAAGCAGAACGGGCCGGACGTGTACGGGACCGGGGGCAGATGCGACTCAATTTCGTGGATGACAAATCGGGCCCGTAACGTTGTCAGGCGACGATTAAAGGGCGCGGCCCCCGGCCGATTTAATGGCGCCCGTGATTTCGATTAGCTTCACGAATAGACCGGTTTATGAATACTATTATCTATAGGATTCATCGGATTCTTATGGTTGTAGGTTTTTCGAAACGAGATAGATCGATTGGATGATCAGAGATTTTTCAGAGAGATTTTTTTTATTGAAATTTTCAACACTATAACTTGCCAAGTTTCTACTTTATCACGATATCAGGGTATTCTAAGAGCTAAATGCAAAACTTCCAAATTCGAAGTCGATCCAATATCCCTACACAGTTTTCTTAAAATTATCTCATCTTCATATACAATGCGAGTATTATCTTTTCGTAATAAACGTATCAAAAGTTTCCATGTGATTTTGCTGGGACGAATATCAGAAACGAATTTGATGGTGGAAAAATCGTAAGGTCAGCGGTTGATCGGAGCCGATGAAGCGGTTTATAAAGAGCAGCCAGGCGGCTCGTTGACGGAAGCTAATTCCATCGACGTGTAATTCGATTTCGAGACGGGGCGAGCCGCGCATTAATAAGCGAGCGGACACCGCGGGTGATCGTTCCGCGGCGGCGTGTGTGCGCGCGTACTCTCGTCCCGGGGAAATTAATGAATTTCGAATCGAACCACCGCGAGTAGTTAATTTTCGTGGAAGCCGCCGCGGAAGATGGCTACCTGCTTCGAGAACACGCTCGTTTAATGCCACCGGGTACTAATGGCGTTTCGATTGCCCTCCGACCAGTGGCGTAGCCACTTTCTCCTTCTTTAACGTAATAAAGTTGCTTCGCAATGGAATCTCTTCCAACAATCAGGATCTTCACACATATTTCCTTTTTGTTCCACATTATTTCGGTTTCAATTGAAACTCCGTGCTGTGGCCACACTGGTTCTCTTTTATCCCGACAAATAATAAGAAAAGAGAATAATAACAATTATAATAACAATCATGAAAGAATAACAATTAACTCCCACAACTTTCGCAAATAAACATTCCTTGTTTTTCTGTTTTATTTCATTTTCTGTCGAATTTTTGTTTCCAACATTTTTGTGAAAGTAAAGAATTTGGAAGACATCAGCTTTCGTAACTCGAGGGAAATTCCAACGGTTTTAAAGAAATCAAGGATCGATTTTTATTTCCAATTTCTGTAAAATTTTACATTCATGCGCTTCTTAGATTAGCTGTTGCAAATGTTGGTTCCAATTCTTCGTGATCTTTGATCTCGCGCAAGAGCACGCGAGAACTCACGGTGGGAAGTTGCGTTTCTGTAACACACTGTACGCGCAGGACATTAATCACAGTAGTAATTGAGATTTCCTCGGCGATTTCTTTTTGAAAGATTACAAGATTACTTTACCCTTCTTAAATGGAACGGCGCTATATTTGTTCCTTTAATATCGCACAAAGAATTAAAACAAGTTCAGCGATCAATCAAACGCAGCACGGTGTAATTTTTCTGTACTTTTAATATTATGCGGTCTTCTTCCTTTTTCTCCAATTTTTCAAGATGGAAATGACTCTCGTTATATCGAATCTTTATTTTAGATTTATCAGATATCTCAACTATACTCTTGTCACGATACTCTAAACTTTTAAGTTTATTAAATTTTCTTTAAACTTTAATTGCACGTTAATTAATCTATAAATTCCAAATTACTATGGAAATTCCCAATTACATTACGTTAAAATTATTTAACTTTCGCTCGTTCCTTGTGCCAATTTGACACACTTCTCCGATAAAAGAATATATTATTCTACCATTTATAGAACGATATTTTTGGACCTTTTTCACTTTGACGCGCGAATGAAATTCACTGCCTTTGAAGAAGAATTAGTGTGAACGCCTGTGTACGAAAAAGAGCAAAATGAATTATTTATCCTTTCACTTCATCGATGTTTCACCATCGTGTCAATTTTTTTTTTATTATTTAATTTGTGCTTTATAATTTGTCCAGCTGGACATTCGGTAAATTTGTCTAGCTTCGCGTCAATTTGACACACGAAAGACACATCGAGTTGCGAAATTTTATTTCACGTTAAACACGAAATATCTCTAAACTATTACAACTTTACATTTTACAAAAATCCACGATAGCTCGAGCATATAAAGACATCGAATAAAATAAAAATTCCCAATTACTCTCAATCTAGTAGAAACCAGCAAGTCTAAGTTCGAAATTACCAACGATCGTCCCAAGAGTAGACGAATTTCCAATAAAATAAAAAGCCTGCAATAATTTTCCACGTCGTATCATTTCCAAAAATAAGTAAATTCTCGTTCGACACCTTGTACGGTTCCTCTTTACCTAATTTCCAAAATAAACACGGTTCCTTCGTCTGATTCTTCACTGTGAAACGAACGAGCGCGCTTTCTTTGAAGATAGCTCGACTGGAAAAACCGAGCAGAGATCGGACATTTCCACAGAACTATCAGTGAACATACGGACGTTCTGGTTTCCCGTGGCGATACTTGACAAACGATGCCCCATAATGTCCCGGATAACAGGGCACCATTGACTCTGCCCATTGTCGTATGGGACATCGTCGAGCATCGGCCACCAGGCGGTCCCTGGCCACGGCCACTTACTTATTTTCCCCCATTGTTCTCGATCCTCGAATCCGCCCTTGTCCCTCTTCCACGTCCAACAGTTTTCACGCTCGATGTTTATGGCGCTTCGTTGAAACGGTGTCACGTTCCTTTCCCTCTTTGCCAGCCTCGGCTCTATTAACCGGTCAGGGTAGCCGGTCCTTTCTCTGTAATGAGATTATCTGCTGGTTACGACCTTGTCCATGCGAAATCCGAGTAAAATCAGCCATGGCTAAACTGCGCAGGTTGCAGGCCAGGTCTTAAGGCGAGGTCCTGTTCGAAAATTTAGATGAGATTTTGAATACCGGTGATGCGGATGAGCCTCAGAGGTTTGATATATAAGTTTAGGAACGATCGTGTACGAATCGAAAGTTTGCAATTTCATGTTCAAAGATTCTCACGAGTTTCGAATTTTTAAGTAGCGAGAGTTTATTAGCGTGGAAAGTTTCAGATGAGATCTTGGTCGTCTTGGTGACGGTTATATCGGTTACGGGGTGAATGTAAGTTCGGGAAGTTGTGAATCGGAAGTTTAGAATTCCAAGTTCACAGACTTTGAAGTTTCCAATTTTTAAGCGAGTGTATATCGCAGTTAGGATTGTTTAAGGATTCAGATGAGATCTTGATTGACACGTTGCCGATCGTTATATTGGTTACGGGGGTCAGTTCCAGTGCTAGCCGTTGAGGGCTGTACGTAGAAGAAGACTAATCGGAAATTACATATTTCCTCTGAACGTCTATTACTGCGTTCGAATTTTGGAATCAACGTTCGCTTGTTCTCAACGTAATGTTCACTCGACTACCTTTTTACAGATTATACGTATTGTACAATTAATCTTCCACAGAAGTACCTTTAAAATTGTTATCCTTCCTTCGTTACAATCTACCACCAACTTTCAAATCTTTTTACGCTATTTTCTCCATCGTCGAATTTTCCAAATCCTTTACATTTCAAAGAGAGATCCTCGATGATCTTCTCTCTTTCTCTTTTCGAATTACACAACAGCCAATATCAAGTCGAAGAATCTATAAACACACAAAAGTTAAAGTTTACCTACAATTTCACTGTTCCGCTTTAACGACTAAAATGCAGTCTCCGAAAGCGATTCGTGAGTTTCGTCGAATTCCACGTTTGACGAGACAACGGACGAAGGAATTTTAACAGCCGCTGAAAACACGTTTAACGCGATTTTACGCCGTTCAACCTTCCAGTGCTCGGCTCACGGTCGAAACGTCCATCGCGTCGGAATGTTAACAATCTTCTAACTACCGCCGGTTTTATACAATTCCATTATTGTTGAAACGTAGCTGAGGGCCATTTTATCAGAGGATATTGCGCGATTTCGCGTGTTTCCCCCCGTTAACGGAACCTTTCCAGACATTATCCACTTTTGTATTCGTACGACGTGGCGGCCATCAGGACCGTTTTACTGCTCGAAACGCACACGCTAAACGATCGTTTAGCTACGCGGCCTCCGCCAATTACATTATCTTCCTGTTATTAGAATATTCCACAGGGCCCGGGGTAATTTTAATGGCCACCTAATATCTGTGATCAACGAGGCTGTCGTTATTCTATTCGTCGGTCGTACGACGCTAGTTTTTCCATTCGATCGTTTTCACCCGATAGTAATCGCTCCTCATTTCCAGCTCGTTCCCGCTTGTTTCTCGTTGTCATTACGTTTGTTGCCGCAGGACCTTCCCTGTATCTTAACTATTCTTAACCGATTACGAGAAAATAGCGGAAAACGTGCGCGCGTATTCTACCGCGGTCACTTCCTGTTCTGAATTATCGAAGGATGGATGAAATAGCAGGGTCGTTAATAGATATTTATCCGCGAATTTTTATGCATTCGCGGGAAATTTGAAGGTGGAAAAATGCGCGTATAGATATATACTTTATTTTCTTGCCTCTCGGCCTTGAGAAGGTTGCGAAAGAACCAACGTGTAGTCTCTTTCTTGTGATGTTTATGATATTTTTCAAGATACCGAGCTGGCAAAATTCAGTAGGCGTTTTTATGTCGAGAACTTTTAAGGCGGAAGCTATCAAAATTGAAATTCTAAATGTCGGAGCGTTTAACTTACGATTCTGCTAGTTAGACGTTTTAAGCTTGTGTTTCTGTCACTTAGGATTCTCGCAGTTTCGCATCTATCGACGTCCGAGCTTTTATAGTTCGCTATTCTTGCACAACTTGTATAGAAATCTTCGAAGTCTTCAGTCTTGGTAATTCAAGACCTGGATAACTTCTAAGTAAACATCCTTCAAGGCAGAATCTTCGGAATCTGAGCTCACAAACTCGGGATATTTGTAGCTAGATTTTTCTAAAATCTAATTTAGAAATCGGAACATTTCCTGTTGAAGTAACTACTTGAAGAAAAGCTTTATTTATGTATATCCGTGACCTGGAGACTGCTATTAGGAGGAGAGGTGCATATTATTGTACCCTTGAATACACATTATGTTTTGGGTTGCAAGGTCTAGGAACAAAGGAACTAATAAACAGATTTCTATTTATGTTCCCTGTAGCCTCCAGCCAAAGCTATAAGGTTAACCTTTTTGGTAATGTCTTTTTGCTATAAATATATGAACGTGCTTCTTATCATTCAATTGTCTAGTAACACTAAAAGAGTATGTTTACTTAAGAGTTATATCATACTTTTCTATTACAAATTCATCTACTCGTTCTTCGATCAGTCAACCTCAACCTCATCATTTCCAAAATTTTCCTGAAAATGCTAAGGGCAGTGCTCTGTACATCTTGCATCTGTGACGCGAACAAACTCTTCAAAATCCTATTCACTAAACACTCTTTTTAGAAAAAAAAGGACGAAAAGAAAAACACATTTTCCATGATAGGATCGACGTATATTCCGAAAAATAAGACCATAGGTCGCGTAACAGAACTTTCCTAATTTCTCTCAGTTATCCGGTAAGAATCTTGGAAGGATCCCGTTTCCAGAGGCACGAAAAGCTAACGGTTCCCGAAACGCGAAAAACCTGGACAGATTTACAACCGGCTACCGAACGCGTGGACCTAAGAAGAGTCAAGAGAGATCCAGCCAGATCTGACTACATCCCCAACTGTATTATAGATCTTGCAAGGGAACGTTGACTAACGACGATCTCGATCGAAACGATCTCGAAACGCATAATTCGTTTTCGTTTTTCCATTTCGTTGTTGCCCGTTGGTCCAAGCAGACACCTGCAGACCCAGCGAGACCCGTTATGCTCATCGGACAGAGATTCCGGCTAATAAAGACATAATTCTAGGAGATAGAATCTACAGGGTTCGCGCGAGACCGCGGTGGCCATCTTTACGAGTCGAGTCCGATTCGAGAACAGATCGAATGTCGGGTTTGCTGGTTTCATGCATCTCTTTTTCTTTTTCTTTCTTCTTTTTCCCCCTTTCTTTTTCCTTCTCCCTGGAAAAAGCAACGCTTTCCTCGCGGGATTTATAGCCTCGTTAACGCGATCCCGCACTCGCGCGATGCTGTACAAGAAATTGATTATTAAACCGCGACCGCGTAGGTGAGCCTTTCTTGATCATTCTTTCCTTTCGTACAGGCTTCTCGTACAGTGTAATTCTATATCTACGGGAATGCAGACACGTTTTCTCGATTGTTCGATGGCCTGTGGCGGAAACGCGTTTAAGCGATTAAGGGCGTACCGTGTTTTGGCAGGGGATGTTGTCGAACTCTCGTCGTCAAAATTCTTAATTTCTGAATTTCTTTATATTTTATGTTATATTATATTTATATAACGATAAATACAGAAAACAAAAAAAGGTATTTGTCATGTAGATTGGAATCTTTTGGATTGGATCTTTCGGTTCACATCGTTGATGGTTTTGACGGTAGAAGGATTGTTATTGGAAATCGTCCATTTCTTTGGATAAATAGAGAAATACGGAGGAATTTCGAAGAGAATGATGTGAGAATGATGTTGGAATGGATTAGGTTATATAACGGAAATGCAAGCTGTGTCTGTGCAGTAGGGGAGGTGTTTGAAATATATATGATTTATCTTGGTCTTCTTTTTAGAAGAGTTTAGTAGATTCAAACTATTTCTTTCATGATTTAGTGGCGTATTATGTATAAACCGATAGATATTCATATTTCTTTAGGATTGCGATCATAAATTTTCAGACCATACCTTTCAAAAGTGAAGCTTTATAAATGCTGACAAATAAAAAACATTTTACTAAAATTAGATCTTACGAATGCCAGGAAACTTTTCGCTGCTGAAAAGATAAAACGAATCAGTTTTTAAGTGAACTTTCTTACAAAGAGAATTTACGAAGCAATTTTCTAGATCATTTTACGAACTTACTAAACTTTCTCATTAACTATTTTTTAAAATTGTATCTTATGTATACAACCTTTGTTGACAAACGATATACAAACCACGATAGTCCCAACAAATCTTCGAATTATTCAAAAAATTCGGAAGTCTGCTTTGCTTTAACTCAAACTTATTTAAAGCCAAGAAAGGGTCTGCAGAGAAACAGATAAAAGCGTTAGTCACGCGAAAGACAAGATTAAATATCTCAAATTTCAAAGTACAATTTTTCCACTCCTTAAACCGCGATCCTTTCAACGCATTTATTGGAGATCTTTTCAAACTTCCACTAAACAAAAAAAAAAAAGAACAAAAACAAAAACCGAGAAAGAATAGAAAGAGAAAAGATGGTGTAACGCAAGTGTCAAATTCGAGCTCGTTTGCCGTGGCAATTCCGCGCAAATCGCCGCGAAAACCCGCCAGGGAGAAAACAACCACGGCCGATGGTCCGCGGTCCAATCGCCCGCAAAATGGTCTCACATTCCGCACGCTAACAACAACTTGATGAAACGATTAAAAGCGTAACGAGGGCGTCGTCCCGCTCTTCCATCCCTTTTCATCTTCATATACCATTTCGCCGCTGATGGCTGTTGTTACGGTAGTGTGTGCATGGACCGCGCAAATTTCCACGCGAGAATTTTCCCGATTCGCATGTATGAACGGTCGCCGTCCCATGGGACGCGTCGCCAGCCTCGTTGACAGAGCGTTCCTTTGGGAACAGCCCTGATAAATCTGTCCAGCCGATGTTAACTGCGATTTCCGTGGACTGCCGCGCGAAAACCCCGCTCGATTATGCGAATTCAACCCTTAGTGGCTCTTTACGGAACTGTCGAGAATTTTAGGGAATTTTATGAAATTTCACGGAAATTTTGGATAAGGTGATTAAGTGATAAGAATCTTTAGAATTTGGGAAACTGCGCGGAAGACTTTTGTTGAATGAAATTACGCGCATTCACCCTTTACTGCTTCTTTTCTCATCTCTGTGTAACGTTGAAGAATTTTGGTAAATTTTATGAAATTCCCAGGGAATGCTACGTCTTGATTCTGTTAATTATTTCGCAATATTGTTAATTGAATATTGCCAATTCTCAACTACAGAAGTTTCATATTTCCTTTACCTTGCATCTCCTATTTCCTCTAATCTTTCGTCTTTCATTTTCTCCAATCCAGTGGCTCTGAAACCCTCGCTATTTTCTCAACCCCTTAAGAACACAAAAATAACAGAAACGATCCAAAAATAAGGAAAAAAAGAAAGAATCTAGATTCTGCGGGAAGGATAAATGAAAAGATATCGCGAAGAATCCCAAATTCAGCATCGAATCAACGCAATCACTGTGTCAATGTATCATTGCGGAGAGCCAAATTCCTGTAACAAGACCAAACGCGTTATTATTGTTACAAACAAGCCGGGGTTGCACGCAACCGAACCGCGAGTCATCAAAACCACCCATAACCGTATCCATCGCCACCGCCATTACGCGAAACGAGACGTGAGCGTCGCTCAAAACAGGATGTTAACCCGTCGACTTCCACCGAAAAGCTTTTCCCGTCGTGGCATTAAGATATCGACACGCTAATGTTCGTCCATTAAACGCTTACCAACCGGAAACGATTTAATCGTTCTCAGCCTTAGAAACAAGCTAAACGTGTTCCATCGTTCGTGTAATTCCATCATCTACGTGGTTATCATCGAGGTTGCTCTATAGCATGGAAATCACTCGTCATCGTTGAAGAAAACAATTTTTCCCATCAGGTTCGTTTTCCATCAGGGAGGCAACGTCGATCTCGTCGCCAACCGTCCCGACCGTATTAACATGGCGAACCGTGTGCGGGGGAGACTAGGCGCGATAAATAAACCCCGAGCCCATTGAAGTAAGTGGTTATGTTTTTAACACGTGCTTCAGACTAACAGTTCACCACCCGCGCCCCTTCAGCCCGGTATAAACCACAGGAGAACGCGCTTCGCCATCTCCATAAGCCACGTCTTTCCCAATGGCGTAGCCTGTCAAGATTTTGTATTTCATAATTCTTCACCATTTTTTGGTCGCATTCTCATGAATTTCTGAGTATTTCTTCGCAGCATCTATTCTATATTTTAGGTTCTTCGGATTTTTGTCGATTTACTGGCTTTGCGAACAGTTTTGGAAGCTTGTGTTTCATACTTTGGCCAATTTGGCAGTTTCCATGTTACACGTACTTAGGTTTCTCAAGATTTTTGTTAATCCGTTAGGTTTGCGAACATTTCTGGAAGTTTGTCTTTTATATTTGGCTTCTTTGGCCAATTCGGCAGTTTCTATATTATATTCAGCTTCCTTAAGATTTTTGCCAATTTTTATCGAGTTCGCCAACACTTTTGCAAGCTTATATTTTATAGGAACATCGGTATTTAACCTTCTTACGGTTTTTCTTAATTTATTGAGCTTCTAGACGTTTGGCAAGTGTGTATTCTACGCCTAGATTTACCGGGATGAAGATTCTGAGGAATTTGCGTTTTAGATTCGTCGATGAGTTAGTTTCGATGTTAGATAGATCGTTTCCGATTTGTTGATTTTATGAAAATTCTCAAGAGTTCGCGAGGAATTCGGGGTAGCTAGTACCTTTTGCAAAGACTCGATAAAGGCAGATTGGTGAAGCAGATGCCAGTGGATGTTTAAAGTATTTTGCAATGAAGAAATTTCAGATCCGTTGAAAAATCACGAAAATGGGAAGAATGCCGTAAACCTACAAAATTAATTTACAATTTTTACGACGACCAAGAGACCACATAACCAACATCCATAGCCCATTCTCCTGAAGGATCCACCATCGCGTCATTTCCCGGATCACAGGAAGCACTTCTACGCTACTGGTGTCCAAGCAGGGCCACAGAAGTGCTACGCGCGCGAACATCGAGCTGACAACGAAGAGTAAAAGAGACGAGCCAAAGTAAGAACGAAGAAGAAACGCGTATGAAGCGAGAAGAAAATGGAAGAATGGTGAAGGAAGAGGAAGAAAGGGACAAAGAGAGAGGTTCTCTCTCGTCGAGATGGGAGATGCGCCGACATAACCGATAAATAACAACGGCAACGAGCCTGTCAGACCCTTGTTAAACCATCGTGCACACGCTCGCTCAGCCTAGCACGCACGCATTCACGCATTAGAATACGTTTTAACACATCCCTCTCGTTCTTCGTCTTTCCTCCTCGTTTATTCGAGAGAGAAGGGCGTCTAGATGTTTGCCCCTCGGGGGTTGAGACGCCATTGACGAATATTACTACGGTCCTTGGACCGCGAGCAAATGCTAATTAATTCCACTTCTTCGCCGCAATTAGCATCCGTGCTTGGGGATGGGATTGATCGTTCAGCTGGCTGCAACCTTTTTTCAATTGGATTTTTTAAACGTGCGATTTATTTATGGCTCATGTATATTGTTTTGGAAGAATCGGGCTAATTGTTCAATAATTTGGAAGCAACGCAGAGCACTTCGCGTGGTTTGGAAAATTGACATGGTTTGTGGATAATGGAAGCGGATATCGTGGATTTTGGAAGAATCGGACTAGTTATGAAATAATTTGGAATTAATGGATGCTCTGTATGAGTTGGAAAAATTGAAAATTTGAATTCTCCCCTTGTTTATTATTATTTATTAGGCTTTTCACATTTTTCCATATTTTTCAGTGGAGTCTTTGTATGGAATTTTGTTGCCAGATTGTATGGTCAACTGGTACCCCAAAAACATATAAAATAAAAGAATAAAAAAATGTAAGACATAAGACGCACAACTAATACCATAAATAAAAAGCGTATAGTTTAAAATCGCCCAAAAATTTCAAACGCAAGAGAGAAACCATTTGCAATATGACGAAGCTTCTCGATCAGGGGAAGGACGTTTTTATGGTTTCCGAGCAGACACAGAACGGGTTCCCGTGGTCCCTGTCGATGACTTTGCCTCGAAGATAGGTTCAAGAGGAACGGAGGAGACAGGGATACACGGTATGACGTGCCAAGAGTTGCACTTACGTGGATGCATCTGCCTCCGTTCGCACGAGCCATCATTTTATCCGGTCGACTTAACGCAACGCCCGTTTACGCTGAAGTTACGAGCTCCCTCTCCCCGTCTTTCTCATTCCTCTCCCTCTCGCAACCTCAAGAGGGTCCCGTCTATCTTAAGGGTACGTTTTATGAACTGCACTTTATGAATTTGTCGAAGAGCGCCTCGAGATGGTATCGTTAACGCGCCTCCAGCGTTCCAGTGAACAACCAAATGAAAGAGAGAGAGAGAAAGAGAGAAAGAGAGTTAGTAGAGGAGGAGGTTCTTTCTTTCTTTTCGCAGAATGGTTCGATGGTAGCATCTATGGAGTACGAATCTGTTTTCTGGACAGAGGTACGTGAAAAGGATGGAGGAAGAAGTTTTTATAATTGGGCAGACGAAAATAAATCTTTTTAATGAGCAACATGGCAGATTTTCATATAGAATACAGCCGAAACAGTTATAGATGTGTTCAGAATAATTCACCATAGCTTTGTTTATGTATTTTTTAAAAAAAGTTTCAGTAAGAATAGCAGAAGATGGTTTTTAAATATTTCTTTTACGTGCCATTTGTTTGGAATTTATTTCTTTTTAGAAATGGTCAAGTTTCTCTAAAGAGTAGTTAAATAATAGAACGAAGACAAAAACAGGATAAGGTAGGTTAAACTAAGATAGCTAGAATAAGAATTAGATTAATAAGTGTCACAAATGTAAAAGAAAATTGGTATCGTTGTACTGTGTAGAGTTTATGTAGGGTTGTAAGTCTGACAGCTGTCTCAAAGGCACGAATTCAATGAAAGTGAATATAATAATAAAATAAATAACGAAACAGATCTTTTTCTTCTCGTCTAAAGATACGTAGAAAAGGTAGAGAAGGGATTATCGACAATTCGGATATAAATAAACGAAAGATATTTTTAGTGAAAAGAATGCGATTTCCTAATGAATAATACGTTATTTTATTATATTATATGCAATTATAAAGACCAATTCTAAAAAAGCTTAGAACGTAATAAAAAGTTGAGAGCACCTTAAACTCTTAAGGCGCCAAAAGAAGAAGAGCTTCGGAAGAAACTTTCTCTCTCAGTCACATGGGTACATATTTAAAAAAGAAAAAAAAAAAAAGAAAATAGAGAACAAAATGTTGGGCACGCGCTTTCCTCCGAACTGGAACCAGCTTTCTTTCGAGGAGTATAAATTAGCGACACGACAACGTTGCTCTCACCCTTATCTGCCGGCTTATTTTCACCAGTGGAGAAAGAAGAGCCTGGCACGCTCTACTCGCGATCGACTTTCGCTGCGCATCTGTCGGTCGCGAGGAAGAGAGGACCGTGTAGCCCTTATCTCGAACACGCCCGTTGTCGAAACACTTAATGTTACCACTCGAACGATCGGGTCGCCTTTGATTTCGGTGGAAACACGGCCGAAGCGAAATCCACGCCGACGGAACACCGTGTTCCCGCCGGTTTGCCCGGCAATTAAATTTCCTCCGACAACGTGCGCCGTTTCTTTTTCGCGGTACTTCGGTCCTTCGTGGAATTTCGCCGGTTCTCTTTGCATCTGACAGAATTTTAACTTTTTAGAAATCTTTCTCAGGGTTTCTTTTAGGTTTTCCTTTTACGTTCGTTTGGCAGGATCTCAAGATGTTTGTAGGTTTTATGCGAGAAGCAGGAGATTTGGAAAGTTTGGGATTGAAATTGCGAAGGAGGTGGTAGTTTAGGGAGCTGACTAGAGGGATGATGCTGGCTGAGCTCTCTTGCACAGTCGAATTTGTATCATCAGTGAAATATTGGCTTGTAATGTAAAGTCATCTTATTTTTATATTTGCTATTTTATATTTGCGTATAAAAACGGTACGAATCTATATTACAATTTAATATTTGATGGAAAATCGCAAGTGAGAAGCGTAAAGTTAACAACCCTTTAATCCCTCAAACTTTCAAACACAGAAAATTATTTAAACCATGATCCTTTAAACCATTTATTTACCAATTCGTTTATCTATTTTCTCATCTTCTGAAAAATTTTACTCCAAATACATATATACCAATCTTCGCTAACTAATAACACTACTATTCTTCTTCTTACATTAAACTATAATGTAACGTTGCTCAGCTTTTAGTCCCCAAGATCGATTCGTTGTTATTTTTCCATTATTTCGCCATTATTACTCCCCATTACTCCAACTGTGCTCCCTCTTCGTCAGGTTCCTTCTACTTAGCCGGCGATATTTTCTTTATTGGCTTTAATGTTATCTACAAGGCTCGCCACCTGGCGCCGATACAAAACGGTGTATCGCTTTCAGTGGCCCTCTGAAGGGTTCTGACGGACCCTCCTTGGAATAATATTTTCCCAACACCGAGACCCTGTTTATAGTGTCAACGCAGCAGCGGCGGATTATTCGACTGGCTTCCGGTTGATCTGCGAACGTGTCTATCATCACGCAGAAATTTCTCTCGTATACGCCATTAGAAGGTTTCGATAGCATCATGAACTTTCGAAGAATTATTTCTAATATTTTTTAAGCACCTTCCTTAAGTACATATTACTTTTGGTAATTATACAGAAGTATTGGTGCCTCACCGTTTCAATGATTTTTGAATATGTTGTAGAAATCAACATTTCGAACAACTTTTTCCCATACGTGTACCTCGTTGTAAGGTGGTTAGCAACCAATACTAACGCATACATTAGCGTAGGTTTTAATAGTTATTATCAGGAGGTTTATTAAGAAATCATCGAAATCGGTGAGCTGACAGTATTTTTAAATATATCTAAGTAATTGTCAGCTATTTTTATATTTCAATATATATAATTTCATCCGAGATTTTTGTATCAACCTTAGCGCAGTATGCAAAAGCGTTAATAAAAATCGGAAGAGGAATAAAAAACGGATAAGAAAATTACATTCTATCGCTAGAAATGCTACAACATAAAGAATTTTTAAAAGAAACGATTCTGTAATTGAAACGAGATTGTAAAATGCGAAGATATTGATACGCGTGAAAAATTCGAATTGTTTCCCCATTTATGAAACACTTTTAGCAATAACCGTGCTATTAATTAAAACACTATTACACGCATTCTGAATGTAGAAACCTGACAAAAACCCGCGCACTCAGCCCAAAAACCGCGTTTCCAAATATACCGAGGTTCATAAATCCTACCAGACGCGTCTCTAAATCATCCTCCTCCGAACGGTTCTCCTAACAAGCGATTCGATCGAGCTCGTTAATTAAACCTCGGCGAACCTGTCCTCGTTTTCCAAATTCCCTCTGCCATTCGTCACCTGGCACGAAAAGCCCGGCCTCTCGTTTTCTAAAGCTACAGTCCGAATCTTTCCGAAAACCACGCGGTTCGTGGAAAGATAAAAATAAACGAGAAAGTTTGAAAAGGGAGGAAAGAGGGAAATTGGTCGGAATAAGGGGTGGAAGTTTCCACGAACGAAGAAAGATGGCAGAAAGGGGAAAGGGAGAAGATCAATTCCAGGCAATATGTAGAACGATTTCTCTCCGTTTCTGGATACGAGTCGTAACGAGAATTCACGACGCCCCCGCGGTGTATCCTTTATTCCAGCCGACGATTTATCCTCTGTCGGGGGTGCGCGACAAAGGGGGCGAGGGGGTGGACAGAGGGGACAGGCCATCTTCTCGCTCGGAAGAAGGTTTTATTGGGCTTTTTATGGGCCGAATAAACGGTCCCGTTACGCGGATTTGCATGGAACTTGTTCTGTGATTCACCGCCAACCCCGTCTTCTTCCTTGTCGTACAGTCGAGGGAAAGGGTGGATTATGGCAACACAACGCTTCCTCCATTGTTTGTTACCAAGTTTGTTTGGTGGTTTTAGAGAATTTAGTTATTTTCTTATAGTCGTCAGACTCTATGGTATCGACTTTCTATTATCTTCTATAATAAATATATTTATCTTCGTGGATGTGTCATGACGTATCATCTACTGCATGTATGATTTTAATCTTTTAACATCTTATATTACAGCATTCATATCCTAATTAACGTTTCAATGTGGTATCGATACATGTATCGAGGAGGTAGAAGACCTTCGCTGAGCAATGTCGATACATCATACCGACATTGTTTTTCTTTTAATATTTCTCCACAATACATAGTGTGTTCTAAACATCTTTTAAGTAAAACGAAGTAGAAGGAAATTTTTCTCAATGTTTCTCATGGAAAGTAACAATCGCAGAAACTGTTTGCGTTGAATATATTAATTTACGTCCAAATAAATTTTTCTTATCATTTAATGATACTTTCATGTGACTACAAAAAGTGGATATTATGAAAATGAAATGTAGAACCCGAGAAAAAAAATGTCTCATTAAAAGATAAGGATATGTGCGAATGATTTTTATAGCCACTCCGTGTCGTAATCTGAAATTTGTTTAGTAATTGAAATTTTTATATCGATTAATTTTGACTAAGTTTTGCTAGAACGTCACCAATTTTGAAACCTTCGGTTGATATAAATATATACGTAAACTGATAAAAGCCCCCCTCCAAGAAAAAACGAACAAAATGAAGAAGAAAATATGGACAAAGTATTAACCAAGAAACAAGACAGAAAAAGAATTATCGCCTGGGTAGCTGATGTAATTATGATGAAACGTTGTGGAATTGTGTATTAGATTATCTATGGTTCCGGTTCACAGGCAGCAAGCTGTGGTTCTTAATTAGTTTATTGACGCTTCGACCGCTTTAAATTACCTAATTAATATCAAGACTCACTCAGATTGTTTTTCTGCTTGGAATTTCGCAATCGTGGGGCACGAATCAAAACGTACTTGTTTTTCGTTCGAGTTGCGTACAGAAATGGTGTCAATGTCCTTCGATCGACGCCATTTAGGCGATCGAATCTCGAGCACCGTTGATAAATTCTCACGATTCAATCTCCCGATGTTTCTTTTACGAACCTGCAAAAATGGAGTACCTGCATTAAAAAAAAAAAAAAAATGTTTAAAAAGATTTTATAAGAAGCATAAAACGTATAGGCGATAAGATTGAGAGTTGCAAATAGATTGGTAATTGATTGAAGCTGATTGGACTGGTCGGAAGATTATGTATATGGGCTATCGAATGATGGAAGCTTTCTTTTACAATGTCTGGCAGCGCGGAATTTGTATAATAAAGTCTGAAAACGCGTATTACAATAAATGGACCGAGTGATTGAATTTGTTTGCAACGTTTGTTGTTAAGCAGGTATACGCTGGAAGCGCAGTTTTGCAAAATAGTTGCACGAGGAAGATCTCGCACGCCGTTTCACGCCGCGCGTTAAGCCCGGTGCACGCTTGCAATTTTCTGCCATAATGTAATCTGATCGTATACGACGCGGGCCTGGCTGATTTAATATTACATCACGTCGTTTTACGCAAATTCGAACTTCGCGCGAAGATTGGCTAGTTTTGGAGCCACGAGTTAAGCCACGACCACACTTGCGTTATTTGACCATACAGAAATAGAATTATTCAACTTCAAGTTGCAGTGGTATTTATATTTTTTGATACGAAATATTACGACTAGAAAAATGTAGCCGATGTAGTAATAAATTAGAACACGCTATACGCCATTTATTGTATGCGTGGTTTATATTAAAATAGATGTTCGCACTGTGTGAAATGTTTTCTTATTCTCCATATTCGGTTATCGATGATCCAAGTAAAGGAACTTCCATTCTTATTTCAGACAATTTACCTAACAAGTGATTATATCAATACAGTAGAGATTCTCCTCGAACATATTAATTTCTCAAACACTGAAAAATTTAAAATCGCATATGAAATAATTTAAGAAATATGTACTATCTTAATATTCTATAGAAAGATCAATTAAGTAATTTAATATTGACAATGTTCTTTTTCGAGATTGAATGGTCGTAGTATGTAGAAGGTTTTCAGCGAAAAGAACGTGCTAACGAATGTGTTGGAGTAAGGTTGCATTACGTATCAATCTTCAAGTGCGAATGAGACTTTAACCCGCAGCGAGGTCGTTACGATTTTTTCGATCGCGCGTATCGAGAACGTGTAATTTCGAGCGATTCTTCGAAGTTGCGAACACGATGGTGAGCAGTATCGACGTTAAATCGTATGATACTTAACTTTGAAGGTGCTGCAACATCCAGTGAAGTCACGTTCCATACCTAATCACACGTTAACTCAACGTAAAAGACACGAACATCGAACTATGCACCCTATTCCAATTTTATTCCACGACTTATCTGAATCTTACAAAAGTTTCTTCCAACATCGAACGTTAAAATGACCGTTAAAATTCGTAGAAGGACGTTGAAGTTTTATGGTTTGCTCCTCGCAATCGATGATTCGTGACCGGAGTCTAAGAGATGATTAAAATCGACGATTCCTTCCATTTCCGAAAAGAGAATCGATTTCGAATATTCTGTAACAAGCTCGTTTCGTATGGTTCACTCCATATAGCACAAAGAGGCGAAAGAAAGTAAAAGGGCGTCACGTGTCATTTGATTTCAATCCGCTAGCCTATGGGCTACGCAATAATCCCCATTAAACAAATAGACCCGGGGATGCCCCATTGCGTACCACCAAGAGCGCGCGTGTGCGCACACTTCGCGCCTCGTTGCGCTCGAAATTAACGCAATTTGAGTGGAGATCGATGAAAGCCGAGATTAATCAATTTTCGAAGCGAAAACGTCACTGTGTATATTAATTATAGATATAAAGGTTTAATTATAAATATTTTAGATTATTTCAGATTATTTTAAAGAGGGAGATTCAGCTTAGAATGGAAGTTTATCACATTACTTTCTAATGGATTAGAATCTTTGGATTTAGAACTTGTTCAATTAAATACGGAACAATTCGGGAAAAAAGCAATTAATCGTAGAGAAGAAGGCAATTAACAGGAATCGAAAATAAATTTAAAACGCACGTCACCTAACTTTGATTAAATTCATTTCAATCTTTACAAATGTAGGTCGATTACTATTATATAAGCAATGTTTCAATCTGATAATGTTACTTTCTCAGATTAAATTATTCCAGTAGAAGATTCATTGTTTAATTATTAAATATATTATTTTCACATCATCTGTTGTATTAAAAGACAAATTAAAAATTAAAAATCTATTCGATATTTTCATAATCAATGCGTTATAAATCCTCTGAATTCATCTTTTACAGTTAATAGATGAAATGCCGAGTAACCGGGGCAACGCAATTACAATTATTTCACTGATTATGCAAGCAAGCGGGAAAGAAATCACTTCTCCCCTCGCGGACAACGCCATTATCATTTCCATGCGGAAAATTAGTTTCACAGCCGATGAGCCGCGTTATCACCCCCGTTATCACGATCGATAAGGACGGGGAACGCGTGCAAATACGGCTCGTTTGTAAAGTGCACAGCGTGTTACGAGGTCCCCGATGATCGTGGGGGGGTTGGAAAGCTCCAGCCCACCCCGCAATCGGCCCCAGAACGCGACCAGCCCTCCCATAATGCAATTTGAGTTAACTGCCGGGGGATAATCGCCGGCAGCCACCCTATAAACTGTAAGCACACAACGCGTAATGTACTCGGCGCGTTGGGACTCTCTTTTCTTCCACGACGATGTTATTCTTGCCGCCCCTTTGTGCGACACGGGGGTGAAACATCAAGGGACGCCTTTGTGGACTCTGGACAGACGTGTTCTTTTGATTTTTGACGAATCTTGCGGAATTGTTAGGGTCAAGGTGCAGGTCTGTGGAGGTTGGATGGAATTGGAATTTTCAGACTCGCATCGAAAAGTTGGGGAATTTAAGTTTGACAGATTCATGATCTTCCGAATTGTTAGATTGAAAATTTTGCAACTAGAATTTGGATTGGAAATATATGGAGGCCGGAGATTCCAGTTCGACAGATTTTTATGATTTTACGAAGTTTTAAATTGCACATGACGGGATGGAATTTTTTAATTGAAAAATGCAAATTTTAAGTTTCTTTACGTTAAGAAACGTCACATTGCGTGAAGTTGAAGCATTTATTATCTAGAATTTTTAAATCTAAATATTCTCAATCGTAAAAGGTTTTAATGCTTGATAGAAAATTTACAATATCAAGTCTCAAGGTTTTTAATTGATAGAGCTCCGAAATTAAATACATTCGAATTCCAAGCTCAAGAGACATTAAACAATTCCCGGAATGGCAAAGGAAAAGGAAAACGAGTCAAAATACCTGTTATCTGTAAAATTTTGTTCATAACTGATCCCTGCGTAACTAACTTCGTTTACTCGAGATTACCTATCCGATAAACGCTGCACAAGCGATAATCCCTCTTCTAATTACAGTAAATCAAACTAATTAAATTCACGGAAAAACGGCTCACTTCATTATCGAGTAATAAAAACCACTAAAAAAGAGAAATAAAATAAACCATAGAGATGATAAGGATTTTATGAACAGTAGCCACGACAACTTGTGTTTAAAACAAAATGGACGCGTACTACGAGCTTTCTATCGAGTTTACAAGCACCTTGACACGACGCTATTCCGCGAACCTCGCTAATTGCCGTAATTGAAGCTGTTTTCGCGTATCTCTGTAATTGTCGACGTTTTATAGCGACGTGAGCCACGTTTTCGAGATCCGACGGACCGATCTCGTTGGTTAAATCGGTCTACGAAATTAACAGGGACATCCGTGATTCCAGTTGGAATTTATCGTCGTTACGGAATCTCTATGGAGATTAAACCTCGCGGGATTTATCGTTGTGACGATGGAAATTTTCATGTAAATCAGGTCGACGTTTATTGGGAAATTTTAATGGGACGAGTAATAGTGGGAATTTTGAAATGAAGCAGCTCTAATTGAAGAAATTTGAGATTTTTAGCGTATTAGGATCGAGGATTTTCGGGAGAATTTGGAATTTTTGAAATTTTGGGTTTGAAACTTTGAAGCTTGAGGCTCGGAAAGTTGAACATTTTGAAGATTTAAAAAGATCCTGAGAATTCTAATAGTAAGAATTTATGAATTTCTGAATTAGTATAAATACGCAACCATTGCAGTTTAATTTTAAGCTTCAGAATTTCGAAAGTAGAAACCTACAAGTTTTGTAGAGTTTTTTGATTCAAAGTAGATGCTCGATGTTGCAATATTCACATGGTCCAAGATTTGAAGCTTTGCTCTCGTGAATACACAAATCTCCCAACGTGAAATTCCCCTAAATTTATGAAACTACAATTCGCCGAGAAATAAAATTCTGCGTCCTTTAAATTTACAAAGTTAAAATATCGCAGAATAAAACTTCATATTCCTTTTTATATTCCTATTTACGGAGCAAAAGTTTTACAACATGGAATCCACGTCAAAATAATATTTCGACATCCCCCATCCTTTAAACCTCCTACGAGTGGAAGAAACATAATTACCATTTACCATTGTACCAGAGAACGATATTATCACGAGCGTACCGTGCGTGAAGTATCGCCACGGCACGACCCACATCACGATCCGAAAAATTAACAACGCCATTGATTTTTCTTGTTTTAATTAATGTTTACGGCTCGGCTGTAAAGCGGGTCGGACACGGGCATCGATTTTAATGGGAAGCCGGGTATTGTCGACTTTTATGCGCCAGCATAAATCGCTCGTAGAACCGGAGACCCAGCAATCGCCACGACTCCTTTTAATTCGACCTTTTACGCCGCTTATCGTTTTCAAATCGAGTCCCGCCGCCAGCCCGAGGATAATGGACAGAAATTGAATTACTTTGCCCATATGAATGGCCGCTTTCGTACATGTGTATGCAACACTGATAAAATAGTGATCGAACTCCGTTCTATAAATGGCTGCCGGTTTACGAGTTATTCGTTTAATGTTTCTTTAAATCACTCGTGGAGTAAAGTATAATTTATAATTAGTATTCTGCATTCAGAGATTGTGATTGATAGACGAAAATAAAAATTTGGTTGGTTTTAAAGAGATTGTATTAAAAGATTGTTGCTAAAGGTTTTAGTATTGAAGATTATTGGTCTCTTTGGATTGTTCCTTTTTTTAATAGTTGAAATGAATGGTTTGTGGATAATAATTTGTTGATATTAATTTTATATTAGCCTCTGTGATTATTTTATATGTACCGATTTTCATTAACTTTGTATTGAGTTTAATGGGATCAGGGTATGCGATTATTAAGGTATTCTTTTAATTTTATTTTATCAGAGGTATATACTTTATTATGATAGTATATTGTTTCTTTACTGATATATATATATATATATATATATATATATAATATTTATATGTGTATTTATATGTTCAGTAGGAATCTATATTTGATTTAATTATTAGGAAATCCTCCTTATGCATTTCATAAGAAACAAAATATAAACCTATATTAAATATTGTACATAGATACACCTACATATAATAAGAAACAAGTGAATGAGGAAGATTTATCAAGATTTTCAAGGATTAATATACTTCTGTGTTGTACGTAATTGGTCTAACTACCACAAAATTCTTCTCACATTTGTGTGATCAATAAGAAACAGAATATACGAACGAAACTTTCATTAAATTGCATTAGACTCCTTTGCTCTCTGTCTTCTACTTCGAAGAGGATCTTTCAAAATAAATCATACCCTAGAAGAAAGTATGCTTGCGAGTATATTTGCAAGCATTCGATATAAAAGAAGATAAAAACGATAAAGGATAAAACGACAGAAAATCCATCACAACAGTCATAAACTAGCGAATCGCTTGAAATCCACGGGAGCGAGTCTCGTGCAGGCTTCTCACTCCATCAGGAGCGTCCCGGAAACCATCGAGGCTTCCCCCATTTTGGCGAACGTTACTCGGACCCGCGAAACCTCTCCGCGTGGCAGTAAACCGCGCTGCACGGAATTGCAACCACAATTTCAACTCGTTCTCCCGCAATCCGGTACTCTCGACCTTCGCTCTTCCTCGGAAAGCAACAGAAACCAACGTACCGACCGAGCTACGGTATCGCGAATTCTAACAGAAAGAATTGCCCTTACCTCTTCGAACTGAACTTAAAGCGAATGAAAATCGAAAAAGACGAGGAGAGACTAAAAAGAGAATGGCAGAAGAAAAAACGAGAAAATAGCAGGATCGCGCGTGAAAGGAAGTCGGAACGCGGCGGAAATTGCGAAAATCTTCGACAGGGTAGTTTCGTTGGGCGGAGTGGTCGGTTAAACAAACAGTAGTTGCCGAGCAATCACGTAGGAAGCGGAGGATCGTCGGAGAAGGCGGCCGTGTAACATTCTGAAGGGGATATGATCGTTGGTAGAAGAGAGAAGGAAGTGCAGGCTGCGTGGAAGGTGAAAATTGCCGGTTTGCCGTGGCGGGACGCGTCCTCGGGATGGTAGCCACGGTCGGTTCGGTTTTATCGGCGCAAATTGGCCGGAAAGTCGGCGCTTCGCCGCGGCGCACGTGTGTATCCACGCGTTTTTACCTTCTACGGGCCGCTCTTACACCCTGCTAGCAGAAAATTGTTTGTTTGCACAGAGAAATCGGTATGAAAGATTACGCAGAGGGTTTTCGAGTCGAGAAACCGAATCGAATGTATCTGGTTATTGCTGGACGAGTCGTTGAGAAATTGTGGAGGATGAATGATGGTGATGGATACTGAAGCTGCGAACAGTGTGAGATTTAACTGACCTGGTTCTTGGAAATTTGGACTTTTTTGTTTCAATCTGAAGTAGCTACAGATATAGGTTCAATTTGTGAATATCCTTTGGAAAGGGGTTCTTCGATGAGACGATAAGTAGATAATAAATCTTGTGTAAGTAGTTGATATGTCTGTCAAGTTAATTCATATCGTTACACTATTCTTTGAATTATTCACTCTTCTCTAAAGCTTACCATTTATTTAGAGAATAACAGTATAATTCGTTGTAATAAAATAAAATATTATTGAAAATATACTATGAAATTTTTAATATCGCTGTTAGAATTTTCATTATCCTTCTGTTCTTATACCTTTTCATGTTTGATGGAATATTTTTGTACTTAATCTTTTCGGATGTGTATCTTATAATCCCCGAAAGATCTACAAAAATCCCACCAGACAGAAATACAAATATACATAAATTCCAGAACTTCAAACTCTATCAACAAACTTTAGACATCTCCAAAGATTTCCTCCTTCTCAAATAACTTCTTCTCCCACAATCAACGCCCCCTTTCAGGCGAAAGCACAGACATAAGAGCGAAACAAATCACCATACCGTCACGCACAAGTCGACAAGTTACAAAAAATTTTCTGATTCTAGGGACAGGAAAGAAAAATAGTTTCAATGTAACCAAAAGAAGGAAAACGCCGCGTGCACCCTATAATTCTATTTTGAACGCATACGGCTCATTAGCGTCGAAAGTCGTTGGATATGGAAGAAAGTTTGAAAAGAGAGTAGTCGATAAGAGAAAAGTGTCGGCTGAAACTTTTACGATCGCGGCTCTTTTTTTACGGCAACTTTCGTTGAAGGACGCGACCGCAATAAAACGATCGCCATACGCGCCGCGGTATCTCGCTTTCATCCCTTTTCATCCTCTTTCATCCCCTTTTCTTCCTTTCGGTGCAACGCCCATCGTGTTTCGACCAACCGGCCCCGATTACGTTTCGTTACATTTCCAGCTTTTACGATTTTCCAGTTGGTTTGCATTTCACGTTTTCCACCCCTTTCCTCGACACCATTTTTCCAACACGCTCGGCGATCCTTTGCTTTTAAGCACCCTACACACGATATTATCTAGCCGCGTTACTTGAAATCAGGTCTTACGATTGGATTCATCAGAACTAAGTTTCATAAATTGTTCGATCGGTAGATCGATATAATCTGAAAACGAGAAAGTTGACTATTACGATTTTCAAGACTTCAAGTGATTTAAAGGGTTTTAGAAATTACAGATATTCTAAGGACTCGAAACTTATAGAGATTCGAGATTTTGTCAAGGCTTACGAAGAATTTCAAGATTCCCAACAATCCCAAGGCTTACTGAGACTTTCGAGACTTTTAACAATTTCAAGATCATATACAAATTTTAAAGACCGAAAACTGAAAATTTATTCGAGCCTATCAAGAATTTCAACACTTATCGCGATATTTTTGAAATTTACACGAATTTTAAGACTTCTCCAAACTGTACAGATTCCTGTCGATACCTAAGAAACCTATCAGTAGTCGAAACATATCGAAATTATTCAGAATTTAATACATATATTGAATTATGTTCCAAATGATTCAATTTTATTGCCAAATGTGTGCAAGAAACTTTATTCAGTCCATCCTGGAGCAAGGGGAACCTTCTTTTCTAAGTGCCGGGGTGAGAGAATCGTGAGAGGTAGGGTTTTACAAAGGATTCCATTTTCTCAAATAATCCCGAAAACGCGATAGAAAGCTCGTAAAACGGGCAGGCAATCTTGCATTTACGAGCTCACACTCGTTTCCGCTGTCAACGCGAGGCCGTTGCTCCTTGAAATACGGAAACCGCCGCTATGGCGTTGCTTCCAGATCAAGATTATTTCTTTTGCGGATGAGATTGGGTAGATGGAGGATCGAAGGTGGTTAGGTTTAGTTTGGGGGTATTGTTCTTGATTATTTTCGCCGGTTTGGATGGTTCGAGCAAAGTTATTGGACATACTTGTTTCTGGAACCAATATGTTTGACGCAAATGATATGAAGTTTGAGCAAGTTTTCTCAAAGATAATATGTTTGTTGATACGTAGTTTGTTACATTGTTTGGAATTTAGTTTGAGAGACTCTGTTGTCTGGACGTGATCGGTGTAAATGGATTTAACGTTTAAAGAAGTTTTGTAGTTTGTAACATCGTTTGAAGAAGTTTGAGAAAGTTTGAGCAAGTTCGAGTAAGTTTGGGTAGGAATAATATTCTTGTTGAGAGATTTTTCATGCTGTTGTTTGAGATTGCATTAGAATCTTTGTGGATTGTGTGTGAATTCCAAATATAATTTCAGATTTCAGATAATTATGTATTTCATAGATTCTTCTATTATTTCCTTCTTACGAAGAACAAACAGAAAGTTCAAACTGCCAGAAACGATAGAAGGAATAAAATTGCATCGTGAAGTATGACCAAAGGTACTTATTTTCCGCATGACCGAAGAATTTGGGTGTGCCTGGCCACCAGGAACACGTTGCTTGGTCATTATGGGCCCATTAGTCGTGTCAAATGACGAGCCATGAATTCGTCTCGGATTTCATTCGGTAAACTGAAGAAGCGGCTTCAAAAAACACATTTCACCCTTTCTCTTCTCTAAAGAAAGTTAAAGGAGACCGTTGAAATCAATCTCGAATCTCTCATTTAATTTCATTTCTTCACCGAAGCTTGTCACGCCAATCATTATAAAAAATTCAACGTACAAAAAATGGAGACTCCAAAGAAGAAATTATTCTCTTTCATCGAAGACAAATATAACGTTAGACGAAAGAATTGGAGAACGAAGACGATGATTCGTTTACAAATTTTTCTCGAATTTTTTTAGAATATCGTAGATTGATAGCGGGATCGTTGAAAAATTCCATAGTAAATTGTGATAAATCGTTGGGACTAAACAGGATACGAAAATCTGCAACGTAACGAGAGACCGTGCGCCTCAATCTCTCGCTTTTTCAATGTTCTTTTCTTAGTGAACCACCCACGGTGAGCTTCCAACCTGGAACAAGAAGAAAAGCCGCGCGACCGCCCGATTTATGGTTTTTCAAAGGAATGGGAAACGAAATCGGAGCACGACGAATGTGTCGGCTCTAAATGGAGCCACATGTCAAGCCCAATGTTGTCGCTAATTTCGGCAATTAACTAAACGTCTGTCCAGCTCGAACCTCCAGCGTGTTTAATTATTATTAATTACACGCGTTGTTCGAGTGAATTCTTGGAAAAGACCAACGAAGCTTGAAATCCTGTCTTTTGGTATTTCCAAAGATTTTAAAGGAACTTGTATAATGATTATTCATTATATTTACTGTCGACGTAGAAATTTTGGAAAAAAGACATTTTGAGAAGAAGCATTTTCGTATTTTTAAGAATTTGTATAATTCTTATAAATTCTTTTCTTCGTTGAAATTTCGTTAAGACCTTTCCTATCATCTTTGATTATAGTATAATCAATTTCTTTTCAGTAATACACTTTTGTAATCGTTCATCTCGAAGTTTATTCAAGAAATAAAAAACTGACCTTTTGTACAGGCGAATCTTCCTATTCTCTTTACATAAATAACATCGTATCTCTTTAAAGAATTAATTCCTCTAAATTGAACAATATCTTATTTACCTACTGTATAAATATAATTATCCATTCGTCCTATTATATACCTTGTTTTTTGTTATTTAAATAATTAATTAATAATAAATCCTCTTTGTCATTTGACCTTCAGTCTCTGATCCAATTACAGTAACTCTTTTATTCCTAAATATATTTAACAGACACAATCTGTGTATACTTTTTTCTCCCTGTTACACGACAAATAAACTTATA
This sequence comes from Bombus pyrosoma, assembly GCF_014825855.1. Classification (NCBI taxonomy): domain Eukaryota; kingdom Metazoa; phylum Arthropoda; class Insecta; order Hymenoptera; family Apidae; genus Bombus; species Bombus pyrosoma. Next base: position 4,430,690 of record NC_057784.1, read on the forward strand.
AATTACGATTTTTACAAGATCAGCTTCTGATCAAAGTGACGCTTTACAATTCTATTATCTATTTCTTTTTTTTTCTATTATTATACTATTTATTTCGTAGTTTCACTTTGACCGCGTCGACAGGAACGGAAGGGTTAAGATAATAATAGTAATAACGTATCTCTTTTGATCGAAAATGTAGGGTGTTTTAGTGTCTCTGGAGTGCTCGGACTCTTCGTTGTATTAGAGTGTGTCGTCTCACATTGCCAATGTAACCGGAAATCATACTGCTGCGCAGTATGGCCGGTCGTCTTACCGGACGTTTGGCGTGCAGGTGATGTACCATTGGTTCCGGTGGTTTCTTCTTCGTCAATGGCGTTTCCCAGAAAGTCTGATCGATTCCGAATAACTCTCCGTCCTTTAACAATTAACTTTCAATATTGATATAACCATCGTAAGAATAAGCTATTTACAGCGACTAGCGAAATTATATTATGCAAAATATATCAATATATTATGCATTCTATATGAAACATTTATGTTTCATCAAGTAGAGACTCTTGTGAGTTTTGAGCACACTCTAAGAAAGAAAATATTTTAGAACGGAATTGAAAGGAAAACGCCCGTATCAACGATAATTCTTCGAACTTAAGAAATTTTTTAGCAATTATAGAAAAACACGATACAGTCGAAATTGATTCGAAGCACGCATCAGACTCGGCCGCTACGGGGCAATCGCTAGATTGCGGAATTTTATGGATTTACGCAGAGAGTGTCGAGGCTCTACTGTCTTAATTTTCAGGCTGCAAACTTTTTCACGGTACCCTTAAACTGTAATCGCGAGCCTTTCATGTCCGATGCATTTCTCAATAGATAGCGCTTGTTAAAAAAGTCCCCTAAAAATTCATATAACATCTTCGAACATTCTAAATTATGGTCATCGTAAAACTTTTGTCAAATAACATTTTTTAGACGCAAACAAAATAAAGGTTTCTTACCCACTACCTTGCGAAAAATTTTCAAGCCGGTCGAAATAACGCGGCCATGAAGCACCCACATTTAAGGTTTAAGGATTAATTATATTGTCGAAAATAAGTATTTGCATAGAGAAGCACAGTCGAGTAATCGGCATTACCATCATCGTTTGGGGCAGTTGTTCCATCAGTGTTTCAGGAAGGAAGAGACTGAGAGATCCAGCAAATATACAGCACGTGCCAAGGATGATCATCGGCAGATTGTACATGAGTCTGCTGGAGAAGGCGATGAAGGGGCTGCAGATGGAAGTAACGTATCCTGTCACGTGTATGAACGCCACGCCCTCGCCTCGTATCACCGTCGGTAGTAATTCAGCCGCGTATTGCATCGCGATGTTCGAGGCGATATTGATAAAGAGTCTGCCACAAATTGCGAAAGAGACGAAGACGATCCCTACCGAGACGCTGGATGCGAGTAGGCTGAACAATCCGGAGAGTATCACCGCGACGAACAACGTCCATCTTCGACCAAACACGTCAAGAGTGTAGACGATTACCATCTCGGCTGGGAATTCGGTCGCGGATGCTATGGTAAATGTAGTGAATACATCCATGCCGAGGCGGTCCAAGCATCTTATGTGACCGTCGTAGGCCATTTGAATGACGCCCCATACCGCCGTTAATAACAGCGTGATCCTTCTGTGGAGGATTGCATCCGAATTGAAAGGAGAATGTTTGCAATTGGTCATTTTTGTAGCTTCTTGCGGACGAAAAATTCTTGCAGGGTATTTAAGCAATGATCCAAAATAGTAGTTATCTTTGACATTTCTTGGGGAAAGAGGTACTGAGTGAAAATTAATTTTTCTTTAAATAGAAGCTGGTTAGAGAAATATTTCAAAATATCAATTTCTATTACCAGATTTATTGCTATGCGAGAACAATAGGCAACAACGAATCTTGTGATTTTTCGGATTCATACGATTCGAAACTTCAATTGATTTACCACTAGGACTCTTAGGGGATTGTAAGTTTGACCATTTGTCACCTTTTCATCTTTGCACTCATTTCTTTCCACTTTCCTATATTTTGAATAAATGCTAATAAATATTTTTGTTCCTTCAGAGATACTCCTAACGTCCTGCAAGAATTTTTCGTTCGTAAGAAGGTCAAAAAATGGCCACTTTTTAACACCCTCCTCTTCCTCTCTATTTCTATCGAATTTCAAATCATATCAAATTTTACAGTTACTAATTGGCAATTTTTGTATATTGTGTAACGCTTGACGAATGAATTATATAATTTAATTAAGTGTAAGGTATAGTATACAGCGCAGAAAGCATAGCGCAGTGCTCAAGTAAATATTATAAATACCTTAAACGTTTTGTTTTGAATAAATCGAGAACTGTGTGTTCCTCCCCAGCCAAGGTTTCTGCAGTTCTCCCGCAATCTTCCAAAAATTCGTTATATACATCGTTAGGTATCGTGCGATTATTTACTTTCTCGATCTTCGAGATGATCTTCATAGCTTTCTCGATATGTCCCTTTCCAATTAACCACCTGTTTCATACGACTTTATTCGTTAACTCCCACGAAAATTATATTAAATTTTCTCTTAACTGATGTTAAAAAGGTTTTAGTTAGATTTACAGAACAACGTTATTCAATTTCACGCTATTTAAAAAATTGAATTCAAACGCAGATTTGTTTCGCCCAAGCATGTATTATTATGAATAGTATATTTTAGATATTTTCACCTGTAAATTTCCTATAAACGCATACACAGCCACATTTACAATATAAATGGCGAAATAGAAATTACCTGACGCTCTCAGGAACAACGAAAGGCGCGACTATAACAGCACATATTGGAACGGTCGTGATCAGAGAAAAAGTTTGCCAATTGGCGACTCCATAAGCTATCCATGGTATAGCCATCATGCCAATAGTATAGAATATTCCATAGGACATATGACCGATAAAAGTTCTCCATCTGGGGCCCACGTATTCCAAAACTAGTATATAAGTCATCACGAAACTGTTGTCATAGGCCATACCAACGATGAATCTACAGATGCAGAATTCCCAGAATTTGGTTATGTATATGGTACAAATACCACCGACGAACGCAAAAACATTGGTTGCAATTAAAACCGGAACTCTTCCGTATTTGTCAGCTAGCCAACCAAATATTATGCCTCCAACAATCGAACCCATAAAGAAGATACTCTGTGCTAGTGTCGCTTTGTAACTTTCGTCGCATACCTGATTTGGTAGAAATTTGTGTTAGAAAATGAGAAACATTAAATTCAAGTTATATTAGTAGACAGTAATTTTGATAATATTTTGGATAATATTTGATAGAATAATATTTGCAAATTTTGACAATGTTTTGAATAATTTCTGACAAAATTTTGGATACTTTGTGACAGCGTTTCGATAATATTTTGAATAATTTCCGATAAAATTTCGACGATACTTCAAACATTTTGCATTATACCTCCGATAATATTTCAAATTATACTCGATAATATTTGAAATAATTTTCGACAAAATTTCGAGAAATCTCAATAATATTACGATTACTCTACAATAAATTTTTGCTAATATTTCCAATAATATCCATAACAAAGTTTCGTATAATTTGCAATGAACTTTAGACAGTATCTTGAACAATGATCGATAAAATTTCCATAATATTTCGAATAATTTACGATAAAATATCGATAATTTTCAAATGACTATTTCAATAGAAACTAATAACGTTAATGAAAAACTGCTCGGTAATTTAATATTAATTTTATTATTACCCATTTCTGTTCTGCGGCTACGGATATGTAAGGCACGTCAGAAGAGGACAATTTAAATTCCCATTCGTTACATTTCTTCACCGGCCAATTTGCATCCGGCTGACGTGCAGCGATCGCTTTTTCCACTGCTATATCGTATACCCAGCATCGGGAATACGCTAAATGATGGCCTTCGTAAGGGACCATTTTCGCGCTAGGTATCATGAAATCCCTTAATTGTTCAACGGTAAGGTCTTTTACTTGCGGAAGTTTGCACCAAAATTCAGTCGGTACCACGACGAGAAACACTTGCGCGAGATAGATGAACGCGATAAAAAAGCAGGAAGACATTAGCATGACGATAAGGTAGTTTTGATAGATGCCAAATTCGCCTAATAATGGAACAATATTATAATCGAATGCATTCAGAATCGAAACTGAAGAATCGTTTATAATTAGAAATGAAAGGTGTGCTTTAATCAATTCGATCTATCGACAATCAATAAGAATTTGTAGAATTAGACGAAAAAGAGAAGAAGAAACGAGATTAGCGGTTTCGTGTGAAATATTATGTTTTTTACACTTGCCTAGATAAATCAATATATCGTCGAGAGTCACCGCCTCGTTCGGTGGTAAAGCCCACAAAACCGGATGAGACGCAGTTCTCATCTGTGATGAAAAATATTCTACGATTCTCTTTCAGCGAGGAGTTTGACTATGTATATAACCTACTCATCGATGGACTGTGTAACTTAAAGTACACAGCGAAAGAAATCGAAAAGTATCGGCACAAACATCGAAAAATATTTGGACGATTTTCGATCGGTGAAATACACGATATTCATGTTGGTATAACATGGGCTGACTGAAATGAATGAACGAATCAATTTTATTTAATATTTCAATGTTATATTTCACTTATGCGTGGTTCCATCATCTTAAACAGCGAAAGAATCTTCGTTGAAACATATCCCTGAAATTTTATGCTTTGGAAGATGTATCTTTCTATCTACAGCGCTTTACGAGAATAAAAATGAAAATAGCGTGCCAGATATTAATTTCTATATCTTGAAATGCTCAATTTTCCACGAAGGAGAAAGATATAGGAATACGAACAAATTAAAGAGACGGAAATATATTTTTAAAAAGTCTTTTTTTGCATATGCGGGGACGCTAACGAAAGATATTCAAAAAATCCTATAAAATTCTCAATATTGTACTATACTATCAACAAATCTTTCTTTCGAAAAATCATTGTCTTCCTATCATCTTCCAGTTTCCCCTATTAACCCTTTGCCTGTAAACGCAAGTGAATTCGAGATAGCTCGATTACTAAACGAGACACGTTTCCATTGGCAAACTCAATACTCAATGAAACTCGCCCTTTACAACCTAAGGAGATAAGGAGATCGTCCTGAACCTCGCTCCGCACTCCCAGTTCCACCCCAACTGTTTGACCTTAGAGGGTTGATGAAGGCGCAGCTCGTAGAAGGGAGCCAATCAGAACCGCCGTTTAGCTAATGCGTGTAACGCGACCCGTGGGACGATCCGACACGATTCTGCGCCTGTTTCACGCTCCTCGTTACGCTACGGGCATGGTTCTATCTTACACTTAACTCGCCCTATCTCGTTTCATCGCCAGACGTTAAGGGTTGCACGCCCTTCTTAGCCATGGGTGCTAGGCATCATCCTCTCTGAGATGTCTTGGCATTCTCTATGTGGTTCAAATGGATTTGTGGGTTTTTTGAAAGAGTTTTGAGATGTTTGAAAGTGTTTTGGAATGTTTGAAAGTGTTTGCGTTTTATCAAGTTTGTATTTAGAATAGATATCGTGTGCTCTGAGATATTTTGACGTTTTCTGTATGATTAGAACGAGTCAAGCCTGATTCACGCTAGCAGTTAAAGTTATGGTCAGATTAGGATCAATCAAAAGCTAGGATTTTACCGAGACATTCGCACTAAACAATCACAAACAGTCAAATCTCGGCGCAGTCTCATTTTTATTCCATTATTCTATCTCGATTCATAATTTCATAATTTCATCATTGAGCTGTGTAAAAGTAGTATTTGTGACTGAAATCATATAGTTCGTCGTAATTTCCTACAAATTCAATTGAACTCACGTTCTCCACGTTCCTTTCCGATTGTTGACCAGGGTCTTGATTAGCAAACCGATGTCACGGCCAATAGATTTTCATTTGACTTGCCGAGCCACCTACCAAGTGCCAAGTGATCCTGACTTGATGTGATCGTTAGTGTGCATCAAGCTTTGGTAACTCGTTTGGAAAAGATTTCGAAGGTCTAGGAGCACTCGTATTTGCACTGTTTCCGATTACAGTTAGATTGTAAGAAATCAGTAATTAACATTTAGGTATCGATGAAAATGTTGCAATAAATGAGGTTTTACTAAATTATTAATTTAGTAAAATTTGTCTCGTTACATAATATTAAAGAACAACGCGATGAAGAAAATATACTGTTTAATACAGAGAAACTATTTTTACTCGTACTTTGTACAAATTTCTAATTTAGAAAGATGATTAGTATTTTCTAAAATTCTTCAAGAACCAAGAAGTATCTTGAGTTCTTTTTACCGCGAATATTACCAAATTCGCATGCAATTTGTAATTTTCTATACAGCTCAACGAGACGCTCTCCATGCAAGTTTATCAGGACCACGCTACCTTCAGCCATATCCTATTTCCAATTTTCAGGGACCAGTAATCCGACGATTTACATAACTTCATAGTAACGATAACGCGATCTTACTCGAGAAATCGAGACTCTGTCTTTTCAAGGGCTCAGCAAGGGGTGGATTCCTCCGGAGAATACAAATGGCCGTAATTTAAGACTCTCCTCATTCAAGATTGCTCTTTTCTCCACGAAATTGGCGAAACCTAATTTACGACTAATTTCACGATAATTTGCTCGTGACCTATGGCACTGGAAGCGTTAATAGGGGTGATTTAGTTAATTTCACGTTGTACATATTAATTTGGCAAAATTAACCTAATTTAAGCTAAAGGATTTTTTTAGAAAATCTTTATTACGAATAATTGTTACGCAAAAATGTGTCACGTACAATTTATTCTTTATGTTTGTTGCTGATAGGGGTAATTTTGTTCATTTTCTATGTATATTAGACAGTAGTTCAATAAAATAGGTTAATCAAGGGTGGAACATAGGTAGAATAATATACACCCTTTGCTTTCTTATAAAACTTTTATCACCAATAATAATTGCGCAAGATAAATTTCTCCACTTACGTCGTTTACGTTTTATTCTCTATATTTACGGCTGATACGAGTGACTTTGTTAATTCTACGTGGTAAATAGTAATTTGAGAAAATTACTATTAAGGGTGGAATGTAAAACGCCTCTGATCTTTTTTTTACTTGTGATCTATGAGCTTGAGAGGGTTAATAAGGGTGATTTTGTTGATTTTATGAGTTTAACAATCTGCCTCTTATAAAATCTTTATTACGAATAATTGCGAATAATTGTTGCGGAAAAGTATGATAAATTCACCCACTTGCGATTTATAATTTACAGCTATTTACAGCTATTGTAATTTATTTTACGTAATATGATACCACACATATAATATTCCCTTTCGTTTATTGTATGATAATTGTGTTTCAAAATTTAAAGAATGCAGAAATAAGCTCGTCAACCGTTTAAAATTCTACGATTTCAAAGCACAGACATTTTCGAGGTACCAAGATTCCACCTTTTCCGGGTCCGAAGTTTTCAAATTCCAAAATTTCCAAAGCTTCAAATTTCCCAATTCTAACGCTTCCAAACTTTCAGATCGTCAAATCTTTAAATATTCAGATTCTAAATTTCAAAATTTCCAAAACTTTAAAGTTCTATAATTTTAAAACTGTCAACTCTATAAAAGAAATAAAAAATCAGAGATCCTGAATTACCAAATTTTCAAATTCTAATTCTGTCCAAATCCTAAAATTCTGAAATTTGCGAATATCTCTAACATTAATTACGCGTAACAAACGAAACGCGTTAAACGTACCTGTCTATAATTGCTAACACGTAAATAAGAAATTACTGTGATTTCCACGTTCCTGCAAAGCGGTTCTCGTTAAAATCGCTGCCGTATCCGCTTCGTTTTAGCCAGAATTAAGCGTCCTGTTGGTGACGTAATTCGCGTTAAGTTTCCTCGTTTTTCGGATCGATCCGACGACGAATCAGGGCGCAGTTAGCTAATGCGGGCTTGTGTTGGCACAGCCCCCGAGGGGGTGGCTCGTTGTTCCTCTGGCGTAGTTAGGGGTGAGTCGTGGCCGTGGCAACGATCCACGGAAACGCGAGCCTGGATCAGACTTTTCTTATACTCACACATGTATACACACGCCAAACTTCCAATTTTCTTTCGAAAATTGCTCCCTCGCTGCATGTTTGTTTCTTCATAAACAATTTTATTTTCTACCTCTTCCCTTTCTTTCTTCCACTATACCAATTTGTCCTTTGTCCATATAATTTGCTAATTTATTCTCTGTACACGTTACATAATATATTTCTTCTCTCTTTCTTTCAAAATACATTTTCTTATACGCGTGTTTCTTCTCTTTCGCGTGTTTTTTCTACGGGAATAGAATAATAATTAAGGGTAGAAACAATATAATAATCAAACGTAGACCAACAGTTCACAAGGAGTTAGCGATTCGACAATTTTTAAGAATATTTTTTAACATAACAATGACACAATCGATTCTGAAAACCCACCCCTTTAACTTCGATAGACAAGAATTTTTTCTCCAGTGGAAAAAGCTTCCCGTTGAAGGTACGAAAACTCCGCGACTCTAATTTCCAGCCGGGGGTGGCTTTTGCCGCAATTAATTTCCCGGGAATCCAATTAATTCCTCGCCGCCGGCCAATGAACTAACGTTGTTTGCCGAAGAAAACGTTGTCTCCGGGATCGTCGTGCTAAAACCACCAAGGGGGAGGAAGAGAAACTCGCGAAGGGGGGATGAAAACGATGGCGAGAGAATAGAGTCGCCTCTGAAAGATCGTTGAGGAGCATAAAGGAAGGGTGGTACAGGGGCGCAGATAAAATTACATTATCGCCTAAAGCGTCCTCGACGAAGGAGAAAGGGAGAAAGAGGGAGGAGAAAACCGGGGTGAAAATCACGTCCCGTAATTCCCGGGCATTAAGGTAAACGTTCAAGTCGCAGGGCGCAGGTTCGGTCGCCATGGAAACTCACACCCTCTTCCTACCACCCTGGCTCCCTTTCAATCGATAACTTATGAAACCATCCTCGCCAACTCTCCGCGACCCTCTCCGCATCCAACTGGTCCTCCTACCGGATGCTGGATACCGTTTCCCGCGATGGCGACCCCTCGCCACCACGATCGAACCATTTTTCTACGCGCTTCCTTTCCAGGCTAAGGGGTTGTTTGCAGGACACGCGATATTTTCGCGATCGTTGTACCGATTTATTAATTCCGATTGGTTCGAATGAGTTTGATTTAAAAGCAGACTGTTAGGAAATATTAAGTAAAAGCTTCTGAAGTTTTTCTGTTATGCAAGGTAGCAATTATTGATTAGTTTTAATTCGCGAAAAAGATGATGCTTGTTAATAACGCAAAACTCTAAGGTGAAAACAGAGAGACGATTTTAAGCGTAAGCAAGTGGAATTTGATTTCCATGGACAACTGTTATGAAATGTTAGATACATACGACTTCTTGGACCTTATTCTTTGTACCATTTGTTACTAGGATTGTAATTAGTGACCTTTTTTAAATTCATGAAACAAATGGATAATGTTTGTTAATAGCGTGAAGATCAGGGGAGACAAGTGAGAGATAGCTTTAGGTGTAAGTAAGTAGAATGAGACAATGGCTACGATCTTCTCTCGATGGAAGACTCTGTTGAAAGATTGAAAGATCTTTTTCAAGTATTCAAAGATTAGTAGGATGCAGATAATTGAATAACTTTTTAAGATCTGGTCTTCAGACAAATTGGAGAATGCAGAATTTGGATTTTTTTAAAAATTCATGATTTAAATAAAACACAAAAGGAGAACATAGATATTCGAGAATTTTTATATCCTACCTAAATTAAGATTCGTTTAATTAAAATACTTTATCAGTATAAGATTTCAAATATTACGGCATGTTAAAGATGCAACAGAAAAGTTTGTCCCTATTTCTATTAAATTTATCTTTGCATTAGTCTTCCAAAAATATAAAATGAAGAATAATCCTTAAAAAAAACTCGTGCTCACTAGAATTTCTATACTACGAAATCTCAAACCCTAAACATCTTGCAAATTTAATAGAAAATTTCTTCTCTGCTCTAATAAATTCTACACCGTGTTAAACTTCCTTCTATATCATTTTATATCATCAAAATTCCAACTTCTATTTCAGCATTATTGTAAAATTTCAGACAATTACACCATCGCTGAAAAATTTCACCGAAAGAAAACACAGATGGAAGAATCAACGAGTCTTCTTCGGCGGAAGAAAAGGAGACAGAGTTCCTTCCAATATTTCATTATAAATTATCAGAATTAGCTGCACGAAATAGTTTACGCGAAATTCTCGCGAGCGAATTTCGCGGTTGTAACGGGACAGAAGATCCATCTCCACGGCGGAACTTGTTTATTCTTCATGACGAATGATCGGCGACATTAACTGCGAACGATCTAACCGCCGGCCCACCATTTGTCGGCCGGTAATGCGTACGATCGATTAATTAAATCCGGCCAACCGGCGACCGTATCGCGCCTGGAATCATCCCCTAAACGCCGGGCCAATCAGAGCAAGGGCTCACCAGGGGTTAGCCACCCTCGCCACCAGAAAAACCAAAACCATTAACGTCCGACCAGACGATCGTCTTTAAATCGTTCATACCCTTCATCCCCTTCATCCCCCATTCGTTCGACACGTGTTCCTCTATGAGAAAATTGTAACTGGCTGACTTGTCATCCTTTTTTAATAGTTCATATCGACATTTGACTATTTTTACAACGTTGAGTTGAGATTAGAATTTTATAGAAATATTAAATACAAATTTTTCATACTTGAAGGAAAAATTAATATTTAACGAAAATCGCACGCGTTCTTTTATCTTCAAATTCTTCATTCACAAATATTTCTTCAATCAGTAAAGGTTGAAACTTTGTAGAATTTCCACGGATTGTTCATCCACATTTCTAAATTCGTTGAAACATCTTTCAACAAAATTCTACTTTACAGTTACAATTCGATTTTGATTCTCAACACAAATCCAGGTTACGAATATTCTCCTATCTCCAACGAAATCTTTCGATTATCGCAAAAATTCTCATTCAAAGCTACTTCTTTCTTGGCTCTCAATAAAATCATCGAGAAAGCTCACTTTTTCCTCAAAACCTCACTACCTCACTTTCCTATCCTACTAGGTACACAAATGAATAATTCAAATTTTTCAGGGAGACTAAAAGTTTTTCTAAAAAGAAAAAAATATCGCGTTGTTCGATCAAAGTATTTGTCGCTTTTTATAACTGTAAGCCATCTATTAAGCAACGAAAGAATTCCATCACGGAGGATCCAATCGTCACTGACAAAGGAGGACGTTCAGTGAGGTAGCTGCGTGACAACGTTAGGCTGCAACTTGCTTCTACGAAGGAAAAACGTCATAACGAGTCTCGTTTTCGTAACGAGGCGTCTTCCATCTTATTCATCTTAGAAATAGAAATTACTCTCTTAAATTGCTACCTGCTCGGATCGATGTAACACGTCTCATCCGACCACCATTTGCAATTAATAAAAGTACAAAGATGACCCGACGATTGGATTTTGTCTAAAGATTTTTCCGCGATGGAATTCTTCGCTTGTCCGATAAATAGCTTAAACAATTTGCTGTACTTTTTTTTTTTAAATACACAAAGTTTCACTGAAAAATTTGGATTACTCGTTTGTACACCCAATGCTTAATTCTTGAGAAAATTCCATTACGAATATTCTTCGATTCTTTGCAAAATCTTCGGTATATGTACGCGTAACAATTTCCAATCGCGTCTTTCTCCTCGGTTCCAACCATCTTCACCATTGTCTGCTGCAATTATCGTTACCAGCGCGATTCGCGAGCAACGTCTATCGCGAAATTGAGGCGTCAGCTTTATAGTCTTCGGCGGCGGAATAGCTGAGAGGCCCGCGAAATAAGACGCGAGAACCGGAGGAGCGATGGAGGAGGAAGAAAGATGGTGGCGGGTAAAGAGGAAGACGGGTTCCTGGTCCGGGTTATATGGAGTTCGGAGAATTTTAACAAGACGGCCTCGCGTCGCCCTGGGCGAGGAATCCCCTAACGAGAAAGGGCACTTCTCCCCTCAAAAATAATGAAGTCTTCAAGCCGCGTTCCCACAGCCTCCCCGAGGGTGTAATGTTGCGCTTTTATGCAACTCGTCTCCTAGTCGAATCACTGGTGAACACATTCGGCTCAAACACTTTTGCCGCCTCAGCAAAAACTGGATGCCTCTTAGACACTTTGCTTTGTATTTTCGAGAAAATTGATAGAGCCTGCAGTGGTGTAAATTCAAGGGGTGTTTTGTTGTGATTTCATTCTTAAATAGAGAATCTCTCTTGCGTGAGAAATTATAACGTCTAGTCTGGAATTAGTCGTGTTCAAGTATACTTGATAAATTTTCAAACTCGATTTTCTCGTAAGCTAAGTCTTAATGATAAAATTTTATCCCATATTTTGTTCTTATTTTTTCACAAGGAATCACCTCGTGTCCGCTTGTACATGTTATTCGGCCGCATCATATATATTCTTTATCTCTGCCTGCCTCTCGAATTTACGGCGATTTCACGTGCAAAATAAATCAGAGGAATAATCGTAAAACTTACCTGTAAACAAAAAATACACAATAACAATAATCACAGCTTAACCTGAACTCAATTAACTATAGAAATAGCTACCTACATTTATTCTTATAATCCATATTATTATCATAATCCTTATTATCATAATCCTTATTATCCATATTAATATACCTATTTCTGTATAGCTACTTTATGATGGCTATCGAGAGAGATTCAACAACCTGCTGTGCGATAGGGTTATTAACACCTTAGAAAGGTAGAAATGAAGGGAATAATTTGTAACTAAATAGAATGATTATCCTAACAGTCGTCACGATTTGTCAGATACTTAATATCACAGCGTTGACAAATTTTGTACTATTAAAAATACTTCACTAGATATCTCTCCAATATCAAATTTCCCAATTTTTACGACATTCAAACTTCAAGTCATCTCAATTGCGAAGTATTTCTTAAATAATTCTTCGATCCCCTCAATTTAACTTCTCTTCAAACTCACTTCGAACTCTCAGCTAACTCTACAATTTCACGATTCTACACGTAACGCGATAATTCACGAATCACCCGAAGGTAAAATCTTCGTAGTTCGTGGACGTCAAAATAGCATAAGTACACGTATCCCGAGTCAGCAAATCAAATCAAATCCAACTATCAAGATTCCACCCAATGTCCAAAATTACCTGAGCATCAGAGCATCACACGAACAACTACCTTTAAAACGGCGGTGATAAAGAAGAGCCGAGTAAATAACAGAGAGACTAGAGCGAGGTAACCGGACTTAATTCGACTTAATGCCGGGTTAATCCAGCTGACCTTTGGCGGACGAGTCGTGATTTAAGGCGACGATTGGCCGTCGGCTAATTGGCGGCCTTGTCTTCCATCAGGGCGAAACGCTGATAAATACAGCCAGTAATCCCATCGGGAAGAATGGGTACGAGCATCGCGAAACAAGGTGAAAGGAACCGGTGTAAGAGAACGAAGAAAGACGAAAAAGGGACAAGGACGATGCACAAGGCTCGTTTTCATTAAGCTCGCCTAAACTGCCATCAATTTCATCACGATGAAAGTCGGGCCCGTCCCTATTCGACACGCATTTTCGCGCCATTTGTATGGATATACAGACGATCCGCGTGCTGCCTAATTAAATCAACCAGGAATTCCTGGTATTTATTGGGATTTCATGTAAATCAGCCTGGTCAGCTATACAGAGTCGTTCCTTCAATGGCAGCCTGGCGCGTGACTCTTTGATCTCTCTCTTTCTCGTTTTCACGGAGTCGGCTTCCTTTTTTCCTCGTTTCTGACTATAATGTCTCTTCTTCACGTTTTATTGCATCTCTCCCTTTTTCCTTTTTCTCCGTGATTTTATTGAATATTTTTTCTTCACTTCTTAAAAAAGTATGCTTCTCCTTCTTGATTTTAATTGGTTCTTTTTACTAATTTTTTATAGACAGATTTCTTTTTATCGCTGGAAACGAAACATATATAATATTCAGGTTGATAAAAAGCTAGATAAATGCTAGCTAAGAGCTAATACGTAATATAGATACGTAGGTGTGCGAGGAATTTTAATAGAAGTTACTTCGTAAGAATCATTTTTCTATGAATCTCGGAATGGTAAACCTACGATTCCTTCGCCCTCCAAGAAGGGTTCAATAAAACCTCCACAATTTATCTTCAAAACAAAACCGAACGAAAAAAAAAAATAACAGCGAAAATATCATCCAATATGAAAAATGAAAAAACGCTTTGACAAACAATCTCCCAAAGCGCAGCAATTTAAACTGCAGAAAAAAATCGCCCAATAAATACGTTTCCCCTTCAGGCGAATAAAAAATTAAACCAAAAAAAACAATAATAATAATAATAAAAAAGAACGAGCCGGCGTGAAATCGTTCGACCAATTTATCACGTTTTTTTTTTTTTCGTCCCGCCGGTGTATCGAGACTAGCGTTGAAAAACGAGGGGGCGAAAATGGAAAAACGACAAAAATGTGACACGGATGGAGGGTGGTCGAAGGGGGTGGCAAAAACGTCGGGCTGGGCCCGGAATGAATTTTAATTCGGCACGCGCGAAATAACAAACAAAAGAGAGAAAGAATGGTAGCCGGGCGAAACTTAAACCAAACAGCCACGATTGGAAACACGATCGGAATCGATTCCAGCCGACGAAATCGAAATCGTCGCCTCGATTTCCGGCTGGGATTCGATCATTAAAACGAGACCGCTTATTTTTTCTTTCTGCTCGCGAATTTTTTCGGCGCAGCTTTGTTTTTCCTTCGTCTCGTTCTCCTACCCCTTCTCTTTGCTCGACAATCGAAAACGATTGGATTTTTTGGCAGAGTTCGAGCAGGGGTTTGGTTTGTTCAATCGATCGGTCCAGTGGTTTGTAAGTTAATTAGAAGGTTTAAAAAAGGGATGGTGAATTTTTTTCGTCGTAGTGTCGAGTTTCTGTTTTGTTTGATATTAAAGGGCCCACATTAATTACTCGCAATTAGTTGTATAATTCTATTCGACTCGTGTCTAATTTATGTTAAGTCTTTTGGAAATATGAACTCGTATTTATCATTCGTACATGTATAGAAATCTTTTCAAATTTATTATTAGCTTGTAACATGTAAGTATACTCGGACCTAATCAATTGGTGCGTAAATATGATGGCGTGCAGATGGTTTTTCTAAACACTGTACGTAAATGTTAGAATATCAAAATTGATGATATACGATGGAGGAGAGGATATATATTTATCGAAAAATACAACAGAAGATCGATGTCACGGAATCTGACGTTCTCAACCACCCTCAAGAAGATAACTAAATTCTCTAAAACCGCCACACACTCGGAAACCTCTGAAATTCAATCACTAAAATCCACTTACCCCCGCCATCTTCTCAAATCACTATTCCATCATCCATCAAACCTCTCATCGCTTTCTCCTCCCAAAAAGATCGTAAAATCATCCCCATGCTCCGTAACCATCAAAAGACTCAGAACACCGGAAGAACCGTTTCCTCCCTTCGATTCAACTTCCCTCCCCTTACAGAAAAAAGAAAAATATTATACGTAGTAGTCGACAGGTAGCATCTTCCTTACAAGAACACCAACACTCGTATAAAGGATGAAATCGAACGAGGAAGACGGGAGAACAGAAAGGGGGATGAAAGGGACAGACGTGAACATCGAGGGGACAGCCAGCCTCTGGTTTCTTTACATATGGCGCTTAGCACAGCGCTATAACCATCGATAATCGGCCAATAGGAACGAACCACGGGATCGTACGCTATCGTCGAAACCCCATAGATCCGTAGGCAGCATGACAAATAACTCTCACAATGGGCCATCGTTTCCAGTCGTGCACCCCCTCCGCGGTAGTCGAGCTTCCAGCCCTTCCTCGCGCTATCTCTCTCTCCCTCTCACCCTCTCTCCTTCTCTTTATAGCTCCCCTCTGTTCGTGTTATACACGACCAGATCGGTTCCGGCAATTTTACATTCACGTCAGAGCCGGCGCTGATTTATTATAATGTTTGCTGCTCGCTTTGCCATCCTCCCCTTCCACTGGCTTCGACCTCGTCCAGCTTTCTGGCCCGCTTCATCCCCTCTTTTCCTTCATTTTCTTCTATGTTTATCTACGTATTGTGAGTTAGGCGTGGTTGGTGAATGTTGGAATGACGTTGGTGTTGGTTGATTATTTGTTAGACTTTTCAGAGGAAATAGGAACGAGAGGGAGGAACAGGAAGGGTTGCTTGAGTTAGGGACCTGTTCTAGGGGAAATTGCGATGTCGCGAAATTAGTTTTGGCGCGAGGAGCGAGCTCATTGTGCGTTGATTTTGGCACAGTGGATCTACTTTGATTTCTTTTGGCTCCCGTGAATATTTGTCATCGGATGTCTGGTGTTTGGGGATGTTCCTGATTTCGGATTTTTCTAATAATCGAGGGATTCTCGTGGTCGAGCAGTTTGATAAATACGGAAGAAATTTCGCGCGTGAGAATTTTATCGTTGAAAAGATATTTGTGAATCTGGGCGATGCTCAGACTCGAAGAAGATTTTTTTCTTGCAAAAAGGGAGCTGAAGGGTTTCCTGAGAATGAAGGAATATTTTCTCAATATGTATGTGTCTATGTATATGTATATGTATATTCTGTTACGTTGTTACTAGCGATTTCATTAAGAATTGTCTATGTCCTTCGTGGAAGATATTCCAATATTTAATTTTGAAACGTCTCACTTTTGTTCCTTTTAAAAAATGTAGCGTATGTTAAAATAATGGAATTTGTCGAAGGAAAATGCAATTTCTCCGACTCTTCGTATCATCGTCACTTGTTTAACAACCAAACATTTAACGGTTTAAAATGTTTGACTTTCTTGAAAGCAACGAAATAACAAGAAACAAAGAGTAACGAATGGAACAAAGCTTCTTTCGGTCGAACAAGGGTTGGAAAGGAGTAGGGTGAAACGTTGGTGAGCGGAAAAACGGTATACGGTGTAGGGGATTCCATTTTCCGGGGTTCGATTCGCCATAAAGATTTTTATCCCGCCACTGGAAAATAGAATTGTTATCGGTAAATCGGAGATTGCTGCGTGCCCTATGGCGCCTCCGCCATTCCCAAGGTCAAACGAGCACAGGCTCCTTTTAAGGCCGCCAGCCATCAATTATTTAATTAGTATCGTTACTATGAAATGGCGAACTTGAAGCACGTCCCTCGAATCTATTCATCAGTTTTTATTTTCGGCCGAGAATCGTTGCAGTTTATCACCATCCTTTCTTCCTCATCTTCTCGGGGGTGTGAACGAGTTTTTGGCACTTCATCGTCAAAAGTTTTGTGCTTGCTTGCTTACGACTGGCAGAAGTGACGATTGGATTCTTTATTTCTTCCATTCTTGTTCTTGCTGTATCTGTAGATTAAAGATCTGTAGATTAATCTGTAGATTAAGCAGAATTTATATAAAACAATAGCGAGTAGTTATTCGTTTCAAGATATTGTCAGTTTGAAGAAAATTGAAGTCCACCTGGTGAAGTTTCGATTTTATTAGAGGAAGGTTTATAATATGTAAAGAATGTAAAATGAATGACAATTCGTAAAAATATCGTCGTTTGGTAAAAATTCTGAAGATTTTTATAATGAAAAACATAAACGTTATGGATCTACAAAAGGTTCACTTTCGTTAAAAATTAAAGGAGCTATCATATTCTTCTTCTCAACAACTTGTTCTTCCTAGTCCTACGAAAAAATCCTATCACTAAAGGTTTCCCGATAAATATCTTTATGCGTGATATTCTACTCCCTATTTACACTGTAATCCTTTCTAAAGCATTAACAATTTTTGTGTTTATCCACGAAGAAATTATCCATTATGAAAGAAAGATTAGTATATGAAAACCAAAAAATAATAGGAAATCAACTCAATATTAATCATCGAAACAACTTCAGCTGAAATGAGCGACAGATTCGATATCAATAAAGTGAGTTTCAAGTCGTTCCAATTCCAGTAACTGGACTAATCCAAACGTAAGTTTCACGCTCGCCCTCGACAATCGAAGGAAATCGTTGTAACCGATTTCTGTTGCCGGCTCTGAAGGTTCCGTAACGGAGGCCGTCGATAAACAAGACAATTTCGCGGCAGGACGTCCCCAGGAATCTATAAATCTCTAGCTGGCCAGTCGCGATCTATCGATTAGAGAGGCCTGTGGCCGAGGTCTCGCCATCTTGAAAGCGTTTGCCGCCAAACGATTGAATGTGTCCCCAAGCGGACATCCTCTCGTTCTCGATTCTCTTCCAGCGAAAACCCCTCTCACACACAACACCTCGTTGCGTTTCTTTTCTTCCTCCCTTTCCCCTTCCGCACCCTTTCTCGTCCTGTTACTCGCGATCGCGTCGCGGGAATTGAAAGCATCGACAACCGAAACCCAACGACGATTCTATTTTCCCTTTGGCCAGCGTCCCCGTTACGCTGCCGGTAAAAATCTTTATGGCGAATCGAGTCCGGGAAATGGGATGGCTTATTTCGCTTTTTTCCCCCTTTTCTTTCTTCGTCTTTTTCTGTTACCTTTTCCATGTTGCTTCTGGTGATGGGAGGAAAAAATCAATTTACATGGATTTATAGACG
Organism: Bombus pyrosoma; assembly: GCF_014825855.1. Lineage (NCBI taxonomy): Eukaryota > Metazoa > Arthropoda > Insecta > Hymenoptera > Apidae > Bombus > Bombus pyrosoma. The sequence goes on from NC_057784.1 coordinate 4,449,356, forward strand.
GTGGACCTGTCCTGTACTGGGGCAAATTTGTGTCACTTTCTTTAATTTCTTTTGGATCAGCTTCTTTACATTGTTCCGGTTACTGTTGGTTTACCTACTTAGTTGCTTCTAGAAGGTTCTTGGCTAATTTATTGTATAATTTCCATGGATTTGTAGATGACAGACTCGCGTTATCCGTGTCCGCGTGTAGTATCCGTGTTACTTTCTTTAGCTTCTTCTAGATCGGGCCAAACTTTTTTCACTTTTTTAGTTTCCTCTGCATAAACTTCACTAGATCGTCCTGTGTAGTGTTGGTTTGCTTTTAAAAGGTTCTTGGCAAATTCATTATACAATTTATACAGCAGATGGTGGACTTGCCATCGATTAAATCTTTCTTCTTCTTCTTCTTCTTCTTTGGATTCTTCCGGGCAATGTTAGTTCGTCTTTAGAAGATCCTTGGTTAATTCATAGGAGATTGCTTAAAAGTCCTTAGAACTGTTTATCATATCGTTCGTTTCCAAACTGAATGAAATTGTGGAGCACTGGAGATTACCAGTGAAGTACCATTGCACGAATTCCATTTGTATGAATTGCTACCCCCTGAGAGGCTCCTTTGAACAGATCTCCTACACGAAGTTCTCTAATTATTGTTCTATATAGACTGTTAAACGAAGGGAAAATTTTATTGAAAATTTACAGTAATGATATTTATTAACACGTCCTGAAATATATAATAAATTACCCAAAATATATACAGAGTATCAGAAAAAGAAGAAACAGAGAGAAAAGGTGAAGTAAAATTCCATTTGTTCTAACATTAGCTCACTTGCAAGTTTCTAGCTACTGCTGTTTTAACTAGCAGGTCTAACGCATTCTTTTAACCGTTCTACTATTTTTCCAAAGAGATTAAAATTCAAATAGCATAAAAAAATGAGAGCAGAGCGAATAACGCAATAAATTTACATGTTAACCTCCGACGATCGTATTTTTCGTTCCCGATCGGCAATAAATACAGCGAACCGGACCATAAAGTTCTATTTGTCAACGCGATTTTCTCGATGCACCGGCCAGGTTGTCACTCGTAGTATACCTAGTATTCAGGATAGCGTTCTCCTGCTCAGAATCTAGAACACGTTGAGAAACTGCAATGAGGAATCGTGTCACGGTTGAAAGTATCCCGCACATTATTGTTCACGTCACTAACCGGAATATTCTATGAAAATTTGCATTTGGGTCTTTGTTTGAAGGATCCACTGTTTCTCTTATTATTTCATCTCTTTTTAAAATCATTCGTCAGACTTCATTCATCGTTTTACTTCTTTATCGCAATTTACATTTATACTTTAATGTTTCTAGTTGAAATTATTCGAACGAAAATGAAAGGACTAAAAAGTGAAGAGAGGAGAGGTCCAAGGTATTTCTTCGTCTTTTCTCATTTTTAACTCTTTAAGAAACATTGGAAATAGAAGAATTTGTAAATAAAATACGCGATTTTACGCGATGCTAATAAAGATAAAAATTCACGATGAAGAGTTTTTACAATGATTAAATAAATAAATTCAACTGCCTCTCAATATAAAATCTACCATTATCAAGATGAATAATATAGTATGTTCACGTGTATTTATTTTTCTGTTTCTTAAGACTGTAACTTACGTGCCTACATAGAGGCATTTTATTATTGACAGAAACAAGCAAATTATTTCGTATAATATACTTTGTAACAATATAAATTACTTTATAGATATTCGATCATTTTCTCATTCGCGTAAAAGAATTATGTGAAATAATTAATAAATTGTGCAAAAAATTCTCGAGATACGATAATTACCGTAAATAACTTAGAAAAATCTCATTTTTCTAATAAAACTAAGCGACATTTGTGAGAGAAAAAAGAAGAAGTAGAAGGTTTAGGAGGAAATTGGTGCGAATTCGGCGTGGAACGAGGGGTCCGCGATCGGCGATTCAGCGCGGTTTTTGCTCGGTCGGAGGTTCGCGTTGGCTGCATTATTTTATTAGAATGAATTATTCATGCGCGTCACTTACACGGTATGCGCAAGTCGCGCTCCTTCATCAATTCCTCCCCCTCTGGGCCCTGATTCGCAAACCTAGCCAACGGCCAGCTCCTTTTTCATCCTTCTCCTTCTTCTGATCCTTTCTTCGACATTCAGTGAGGGAAAAAGAAGACGTAGAAGACGACGAAGAAGAAGAAAAAGAAGAAGAGGAAGAAAGGTTTAACTAGTTCACAATAATCCTCTCTTTTCCATTTTGTAGCAGCGCGCAAAAAAATTCTGCCCGAAAGAAACCTCGAGAGCGATGGACCGACCACGAATTCGATTCCCCTTCGGTTTCTTTATGGGATTTTAAGCGGCCGCGGTTTTTGCTCGACGTCCGCCGCGGTGCGAGATTTTCGCGCCATTTTGAAACCTGTTGATTGATTCAAACGTTTTACGGTGCGTTCGGTTTCTTGTCACGGGGTTGCGCCACGTTTTGCCGCGTTTTTTTTCCCACGTTTCCTTTAAAGTTGAGGAACCCTTAATGGGAAGATGGTAGAGGCGAAGATTTTAGAATTTCTATGTTGTAAATGATATTACTCCTTTTTGATCTCTTCGCGTTTAACGATGGTCTTAAAGTCAATCTTCGTGGGTGTCATACGAGCCTTTGGCCAATTTAACTCCGCTAACCGCATAGTAATAAACGCCAATAAATCTTTCGATTCGATAGACTTTTTCTGTTCACAAATCCACCGTCAGCTGTAATGTTAATAGAATATTGTCACCCACGAACGATTTCTAACCGAATTGTATATTAAAGGGTTTTATACCCGTGAATAATAATAATAGTAGTAGTAACAATAATAATAATAATAATAATAATAATAATAATAATAATAATAATAATAATAATGAGCGACATATTAATCTATCAAGCCCATAAGTATCCGTCGTTGTTGTTCATTTGGTTGACGCAATAAATGTAATTATTTCCTGATTGTTTTAGTGAACAAATGAAACAGCAGGCAACAGCAAGATATCGTTCAGAAACGACACTGCATAAATGAAGAAGTGGAGAAAACTGATGTTACAAATATTGCTCTTTTTTTAATTCGCTTTATTTGTGTCTTTCCCTTGTGATAACTGAACTTGTCGATTTTCAAATACGTTTGAACGTTTTCAGTTAAACAAGACGTACTGTACGCGCAAATTTATTGATCACAGTTAGTTCGAAATTTCCAATGGACGAGCAAACATTCGAGAGAATGAAAGAAGATAGTCGAAATGGTGGCACGAGCTGGATTTCGATGGGGAATTTAAGGGGGCAGAGAAAACGAATTGACCGGATCTCGCGAGAGTAATGGCGGGCTAAACGGTGGCGGCGCCTTGATATGCAAAAGCCGGAATTTCCGCGCGGCCATACGGCGGAAAAGAAAACGAACAGGCTCGTTGGAATGCTATGCAACCGCTATTCCGGTAATAGCCTGCGTTTACATCGCCTCTTTAGCGTCCGCGATTCGTACGGCATTTGTCTTCGATTTTCTTCGCTCGATGCAACGATCTGCACGATCCTTGAGAATCCTTTGATCCTCACCCGCGAACCTCCGCGACTCTTCCATTATTTTTCTCATCTCGCGTAGTCTCGCTTTGACGCTCGAGACGACAGATCTCGGATTATTCTGCCGTGTTAATTTAAATGGCCTTATCTGGCCAAATTAATTTAAAAATCTTATCTGGTTTGAAAAAATTGACTTTTAATACGTTGTGTTTTTGTTTCTGAATGTACATTATTTGTATATTGCATATCGTAGTCTGTTTAGATTTAGGTTTTCTTCGTACTCGATCTAGTTTGCACCATCTTTCCCTCTGTTATTGGTTGCTTCTATCAAATTTGTCAGAAAATTGAATTTTTGGACGTTTTAGTGAAACCTGTATCCTTTAAGTTGTACCGTACCTCCGCGTTATTTTGTTATTGCATTTTACAGTTGTAATATGCTAATGGAAAATTTGGCGATCGTTTTCTTCAAAAAATAATCAAAAAACAAGAATGAAGAAAACTAATAATTACCTTCCCTGTTTAACAATGATATTTATAAGACAGTTGAGAACAAACGATCCTTAAGATCGTTTAAAGAGAAATTGAATTATCCAACCAGACAGTGTATGCCACGATTTATTCGAATAACTATACTTTCACTGAAGATATTTATTTAATATCAATATGAAAAATTTCCAATAGCTCAACGATATGTCAAATGGCTAATTCATATCATACACGTTAAAGAAGAAACGTCTCTGCAATTTTAACGTGTCGTCAAATAATCAATCGATATCGTGCACGTTAAAAATAAAAACGTTCGCTTCTGTTGTAAGATCGAAATGGTCAACAAAAGCCAGTACTCGGACTTTAATCCTAATTATCTCGTTTCTCGCGAGTCGAAAAAACGACGTTCCTACAGGTGATACGTCATTGTACGATGCTCTCGTCTGACGATCGAGGAAGGGGATGAGACACGAGGACAAAACCAGCCAAGACTTTTCGGAATGCCGCGGTTGGGACGCATTCAAATCGTTTCGTCGCTTCGTTTTGCGTGCTCCGACGCGGACGATTGACGTTGAGGGATGACACGATCCTCTTCGACGTGGCCCTCGCACTCTCGACTCTGGTTCCCTTAAATCGAGTTAAAGTGAACGAAGATAGCGTATCTGTTTCTCCAGCGGCGATAGTGGAGAAAGAGACAGAAGCGAGACGTGGAGAAAATTTCGAATTTTCTAGAGAAATTGATAGTTTCGTGAAGTATAATCGAAGCAATGTTGAAGGGACTGAAGAAGAATGGGAAGTTTCGCGACTTATTCTTCTTCTGCTTTCCTAATGTTAACTTATTGCTAGTAGCATCAACCAGTGATACTTGTTTTAGTAATATCAGTAGATTCTAGAGATTGAAAAGGGCGGTGGATTTGAAGATTATTTTTATTTTTATTATTTATCAAGTTGTAGTATATCACGGCAAATTAATAAATAACAATTATATTATTAAATTTCGAGAGTTGTAACTATTAACGAATACGATCAGTTTCAAAATGGAAGCTTTTTATCTAAACAAAAATCAACAGAGGTGATATATTTTCTTCTGTAATTCGACAAGTTGCAATCAATTTCAACTTTGTGAAAACCTTGCAGCTTCACCGTCATAGCTATTTGACAATAAACTTTCCACCTCGAATTAAGTAATACAAATACACAGATTTTTAGAATTAATTTTCTACGCAACACACCAATTTGCAATTTCGAAATAACAAAATATTTTGAAAAATCGTGCGTTTCAGGATTAATTTAGTGTTTAATACGCCTTATAAATCGGTCGAATATTTTCTCAGCAACGAATGACGAGGAAATAATCAATCACGAAGGGACCATCGGCGATATTAAAGTGTTATTTGAAATAGATTTCGGGGATAACGAGTTAGTACCGGTAATTCGATGAAAATTGAGGCGGAGGAAAGCTGTACTTAAATGTTCCTTTTTTTTTTCGTCGAGCAGAGAAAATTCGGGGTGTTGCGTGTAATGATGTAATAAAAAATGAAATAACGGGAGTAATGACAATGAGATAAAAAGTAAACGATTTAACGGACGAAGATCGAGTAATTTCGTTTCGAAGATAAATGTATTAAGACGAAGGAAATGGAAGCTCTTGGCGAAGTGCCTTTTTAATAACGCGCACGATTATTACGTCCAAGATTAATGGAACACCGAAAAGAGAGAAGAACGAGCGGGTAATTGTAGCGTGCGGTGATGCAGTTTCTCTGGAAGGAGCGTTCCCTGAATGCACTTAAACGAAGTTAAATATCACTCGGTGAAGACGTAAACCAATGGCGGCCGAAATGATCAACGGTAGAGGGAGACCGAAGAAACCTCCCTGCATAATAACTATGCTATCTTTAACAACTGGCTACTAAGGGATTGAATCAAGATGAAATGGCAACAAACACTTCTTATTACGAACTTTTACGACTTTTAGGTTAATGAGAAGGTGCGAGTTGTGTACGAATTTTCGATGATTTTTACATCTTTTGGAATTTAATTCTCGTAGCGAATCTCTTTTCTACTAAAAGGAGGAGAGAGGAGAAATAAAAAAGATGAGGAAGCTGAGGACAAAATAAGTATTTGGTATTGGTGAATTTCTAGCACTTTCAGAGAATGACAAAATAAAAATTGTGTATCGATATATTCGGAAGAACATAAAACATAAGAAGAAGTAAAGAAGAACGAGGCTAAAAGTTAATAACAAGGAAATAAAATGTATACATCGTGAGTTCGTACGATCGTAAAGCTTGTAAGGAATTTGTTTCATAAGAAATGTACTTTCTATCAGAGAAAAGAAAGAAAATAAATAAATAAATAAATTCAAAGGACTAAGAGGAGGAAACATTGTATTGCAAATCTACAAGCTTCCAAAATGAATAAACAAATTTTTTTAAATTGTATATATGGTCGATCTGTAAGATCGTAAAGTTTCTTTCAATTTTGCCTCGTTAGAAAGCCTGTTTTCTATTGGAGAACCGAGAAGAACAAAATTATAGCAAAAAGGGAAAGAGAGACGAGACAAAGCGAGACGAAGAAAGAGGACGACAGTTGAGGCCGAAAGAGGGATTAGCAAAATAAAAAGAAAAATGTGAAGAGGCCGAAGGAAGCAACGAACGAAGAACAGCATCGTCGACATTTTTACCGGCTGTTTTCGTTGGTTTTGCGAATTCGTTCGCGCGATCGTGCCAGGAATGACATCACGGCCTCGTACGAGCTACACCTAAGAAACACTGGAATGCCCACGAACCTGCACAGGTGTTCCTCTTCTGAATGGTTCTCAGGTCGGAACGGAAAAACGAGACACGCAAGAAAAGTTCCCTCCGATTCTTCCCTCCTCTTACGATCCTTCTTTCAAGTAACACTGTGAATCGGTGAACGCCGATGACAACGTTGTTTACCAATTCTCATGACGATTTCAAGCTTCTGCTCGGAAAGTTATACGATTCTTACGTAGTCAGGAAGATTTGGATATATTTATTTGGTAATTAAATTGATTTATCGTTTTGAAGAGGTAAAAGGTTTGAGCGTTTTGTAGATTTGAACGGATGTAACGTTTTAAAAGTTTTTTTAAGGGTGAAGATGTTGAGACTATAGGATTGATGATTTAATTTCTTGTTGAGTTAGTTGTAAATTGTAGTTCTGTAGCTATTTTCGTTTTTTAATAGAAAGATGAGTCGAAATTATCGGTCAAAGAGAAATTCAGATTTAATACAAGGTTTCATTAGGTACATTTGATTAAATATTTTGCATCGAATGATCTACAGATGGGATCAGATTAAGAGTAACATGTAATGTAGTCTTCCTTATAATTTAATACGAAAAATGTGCTGTCCAAACAGCTACTGAAACCTCTTATGATCATATTTATCATCTACTCGTCAATGTGACTAGTATCCTATTTTCTATCGTCCCCTACCTGTATAAATAATGACAAATCTGTAATGTCATCTCTTAGTATATTTCTAAATTACAAAGAAGACAACTAACGAATAAATAACAAAAATAAGTGGCTATTTTTATGCTCACATATAAGGAGAAACTTATTTGCTTTTCAAGAAGTTAAACAACATTGTACAGACAATCGTACAGCTGACTAATAAAACTGTGAAACATAGAAAAAGTGGAATAATTTTACACAACTACAAAAATCTGATACTATGAAAATGAAACGTAGGCCGTGATAAATACTTTTTGTAGTTACTGTATATAAGATAAAAAAAAAACGAGACCTAAGAAATCTGCTTTACCCTAAGAAATTTGTTTTACCCTCAAAGTATCATAAAAAGTCAGTTTCGATATTTTCTATATTTTTATACATCTCATGTACAATTTTATATATTTAAGTTCCTCATAATTACTATTATTATTTATTTATTTGCAATCCCTGCTTCCTTTTTACATCTTTTTTTCTAGCATTACATCTCTATTCACAGTATCTTGTGTTATGTGCTCTATTCTCACCACAAAACCACAATCTCGCTAAATTAGAATTAAAAGCAAATGTAAGCTCAACATGTACCTCAGCTCAACTTGTACTTAAACATAGCATAATCATATCTTGGACCTATTCCTTTTGGTACAACATATTTCAATTCTAATTCTGATTCTATTCCATTCTATTTTCATCTTAAATATCCCATTAATACTCTTTATATTATATTATATAAATTAATAACATTAATTCAATTGTATGAAAAATCCCATGAAACAAAAATATCGCTACAAAACTTCCCACCCTCTAATCAACCCAACTTCCATCTTGGTGATCTAGGTAGATCCAGGTGATCTAGGTACCTGTACCTAGATCCATAGGTCTATATATATCTACGTCTCGCCGTTATCAAAATCTTCAGCACAAGATCAACGATCTCGCTAAATTCGACGCACGTAACGTCAAACCAACAAGCAGGATCCCCCAGAGGCTGCGTGGTCCGTTCCTTTCCGGTCCTCACAGACTCTGAGCGTCGCAAGAGCGTCCTGGAGGAACGGTCGAAAGCGCGGCAACACGGTCCGAACACGAGCAAAAGACGAGCCACTCCAAAAGCAGCGAAAGCAGAAAGAGAAGAAACTCTCAGGGACTCGTCCCTGACGCACAAATACGGCAATAGAGGGACAGCAATTTGCTTGTAGCAGGGCCGAGATGTACGTTTCCGCCGCGGAGCTGGTTGGTTTCGCGCGTTTAACGTCCCAACGATCGCGAGATTAGACGGTGGGGATCGCTCGTTAGCCGAGCGAAAGAATACAAGAAAGAGACCGAGAGAGAGGAGATCCCTCGTGAATATTCTTGGTGCGGTTCGAACGTGCTGCTAACGAGCGTGCGACACGCACCGGTCTTGTTCCGACGTTGGACGCGCGCGACCGATCCAATGGCGACCGAATGCATCGCGTTTGCCGCCCTTTGTGTCCCGATCCGCGATTACCTCGACTCTGTCCAACCTAATTTGCTGAATTTTAGATCGCAGGAAGATTGCGGAGTATTAAATTTTCTCCTTCTTTTTGTCCTGTTCTCGGAAGTTTGAGCATTGTAGCTTTCGCAGTTATCATTGATCGGTTATTTGTGCGAAGCAGAGTGTTAAAAAATGGTGGGATTTCTTTAAAATTAAAAAATTCTTGCAGGATGTTTAAAAGCATCTTTGAAGGAGCAAAATACGTTACCATTTGGCCGAAATGCGATGGCAAGTTGAAGATAACAAATGCAGAGATGAAAAAGTGGCGACAGTCAAACTTACCCATGTGTTACATCAAACTATCTAAATCTCACATCAATCCTTTACAGAAATCTACCTAATGTAGCCTTAAATATATTCAAATATAAACTAATCACCTAAAATTATCCACAAAGAATTCACGTAACTAGGCTGTCTCCTAGAAGAGACATCATCTTTGATAATTCACCGTGTCTTCTGTTCTTGAATGGGTGCAGCCGGTCCCATAAGAATGTTCAAAAGAATTGAATTACCAGCTCCTATTGAATGAAAAACCACCACCAAATTTCGCATCAATCATTTTTAAACATCTTCTTCACAGTGCTCTAAATATCTTTAAACACAAACTCTCTTCAACAATCAAAACCATCCAAAATCTTTTACCAGGCGATTGGCTTTCCTCTTAGAAGAGAGATGATCTTCTGTAATTCACAGTATGTTCTCTTCTGGAGTGGGTGTACGGATCAGTCATAATCATTAGCAAGAGAAGGAAGAGACTTAAAGGGGTGCGACGAGTGAACATAGCGATCCTCGTATCGGCTTGCAGGAGAAAGGTACGAAACGATAGAGAGATAGAAGCGTCGGCCGTTGGCGAAGGCGCGGAGAGGCTCGTAATCCCCCGTCCCCGGCCGTTTTGCACGGCTTTATGGTGTTTCTTGTGCCTGCTGGCATCGCCGCTAACAGGCGTCACTAATGCACGGAGGCGGCCTCGCTGTTTCCAACGCCGGTAACCCCGTGCCCGGCCACCTGTCTCCTCTGCGGTAATTCACTGAATCGCTTCATCTCCACGCCGGAGAACACAGCAACATGGCGCTGGTCACGTTTCCGTTCTGCATCCTTTTTGGCTATTGTTCAACAAAGATTCGTTAGGTGATTTCTAAAGATTAGGAAGATAATTTAATTTCTACGTACTGAATTTGTTCAGAGATGGTTTCATGTGGTTCATGGTTATCGTTGAGTAGGTTCATCGAGTTGTACTCAAATGTAAGATCTGGGTTGTGCAACATTTTTCATATCAGTAAATGAAATTTGCGTACTATTCGTGTGTCTAAAAGATCCCAATACGGAAGCAAGCAAAGAATGCTATACAGGATATTTTTTTTGAGATGCAGTTGTATAGTTTGAGAGAGCAACGAAGAATAGGAACACGTAATTGTGTCGAAGATGGAGTTATAATTAGTTTCTGCATGGTTGTTCGCTAAAGTTGGGAAAGTTCAAAATGGAACAAGATATAAGCTCGTTGAATAGATGGTAAACAGGTTGCGGCTATGTTAATCATGTTTCCAGAAACTTATAGAATCCATACGATCTGGCAAACAGTTGAATTTACGCAAAGAAACTTTCTTTTAAACCAAACAGCAAATTAAACAGTGATATGAAAAACGAGATACAATTGACGTACGATCGCAAATGCAAAAGCAAGCACAGGCGCAGTTAATGTACGATATTTTTCTGACAAGGATAAAATAAAGCAATTGATAGCGTAGATGCCATTAAAGTGCAGTTACAAGTGCAAATACATCAGTAGCTATATTATAAGTAGGTTGTAAGCAATAAATCTTCTGCCGTGCATATATCTACACATAATGTATAAACACATGCAATTTCAAATGGAATTACTCAACCATATCTGCGCACGCAACTTCAAATGCAATTGCTTAACTATATCTACACACGCAACTTCAAACGCAATTACCGAAGTATCATATATTTGCACACGCAACTTCAAGTGCAATTACTGAAACATATTTACAAACGTAACATCACCTACAATTATTCGAATGATGAACTTTCCCTACAATGGCTCAGCTATACCTACATACACAGGAAACCCAAAATTTATAGACTGAAATGCAACTGCATCCAGAAATACGAAAACGTGTACTAAAACACAATCGCATTTAGAAACTCAATCGCAAGCCAGAATACAACTAAGCTTTGAAATGCGATATCCACGCTGCGTCTTTCCTTCGACAGCCCCACGACTCGCTATACTTTCATCCAAATTTTCAATTTGTATCCAAAAGACAGGGAATTTTATCCAAGAGTACACCAGAGCGAAGAATCGGACGAACGCTGACAAGAAAATCGCGAAACTGGTGCGAAGATACCTCGAAAAGAAACGAGGAGAAACGGGGGTGGTGCAAGGTGGGTCCGGTTCATGGGGGCTGATGATAACATCAGTCTTTCCCCATTCCCTGCTCGATTTCTACGCGGAGATGCCACGGACCGTTCCGTGTCCCTCTTCATGTAATTTGTATCGAAACATCGCGGCGGGGAGAAGCTGTCGGCTTTCGGGCAAAGAGCGATCGCGACGCGACGTCGAAACCTGGGGAATCTGAAGAAACGTTGGAAGGAGGAAGTGGTTTCGTCCTGGAATTCTGAAAGGGGATGAGTGCGCAGGCGGAACCTTTTGTTCCCGCGGAACCGGCCCCCTCCTCACTCCTATGGAAATTCCCTTGGGGTGGACTGAAACCACTTTCGTACTTCGGACGCACTTTGGGGGTGTGTGTACCGGTTCTCCGCGAGCGGAGACCAGCGCAAGTTTTGTGACTTTACGAGTTGGATTCTTGGAAATATTTAGAGTTTAAAAATGGACAGCTGTGGGATTGGTGGAGAATTGTTGGGTCGGAAGTGCAGGTGTTCGTTTCTTTCCGGAGTTCGATATGATTTTTTGATGATTTAGGGGAAGCTTTAATTTGTTACTAGGAATTCGTTTGATGAAATTAGATTGAAATTTATGTTATTTGGTTTCATGGGGCGTTTGGTAGGATTTGTCGACCTATGTAATGCAAGAGAATTTTTAGATCTATTAATGGGTTTTGCAATTTTCATCAAATTAGATATTTTTGAACCTTATGTATATATAATGGAGAATGGTGAGGTTGTCAGATTGAAATTATAGTTATTTGTTTTCTTAGGACGTTTGGTACGACTTTTCGATAATATAGGAGAATTTCTGGATTTATTATTAGGATTTCATTTCGTCGAATTAGTTGAATTATTCATTTTGTTAAATTAGATACTTGTGTATTTTCTATATACATTGGCTGACCAAATTTTTCGACAAACGTAGAACCCTACTGAAATCTAGTACAATATACTATAACCAAATGCAACTAAATGCAATCGAATACAACTTAAACAACCTACTCCACAATATTCAACAGACGCGATCTATTTTGAAAAGCGAGCGAAACGCGGCGCCTTTGTTCCCGTAAGGGGCCATGCAGGTCCTACGAGGGCCCCATGGCCCCCCTCCACGCGGGAAAGACGCGTGCAGGGGGCCGTGGAAGGGACTTTTATTTGCTCGTCAAGGCTCGGGCTACCTTTTTTGCCGGCCGGGCACCGCTAACAAGCGCTCTTTTGCTCCTCGCGAATTGTGATGCCGCTGACACTTTAGTGATGTTCCTGCCTCTTTCGAACGGCCACTCCCTGAGTCCACCCTTCCCTGCCTCCGCCGCCAACCCTCCCTCCTCCTGCCAGCTGACCATATTCGGAATCACATGTGGTCAAACGTAAAATTCGACGGCGAATTTACTTTGCCTTACTCGTTGCTTCGTTCCTCGTAACCATGGAATTCGAGGGAACTGGTATACCGAACACCACCACCGCTGTTCCACCCTTTTTCTTTTCTTCAATCATGCGCAGGATTCGTGGAGAAACGTGATTTTCAGGATTTTGATGGGTTTCGATGATTCTTAGAGGAGATTTCAGAGAGTGTTTATTTCAGGATGTAGATAAGATAGATTTATTGGGGTAATTTTATAAGGAAGGGTGAAAAATGCACTTAATATGGAAAAATATATGAAATGTTTAAGATATATTATTATTCTGTAGTGAGTGAATTAAATCTGTGTTAGTGATACGAATTTGCATGAATATTCACAGTCTATTTATTAAGCTTCAAGTTTCTCAACCACTGACACCTCATTTCACCCTCTTCGTTCTTTAAAAAAATTCGCCAACTACCTGGAAACCTAAGAAACCTCGTCAATTATACGTAGAATTAGGCAAACTTTACCTTCCCCAATCTCGCTAAAAATCTCCAAGAGTTTAAATAATTTTCTATCTGATAATTTCCATACTTCCCACATCGTAGTCTCCAATTCTCCTACTTTTATGAATATAATGAAGAAAGTATTTTACCCAATAAATATCGCCACACTACTCTGCGCATCTCGTGCATCGTATACATTTCTACACTTTCAATTTCCCCATAAATCTACGAAGATCCTATTATTAGGTTGTCCTAAAAGTTTCTTTCGTTTCATAAGTGAAATCGCATCTACTACTTCCTTATAAAACGAAAGGAACTTTTGGGACAACCTAATATATAATACACCCTGTTCATAATGCACACAAAAATTTGCCACCACATCAAACTGCTCACTCTCTCACCAAAAATCCTCACATTTTCTTCTCTCGTCCTCCCCTTCCCTGCCACCGGTTGCACCAAACGAATCAATCGATCGAATTCCTCCGCTTCGTTGTAAATCAACTACCAACTAACTGGCGCGTTTTCATCGGCCGGAAAAAGACCCGATCCACGGAATTAGACCAGGGAATTTCGTCGACGTTATTCTTTACGACGCCTTTAACCGCGTTCCACGCCAGCCGGTGTCTACAAAACAGTTTCGTCCGCGAAACGCGGCTCGGCTTCCGAGATTGATACATTTTTAATGGGAGCAGCCGGACGAAACGGAGCTATGGAATCCTCTAAAAGGGAAAAAGGGGGAGAGGTCGGGTCTCTGTCGAGGGGACCAGTCGTTCTGTTTCGCGTGGAATTCCTCCGGGTAGCCAGAGTTTTTTGCGAATCCCGGGGGACGTGGTGAGAATCGTCGACACGGCCGATTCTTGTTCGGCTTAGCCGCGAAACTCCTCGAGTTTTAGGATCCTCTGAATCCATTTTTTTTTCCTTTTCTTTCTTCCTTTTTTTTACTGGTAACTGGATGGCACGGGATCTCGATGTTGACTCGAGGGATTTGTAAACGTTCGTTTGTTCTCCAAACTTTCTTACGCTTCTTTTATCGCAGAGGTTGGCATTGTTGTAGAATTTTGGAAAATGGTTTGGAGGGAATCTCGCGAAAACTGCTATGCTTTTAGGAAATATGCCACTTCTTAAGGGTATTTAATTCGCTGCTTTCCCTACATCTCGGTGTTCTCCTCTTAACGTAATCTCACTTTATTTTAGCTCCGTTTAATTGTTTTCAGTTTTCGAATGTTGCTAAAATTTCGAATTTCGAATTTCGAATGGTGAACTAATCTGATCTACGACTTGCAACTTATCAATCCATTGATGTATAGCTTTTGTGAGAGAGTGCTGATCAAAAATCTTTAGATAAATGTCACTGATGGTCCCACTGAATATCGAGGTTTATTAATGTAATGAATAATTAACTGTTCAAATATTTCTGTAACTTCAGCGAAGCCTACGTACTAAATACCTCGTAATTTCTATGTACACTTTCAAATTGGTTTCAAATTTCCCCGATATAACTATGACAGTAGTGTCTCACTATAATGCTAATGGAACTTCGAAATGTAATTCCGTGTAACACACAAAAATATATTCATAAAGGGTGTCTACAAATATTCAAATATTAGGTTGTCCGAAAAATGTCTTTTTTACGACAATGCACCTTCATACAAACGTGAAACCAAATCTGTGAAATGTCGCGGTGTTTATCTCAACAGAAGAAAATGGATCGTACGTAATTCGACAAAATAATATAAAACAAAAAACGTTGAGCGTCTATTATTTTCTCATAAAACGAAAGAAACTTTTTCGAACAACCTAATACTTGCATAATGCACTGTACATTTGATAAAGTGCCATTCTATCGGGAAGAAACGAAGTAAAACGAACAGGAAGAAAGAGGGTTGATGATGCGCAGTGGCTGATCCAGGTTCCTTTTCCGGAGGAGGGAAAAACGTGTAAAAGTACAATACATACACTGTTATTTATGAGCATGTGTGTATTCTGATCAATATTTATCGAGAATAAAACAAACAATATTTAATAGCAAACTAATGATCAAAAGTATTCTTTTTATTATTTTCTTATACGATGAGCAAATATTATGTTATATAGAACGTTTACTTAAAAATCTTATCAATGGAATAATAAAATTAAACGCACGATTGGTCGAGGTGTTAACTGATTTTAAATATTACTGCTATAATAAAACTAATCTTAGTTAGTCTTTCTGTCAATTTGCAAGGATCTTCTTCACCTTATCTAACCAAACAAGCTGCGGCTAACAAACTCGCTAATTAATAACAACACTTGCAGATGTCAATTCTTTGATGATCGTATGCTAACTCGTAAGACTAATTGTAAGCTTCATCGTGTCGTAATCAGATAATCTCGGTTGACAGCTCTGATAAGGGCTAAGATCGCCAGAGTCTCTCCATTCGTATCTCGTAATCGAATTGCATTTTGTCAAAGACGAACAGGCGTCCACACGCACTTTCAAGCCACGGTGTAAATACATCTTTGAATCTTCTCTCGCCTGATTTCAAATTCCCTGGTAATTTATATTTTAGTATAGGCCATCTGACATCTATATGTCTTAAATAATAAAATTTACTTTATTTGTAATATCTAGCAAGTGTTTCAGAATGTGACAGAGTATTTTTGTATTTTATAGAATATCGATCGTTCCTATCGCTGTGCTCTGGGTCGGCCACTGGCGACTCGGTGGCAGGGGGTAAAAGAGGGTGACGAGTCAATTAAGAAGCTTTCGAGCGTACGTTGCCCTAATCACGGACCCAGAAGGTGAGCAGAAGAAGAAGATGAAGGGACGAGGGGTGGGAGGCGTATGGGTTAAATTACGAGCAGCCAATTATATTGCGTTTAAAATTAATTACTAGATCGGCCGAAGATAAATCGATGGCCTGACGAGGACGCGGGCGACGAGCCACACTGTGCCAGAGAAAAAGGCCGCCCCGTTTATCTTTTCCTAACTATCGGCGGACCCCCGTTCCCTTCCAATGGATCTCTTCCATCCAGCCGGCAATTATTCCGTCCTCGTATTAATCATACTTCGCGACGACAGTGACTTGACGTCTGTATCTTCGACGCCCGTCCGGTCTCCACGAACGACGTTCCAATACATTCACAAGCTTTGGAAATCGATTAAGGACAGAGTATGAAAATCGAGCCGGTAGATCGAGGGAATAAGAAACGTTGTGGAGTAATTAAGCCTTCTTCTTCGTTTATTTATCTTTTTGGAAAGAGGATGAAAGAGTATGTCGATCGACATGCTCGATAAGATATTGAATTATCTCGAGAGAAGGATCTTTATAAGTAGGTATCCTTGTTGGCCCAAGGAATATTCATTTCTTTATTATTTCTTTAGCTTCGAAATCTTCTTTTCGTGCTAGTGCAGACGAGGCTGGATTTTTTTCTATGTTAAAGCGATCAATTGAAAAAATAGAGGATATTCGAAGGGTAAATAAAATTGAGTTTTTATTTGCTTTTCGTAAGAAGGTGAAACGTGGTGTCGATTGACGTGTTGGGTAACCTGTTAAACTCTTGACAAAAGGATCTTCGTGAATATCCTTGTTGGTTGACAGTATATTCGTTTCTGTAATCTGTATTTAAAAATCTTTTCTCTGTGTCCATACGTAGGAGGTTGTAATTGTTCTATGCTAAAATAATAAATTGAAGAAATAAGGAAAAATTGGGTATTTGTTTGCTTTTTGAAAGGACGTGAAATGTGTGTCGTCCGACGTGTTGTATAAGACATTGAGTTATTTTGAGAAAAGGGACAGAAAATTCTCAAGGTTTTATTGGTTCAAGTAACAACAATTTTTTTGTTAATATTTTTTAAACATTTAAATATCATCTGACATACGATTAATCTTAAATTAAGCGCACTAGGATTCTATTTATCTGAACTCGGCGGGGGACAAACAGTTTATATAATTGAAATTCAATTGATATAATAGAAGCTCACCAACAACTAATTATTTTTCGTCCAGATAATAGGAACTCACGAGCGGATAAATGAATCCAACCAACAAAAGTTCGATTAATCGGGTGTTGACTAAAATTTCGTTCAGATAAATTACAGTTCTACAGTAAATTACGAAATTCTGCCACGTTTCCAATTTCCAATTTACAAAACGAATTAACCAAGAAAATACTCTGATGAGAAACTTGATCCAACTTGGTACCAACAGTTTACGCAATCTTAAATATGATCTCGCTAAATTCTCACGAGAATACTATACAAATGTATACGAACTTTCGATCGTACCTCGATCATAATCCACGTCTCGATCATAAAAGCATCGAACATCCGGTCTAATTAAAAAACAAAGGAACAACGTCTACTTATCAAGATGATATTCCTTCCCTCAAATTTTCTCCCATCCTTAAAAACATCAACGACAACGAAAAGACGAAATCTCGAACATCGCGAAATCGAAGTTGTCGATCGAAATCATGCAACGAGCAAACACAGGTTGGTCCGGCTGGAGAAACCAGAAATTACTAGAAACTTATCGAAGCAATAATCCGGTATCGTAATCGTCGGGCATCGATCGATTCCATGATCGAGTCAGCGGAAAGGTGGCTATAATAAGACTCCATTAAAGCGATTTGGCGCACGAACAATGCGGCCATTCGTATTCAGGTGCGCGCGAGCGCGAGCCGATCCTCGAACCAGCTGCATGACCGCCATGTGAAGCCGATCGTGAATCGGGTTTTACTGCCGGTGAACAGTTAGTCGTCGGGATCGCACGTGTACGTGTCCAATGAGCCGCGATTCCCTCAAATATGAGCCAGCTCGTTTCGCGGCGGCGAATTAGCTTCTAACTTATAACGCCGATCTTACCGCGTTACGACACAGCCTCGCGATAAATTCGTACTTAAGGCCGTGTTCAGATCTCGCCGTGTTCAGACCTCGATTCGACGCGAGAAAACGTGTTTAAAGGCTCGTTCCGCGATTTCTTTACCGCTAAGAATTAATTGGACGGTTAGGGAGGTCTTCGAGGGTGAGTCTTCGGCTCTAGGTGGTTTGGGCTTTACGATGTTTATTCGTCCTTATGTTTCAGCCGTGTCGATATGTATTTTCCATGATGTTACGGTCAGTGGAATAGTTCTCACGTCGTAGAGGAAGATTTTTAGATTGATAAGATAAGATTGACGTCGCGTCGTGTTTTACGAATTCCGGAAACGTGTAACGGTGGAAACTTCTGTAAAAAATGTTCAACACGTTTACCAACACCCTGCACCAGCTCTTCGTACAATAATAACATGTATAAATTGAAAAAATATTAAAAAGCTGGATTTTATTTAAAAAAATGCCGTAAAAAGAAGAAAATAATTTCCTTAATCAAGAATCATCGAGTAATTCAGTTGGATAATAACACCCAGGAAAACCTGTACATGTCGAGCACACGCCATAATCATATCATCGCTCAATTGTCGAACTCGTACAAAGAAAAGCAAGCGAAGAATCTACTAATAATGATCGCTATAATATGCCATAGTTAACTACAACACCGATTCAATTATCTTAAAGCTTCTCAAACAAACAAACCCCAACACAAACCCAATTCATTGTATCAATAATCTACTCGAGCCACAATAGACCACAAATTCTCCTAAACACCGAGGCAGAAAACAGCTTTGCCAGGTAATTGGCCATCCGCTGCAACGTCCGGTCCCTCTTTCTGAAACATCCACGAAGATATTGAGAACACGATTCTCCGCCCTTGGTGAATTATGAAATCCAATCGAGTTATCGCGGTGACTTATGGCGTCTAAGTGGCGGAGAATCGGCAAGGTGCACGCGGATCGGCCGCCTAATTCCAGGATTTATTCGCGGCCGGCCTACGGTGATTTATTCGCCGTTAATGCCAAAATATTTAGAGGTGGTGCGCGTACACGCGCTAACTAATCCCCGACCGGTTCAATTAGCCGAGCTGCCACGCCGCGCCCGTTCGTACGCCAGCTGCTCTAAACCGGTTTAGGATCGGCCCGATCCTACCGCAGTTTAATACAATGAAATCGATGCGAAGTTAATCGTCTTTCGCGGTCGACGATCGCTCCACCAGCGACGTGCCACGACAGGGACCTTCGAGGATTGCCATTCGACTCTTTCGTGGGCGATCGTTCGATCGGTCTTTCCATCTCGCATTTCCAATTCTTCACATTTCCTTTTTCAATTTCAACGTTTCGTAATTCGTTTATTTACTTCGTCATTTGTGGCAGTGCTGCGTGAACCGTTGCTTCATCAGATTTCTTGCGATTTAATATTATTTTTGTCGTTTCGGTTCTCGCTCGAATCTCGGCAATATCGTCGTCGAAAGTTGGAAGGCAGAGGGTATTCTGGATTTCTTAAATGTTTATCAGACCTGGTTTATTATCCTGGTTTCGATCGTCGTACTTTTAAAAGCCAAGTTATCTTGCCTTCCGCTGTTTTTGTTTTTATGGTATATACAACTAGATGGTTGGACATCTCTCTCTCTCTTAGCGGATTTGTCCTTTATCGAACAAAAATAAATGGTCACATCTTATGCTGGAACTGATAGATTTGATGTTCGTGTAAAATTGTTCTCAGTTTGGAAATTATCTCGCTGTATAAGAGTCGATGCAATTTTGATAACTGTACATTTGAATATTCACGAATGAGGATGTTCTTTGAATTAGAACAATTATTTCGTACTTACGAATAGGATATTGGTACTCGCATACTTGGATTGATATAAGTTTTATACTAAATGCAAAAATTATTGGAACGTAATGCGCACTAAAATTCGATCGTTGAATTGATAAACGTCGACGAACGAATTATAAACAGGATGGTTATTTTTGCCACAGCCTGTACGGACATTTGGCACGTATACCTGCACATATAAATTTGTCCTTAAGAAGTAGCCGCGGGCCGGGCTTACTAGCCTACAATTAAGCCGCCATTATGTGCCGTAACCAATACGCGAAAAGGTATTACGTCGAGATTTATGGAATATCGCCAGATATTAACGAGAATGCGCTCCGTTGATCGCTGCGAGCGTCTCGATTTCTTCGAATGACTAATTTTTCATTTCAAACCACGTCGTCGGAAACTGCCCTCTTCGTGAATTAACTGGTGTCTTATTTTGAAACAGGGGCAACCAGATTCCTCTTACTCCTTTTTATATATCCAACATATGTTGCGATCATAAAATTCACTATTAAACATTGAATTTATAAAGACATCAGCTTCTAGGAAATGCTATAAAATGGTATAAAACAAAGTAAACGATAAAAGAGGAAAATACTGTTCCTCTTCTCTCGATTTATTCTTCCACGTAGAATCGCCAACCGGTTCGCTGTACCGCGATTTTTGGAGCATCCTGTATAGCCCGTGCTTTGCAACACTAACCGTCTGATTCCTGAAAAATTAAACCCTAAGTCGTATGTTCCTTTGTACTAAAATTAAGCAGCTTTTAAAAGAACGGAATTGATCAATTTACTTTTCGAGTAGCTCGTATATCGAAATAGCTTTTGTCGAAATAGGTAAGGGACACGGTATTATCTATGATGTGACTGCATGGTGGTCACAAATTAAACCATAAGGCGATGGGGGTTAACAACGCTTGTGCATCGGAGAGACCTCGGTGTTCCGTCGGATCGTTGACGCGTCCGGCTCGTAAAGCGATGATCGATCGTTAACGAGCTAGATTCTCGTCACGTGGCAGCCGACAGACAAAACGGGCATCCGCCCCCATTGGACAGCTCGTAAATCGTCGTAAATCAATCTACGCCGGAGACAATGAGCAGAGATTATCGAGGAATAATCCAGCTGTTCGAGGCCTCGTGTGGACGCAGCTTAAAGGGTACCCGAAGGATCAGCGACTAATTGTTGCTAAGAAATTGGATTACAGGGCTTACGGTTTAAGCCAATTTTCAAGGAATTAGAAGTCCCCGTCCAAAGAAACGTCTGTCCTCTTAAATAGCACGAGGAAATGGCGTGGCCACAAGTCGAAGTCTCTCGAGAATCGATCTCGCAGAGAAAAAATGCTACAGGGATTTACCGATCCTTTTAAAGCAGATTTTCAAGGAAAGTTGGCATTCGTTATCCGTGTCGAATTGAAATCTTCTTCCGCTTAGTTGATTTTTGGTAGAGTCCCTTCCTTTTTTTCAATTTTAAAGAATATTCCTTGTTCGGTGGAAGTTGTTGCAGTAATTTTAAGGAGCGAGTATGTGATATTAGTTGAAATTTATTATGTAACGATACACCTTCGTGCGCTATTAGCTGAAATTGTAAAACAGTACTATAGTGATACATGATATGATGTCTACAATGCAAGATAGTGATCCGTTAAGTATTATTCCTATATCTATATTCTCCTTGTCTATAATTTATTTTTCCTTATATTGTCGGTATTGAACATCAAACAGATATCCACTGGTTATAATGTCGAATAGATGAGACAAATTTCAATCTAGTTTCTACTCTCCTTTACTCGTGTTCAAGAGATGAATTTGCATAAATATCCGCAGTCCAGTTATTACCAAGCAACTTGAGAAAAAAAGTTCTTCTTACCGAGAAGAGCAGATTATGTCCGCCATATGGCAAAAAAGTTGCTTGCAATGAAGTATTGGGAAGAATAAAAAAAGAGAAAGAAAAAGTGAGAATTATGTAGACGCGAGGATATGCTGACAAAGTTTCTTTCGATGAAACAAGAATAATAAGAAGAACAAGAGAGACAAATATATATATATATATATATCGACGCGACCATATGCTAAAAAAGTTCCTTCCAGCGAAATACCAATAGAAGTAAAAAAAAGACATGAAAAAGAATTATATCGGCGCAACCATATGCTAACAAACTTGCTTACAACGAAATGTCAAGAAAAATAAAAAAGAAAAAAAAAATAAAAAGAAGGATAACGAAATGTAGAAAGCGAATTGTACGTATTTATGCAGCCGTATGCTAACAAAGCTTCTTATAATGAAATATCAAGAAGAAAAAAGAAGGGAAATGGAGTATAATTTATTAGAAAAGAGCCGCGAATTGACCACTACTGCGAGCGTACGGTCCATCAGCCCACACGAAGGAGTCATGGAGGCACACGTGCAAACATCACGGAACCGATACCCAGCGGGTGCGACGTCGCAGCACACGCGCGGATACGCAAACGCATAAACATATCGACGCCCCACCCCCGGTTGCACGATGGCCCTGGAGAACTCGCCAGAGCTCAGATGCATGTCTTATGGTAATATTCCGTGGCGTTAGCAGGACCTTACAATATTATTTGTCCGCGTTAAATCGCTTACGCGGTATCCTTCGGTGCCTCGGTCACGTTTGGTTCTCAATCTGTTAATCTTTTCCGTCATTCATAATGCAGATTTAGTTGGAATTATTCAGCCAGTAATCTGGTGTATAAGTTAAACGATGTCGTTGCGTTCGATTTAGATGAGGATATAAGGTTCGCGGAATAAATTGCTGATTAATATAATAGATAGTTTCAGCTGACAAGCGCTGATATTCTTTGGTTCCTGGTTAAAGGTGAACATTCTTAAGACAAGGATAAATACCTGTGTACGTAGAAAGTTGATAGCAGAAGGTTTTACGGTTTCATTGTAAATGAAGAAAAACCGAAAAGGTCGAAAAATTATATTTACAACCGAAAGGAGTTAAAAAATGACACTTTAGGTATGGAATACTGTGTTGTAAGGAAGCTAAGTTTTCAGTATTATTTTAGTGGCAATATCGTGCTTGTAATGGTATTGTCTCGGACCGTATATTTTGTAGATTTTAGTTTTTTCTACGTTATATTAAAAATAGCAACGTGAAATTAATAGAAATCGAGAGAGTTTCCTAATTCGATATTTCCTCTAATTTGAATAAACATGGACGTAGATAAACTCGGGAAGGGTCAAGTAGAAAAGGTACTTAAAAGATATTAAAAATCCGCCCAATTCATACATATTAATACAAATGCCTTTTTATGCTAATGTTAGAAGGGTCGAAGAGTATTTGGCATTAGTCGTTTCTGTGTTCCCTAACATAAAAGTTAACGAAGGTGAACTAATTTCAACTGCGTTGATTCTTACGTGCCTTTGCGATCTAAAAATACTAATAATAAGCAACGAGTTCAATTTCAAAGGAATCAAGCTCGACAATTCCATTGAAAGAATATATTAAATGAGAACCACTAACTAAAGGCACCCTTTCTTCAACACAGCGAATGAACACAACACAAGTTTCTAATTAATTTGCAAATATATCAACAGATTAAAATCAAAGTAAATTAATTTCAATAATTTCCACATAAAGCTGAAAGAATGCGTGATATGAGAACCGCTGACGGTATACTTTCTTGAAGAGGGCGGATGAACACCAAGAGTTTGCGGTTAATTCAGGGCCGCGGTTGCGGTCAGCCGGTCGCGGCGCACGATAATTACGGTTAATAGGGTCGTTGGTATTAATTACGTATTTATTGAAGCTGAAGCGAAGACCGGTTGTTTTCTTCGGAAGCGTGGCACTTCAATTTGTGCAAATTAAGGGAGACGTGATTAAGAGGACGTTAATGAACCAACCGAACCTCGAGCAGGGGCAACGATGAAGGGGGAGGGAGAGACTTAAGTATGTAAATTTCGGGTAAATCGTTCGCGGGAAGTGTTTAAAGAAGCTCGCGGTAAAATTTAATTACCCTTCGAATTAAGGAGCCCGAGGCCTCGTTAACTTGCCCCGATGCTTTCGTTTCATCTGATAAACCGCATCGAACGGCCTCGCGAGCGCTAATGTACGTGCACACGTATGATTCCTCGAACGATTTTTATGTTATTATACATACGTAATTATAATCGTATTTGAATAATCGATACCAGCACCACAACACCGACCTGCAGCGTGAGAGAAACGTCGTACAAAAAATTGTCGACTTAAAAAGAAGCAAGAGGGATAATCGCATCATAAAAGCCTGTCAACGCAGCGATTCTCAACTCTGTCGTCGTTAAATTTCCCTTGTTCTTTTGAAGTGATGTTAGTTCGAATTTTTAATAAGTTAGTCAACAGGTCGAATATTTTCAACCCTTTCACGATGAGAAAGAACAGTTTTTAATCGAAGGGCTGGTAACGATGATCTCGCCGATGGTAATAAACGAAGAAAAATTATTGAAATTTATTAGATGACTATAAAGTAAGGGATCGTGAGTTTGACAGTTTAAAATCACAAATATCGAAGTGAATCGTGATATACCAAAATTATGTGTGCCTATAGTTTGTATAGCAAAACGTACATCAAAATGTATATCAAGATGTATGTACATGAAAAGCTACAATTTGGAATAATAGATAGAATAACAAATTACAACTGTTGATTGATTGACTGATAGAAAATATTAAGAAAATGTTAAGTTTCCGAATATTCAGATTAATAAATATGATGTATCTATCCTGAGTATGTAAATCAACTTTCTATCTAATTGATTAAGTCCATCTTGGAAATCTCAATTATTAAATAAAAAATGGAGAAAATACTATAAGAATATTATGAGAAAACCATTTAGGGAAAACGTATATTTCCAAGAATTATAATTAAAGACAAATTGAAGCTTTATCATAAATATAACGCGTGTATTTTAAATTATAATCAGAATTCATGCTACAAGAATGATTCAATATTACAAGAAAGAAGCAGTAAATTCTTAAAATCAATTCCGTCTTTCTCAAGGAAGAAAATTACAAATTACGCGTATCAACGCATAAAAAGCAATACAATCGTAAATTCTCCTGAATCTCAGAATCAGAGAAGCTTCGTCAACAAGACGATCCTTTTTCCTCTCAAAATAAACTACAAATACAAGAAGAAATGGTGAAAATTCTCATTAAATCCAAGCGAATGTTGTTGAAACGTCCCACTACATACTAACCGACTAAATAATAATCTCGTTTGCCTTGCATTAATGCATACATATCAAAGAGTATGATGAAAATTATCTAAAGAATGTCAAGTTAACAAATTTAAATTTAAGAAATGACAATTCAACAAATTATATCAAAGTGACAGCACTTCGTGCGTTCCTTTAAGAAAACCTAGACAAACATATGACTGAACCTGATATATTGCAATTTTTACGTTCAAAATTCTTGAAATTCAATCGGAAGCGAGTGAAGACTAATAGAGGAGGGGAGGTGGCATTGAGAGTCACTGGCCAGAATTTGGTTCGACGTTAATCTAGACCCGAGCTGGTCCCGGATTGGACGGTGTCTGGCAGACAATTACTTCATGGACCCCCCGTGGCAACGATGGATGTCTCTCTTGCCACAAGCCAACAAATGCCAGCCAACAACCGCCAGTCCCTTTCCTCCTCCCCTTTCACGCGTCTCTTCCCCTCTTTTCCTCTTCTAACCCCCTCTTTTGTAACGTCTTTCTCTCTTTCTCTCTCTCTCTTACTCTCTTCATCATCCACATCCCTGTAACTCTTCGTCCCTCTTTTCGAACACGAAGCTTCCTTCACCCCTTTTGCCTCGTCCAGTCGGCATAAGCTGTTTGTTTAGGTGATGTATCGCGGCGATACTTATCACCTCGTACACGAGATATGAGAGAATCCGCGCAGCGGGCGATACCACGCGAGAGATTGTGTTCTAAGAGGATTCTAATGACGTCTTGCGTGGAAACTGAAGGGCAGTCAGCCTGCCACGCGCACCGCGTTTCAGACTTTTGCTTCAACGATGGCTCGTCTATCCTCGAACATCGTTACGACGTGAGAAGAAAAAAAGATATCGGAACTTATACTCGTCGTTATTATGTATTTTCAATGTTAATCGTACTTGCTAAAAACTCTATAAATTTGCACAAGTATCTGCTATGTAGTTATAATCATTTTGAAATAATAGAAAATCGTGTGAAAATGTGAAACCTCTCAAGACGTTGCAGTTACACCGAGTTTCACTAGTTTTATAGTTCTAACGTCGAAGAAATGGAAAGCAAGTATTTCGCTTAATAAATAGTACGAAGAATATTCTACTTTGGATATTTTATGCATTATCGCACGTTGTAATACGTATTCTGTGCATTTGCGCTGCTTTGAATTTCCTGGCAATGCATAAAAATCCACAGGATACTTATAACGTTTGCGTAACGGAACACGCTTGTAATCTGGCTGACTCGAAATTCCTTTTCTACTGCGTGTCGCGTACACAGCACTGTCTGACAAATAACCGTGCGCGAAAGACTGAAGATTCTTATTGAGAGTTCTTTCTCCTCTGTTTCTCAGTAAAACGGTGCGAATTTAAATGACAATCCAATGTAAAACAATCAAACGCAAACGTTCCATTTCTTGAGATTCAATCATCGATAAAGTAATATTCCACGTTTCCTATTTATCGAACACTAGAGTCATATAAGTAGTATAGGAAGGTAGATACAAGAACTATAGAAGTATCTATGGGGATTGAAAATATACTCAAGTAGGTAATTTGACAAGGTAATTTCACATTTGAACGAATACAATTTTTAACAAGTAGAAGAGAACCATTGAAGAGTTTATAGAGACTGATATGATAGGAACCAATAAAAGAAGAAACATTTTTTAGAGAATGCAGAATTATTCAACACATTGTATCTCCATTATATTACCTTCCACCTGTTGACTTCAAAATCTGAGGACAGTTCAAAATTGCAACAACATCTCTTACAACAGAGATTGTACCAGAAAAATACGTTCCTTTGGCTGATAAAATTCGCCAATCATGCGATATATGACAATAATAATGCCAACCTTCTCAACGCAGAAATTCAAACGCCTACGATTCTCCGCTTCGAACATCTCCATACTAAAACCTCCCTGTTCCGAGTCGAATAAAGCGACATCTTAATTCTCCGATCTATTCAACCACACCTCTCAACATTCAATTACCCATTGAACTACCATTTAACAGTTCACGAGAAGACGACTCAATTTCGACCATTTCCAATGAATTAAATCGCATGGAGCTTCATGCTCGCATCAACGGCGTAGAATTTTAAGCGCACGCGTATGCAAGATGCAGGAAGACAATAAGAAAAGGAGGAAAAGAAAGGGGGGGCCATTAACGACGTGCAGCACGTTGGCACGATATCGTGGACGTAAAATAGGGGTTCAAGTCGCCAGGGTGTTTCGCTCGGGGTATTTTAATGGTGTTATAATGTATGTATGCTTTACCACCAGCGACCAGTCGCTGCCCGATTATACGTGTAACCCACACTCTCGCTTATACGGGGCCCACGGACGCCTTGAACGAGTTCGACCCAGCATGTGGTCCCTTCGATATATTCAATCACGAAATTATCACTTCTGTACTGCCCGTGCTGTCCCCCACCATTGCTGTACCATTCGTACAGCGAACCATACCTATTGCGTGTTATGGCGAATTCGAACTTTGACGTAAATTAAATGTTCGCTATGGAAAAGCAAGGGACGAGAAGCAGGCATTGTGAAATGCTTGGAATTTTTTAGTTTCAGAGGTTACGTGGATTACGTGAGATAAACGAGATAGGTGAGCGACTTCTTAGGATTTTTATGGGGATTCTATGGAATGATGAATTTAAGCTTGGTGTATATTAGGCGATAAAAATACCTTGGAATCTTTGGTTTGTAGAAAGTTTGATAGATGGTTCTTTTAATGACTTTCGAGGATTTTAATGGCTATTCCCATGGTATGGATCGAGCTCGATATTGAAAGCAGTTTTTTTCTCTATTAACCACTTGAAAGTTCGTTACATTTTTCAATATTACATCAGGATAAAGTTCCTTTCCTTTTTTCGTTACTACGGAAGAAAACGTTTATAAAATTGTGCCAAAAATGACTTCTCATAAAAGAATCTTTTCCACCTGTGTACAGCATAAAGTTCAACTACGTAACATTATGGTAAAATTATACAAATGAACTTTAACCTTCTCAGCATCAAATTTATTAAACCACACAGAAACGATCAATTTTCATGTTTCTGAGAAAGTCAATCTACTCGTACGTCGACGTTCAGCGTTAATTAAATTAACTGAAGTAGTTACTCCTAAGATAGTTGTATCATCTTCGCAAAAGAATTCGTTCTAAGAAGAAATTATCGCCAGTTATCTACTTGCAATAACGAAAAAATCCCGCTCGAATTAAAGACAGACCAAATACACGCGCACGTACATATCACTGTCATCTACTTCTCACCAGAAGATTTCCAAAATCCTCGACCCCAAATCTCCACATGTACCCTCTCTACTCACTTCCAACCCCTCCACTCTAAAGAAACTTGCTTTCAGCATTCGCCATTCCATTCTCTGTCCTTCACAGTAGGAAGATGAAGCGAAAGTAATTAAGGCATCGAAACAGATCACGATCGTGTCGAAAGGCCACGACTCAACCGAACGACCAAATCTCTCCCACTCCCACTCTCTTTCTCTCTCTCTCTCTCTTTATCTATCTATCTCGAAACAAATAAGAATCAAACGAAAAGGTGGAACCTGGCGAAGACGTAGAATATCCTTAACCGAGTCGGTCGAAAATCCATGGGGGGTTGGAGGATGAGGGTGGCGGAGCTTTCTTTGCATATCTGACACGGTAGGGGGGCAGCAGGTGGGAAAAAGGCCTTACACCTTTCTCTTCTCGGCTATCATTAGCATAAGTATGTGGATATATGCGCGCACATACACGGCCCCTGTCCGGCGTGGGCCCCGCGCCTCCTGGAATTTATGACGCCGCCTGGGCCAGGCCGGTTTATTAATACGTTATGCTTGCATTAGTATACTTAAGCATGACGAATGGTCGCGCCACGGGGATTTCGAGCGAACCACAGCGGGTACGTAACCGAGGAAATTTTACGGTCCCGTGGAACGAGCCTCCTTTCTGAAGATACTTCTGCGTTCCTTTTTTTCTCTCTCCGTCTATCTCGCTTCGATGGTAAACGTTCAACTTATTGGACCTTGTCTGGTATAATACAGAGGAGAGAATACAGAGAAAAGATAGATATATAGAAAGAGAGAGAGAGAAAGAGAGAGAAGTCGAAGATGATCGCGGTATACTCTCGAGGGTCAGTCGGATTATTACGTTGTCACGGGTAGCTCCGGGAGAAATTAAATGCCGTTAAATATTGCCGATTATTTCGGTGTTACCGCCGTTTAAGCGGCCCCGGGGGAGATTGAAATTTTCGATGTAGGAACCGTGCGTCGGTTCTTTCGCTACTGATGTTGCTCTTTCGTGTTCTCGTGTCACGGTAAAGTTGTTGCAAGTTTCTTCAGATCTTTTGCTTGGTTTTTGCCGATGCTTCAGGTTAGGCTGATGAATATGAGGAGGAAAAAATGATGCGGAGCTAGTTTATTATTTTGGATACAGTAACTGCGGAAAAAGATTAAATTAGTCAATTTTATTGAGCTTAATTACCGGATAGATTAAATGAATATCACGTGTTAAAATTGAGAAATTAGTAGAAAATAAAGTTAATCAGTTTTACACATTCAGGAAGTATCATTGGCTAATTGACTCCGATGTATCGCCGTTTCAGATATCCACTTCTCAAACTGAAATTATAGGAATCGAAACAACTTCGGTTCAACACACTCCAAGTAACTCAGCCCTGAACATAATCCCGAACTCGAGTAGCCTGATTAGGATTCCCAACGAGGTTCAACAAATCATGAAACAACCAAAATCTGTTCTAAGATTTCCTTTTGTCTCGACTATACAATTCAGTGGAATATTCTCCCACGAAAACCACAATAAACGGACATAGTTATCTGCAAGATGGCTGATTACACGTTGTTTCGACACTTTCCTGTGTAAAAATCGCCTCAACAGGTGCGCGAAGAAATCAATTTAACCAGCCATCGCCTCCCGCTGGGTCGTCAGAGCCCAAAAGATAGAAAGAGAGAAAAAGAACGAGTAATTGCGTAAACACCGATCGATTTTTGCAGAATTCGCCACGTCCTAATTAGCCCGCGTTGCCGGGCAATCGAACTTTTTTCAACGATCACCAGCGGCCACCACTGCAAAACGAATTTCTCCGTTTCCACGAACTCGGTAATCGAATTAATTTCTCCGAACGTACCCACGAATCTCTTTCGTGCGATCTTCGCGAACAACGGACGCGGTCGCACGATCGCGACGATTAACTAAAAAAAAATTGAAACTCGAAAATTACGCCCGAAAATTGCGATTAACTTCGTGGAACAGGCGTAATTTTCGGATGATTAAATGTCGCCTCTGCTACAAAAATAATTCCATCGCGACTGTATAAATCACATCGAAAGGGACGATGCTTCTTTACTATAGACCAGTGTAGAGTATGGGGGTTGCACGTTAATGGCCTTATAATGACTCGAATTACTCGCGTGTTGCCATTTTTGACTGGATTCGCGGTCTCTTTGTTCGCTGCTTTTTGACAGCCTGGTTTTAGCAATGATTCATGGGATAATGTCGCGAGTAGAGATGACTATTTTTAGCGCGTATGGGTCCTGCAAGGGCGCATTGATGACGGTGGAGGAATTGCTGGTTCCGAAAGACGAATGCACGTTTGTCGTAGTCGTTGGTCGCGTGATGTGAATGGTTTACGAAGGAATTAGAATAATAATAAATAATACAGAAATGTTTTAACAACTGTCGACCCTGTTTTGAAATTACTACCATTTCTCACTACTGGTTACTGCTGGCATAAAATGAGAACTTGTCAAACTTAGTACTTTCTTATCTCTTCTTCCAATAAATTCAAGAATCTCATAAAGGCGTCCAACGAGCGTAAGACGTCAAAGTTTCCAAGAAGAAGATTCCAAACCTCTCAAATCACTCGAATATCGTGATCAATTCACCGGAATCTTTAAAATCAAACCTGTCGCAGTTCCACCAATAAATCCCCTAATCCCGCTAAAGAAATCCTTCTCTGGTCGAAGAAACATCGTCACGGCTCGACACGAGGGTTATTAAAGCAAGTCAAATATTTCCCATCCGTACGAGCGTCCACGAAATACCAAAAGAAAAATTAAAAAAACAGGCTCGAACAACGTTGCAACGAAACAGGTAACGAAGAGCTGTCAAACCCTCTCTCTGGCTAGTGGACGATCAATATCGCGGATAATAAAAGATCGCTAAATCAAATCGTCGTCCCGCTGGTCCCGATGGAGGGTTACTTTGTTACTTTACCGTGAAAACGCAGTAAATTTCGTGCCATAAAACCGCCGGTTTTAGTGGCTACAAATTTGACCAGTGGCCGTGTGCACCACAACCAGCCTTCTTACTCTCTCTCCCTTTTTCACTGTCTCTTCGTCCACCACTCTTTCTACTAACAGAGAGAAAGAGAGAGAAAGAGCGAGAGAGAGAGAGAGAGAGAGAGAACCTTTAATCCTTCTGGTGCTCGCCTCCTCGAAAGCATATCCCCGTTCGCTACTTTAATGAGCTACGAACTTTTGAATTATGCACCTCCGCCCGTAGCCTCCGCATTCATAACGCGAGCGTATCTGCTCTCTCGCGTGTGTACCTGGTCTCTTCTGGAACCCCGAAGAACCCTGTCTCTGCTTCACAGGAGAGAAAACGGCACAGAGGATAAAAGTGCACGCGCAGGAATCCGCGTCTCTGCTGCTTCTCTTTCGCCAGACGGTTATCGATCCTACTGATACCAGCTGGACCAAAGAATTCTCGGCAATTACAGGTTTACCATGTTAGTATAAAGTAGACGCTATACAATGCACAATGGTTAGGACAAGTATTGCAGCACTCTTGTATTTATTATATTATTTACGTACGTATTAATTAGTTAGTTCCTGATATATTAAATTTCGTATCATTTAGTAATACTTTCACGTGAAATTTATACTATCGTTTGAATTGATACTATGAAAATGAAACGTAGGACCTGACGAAACGACGCTTCCTTGGAAAATAAGGGTATTTTGTAATTTTATCGTCGATGTAATAATACATACAAAATGTGCGTAATCGAACGTCTAACAGTGTGAGTGTGTAAAAAATCGCGAGCTATAATAATAATAATTTCAACGACGCTGTTACGAACAGCTAACGCGAGCCTACTATCGGGTGACAGATTTTGAAGGATGGTTTCAACCCTTAAACTTGAATTACTATATTCAAGAAAAGACACGTACCTAATGTTAGGTTGCGCGGAAAGTGTCTTTTTTTTACAGACACATTTTTTACAACGATGTATCTTTATACAAACATGAAACCTGATCTGTCGAACGTTGCGATCTTTATTTTGATAGAACAAAATGGATCGTACGTAATTCGATAGAACGATATGTTGAGGTTGAGGTTGACTGATTGAAGAACGAGATGAAAGGACATCGGAGCCTTTCTTTTGGAGTGATTAGGAGAACTCCCAATACCCTAGCCCGGACTTTTATTGTAGCTACCCTTAAGCAATAAAAATAGGAAATAGTTGCAAGACGCTAATCCGATTATGTGTACTCAGGATCTATGACGATGGGCTTGGGCTCGAGGTGACATAATGAGTCGCCGAACGTAGCCGCGGTCACGGAACGGACATGTAACAACAGAGGTATGGAATAATTATGCAGCTCTCCTTAAAAACAAAGATTGACTGGAGAGGTGGGTGGAAGACTATATAAGTTCCATCTGTATGGTTAGTTAGTTATCGAGAAAGTTATGGAGTTAGTTATTGAGAGAGTCATTTCGACTCGTACGTCGAGTCACACCAGGATCGTGTATCAGATCGGATTCGTCTTCCCGTGGCTGTGGATTCGTATCGAACCTAAGTTCATTGTCATCGATCTCTCGTTTGTCCGATTGCCGTCATTCCCTGTAACCTCTTGTAATCATCACCTCGGAACTAATAACGATCAGCGAGAATACATAACCACGATGGTCAATTCGAGCGGAGGTTCATCAGACGCCCATACTTCAAATCCTTTTCCGACAAGTATAATGTATAAGTTTATGCTGATTCAGATCCTAACTCTCTTAGTGTTACTAGACAATTGAATGATAGAAAGCACGTTCATACATTTATAGCAAAAGGACATTACCAAAAAAGTAAATCTTATAGCTTTGGCTAGAGGTTACAGGGAACATAAATAGAAATGTGTTTATTAGTTCCTTTGTTCCTAGACCTTACAACCCAAAACATAATGTGATTCAAGGGTACAATAATATGTACCTCTCCTTATTTGGAATATTTCTGCGTAATAGCAGTCTGCAGGTCACGGATATACACAAATAAAGATGTAGAGTTTTCCTTGAAGCAGTTACTTCAATATAATATAAAACAGAAAATGTTATGCATCAATTATTTCCTTATAAAGCGAAAGAAACTTTTCGGACGACCTGATATTTGTGGGTGTTCCTCGAGCCTACAACGTATCGTTGAAATCGAAGTCGCGACGTTCACAATCTTTCGTCTTAAGTCTAAAACTTCGTGTTATTAGCCGTGTAACGAGCGAAGATATCTTCTTGACCCTGACTTCTCCTGATAACCAACGAATTAAAGTAACCTCGGAGCACGATAAAGCGTGAAAGCATCGTAACCATAGTGGAAACCGACATTTGATCTAGTCGTGACGAGAATTAATAACGAAAGGTCAAGACAAGGGAGCAGAGGGGAAAAACACAATTGAGTTAATTGTTGGTGAGAAGAGAGAAGAAGAAAAGAAGTTAGAGGTGAAGTGATACGGAGAAATCAATTTTAGTTGTGCCGGTATTTTGAGCCGTTATTTACAATAGAAAGCAATTCCATGGGTTGGCCAGAGGGCACACGGCAATGGAGGCAGCCAGAACTAACAAGGTAACCTAACCCCAGGGACCCCGAGGTGGAGGACGAAACGGCAACCAGGGACCACGAGGAAGAAGAAGCCAAAGGGGGAGAACCGAAATAACCGACGCATAACTCGCATCCATTTCAATATCATTAGCGCCTGTATTCTCTTTCTTCTTTTCTTTCTTTCCCTCTTCCTCTTCTCTCATTCGTTCTGTTTTGCTTTTGGTCCCGGGCGGTTTGATCAGTCGCTTTTGTTTCCCATTCATTCCCCAAGTTTTCGTTATTTTATTGGCGATAATAGAGTTCTTATAGAGAATTCGTTATACGTAAAAGTTGGAAGTTAAGTTGAATCGAAAGGAAGCTTCTAAGGTCTGATTTTAGAAGTAGTTTGAAGGAGAACGTACATCGGGTGTCTAATTTTTATTGGTATCATTTGTAAAAGCGAGGTTTCTATTTTAGTAGAACTGTGAAGCGACAGAATTTTTATATTGCAGAAACTATCTGCACAGTTACTCGAAAATACTCAACTATTCTCTTCTAAACATTTACTAAGTCAACGATTCTGAACCTATTAGAATTTTGTTGAAATTTAGCGACTTCCCTATTCAACTATTTTGCTCAAACAAATTCCACTCTATCAACCTTGAAACATGCAACCAAAGATTCAAAAAATTCGAAGCGAACAGAGGCCCCAAAGAATAGATATATCTAGCACCCAAATTCTTCGTCCTGATCTGAAAATCCTGGCAAATCAATAAACCATCGGGACTTAACGAACCGAGAACAAATTACGTGCATACTGGAACAAGAAAACAAAATCCATGGAAAAGCATCGGAAGAAGATGACGAATGAGTAGGCAAAGCAGAAAGAGGGATAAACAATAAGCCATTCTCTTTAACTGACCAAAGATAAAGAAGCAGTTGAACAGGTCGGTTTGCAGGGGTGGCAAATTAATGAGTCGTTATTATTATCTTAATTAGAAGTGGAAGGAGCAGCGATCCATAGGGATGCCAGCGGGCCCTTTCTCCTTGTTCCCCTTTCCTCGCGTGATTAAGGACGTAAGGATTGCGAAAGGTGGGCCCCAGTGTTGGCAGACGAGCCGGCTAATGTGTCGACCGAAATATTTATGATGATTGTTTATGGTCCGTACGTATATTAGCACGTTCGTTCTCTCGGCAGCTCTCTGCCTGGCCATCTCTTTCCTTCTTTTACAACCGTTCCAATCCCCTAATTCCAGTATACCAGTCCCTTTCTTTTTCTCTTCTCGTCCAGCGAACGGCTCATCTGGGTCACGACTTTGACTAATTAACTCGCTGGTAATTAATAAATCACGCTCGATGTGGCTGTGTTTGACGAGGATGTCCGCGAGCTCGAAAATTGGTTCGGTTGGCCAGTTTGTCTTCGCCTGCTAGTTTTGACAACCACCATTTCTTAGTTCAGTCTCCTTTTTTTCTCCTTCTGATTTTTTTTTTGGAAACAGATACAGAGAGAAACACAAAGAGAGAGAGAGAGAGAGAGAGAAAGACAGATTATTTGAAGAATGTTTGAAATCATAATCTAAAGTACGAGTATTCCTTTTGTAATCACAAGTTTACATAGACGATGAAACTGAGATTATGTTAGACGTCGTGTTTGTCCAATTGGATAATTTTAGGATCTGATCGTATTCCAGATTTCCTACAATACAATTTACCGTACCATCTTTGCTATTTCGTGGTACATTTCTTTAATAACAATGCAACTTCGATCTTGAAACTTCCGATACACACATCCAAGTAAATAGAGGAAAGAATGGTTCTGGCCATTACCACAAATTTCGATGAGAAAGCAAGTTTCTGCATAGGTTTTGTTCCCTGGCTCGTCTCTGTGATAAGACGTGAATTTGCATAAATATCGACAATATAGCGATTTCGTTTATATATTGTACTCTGAAGCTCCAAATTCGAACTACGTGTATGGTCGTTAAGAAAATAAAAAGCAGATGCACCAGGACAATTTCCATCGTCGGAGCTTATCTACATTTTTACGCCGATTATAAATGCTCGCTGGCTCGTATATCACCGCGATGAACGCGATAAAAGCCGCGAATCGGTAATGTGTTCTCATTGCGAGCGAACTCGGCCGACGTAAACGTCCCTCCGGAGGATCGTTTCGAAACGTTTTCGCTCGTTATTCAAATCGAACGTGCAACGCTTTACGAGCCAGGTTTTCGACTGCACCAGGTGGTTTCCAGCGAACCGTTTTCACGTGGTCGATCGAATTTCAGACTGCTTGATAATTTTTTGACACGACACGACCGTTCGATTATTTGATATCTTGTCGATAATCTAATTAACCAGCGAGCCTTTTAACGGAACGTTTAACGTAAGGCAAATGTCCGATGCAAAGTTTTTGTTAAACGTGTTCTGTGCTTGTTATCAACCGAAGATGTTAATTGTACATGGAAATTTCAAGGTAATTGAACCGGTACGGTGTCAATATGTAAATGAAAGATGGATCTTGCCTGATAATTATTTATCAGCAATTGATAAGTTTATCTTGACAAGTGTTATTTTTTACTGGTTGTTGGTTAAAAATTAATGGTGACGAAGTACATAGTGCTTTCCGTCATTTCGATGATATGGAAAATTATTCCATAAAGAAATTATGATGGTAAACAATTATAGTATTGAAAGAAATGATACTAAAACGTGGTGAAATTAAAGCACGTAAAGTGCGTAAATTTTAATATTCAACTGTGCTCACTCAAACGATATCAAACAACGTTAAACTGTACAAGAGATTCGTCGATGGCAAACAATTTCAGCTGACACCGAGATCAAACAATAGAAAACAAGCGAATACGAGATATAAAAATTGGTGTGTTCCTCGATGTCCATTCAAACAATATCAAACAACGTTAAACAGTGTGAAAGATTCATTCTACTGTAAGAAAATATTCCAACGAATCGTATTGCGTAATTTTTGATTTCAATAACATTTCAATAAACATTCCTTGGAAAACGTAAAACGATCACAAAATCCCGAACTTTCGCCGATCCTAACTCTTCAATTTCATTTAGATTTCAAAGAAGTTGGATTTTAAAACTGGAATTTTCTTAGATCGCAAATCCTGTCGGTGAATGTCCATCCTCAAATTCTAAATCTCCAATCTTCTCAAATTCCAAATTTTGCGTGTGAATTCTCACTGCTTAAACTCTAATCCCGAGTCTTGCTCCATTTCAAATTCTGAATTTTCGTAAAACGCAACAAAATTTGCTTCAACAATGTGTGCGTAAGAATGTAAAAAAGATCAACTCAGTCTACCAAAAGAAGGAAGAAGTTTTCAGGATATTGGACAAAGAAACATCTAATTTCCTGGGCCACTGTCATGCTTCACACCTTTCTACGAAAGAAAAGGAACCGCAGGGGAGGACTAGCAGGGAAACGGGCACACCCCATGGGATCTACTCTGAAAACGTCCCAACATTGTCTCGACGTTAAACTGGCACTAACTCTGATGAGATTCGTGCGTCATGTTTCCAGAACTAAACGGATGACTGATGGTAAAATTAATTGGGACTGGGGCCTGTTAGAAGAAGAAGAAGTCACCGGGAATGACGATAAATTTTCTCATTGTACGAGTCTCGGAATAGAAGAAACAAAAGAACAGATTTTTCGGCTCATCTTTAACGACGCAATGAATTAATTTTTCAATCGTCGAAAGTTTTGGTATTTTGTCATCTTTTCGTTATTCACGAAGGAATCTTTCTTTGATGCAGAATTTTTTGCGAGAAGATGAACCTGGAAAAAGTTAAACTGTTCGATATTATTAATTATTATTTCTTAATTACATTACACAAGTACATACACGATTAACGTTCGATTCTTAAAAAATCGAATTCTTCTTAATTGAAGATATTCTTTCATCGAGCATATACTTTATGAATTTTGCATTATATTTTTGTTAATTTGTCCATGGTAAATATAATATAGATGTCTATTTACTTATGAAATTTACTATTTGTTTCTTTGCGCTTAGGGAAATACAGATTCTCACGAACATCCACGTTGTACCAATAATATGACTTCGATTGACGCAAGGGTGTCTACAAAATCGTTTACCAGAAACCCATCATCGCTCTCCATTTTCTTCTTTCAAAGAACCACTCGTTGACACTGAAATCGCTCAACGAGATCGTTCACCGAAAAGTCGTCTCGAATGCACTTCAAGTGCCACTAGAAAAGTGACTCCACTTCTCGGGGGTGGCGGTTTTCTCTTCAAAGGGAGAAAGAGACGAGAAGAAAAGACGAAGAATAGGAAAAAAGGAAAGAAGGAAAGAAAGTTGGTAGAGGGACCACGCGCGAGAAATCGAAAGCAGCCGCTCGCCCTTTTGTCGAGGGCGTGTAAATAAGTGCGAAAATAAGCGCCTAACGAGGCAAAGATTGACCGGGACAATGGTCCCCGGCAGCACGAGTCCTTCTCTCCTTTGGAACCTCGTAAAAGAGGCTGCTTAAAGGGCCGACAATGGCCGCCCTGAAATCCACACTCTTCGACTCGAGACCAGTTTCTCTCTCTCTCTCTCTCTTTCCCTCTCTTTCTTCTTTATTTTCACCCTCTTCTATGTTCCCTAGGAATATAACCGTGGTTTATGAAAGAGGACTTGGAAATTTGCAGGTTGACCTTTGGCAGCGTATAAACGAGAAACGAGACGCCACCTGCGCACCTTGAATACAGGCAAATTTTCTATGGATCTTTCTATCTCTTTCTAATTCGTTTCTTCGAGTTAGAAGAGACTTTAATATCTTCTTTTCTCTGGTTAGATGCACAGAGAACGATCCTGCTCGTAGATTGAGACGTCGCGCGAAAGTAATTCATTTGGAAAATGTTCTGTGGGGATGTCAGCTTTGTAAGAGATCGGGGATATCGGCGATCCGTGTTGATCTTTCAGGGGAATTGATTTTTGACAGACTGCGAGAAGTGGAGTTACTGCGTGTTGGGGAATTTGAATTCTTTTTGGCCGAACGATTTTATATTCTTTTGAGAATATAGTAGAGAGAGAGGGAGAGTGATTCTTTTCTATTTCTAATTTTCTACTCCAAGACTCCGTTCCAAATCTCTATCTCTCCCATCGTAACTCAAAAATATAGGGAAAAGATCTAGAGAAAATAGCGTAATAGAAAATCGATAAAAATTCCAAGTAAAAATTTGTAAGTTTCTCATCAATGCTATTCGATGCTATAAATAATAATTAAATTTGGGAATCTATAAAACTTTCCATGATATTAACATTATCTTTACAAAATTTTCACACTCTTTAACCACGATAAAAAAAAAGAAAGAAAAAAAGACCTATAAAAATATTCTAATACAAAATTGTAGCTTTTACAAAACGTAAAGCTTTTCATTCTTCTTAATATCGTCAGATATTAACAATTAGAGTTTCCACGAAAACTTCTCGTGACATTAGCCCTTTATAATCTACAATTCTCCCAAGCTTTAAAAAAAAAACTCCATTTCAATTCTCAATTCGTTCAGAAAGGTCTCAGAAAAGATCTGTAAAAAATTTCTGTAAGAAACGCGGAAAATTGCAAGTTTCTCGTCGAAAGCCATCCTTTTATCTTTTCTGCAACACTTCGCGATCGAATTTACCGATCGTTTCTGGCTCGTGCAAACCCATAAATCAAGCTGATGGCCGCGGAGAAACTCGAATTTAATAAAGTTCCCTCAGAATCCTCGAACGGTGTTCCTGGCAAAGAGCACAAAGGGACCAGGCCAGCCGTCCTTTATTGTAGAATTTTCTGGCCAATAAAGTACGTCGGGCGTGGAAGAACGCGTAACCGATGGCGGAACGACGCGATTGAGGATCGTTTTCACCCCCGGAACGACCGGTGCTACTTCTACTTCTACCGTGAAAGCGACGCCGATTTTTCTATGGATTTTACGACGTGCATCGTTTCATGGAACTTCCGTGATTCTTCTAGAATTCGCCTATGAACGAGCCAGATACAATGCGGATCACTTTTCTGCCGCTTCATCGACTTTTCAACCCCTACCTTGATATTCTTTTGCTCTTCCCATATGATGATTCTGATGGCAATACAGAACAGCCTGCAAAGCACACAAAGCACCACAAAACCCAGCATCTTCATCTTTGCATATTACGTGCGTTTTATATATTTAAATTTCCCATAAATGCGCAAACATCCGCAGTCTACCTCAAACTCCTAAAGTTCCACTAGCAACGTTAATAATTTTATACAAAATATCCCGCGGAGCAGACGAACCACCACAAAACCCAGCATCCTCGTCTTTGCATATTACCTGCGTTTTATATATTTAAACTTCCCATAAGTGCGCAAACATCCGCAGTCTACCTCAAACTCCTAAAGTTCCGCTAATAATGTTAATTAAATTATACAAAAAATCCCGCGGAGCAGACGAACCACCACAAAACCCAGCATCTTCATTTTTGCATATTACGTGCATTTAATATATTTAAATTTCCCATAAATGCGCAAACATCCGCAGTCTATTTCAAACTCCCAAAATTCCACTAGTTAATTCAATTATACGAAAAATCCCACATACCGAAAGAAACGTCACAACATTTCTCACCCTCTGACTACTTAATCTCTCCTATCGAAAAAATCAAGCCTACCTAAAAGAATCTTTCAAAAGGACGAAACAACAAAGGAAAAAAAGGAAGAAGGACCGACGCTGGCGAAAGGAAACATGGTGGTCGATGAAAAATCCTAATAGTCCGCATTACTAATAACAGCTACATTGGAAGGGCGTGCCAACGAGGGGGGTAGTCAGAAGAGAGAAGGAGGAGGAGGAGGAGGAGGAGGAGGAGGAGGGGGCTCTAAAAGTCCGGGACAGGTAATAACTCTATCCTCTCGACTCGTTACGCCCCCCTCGTTCCCCACGCAGCCACGGTTCGAGGCGTTCTATTATATGGGGAGACTAACTGTGCCGACGTAACAGCGTGCAATTAAGTTAAACAATTGCCTAGGCGGCCATAAACAACCGTCGACGTGCTTACAAATCATTCGTTCATGTAAAAATTCTGCTCACTGCTCCGTTTCTTCCCAGCCGTGAAACTCTT
This sequence comes from Bombus pyrosoma, assembly GCF_014825855.1. Taxonomy (NCBI): domain Eukaryota; kingdom Metazoa; phylum Arthropoda; class Insecta; order Hymenoptera; family Apidae; genus Bombus; species Bombus pyrosoma. Next base: position 4,490,417 of record NC_057784.1, read on the forward strand.
CTTCTTATTATTCCTCCTCGTCGTCTCCTCTTCTTGGCCCTCGTTCGTTCATGCTTTTTCACCATTGGTTGATGATGGCGGTCGTTCTCCGGTTCGATCGGAAATTTCAGCGTCATTTTAAAGCAGACAAACCGCCGTTAATGATATCTTGCGTCATCGTGGTAACGACGTCTTTCGCAAGCCGCGTATAAATCGTTGAATTAATGGGGCGACGTTGGCCAACGATCGTGGCTCACAGGGATAGAAAGAGAGGAAGCTTTTGAAAATGCCTACTCGTCCCATGCTGTTACGTTAATGGTTTTGTCGAGGGTGTTGTTTCTAAATCTTTTCTTTTTCTTTTTCCTCGGCGATTGGAGTGTCTTCGCGTTCTTCTCTGACGGGGTGAATGGAAGAGAAGAGCTAGGCAGCGATAGGTTTGAACAGAGACGAGGCTATTGCTTCATAATTGGCCTAAATTTGACTCTCCATGGAGAATTAAGGGTAAGAATTAATTGGTACGCGAATGAATCTTTTTTAGATACAGCAGTCCGGTTTAGGGTCGGCATAGTATTTTCGTGAAGCAATTGTTTAGTTATTTTTGCTTTCTATGGTATTAGAAGAAGAAAGTGAAATAACATTTCTCAAAATTTTAGAAGGAGATGACCGAAGAGTAATTTGCAAGTTCGAGATTGACGATAACGGAATACTGGAGAAAAGATTATTATCCCATAACTCGTTCATGTAACTTCTCCAATGGTTTCTTAGCAATTATTCTTCTTTGAATGGAACGTGAGAAATTTCGGAATTTTTTAATTCGAACCATAGAGTGTGTAAATAATTTAAATGTACGGGAACACGTTGGAAAAAATTACAAACTTTAAATACTAGAAGACTCGACGATTCGAAAGTTTAAAAATACTCAAAGATTGAAAAATCTGGAAATTCGAATATGTTAATCCTGAAACTAAGAATTCTTGGTTGTGGCAAATTTTCTACGAACATTGTTAGCTGTATAAACGTGTTATCAAAACGTTGCTCATCCCCTCACGAACAAGATCGGATAAATATCGATGAACAGCATGTTTACGAACAAATTCACGTATGAAATCGGCCAGCGAGAAAATATCACTGAAAGTATCGTCCTAATGGGCAGAGCCATTATTCTTATTTATTGCTGCGGAGAGTTCCGTGCACCGGGCATAAATAATCTTAGGTAATTGCCGGAGAGGAGCCGCGGAGTTCCCTGAAACCCTTTCTCGCGGCTCGTTCGCTAATGAACGACGTCGAATAAAGTTATCTTCGTCGAGTGAGCTTCGAACCGTGGCAGCTAGCCGGCTGGAAATTCTATGAGCGTATTTATTAGCTTTTCGAATTCTCAAACGCTTAGGCATTTATAATATTCAATATATACTCCAACCTATACACGCGCGAATTTTCACACCTCTTCGCGATTCAACTTTCGAATTTTGAAATATTCTACCTACAAGAACTCACGATTGAAAATGTCTAAAATCATCTTTCAACTTTCTTGAAAGTAAATCCTGTGCTCGAAAATAATTACCATCCTAAAACCCAGCACACGTTTCCGTTCTTAAACTTGCACTCTTCATTTTCAAAAGTGCCGCCGAAACTTCCAATCGAAAGCAATCGATTCCAGAAAGAAAATCTCTCCGTATCAAAGGAACATGCATCCCTTCCGCCTGCATCACTCGTACAACTGCAAATACAAATTTCGTTTCTCGTAAACCAGGCTTCCAAGAAAAACGCGAGTAATCGGAAGGCAGAGCAATCGTGCAAGGCGACGCGTCAAAAAGTACGCGAGTTCCTTATTCAATTATTCCGCTAACGACGTTTCTTCCGTGGCCGAGGATCGTCCGGCCGTCCATCCAATGACCCGGTATTAACCGAAAATGGCTAGCCCGGTTGTCTTTCTTTGCGTCATAATTCGCGGTAACGTCGAACCGGAGGAGATCGCCTTCGTTCGCGCGATGCCACGTTTTTGCACGCGTCCGCCGGTCCAGCGATGGAAGTGCGCCTCGTTTTTTGCTTTTTCTTCGAGAACCGCGAACGGACCACCCGAAAGAGAAAGAAATAAGCTAACCCCATCGAGCGTGTTCGATGATTCAGATGACGATCCGTCGGCGTGTTAAAACGATGCCTCGTTACTCGTTGCGTATTACAGCGTTGTTTTCCGCTCGTTCTCGCGGTGCGCGTTCAAAGAACCTTCGTGTCACGTAATCGCGTGAAAAGGGCCGAAAATTACCGGCCCATCTCGCTTTAACGAAACGATCGCTTTGGCCGCGCTTTTGTGCTCCCTTCGCTCGCAAAGATACGATTACGCGTGTCGGGAAGAATAGGCAGAAGAAAGCAAAGTATACTTCAAAGGTACTTCATAAGAGATGAATGGAATGTTTGTTGGAGCACGAGGCTTCGGATATTTTGTGGTTGAAGGGCGGTTTGAGGTTTCCAGGTGAGAATTTGCAGATAGGCCTGAGAATCGTAACTTGATAGGTTCGACAGTGATTTTTGAGCAGTTTGCGGATTCTGCGAGCTTAGCTTTTCGATATTTGAACGACCGTGCGAGATCTTAGTAGAAAAGTCGTTTGGTAGATTTGAGGCACCTGGTAGTTTGCGTGTTTGTAGGCGTGGAAGTTGGTTTAAACGTGGCAAGTCTTACAAGTTGGATACTCGAAAATGAAATATTTGAATAGAAAATTAAAATGCACAAATCGGATTGATTGGATTAAAAACATAAATTGCAAAAATTCAAACGATGGATTGTTTGGAAATTCGTCGATTCGAATGTTCGGAGGCTCGAAGATTTCAATATTCCAGCATTGGACTACTCGAAAGCTTGAACTGTGTTCGACTGCTTGAAAACTATTGTGTTTAAATCTTCGGAAATTTAAAAGTTTTAACGTACCTACAAATTTAACTATATTTAAAAGCTGCGACACACGAACGTTTTCAGGACTAAATATGCAAAAATTTGGAAATTTATTAAAATATTTAAAACGAAAATTAAAAGATACACTGGTTCGGACACCTTTATCCGAAATTTTACGAGCAGTAACACGGCTCGTTGCCTCCTCTTCTCTCGTGTTCGAAGAAAACAGCCGCGTGGCGCACACAACGTCGTCGAATCGATCGATTAACCAAGATACATACAGGTGTCTCGATCTCTAAAGCAGCTCTATCCACGAAAGAATCGTTCGTTATGCAAATTTCAGCGAGACTGTCGAATTTTTGGGACGGTGTCAAGGCGATTTCTTTCGGTTGTTGCGAATATAACGAGGAGCTCGCGCGGCTGAACAGGGAAACCTACAAATCATCGGGTAATGTCACGCCAAAAATAGCCGTTCGGCTCGTTTCTTTTCGTTTTCCGGAGCGGGCCATGCCTTTCCGGTCACTTTATTACCTAGCACCTGCTCCCAAACTTCTTCGCCGCATCGTGGACACCTTTCACGCCTTGCAAATTTGTTTAGACTATCCAAACGTTTCCATCGATGCGTCTCAAATGAATGACTCTTTCATCCACAATTTCGAAAACTTTTATTCCCTACAAACGGAAATTTGTGTATCTTCTGTCTGTAATTTTTGTAGTTTGCGATGATACAGTGTTACTGCGAATTATTGAAATTATTTTTGACAATACAACTGCAATTATTTTGCAAGGGGAAAATTTGCTTACGAAAGTTTATGGAAGTTTATGGAGGCGATTTGTCTGTTGAGAATCGAGCATTATTTGCACACTCGTGCAGCGAAATTTATGAAATTAAGAACAAGTGGAATTGATCAATGCGACTCTCTCGAGGGACTCGATTATCGACCTTTGATTAAAGCTACGAGCGATAAATTAAAAGAAGGAAGTCGGTGCGTTATATTGTACGCGAGAACTGTGATAGAAAGGAGAACAAGAAAATTAATAATCGACATAATTAAACATTGTGTACAATGTTATCACCATTATTTGTATACGTATATTGTAATACTTTGATTACTATAACCAGACTTGTAATTTCATGCCAACAAGTTGAGATCTAGCAAAAACAATTAAGAGTAATGACATACTATCAGGCTGATTATGACAATCGCAGGGATAATTCTACTCGAGCGAAATGTTGCTACAATATCTTCACGTCTTCTACATCTGTAAAAAGATGTCCATGAAAAGATGTCATGGAACTGGTGTAATTCCGCCAGGGAACGTCTATTCTTCGCGCGGAAAAGAATGGACAACAGGGTACAACATAGAATGAAGGATCGACCAATCGGGAAGCCACGGTGAATGGAGTCTGTCGAAGCGTCGAAAGGGCCCGAAAGGGAGACGGGCGACCCAGGGCCCAAAGTGGAACCGGCCTCGTGATGCAACGGTGAAACAGGGACAGCCATACACGTGTAAAGCTCGCACAACAGCGAAAGAGAGGAGAACAGAGGAACAAATGAGTACGATGAGTTACGGCTCGGCGTAAATCTCAGGCTAATGGCTGCCTAAACGCGAAGCCTTGATCGCATCGCCCTTCCACTTGGCCGGTCAAACCTCGTTCCCAGTCGTACCAACCCTCGCCACCAGCGAGAAATTTAATAATCCGACTAATGGCCTCGCGGTGGCTTATTATAGTTACACGCAAACGATCCTTATGGGTCCGACCAATTCTTCCTCAACGGGGTCACGATCGAGTTCCGACGTCCCTGTACCTCCGAGATTTATCGACCTTAGCTGTGATCCTCAAGGAATTTTTCATCCCACTTCTTCTTTCTCTTATTCTTCCTCATTTTTCTATTATCCTTCTTCTTCGGTGTTGTTTCCTTCGTTGATCTTTTGAAGGAGAATTTGGGGGACTGGCGTTCCTCTGTGATTCGTTGTAACTACTTTTTCCTTGTTGTGTGTAAGATGTTGAAAATAGAACCGGAATTGCAAGAGAATCAGGTCATAAAATCTTCTCTATAATAATCGACAGGAAATTGTATATTGTATATTGGACGACCAGAACGAATTCAATGTCTCTTAATATAGTACAAAATTATTCTCAATTATGCAAAATTGTTTATATATGATCTAGAATTAACTATAGTTCTCTATAACTTAATGTAATCTCATCTCAAACTATCTGAAACCATCCGAAGCCATCTAAAACCACAATAAAAACAGCAATACAACACCTCAAATAATAATAATCTAGAAAAATTTAATAATTTCATCTTCAGTTATTAGAAAACAAATTTCACATCTACATTATGAGTAATTTCTGATTCTCTAAAATACCTGTTGACCTAGTACACCCAGTCGCAACTACCTCGAACCAGCGCATCAAACTATAACTTCGCAATTCTCCAAAAATATATTACATTGCTAGGAACAATGGACATTTTCAAGGGAGAAAATGTAATCGACAGAAGAAACGTGTCATAGGTAAAATGGGAAGGAATTTGCAGAGGGGTTGCGAGCTTGTCCGATTTCCTGAAGGTGAAACGCCTCCGCAGGTCGTGGCTGGTCCTTAAAAGATCCTGCGACCAGCAACCATCTTTCCCTCTGTTTTTTTCTTTCTCGTTCTCTCGCGGTCCGTCGGCGAAGGAGGCAGTAAATCAGTTGGCCGAACGTTTACGGGGGTTTTTGGGGAATGTTGAACAAACAATTGACGGCTAATAAAGCCGCGTCCACACCGCGGGGCGCCACGTGGGAAGAGGCCAGATTATCCCGCGAATATCGATTCGTGTCGATGAAGAGGACCAATAACCAATCCATTTTTATGCTCTTCATTAGAATGTCATCAGCTCCATCGGTTACTCGATGATGACGCGATACGTGCGAATCGATTAACGATAAATTTTATTGCTGTTATTAATGGTTATATTTTATTATCCTCGCTATTGTTGTCATCGTTATGTCTTTCTCGAGGGATATCGGAAACCGAATGGACGTTGTTTGAATTTTTGCGATCTTTGCGTAAAAAGTATATGCAACCGGAAAGAACGAAATTTGTCGTGTATATGGTTATTTAAAATTGCATAAATAAATCAGATAAAAAAATTGGGCAGACGTTAGGTGAAAAGAATCGAATAGAAAAATTCCTTCCTGGTTCGGAAGGTAGTATAACTGTGAAATATTTTAATAGAATTAAAAGATGACATTTTTAGTGTTAAACTATTGTAGTATCGTAACTACTATAGTTAGTTTATTAATGATAAGTAGATTGAACATGTGTTAATTGAACGGAAAATAATGTTCGTTAAACGTGAACTAATCGCATCGAACGTATAATAATTAACACAACTAAGCAATTAACCAACGACCCTTATCAACGCAATCCGCACTCTTTGACATCTCAACTCGTACCGCTGTTAATTCGTTTATTGTCCCCTAGCAACCCCTTGTCTTTTGTCTTAGCCTCACTACGTACATGTTCTGCAACCGCTTGTTTATAATCCGCACAACACCCCCCACGCTCCTCACCCATGATACTACATTATTATTACGACTGAATCTGAATTATATTATTAACAATGATCAAATTGTACGAATTATTAAATTAGTAATTTTCTAATATCTCTGTAGAAGTAATATCTTTTTATTCCGATTGAAAAGGTTCCAAGAACATCTTTGAATAAAAACATTCAGAACGAACATTCGCACAACGTTTCGCAATGAAACAAAAATTGAACCAGTTTCTTTCGAGCCCTCAGGTGTCGCCGCCATATTAACAGCTCGCGTAAAACGTCCGGTTCATTAAACGACAGATAAGACTGTCATAATTTATAATTTAATAACGGGCTAAAGAGGTTCATTAAATTGCGGACGGTTTCCAAAATGCCATCGTACTTATTACGAGCCAGACTCGCGTGGAACCTCTCGCCTAAAGATGGAGAGAGAAGCCCACGTACCGACCGAAGAAGATCGCTTCGAGCGTCACTTTACGTGAAATTTTACGTTCTCCACGGCAAGGCAATTAGATCTCGCCCGGTATAAAACCTCTCTTGCTTTCTCGACGGCCAAAGTCGGCCCTCTTTTATTGTCCATGCCACTGAAACTCTTTCCCAACGTTAAATATATTTTTTAGAGTAAGCTTATCAGATATATACCATCGTTGAACATGCCTATAGACGGGCTTTCCGTTCAAATGTTATTTTAATTTTCAGCTTGTCTAACAATCATTTTTCGAGATATTAAGAGGGGGAACAATTGTTCAAGAATTTAGAATTAGATTTAAAACATACCACTACTAAAATCAAAGCATCCAAAGTATGATTCTAAAGTTTCACATAGACCATGCAATTGAAGTCCTTCCCCTTTCGTTCGATACCAAAGAAGAACGAAAATTATTTTTGTTGAGGTTATTAGATGTATAATGAGAGAGACGCGTGGATTAATTGTAAGGTAGAAAAATATATTTGAAATACGGAAGTGAAAAGTACAAAAAATTGAAATAATAATATGAGCTGGTCCAGATCCGCACGCTAGCAGTGTTACTCTATAACTGAAAAACCCCGAAGCCAAGGTCGCCTGTCGACTGTTTATGATCTGCCTTCGTCGCAGTCTTTTGTTTATACGCTGTCGATGGCTTCAGTGCTTTAGAAAGCTAAAAGGACCAGATGTAGAGTTTTCTTAAAAGCGGTGACCTTCAACAATTTTGGAAATAACCTACCAGGACTAAGATCGAATCGAAGCATCAAAATCGCCATCCTTTTCCATAAAGCGTTTCCGTACAATTGAAATAACCGAAACGACGAATAATTCCGCTCCTCCCATTTGCTCGCGATCAAAAAATCCACGGTTAGGTACCTGTATTGGAGGTGGAAGCATCGAACACGCTATTATCGCTCATAAATAAAGATATCCTTGTATCTGCCTCCTATGAAGCATAATTCTAAAACGTCATATAACGACCGTGGAATTGAAATAACCGAAATAACAAATAACTCTGTCCCTGCCTATTGTCCGAGACTACAAAAGCCACAAGCGAACCGTCGTTCGTCGCGGTCCACATTGTCGAACCTAATTAATTAAGCACGGTGCCGTGGCGGCGGCAGAATCGTAAACTTTAATAGTCGAGCTTCGTGGAAAGAAAGAAGAGAGCCCAAAGGGGGTTTATTTACATCGCTTCCGTGGCGAACGCGCTATAGCCCCGCGAAGGGGCGTCTCGTAGGGCGTGTTGAAGGGTGAGGGGGGCAACACAAGGGGAGAACCATAAATGGCCGTTTATTACCGCGGTAATATTACCGTCCACTTAAGGGCCGCGCGTTTTATAGGTAATAACTCATTTGGGAATTAGTCTCTTTAACACAAAGCCCTCGCTTTTCGATAAGCATCTCTCCCTTTCTTTCTCTCTTTCGCTCTCCTTCCTATCCCCACTTGAACCCGTCCGGTCCTAATATGGGCAATATGACCCGCGTAATAATTTCTGAACTGTATTACAACTTCTACTTGATGTGTTCTTTATCGTGGTTAATAATTCCTTTGATTAATTATGTCACATAGATTTGTGTTGGTGGGCAGCGATGAAGGGACGAGGGTTGAGTATTAAGCAATTGGTGGCCTGGAAGTAGGAAATTTCACGTAGAAATGATGGATATTATTGTTGCACGATTGTCAAGATTTCAGGAACTATGTTACTAGCTCTATTCTCTGTGCTCTTATCTGTGGTTCATAATTTCTCGGTTAATTTCTTCAGCGAATTAGGCAACATAGATCCGTATCGATAGGCGGTGATAAAGGAATTTGAGGGTCGAGTATTAAATATGTGGGTCGGAAGTAAGAATTTGGATGTTGAAACGTTGGATCCTCCTGTTGGATGGTTGTCAAGATTTCAAGAACCACGTTACTACTTCTACTCTCTTCGTCGTGGTTAATCATTTCTTTGGTTAATTATGTGACAAAGATTTGTGCTGGTGGTGATGAAAAAGAAAGCTTCAAAAATTCGAAGAGGAAAAGGAAGAAAGGAAGAAAGAAACGCGGAATTTAAAACGCACAACGTGTTGGAAGGTAGACCCAGGGGGTGGTTGAAAAATCTTTAGGGTTCGTTTCTTCGCGAGATCGCGATTATCCTGAAAACGGTGATCTCATGGAAAGCTTCGTGATCTACCCCAAGGACTTTTTAACCTCGACTTTCACGGGCTCGTGGACGCGCTTTAAAAATCGTCGGCCCATGTAACGGAGGCGTGCAGCAGCGAAACATTTTTAGAACCGACGATACGGTTTAGGAAGAAACGTAAGAGTCGAAATATTTTTATGGCGTCACCTTTTTATGGAAGGCCTCGATTCCGAGATCCCTGTTGTTCCCTTGAAGAGATCCTACGAAGGGTAGGATTGTTTGCGTGACTGGAAATCCGATTCTAAAACGCTGACCCTTGAAAATTAACCCTTTTCAGTGTGTTTTGTGGTAGATGACCGGGTGTTTGGAGTTTAAGAGTGTTTTCAGGCGAGTTTGGAGACTCATTGGTTTGAAGAAGAATGTTTTCGAGTGGGTAATAAAGATAGAGAGACGAGAAAGAAATTTTGATTAGTTTATTATTCGTAGGATTTTTATTGCACACTTAAATTTGTTTGTTGGTTCGCCGGAACACTTGTTCATCGGCTTCAAGGAAAATCTTGTGTCTGAAGGCTTCATTATATATATATGAAATAGCACTAAGACAACAATAGACTGACTATAAGAAATTGTTCAATGATTAGCGGTTCGACGAAAGAGATGGCATTTTTTTAAGAAAATTCTCAAAGATTGTGACGTGAAGTTTGAAGCGGCTTCAAATGTATTCAAAGAAATATGCTGATCGAATTTCATAAACTAATATAACGCTTATGATCTATTTAAAGGAAATTCGATAAAGAATTCCTAAACGATTGCAAGTTTCCGAGCTGAAATTCTACGAAGATTAGTAGAGTAAGTTCATGGTACAAAAAATAAAAGGAGAGATAAAAGAAAGCGCAAAGTTTATCAAAATCCGACTTTATTCTCTTGGCCAATATCGATAAAGAATATCCCGTGCCAAACTCTACCAACGTAACTTAAAGAGACAGTCCAACATCCGAATGAATAACTCCGCGACCCGTGACCTTTGACCCTGCACTTTCTCCGCAGGAATACACGAAAAATAAAGAAAAAAGGAGGGAGAAAAAATAGCGACGCGAAGATATTCCGAAACATTCTACAATTTCTCTTTTGGAAATATTAAACTGTCCCACGAAGGATCCATTGCTTCCTTTTAGAGATTTTACACGGACTCGTGGGTCAACGAACGCGTAAAATCACCGCGACACGAACAGAAGTCGCGGACGGTGGACGACGAATAAATGGAAAAGGAAAAGTACGATGATGAGAAGGACAGAGGATTAAAAAAGAGAACGAGCAAGACATCGCGGGGAGTCGCGCTAATCTTGCGATCAAGTCGTTGCTTATATTTTATCGTTCCGCGAAAGCGATTTCGCCTGGAAGGCAGATCGATCGATCGATCGATCGATCGATCGTTGATGGCGATCACGTTGGTCGGCTCTTGTTTACATACTACGAACGGTGACCACCTCTGAATATGAATTTCTCGCCTACTACCTTTAGGCACGTTCTCGAAAATCTTGTAAAAAGTTATCTATACGTCGATAGTTTCATATCTATGGTTTTATTATTCTTTCCACTAAGTGTTTTCGTTTAGTGATTACTTTTTTATAGGGAAGTTTTTTCTCTACAGGAAGATCTATTTCGATAATTTAGATTGCTTTTAGAAATTCTGTTTTGTCCCATCGCAATCGATCGTCAGAGAACGAATGAAACGTGAAATGAAGAACCGTATTCCAATTGCAAGATCACGTATACGTAAAGTGTCATTTCATATTGCGATCGTCTCATTTGGCATTTTCTTCCTTTCCGTTATCCCATCAGTTTATGGGGAATTTTCTTTAAACACGTTCCTTTCATTTTATGCTTCATTGCCCTTGTTAAGTTCTACGATTCAAAAATAACTTTACCATGAAATTTTCATTCTGAAAAGATCCTTTACAAAGTCGTATTTTCTTTCACCAAGTCAATAAATAATTTCAACTTATTACATTTACACTACGAATGTCGTACAATTATTTAAGTCCGTCTTAATCACGAAATATATAAATTATATAATTCTTCCCAAGTAAACACTAGCTTTCCATAAAAATTCCTCCTAAACGGTCTTCAGCATTGACTCTCTCAAGCCTCTATCATCGACCTAATCAATCATCTTCCTTCTACGATCGTAAAAATTCTTAAAATTTCTCAGCTCCAAGAGCAACCAAGAAACCTTGCCTCTTCCTCCCTTCGCTCGACTCAAATCATAAATTAAATAACAGAGGAGTGCCGTAAGACGAAAAATCGAGTTCGACGAGACTAATCTCCGGGATTCCGTGTTGCGGCTTGTAAGCAGGTTGGTAACCGAGCCATAGTTGTCACGAAGAAACACTGTTTCAGCTTACAAAGTCGTTCTTTTAGAAAGGTAGGAAGAGGAGCAGATAAGATATCCTGCGAGTTCGAGGATGTCACGAGGACCGAAATCGGTAGGCTAACCTGTACAAAACGCCGGTTAATCCGAAGGACGTTGTATCGGTGACCTGTCGGATTAGATTAGAGCCATGGTGGCTACGGGGACCACCAGGTATGGAGCCATGGCCGAACGATCCCACGTCAAACCCTCAATCTCGTCCCTTCGCGCGTACAATTCTTTTTTTCTCCCTTCCTTTTTATATTTCCAGGGATTTCCAACGAAATTTTACTATGCTAGACAGACGAAGACCAAGTATTGACTTTTTGGTAAGCTAGAAATTGAGAATCCAGGCGGTGATTCTTCAAGAAGAATCGTTTTGCAAGTTCTGAGCTTTCTGGGTCAATTGCAATTTAATTCTAAATGAGATTCTATCTTCTGTAAGTTGGCAAGAATTGTGCTGGGTGTGGAATTAAAAATGCCAAAAATATCATGTGCTAATTGGAACGGAAAGGGGAGAGAAAGATTACATAAAAGTATAAGATTTTCTGAACAAATTTTGACCAACGCTTATGATATATTTGATGTACAAATGACTCCCGGATTCGTCTATCGAATAATAATTACCGAAGAGTTCGTCTACCGAAGAGTTAATTACCATTCGTCCACCGAAGAGTTAGTTATCATTTTGTCTACCGAAGAGTTTTACACCCGTCAGTCTGTCAGTCAATTGTCAATATCGAAATCGAGTAAGATTTGAATAAATCGTTACGATAATTAACGAAAGCAATACACGTAGGTAGGTATAAACATTTTTCCTGTTTCTACGATTCGTAACCTAAACAATCCTCTGCAAATCCATCGTAATCTGCACCAAGTGGCCCAAACGATAACCATCATCAAATATCCTCCTCTCAAAACTCTGAAAAGCAAATCGACTTCTCCGAAAGCAAAATACGATTCAGCAAGGTGGTACGGGAAACGGAAAAGTTTTCAAGGCAATAGCCAGAAACCGTGGTATCCCGTTCGATCTAGAAATCTCGGCAAAGGAGCATCCTCTTAACTTTTTCCACGGAGTCAAGGTCTTTGTGGTCGGCTGTGGTTTTCGGTGGCATTGTGTCGGTTAACGAGATTATCGTCGGCATTCAGGCTGACCGTCCACACGAAAAAATAAATATTTGGAGGGGCCATTGTGTCGGCCTCGTGCGTCGTGCAGATGCGAAATAATCGCGGAGAAAACGCGAGGGAGGAGCGCTAGAGCGAGTCGATGGACAAAAGGGCAGAAAAGTGGCGTTTTCCTTCTTCTCGTAGGGGACGTTGGTTACCGCGGTTTTTCTTTCCTTTCTCAATGACCACGAGGAACAGATTGAAACGTCAACTGGCTATTGGTCGTCGGTTAATGTTGCTTTTACGATGCGGCGAAACTGACTTTGAAAACGAGCCCCGGAAACGAACGTAACGTGGAATGGAAGTTCGTAAAAGGACGAAATAAAATGAGACAGGCGCAAGGAGAATGAGCAGTGACTCGCGCAAGTATTCGAGGACTTGCGATAGAAAGAAGTTTTAAACGAGGACAATGTACTTTTCCCACGAAACGTACAATGCAGCGCACGAAACCCACGAGAAGTCGTCATTTCCCACGAACGAAAATCCATGCCTCGCAAATGAATCTCGTTTCCTAGAAAACATACGAGAAATCGCGACTCGTCACAAACGTAATTCGGCATCCCACGAGCACTGACCTTCGTGGCAAACGAATTTCATTTTATGGAGCACCGAAACGACGTGACCTGCACATTTATTATTAGAAATATTGGGATAAAGAACATAAAATGCGAGACGTGAGAGATACAAATATAAAAAAAAAAAAAAAAAAACAAGTTGAGAAATTTTCTTTCTCACACTACAAGGGATAGTAGAAATTCGTTGCAGAGCAAAGTACATTTTTTAAACCAGTAAACGGAGAAACTTTCTTACTCCGAGACTGGTGTGTTTCATGGTCGAAAGCTTCCCGTAATTTTTTCGTCATTATCTCCGGAGTATCTTGACTGTTTGTACCGCGAATTCCCGAATGCGGATGCCAGCTCGTTCGCAGGACGTGCGAGGAATTCGTGCGAATTCGCGGAAAAGGATACGGGCGAGAAATGTGTCCTGCTTGGACGGACATTTACATGCACTCCTCCCGTTAGAATCGTCACGAAATCCCTTCCAGATGTTCGCTTCTAAACAAAACTTCGACCTAACGATCTCACAGAATATCTCCTATTATGTGTTTTTTCTTTTATAACCAACGATTGTCTATTTTGTAATTTATAATTTTCAGATTTAATGATACTTCAAATATTATATTTTATTATATTATAATTATTAATATATTATATTATATTGTTGAGGTTGACTGATAGAGGAACGAGTGGATGAATTTGTAATAGAGAAATATATTGAAATAAGTATAGGTACAAGTACAAGTATAGTGTATGCTAATCCAGATCCTCGCTCTTTCAGTGTTACAATACAATAAAAGAATATGATAGCGAGCATGTTCGTATATTTAGAATAAAGAACATTACCAAAAAGTTAACCTTGATGTGTAGCTCCAGCTAAAGGCTACAAGAAACAGCAATAGAAATCTACTTATAGTTTTTTCGTTTCTAGACCACGTAACTCAAAACAAAATTTATATTCAACGCACAATAATATGGACCTCTCCTTATTTTGAATTCTTTTTTCACTAAACTCTATTCTCTTCGTAACAACGGTCTACAGGTCACGGACATACAAAAGAAAATATGTAGAGTTTTTCTTGAAGTAATTCGACAGAAATAAAAATTAGGTATCTTATGCAAAGGTATTTGCTATAGCGCGCGTAACTTTAATTACCATGAAAACTAGGCTGCAGGTGTTTACGCATATCTGAAAGCGTAAAATTGCACACCATATATCGAAATATATAAAACATTCAAAATACAGTACACCGTAGTTACAATATTTATAATAATGACCGAAACAATCTCTATTTAATAATATAATAATAATAATAATAAAAAATTCCATTTCCCAAGCTGTATTCACAGACGTATGAATTTGTATAAACATCCACAGACCAGTAATAACTTTAACAATCATTTTTTATTACGAATTTACTGCTCCATGGCATAAATGTCTTTGAAAAAAAAAAATGATTAAAAAAATAGCCAGGAAGGAAGACAGGCGGCGACACAAGATGTACGACCGATGCTCGACTAGTAACGTGAAATTAATCCGAAAGGTTGGTCTGAAACGCAACGAGAATCGGCAAGGAGGTCTTGAGGGTGGTCGTTCGCATTTTTTGGCATCGTCATTAACGACTTCGCCCTGGCGGAGAAGACGTTCGAGGAATCGATTATGACGGCTTCGACGCGTGCTGGCATCCCTGAGGAGGGTCACACGCCTCTTTCACGTTTTCGACGCGATTCGAATCGCTGGGAGAGTGTTTATGACACAAAAAGAAATGATGATGGCGCTCACGCGACGAACGACCAACCGTCGGAATTTCAAGCGTTCTGACTTTTAATTCCAATATATTTGCTACGTTCACTCGCAAGTTTCAGAATCGGCCATAAAATTGCAGCCGAGGTATGTTAATGAAAAAGACCAGTAATTCTTTTTGATAATACGTACGTATGTACGATTACACGGCTCATGAAGAATGCTCTTTTCTTTCCATTTCCAACGTCGATGCTTTGAAATTACAACGTAGGAATTCGTTCGAGAAACTATCGATTATGTAAAATATAGGGTATTGTTAAATTACCATTGAATACGGTAAACACGTAGGCATATGCGAACGATATAAATATACGAAGGATGTAATTATGATAGAAATCTGATTTGATCGTCATAGCGTTTTAAAGATTAATATTTTCAGTTGAAGAATTAGTTGGCAAGTTGAGATAGTGGTTAATAATATGTATTACAAGTGGAATATTATTGTAATATTTCTTGCCGTAGATTAAATGGAAATATGTAGTATTAATAGAGACACAAACGTTTCAAATCTAAATGAGATCATATCTATAGATCGTTGTCAGATTGCTTGCGAATAAATACATTTTCCTCGAAGTTATTATCTATATCCATATTCAGAAGCAATTTAAATTGCACGTAATATATCCATATATTAGCATCGAATAAGGCGAAGATTTGAGAGAAACAAGTGAAAATTTCGTTTTCGCAGCGGATAGAATCTTGAATTGGAATTACGCGAACAACCGCATAAATGAATGTTAATTAGCCGTGAAACGAACACGATTCTCACGCTGTTATCTAATGAGCAATTAAGATACCGCCAATCTCAGGTGTGAAATAATTAATCTGTCTATTCAATTGAACTCTGGATCTACTGTTTGAGAAACTTTCGTTCGTTAAGTCTTTCACCACGATGAACACAAGGCTTGTACTTACTTTTCAATAACAGAAATAAGATTTACGAATCGGTATGTTGCGCATAAATTTGTTAGAAGAAAGAAAAGTATAAATAAAGATTTTCTACCGCTGTAGAAATTCGTCAAGGCTGAAACCGTATGAAAAAATGTTATCAGCAGATATTATACGTATTTAATTGCGCGTTCTCTGTTAAAATTATAAAATTTTGTTTATGGACGATGCAAAAGGGAAACAGAACGTTTTAATATTATTAAAAATAAAAAGACACTTTACACCTAACCTGCTATAGGTTTACTACTAAATTACGATAAATAAATTCACGATGAGACATAATGGACACCGGACACTCATAATAAAAGGGCTGACGCTTGTAAAATATTCGAAGCGCGATAGCAGAGTGATACTACGCATATTCGCGCGAGGGTGCGCTACCATAATAACTCCCTCGCTTACAACATGGGTGGCGATGAAGCAATATTCCTGTCATGTTACCTAAGTCCGTACAAGCTAAACGCACTTACGCAACAGCCGAAGAAACATTACAAAATTCCTAATTACTTAATTTTATCTTCACCCCCTTTAGAAACTTTGCATTCACATTGATATTTTTTCTTATAGTGGCGCTACACGTTCCGACAGACGCAGCAGGTAAAATTATTTATTAAATAAGTTTAATTATCGTAGAACTGACTATCGTAGACTTCCACATGACAAAGAAAATACTACAAATCTTATTGATTGTCACGCTATACGATCCCGTGAAACTATAACATACACCGACAAAATTTTACCAAAAAGTATACTGTATCTTCTTACACACCCTATATGTCTGCTTGAACAACACACCAGCGATTCTTAATTTCCGAACATCCTATCCAACTTCCCATTACTCAATCCTACGAAGCACGTTAACAAAATTTCACCACAAAAAAGAAAAAAGAAAAAAGAAACGCCGAAACCTTCTTCCCCGTGCTAGGTATTTGTTCAAATAATAGGCCAGAAATTCCAAATCTCCATATCAGAAAAAGATGACCAAAAACGCCATTCATTTTCACATTATCCAGTCCCGGTGTTACGCGCTGATTAAAACCCGCTCCTCGTATCCGATCAGCATAAACTGTATATATAAAGGAATCTCGTTAGGCATTACCATAATGTCATCGAATTATCAACGCCGATGCTCTTAACCCCTTGAACAGGGTTCTGGGTCCATCCTCGGCCTGTTCTCTCTCTCTCTCCCTCTCTCTCTCTCTCTCTCTCCCTTTCGCGTTGTTCACGCGTGCACGTGTGTGCGTGTACCAGGCACGCGGCATCGGCCATAAATAATGCATGGGCATCGTCGTGTCCCGGTCTGTAATTTGATTGCGGAGGCGTCGATTTAAAAGTTTGGCGCCCACCTTCCTCACGGACGCGACCATAATGGCACCTACACGCGTCCCGGCGTCAGTGAACAGAGGTCCATGAAGAATCACCGAGGAGAAGGGAGGTGAAACTCGAACGAGAGGATCGGAAGAGAGAAAAGCGAGAGAGAGGGAGAAAAGAAGGCGAGGGGAACGTTAGAGGTCAGTGGTTTGAAGGGGGATGGAAGAAGGGGGTGGGTCGTGTATCGGCCGAGACAATCACACCATTGTTGAGGCTACATGTAATTAACGATAGCATCGTTGGCGAATTATTCATTTATCATCGATCAGGCTCGTCCTCCTGTCCTTTAAACGACCACGGGGTGTGGACGAACCTCTCTGAAACGCGATCGGCGAAATATTAAAATATTTTCGGCCCGTTCGACCTCGTGCTTCGCCTCCAGGCATCGAGAAGAGGTCGCTGATGAGTATTGTTTACGAGCGAAAGGTGAACGCCAGTGGTGATACGAGAATTTTTCACTTGGAACGTCGTTGTAACGTATCGTGCAAGGTTTCGAGAGTCGTTTAAATGACCAATTTCTTCGTATTCATTCGTAGTAGAAAATTAAATGTATTCTTATATGGATACAATATGTATAACGTACCATTATATTGTGATAAATTTATCATTGCTATAAATCTATGCAATAAAACTATTGGTCTATAAAACATTGTAATCGAATATGGTAGAAAGTATCAATAAAAGTTCCTCCATAACGATAAAATTGATTCTTCTTTCTACCTTCTTATTCTCCTTCTCCTAACACTGACAAACTCCTTTCTCTATTAGAACTTCAGCTTTCGACTTTTTCTCATTCCAAACATCGAAATAGTTAAAAATAGGAGAGAAAGGAGACGAAAGTTTGTCCGTCCGAATATAAAAACAAATTCGACTCCCCTACTTTTCCTTTTCTAACACATCCTTCAACCCTGTCCGCTATTAAAACTCCATAGCTCAATGTATCAACAATTATGAATAAAAGCAATTCTCTAACAAAATAAGAAAGAAACCTACTCCTCTGTATTCATTTGCCGAAGCCAAAGCAACCCTTACAGTGATTACAGAACCATTGAAGAGATCGTAATAGAAATTACGGTTGGCTAGAGCAAAAGGCATCGATAGACTTCCTTCCTGAACGGCGAGGTTCACGAATGTCAGTCACACACGGCCAATAATTCAGCCGTGGCCTCTGGTCGCTCGTCTATTGGCGCGTTTTGTTTATGGTGGTCCTAACTCGGTCCCCGAGTTAGGTACACACCAGGCGTGCACACGATGATCGTGATTAATTGGCAGGCTTCCAGGTAGACGAAGGCTGGCCGGTGGCGACTTCCAAGTGGCCATAGCCAGCCTTCCGTTCAAACCACCGGCCATTGTTCAATGATTAATCATCCATTGCTATAGTCACCGTTTCTTTCGTGGTAAAACCGTCGTTTCGATGTTTCCCGTGTTGTTACGACCCGGCTAGCCGGTCGATCGATCGTTCATCGGCACCGATTATACCGCGTTCAGCCGTGACCATCATCCAAGATGAGAAAAGGGTATGTTTCTCCTGCTATCGCGGCTTCCTCCGAATGGGATTGTTCAAGATTCCCTTAACGGACCGTCGTTCACGTTCGAGGGACTTATATCGATTCTTAGTTCTGTCGTTGGGTGATTTTAAAGGGAAATCGTGACTGTTTTTTTGTTTCTGTTTCGACTGGACATGTTACGTGCTGGTTGTGAGCATTTTTTACGAGATTTCAAGTGGTTGGACGTAAGCTCTGGGGTGTTAACGGGTTGTTTCATTGGCGTATTTATAATATGCTTGTAGGATTTAATATATTTACACAGTGGAAGGTAAAGGAGATTTGAAGATTGCTACTTAACCATGTTAACCACTAGCAACTTTTGTATTAAACATTTTTTGCCACGATAGCAACATTTCGTCAATTTTGAGATAATATACATTGTATTTATTCTTTACGTGTGTCAATTACGATTTCGTTTCCCCATGTTCCTTTCGCCTTGACTTTCCAACTTTCTTTTGTCCACCACTACATGCACATTCATATGAAACGACGCCCCCAGACTATCAATATGCACTGTCAATATTGCAAGGTTCTCAACTAAAAGGCTCAACGTGTATCGTCGTTACGATACTGTCGATATTTGGTTGAGGTCATTTTCCTTCAGATCCTTGAAATATTGACAATATTATCGATTGTCCGAAAGAGCTCTAACATATTTGTAACGTGTATATCGGTTTGGATACATATAAATTGAAAGTCAATATTTTGATTAAAATTCTCGTGGTAATTTATGCAGTGAACATAGATAGAATTTTGGAATATTAAAGTAGATTTTGTGTGAAGATTATCAAAAATGATCATTAATTTTAATTTTAAATTGTTGGAAAAGTGCTCTTAGAGGGCGAATAATTGTGTTTATCCAACGAACGAGTGAATGATGAAATTAAATGCAACTTGCAACATAGTAAAGAAACTGAGAATTTTGTTTGATCGTTGGACTAAAGGGGAAGAACAAAAATGGATTCCTTTCTTTTCTGACAAGTCAGAGAATTTGATTTAAAGTTTGTCCATCCACGAAATTCTGATTCTGATTGTAGTTGTCTCCTAATTGATAGTCCATTAGCTGTCTGTTAAATATACAGGATGTAGAATCACATCATTATTAGGCATGGTTATCTAACACAGGAAACGAAGGGACGTTATTATATCTATAGAACGTGATACGTCTTCCGGACCTTCATTTCGTAGCTTTTACTATTTTTAGCATCACAGATTTACTTGGAAACTTCTCTCACATACCAGTTTTAATTAACGAGAGATTTATTCATAAGCGCTCATAATTGATTAAGCAATCAGTCTTAAACGAAGCATATTAAACGTGTGCGAAATTCCTCCAAATGGATGTGTTTCAAAGATCATTTTAATTACGATTACAAATTATATATGTGAAAAACCACAGTACAAAAGCCATCTTATGGTATCATATTGTTCATGACGTTCGATCAAATCAAAGTATGAGAAGTAGAACAAATGTACTCACGTTTGAACAATATATATCTAAACCTACCGATCTACACGCCATTCGAATCAAACTTCCCCAAACTAGAGTAAACTTCGTGTACTTTACTCTGTCAAGACACGTAAAGTACAAATTTTAATTAGTATCTAGCATCAACTAAAACCCCTAACAAACGAAGATGGAAACATCGAAGAGCAACTACAAAGCTAAATGAAATATATGAGGAAGAATTGGTTTTAAGAGAGAAGATCGAACAAACAGAAGCGTGTTTTCCCAAACACGAGCAAACGAAAAACCAAGTTCCAATCTCATTAACAACCACCATAGTCGATGCCCGAACAGGGAAGCGGAGGGGAACGATAAATCGTGGCGTAGAGGATGGATCGTGACCGGCCGGTTATCGAGTGTCGACAAGCAGCGTTTCCGTGTAATGTGACATCATGGAAATCAACGATTCAAAGCGTCCCCGTCATAACCATTTACCGTTGACACTGTCTGCATCGTTCAACCGTTGTCAGAACGTTGCTTGCATCGACAATGCCGCCCATATACAAAGGACAAATGGCCGAAGAAAGATAGAGAGGCTCTTGAAAAGCCGGAAGCCACCACGGCGACATATTATAGCCTGGACGACGTTAATCGATCGAACATTTTCGTCAGATTTCTTCGATAATTCGACGACGACCGGTCATGCTCGAAGGAAGTCGTTGTGAAACGTTTAAAATTTGTTTGCCAGCGATGGAATACTAATCGTAGGTTCATGGGGGTGGAATTGGGACTTGGCAGGCGTCTAACGATTTGTATGTTAGGGGCAATTGTACGTATG
Source organism: Bombus pyrosoma (assembly GCF_014825855.1). Classification (NCBI taxonomy): domain Eukaryota; kingdom Metazoa; phylum Arthropoda; class Insecta; order Hymenoptera; family Apidae; genus Bombus; species Bombus pyrosoma. The sequence continues at coordinate 4,511,514 of NC_057784.1, forward strand.
GTAGTGTAGAGACGGAGAATGTTAATTTTTGATGTCCTCTTTAAATGTAAGTGGTGTTGCGTGCTATTGTTGTAACGTTGGCGCGTATTAGGTTGAAAAAGAATAAAGGGACGATTGACATATGACTTATACGCATTCGCCACGTAAGTACGGTGACTGTCGTTGGTTTTAATCTTAGGTATTCTTATGTCAGAAAAGTTGTACGTTACATATTTAATTTCGTCGTACGATAAATATTAAAAAACTCAGACACGCACAGATTGCCTGGCTTGTAGAATAGAAAATATGGATATACGATTGTCGTACTATCGAAGAACTAACGATAAATTCGTCACTGCTAGTACTTTTTGCAATTTGTTCGATTTCTTACGTTTTAAGATCCATAATCGCTGAATATATAACGATTATTGTATAACAAATATAATTATTCCCTGAGTAAACAGTAATGGAATACGAGTATGTACGATGCGGGAAAAAAGTTACAAACTGAAATACGTTAAGAGAATACGTAATGAAAAGAAACGTAATAATTTTAGAATTTTTGTATGAAAATTATATTTCGTATTTATATTTCCGTTTGCAAAAATAGTAAATCTCGGTTTATGATAGATACGAGCACCGAAATTCTTTTGAAAAACGAAATAAAAATGTTTCTGCGGAAGATCTGGCTCACCAGGTCGTGTGGTCGAGGAGGAGCAGCCACAGATCGGCCAAGAAGATTCGAGCGGCTTGGCCAGAGACATTTCTCGCATTTCGTGGCGAGTCCTGGACACGTGTAGCCGACACGGTTTTATTGAGATTCGCAAAATTTCTGCGATCAGTTTAACCAAAGAAGAATTTCCCCCTCGGGAAGATTGCTATTCTTGCGAAAAAATGTCATTCTTTCTACCAGTGCTTTTTTGATTTCTTTTTCTGTGAAAATGGAAAATTTGTCGACACGAGAATAAATAATACATTTAGCAACTAAAAATAGCAATATTTCTCTATCTTGAAATTTGTAACAATTAAAAAAAGCATTTTATTCGATACAAATTTAATTGTAGCGATCATTTACAATAAATACGACTAAAAATCTCCTTTCCCAAAAAGACCGAAATTTATAAATACGAAATTAAACGAAGTGTTTGCCCATGAAACACCATAAAATCGTCACAATCCATTGAAATTTTATCGCCTATACTCTGAAAAAGACGTCGATTGTAATCTGACGGCGAATTATTTGTAATTTCTATTCCAGGAAATAAATTTTCCAAGAACGTGTCCAAGTATCTTGAAAATGAATTTCGTGGGATTCCCTGAATTTCTCGTGTCGTAACATGATATTCGTTGATATCGAACGATTACGGTGATTCCTCGTCAGTTGGGGAGAGGAATGGAGAAGGTGGTGGTGGGAAATAAGTCGTAACGGCGCGTAATCGTCGCGATAAAGTGTTTTGATAATTTATTCACGGGTGCTGGGGGAACGAAGAAACGCGAAGGAAGGTATCGGGTGACTGGTTGGAATCTCATTATTTTTTACGGTGAAATAATGGGCGGCCTGGCCGTATTTCTCATTGGGCCGTGTCATTCTAAAATTACATTCCCCGTCGTGCGTAAAGTAAATGTAACAAAATAAAGGGGCGAATTTATTCGCATAGTCTAAACGCGCGCCAAAGATGTCTTCCCCTTCTGATAAAGATCGGACGAAGCCCGCCGATTTTCGGTGTAAAAAGTATCCCGTTGCAGGCGCATTTTAAATCCCGAGATTTAGAAATGAAGGGAGGAATGGAAATATCGCGAAAACGAATAGCACTGCAAATGACATTTTGAATACAAATAATGATAAATTTCTGATAATCTCGCGTATATAGAATATCTAATTGTTGAAGTAGTTTGTTCTTCTGTCGATAGCTGTAGTAGAGTTACAGGAGTTGTAAGAATTTTAATAGCGAAAGGTACTGTCAAGACTCGAAGAATTTATTCCGACTGCGAGAAGATCAAAACTAAAAATTATCCTGAATCTTAAACTAAATATTCTGCTATAAAATTACATTACGTAGTCTCTAATATAGAAATATATGACGTAAGAAATACTACAATTTTATAATCGATACTCATTTACACATTTTTCATGAAACAATCTGAACGTGTAATACCATGAAACATTTAAAAAATATTCTCAATGGAGCTCGAACACGTCGAAACATACCGAGCGTTTATGATTCTCATCGCTACAAAATTTTCACTATCTATATATCCTAGAAGTAATCTCCTACGAATATCCCCAAAATACTTTAACGAATAAAAATATTCTAATGCAAGTTCTTAATAAGAAAAGCTTCGTAAAAAGAACGAAAAGCATCAGCAAAAAAAAAAAAAAAAAAAAAACAGCAAGGAAATGCAGAGAAGTAAAAAATTCTATCACGATGATCGCGAAGCGTTACGAAAAAAGGTAATATCTTATATAATCCATCATAAAGTATGCCAGACAAAGTAATCTTATCAAGGAGCAGCGTAATAGGCCTAGTCGCATAAAAATTCGTCCAAAGACAAGGATATTCAGATTGGAAGGGAGGAAGCCCAATCAAATTCCCATGATTCCGAATTAGCAGATGCTTTCGCCAGATCGAATGGGCGCCCCGTGGCGACCCTCGAACGAAGAAACACCATGGAATGCGCGGCCGACCTTAAGATATTCACGACAACTATATTAGCCGGTTCAGATAGGATCGGCATCATACTGCGCCAGCGACACGCTTAACCCTGACCAAGGTCCATCTCTCCGCCCCCTCCATGGAACCCTATGGTTCACTGGCATCATTTTGATTTATGCGAACAGTCGCCTTCTTTAACACTTTTACCTGAAAATACTCCATAGAAATTAATTCCAGCGTTTCGATCAAATTTTCTCCGCTGTTAGGATGTTCAAAGATCCTCTTTTTTATCCCTGTGATACATTCTGGTGGAAATTTAATTTATCGGTTGTTTTCATTCGTTTCATTCATTCGGTTCATTCGATTAGACATTTTTATTAGATGTTTTCCATTTGGCAATTGGAGATCTGTTTATCAGAATATGGGTTAATGCAGTGGTTGTTCTAAAATTATCTTCCGTGTGAAATTGATTCTCTTTAGATTTCTGTTAGTTCTAGGTTCTTGGAAATATTTCTAGGGATATTTCTGATTAATTGTCACAGTAGAACAACCTTCTTCCTCTTCTTCTATTTTCTTACTCGATACTGATGAATACAAATCGGTTATCCTTACAAAGTGTTAATTCCAAGGATTCAAACTGTAACACCTAACCTAACTCTAGCCATAACCTCCAAATTTCTGCAAACATTTTCCAAACCGAACCGAAACCAACCGTCTAAGTGTCTGATCGATCGAAACGTACCTTAAGTTCGTTCAAACCGCAAGCGACTTAACACCCGTAACCTAACCTCAACCTATCAATTTTCTACAAGCATCGCCATGAAGCCAATCATACCACACCTCGAAAGGTTATGAAAGAAGGAAAAATAAACCAACGACTATCAGGAAACAGCTGCCGATATTCCACGCCTAATTAACGTTCCTTCTCTTAAACGATACCGATAAATTAACCTTGTGAAGATATCGCGCGCATGCGCAGACGTGGCTCTCGCGACGAAAACTCGTCGAATTTAGTCGGAAGGCAAAGCTGGTAATTGAATAAAAGGCTTCCTCGACGTCCCACGGCGTCGAGGTGTGATCGAGCTCGCTCAGCATGACGCGCAGAGTCCTCTCCAAGCGGATTCCAACCGATCCTCGCGTGCACTCGCGCCTCGACTACCCTAATCGCGTTAATAATACGATGTCGCTTCGTGGTTCGGTTGTTCAACATTCACGGCGAGAAAATTGTAGATCGACTGGATAGATACCAGGCTTGATGCTTTCGGAGATGTTGCATGGAAATTGACGGTTTTCTGAAGGTTTATTATGGCGAGTCTAGGCTCGTTTAATTCCAACATCTCGGACGTGTGTGCAGGAAATGATGGTCGGTAATACTCGTTTTTCTCACTTGGATGGTAGTTTCTGCTCCTAGGTAGTTTTGGGTAATTTGTGGTTTGTGTAAGAATCGTTGCTTCCATGGTTTTTTTGTTAGCTTTCTCGTTGGAGTTGTATTAATTCGTAGATTGCAAAGCTCGAGAAAAGAATTACTGCTCGGTTCTCTAACTACAGGGTTTATTTTAAATTCGCCAGCTTTCCGTTTAGGTTACTATCCGCATTTTGTAGATTGCAAAGTTTTACGTAAAAATTATTATTCCTCCAACTGGAGGATAATTTGTGGTTTGCAAGGATCTTGAAAACGTTCAATGTTCGAGAAAAAATTATTCTTCGATTTTCTAACTGGAGGTTTTCTTTTTGAATATTATTTTCTACGAGCTATCTGTTCAAATTACGGTATATTTCGTGGATCGCGAAGCTTTAGAAAAATTATTTCCCTGATAGTAGGATAGTTTGTGGAAGGTAATTCGTAGCTTGCAAGAATCCTACATATTTCTTCCTCAAGTCGCGTACGAGTCTGTAGATTGCAACGTTTGAGAAAGTTATTATTTTTTATTTCTCCAACTGCAGGATAGTTCGCGGTTTTTTATAATCTTATTAAATAATTCCTGACTTGTCAGAGTTTTTATTCTTGAATTTCATATATCTTGAGCTTTCTCTTTGAATCATATATCGAGTAATCTGTAGATTTGCCAATCTAGAGATTCTAAAAATGCAGACAAACTGCTTATTTCGAATCGTCAATATATTTATCTCCTATTTAATTATCCACAACTTTACATTTCATCTTTCTTACTCTATTATAAGGATGAAAATAAAATGCAAGAAAAATCGAACGAACGACCAACTATAATAAATGCGTGCAGAAAAATTCACGAAAATTTAGCAATGAAGGGAAATGTCGGAAAACAGACGAGAAGAAATTGTCCACTCGCTTTGGAAGCGAAGGCTATTGCGTCGTTCGGCGAATTAGCATGTAAATCCACGGTATTAAGACGTCGCTGGTAGCACGGGATGATGAAACGCTGCGTCCCGGCATTGTTAATCACGGAATTAGCATATGAAATCAGTATTATACACAGAGGCAACCGAGCTATCGACCAACAGCACTGGATGCACAGGAGTAACCCTGCGTGCAATATTACAACCAGTGTAGGATCTTTATCAACGAGGACTCTCGACATTTGCGAAGTGAGTAAAATCTTTAAGCTTTATACCAAATGACAAATTTGGAATTTTATCTCTGCACTGTCTCTTCTTACTCCATACAAAAATTTGTACCATATAAATATTTGCTTCACTTGGAATCTTCAGTCTCACATTTACGGTTTAATAACATCAGAAAATTTCTAAGCTTTATCCGAAATTAAACATTTGGAATTCTGCCTTTTTAGTATCTGTTTTTACTGCTTGAACAATTTTTTGATCTGTTGGAAATTTCCTTTACTTGGAACTTTTAATCTGACCTTCAGGATTTAATATCTTAATAGTATTCTCTATTACATTTCGAATAACATTGTCGTATATTTGTTAAGAATTTGGACACAGAAAAATTATCTAGAGTACCTAGTGAAAAGTAGTAATATCAACAAAGATAATAATCATCAACCTGTAATCTCTATATCCTATATTCGATGTGAAATTTCTCTCAATCAATCTATTAATCTTCAGAGTTCGGTAAGTTTTCTCTTAATCCTTTCAAATTCTATTCTCACTTGAAGAAATAGTTCTTCGCGAAATATAATTTCCTGCAAAGAGTAAATTGTCTAAATAGTGATCAATGATGTCATAGTAAATTTGTTCGTTTATGAATGTACCTGTGTCAACCGGGATCCGATAACCAAAAACGGAAGTCCCTTCATGAATTTCCACGTACCACGTACTAGCTGCCGCTCGGCATGTACATACTGTCACGGGGTGTACATAATAAATAAGAGGGATTTTATCAGATGCCACGCAGTTCCCTGGTGGCTAGCAGAGGCATCGTAATGACTGTAAGCTGATTAGCTCGTTGAATTTGTCCACGTTCTCATAATTGGCTCAATAAACAGGTTGCTCGATCAACAGGCTTGCTTTCCACGTTTTTCTCCCTTATTTACATCTTGTTCGTAACGTGGCCAACTTTCAGGATTTCGTCTTTAGAATTTAGATAAGACGAAGATTCCTCTTCTTATTGGAATCTGTCAGAGATCTTATTAATATCATTCATATTTTACATGCAATATTTTATTGCACATTAATAACACAACGATTATCACTTATTTTTCAGCCACAATGCGAAACTAAATCGACAATTTTCTAGAAATTTTACTATCAAGAATGTTAGCGTATAGTATTTAATCTTTCAAAAATCAAACATGATAATTCAGCTCGATAAAGTTGATAGTTCCCACGATATTATCAGCACTCGGTAAAGTATCTTTATCTACTTCATTACTGTTCATATTATATCGTTAAATACAATCTCAACTACCCTCAAATGTATTGCTAATTTACAACTAGTATTTATCTAGCCCCTAAAACAAAGGACATACGGGAAGATACCTGTGCACCTTTTCAACAACCAACTAGCAGATTTTCACTGTAAATCCTAACGAAGAAAAAGAAAGAAGAGAAAGATAAAAAGGTATGGTTGAGTCCCAAATTGAAAGGCAGCCAGAAGAAGTGGTGGATTGGTGTGCGTGCCCCTTAAGCCCGTATTTATTCAGCGGCCGCGGCCCGAAAAGCCCCGGGAGGGAACAAAACGCGCAACAAATAGGAGTTAATCGGCTGGCTACATCGATACTAAACGCGCGGTTCATTGTGTGGAGGCAAACGCCTGCTCGATATAATTGGCCTCTAATTAGAGTCCGGCAAAAAGTAAACTCATCTCTCGGTCAAGTCCACCCCCACTCCTTCGCCTTGATCCTCCTTCCACCGAACCATTCTTCCTTCTTCGTCCGCGTCTCGTAAGGCTCAACCCTTCCTCAGCAACCATTGCTCCTTTCCTCTTTTTACTCACCGTCAGCAGATCTTCCTGTCTCCGTTACTCGTCCTGATTCCAACGGCGTTTCACCTTCGCGTGTGCGCAATGGCGTAATCGATGGGTTTCCTAGGATCTGAAAATGATGGCCCGTGTAATTACTGTCGTAAGGATGATAGAGGCAAGAAGCAGTAGCGATCTTCTCTTTTGTTCGCAACGTTCCTTTTTTCCTAGATCAAGCGTTTCTTCGAAATCAATCCGGAAGTCGCAAGTCTCTCAAGGTAGAAGAGGATTTTCGATGTTGTTTTAATAATTGCGACGAAGAGGAGATTATTAATAACGACACACGTACAAACTATCTACTAAGCTTCCAAACTATCGTAAAACCAAACTTTCCGGAAATACTCGATCGTATTCGCTTTAAACATAAACTTTTCAATGCCTAATCACGAACAATGCTCGATACACGACTGGTTGATGCGCAATTCTAAAAAAGAAAAACTAATATTTATCGTTATTAATTATCCAATTATTGAAATTGTTACGATAGTTTGTTCTTATTTTATCAGTGATACATGCTATCCATGCAAACTATCGTAACGATGGACTAGTCGGCGTTACGATTTAAAATTCTTCGCTACCCCAACCGATTCCCCTGTACAGAAATCCTTATCGGACAAAATGTCTCCAATCAACATGCTCGTTTGAAAAGCCACCTCTCGATTCTAGACCATCACAAAACCCTGTGGCGGATAGCTGTAATCACAGCGCATTCATGCAACCGCGCGAGCTTCCCTTAATTCATCGTCCCGCGAATAACCGTGGCGTTCGATGAAATTCCCTAGGGGCAGGTTACAAAGGTTGACAATGGCGTCTACGCCACTGTAGCTGTCAGCGCTCGCGCGCCGTTTTACGCTCGCCGCGTCTACTAGCGAAGCGACGACTCAACTAGAGCCTCGGATGGAGATTGATTTGCCTTTGTTGGCAATTAGCCCGCGTCCATTAGTCAGCCGGTGACTTTTCAATCGGCCGGCCGAAAACGAGGCGGATTGTAACGAGGCGCGCCAGCCTCGTCATCCAACGGACAAATGGATTTCCTTCGCGGCCTACCTTAATCCCCTAAGTGGCAGAACCTTTAAATAAATCCTATATACTCGGCCGACGCCGCGGTTTTAACCGGCCGAAACGATGATAACAAACCAGCCAATCGATTGATTTCTTCGTTTTCTTCTCTTTCTTCTTTTTATTTTTATTTTTTTTTTTTTTTTGCTTTTTGGTTCTTTTTCTTACGTTGATTGGGAATAATGGTTGGTCGGGGCGCGGTTGCGAGGAAAATCGAGATTTATGTGGATGTGATTCGATGCTAGAGGTTTGTGCAGTTTGTACATCTACAGTGGTTGCGAACAATATTTGCATATCGTTTTAATTATCATGGCATTCTAACGAATTAGACGCGAGTACGTTACGTTTCGTATTATTTCCTAGTACTTTCACACGATTATATTAATTTCATAGCGCGAAGATGAAACGCAGATGAATGAAAAAATGTCTCACAGGAGAATGAAAGAAATAAGAGTACGTGGCAATACTTTCTGTAACAATTATATCTTTGCACAGATAGAGGGAATTGAGGATGTATCGGTATGATTTTCTGTTTCTGGATGCCAATATTTAGTTTAAACCGAAGACAAGATAAGTATGGCAAGAAACTTACGTAAATTGGTCCAAGTTTATAGAGAAAAGTAGCGCTACGTTTTCTAACTTAAAAATTAAAAATCATTATCCAGAAATATTTAAATTTGGTCTCGCTTGAAATTCAATTCTAGATCAAATTCACGAACAAATTCCAAAGGAACTTCGGTCAGATCATAAGAAGCATCCGCCAATGCGGTCGTAAAAGCAACCAGATTCTGCGACATTAAAGTAACTGGCCAACCATTTTCTCCAAATTTGTCCCGTTTACTCGTATGATATCGCGTACGAACGAAAAAACACTCGCAGATGCAATCGTAAACGAGATATAACACTTTAAAGGAGTCTTAAATAACATGTCAAACGAGATTTCTCGTTTTTATGAATGAATTTAAGGAGAGTCGATACGAAGAAGCATTTCGCCATTAATATAAAACAATCTCTCAAGAATAACAGTTCTTTCCGAGATACTATCCAATAATTTATTAATAAGCTCATTTCACAGTGTTTCAACGAATTGGCTCTCATTTCTGTCTTTTTCACTTTCTTATCTGTCCCCAAATATCTCATAACGTGTAGCTGTTAAGTGTCCAGTCATTAAAGTATTCCAGAACAATCAACGTATCACGAAAACCCGAAAGATACACGAACAAGAGTAAAAAAATATCTTTTAACTTTCGCTTCTCCCTGTATCTCAAAATTCTATTGGTGTGAGAAAAACATATGGAAATTTCGCTTCTCTAAAAATAATGTCTCAAAATTCCACTCGAGTATGAGCAAGAGTAGATCTCTTTGAACGATATCTTTGAACTTGTCCGAAAAGAATATCACAAAATTCCATTCTCGAGAAGAAGAGAGTTTGAACATTTCTCCACGCAGAATACTCTTCAAATTTCACTTCCGTAAAAGGAACGTCTTAAGATTCTATCTTTCATATTCTCCAAAATCACATTCCCATGTCCGCTGACGAAACTACCCGATACCTAACGCAATTAGTCTTCGATTAAAGAGCTTGATTTAAATTTCCCATCATTGTTCACACCGTTGTATCATCGGTTTTGAATACATCTCGGTACTGTCTTTAACATCGTGTATGGGCTGGGAGAATGTTGGTCGGGGCCGGAATCGATTATCATAAATAGCGAGTCGCGAACGTATATCTTTGTTCGCCAATGCGTACGTAGGTGCGTGACACGCGAGATCGAACAGTAATTTATGGAATCGAAATCGTTGACCCGCCGTGCGTACACCATGGCTCACCATGGTACGTTCGCTCTAACCTGCATTTCTTTCGTCCTTTCTCAACTGCGATTCTCGGTTGTTTTTATTCTGCCGGTCAATTAAACTATGATTTACAAGGAACGTTTAGTGGAGCATTTAGCGGTCGTAAAAGTCCCTCGCTACCGATAATTAGCGGGGCATTAAACTCATTAGGGCCGATGCAGCGCAATATGCTAATTAATTAACGACGAGCCGGCTCGTCAAATGGATCGTTCGCCCGGAGCAACCGGTGTGGATACGCGAAACGAACAACGGAACCGTTTTGTTTTTACGAGCTGCAGGGAATTTCGGCGATTCTATAGGCTCTCGTTTCGACGTTTGGGGCGCTGCGAGAAAGCCGAGACCTCGGTGAAAGAAAACTTCTGCACGGGGACAGAGGATCTGAAGAGTCCACGTGTGTTTAAACTTGCATCTTTTTCGACGAATATCCTCGCGTAACAGTAACAAGTCGTCTGATTATCATATATTTAATGAGAAACTATAAAATCGTGAAAGAGAAGTTTATAGTCTATAACTTGAAACTTTCAAATTTACCGATATTGTTCGTAGAGTTCGTAAGTGGAATGTGGATTTTTATACGTTTACGAGAAATCTGATACTGCAAATATACACGGAATGAATATAATATGCAAAAGTATAAGAAACGTTCGAAATAAAGTACCCACATATTTGTTCCAACATTCAATGAGAGAGCCTTCGCGAAATTGCGTGAAAATCCCCTATTCAAAGATTATTACGCAACAGGGTCCGCAACACAAGTCAATCGAACAGTACCAAAATCTCGAACGAACGAGCCAAAACCTCGCTGCACGCGCGTCTCCAACGATCCCGTTCTTTGCGAACCGAAATTCCTCCAAATTTCCAACTCGTCGTCAATCCTAAATTCCCTCTTACCACGTTATTAATTAAAATAACATGGTGTCGCAGGGTCGCGATCCCGTGCAGTGTCGCGGCCAAGGCAAACATTCGCGTATAGAAGCCGCTGCTCGAAGAGGAGGTACGCTCGAATATGAGAAAACGACGAGTAGAAAGCGATGTGAGGGAAGACAGAGAAAGACGAGGAGAGAAGAAACGGGGTAAACGCGTATAAGAGAGAGAAATATGCACGGAGAGAGGCGTTTGGTCCGCGTTCGAAGGTGGCGGATGATAGGAAGAAAGAAGAGAGGATAAAGAGGAAGAGAAGGATGAAACGAGGGGTATAGGTTAACGAGGGTGTGATTCATGGGGCCCTGGCGGCGTGGTTCCCCCTCGTGCCTCGAAAGGTGCTCATATACCGAAATTATGTCCAGGCTGCACCTGCTGTATACAGTATTCCAGTTTCCACTGGCTTCTCGCTGTCCTCCGTAACGGTAGTCACCAGGTCGATCTTATGCTGGCGTCTTCTCAGACGAGGAGGAGAAGTTGATCGAGAAGCTCGTTTTAACTCGTGAGGCCGCACGCGATCCATCAGATCGTAATTAATACGGGATCGTTGTTCTCAAGTGAAAATGTTTGGGGAGGAATCGAGGACTTTCGCAGGTGTCGAGGAAGGTTTCAGAAGAATAGAGATTGTATGTATGTGGTGTGAAGATAGTTTATAAGGTTACGGATATTTTTGTAACAAGAGATATTTAAGTTGAGGCTTCATTTGACTAAAGCTATTTCGTATATTTTGTCGTAGCTTGATGCTAAATACCGGAGCTTAGTATTTTGTCACAGCATTCCAATTCTACTGTTCCTAATGGTCTAATATTCCACAGTTGTTCGTAGCTCTATCCTTCGTTATTCCGAGATTTCTAGAAGCTTTAACTTCAATGTTCCATTGTTCAAGCATCACTGACTCGAGCTCTACCTTTTCCTGGACTTCGGCAAAAATTCCTTTTCACAACTGCAAACTCCTTCAAATCACTTCCGAGTGTTTGAAACCTTCGACCTCGTCTTTTTCCAATTCTCAGTTACACCTGCATCGAATCCAACTAATCGTAGCCGAAACCCAAGATAGCCAAGATACTCAGAGTCTGAAAGACAGAGTGTCCACGGAAGCTTGAGAACGTAAGAAAATTCCTCTGCGAAACGACAAGCTTTGAAACCGTTTCAAACTTCACCAAACCATTCCATCCCCGTTCCCCTTCAATTCTAAATTTCTCCCGAATAAAACTCAAAATCAACAACACACACCTACCTTCGACCCCATCCAAGTTCCAGTACTCGATATCCTAAAATTCGAAATGCAAAGTCCCGAACAAAACCAGTCACGTCGACCGCCATGAGAACCACTGTCCGGCGCATTCAGGTATTATTTAACTTGGTTAGGGAGCGATGGTGCGTGCGACTGATGGGTATGAGGTTGTAAAGGATCCCTTCGAGACATTAATATTACCAACGTAAGCACCGACTCGCTTGTAATCATGGTGCATCGTTGCACCGACCCAGCGTATAGTGAGCGCGTACACGCGCGTATACACGAGCACAAACACAATCGTACACGGTGAAACGTACGCAGGCGTGCACGTACACGTAAAAATAGAGAGAAAGAGAGAGAGAGTGAGAGAGACGGACAGAGTGTCTTGGTTTCACGTCGAACGTCGGAACATCGGTGTGTATAACCGATCAAAAGGATCGGGCATCGTTAACCGCGATAGCCGAAGCGCGCCTTAAACGACCGGTGTTTTCGCTTTAACGTCAGTTTATCCAATTTATTTCGAGGCAGCGTGGAATCGGCGCGCAACGCGATTGAGAAAACCCCTAGCCGCGACCAGGACGCTATCTTTTTCTATCTTTCGTGTTACGAGAAAACGAATGAGAAGGCTTGGATTTTCTTCGCGATGCTTTTGCCTCGCGATGTACCACGTCGATCACTCGACTAACGACAGCGATTGATAGATCCGTCGAGATGCTTAAACCTTCCTTCTTAACCCTCCACCCATTCACCTTCGCTATCTTTAACGAGAACTACTACCACGGATGATGCGGTCGTCGGTCATCGTTCGATGGATCTGCGAATCGTGTTCGAATAGACGTTCGTTCTATCGATTGAAAATTACAATCGGTATACTACTCTGCTTTGGAAATTATAGAATTATAATTATACGTTCCGTGGGTATCTCAAATTCTTGTACCAAAAATTCGCTGTCTTCTCCGCAATCACAAAAGCTTCTATCGTTAATCCCAGATTGGTATTGTCGGGTTGCAGATGAACCCGATTATTTGGTTTGAGCTTGTATTTGGTTATACGAGTAGATTACAAATCATAGCGATCAACTGCACTTTTTGAAATTTTCGAAATTTTATTGCCACGGTACTTGTGATTCGTATATAATTTCTTATATAATTTTATCAATTTCCTTCACTTTTTGCTTTGCGGAGCTAACTGATTTGCCAAGTAACAAGTACAGTTTCGGAATATTTAATTGTTAAAATACTCAATAAACGCTATGTCGTGAAAGTGAAAGTACTGTAAAATTGTGTGACTCGTCCCCAAGTCTTGCGATGCGTGTCTATGATATAATAATAGCAATGGAAGGTTGGCTTCACTGTCGATGACACCGAAAATAGGATGATAAAAGAACGAAAAACCTTGTGACCATCCTCTTTCCGGTGGAGAACGACGCGATCTTTATGGTTGAAGCTCTCGGTGAGATCGAAAGTGGCCGATCTTTCAGCCATGGTCCTGTTTGCTGCCAGGTTCGTAGTCGTTTCCATCGATTTATGGCCGCAGGATCTGCGCGACAAATTTTACTGCGAGCATTCGCGGATCAGGACCGCGTCTCGTGTTATCCGCCTCGATAATGCTGACCTCGCCGCCATGGTGGATCGACGATAAAGAATATTTATGGTGGGGAATAAGCCGCGCTTAACGGCGAATTTCGGTGGTCGTGAACGAGTCTCTCTGAAAAGTCGTTACGATTATGATTTTATAGATTATGATTTATGATTAGGACACGGCTTCCGTTTCTTCTTTGCTCGTTGCTAGTTTTATATTAGCAAGATTAGTCTTTTAATTTGGCAGATGATGTTCTATCGGAAGATCAGAGGAGAAAAATATGGAGGGTAGATTTCTGAGAATTTTTTCATTTTAATCTCATTTTATGGATATAAGCTAATACTCTAATGCGACATCGTTGAAAATGAGAACAGTCTGTTGGAAGTCTCAAGAAGATTTTTAACACCAACTTTATCAAATGACCGGTTTCAAAATGTAATTTAAAATTGTACATTTATTGCTGTTCCTTTTATTCATCTAACTTTACGTATATTCTTATATTAATTTTGTTAATCAATTTCTCAATTTTTGTTAATAATTGTTTATAATAATTGTTTATCGACAAACTCTGGCATTGTATAAAAATATTGGATTGCGAATTTCAGAAGAACGTAAAGGATTAAATGCGCAAAATAAAATCTGTCGGGTAGCGCGTATCGCGTTTCATCCCAACATCGTAAAACATCTTGCAACGAGCAAGAACTTTCTCAAACGTCTTCCCAACGTCTCTTCTATTCTCCGATCAGCTGTTTTCCTTCCACGCCTCCGTCCAGGATACACAATTTCCCGGATTACTCTAACTGTATTAGACCTTAGCCGGGGATTATCCCTACGAGAATTAACCGTCTGACTTCTTTACCAAGCAAAACTAGGACTTCAACTCCGAAAGCCGAAAATCTGGTAGAGAAATAGCAGATAATCGGTAGACAGAGTTAAATGGATAATTTTAGGCTCTGTCCGAGTAAGGCAATGAGAACACGTTTACAAACTTGCGGATTTTGACCGTTTGCCATGGTTGGCTGTGTTTGTGGCTAATGCACAGGTCATTGTGAGTTAACCAGAATGGTCAAAGGAAACGATTGTTGCGGTCACCTGCAGATCATCACTCACTTGTCCACCGGTCAATCCTTTGTCAAGGAACCCATCCCCCGATTAACGTTAAATTTGCCCTATTGCATTATCAAAAAGGAATTATTTACCATTTTCAGGATTTTATTTTGTTATACGTTTAATAAAGATAAAGGGTTGCTGGGTAAATAGTAACTAAAATTTTAAGGATTCTAAAGGTAAATACGTTTAGTAATGTATATAGCATACTTAGAAGAAATAAGTGAAGAGAAAATCTTCCCTTTCCTTTATTTTTCTATTTATGCGGTTCGTAATAAGAATCTTTTTTTTTTGTGGATAAAATAGAAATATTTGAAATACGAAAATAATTCAACGATTATGATATTTAGCCAGGGAAGGTAAATTTCCAACTTTCGAATTTTATGCCATAAATATGTTTCATAAATATGTAATATTTACATACGGAATAGTCATTTTTTAATACAGAATAATAAAATATGTTAGAAAGTATAACAATATAATTTATGAATCAGAACCGTTAATGGAGCATTATAGGCATCATTCTAAACTATGTAATGCAATTTAATTTTGTTCTTATTCCACCCCTATTTCTCTCTTGCGCAAAGACTGACAGAAATAATAAAATCTTGAAGAATTCATACATTCGATATCCTAGCAAAAATTCCTCCTCCCATTCCCTGTACATTTTCATTTCCTTCAGAATTAAATAAGTGTTTCCGCCACATATTAAAAAATATTATTAACATTAATTACACGTATCAATATTAATAAAATTAAAGTTAACGATTAAATTAATTCGTCTCTCGTAAGATATCATACATCTATCACCTATTTTAAAAAATCTTCTATCCTCGAACCAATCAATTTATTCGCTTCTTCCACTGTTTCGTCTTCTTTTCGATCACCAACTATCGTAAAAGTCAGAAAATCAACGAAGATATAGCATATTTTTCATATTTAAAAACCCCATAAAACGAGAAAAAGAAGCAAGAAATGTCTCAAAGCTTAAATACCCTCGTTGGAACAGCACACGTGATCACGACAGATTATTGACGAGGAAATTTCGTTCCCGGGGACGTCTAACCAGCAGGATCTGGCCAGTGGTTAAAGTAATTATGGGCCTATTTGCTTCACTGTCTCGTTGATTGACACTGGAACGGTGTAATGGATATGTTATTCGAAATATCTTGAGCAACTACAACCTCCACTGGGCAGCTGACAAATGTAAAATGGTAATTGCCAAGGGGATGAGATTGCCGAGAGGGTTTATATAATCAGAGACAATGTAGAGTTTGGTGACGGGAATTTGCTGTTTGGTATCGGTGAGTTTCGAATGGAATCCGTATTTGAAACCTGTGGACGATGTAACTGGTATAGCTGTATGTGGAATCTAAGGCGGGACTAATCGAAATTGATTTGGACAGAGGGAGAAGGTAAATTGGGAATTTGGCCGGCAAGTGTATGTCCAAGGGTGTAGGGGATGAAGGTTGATTGGAGATGGTGTACGTTAGGATTTGGCAAATTTTCATTCGATTCTTGCGATTGAAATTGCAAGATTTTTTATACTTTACGAAATCGAGGTTTCACCAACCCTTAAGTTAAACGGCAAAATTCGTCGTGCCGAACAAGACACGAAGCGATTTCAATTTGTTTTAGATTTCATTAAATGACAATTACACGGCATGTTCTGACTAACTGTACGTTAAATTTTGATGGGATAAAATATAATCGCAAACTAATGTTTCTTAAGTACAAAGTCTAATTACTGCAGTTTTAAAATTGATCGATGTATCACAAGAAGAAATTGTTACTTTCATATTGCCTTCCAACGTTTCTTTTACCTTATTTGTTTAAAGAATAACTCGCAACTAACATTTCTCTAAAATTGTATCAACCTGAAATCAACCTTCCAATTACTCGACAATTCACACCTACTGGTACGAAACGATTTCCAATATCGCTTCAAGCTTCCTGCAATAATTTTGAAACATTCTGCAAGGGGAACCTAGCGATCCACCTCCTTTTCTCATGTTCGCTCCATTGCTCTGCAAATAAGTCAAAGAAATCGAGTTAAAAACCTTGAAGCATCCTACCTACCACCTAAATACCAGTTGGTAAATTACTCAATTACCGTAGAATCACTCTCATAAAATGACTTCATTGCAAAAGTAAATCAACTATCTTCCAATACCAATTAATTCCCTCTTCCTACGAGTTCCAACTAAGCATTCCGTAATTTCAATAAATCACCTCGTCACTACAGAACAATCGAAGCTATCGGTCCACCTTACCTCGCATTCGTCCCAACGCTTGCAAAATAACTGACGTAATTCTATCAAAAAATCCTTAGCTATTCCACTAGACAAAATCATTTCCATCGCATCCATCGTATCGAAAGTAATTTCACTACCACAGCAAACTTTCCATTACATCAATTTACTTCACCGACGTGTATAATAATGAGCGTTTAATTCTCCCTTCCTACGAGTTCCCCCTAAGCATTCCACAGTTTCAACAAATCACCTAATCGATGCAGAACAATTGAAGCTATCAATTCGCTTTCTTTCCTCGTATTTACCATTTGGAAAATCCATTTGAAACAATTTGACCGAAAGACTCTTAGCCACTCCGGCGAGACGAAACGCTTTCCATTATAATATTTCAAAAGTAATCCTACCAATATACCAATTTACGTCGCAAGTATAATAACGAGAGCTTAGTTCGCTCTTCCCAGCAACGTGTTAGCCAAAACTTCTCCGCTTTTAAAGTTCAAAAAGCGGCGGATTCCACGAAGGGAACGTTCGGTATCGCGAAAAGGCCGGGGGATACCCGCGAATGGAGGCGTCGAGGGCCCCGTCGGAGGTGGTTCGCGTACGGTACGTACGTCTCGGAGGTGATTTAAAACGCTGAACGAGCACCACGCCCCGTACCCTTCACCGCGACCGCGACCGCCCCAGGGCCGTGCAAAAAAAGGCGCAAACGCCGGGGTGGGGTTGCTTTCATGCCACGAAAAATCGTTGGCGCGAAAAGTCCACGATGCTAAGTGGAAGAAAGAAAGGAAAGGAGAAGGGTAGAGGGAGAAAAGAGAGGAGGGAAAGGGAAAGAGAGAGGGCCCCGGGTAAATGAAGACGCGAGGCGATCCAACGGCGCAAAAATAATTATCCGCTCTGGGCGCGGCGCTGTTTGTTAAAACGTCAGAAGGCTCTCGTGGGTGGAGCGTCGAGACGCTCGGGATCCTCTGGATCCTTCCATCCTCGCTCGTTTCACCACCACCCGCCGGATATTTGCTCCGTGGCGAGCTCTCGCTTGATTTATTCCGGTGCCCCGTCTTCTCTGCTCCATCCTTCGCTCCATTCACTGGTACTTGTTTCTAGAAATTGGTTACCGGGGTTGTTCAGGGTTGGTGATAGAGTTGGACATTTTCTTTGTTAACCTGACAGTCGATGCGAGCCTCTGTTGCAGGAATTTTTATGATCAGATCGGCTCCGTTGATTAGAAATTCTTTTTGGAAATTGGCTTTTGGTATTGCTGAGGGTTGGCGATAGTTGCTAAGAATTGGGAGCGGTTGTTCGAGGAATTTCCATGATCAGATTGAGTCTATCGGTTGGAACTTCATCTTGGAAATTGCTTTCTGCGATTGTCAAGGATTAGAAGCTTTTGTGGTTAAGCTGAGAGTTAATGAAGGCCTTTGTTTAAAGAATTTCTATGATCAGATTGGCTCCATTGGTCGGAACTTCTTTTTGGAAATTAGTTTCTCGGGTTTCCAAGAGTTGCTGATAGGATGACAAATTCTTGCGATAAAGATTTTAAGATTTAAAGACTGGAACTCGTATTTGCAGAATTTTCACGACCAAGTTGAAACTCTCCGTTGCAAATGAGTTTAAAGTTGAAGAGGATCGTGATAGTGGATCGGGTAGTTAGGAATTCATAAAAGAGATTTTTTGAAAAAGTTCTGGTAAAAGTTTAGTCATTGTGTTAGGTCTACTGGTTGTGAAAACTTCTTGTTGAAATAGGCTTCAAGAGGTTAGTGATAAAATTAAAAATTGCTAGAAGATATTTTAGAGGAATTTTGGCGGTTAGGTTCAGCGTTAATAGAAAACGATGTTTGAAACTTCATGCAAATCTTATTCAGACTCTTATAAATTTAAAGAAATATATCAATGTGACTTAAAAAATTTATCAATTAAATTACTTCATCGACTTTATTAACTTGAGAATGTTGCTGAAAATAAGTACCAAGATCGTTGCTACGTAAATACAATAATTAAAATATAAGATAACGAAGGAGAGAAAATACCCACGCGATACCATCAGACATCTCTTTCCAACCGATTTTCGGTTCAAGATAAGAAAATTGCTCCTTTTCCAGCACGATTAAATGCCCCCGATAATCATTTCCTCGAGTTCGACCAATATGCATATCAACTTTCGATTATCGACAACATAATGGCCCTATCACTCAATTTGGCAGGTGTCCTTCCCTGAAATTAAATTCTCCTTTGAAAAATCTCCGATGAAAATCGACGATCGCCCTTCCTATCGTCAAGTTTGAATTTCTTTTAACAACTTAATGACGTAATAAGGCTTCTTCTTAGCATTTACAACTTAATAAATTTCCCTGGCTGTGGGAAACTATAATTACAATTTTCTTATTCAAATTGGGAAAATAGAAATAGTTTAATAAATGTTTTAAATAGGTTGATATTTAAAAAGAAAAGAAATATACAGAATGCAAACTATTATATATATATATATATATACGTAAGCAAATAGTGTGAGAAATGATAAATAGATTAAAAATCATAGTTCAAAAATATAATAAACATATGTGTGCGTGTGTCTAATTAAAAAACATGAACGCTGTTCGTTTCCACCGATTCTCCTCGTTATTACAATCTCGCGAACTTATAGCAGCAAAATTATATCAGAGTAAGAGGATTAAGGAATATAATTAATACGATATTTAGATCTAGATAACTGAGAATATCTTCTCAGCATGAAACTGGCAGGATCTATTAGAAGAAGTAGTTGTATGTTTAGTTGAAGTAAAGTTTATAAGAGAGGAAATAGAAGTACGTACTATCAATTTCCTTAATGCGCAAAACGATTACGAGGATCGTTCTTAATAATCCACGATCCGAAGAAAACTTACAAGAATCGAGTAGTTTCCATGCAGGGAACACGATAAAAATTAATATACCGGATTGCAAATTATTCCACGTTTATTTGATCTGTTTGAACGTTTTTCTATTTATTATGTTTCAACAATTTTAATAATCTTGCGATATTATTTTTAAGAAACCCAACGCTTAATGCTACCTAATAACTCGAAAAAACGACGCTCATTTCGCATATGCACAAATTAGTTACCGATGGTTATGGCTTTCAATGGTTGTAATTAATTTCAGAAATTACACTTCTCGGTACATTTAAAGCGAAGATAATTTTTACGAATTCAATTTACACCGACGTAATCTATAAATTTCACAAAAACGAATCCAACTCCGTGGAAACGTTATTATCAAGCCATGAATATTTATCACACCACTCCAAGTGTGTACATTGTATCAATTGACAGACGCGATGAAATCCATCGTCCGGCGAATTTATCCAGTTAAATTACTAATCCGTCACTCGTTGAAAACGACACTATCCGCAACATCGTTCGACATTTGGATGCGTGCATGATGCAACGTATAGCACAATTTCCTCTCGTTGGCTCGATCATTTCGCGAATCGTATCCTCCGCTCGGTCGGAGGAGCATTACCTCGTAACTGGTTTCGCGAGGCGAGCACGAGAAGAGGAAAAAAGAAGAAGAAAAGGATAAAAAAAGGTGGAAGAGGAACAACAAGTGGAGGAGGAGGTGGAGCAGAGAGAACCTTCCTCAGAAGAGGAAGAGGGTGGCGGAGGGATGAGAGGAGAGGCAGAAAACCAATATGAAATTACCCTCGCGCGAGCGAGCGCCAAATTGCAGGTAATAAAGAGGGCCGATAAACAAATGAAGCAACGAGAGGCGCGAGGTGCGGTTTCTCCCTCGAAGGGACGAAGAAAAAGAGGGAAGAACGAGGAGGGAAGAGGAGGAGGAGGATGAACCGGGGGAGGAAAAGAAGCCCTCGTGTCTGTGTGCCGCAAAACAAATACTCGACGATTGAACGAGCCAAGGGGAGAGAATGAAAAAGAAAGAACGAACTGCCGCCGAACGCGGTTTTCGTTCACCGCCATTTTCGTGTTCGATTCTCCGTTTAAACGATTCTCCGTTTTAGAGATGGAAAAGTGGGGAGGCGAAAAATTTTGTATATTTGTGACGATGCTTGCTATCATCGAGCTTTTATATCTTCAGGTTTGGATGGTTTCTGAATAAAAATGAAGGTTTGCTGGATTTGAAGGGGTGAGTTGCATGTTCTGAAGAGTAAATAGTTTTCTGTGTATGTTTTGGCGAGTAAGAGGAGATAAATAATAAAGGGAAAATCTAGCTACGATACGTAAAATTTTATCTCTTGGAGTACATCGAAGTTTGAGTATTTTGAAAGAGGTGAGTAAGTAGAATAATTTCAAGTAAATTAGACTTTAGAATATTCGACAAGGGTTGAATAGGAGAATTTTAATGAACGAAATTAGCTAAGAGTTTCGAGAAGCAAAAGATAGAATTGTCAAACTACTGTAGGACTATTGTAGATTTTTTATAGAACACGAGAATTCAATACATCAAATTAGAGAATTGAAATATTTATTGAAGAATTAAAATGTATAATATCGATAGTAACTTCGTATTTAGTCATTTTTACATGTCTTGACTCTTGCATTTCGATTTTTAACATCGAGGAAAGGAGGAAAGAAAAGAAACGTTTCTAAGAAACAGCGACTGTGAACATTCGTGGAGAGAACGCACACGAAGAAGGGTGGTCTTAAACATATGTCACGCTAAACGAAGGGCTGTCCATACAGACAGAAGTTGACGCATTATAATTTTACGCCGGCAGTGGGCACCGGCAAACTTTTCTTCTTTGTTGGGACTCCTTTCAAAATGGTCATAAAGTGAAAAATAAAGTATAGCTTGGTTAACGAGTAGCCAGCGGGTTTCACGGTTAAACGGACACTAACGATTCCAGCGAAACCAGCGACGACCTGTCGCCATTGCGGATACGCCATATTACTGTCAATCATCCGATAAAGAACATTCGACGTTAGTTGAAACTCGTTTTCTTTTCACGACGAAGATAATTCTCTGGGACGAACAATTAGCATTGACATTTAGTATCGAGAGATTCTCGAGTTATCAAAAAATTCAGTATGTTTTATTAAGGAGGAGACTGGTAATAAATTAAATATGAAATTTAATTGTAATTTATCATACTGTAGAATCGTTCGAATTAACAATGGAACGAGATAATCGGACTTCAAAGTTTTTATCAATCGAGCAGGGAAGAGTCGGTAGGGTTTCTCGTTAAATCGTTAGAATTTGAGAAAATTCAAAACTCTGTGTGATTCTAAATATTAAGAGATATTAACGCATGTACTCGTAAAGACCTCAAATTCTTGACAAAATCCTCCACATATACAAATACGAATCTTACATATTACGCTTATGTCGTTTTTGAGAAAACGCGCATTCGCACATTTCCATAGAGTCCTCCACCTTGTTGCAGAGGACTCGATAATTTACACAAAGATCGCACGGATCTATTTCGATTCTTAAAACGCAACAAGCTGGCAACGCGAAGCAACCTGCATGAGCCGCGAACCGTAGCAATCCACGAAATGTGCGACCAATTAGTCAAACAATTTACCAACTCGTTGTTGATCCATCAAACTGTACGAACAACGTTATTGTGTAACAAAATCCAACTACCACATAGGGACAATGTTTCTGTTTCACTTTATAGCCTTATCTACGAAATAAACATTCATCTCTCGTGGAAAATGCAACGTAGCCTCCGCCGGCTGAGGGTTAAAACCAATTTATCAAACACCCCCTCTTCAACCTCCCCGAATCAGAGCCCGAATCGTTAGAAACGGGGCCAGCAGAGGGAAGGTCGTGCAGTGGATGGTAATTCCCCAATTAATTAACCGTTAGAATCGCGACGGGACGGCACGCGATCCTCGAGGACGGCGTCCTGCCGGGGCAAGTTGGTCAGCAGCGGCGTCGGAGGCTCGAGGGCCCGCGATCTCGAGCCAAGATGGCCGCCCGTACGGCCCTCCTGGCCTACCAGCTACACTGGTGGGGGTAATGACGCTCATCACCCGACAGTGTTTTGCTATACCAACATCGGGCCCCGAGAAGATCAGGCCCGTCTCCCCCAAGGAACGAAAGAGACGGAGAGAGATCTGATCTCATCCGCGATAGGGAGACTTGGTGTCCTCCCGCCTCCTCACGCTCCCAAGGAACCTTCCACCACTTTCAGATTCCACCTCCTTCACCTTCTTCTCCTTCTACCGAGCACACCGTACGCCTCCTCCTTCGTCCTGTCCTTTCTTCCTTTGGGAAGCTTTTCTTTCTGCTTCTTCTTCGTCATCATCTTCTCCTGCTTCTTCTTCTTCTTCTTCTTCTTCTTCCTCTTTTCTCTTTCTTTTTTTCTGCGCTTTTCTTTCTCGTCTTTTTCTTAGTTGTCTTCGTTCTTTTTTGATTTGGTTGTTGCCGTTGTGTTGAGACCTTTGAGGTTAGGTGTGTACGTGTGCGTTGAAGGTTTTCGAGTCCAACGGTGACTTATGGCTGGGTCAGAGGAGAAGGTTTGCTTTGAGGGTTTAAAGTAGAGTTGTTTGGGCGGAAGGTGTTGCTTTGGAGAGTCGATGGGTTAATCGAATGAAGTTCGACTGTGAACGGTGACGGATGACGCTAGCTTTGCTTCAGGTTTGGTCCCTTCGATATCACGCTTGCTTCTTTTTCTACCATATGATATGCCTCTTCTGCGATTGTCCGTGGTATTTGAATAGTGAAAAGAACCTTCGGTAGCTCTTGTTCAGTGTAAATAATAAAATAGGGTTTAGATCGAGGTTAGGAGATGTTGAATTTAAAGGCCCCTGAAGAATGTTGAAGACAAAAGAAGACACTGGAGCGACTAAAGGAGATGGAATATTTGAGTAATTGACGCGTTAAGTAGGATAGTAATTATTTTTTGAAATAGAATGGAGTTCGAGAAGAGACGAGTGGGATGCTTTGAAGCGCGACAAGTTTCATAGAAAATACGAAACATAAAGAAGAAGAATCGAGGGAGAAAAGGTTGGAAAATAAAGAATATACAAAATCTATCGCGGTAATTGTTGACGTAATAAAACGAGGATTTAGAAGGCCTGGAAAAATTTAACAAAGCAAGGAAAGACACCGGAAGACGGAGGAACTCAACGCAAGGGTTTGCGTAATGAAGATATTTGGATTGATGTTTTAGTGGACTAGAAAGAAACGAACAGGAAACCTTCGTAATCTTCCCAGCCAGCAATTTCAACTTCTCAGCCGGATTTCATACTTGTCCATCCCCCGTTCCGTGTTTTCTTCGCGCGTTTAATAAGATCTTCTCTTCAACTTCATCCTCTCGCGTAGACAGCGTATACCGGCTGATTCCCCTGTTTCACGCCGATAATAAGCTCCCCTTCCAGACGGAATCGAGACGCGGAAGATCGATCATAAGGCACTAATGGAGACTCCATGCGGAGGTGGCTCGTACAGGCTGGGCATATTTCACGCGTGAATTCTTAATTCTCCGTAGCGAGGAAGAAGAAGCGAAAGAGGGAACGCACGCGCTGCATTGCACGCGTTACATCGATATGATTTATCGAGGCTGGAACGGAGTTAATGAGGGAACCGTTTAAGAGGCGAGCAACTCTTTTAAAATAAGCACCGCCTGGACGGGCCAGAAATTAAAAAATAAATTCGTTAACTGGCGCGCGCGTTCTTACCACGAGGTACAACCAAGGAAACGATTTCTTCTTTTCCTTTTTGGACCTTTATTTTTCTTCTTATTCGTTTTATTCTTCTTGTTACTCACAGTGGAAGTAAATTCAGTTTTAAAGAGAAGTACGTACATACATATTATATGTGTACGTATCGCAGCGGAATAAAATTTTTCTTTAGAATTGGTTACAAGGAATTTATGTTCTCTTTTAGTGGTTGAAGTTTTAAAGAAGCGTAATTGATGAGTTCCTTCGACAGAATTTTGTTTATCGTGTTATTTTATCGGCGAAGATGCGATCTTGAAATTCGAGTTTTCGAGTTAATTAAGCGAAAGATGAAAGTTTCGACGAGGTTCTCTTCCGAGCGAATACTTCGCGCTTGTTCCTTGGCAGGAGTACATGGTTTATTTTGGTTATTAAAGAAGAGACCAGGTAAAGACATCCAGAGTAGGGTTGTTAAACGTCCTTCAAAGGAAGAGACCTAGAGAAAGTGTACATCACTCAAAAAAATCCACTACAAGGATACATGTGTCGTAATATTCATCACAAACACGCATTTCCTTCATCGGAATTGAAAAAGGAACAGCGAGATTATGAAGCTGATTTATACCTATTTATTTCGTAATCGGAAATATTCTTAGGTTACAAGTGGAGCAGTTAAGCGTAACAGAGCGCCAGTAACCCAAAGACAAAAAGAAAGAAGGAAGAAAAAGTAAATGGGTCGAAAGTGATCTGTGAAACTACGCGAGAAAGGAGAAAAATTATAGAATCACAAAACTACGAAACCTTTCACCTTTAGATAAGAATCAGGCGAACTTCGATCTGAGCAAATCCGAGAAACGCGAAAGAGGGGACACGCGCGACTGGAACCGAAACGATGCGCCAAACCAAACAGAGAAGAAGAATTAAAAGATTAGAAAACGACGAACCCCCGACTCGAGGCAAAAAGCAACCAAATCTTGCCACAACTGGGAAAATGAATCAAGGACAAAAAAAAAAGAAGAAGAAAGTAGGAGCAGAAGATTCTAAAGAAATAAGTAGAAACGCAAATAGGATGGAATTGGAAAGCAATGAAAGGCTAGAAAAGAGAGAAGGCGATCACCTCCGGAGCAACGGAGGAAGATCCTCCTGAGGATGAAGGTCGGTGAAGAAAACAAAGGAGCATCGGTGGAATGATGCACGAGGTGTGTTTAGGCGCGCGATAGTGACGTGCTGCACCTCGGTGCATCGCCACGGGAGCCGTTCGTAGCTCGTTCGTCTCTTTTCCACCATTGCAGGATGGAATTCTTGCCTCTTCGTCCGCTCCTAACAAGACCAGGATAGAGCCGTCAAAGCCGCGGGGGGGCCACGCTGGCTCACCGACCCCCTGCTGGCCGCCATCTTGCCTTTTATTAACGAGAAAGGAGTCCCTTAGCCGGTCCCTTAGCCCGAGGAAGGCCAACACTTCTTCCACAGGAGGGATTCACCATAGTGAGACGGAATTCATTAGAGCTACGTCTGGTTAATGACTCGTTCGGCTACCTTACCACCTTTGGACCAGGGCTTCTTCTACTTCCATATGCATGTGTACCACGTTTTCCTCTCATTTTTCGTAATCGTTTTCCAACTGATATCGTCAAGTTTGGAACGCATTAGCTGGTTTACTTCTGTCTTGGTTACTTTTAGGTTGCAACGTATCAAATGAGAAGCTTGATTTCATTGTATCAATCAGACATTCTTCTATACTTCTACGTATGTACCAACTTCCTTCTTCTCCAAATTACTGTCGTCAAGTTTAGAATGTACCGGGGGAACCAGTTTACTCCATTTACGTAAAATTTCAAATATCGGAGACATTAGAAATTCGTGTTACGTAGAATCCAAGAGATTGAAAACATTTGGTAAATCTTTTCAATGAATAAAGTGTAGACTTCATTACGTTCCATACTAATAAGAAAAGAACGATTAGACCAGCGTCCACAGCAATTTTAGTTAGACCAATGGAAAGTAAGCCAGAACACAAAATAGCCGAAGGAAAAAATAAATAATAAAAGAAGAACCACTCTGCATTGCCATTATGTAAATCAGCATAAACGATACACCATAATCAAGCAGCTGAATAAAGAAGAACGCCTCAATTACGACTGAACATTATCCCAAAGCGTTTTACCGAGAGATTCGACTCCACGTTGAATATCATCTTCCCATATGGACAATTTCTTTTCCTGAATTTAACATGGTCTCACGCGATTCATTATTCCTACTTGAAAAGTACCTCATCCAACTGGTTCTTTTCAACCATTGTGCATTATGTAAAAGCGATCCTTGCCAGACATCCAGGTAGTTTCCGGGGGACGAAACAAAGTTGCGCAATTTTCTTATCAGCTGTCGCGTTGCACGCGAGCGTGGACATTGTTAAAAATATCGGGAGAGACAGAGCAACGATGACACGTTTGCGATCGGCTCGCATTATAATATTCCGCTCGTTTCAAACACTTGGCTGCATGTGGTGTCGTGACGTGTCCCGGGGACACGCTGTTGGCCTTCCGGTTCTCCGCCAGGCTCGACCAATGGCCGACACGGAGCCACACGGTAATTGCGCGCGAAAGGAACCGCGCAATCGCTAATAAATAATCGAGAATCCAAAACCGGCCTGGCCACGGGACCATCCGGCAATTTGTCTTCAATTTTCGTCGAAAGGGGCTTGAGCACACGCGAATAATCGCACGGCGATTATTTGTAATTGCCTCGATGGGATTCACAGGGTCAGGAGGCGATTGGTTTAAAACAGTGGAACAGGGGATGAGTGTTTTAAGAGTGTTTTTAAGCAACGTTTCGAGTAAATTGAACCGCATGAATTTCGCAGGGTGATAGGTTATTTGGATTATTTTCTGAATGGACGAGGTTTGGCGAGGACTCGAGAAAGGTCCAAATTGGAACAACATAATAAGATCTCAAATTCTTAGACATTCTCCACTGCAGTCTTTAATTTATGATTTAAGGTTAGCATTAAACGTCTTTCATCACACTGTCTTGTTTCGTGTAACTTTCCTGAATGTTTCGAACTAGATCAAACTTCTGACAGTCTGACGTCTATGTCTGACGATTTAAATTCTTTACAAAATCATTCGGACGCGTCTTCCTGATTTTCCGTCAATTGAGCCTACAATTAGTCGAACCTCGGAAAAATTCAACTGCTGCATTCAAGTTCTACCAAGCAGTTAGTTCTCACGATCCAAACCAAGTTTCTTCAAACGTTTCAGCTAATATGCTCAACTTCTTCAAACTCCTTCCAACTGTCTTCTCCGATATTCGCAACATCGTCAAACGATGAATGTCCAACATGGTCGTAAAGTAAAAAATACTACGTTAAATGAATTGCTCAAGCTAGGTAAATCTCTTGGATTTTCCGAAAGTAACCTCGTTTACTTTTCCCCATAAATGAAGAGAAGAAGAGCATAAAAATTCCAAAGAAAATAAAAGAAAATTTCAGGTCATCTACATAACTGGTATAGGAAAGAAAATGGAAAGAAACTCGGTGGAAAAATGGCACCGCCCCTCTTGTACGTTTCACGAGGAATATCTAATCTGACCGTGGAAAGGAAGGTGGCCATTTCCGTGGTAATGACGAAGGATGGCTCGTAGGATCGCGATCCTTCCAGGACACCGTGGCCGTTAGTATCGTCGATGAAGCGTGGTGCTGGTAAATGGTCACTTACGTGGAAGCGTCCTGACGAGCGGCTGTCGCAACGAGTTTATTCTGTGCCGCGGTTATTGCCGTTCTTCCTGTTGCGCGGCGCGGCGTCGCGGTCGTTACGGGACGAAGAACGCCGCGAGAACGACGTGGGCGTCGAAGCGAGGCGTCTCTTTAACGCCGAGCATATATTTGCCTCTCTTGGCTCCTCAGGGCCGCACGACGATTGTTCTCTTCTCTTCGATTTCTTCCTGCTTCGCGTGCCCCGCAAGAAGCGACTGGAAGATAAAACGCATGCCACAAGATAGGATTGTGGATCTCTTCGAGTTATTCCTAGTTTCAGGAGATTTTTCGCTTGTACATTGTTCGTTGATGTTTGAGAGGTATAAATAAGAATTACAATTGCAATTTGTACGTTTCGACCAAGATTTTAGGAGTCTTTCAGTTGTGAAACGCAGTCCATGGAGAATAGGATTGTGAACTTTTTCGCTGATTTTTGGTCCGGGAAGATTTTTGTTTGTGTTTGATAGGTAGCTCTTTCTTCTTAGAAGGATTATTCGTTAATGTTTGACGATCATTAAGAGGCAGTTTGTAAGTTTGAATTTGTGTTTTATGTTAATGTTCTCGGTAATTGTTCTCTTGATTGTTGCCGAGATTATGAAGCCTTTTTTACATGCTGTTTGCCGATGTTTGAGCATTCATCGAACGTAGCTAATTCTTCAACTACCAAGTATAAACGAATTATTAATCTATCCGACTTGTACAAGGTTTAGATCAGTCGATAATCCAAGTAAGATCTTCAACTATCTGAAATGCAGCACTCATTGTTACTCATATCGAACAACTTAGATGGTTGATTAGAGTAGGCTCGGTAACTCAGCATTTTTATCGGTGTCGTTTAATCGCCGGCGTTTAAGCGCGTCGTGGTTAACCAGATAATCCGTTTGCCAGCTCGTGAGCCATGGAAATACAATCCTGCTCGCGGACGCGTCGCGTTTATTAAAAATAATGACTGGTACGGCTCGAGACGCGAGGAATCTGGACGATCGACCGTGCCCTCGGTTCTGACATCGAACCTGCCTCTTTACTTTCAAGGACAACGATCTACACCTCCGTTCGTGAATATTAGAATATTTAATAGAAAATGTTGCCGACCTGCTAGATCATTACGAAAGGGACGAGAAGTTTTACAAGAAAAATTTGACATTCGAAACCTTCAAGTTCAGAATTATTTTATACAATTTTTTGCAAAACCAAGTTAATAAAAGAAAATTCTTGAAGAAACTTTCTTTGAAAGAAAATACCTTTCTGAGAGATTGTCCAACGATTTGAATCGACTGTAAGGAGAAAAGACAACATTTTTAGGAGTCTCATAGTTAACCCAGAATAGAAGAATCCTTCGATCCTGTAATCTATAGTAAGATTCCAAGTGCGTCACTCGAAGGAAAAATAAAGGACGATCGCAAGTGGTCATCAGAGAAATCGTTGTTGGTGTTTAGTGTTAAGCATGCAAATTGTTGGCCGATTAGTGGATTGACCTTTCGACGATTACGCAATCCGTGCACGAGAGCTCTGTTCCTCGGTATCGTTCCGTGTTTCCTCGTTGCCTGAATTCCAGTTTTTACATAACTAAAAATTGACATTCACAATACTCTCCTAAATCTCAAAAAGTTACATCCAAAGAGATATCTCTGTCAACTACATCACTGACGATTTGAAAGAAAGTTTCTGTGGAATTTCTAACGTAACACATTTACTCTTTTCTATCGTTTCGATCGCTTTGTTTTTATATTTTTAAATCTTTGAAAATATAATTCTCCCTTTATCAATTTTTCCTGCAACTTTTATGAAGTTTAAAATTTCTAAGAATTTTGAATCTTCTTTATCCGCCTTTTGAGGATTTTCTTTTTCTCTTCAGCTGATGCTTTCTTCTACGATTGACCCGTGACTCGTGGTATTTTCCCGTTATCGAGGAATTTCAAAAAAGTAAATTGTAAAACACGATACAGCCGCACGAACAATTGTCGAAATCTGCCGAATTTATTTAAGGCGTCCAAATTCATCACTGGAACCTTCTCCTGTCGTTGATCATCAATCACTCGCTCACATTTTCTCTTTCTCTCTCCCTCGGCTGAGTTCGTACGCTCGATACTACTGTTCCTTTCACTTCCTCGTACTTTCCTTTTCACTTGCCTCCTTCGTATTGTGACTTCATTGTTACAACACACCGACTTAATACCCTTCATACTATACCTCGTCTAATTTCTAGCCTCATTAAGTCACTTCAATTCCTCCGGTAATTTTCCAGCTTCATTAAGTCACGCCAGATTCCTAATTAACCCTCAAATACGGTGCAAATAAATCAAATCTCTTGAGTGGTATAATTTTAATAGCAGAATTATTGGAGTGGTCGAAATGACTAATACAAATTAATTTTTTCATAGCAATTTTATCGATTCACAGCGGTGTATCGTTGGAGATTCGTATCGCGTATTTTGTCACATGTCTTTCAGTTTATATACCTTGCTACTAGTTTTATGCTTTAATCGTTCACAGTTCTGTAATTCAACTTTGAATTGACAGTTTTACGATTCAACTCACGACTTGGCTATTTTTTATTTCAACGCTGCAGTTACCTCTTCAAATCCTCATTACGCTATAGTACTACAGTGAATCGTAGTACGCTGTGCTGAATTATTACACTGCGATTTATTACTAATTGAGGCACTCACAGATTAACCTGATAAATTCCGCCTCTGAAAAATTTCCTTCGCTTTAACACCAAGCTTTCCTCGCCCGATGATCTTCCAATTAATAACATCAGCGAATCGACAAGATCCAGCTTTTAGAATTCTACGAATGATCTATTTTGGTTTCAGTATTAATCCAAATATCCAAACTACAGTATTTATTGTAATATTTATTATATAAGATACATAAAACGATCTTCTACGCATCTTCCATTTCAGAAATTTACACCAGCATTCGCTAACTAACGTTCACATAACACGTATTTACATTAACATTCACAAAAATCTAAATAAACATCCGCCGTCTATTTATTACGTTCCTGTCTCATAGTGTTCGGTTGAATTTTGGAACTGCTCAAAACTAGGTATCCTCCTACAAAGACGAAAATGCGAAGAACGGCATGGAACCGTTAAGTTTTCAAAACACAAGGTAATTTGTTCACTGAACACGTCCCTAAAGAGACCATAGTCACAACGGTACCAGGCGAACTAGAGATCTCTCAGTGGGATAGGATCGCATAACGCAGTCCGTCACAGTGGGTCTCTGGGTTCTTCTCTGGACCATCCGAAACTGCTTCGTGGAAACGTATCTCGGCGAAGACATCTAAATCCACCGGGGACCTGGTACCTGTTAAGAATCAACCTCTTCTGCCCGCCTTGCCCTTTTCTCATCCACCGTTTGGTACGTCTCCTCGTCCTCTATCGGGACACGTGAAGATCCTCGACGTTCCGTTTGTCCTGCAGTGTTTCGAACGTCTTCCTTCAACAAGGATCTACTTGTTACCTTGAAGATTTCTGGAAAGGAGGGACTTGTGCAGAATGATCGATGATACCGTGCCATTTCACTCTGTAAATTTGATGTCGAGGTGGAGAAAAGAGAATGGCTTTGGTTCTGCCTTCAAGTCACCACGTGATAACGTAATTCCAACATCTTTTAATTATTTTCCTGATAAGTTAAATCGGAAGTACCAGATTATATCTTTAAATCCTTTTATCTAAAAATTTTTGTTGTATTTTCAATGTTATAATTCATGAAAATTCCTTTACTGTTAATTCTATACATCTTGTCACAATTTTTCCAATGAAAATTCTACGTGTCCTGTCTTAAGGTTCTTTAGCGCTGCGTTACTGAAGCTAGTTAAACGCACGATGTAACTGCATCGCTCCTGCTTCGCGTTTGACTATAAACGGCCGATACCTCAGAAAACTGATACACACTTTAAAAATATGGTAGGAACCACATACTTTAACCGTTTCAACAAGAGCAAACGGATGCGCTTACCAATGAACGCAAGTGAAATCTATAAGCCTAATTTTCACCCACTTTTTTATTTGCTCCGATTAATATTATCAATTCCTAAAATACGTCCATCTTCCTCGACACTACTAACTTTATACGACTACCTGATATACAAGATCGGACCCCAAAGTTGAACCAAGAAGTTCCACTCCAAGCAAACGTTCATATATCCGCAGTAATTTCAAGTATCCCAATACTTATGGACTTATGTACCGTGTTCGTTAGAACATACAATCCACTATGTAGCCAGAGTCTCGATCATTCCGGCCAGTAACCCATAATCCCAAATCCTATCTGCACGTTGTCAACCGCAGCGAGTCCACTTCGAACCCGATGATCCGGTTCCAGGATGCTTAATTTCCCGGATATCGACGATCGTTCCCCATGGTGGGATCGCATTCACAAATTAGACGTCTCTATCGAGCCGCAGGAGGCGCAACGAGTGCTCGTAACCCGATCCAGGGAGGTTAGTATCGTGGACGGGGATGATCAGACGGGACTGGATGTCCCGTGTTGCGCGGAGAATGTGTCCCATACGCTTCCACGGGCACATTACCAACTGGAGCTTCGTATAAATATATCCAGCGGCGGTGGACGATAGCGATCTGTTCGCGGCGGGACCATTTGTTGGCCGGATTCGCTCGTCCAGGCCTGCCAACCGGACCGCGGCCTTCTTCGATGGCCTCTTTGGATGGAACGGATCACCTGCGCGATCATCCTGCGTCGACAGTCTCGTTGCGCAGCCTGACGAGCGGAAAAATGCCCGGAACAAATGGTGTCCGATAAGCTGCACGTCGGTTGCACCGGCAATCGGTGGCCAAGCCACATTTTCTCTTCTTTTTCCCTCTCTTGACGAGGATGAAAAGCGTCGTATCGAGGATGAAGATGGCTTGAACCGTCGCTAGCGTTGTCGATGATACCTTTTGTACTAATTTCTCGGATTCGTCAATTTTTCCACCGCGGACAGTTTATTGTCGCGTCATCGCTAGACGCTTTAACGCTTCCAGCTGTAATGGACGCAAGAGATTGCCTGTGCTTCTGGTACCGCATTTCTTTATTTCCGGATAATAAACTTTGGCCAGGTACGATCGACTGACCAAGAAAGATAGTGATTTATGCCGGTTAGAAAAGAATTGAACTAGACTTGCAAGGAATACGGAGGTTTCTTAGAAACTTGAGATACAGAAGTGAGAGTAGCAGGATAGCGTAGATTTTGGAAGGACGACACTAGGTTGACGAGACGCATGTCTGTGACGTAGAATTGGCTACAGAGGATAAGTACACTATACAGTGGTACAATTTTTATATCATTTCTATTCTACAATAGTTTCACGATAGTACAACGACTATACTGTCGTTATAGATTATAAGTATCCTCCATCGTCCTTGAAGTTCTTTCCATCATCACTTTCCATCTCAAGATCCTTGCAAATGCTGCAAGAACCGCGTAACGCGCCACATCGAACAAAGTACCGATAAAATCTGCCGTCAGATCCGCTAATTATTTATCCGCGTTCCGGGGCCCGGTGTACGGGTCATTGGATGGATCGGAAACTGAGCAAAAAGGGTGCTCACTGGAAACGTCTCACTCGCCGCGGGTCCGACGCTGCGACCAGCGTGGTCCAACGACGAGGAACAGACGAGAGAACCAAGAGAAAGAACACGACAACACCGACGACGACGACGATGAAGAAGAAGGAGAAGAAGAAGAAGAAGAAGAAGAAGTGGAGAGAGGAGGAGAAGAAGGTAAGCGGAGGCTGAGAGGGAAAGGCACAAGTGGTATAATCGTGATAAGCAGGTGATAGATGCTCCTCAGGCTCTGCACTGCCGTGGCTCCGCACAGACAATGGCTATTTGTTTCTGCCTCGACGAAGAAACACGTCCTTCCCTTTCTCTCTTCCTCTACGAACCTCGTGTCTCCCTCTCCTTCTTCAAACCGCTCGACTCTCTGCCTCTTCTCTACCTCGTTCTTCTACGAGACTGCCGCGTCTCTTCTCGCGAGCAATCGTTCGTTTCGTGGCCCGTGGAACGATCCTTGGGACGACATCACACCGCAACGTCGACCAAATCGCATCGACAGATAATCACAACTTAATTTGCCCCCCGCGGGCACCTGGTCCTGGTAGCCACGAATCTGGTCGAGTCACTACAGGGTCAACGTTGGATTCTAACGCGATTGCGTTCCTGGAACGTGCGTGTTACTTCTTCATTGTATGCAGATGATAGTATTAACCGTGCACGTAGGATTTTAATAAAGGGCAGATTCTTTGGGCTGCACAGTCTTTTCACTGTATCAAAGATACGTCGTATAGAGATTTAATATATAGTTGATAAGTAATACTCGCTGTAGCGGACTCTTTTCACTGGACCGAACAAACATCGCATGGGATAATTTATAGATACCCGATCGATGGAGTAGGGATTTCCGGATTTATAGCTGGTAGAAAATTCTTGTTCCAAGCGTGCATCTGTTCTTAGAACTGACGCAGTAGAGACTTCCGAGTGTATACCTGATAGCTGGGAGGTGTATACTTGACATATAGTCTACAAAGATTTTGGAATTGGTGAAATAAACTTCACACATAGTTGGTAGAGCGTATTTGCTTCGAGCGTATTTCGTCTTGGGGTTGATGGAATATAGACTTCAATTCGCAAGGTGATTTTTAAAGATGATTTGGCGCTAGGATCAACGAGATAGAGACTTCTCCGGAGGTTGGTTAACGCGCGGTTGAAACGTGTTCGTTTCAGGTTTAGATTTACAGGTTCCGCTTATGTAAATGAATTTGAAATAAGTTAACACCTACTGCTCCACGTAAACGATACAAAAACAGCCTCTAATGGTTGCAGACTCTAATACGAACAAGAACATGGAGAACGAAAAATTACATTGATTACATGCATTACATGATTGATTACATTGATAAAATACATTGAATCAGATTTAACATTTATTGCCAATTACCTTGGCTCAAATTTTTCACGAACAGCATATTGTACCGTGCAGACTCAATTTCGTAATAAATATATAATTTCGCAATAAAACGTCTGTAAAATGCTTCATCGTTAAATTCTCAAAGGGGTTGGAATTGCGGCAAAGTATGATTCGCGAGGGCCACGAAAATCGTGGCTCCCTCGGGAACGGTTAAGCAAAGTCGGCCGAGTCATCGCCTCATTAACGTTCCAAGATCGTCATTAATCATCCATGGAGCCCATTGTGCCGCGAGGAGAGGCGCGAGCCTCGCCACTTTACAAGCAAGCGGCCCGCGCGCGCTCGCGCTCGCTCGACGATTAGCGGCCGGGGAAAAATCACGGCCGACTGAGAAAGAGGCAGCCGTGAATCGTCGGCAAATGAATTTTAATGACGAACGGCCTCGATCGCGCCCATTCGAATCCACACCGATGATTGATATATTAAGTATGAGTAGCGCGAGAGGATCAGCCGGTGCATTCCTTTGGTTCCTCTAATAAATTCGCAGTATTCAGCGTAGTTTCGTTTGTTTCTACCGTCGATCCGTGGTAATTGCCAAGAGAATTCTAAAAAATTGGGTCGATAATCAGGAAAGCTGAAATCCGATTTGATTCGAGCGAGGGAAATTATGGTTGCAATTTTTTTGGAAAATTCGATAAAGCGATATGATACACAGATGTATTACGTATATACAGATGGATGTGTCTAACATGGAATTGCGTGATCGTTGCGAAGCTACAAATTCTCTGGAGGTTTTATCAATTATAGCTAAATTAAAGCACCTGTTGTGTACTATTATGTTTCGAACGTGGAATTGATTTTTAAGCGTAACGTAACGTGATATTGATGTGGCCAGTTTGAACAAACCTATCACTATTCTCGGAAGAAAAATCGATTCTTAATAACTGTGACAATTCCTTGTGGAAGAGTCGCTAGCCGCTTATCTCTACCGGCGTTCACAAGATAGCAGCTCGCTCTGGATCGACAAACCTGTTCCCGCGTTTCTCATATTAAGCGACTTTAAACAAATTCAGATTATACGGCCGACAAACTTCCTTCCCTGAAATTACGTGCACGTGAAAACAATTTTTCCGTGAACTGCTATCTCGAATTTCAGCGAGACGAAACGCTACGATATTTTTCATTGCTGTCTCTTTCTTCGATCGTCTGGCCAAAGTGTCTCATTAATTTTAATCATTTTAATGGAGTTTGCTCTACAAGGAGAAACACACCCATTCGATGGCCAGTAGAAGGGGATGCTTAAATTACACGCGTTAAGCATTTAAATTACAAAATGTCGAATAAATTACAAGCTGATCGGATACCGTTCTCTTTTCTCCCTCTCTCTCTATCTCTATCTCTCTCTCCTTCGTTCCTTTTCTTCCTTACGTCAAGAGAAAAAGAGAACTTTCGAGCAGGTACTGGCGATTTTCTCAAATAGACGGCGCGACGCTGTTCTCGGGATCGAGATCGATGTACGTGACGAGCTAAAGTCGAGCAAGGATATATCCACGGGTGTCCCGTATGAATAATTAAAATGTATCCCTGAGTAGGCTATCTTTTAAGCTTATCTACAGATACCATGGTAAAGACGTTTCGTTTACAAGATGAATCGCGGATAAAAGTACCGCTCCTCACGGGAAGAAACCGTATCCTACGATCCCGATTACTTCGGAATAATTCCCTCCTGACTGTATCTCGAATCTACGCTTAACAGCAAATTAAACGCTTTTTTCAAATTGAGTCGTCGAGTAACTCTTGTATCACGTTTGTACCTGATGATGATCGTTGAATGGCGACAGCGAGGATTCGGTACTGTACCGATTTATGCAAACCAATGTCTATGGCAGAGTAAAGTCCAGCAGCGTTTTGTTAAACGAATACCATTAATTTTATATCGAATTTGACTAACACGGATTTATTTCGTATAAGACATCGAAGAATTATTATACATACGAATTTACGCTTTCAAACTTTCCCACAAACATAGCCCTCCTATCGAGCTACTGATATTAAAGAAACGAATCTAACTTTGTACTTGATACCATAAAATCTCCTACCAGATTTAATACTTTCCAGCAAAGAATAATCGACAGATTATCTTTACAAAGATCAATCCGACTCTCTAAATGTTAAATACATAAGTCAAACTTGTTACAAATTTATCCCACGAAACTCAACTTTCCCATCGAACGATATATCAAGCACGGAATCTATGCAAAGAACTTATCAAACAGCACGAAGTTCGATCAAATCCCATATCTTTCCTCGAGCAAGCTCCACAAAGCTAACCTCAATTTCTCGAGCAATTGCTCGCTATCCAAGCTCCCCAGGGAAACCGAATCGTTTATCAAGCAAACGCGAGTATCGAATCATGACAAGCCTGTTCGAACGTTCCTCGCGATGCCGTTCCCCGTGGGTCACGTTCTACCAACGAAATTCCAACACATTCTTCTTCTCGTTCTCTCTGCTCCTTTACCAACCTCTCTCCGTCTCTCGGCGTGTTCAGCGTGGAGAACTTTATTAAAGCTCGATCGGTCCCCGAGATATCGGATTCCATGAAGCGGCCATTCGGCCGGCTAATACCGTGAAGATGTAACGCGGATAACCCCGCTTTATTAATTAGCTGCTCTAATCTTCCTGGAACTCGTGTCGCGATAGCGGCAACACGATGCATCATACGGCCGCGGCGTATCGTCGTGATTATCGCGACTGCTACGCGGTTAAACTCGATTTTCGTTCGTAGAAACTCGTCGATAAAGTTAGATTACATGGGAAATTTATATAGTGTGATTGTAGGTGATTTAGGTCGTTTGAAACGTATCCGAGAAACCGCTTTTCCTTGAAAATTGAAAGCAGATCGAGGGCAAGTTCTTATCAACAAGATTGAAAATCCGCCGAGTACACGAATCCTCGGTTCCTTAAGAAATTGATTAAACCAGTCTACAAATATAACGTACGATTTATAGTAAAAAGCGTTTCAGCCGAGAATTCAAGTCGCTACTTAACATTCATCGTCGATCGAATTTCTTCTACCGAAGCAAATGAAGTTTCTAAATTCGCGAATGTAAAAATTCTACAAAGTCAACCAAAATCTCGACGTTCTCGAATTCTTAGATCTTTACCTTCTAAAACTCCTGCGTTCGCAAAACTTCAGCAAGATTCCTAAATTTCTAAACCTAACAATTTTTTATATTTCAAAGTTTCCACACTCTTGAATCTTTATACCCTAAAACTCCTACATTCCCAAGTAGCCACCAAAATTCCTAAATACCTATATTTCTAAATTCTCAAATGCTTAAGTTCTAATATTCCTAAATTTGCAATTTTCAAAACTCTCCAAATCCTCTCTCGAATTCTCGAATGCCTAATTTCCGAGCGAAAGCTGCACACCAGCTCGAACTATAGCCATGCCTACTCAACCCGTTAACCACAGAACTGCGTGAAAACCGGTCACCAGAGAAACCGAAGCATCTGCCGAAGAACCGTCTAAAAGTGGATACTATTACAGAGCATTGTCGGGCAGTAGATTTGTCAGAAAGTCTGATGGGCTCCAGAAACACAGGCGTATGCAGCTGAGAGCCCCTGATTACACGGAGGCACATGACGACTCTATCAGGCCTCCGGCATCGTATGGAATATCCGTACAACTCTTCGCACACTGGAGGCCGCTGCACGCTCCTCTCGGATGTTCCACGCGCGTACAAGCGTGTACAAGCGTAGCCTGAAAAATATACGCGCAGATACGAGAATGGTGTTGCCTACCACCTCGCGGAATATCACCCTCTCTGCCTCGGATGGCATTAGAGAACCGAGAACCCGTTTCATTAAACAATGCTAAGGGAAGCATATACGGCCGATCTTATCGTGATTCAATGCTCCTGCCAACTTGTCCGCTCGTCGATACGCTATTTTTATTCTGTACGAGCGATTAAGCGGAATTTAGAGGACGGCTCAACATGACGCGAATATACCAAGCGTTGGATGTGGAGATTCGATTTGTGGCTGGCGAGCCGTCTATCGATGAACGCTTTTACGTTATGTTACGTATATGATTCTTGAAATGTTTGTTCGTCGATTTCAGATTGGTTTGAGAATTATCTGGTATTCGTGAAAGGGAGCCGGTGTTTTTGAATTAGTAAATTAAATTACGCTGGTTCAGAACAGTTCTACGTTTATCTGAACTTCACTCGTTCGACTTAAATTCGTTTTAGGAACGACAATGAAACTTAAATTATTGGATGAAATTGTTGTTAACTGGCTGGCAATGGGATTTGGTAATAGCCGCAGGTGTTAAGGAGCGGTTAAGATGAGAAACGGGCTAGCTTGTTTCCACGTAATTAGAATCGCGAGTTAAGTTACTAGTAGAGAGATTGTGTATCAAGGAACACCGAGTAGTATGATCCTATCAGTAATCTGGATCGAGCGAGAGCGAGACTAAAGTTGAGGTTAAGTTACCCTGATTTACGACCTCATTATAGAATTCGAAATACAGGACGTACGAACGTCTACATGTTCGTGAAACAAGAAGACGAGGGTCATAATTGCGTACTGTTTGAATCAACATGGCGGAAGATGAGCCTACTTCTCACTTATCTAAATCAATCAATTAATTCTAAATATAACTATACTATATATAAAACACATATACTACATATATATAATACACTACATATATAACATAGATCTAAATCATTTTAAATTTAGTATCGATTCTATACAATATCAAATTACCAAAATATCGCTTCCAGCAAATCATCGTCGCGTTATCTTATCGTTACTATATTAGTAATCACTATGTATCATTAACATATGAACCAACCTTATGTCGTCATATGGCCATCAGCATCATCATGTCATTGTGATCATCACACGGCCATTTGATCATTATCGTATTATCATTGTTAACGATTCTACTAACAAAGTACTCTCGCAATACAAAAATGGACACCGAACTTTATCAGACGCCTTATCAGACTTATCAGTTTCTAACTCTCTAGTATCTTTTATCCCCAAAAATCTCGAAAATATTTTCGACTTGAGGGAGTCGATGTAAATACACCGCCCTTCGACAAGCTCGAATGTATTATTTATGAGGTGCAATGGCAGGCTGCGCGTGGATGTTCCACGGTGCCACGGAGTTTGATTAATCTAATCGGCCTATTAATATTAAACAGTTGATTTTTGGCACCGGTTGTGATTATCGGCCGTGTAAAGATCACGTCCGGCGACCGGTGAAAATTAACGCGACTACCATGCGGCCTGAATCCTAATCGAACGATGCCTGTCGATTGGCCGGCCAGCAAATTGGTTCTTTACCTACCGATCGGATAGCCATAATTAGACTATCAATTTCCTCGTAACGTCGTGTAATTTACCGACGTCCTTCTCTCTCTCTCTCTCTCTCTTTCCTCTTCTTCTCTTCTGCAATTGGTTTTTTGCACATTCGATTGATTCATTTTTAGTACTGTTAATACAGCCTTGATTTTAATTGGCCTGATTTTTACGAGAGTTTACGTTAAGTACTCTTTCCGATTACTTAACTGCGGATATTTAATTCGAAATGAAGGGTGTTTCAGATATAACGAAGCTGCAGTAGGTTAACGTTATGGAATTTGGTTTGAACCTTATACGAAAGCAAAATTTCTCTTAAAATATTTTTCACACCTATAAGTTTCAAAGCAATGATTAATTCCCAGCGAATCTGATCCAAACGTGAATTACTTCTATTAATTTCTATTAATCCAGTTGAAAACCGAGTTCAGAATCTGATACAAAACGATGGACCGCTGTTAATACTTTTTAAACTGAACTAAATCATCCAAATGCAAACCGCTGACTACTTCCAATAATTTTTAAATCCAATTCAAACCAAATCCAACTGCTTCAAACGATTCCCAAAAACTCCAGAAATCGAAGTAAATGTAACGCAGATCATCAATTACACTACGCAGTTCTAGAAATAATTCAATTCAAACCACCGACTAGTCAAACTATCTCTCCAATGTAACTCAACTCTCTAATCCAACCAATTGACTATACCTTCAAAAATTTGGCACTCTAACTCAAAATTCCACTGAAATCTAATCCAAAACGCAACTCAGATCTAATCCAAACCATCAACTGCAACCAGTATTACATTCAATTCAAACCATACGTCGACTAACCAAATTATCCTCTGAAACCCCGCGCAAACCTAATCCAACC
This sequence comes from Bombus pyrosoma, assembly GCF_014825855.1. Classification (NCBI taxonomy): domain Eukaryota; kingdom Metazoa; phylum Arthropoda; class Insecta; order Hymenoptera; family Apidae; genus Bombus; species Bombus pyrosoma. Next base: position 4,553,071 of record NC_057784.1, read on the forward strand.
CATCGACCGCTCCCGACAATTTCCCATCCAAATCCAAATCTAACTCGACCAACCTAACCCAAAGCCAATCGAAAGCATCGGCAACACCCGGTAGTTGCCAAAAACCAACGAACGAGTCATCGATCCCGCGATGGCGGCTGGTTGCACCGTGCATTTTTCCCGCTACAACGTCATTCGATATCCCGTCATTAATCTAATAATGATAATAACGGTGTAACTCGAGCGAACGAGCCGTACGCAAAGGATTCTAAAAACGGGACAGCCGGTTAAACACACATTTTAGGCGCGCCACTCCAGCTGCCCGTTTAACTATGCTTTAGCGCGAGTTAAACCCGATGATTATGTTGTCAGAGGCCACGGCGAGGGTGGACAGAGGGACAAGAGAGGAGGAAAAAGGGTGGTCGGTGAAGCGGGCGTACGCACACGCGCTCAACCTGCTTCCTCCTCTTAGAGGATCGCGTTTTTGCGCCTCGCGAGGCCCACGCTTCTCGCGGAGAGGAAATTACCGGACGCCTCGGTGTTCCCTCGTCTGCGACAAGGGAATTTCCATGATCGTAATCATCGATGGATGATGGATCGAGCGTCGAGGAAACTAGTGGGAGAAAATTGACGAATAATCGTCGGTGATGCCTCGTCCAAGAGAAAGTCTCACGAATTTCTTCAACGAAAATCCCTTTTGATGCTGGTGTGGCAAGACATAATGACAGTCTCGAGCAATTTGCACCACCCGCGCGTGTTTGTATAAGACGCAGTGAATAATGACAGGGTATTGTGTCTCTTTTTCTTTTTCCTATTTTTGTCTTTTTGTGCGATTGAGAAGGTGATAGCATTAACGGAGAGAGTTTGTGGGAAATTCGTGAATAATCCTGGGAAGTTGATTCGGACGTAGATTTTCGTGTCTTTCGGTGAGAGATAACTTTTTCTCTTTGGACGTGTTTTAAGTATTTTGTATAATTTATTAATTTTATAAAGAAATCTGTAATGTTATTCTATTCGCAAGATAATACTATCCTACGTACACCGAGGTATAGATAAAACTGAACAAAATCAGAAAAGATTTTCGATCGATCATGGCTGATCACAACACTTTAGATTAAGTACCTTCATTTTGAACATATAATTTGTTCTCACGAATGATATTTCAATATACATAGTCTACAGTATTAATAAGATTAAGTCGAACCATCGTAGCTTGCAAAGATATCAACAGCAGATCAAAATTAAATTAAATTACCAAATAAATAGAAAATAAGCTTTTGAAGAAGAACTGTTCACCTAAAAGTAGCAGCAACCAAATAACTACCTCATAGAACTACAGAAATAAATAAAACAGACGCTAGACACAAGTATCGTTTCTATGAAAAGCAATCATCCCGAGGATAGACGAAGATACTCGCCAGAACGATACAACATTTTAACGATATTGGGAAGTTCAAAGACGCACTAAGTGGCTGAGTTTCGTCCCGAGAACGAACGAAAAACGTCACTATACTTGCGTGTTTCCGGCACTGAACGGTACCGGCACGCCATCACGATTGAAAAACCATCACGAACAAACCGTGCATTAATCTCGATAATCGTGTCATTTGCTTCGTTCTGCGTTCATAATTTATCTAAACCATCGCAATTGTAAATTAAGGTAGGTTAGTAATGAAAAAAAAATTATACCAACGACGATCTACATGCGACAGTAATTACCGACAGTATTTCGATTTTCTTTACTCGTTGCTTACCTTATTTACTCGTTTATTCTTCCGTCTTTTATCTCGTTTCTAATTTAATTTTTTCCCCCCATATAGACAGAGTTTCTCGACGATTTTTCCAATTGCAACGTTAGAAGGTAAGGATCGGTTAAAAGAGAGTCAATTATGAGCCACAATTTATGTCACGTTTCTGTCCCCTTCGTTTCTCGATCAAGTTCCACTAATGAAATAACTACTCGCGGCCAATTACTCGTCGATGACGAGAGAACGACAGTTGAGTAACTGGAAAATGATCGGAAATGATAAGCTGCAGGATTTCTCGTCGTAGATAGCCGAGGACGATGGACGTGGCTGTGATTGATAGGCTTTCGGTTCCTGTTAACTGTTCGCTATTTCCACTCCGAGCATCCATTTTTTATTCTTTCTGTTGTTCTTAGGTCGGAGCTTTTGCGAGAGCAAATAACTCTTTAAGATGGAATATGCGAATCTTGAGATTTCAAATTCCTTGATACAAAGTATAGATTTCCTACATCCTCTAGGTTTTTCTGGATTCCTCTGCCACGTTCTTCTACATTTTTCCTCTACAAGATTCTTTCAGATTCTCTCAGATTCTTCCTCTAGATTTTTCTTCAAGATTCTTCGAGTTCATTCTTCGAGTCTGCGTTCGAAAGATATTGGAATCTAAGAAATTATTTTTCTTCTCATTACCACGACTGATAAATCTCTTTCCTAAACTTTCCTAAAGATCAAACGTCTACATACGCGTAATTTATGCTCTTCTCAAGATTGGAGAAACACGTAACGGTACAAAAAGGATGGAACGCATTAGAATTTGGCCACCATTCTCTTCCCACCTTTTAATTCTCCAAACTATCCCGAAGTAACATTTATTTAGGTTCTGTCCTCGTTAAAAAGTTCTACTCCAAGTCAAGTCATATATCTTAATGAGAAATCTGATATTTTGGAAACATTTACATTACGCAACAATCTGATGCACACGTATCTATGTACAACGCATTGCACTGAAACAAACTACGATATTTCAACGTCATAAACGTACTACTATAACAAATCTGAGGCGTTCAATGCGTTGACCTAAATTACTCAATATTATCAGTATTTCCAATGTGTTTAACTGCGGTACTATAACGTCGATAGGTATATCATAAAAATTTCCATTCGACGGACAACGCGTTAGCGTAAAAATTTCACAACGTTTCCAATAATTCCGATACTTTGTTGCGAAACAAGAGAAAGGAAACTAAAAAACAGATTGGAGCATCGATTGCCGTGGAAACCGGAGTCGTGCGTGCGGATGTTCACGCGCGTGACGGTGCCCCATTATTTTCACCCGATGAAACAATTAGTCAGCCGACCAGCTGGTCAGTAATTAGACAAAGGACAATTACCGCGACTCACCTCGTTATCTCGCCAGACACGTGTAAGACAAGCTGTTATGAACGATCGTGTCCGCGCAGCAATGTATCGAACGATAATTATAATTGGCCGCATCTCGTTATACGTAAGATCGTTTCCTTCCCGAAAACACGCTCGAATTCCATGCAAAACGGCCTTTATTATCCTTGCACGATTTATCGATCCCTCCGGTCAGACTCTTCCATGAATTGCTCGCCATACCGCGATGGATTTTAGTTGAAAAAGAAGAGAGCGTCCAGGCCGGTGGAATTAAAAATGGTAAAATGGTAATTGCGACGTTTAATGAAAATTGTGGGCTGATTGGCTCGTTGCTTGGCGATTGTAATTTTTCACGGGATCGTAGTTTGGCGTATAAAGAGCAGATAAGATTCTGACAAATTGTTGTTGGAGGTATCCTATCGCTGCTGATATATCATCTATAGGGACGTTAATGATAATCACCGAACATATTTGTAATATTATACGTAGATATATTAATTTATAGAAATTGAAATTTATTATAATTTACGTGCGGTAGATCTTTGAGGAAATTAGAAATAACTAGGAGAAGGTAGGATAATAAGATAGAATGGGGAATTATAGAATTATAAATTTTCGAGTGACGATTCGCCTAGAAGCTTGCTGTCGATAACTTGCTAATTTCATTTCATTCGGAATCAAGTTACGCCAATATACGTACACTATAAAACTTCCGGAAAGAATTTCTTCCATAGAGAATTTGTATTTTACGATAAGCCAAAGGCATTCATAAGCCTTGACATTTATAATTCCATAAATATGAATTCATAAAGATTTCATTAGCAACATAATATGAAATAATAAAGATACCATAGCACAGGATGAGAATAAAAAACTGCCACTTAAATTTCATTAAAATTAGCGAAATCTAATCAGCGATCTCTTACGTACTTCCCGAACCACGATAATACAATTAAACAGCGTTAACATGGAAATAAATGATCGTGTAATAAACAGAGATCTCCCCTTACGTGTTCTTTCCGTCTGAATTTTATTGAAATCCGCAGAACCTAATCCGCAATTTATTCTGCGAAATTATCGGCCAATGAGAAGCTGCTGCAAAAGTTGCGCCCTTTAACGCGAATAGAGAAATCAACCCCTTTATACACGCTTCTTCCATTCGCGTTCTAGTAACATCTATAAAATCTCATCGACAATTATTTTCACGATTCACGTGCTCACCGTGATACCATCGGCAATTAAATACCACTAACGCGAAAATGAGTGTTCTTTTAAGAGGGAACGAAGCCTGTCACGAAACACACCCTCACGCATTCCCTGTAAAACTTTACTTATTGCTACTCTCACGGTTTTACGCTTAATGTACTCGGTATAAATACTTAATGTCGTTTGATAAAAACATTATGAATACGTAATGGAATTTTTGATTGACAAGTGAAAAATGTAAACACTGAATTGCATTGATTAATGGGAGAAGTAAAAGTATTTTACGTTCATACTTGAGTAGGAGAAATTTAGCAAGTTTAAAAAATCTTTTTTCATAATTACGTTTTATAATTAGACAGCGGATGCTTATGGCAATTCGCGTTTTTTATACATGGAATTTTTATACATCGAAAATTAAAATTAAAAATATTAACACGATGAATAACATACTTTGAATATTTTATAGAACACTTTTACAATTTTCTACAGTTTTTGTAACTTTAAAAAATCTTTTCCATTTTTTATTCAATTTATAGTGAAAATACTTAAAGAAAAGGAAAAAGAACGAAAGTAATTTCGTGGTAAAAAAAAAGAAAATGTCAAATAATGCTTCTGATTATCAGGCGTTTTCAAAAATCTAGATATTATTTAAAATCTGCCAAATTTACGATTATTCGCATGACCCCCGTGACTCTCCTGATAGAATCTCGCTTCGTCTATTCGAGGAAACGATTCGCGTGCATTCTCGTAATTTTATCGGCGAAACGAAAAATAAATATGGTCGAAATGGAAGAGGATTGTAATCATCTGGCAACGTGGAAGAGGCGTCGAAATGCGATACCGCTCGATATCAGATGAGCCGATAATCGATCCATTAATAACGTCTGGTTGGATCCATTATTAATGGTAATTAAGCCGATATAGAAATTGATTGCGCGACGCGACGCAGCTGGACGTTACTAAATAATATATATCGCGAGCTCGTGGTCAATGACGCGTGACAAACCCCCATTTACAATGCAATGTAACGGAGCACCCTGCTTTCGCCACTTTTATCATCTATGCGTAGACTTTCATCGCGATAGACGAACATCGAATTTTTATTTTATTACTTTCCATAAAACTGGAATTACCTTTCATGTCTTTCTGCCTCATCAATTATTTTATTCGTATAGCGAAAAGGAACATTGTAAATGTTCAAGAATTATTACGTGGTCGTCATATACATAGACATAGATGGTTTAAAATTTTTCTGCTGATTTTACAATATCGATCGATCATCACAAATTCAGCCTACGATATTTTACGGTAAGATACGCATATTTATTATAAAAGATATTGCGTGTATTTATTTTCAGGATTAGCTATATCTTCATAAGTCATATATACCATAAAAAGATTTAATCAACGAACCGACGAATCATTCGTCGAAAGATCAAATCATTTCCTATCCATGACTTATCGAATTTCTGTGACTTAGAATTAAAAACTGGCAAATGTATGTTGACAGAAGCTCCTCTTGCCAGAACTTAAAAAATGACGGTAGGCAATATAAATTCAGTGCAAAATGTGTAAATAAAATACAAAATATCAAACATAAAGTAGCAAAGTTCATGCGTTAACGAATAAAAAATCCTTTGTAAATCATTGTAATTTACGAATAATCACGTGAAGCACCACAGTCATCTACAATTCTGATCACCGAGCAGCGTCCAATAAATTCGGGAATCGAACGAACGCCAGGGAGCCGCGATAAAAAGCGGCGAAAAACAGGGAATCGATCAAGCCCCCCTCGATATTTTTCCCGGGCAGATAAAAACGACGGTATTTACCGAGCAGATTTATTCGAACCCTCCTCGTCCATATTTTTTTTTCACCCGTGCATCGTTTCGTTCCTGTGTATGTAACTGTGTGTATATACATATACATATGGATATATACAAGTACAAACACCCTCAACCACCCCCTGATCCCCTACCATACGAGAGCGTGTCAATTGCGTGGCAACCGGGTCCACGATTGGATAACACCAGGTCGGCTCGCTATATCGAGCTTCGATTATTGGTTCACCATGGGGTAGGTGGGCGAGGCATTTGCACACCGGTGTTTCCTCTTCTTCTCTGTCTACCCTGTTCTCGCAGTCTGCCCTTGCACCGGACCAGAGCTGCAGGACCAAAACGAGCTCCCAATTAACCAACAATCCGAAACAATTTAGCCGGTCAGATCGTATCTGCGCTTTCAGCGCGCGCAACTTCGCGCCAGGATCCTTAAGCCACGTTCATACGGGTTCGACTGGAAGCAGGCTATAAGAAATTGTTCGAACTCATCGAAGATGAAGAGTTAACGCGATATCTCCTTCGCAATCTCTTTGTTCATCGATCTACGTTATCTGGTTCGCTTTGTTAATATCGTGGCGGCGAAAGGGAATTTCAGGTATTCGTTTAACATCTTTTTCGTCGACTTTATACAAATTACAGCAGATAGGTATTGCGAATAATTGTTGAAGAGTTTATAACGCTATATATATGATAGGCTACTGTTTGATCCTTAATGGGTGTTCTTTCAAGGTGGATGTAAGCATGAAGAAAGTAAGTATGTTGGATTGGATGGTAATAGGATGGTATACACAGGTAGGTGTTGGTTTGAAGATATCCTTGGATGAGTAGAGTAAGGGCTGATTCGCACTGATGGAAATGGTATGTAAGTAGATAAGCTTCTTACGATTATCAATTATGGATTATTCAAATCAGCGAGATTTTGTAGTCAGCCATCGGTACGAAAGTACTCATAGATGCAGCGGATAAAGGCTGATTCACATTTATGAAAATGAAATTGAAATAGCTAGAGCTTCTTATAATCATTATCAATGGATTGATAGTTGGATATTAGATAAGTGTACAAAGGTATTCGTAGATGAAATGAATTAAGGTTGATTCACATTGATAACAATGGGATAGTAATAAGTAGTAAGTACATGGAGCTTACTACAATCACTACATAAAAGTATCGAGAAGTTTCTTCGAAATATTTATAAATGAGTCGAGTAAAGGCTGATTTACATCAATATAAGTAAAACATAAGTAGACGAAACTTCTTACAACTATCAACGAAGGAACACACTGATGAATAAAATTCGTAAATAGAAATTTTTAGAAACCAAGTGAATAAAGGCTGATTCACATCGATAAAAACGAAATATACCGGCATGGAGCTTCCTTCGCACCTCGTGCAACAAAAATACCTAGTAAAAAATCCAATCCTCGACTACCATGTATTTCACATCGGTCTAAACGATCTGCAGGCGCAACAGAAATCCAGAAGTTCGCCAAAAAGGCAAACAACAACCGGTACGTTTTCCTGCGTGTTCACCATCAGTTTGTACGCGAACCATGGGATTACCGGATAGGAGATCGTGAATCTCGCGTAACAAGGACGAACGAGGAAGAGATCTGTGGGTGGGTGGAGGCACGTACCTACTTCTGTGCCGGCTTAGACGCCGATAGGCCGACGGCGCTCTCTTTGCACGCTTATTACCCTAATGCCAGTACTTAACACACTGTTGCTCGAACGTATTCGTCGGGCTTATTTGCCGTGGCAACGACCGGCTGTCCCGGTTTACCCTGAGACCCCCCTCGAGCGTGCCGCCCCTTTTATCTGGCCATTTTGCATTTTTCCCTTGCCTCGAACAGAGATCATTCTGAGATTTCGTTCCATAGGTTTCCAAACAAACTTTAACACAGAGAGATCAGTATATTTTGACAAGGCTGTCTACCGTTGTAAACTACGTCCCTCTATTTAGCTGTAATTTGCTGTAACTTGTATTGTAAAAAGGTGTGACCGCTTTGAGTTATTCATTTGTTCTAGTTAATGATTGGGTCAGGATTTATATACAAATCTAATTCTTTACTGTTCCAAGTCTTGGAAAAATTTCTAAAAATTCTGCGTCATCGTTTCAAAATGTCATCGTTTCTTAAGTGAAATCTTTGAAATTGTCTTCGATAAATCTTTGAAATAAGATTTCTAGCAATAGACATAGATTTTTCAAGAATATAATTTACGAGTAAACACTTCCTTATTTATACGTTCGTTTCACTATGCGTATTTTATTGTTCGCTTTCCTAAGGACCATTTTCGTGGCTATAAACCCTCGTCACGAACCGTCCATACGAATGAACCTAATAAATGTCACTATAGATCCACTTTGATTTCGTCCAAGTTAGGTCTCGAATCAACGATAAATTTGTGACAATAGAAAATTGGTACAGTGACAGGCTGTCGATTTCGAGTTTATGTAGCTACAAATTCTGCTCGATCGGTAACCATAGAATCGAATATTGCAAAATAAGTAAGTAAACCGCATAATGCAAACGCCTGGGACACGGTAAACAACCAGCTCCGCAAATTACACGCTCCAACGTGATTATGTTCGAACACTGATTGCTATACCTGAGAGGTAAACAGTAATGACTTCGAGATTACATCTATTTAAAGGTTATAATAAAGTTCTAAGCGCTACACGGAGCGAGCCAGTTCGCACTTTTACTCGCAATGTCTGCTAAACTGCCAACATTAAAGTCTACAACGTTGTTTCATCCTTTTAAAAGTTCACCGCATATCCTAGCCATTATCCTGGTTTCAGTAAAGAAAGAAAAGCGAAGCTAAAAAATTGCTAGTTTGTTTAAGAAAATCTTCGACATTCTCCGCTTGTATTACAATCAACGATCGTAATTTATCGATCGTATTTCTCGTAAGCGAGAATTCTCTCCGATACTATCCCTTTAGAGAAATTTATTCTTTCAAGCCGTTAACTGGCAGTTCCTTTTTCCTGCGATTTGTCCATACATAATTCTGTAAATTTCTATCGCTTTCCAATAAATTTAATCTACAGTCCGATGTCTATATAAAATCTCATTAACATTATGTTGATGTTGAAACCAAGTAAACTGAGATACAATGACCATGAAATAACACGCCAGTATGAAAATATATGGGATTAGGAGTTCAAATGGATGGAAGAACATAATTTTATCAACTTAAAACACTAACGCTTCGATCAATCGCTGCTACTAAGTAATCTTGATTCTTCTGTTGGTCACAAGATTACCAGAAATTATAAACAACGTCTCAAAAACCTTTCACATCATAGAAATCATCTTAGAAAGTATAAAGAGTATCATGGAAACAGTCGCATAAAGCAAAAATGAACGAGATATACTTTATTCCGCTATAACGTTGTATTCTCAAAAATACTAAATACGAATATCTTCCAATTAGAAGAAATTACCATCTAAATATTACGGACGCGACCATGAGATCTGAACAAATTCCTCTCGACCGTCACACCAAACGAAGAGAATAACCGCCGATGGGTTAAGAAACTCATTCGTCCGAGAGTTCCAGGGAACGATCTGGTTCTCCTCTCGTGACGAAAGAACGGGAATTATCATAACATCACTGTCAATTTCGAGCAAGCTAGAAATGCAGAACACCGATGGAAAGACAGAGACAAGGATAGAACGGCGCAGTGACTCGATACAGAAAGAAGGGGGGACGTTTTCGCTCTAGGCACCCGGTATATAGATCGTTCGTACGCGATGCTGCCCCAATGGCGTGGCGTTCTCGGCAGATAATTATCACTAACCATCAGCTATTTGCGAGGAATGGCTGATAATTGCTATGTTGTTCGGCCTCTACCGACCGATAACCCGCCTAGGACTCCTTTTAGACGAGCTGCTCGCAGTCACTGCAACCTCCAGGGCCCCTCCGCTGAATCTTTCTAACGTTTTTATTCTTTCCTTTTTATACGCTGCACGGCCCTTCCACCGTCCCTTTTCCTTTAAGCTCGGTGCTCTTCGACCGTGGATCTGTAACGCAAGGAAAATCTTGCACCGCGCTTTCGATAATTGCATTTTCCACTGTTACATAGGAATTCTTATATTCTACAGATTTGGAATTTTTTTATTCCGTGTTATGCAGGTCAGCAGAAAGTTATTTATCTGTAGATTATTTTGCAACCTATGTCTTCTCACTGTATATGGTTTCTTATAGTTTTCTATATCTTTAACAAAGATTGTATTATTATATGTTGAATGCCATATTCGATTATAAACGATTCAAGTCTGACGTAATTTACTCTAATCTGAATGTAAGAAAAATCTAACCCAATTTGAATGCAACGTGAAGTCAGAGTAAACCTAGTAGGAAGGTCGAAAAGAGTCTGCTCCTAATTTAATCTAATTCGAGCTTAATGAAAGTCTAATCCGACTTAATTTCAGTGAACCAAACTTAAACTTGAAAACGGAACATCCGACAAGAAAGAAGCGAGACGATTGTCCACAATTTTAACGTTAAATCTGATCCTAATCCTCGTTTGTGCTTTTCCCCGCTCGAAAACCTTGTGCCACAGATATACCAAAAATATTCACCATTGCCATTAACTCATAGTCATTACCTGCTCGACGTTCCCGCCTCTACAATAATAATCAGCAACGTTCGTGAAGAAACAACATTTCAACGATAGCAGCATCTTTCCTAGAAAGCACCCCCTCTACCATCTCCTTCTCGAGACTGGCTATCATTAATCGCAATTAATTCGCAAATATCGTCTTACAGGGGGATTACCGGTCGCCATGATATCTCGTTACATTTTTCGACGCCCCCAACGACTGATACCCACGATTACTCGAGACGAGGGAAGAGGTTAGGGTAAAAGAAGTTTGAAGAGGCAACGCCATATACACCCTACAGCGGAAAGACACGCAACGTTAACGCGCGTGTACTCGCGAGCCACTGGTTGGATAACTCTCTTATTGCCCTGTAAATCGTAATGTTACACCAGCAATTTAATAAGCCGGCCGCGTTCACTTATCCCCACTGACGAGCGCTGGCTCACATAATAATGTTAATGGTAGCGAGTATATCTTCTAGGACAGCTCGGGGGAGCCGGCTAAAGCGGCTTATAAATGTGTCGGTTATATGTGTGTAAATAGCGTGAGAGTGGAGCGGTCAGTGAGTGAATGGTAATACACTGAAGCACGCGTGGAGGAGGCTGGTGCAACTTTTGATCGGGAACAGATGGTAATTCAATGGTTTCTGTACGCTAACTGATGATGCATTTAGATTGCGGATTTTTATGCGTTTATGGGAAATTTCAAATGTAAAAGTCCGCAGAATGCGAATGATATACAGAAGTATACAAAATAAATAAAGGATGTAGGGTCTATTGTAACTTTCCATCGGCAAAATTGCTTAGATAGATAGATTCTTCCTACTTTTATATAGAAGTATATTTTTAAGAAGAAATACCTTTACAAAGATACGAATTTGCTGAAATATCGCCAGTTTATTCCGTCTCCTTTCAATTCTTAGAGTATCGTACTTGGTTCGAGTTAGTGTTGCAGGTTTGGAAAGTTTGAGATAGCGTCTCTTCCATAAAAGAATTTTGGAAAATTGAACGAGATTGTTGGATCCTTTAATTAGAAATAGACGGTAATTCTTGCAATTGAAACTTTGAGAATGGATTTAGTAACGATAAAGGAAATTTGAACTTTTAGATAGTAATTAGATTAGAATCACAGCTAGTGCTGTGGATTTCGAAACGTAGAATCTTCTTGAAAGTCGACATTGATTATCAGAATAAAAGATGTAAAAGTGAAATACTCGAATTCAAATAATTTTCACGCGATAAAACTGATCCTTACGAGCAATTACAGAATCTTACAGAATGTTTCTTTAACCTAACAAGCCGAGTCTAACCTCGGCGCTGAAAGAAATTACAAACCACCTGGTAGAAACATCTCAACCACCATAAAACAGTACAACATTACTCGAAATTCTTTGACGAACTTTCTCCATCTTCTGTGAAACACGTTCGAACACGTTCAAACGCCCAAACCATCCGCTTCAATGACTTCTTCCAAACCAACCACTCATCAACGCTGAAACCATACATTCATTTGCACGAGAAGCACTTCTACCGAAAGATCAAAATCGACGATCAGAGATAAAAGAAATGTAAGATTATCAGATAACACAGTCGAAGAATCCATCGGATCCCCTCCAATCACACGAAGAAGCTTCGTGAGGATCTCGATTCGCCTCGAAGGCAACCGTAATTACGCGTGGCGACTATTCATTAAGCTGATTGCACCTTCCTTCTTCTCCCTGTTCTCGTTTTCCATTCCAACTGGCCGGAACGTTATCGCGGTTGTTCGCGCAAAATCGAGCGATCCCTCGCGACCGCTGCCCTCGGTTGCCGTGCGCACACGTTCAAATTGCGCCTCTATGCATCGATTTAACGAGAGTCGAATAATGCAGGCGGCATTTTTCTGGGACACCCGTTGATTCGCGGCCAGCGTTCATCTCGATGAGGGATCGCGGAACATCGTTTTATCGTTCGGGATATTATTACCGCGAGATGGAGGAAAAGGTGCTGCTTCTTTTCTTTTTTTTTCCCTCCTCTTTCCCTTTTTACTCTGCCGTTCGTTTCTTTATTTGCGGACGGGGATTGGGCTGGTCGAAACGGTGAAAGGTTAGAGAGGTTTCGAAGAGGTTTTAAGATGATTTCGAAGTTAGCTGCAGTGTGTTACATCAAGGAGGTTCGAGTAGGCAAATAGCAAAGGAATAAGATTTTTGTAAAATACCGAACGAAGTCTGTAGACGATTTCGACTGGACTTTATCTGCTTCTAAACATTTGCTTGGAATAAAAGTCGTCGAATTTTTAGCGAAGAATTGCTTTACCATTTACCAGTTAACTAGGTCTTTGATGACCTAAATGACAAAGGGATGAGATTGTAACAGTATACCAAATAAAGAAGGTAAATAGTGTTAATTAGATTTTCTCAGGTTTTATGTTGGAATAATTATTGAATTATGACGTTGATTACATCTTCCCACATACTCGTAACGCGTGCTTTTCCAAAGTTTCCGTAGCCAACGACCGAATGCAATCGGAATCTTAGCGCTACCTGCAACCAAATAAAACATAATGAAACTTCCACGACGTGATACACTTTGCAAAAAAACCAAACCGCTCTAACCTGCGTAATCATTCAATTTGCAGATCTGTCAATTACAAGGAAATAATCGATCGGACTTACTGATCCGTCAATTACAAGGAAATAATTTATCGGTTTCAATTAATCTAGACAAAAATCCGAAAGCACGCGAGAAAATCAAACCGTGGACGTTTGAAAAAGTAAGAAAAAAAAAAATAGAAATTTGCGCGCACCATCGGTTACTTTCCCCGACGTCTCTATTACTCGAAAGCGGGCAGGTTAATTTCCCCTTTGGACGAGGAAGAAGGGAAGAAAAGAACAGGAGGTTATTAGAAGGGCTTATCACGATCAGCTTTCTCGCAATTACCGCTCACGAATAGAATCGGTGGACTTCTCGAGTGACTTCTGGCCGGATACTAAACTACCCGTGCGTCCGATCGATCGATAATGAACACGTGGAAGTATTCGAGGAGGATACGTGACCGTGCATACGCACGCATCCCGAGCGTGTTCGAACCGAGAATGCATAGGCCCGCCACGATACATCTCTTCTGATCGAATGCGTTATAATCATCGCGACGACATTGTAATATCGTTCCCCTCCGCCAATAGACGTCTGGTGATCGTAGAAGTATTCCTCGACGTGACTTCCTCCGGTGGATCGTCTATCGATCGATCGATCACTAACCATGGAAATATGAATTCACAGGAACTATTAATATTTTGTGATCGCGTGCATTCAAATGGCTATTCTTGGCTAGCCATTGAAATTGTTTTAATCTATCAAGTGTATAGCGAAGATTAACACAAAGTTTCTATGGGAGATGGAAATTATGTGCGGAGATTTGTGTGAGAATTTACGTGAATTCGTGGAGATGGGGTTTAAAAATTTGCGAAGTCTGAATTTCGATTGAGTTTGATTAGAAATACATTCAGAGGACTAGATATTTTCGCCATGCAATTAAACTTTTGTTTTAATCTGCTTGGATGTGAGTGGTTCGATTTGAAAATTTCAGCCAGCATCGAATTTAAGATGAGTTTCAATTCAAATGCATCGAGTTGGCTATTCCTTTATTCTTTGAATGAGATTTGAATACATGTTGGAAATTTTGTGAACATCGAATTTCAAGAATTAAGGATCAAACGGCTACACTTCGATGATAATCCTTAGTTCATATTTGACCAGGTTGGCTTAATTTGTTTTAAAATCGTTTGAGCAAAGTTTGGATACGAGTTAAATTTCTTATTAAATGCAGGAAACCTGTATTAACTGCAGTTTGTTTAAATAACTATAAGTTTGTAGAAATAAGATTTAAATTTGGACGAACTTTCTGTTGATACATTTAAAATTCATACAATATAGATAGGGTGGATGCAGATTAAAAGGCATAAATCTGAACTAGCTTTAAGTTAGGTTTGGGTCACCTACAGTGATTTGAATCAGGTACGATATAATCTGGTGTAGGTATTTTACATATATTTATATTAATCTTTGTTTAAGCATAAGCGTAATTCAGATAAAATATAAATTTCGATATCATGAAGACTATATTTAAAGATTAAACGGTAAATTAGGAACTTCATGGAGAACACGGAAATCTCTGTCAAGATTATCTCGTGAAAATCAGAATTAATTCTGGAAGTTTACATTGTATGTAAATGATTGAAATTTTTCAAAAGAGCGAAGTTGAAACAAGTATGCGGTCAAGTGGAATCGGTTCGAGTGGAATCCGGAGAAGTTGAACGTAAGAATGTGGAAATCGATGATCACTCTACTAGCTGGCAAAGGCATCTTATTAAACATGCTGATACCAGTGCGTGATTCGCCTCATTTACAATACACGAAGCACATCATCCTAACATTCTATGGAAAATTCCTCCCGGCGGATTTCAATCAACCAAATATTCCGCAATGAAATAAGAAGATCTGTATACTCAGTTCATTAACGATATTTCTAAGATAAAAAATTTATTCGAATCAATTACAGTGTATTTGTAATGAATCTCTGATTCTTATATTAATTAATCGATGCTTCAAAGAGCGTATTTTAATATAAATTTACGAAGGTTTGCAAAGATGAAGAACATCTGTTTCAATTCATAAACATTTTAAAAGTTCTAAATTTCTGTAAAGGAAATGCTCTTCCCCTGATCCGCAATTGTACATGTATGTATTCTAAATAAATTTCCTGTATTAAAATGATCTCATAATGAACTGAGATTTTGCAAATACACCTACAAAGTGTTTTATTTCATTCTTGAATATTTAAAAGTAAAAGAATTTCTATTACCTTTCTCCACCAATAGAATTTTATTCAAAAAGGACGTTGAATTATAAAAAGTTTCCAATCTCCAAAAATCAATGATCCTTAGACATTACTTAGAGCAATTAAAAACTACAGCAATACAAAACTACAAACAGAAATTCCAAATTAGCATTCAAGGATGTTGAAGATATTCTTCATATAGCAATTAATTGAAACACATTTATTATGCCATCATTAGCCACGCTTTTGTAAATTACCTCTATATATCGAACCCAATAACTCACCCTCCTTATATGTACCAGTCCTATAAACGGACTTAACCGCAGCCGGATCGTCGTTCCAGCGAACTTTATGCAAATTTACGAGAACGTTCAACGCGTCAGCATAAAGTCCATCAGCTGCGACGTTGTTCGTTCAGCAGCCGGGTGCACGCATTTTTATCGCGTCGGTTCGAGAGCCAGCGAAACCGGTGTCGTAATATACAATCGAACGAAAGTCCGATCTCCTCGACTGCTGGAGAAACTCGTGAAATTCCTTCCGTGATTGTTCTCCAGCTATTCTCATTCTTTCGATGAATCGATTAAAAGGGGTGGGGTGAAAGGTGTTACACACCTGTTCCATGTGATTATTTTGAAATATCGTTATAGGTTATAAAAAGAATGGCGGTAGATCGAAAATCGAATACTTTAACAATATTTTCATTCGATTCGTGTTCAATTTTTCTAGTAAAATCTACATAACCTAACCTCAATCTCGGTAACTCTACACCGAACCTATTAAAACAATCTTAGCTATAAAATAATAAACACTCTCTCAAGTATCACTAGAATTTTCTTCGCTCAAATCTACTTTACGTAATTGATTAACAACTTACCAAAACGCGATCCAATCGAAGAATTCCACACGGCGGTTTCTATCCGGGTCGCGAAACCGGAAAGGAAGGTGTCCCGCAATTTTCCCTGATTTTACGATTCCTCCTCCCGAATGGTAGAATCAAAACCGCTGAATTACACGCTGAAAACGATGCAAACTCGTATAAGATGAATCGTGTACGAGAAGTCCGTGCCGGCTGGCCGTATAGAAAGCGGTGGAAAAGGCTTCGAACAGCGTTACACGCCTAATAACCGAGTATCATCTCTCTGTCGAGAGTCGAGGAGCGGGGAATTTCTACGATTCGAGATCTCGATCCGTGGATCTGTCTAATGTGGCCCAACCACGCGAACCTATCATAACCTGGGCCAACCTCAGCCATCTAACCACATGTTTGCGAAGCTAACTTCTTACAGCCTCGATTTCCCTTGGATTTGCATTTCTACCAGTGCTAACGTTCCCGCGGAATCAACGTTCCTTACCATCTTTCCGTCTTTTCCGTCTTTTTATTCCCTAGAATCGTTTCGTATCGTTCCAAAAAGGGAATAACCACTAGGAGAAACGATATGATTGTTCGAATGGAGATTGGCCGGCGCTATTAAGACCTTGTTAATGCAATTTCTGATCGATTTTTTTGCGAGAAGTGGGTAATCAGACTTGTCCAACGATTTACCTGTGAACGGAAGATTGTTCGGTGATTTAAAACGCAGTTTGAGCTTCTCTCTCTCTCTCTCTCTCTGTCTCTCTCGCATCTTCGACACGCTATTTAGGTTTACGAGTCGCGTCAGTCGCGTGGTCACGTGATGCGCAAACTACTAGCGCGCAATCATTACCAATTTACGATTTTCATAATCATAAGAGATCGCGTTCTATTCATTGTATCATTATACAAATCATTTGCTAAATCTGTTAATTAAATAACAGATATGTTATTAATAAATCAATAAATATAATCAGCAGAAACAGAATTTTCTAATATGATAATGCGAACTATAATACACTTAAGTTTTATAAAAGTTACAGATTTTTAATTTCTGAAACGAGATACGTAGCTCTATCCAATGATGCCAGAAATATAATAACAATACAACGATCTCTCGAAAAACTACTTTACCACTTATAGTAACATTAATGTCGCAACGATTAAGATGTAAATGTTTATAAAAGTAGGTTTCTATATCAAGTTAAAAATGTGTATGTTCATAGAAGTAGCTTTCTATTTCTAAATTAGGTTTTGATTTCCTTTAGATTTTGACCACATAGATTTATTTACCTTTGCTAACTCGATAGAGTAAAGATGGGCCCAGAGAAAACAAGGTTAATTAACGTGTTGAAGACGGAACGGCGTCTCGTTTTATTTGATCGAATATAGAGCTTGAAATGGTAGATTACAAATAGAGCCAGTTTCTTTCGCGCGGGAAAAGCTACCTAGTTCATTATTGGAAAAAAAAAGTGGGAGAGCGTTGTTAGACTTAAAATTAAAAGGAAGTTTATGAGGTTAATTGTTAAGAACGAGGACTGTGTAAGAATTCTTACAATTGCGTCCAGTTTCCGTGATTGTATTTATGTTCACAGAAACCAGTTTCCTTGACCAGAGTGAAATTTCACGTAGATCTGAACAACTGGAGTTAGACCGAGTAATTCTAGGTGATTCTTCAAGACCAGTTCCTCGAGATCAAAGTGAAACGCTTGGATCGGTTTCTGGCAACCGTATATAGACACCTTTGGAACCAGTCCCTATTATCAGAGCGAGATTCCTTGACATCGGTTTACTATGACTGCACCTGGGCTCGAAGATTTCTTGCGAATGGCGGTCGACACTTCGTGGTCGGGTTGTTAGAACTCAATTGAAGTCACGTGAAATACTAGATGACCGATATTCCGCTCCCTTTTCACTGGAAATAAGATTCGTTCGATCTAAAGCTAGTCTCGTTTTCAATGCAGTATCTATGGAATTCGAAATTATTTTTGGAACGACATGTAAATTAAAAGAAACTCCTCTTGTATACCACTTTAGATATGCAAATAGCGCACTGTAATAAAAACCATCCTACTTTTATTGCGTCATCGAACGAACATACGTTACAATCTAATACGTTTATTGGAATCGAGGAAAACATTTATTAAGCCACGCAGAGTCGTTCAATTTTGTGAAACTTTCAAGATAAAATCTGTATTTATTCCCCTGCTTTATCTTTCGATTTAAGAACTCCTTCGAAGAGAATTTACTTGTTAAAATAAATACAGAGGCTTTCAAAGCGAGTCCGGCCCAACTGCCATACGATTATTCTCTCGTTTTCTGCTTAACTCAACTAGTATAACGACCAATAATTGTTTAAAAAATCATCACTTTTCAAAGATCGACCATCAATGCTTCCTTGAAAATTTAACGATCCCTAAAATTCATAAAATCTCCTATCTTCGACCGGCAGTCGATATTTACAATAGCAAAATGATCAACCTACCGCATATACGACAGATACTGGTTGCCAAAAACCGTTCGCGTCGAGTCCAAGTGCGAAACGGCGAAAAAACTCAAACCTGAGACAAACAAGTCGGTCAAAGTATAAAAAGAATGCAGCAGAAGATGAAGAAGAAGAAGAAGGGGAGGAGTTGGAGAAAGGGGAAGAAGATACGAGGAGGCGGCGGCGGAAGGCGATGCGTGTGGGTTCAACGAAGGGGGTGTCGGGTTACCAATGAAATACTGGTACCATTTTGTTTACAATATTGTCGGGGGTGTATCCACGGTGTGAGGAGGAGCGTGGGGCAGAAGGTCGGACACTTCCACGGCTCGTTGTCCAGTTCCTCCGGGTTGGAACACCTTGTGCCTGGTTGCGGCGAAAGAGAAGGGAACAAGGAGCGAGAAAAGCGAAAGACAGAGAAACGTATAAGACAGTATACACGCATACAACGTGGGCCCCCTTAAAGAATTATCTCTTTCTCGCGGCTCCGACCGCTGCCTCCACGGAGATCCCCTCGATTGGACTGATTCTTACACGCGCGGCCCGGCGACGAGCCTAAATTGCGAATTCCGCCGCGTTCCACACCGACAAAGCAGCGCGAGTCAAACGAGCTTGTTCCCCCGCCGCCGGATGACAGATTTATGGTATTAGATGGGACACGCGAATTTGTGTTCCCCGGTGACTTCGATCCCTCCGGATGGCCGGAGCTCGAGGGTAAGAGACTGCCACGATGGAGACTGGCTATGTTTGCCGAGAGTTTGTTGAACTGACTCTCCGTGAACAGATTTTCGAACGATTTCGGCCAGGTCAGAGTGGACTTACGGGAAACGTAGAATTTTCCCTTTCTCCTCGTTTTTGGTAAGTCAGGTAATTACATGTAGGGGAGCGATTTGTCAATTTTTGAATTTAACGAATTTTGCACGATGTTTGAAATACTTGCAGGAATTGTGAATTTTATGGAAGAGCTGGTGGACTGGTCGAATTTTTCTTTTTTCGGTAGAACAGGTAGTTATTTTCAAAGAGTGTTCGTAAATTGTCGATTTAACGGATTCTGAACGACGTTTGAAATAAATATAGAACTGAATTTCTTCAAAGAATTGTCCTTCTTCTTTCGTTTAGTTGATGCAACTGTACAAAACTCCTTCAGAGGGATTCAATTCCAAGAGACTGATCGATCTTCCATAGAAGACACTGTAAATTCTTTCGTCCCTTCACGGATGTTAATCGATATTCAATTTGTTTTTTTATAAAACGTCTTTTTTATAAAGCGTCTTTTAGAAAACGCCATTCTCATATATAATATTTTAATTCGCTTGTTTCTTCAAACTCTTCTTACTATAGCTGTATTTTTTCCGTATTCGATCACAAGATAAATCACAGGATAAACGCTTCAAGATTTTTGCCGTAGTAGCCAATCGGTCGATCTGCAAAGAATCGTCCGATCTTATCGAACGCGAAAGGATAAAAGAGAAAATGAAGTCGAGAAAGAAGAAGGGAAGCACAATCAATAAATATCGAATAGATCTCGATTTCATTGAGTAATCGACGCCAATCGGGGAATCTGCATCGCGGCGCTTCGATGCAGGAAGCGCGAAAGAAAATTGCAGATCGTCGCGATTTCCACGCCGTTAACGTTCCGCTATCGATCTAACCGCGAGTTCTCGCCTCTAATCATATCGCGAGCAACGTCTTCCTCGATGTTGCTCAACCTACCGTGAACAACCGCCATTCCACCGATTTGTGTCTCGAATCCAAGCGGATCGCTTGACCCCCGATATATCGTCGGATTTCTCGGCTTCCGGGAACGAGATCGACGCCCACAGAATAGTCGCGGCTTCCGCGAGAACGCCCGTTGACTTTGAAACCCAGTCATTTTGATAATTTTTATCGGTACGTAGCTGGCAATGTTGGATTCATCAAACATCCGAGTAACTCGCTTTTGTGGTAATTTGAAAAATATACGACGTGTTACATTTATCTTCCGATAGAAAAGAACGATGAAGATAGTTGCTTCGAACATTTAAAAAAAAAAAAAAGGAAAATTACTGTTACGTAGAAAAATATATCGAACGTGGAAGCAATTCGTATGAAAAGTGTAAGAGGGAAAAATTAAAAAAGAGGTCGACTTGGAATTTTGTTATGTAGGAAATAAAGAAAATCGCCGTCGATAACTGCTGCATTAATTTCAAATTAGTAGAAAATTCGATGTAATATCTATTCGATGTAAAAGTCTCTTCTGCTTATTATCTACAATTAAATATCCTCTTGGTTCTCATATTTTCTCGACAAAATTGTTTATTTAGCAGAGGCGATCGGTCTCCCCGCGTTCTTTTGTTGATCAAAAAGAAAGTAGAATTTTTGGAGGAGAAGACGAATCGATCGGTGAATTCTGTGTGTCCTCAAGTTTGCTTAGTCCAGCTTTAATTTCGACTTTACGAGCGTGCTTACCTGGTCTGCTCGGTGGTCCACGTCCCGGTCGTCCGTTTACTCCGTCGCGGAGTCGTGGAAAAAGCTCGTGTCGACCAACGTGTTATTCAAATGCAAACATCCGCTCCGACTCGCGGCTGGTGACTTATTGACTGCACGGATCGGAAACGCCGATCGTGGATGATGCTGTTCCACGTCGGAAGTTCTCCTTCGTTACTGCGAATATAATGAGAAAATGAAAGTTGAGCTTCGATGATTACAGAATTTGGAATCTTTTAGCTTTGAGCTGGAAATTGTGAGATTTGTGGGATTTGATTTGAATTGAGCGAGATTTGGGATGAGATTTGCGATACGATTATTTGTAGATTTTTAGAAAGCTCGGAGATCTGAAAATTGGAAGATTGGAAGACTGGAAAATTCAAAGATTGGGAGGTTCAAAAATTCAAAGATTCATAGAAATCCGGAGACCAGATCAGACATTCGAAGGTTCAAAGGTGCGAAAAATCAAAAGTTCAAAGATCCAAAAAGGCAGTGTAAAGATTGGAGGACCTAAGATTCGCAAAGCCGCGAGAACTACGATAACAGAATCAATTTCCATCAAGTCGTACTATGTCTGAAACAATCCTGGAACTGCGAAATTTGAAAATTCCAAAACGCCGTTGACCAAAGATAAAAACCCCTTAACCGATAAATCATTCGGCCTCGCCTTCTCTCTTCCCTCCTCCCCTCAAATTCTCTATGCCATTCTCTAAAATCTTCAAATTCCAATCACGCCTCGAACTTCCCTCAATTCCATTCCCCGCGTCTCTCTCAGGGAACTTCGTCGAAAAACTTCAACGTGTCGAAAAATCCTCTAACGATTCTCATATTCGTTCAACGTCAACCAAAATTTCCCTGTTAAAAAAATCCGCGATGATGGAGAACGCGATGGGCAACACGCGCGGAACATTTGTCAGACACTTTAGGAGCTGTCGGCCCATTGTTTTCCCATCGATTCCCGCTCGGAAAGCACGCCTTTAACCGATGTTTTACACGCTCGATTCCTGGAACCGGATCCTCCATCTGGGATCGCAGACTTGTGGCATCCGAGTTGCACGTCCGTCGAGAAACAAGAGAAAGAGAAACGATCCAGAGGGACACGCATCGACCGTGCAACGAGCAAGAGTAAGAAGAAGGATAAGCAGACGAAGAGGACGAGGAAGAAAGAGAAGGAAAAGAGGAGTCAGGTATACGTGGCCCGGGACCGCGAGGCCCATTTCGCCTGTCAGGCCCAATTCTGCTCGGGACCAGAAACCTTGGCCTCTCTCTCTCTCTCTCTCTCTCTCTTTCTATTTCTCTTTCTCTTTCACCGGGTTTCGTGCACCCTTCTGTGGCTGCAGTTTATGGCCGTCATTACCTCGATCGGGCCCTGGCTCGGATTAAACGATTTGTTCGTGTGCACGGTCCACTTTATCGGTCCTGCGTTGCGTCTCGATAGGCCAGCGGAATCTTTACGCCATTTGCCGATTTTTACGAATTTTTACAAACCGTGAAAATTGACAGTTTCTCCAAAGACGATTGCTTGATCTGTTGGTTGAGGATGTGTTTGACAATTTTAGACGACACACGGTTGGACTAATTCTCGAAGGTTCGAGAGGAATTGCAAGTTAATAAACGCTATAAACCTGCTCTCGTTAAGTTTCCTGGATTGAATTAAACTCGCAGCGAAAAAGCAAAGAAATACGAGACGTCAAATAGTCACACTTTCACGGCGAGGCGTTTTGAACGAGGCATTTTGATTTTATCAGCGGACGCGCAATTTTTCACGAGAATGTTTCTCACTTTTTCCGCGACGCTCCATTACGTTTCCCTTTGAAGTGGTATTTTTTAAACATTTTGACACGTCTCGCCTGTTTCATTTAACAGTAATTTTTGCGCTATTACAATCGCTGGCAGCCAAAGTCACGCATATGTGTAACCTGCTGCGAAAGCGTAAAAATTCGAATAATTAGAGCGTGATATCATTGGGTTCATCTTGAACGGGGATTCATCTTGAATCAAGAGGAATTAGAAATTAGAAGGAAGATGAATTAATAATCGCACTGTGCTATACCGTTTGGTAAGAAGCGGAAGAACCGCGTTTATGGGGCCACGAAACACCGCCACGCCGGTATACAAGAGAGTGCGAGGATACGCGTAAATTAGGGAGGATAAGTGGCTGAGACGAAGGATGAAGAAGTTCGGGCACGCAGCTCGTTCAGGAAGCGCTCCTCGAGTAATTGAGGATTTCGCGTCCCTCGCGGTTGCAGAGCCGGCTTAATGCCAGCGTCCGCGTATCTCTCCGCGTGACGTGCACGGGGCAATCGGAACAAAATCTTTCTCTTTTCTTCCTTTTTTTTTTTCGTTCCTCGTGTTAAACCTTAAAAGCGTTACGTGACGTTTTCACGTGCCGCACGAACGCGATTCCCATAATTAGAAGAGCAAGGACGAAACCGCAGGAACGATACGTTTAATGGCCCTGGTAACCGATGCGGTGGAGACACGCGTGTAATTTCGATCAAGAAATTAACGTGTCAGCTGTTTTTGCACGGGCCGATTTTCGCCAGATTCGTTCCATTTCACAAGAAACTTCAGGATCCACCAATAAATACGACGTACCAAAATCTCTGCAATAAAAAGAAACTCGCAAAAGCAACAAACCTCCTTAAAATTCTTAAACCAACTCCATTTCCTTCTCGTCTTTCTTACCCCTTCAGCAAACCTCAATATTCGACCAGGAACGAACGAATCAAACGAGAAAAATGCCCAAGACAACTCCATTTATTGCCGACACGAGATACGTAAGATCTATGCAAGAGCAAGCAAACAAGTTGGCAAACATCGAAACTCCCAAAGATTCTCAAACAACTCCACTGCCTTGCCATCGGCTTCGCTCTACCAGCGAACCCAATCCAGCCCAACCTCGGGCCGAGTTAAACAAACCTAAAAATCGTGGCGGAACCCTATCCTCCATCCATCACTTATCGTTAGATCCTGCGCAACACCCAATCATCGAGGCCGTCGGCCATCCAACACCCAATCGATCGACGAATCGCTGGACGATTCTCTCACGGCTCTCGCCAGTGTCATCGCGGCAATGAAAATATCCATCAAGGCTTTACTTTTCATACGGAGCTAAACATTGTACGTTGTATCTGGCTAGTGGCGCGTCGTTGAGTACCGGTTATGACGAACGACCGGCGTTCCATGGGTACCAGAAGGATCTCGTTCCATCTCCAACGTCCTCTCTTTCTTCTTCTTATTCTACTGCTCCTTCCTCTTCGCTCCGTCTGCCATAGAGAAGACTCTGTTTCTCGAAGGAAGTAACAGTATCCGAGTGGATGGATTCCGTGCGAGGTGTGCAGGGACCGTGTGGATTGTGTGCAGAATGAACGCAAACTGTGAGGGTAATTTGCAACACTGGCAATTTACATAATTAGCAGTTCTGAACTCGCGGCCCTCGACGACCCCCACCCTTTCCTCCACAACGCCGCTTCTCCGTCTCTTTCTTCCACTGCCTCCTCCTCGTCTTTCCTTATCTTCTATCTTCCTTTCTCTAGTGCTATTCGTCTTCGTCTGGTTTTCAGTTCTAGATCGTTGCAGCTCGTTGAGAAGATGTTGTTACGAGAGAGAGAGAAAAAGAGAGAGAGAGAGAGGGAGAGAAAGAAGATTCGATGCTATAGTATTGTTGTGCGAAGTGTTCTGATTCGAGGTGAAGGTAGTTTCGATACTTTCCAAGCTGCCACGGACCACAGTTTCGCAGTGATGTGGTGATAATTGACGCTCGAAGAATGTTTGGCGATACGCTGGTTTTATCAGCTGCGAAAGTTCGAATATCGGTAAAGTGGATTTTCATCGAGTAACGGGCGTGATAATTTTACTGCTAAATCAGATTTTCTGGTATAATTGGTGGAAAGATAAAAATGCTTGGTTCTAATCGATACTTTTGAAAAGAGAGACGAACGAACCCTACGTAGGAGTTACGTAACAGAATTACATCTACTCGAATAAAAATCGCTTTTCAATTTACCGAACCGCAAACTAGAATGCTGTATCAGATAAATTTGTGTATTGGGACAAATACTATTTAAGCTGGAATTGATTATTTTCCACTTAAACTCTAGATAAAACTAAAACCAACACACCAAGAATTAATTATCTAAGCCAATCGATCGCTTCGATATTCCGGGGCATCGTACCATTAAGCTAATATTATTAGTGCGATTTTACGAGTCTCAAATTACGAGTATTAATAAATATCCTTGCACGATATTAACAAGTTTGATAACGAAAGGAACGAAATGTTACAAAATGTTTCGATTATCATTTACGACGAAAGATTATGAAATCGTGAAAGCGACCACTTATAACTTGTACTTTATCCCAAAATTACTATAATTGTTTCTTAAATTATCGAGCAAAGGACCAATTAATAAATCGTCGATTTAAATCCACCTCCGCGAATATCAACTGTAAAACAAACCTACCACCACGGATGTCTAATATCTCCATGCTTGATACAAAGTAAAAACCTGAGAATCTCGACGAGGGACAAGATTCCTGATGATAAAAAGAATCGATAAAAACTGAGTGACGCGCTAATTGCCAGATCACCGCGTAATCATCGATTAAGGACGAACCGCCTCGCACGAATATTAATGAGCCGTCGAGAGTGGCGACGTTTCACCCTGAAAACGGACTTACGAGCTGTCGACAAGCGGTAGACACCGATGAACTACGAGATCTATTAATTGGCGAGCGACGTCCTCTGCCCCGCTGGACTTAATTATCGGCTCTTCGGCAACGTTCCAATTAACGCGGTTCATTATAGTTATAGTCTGTGTTACCCCCGCCACTGCTTCCACGGTAATTCCCAATCAGAATAACGATTAATATTCAGTACTAATTCAGTGTTTAGCGACTCTGATTATTCGATTATCGCGCTGACGGTGAAACGCGTTTCGTAAAATGGAACAATAAAAACCGGAGATTAAAATTTCGTCATTCTTGCGTTAGTCCCTGTTGTGCTTCATCTGCTTTCGTCTCTGTATCTGTATACCATGTTTCTTTCTCTTTGATTTCTTTTATTCAGGTCTGAGGATTATTTAGAATTTAAGCCGACTAAAAGAATCGCTTTTAAGAAAGCTTCGAACGTTTCGAGGAAGGCTTTCGCACAAAGGAAACTTCTCTAACGATAGAGAAACACGACCAGCCAAGGGAACTACCTAAATGCCAAATACAATAACAGAATGAAATGAAATGTTGCCAGAACCCATAAATAGCTACTACTTTCTGATACGCGTTTAAAAATCTAAGAGAAAAAGCAGCGACAAAATTGGCAAAAATACCTTTGTCCCTCCCAAACGCCCCGCAGCAAAAGGAATATTCAAAAATGTGAAAAAAAATCATCTCCTAATGAGTACGAGTTTAAAAATCTGCACGGTAAAAATCCATAAAATCACCAAAAATATCGTCATACCGTCCAAAATCGCGCGAAAAGGAACACTGAAATATCTCAGAGATATTCTTCCATCCCAATAACGTGTGTGAACTGACCAAAAGAAGAAGAAGGGAGACGTGGCCGCCATTATATTGTCAACCGATAAGTGCAGGTTATAGAAGCTACTGGCGTAGTTCACGAAACTTGCGGCCCCATGAAGAGGCGGCAATTCCCGCAAAAATAATGACTCTTTGTAATGGTTCGCCTCTGCATATCCGTTGTTTCGGGCAGACACGGCGTGGTTAATTACGGGGCAGCCGACCGCTCGCGTAATTATTCGTCCTCGAAGCGGCGATTATAAAGCGATTATCGACAAGGATCAGGCTGTTGGCCTGCGAAGGAAGCAGAAACGACGGTTCCGTGGAAACGGTCTGTCTCGAACATTGCTTGCATTTTCTTTTCAGTCTCTTCGAGTTCGTCCGGCGAAGATTATCGTATTCTGATGGAGCATGGCGCAGATTTCTTTGGAGGAAGCGAATTATCCAGGAGCAGGAAGGTTTCGGATCTTGGCTTTTTAAATTTGTCTTTTGATGAGATCGTCGAAGAGATTGGATGGAAAGATTGGTGAAAAGTTGATGAAGCAGATTGGATTCTTCGATGGGATTCTTCGCGGTTAGGGTTCTTCGGTGTAATGGAGTTTTTCGATGAAAGTGGATGGATAATTCGTTGGAAAGGTGAATTATTCCTCGATGAAAAGTGATGGAAAATTCTTCGGCGAGACGGATTATTCTTCGATGGAAGATGACGGTGAATTCTTGGAAAAGGTGAATCGTTCCTCGGTGATAGGATATAGATTTGGGTTTGCGATTTTTTGGAAGTCGATGGGAAGCTTTTGCAAGATTCCTCGGAAAAGTGAATCGTTCGATGGAACGTGCTTAGAGTTTGAACGTTGTGTTCTCGTTAATCGAAAAGTGGATTCTTAAGTCGATGATTAAATTCGGTGAACAGCGATGCATTATTTCGTAGATTGTATCCTGATTTATTGCGGAAGGCTTCTAAATTTGCATGGTAGAGATTATCGAAACGTCGGTGGAAGAATTCTTCGATTTGGATTTTTCTGTTCTTGTTAATTGAATTTCGACGAGTTTCGATTAATCGAACATCATTGAACATTCAATGGAGAATGTAAGATTTCTTCCATTTGGCCTTCTTCTAACCGTTCCGTTTCAAGGCTGGCTGGTGAATGAAACGCACACACGTGTTGTCGTGAAGAGATGATATAATTTATTTCGCTATATCGTTAGAACACGAACTGAATCATCCGTATGACCGTACAATTCTACGCTTTTTGCACGTCGAGTAAAATCACAATTCTTTTATGTACAATGTATTTACAAAAACGGACCGGTTAAGCGTGCAAGCCGATCGTTCGTCAAGAAATCACGATCCATCTCACGATCTAGACAAGATTTCCCAATGATTCACTCGTCCATCTGTTCGAATCTCGTCCAGATCGATTCTAGTCGCTTCAAATATCAGCTAAGCATCGATAGAGGTGTGATGAGTGCGATCTCAAAGGGACTAAAAGACATTTTTCATTTTTCATTGTAAAGGGAGAAAAAATAAAAAATGAAAAGGAAAATAGACGAAGATTTCTCGTGAACGATCGTTTTTGGGCTGACGCGCTCAGCTGTCCCGTAAAATATAATCGATATAATAATTTAAATCGTCAGTACATCTCGGACATCGATTTGACAAAGGGAAATACTGGTCGCTCGTGGGACAACGACGTTAAATACAATTCGCAAGTTATAATTCGAGTTTACACTGGGATTCTTCATTCATCTAAAAAGGATACGAAGTTTGGCACTCTCATTTTCCCCTACGTTTCTTCCTTCGTTTCTTCTTTTGCGGCTTACACATATTCAGATACGTTATGATGCACGAATCGATATTAATAACGTGAAAATTGTTCCTCGTATTGTCTTTGTGGATAAAAAATGGAAAAGGGAACAAGGCTACTGTATAAATGTCACGAGTATCTATAACATCCTCACTTTTATGACAAGATACTTATTTTCAACGAATTTCATTGTAAAAACGCGTGCTGAACGTATCATAATTATTTTCCAAGTGCATAGAATACGGACAAAGACCGATATAGTTTTACAAATGTTGGATAGAAGTCGATGAGTACATCGTAACACGTTTTATGTCAGTAGGCCGCGCGTGTTCACACATTGTTAACCCATTAAGCATCGAAACAGTATAGAATTCGCGCAAACGCAACATTATCAAGTAACACGAATAAAGTAACTTGCAAAAAAGAAAAAGAGATTTCTATGATTTCAAGAAGAAACTTTGACATACTTTTATCAACAGCTCGACTCGTTCGAATTTCATAAAATTACAAAATCGTGGGGAAAAAATAGTATCGGAAAAGGTATTGAGCAAATCCTTGAAATCCCCTTTCGATTCAACTGTATAGATTAATTAAAAATA